>NC_064920.1:1156423408-1158823408 GCF_023897955.1 Schistocerca gregaria | reverse complement strand
GACGGGTTGTGAGTCGTGCTTGGGTAGTTCAGATGGCAGAGCACTTACCCACGAAAGGCAAAGGTCCCGAGTTCGAGTCTCGGTCCGGCACACAGTTTTAATCTGCCAGGAAGTTTCATATCAGCGCACACTCCGTTGAAGAGTGAAAATATCATTCTGGCAACCTATCTCTTATTGGCTGGAATAAAAATGCTTTACGCTTGAGAACGACGCCTCGGCGCCGGCAGCTGCAGCGGTGGCGCTACCTGCGGCAGCACCTGCTACTCTCTCTCTCTCTTACACGCTGGACTCCGCCCTGCAACAGCCGCAGCAGCAGCAGCAGCGAGGCCTGGTGAGGTGCGGACGTGCGCGGAATACGGCGACGCGACGCGACGAGACGAGAAGCGCGCAAACCCGTCCGGGCCGCTCCGTCACGGCGTTGCCAAATTCCGCCACCGCCTCTCCCAAACCCAGCTCCTCAATCCCTCACTGCCAACTTGGCTTCCTAATGCTCCAAAATCACGGATCGCCAATAACAGCGCCACCTGTTTTCACGTTGCGAAACGAAAATTCAGTTTTCTACTAACCAGCTTTTTTTTTTGCCCGCCCGGTTGGTCGTGCGGTCTAAAGCCGTCGGCACACGGACCGTGCTGTTGAACGTTAACGTTGAGCGTGCCAAGTTCAACGTGCTGCTGAACGCTCAGGAGCGATGCGACTTGTGCATACGGTACGTGGGCCCCAGCGTGGTGTACGCGATCGCAGCCGAGGGGTGTTTCTAGTTCGTAAATCACATTGTTTATTCAACGGGCGCACGTAAAATTCCCACGTTAGCTCTTATAAAACGCACATTTCCTCCATCGTCCACGAAAAAGAAATTACCATGTCCAATCAATAAGGACACAGACTTATTAAAGTTCCATTACAAACAGTGCGGTACAACTTTGGAATACTTCTCCGCATAAGATAAACATTATTTCATCATTCCCCACATTTTAGTAAAACCCCAAGATCAGCCTTACTTGATCACTCTTCCTACCCAGTAGCAGAATCTCTGGAACATGTGAATTACGAAGCGTAACAGAAAAAGGAGCAAAGCTGTCCTGTAGATTAAGCCAATCGAACAAAGTCGCCCCTCAAAAAAGGTGAATTTATGTTTACATAACATCAAATATTATAGCATTTACTTATATTAAGCTAATAATAGAGTATCAGAACCTAATAAAAACGGGAATGTTACGAAAAAAAAATTTTGAAGTATTAAGACGCGAACCACAGCCCCAACAAAAACTCTCTACTGTACTAGAACGCTATTCATTACGCTAATCCAACCACATGGTCTTTGTAACTAATCATATTGTATTACTATAAACGTTAATCGTACATAATTTTTTACTAATTGAAATTTAATTATAACAAGGACAATGCGTTTTCGTTGGATCTTCAGTGTGTCGCTGTCTTCAAATAATTTTATCTCATAATACGCAAGTTACAATAATTCTTTTGCCACGAATATGATGTTAATCATTATTTTGTTGGAACAAATCACACAACTAACACCGAATTTTCCAGTGATTCTCAATTCGCTGGTGCTCAGAAACGGCATATATACATATAGGCTTGAAATGAATGTCAGTATGGCGCCTCATAACTCTGTACTGAAGGGAGACGGCGTGCGTGTGACGTAGATGGCGTTGTGCCATCTCATTGGTTAACGCTCAGACTCACGCTCAGAATATCTGACATGACAGATATTGCTCTGCTCGTTCGGAAACACTCCCGAACGTGCTATTCCATGCTATGAATTCAGAAACTCGGCACGCTCACCGTTCGGATGCACGGTCTGTGCGCCGACGGCTTAACGCACGGCTTTCCGGGCGGGAAGGAGCGCCGGTCCCCGGCACGAATCCGCCCGGCGGATTTGTTTCGAGTTCCGGTGAGCTGGCCAGTCTGTGGATGGTTTTTAGGCGGTTTTCCATCTGCCTCGGGAAATGCGGGCTGGTTCTCCTTATTCCGCCTCACTACACTACGTCTGCGATTGCTGCGCAAACAAGTTCTCCACGTACACCACCATTACTCTACCACGCAAACATAGGGATTACACTCGTCTGGTGTGAGACGTTCCCTGGGGGGTCCACCGGGGGCCGAACCACACAATAACCTTTGGTTCAAAATGGTTCAAATGGCTCTGAGCACTATGGGACTTAACAGCCATGGTCACCAGACCCCTAGAACTTAGAACTACTTAAACCTAACTAACCTAAGAACATCACACAACACCCAGTCATCACGAGGCAGAGAAAATCCCTGACCCCGCCGGGAATCGAACCCGGGAACCCGGGCGCGGGAAGTGAGAATGCTACCGCACGACCACGAGCTGCGGACAATAACCTTTGTTTCGCTGTGGGGCGGCTGAGGGGTGAAGTGGGCTGGGGTAGTCGTCGTGGGGTTGTGGACCACTGCGGCTGCGGCGGCGACGGAGCCTCTCCGTCGTTTCTAGGCCCCCGGTTAACATAAAATAACATAACATAACCAGTTTTTTACACCTAGAGAAAAAAACTGCAGCGTAATATCTCACTGACGGTAAGTCATTATAAACGAAACAATCATCCAGTTGGATGATGATTCGTTAAGCAGACATTCGCGAAGGGTTCAGGAGAGTTTGGGGGAAGTACAAAAAGGACTTCAGTTTCAAAGGTTGCAGAGCAGAAACAGGACGCGGCTAGAACCAGGAGCAATCGGTATTGCACTTCTAAATTGACGTACCTCTTTTTGGGAAAGAGTAAGTGCTACAGGCGGTAATATAAAGCGTTGAAGCTTGTAATGGAGCTGATAAGCGTCACATGTTCTATATGTTTTATACTTGGCCATACACACACAAACACTCGGAGTACCCGATACTCTTAGACAACCAGATCATCCTATTTTCCAAAATAATTAAAATATAAGGTGGGCGCTTAGTTAATAGCACTTTTGTTCTGCATGTTGGTGTTCCGGTTGCTATGGGTTCAGTTATCGATTGTCACTTTTTTTTTTTGTAGATCGCTGTGACTGTTTGAGTTTGCATACTGTCGTTATGTCATTTGTGCGAGGGGCGTCCAGAAAGTAAGTTCCGATCGGTGGCGAAGTGGAAACAACTACGAAAATCCGATAAAGCTTTCAACAGATGTGTTGGGCAGTGTCTCTAGTATGACCACAGATAGCATCATGTCGCTCTTCTCATTTCTGAACCCACAGTGAGCGCGAAGAGATGTGTAGAAAATATTGTCTCCCGCCAAGTACGAGGGCCTGGTGAGAAATTTCGCCTGAAGCTATGCAGCCAACATTACGTAACTGTCGTGCTGTTCATTCTTCAAGACAATTCTCAGCCGCATTCTGCATCGTTTTCAATTGGAAATGTTTGCTTATCCACAATACAGCCCGTAATTGTGTCCCTCTGAGTTTCATCTCTGGTCACATGAACCGCTGCCTATGAAGACAACATTTTGGCACAGACAACGAGCTGTAGGCCAGCGTGGAGCATTGGCGGAAAGCACTGGCGGCTGCCTTCTATGATGAGGGTACTGAAAAGTTGGTACAACGCTACGACATTTGTCTTAAGTCAGAACGGCGACTACGTAGAGAAGTAGCTGTAAGGTGTAGTTAGCTGTTACAAATAAAACATTTCTGATATTCACTATGCTTTCCATTTCGCGATCAATCGGAACTTACTTTCTGGACAGGCCTCGTGGATAGTGAATGGAGGAGCTGCGGACGCTAAAAAATGGAGTGCCAAGTGGAGAAATCAGAATATTTCCTACATATTCTTCTGTATGAGTCGAATAGAGGGTCCACAGCAGCGGAGTTAGCCAGAAACATTTGCGCCACGTATGGGGATAATACACTCCTGGAAATGGAAAAAAGAACACATTGACACCGGTGTGTCAGACCCACCATACTTGCTCCGGACACTGCGAGAGGGCTGTACAAGCAATGATTACACGCACGGCACAGAGGACACACCAGGAACCGCGGTGTTGGCCGTCGAATGGCGCGCAGCATTTGTGCACCGCCGCCGTCAGTGTCAGCCAGTTTGCCGTGGCATACGGAGCTCAGTCGCAGTCTTTAACACTGGTAGCATGCCGCGACAGCGTGGACGTGAACCGTATGTGCAGTTGACGGACTTTGAGCGAGGGCGTATAGTGGACATGCGGGAGGCCGGGTGGACGTACCGCCGAATTGCTCAACACGTGGGCCCTGAGGTCTCCACAGTACATCGATGTTGTCGCCAGTGGTCGGCGGAAGGTGCACGTGCCCGTCGACCTGGGACCGGACCGCAGCGACGCACGGATGCACGCCAAGACCGTAGGATCCTACGCAGTGCCGTAGGGGACCGCACCGCCACTTCCCAGCAAATTAGGGACACTGTTGCTCCTGGGGTATCGGCGAGGACCATTCGCAACCGTCTCCATGAAGCTGGGCTACGGTCCCGCACACCGTTAGGCCGTCTTCCGCTCACGCCCCAACATCGCGCAGCCCGCCTCCAGTGGTGTCGCGACAGGCGTGAATGGAGGGACGAATGGAGACGTGTTGTCTTCAGCGATGAGAGTCGCTTCTGCCTTGGTGCCAATGATGGTCGTATGCGTGTTTGGCGCCATGCAGGTGAGAGCCACAATCAGGACTGCATACGACCGAGGCACACAGGGCCAACACCCGGCATCATGGTGTTGGGAGCGATCTCCTCCACTGGCCGTACACCTCTGGTGATCGTCGAGGGGACACTGAATAGTGCACGGTACATCCAAACCGTCATCGAACCCATCGTTCTACTATTCCTAGACCGGCAAGGGAACTTGCTGTTCCAACAGGACAATGCACGTCCGCATGTATACCGTGCCACCCAATGTGCTCTAGAAGGTGTAAGCCAACTACCCTGGCCAGCAAGATCTCCGGATCTGTCCCCCATTGAGCATGTTTGGGACTGGATGAAGCGTCGTCTCACGCGGTCTGCACGTGCAGCACGAACGCTGGTCCAACTGAGGCGCCAGGTGGAAATGGCATGGCAAGCCGTTCCACAGGACTACATCCAGCATCTCTACGATCGTCTCCATGGGAGAATAGCAGCCTGCATTGCTGCGAAAGGTGGATATACGCTGTACTAGTGCCGACATTGTGCATGCTCTGTTGCCTGTGTCTATGTGCCTGTTGTTCTGTCAGTGTGATCATGTGATGTATCTGATCCTAGGAATGTGTCAATAGAGTTTCCCCTTCCTGGGACAATGAATTCACGGTGTTCTTATTTCAATTTCCAGAAGTGTAGTATTGGGCAGAGCACATTAGTGACTCTCTACGTTCAGAATGACCGTAAGGGTGTGATGAAGATCATTGAAACGTATTAATCCACAATTATGCACGTCAGTGTACTGGAGAACTGGCAGATGTGATGAACTGTGATCACGCCACCAACGTGAGACATGCAGTGGGGAAGGTTTGAAAGTCGGATGTATGGGTACCGCATGCTCGAAGCCAAAATCACAAGAACCAGCTAGTAGCCATAGTACATCTCTACTTGCTCGTCATCAGTTGGCTCGTGAACAACATCGACCATTCCTGTCTTGTACCGTTACTGGTGACGACCAGTGCTGTCTTTATGCCAAGGAATGGTGAAGCTCAAACAAAGCAGCAACTCCCTGTACAAAGATCTGCATACAACCACAGAACAGATCTAGAGCGCCTTGTCACGGTTCGCGCGGCTCTCCCCGTCGGAGGTTCGAGTCCTGCCTCAGGCATGGGTGTGTGTGTGTTGTCCTTAGTTAAGTTAGTTTGGGTTAGGTTAGATTGAATAGTGTGTAAGCTTCGGGGCCGATGACCTCAGCAGTCTGGTCCCATAATAATTACCACAAATTTCCAATGCGTCTGGTGGAGCAGCGTAGGTGTAGTTTACTACGGACTGCTTACCCGAGGCGTAACCACAGCGCTGCTGATATTTATTATTAGCAACAGAGACATCAGTCCAAGAGTAACGACCATGAAGACTGCGTGAAGTGATGCTACTCCACGATAACGACCGTCTCCTTTCTGCTAGATCGACAAAAAACACTAAACAGGAGTTGGATTGGGAAGTCAGTCCATAGTCATTCACTTGATCGTGCGACCTCAGATTTTCGCCTTTCCCGCTCCCTATGGAACCACCTCTGTGAGGTAACGGGCGACTTGCGCTGCCCTGGAAATATTCTAAGTTCAGAGTTGGCGGCCACCACTCCGGCTGCGCGGAAGGGCCGAGCTCTTTAGCGTGGTGCCTCACAACGGCCAGAATACGTGGTCCATCGAGCACGTGGCTGGGAATTCCTTGGTGACACTGTGCGCCGGGAGGGCCAAAGATGGCGGACTTTGTGAAACCTCAATGGCAGAAGTTTCACAGTTCGTGTAGAAATTAATAGTAGCCAGATGAATCATGATGGCAGCGGCCTTGCCGCAGTGGCTACACCGGTCCCCGTCAAGTTAAGCGTTGTCTGGCGTGGCCGGCACTTGGATGGGTGACCATCCGGGCTGCAATGCGTTTTTGCCATTTTTCGGGATGCACTCAGCCTCGTGATGCCAACTGAGGAGCTACTCGACCGAATAGTAGCGGCTCTTGTCAAAGAAAACCATCATAACGGCCGGGAGATCGGTGTGCTGACCACACGCCCCTCCGCATCCTCTACTGAGGATCACACGGCCATCGGATGGTCCCGATGGGCCACTTGTGGCCTAAAGACGGAGTGCTATAGATGAATCATGATACCTCAAAAAGAAACATGTACTTTACTATTATTTTCATGACGATTCTGTTGGTGTAATCAGATTATCAATATCTTTATTACTTTAAAGCTTTGTATCTGACAGTAAATTATACAAGTAACACACAGAAACGAATTTTCAAAATTTAAACACTCCATCCGATTTCGTCGATCTAAGTGTCTTTAGAAAGCTAAATAGGTATCAATTACAGGCATGTAACTTGAATCGTACTTGAGTTATAGGGGGTGAAATAGGCCGATTACTATAGATGGCGTCAGGCCTTAAGTACTCCAAGCTTACACGAAGAAACGGTAGCAGCAAGCTTATAAATATATATATTCATCTATATCTTGGTTTATATCTGATATATACTATTCATGAAGAAATGGTTAAATATTTGTTGTGTCATTGAAAGCATAGAGACATTAGGCTACTGGCCTACCTTTTGTTCTATTCCTTTAATATGTGTTTATTTAATTTGTTTATGTAGCTAATAATGTGTGTTAGAGCGTGTTTATGGTCCAGCCGTAGGAATATTTATATAATTTCAAGTTCTTTAAATGTAAATCCAGTACTTCGAATGTGTTTCTTTATGTTTGTGCAGGTGCGTTGGCTTGGAGATATGGCGCCAACGCTCTAGCCAATCACAGCGTCCGTGAATAGGGAGACTGGATGGAAGTGAGTTCGAGTGAAGAGTGCTGGGAGTTCGGGACAGGACATGGGAAGGGCTGGACGTGACGGTTCGACGGACGCTCGGTCGCGGCATAAACTTGGAGAGTGTGGAGAGGTTTGGGGGTGGTCGCGGCAGATAGAAATTCTTTGGGGTGCCGACTTGTGCACTAGCGAGATTTCCGTGGCTTCTACAGTGAAGACGTAGTGGGCGTTTAGAAGTGAATATCGTGCGAGCTGTGTTGTTGTTCATAACTAGTTACGTGCATTACGAATCTATTATTTCCCTGCTATTCAACTTATATCTTGTTTAACTGCAAGACCATCGACACCAATAAGTGTTTTGCAGAAATATATCGCATTCTCAAAAGTACTTCTACTATTGTACTCATCATTTAAAGTCATTAAGATAGTACCTGCAGATTTTATTTAATTGCAATCTTTCATTTATAAATTTATATGTTACATTCATAATTCGCAAATGCCGAGTGATAAAAACCTTCGACCATTCGATTCATGTATGTATTCTTAACGGATACTGTAGACTCAGCAGTATTTGGCTTGTAATGCGGCAACTACGTATCCCAGCCCCTAGACAACGAAACTAGCCAAAACCTTTAATATTGCAACTCCTCTTTGAGTCGACAAATCATAAAATATTAATATTTCCGTATAAAAATGTAAAGACCGAAAATGTCGACCTTTTTGCTACTATATTTTTCTAAAATTTTGGCAATAGCATTTAAAATTATTTTTGTTATCATTTCTATAATCTTTTGGAAGATAACTTGAAAAATTTGAAACATAAACTATCAATCACTTATAAATTTCTACGAAAGTTTTTAACACTTGATTTGTATCTTTGGTGCACATTTGGTCGTTGTATTGTGTCTAGTTTGTAAGTTGCTGTATGTACTTGGAGGAAAGCCGCTGTACTGTACTGTGTTCTGTCGTACTGTGAAGGACTTGTTTGAATATCGAAAGTGAACTCTGTGTGGCAGAAATATGAAAATGAAATACTGCGATAGAAAGGTATTGTGGCTACAGTTAATTATTTCTAAGAACATATTTTTATCACAAAATCTAACTTCCTGTAAGCAGATGAATACCACTAGATATTAAGCATCAACAATATCGGGTACAATAAGTAAGGAATATTACGAAATTAACTTTTATAACAATCTTAAATTGAATCTGTGTTCGAAATCCGTTCTCAGTGGGAGAACTCATTACGCAAATAAATGCAAAATTCCTGTTTGAAAACTCACCGAACGAGGTGGCGCAGTGGTTGGCACACCGGACTCGCATTCGGGGTAGGACAGTTGAAATCTGCGCCCGGCCATTCACATTTAGGTTTTCTTTTATTTCCATAAATCGTTCCTGACAAATTACCGGATGGTTCCTTTGATATACCGCGGCCGATTTCTTTCCCCGTCCTTGAAAGATTCAGAACTTGTGCGTTGTATCTAACAACTTCGACAACGACGGGATGTTGAACCCCATTCTTCCTTTTCCCTTTTTTTTAGTAGAGTAATAAAAAATTATGTATGGTATATTCCAGTGAACGGGTTTTAAGCTCAAATCATTATAGGTGCCGAAACCTGGCTACAGCCGGAGATAAGATCAGACGAAATGTTAACAAAGGAGCTGACGGCGTTCTGAAAGGGTAAATTAAATACAGTTGGTGATGGCGTGTCTCTCAATGTTAGAAATACCGTAGTTTATCTTGTAGTGGAAATGAAGCAGATTATTCCTGTGAGTTAATGTGGGTGGAGGCTATACTAGACAACCGGCATAAATTACTAATTGGTTTATTTTACCGACACCGTGACTTGGATGTTATAAAGTAGTTGCTAAAATATTCAAAGAAAAATTGAGTCATTTCGAATGGGTACTTTACTCATAGAATTACAGCTGGTGGTGATATCAGTTAGCGAAAATACGTGTTGAAAGCCGGTGGTAGACGTCAAACATGGCCCGAAATTGTACTAAATGCTTCCTCCGCAAATTATTTTGAGCAGTTTGAGTAGTTGTGAAAACACACTTGACATTTTAGCTACAAATAATCCTGAGCAAAAAGGCAGTATCATGACAGATAAAGGAACTAGTGACCACGAGGTCGCTGCGGTGGAAGTGAATAAAGTAATATCAGAATCCGCCAAAAATAAAGGAAAATATATCTATTTTAGAAACCAATAAACATTTACTTTACGGCGTTCCCAGAGACAATTTACCCTCCTATAAAGCTATGTAAGCGTAACGTAGTCCAGATACCGCCTCAATTAAAAGAAATTGGAAGTTCGACATTCAGCCTTTTTTCATTGAAACTCTACCGCCTTTTGTTTTTGAAGTATATGGTTTTCACTTATTTTGGGTGGGCTTTTAAAAGCCTTTTAATGTGACATTGTTTAATTGAATCCCTAGCGCATTTAAATTATTATTCAAGTTGTTTACTTATTTTGGATGGTGCTTTTAATAGATGCGTGTGATCTTATATAATTGTGATAGTAGCGTTTCACTTAGAGATGAAATGTGTTAAGACTTCCAGCGCGTGCTTTTTGTAAATTCTTTTGTGATGCAATTTAATCATTTTTATGTTGAATCTGGGCTCACTCGTTTACTTCAATTGTATCCTCGCATCCTATACCGTCTCAGCTCTATTATCACGAAGGGCAAATGGGTGCAGTTTTTGAAAATATCAATTCATCATGGCTGCAGTACTCCACATCCATAACGTATAAAAGTTTCAAATTATTCGGGTCCGTTCTCCCCAATACATTATTTCTCGGGACTTTTGACGAATAGTATGAGTGCCAAATGAAGGCGAAACCGTTTGTTGATTCGGTGTTTACAATCAAATTTGATTTGGCGCTATTCTTTTTTCTTGTCGTTTTCCAGCTATCCTCTTCGTTTCATTGTAAGCGTTGCATCCACAACAGTCATATACGTAGCCGTGCATCTACGGTTCTACTTATTAATTTATTATGTTTTTTATTAGGTAGTTTTTTTTGTTGGCTTGTTGCAGGACGTAATCATTACTTATTCGATCAATCTATGTGATCTTCAGCAGTCTTCTGTAATAGCACATTTAAAAGGCTTCTAATATTTCAAACGTTTTTCCCTTTATTCATATAGGGTGATTCAGTTGGCCCTACCGAAGTCGTTTTATGCAACCCGCAATGTTATATCTTACCTTCATAAACCACGCGCGAGTTTTTCATATTATCTCGCTCGTCACTGTTAGTCAAAGGGAAAAATTGAACAGGACCTTTCAGTAGGAAATTTCATGTAGTTAAATTTTGTACTGGTATACATTTTCGATAGAAGCTGTAGCTCTCAATTTATTCAAGAAAACTGCACAAAGGTGTGCTGGCCGGTGTGGCCGAGCGGTTCTAGGCGCTCTTGTCTAGAACCGCGCGACCGCTAAGATCGCACATTCGAATCCTGCCTCGGGAATGGATGTGTGTAATGTCCTTAGGTTAGTTAGGTTTATGTAGTTCTACGTTCTAGGGGACTGATGACCTCAGATGTCAAGTCCCATAGTGCTCAGAGCCATTTGAACCTTCTTGTACACAAGTGACCTCCAAACGCAAACCCCTCCCTCGCACACCCCAACGGTCAGGATTTGTAGTACTCTGTACAAAAATTTGCGACTGCACGAATTATTTCTCTCACTCGACGTTTTTTTGGTCTTACGCCACTGGCATAGTCGAGCAGTTACAAATTATAAATTTGACGTTTGTGTTAATCTTATCTAACAAGTTTCTGAATTTCAACAGCATAAAATAAGCACTTACATCCTTGTATTCGTCAGCCCTTCTGAGCTCGAAAATACTATGTTTATAAGGGTTAAGCTTGGGTCGAATTGTCAACGTACTTAGTTTCAGCGTAACGTTTACAAAAGTCGATTTTCTTTCATTACCCTTACGGGCACATTTAAAATAATAATGTTAAAAATATAGCCGACTATGCTGGTGACGTAATAGTCCTATCAGGACAACAGGAAAGTTCGAATATGGGGAATAGTTCGAGTAGTCGGAAATTTTTGTACAGTGGTATGAGGAAGTGTCATGAACAACATACTAGAAACCTTGACTGATGA
The DNA here is from genome assembly GCF_023897955.1 of Schistocerca gregaria. Lineage (NCBI taxonomy): Eukaryota > Metazoa > Arthropoda > Insecta > Orthoptera > Acrididae > Schistocerca > Schistocerca gregaria. The sequence continues at coordinate 1,158,811,902 of NC_064920.1, read as the reverse complement.
GGTATGAGTGTGGGAGCGCGCTTTAAAGTCACTTCTGCAGGATTTTCTTGAATAACGGGAACACCATGCCTCCAGCGAAAAGGTATCATAGTGCAAAAATTTAACTGTATTTAATTTTCTAGGGAAAGGCCCTGTTCATTTTTTTTTTTTTTCTGTAGGACTTATAGTTTGCACATGGCGAGGGAGAGAATACGAAAAACCAGCGCGTTGCCTTTGAAGGCCAGGTACAACATTGTGGATTGCATAAAACGATATCGGTGGGGGCAACTAAATCACTCTTACGTTCCAAATCGACAGGTCCACTAAACCATCCATGTAGACGGCTACTTGAATCAACAGCAGTCAAATTCCAGTCATTTAGTGGTTCTACGGGAGCTAATCACCAGTTAACGGTTTCATGTGGATATGGAATACCTGAAGGAACATGAGTAATCTCTTTCTCGTCAAACAGACTTCATTATCAAGGCTAGAGGCGGTGATACACCGAATTAGAGGTCTCACGGGGCGACTAATTTTTGGTGCGGTGTGCTCACGTGAATTATCGACTTTTCCTACGATGGCCCTTCGTGCCTTACATTACTGCAACTGAATATGCAAATTAAGTGACCACTCAAGTCCTCTCACAACAGCTCTGAGACGAAGCGCATTGCTTCAAAATTATCGGTAATTCCTGCGCCGTAGTTTTGCCTCAGACTTCCGAAAAAAAGATTCCAGGCGATAGTGTCCAGGTGCTGGGAAGCGCTGGATATTAACATGTAAGATGGCCGTCCTGCCCGGCCACTGTAAAAGCTTCCACTTACAATGGAATTCAGCCCCGGGCGAGCACAGCTTTCTCATTTAGTCCTGGCCGTAAAAGAGTGGACAAGAGAAAATTTACTGCGTTCTGTCGTGTTAAGAGCTCCAATGTCACCTGCGGTACCGGAACTGAGCCAGCAGTGGCTATCAAACGAGACCTTGCTGTGAGGTCTCAGGCCATAACAGGGCTACCGGAGAGGGATTAAGTGCAGAACAGCGTCTCTGGAGCCGCCGTCGTATCCGGGAGCTTAAGACTGAATTAATCACTCCCAACTTTCTGAGCGGTTAGCGGCGTGTGTTCTGAACGAGAACAAAAAACTAACCTAAGGACATCACACACATCCATGCCCCAGGTAGGATTCGAACCTGCAACCGTAGCAGTCCCGCGGTTCCCGACTGCAGCGCCTAGAACCGCACGGCCACCGAGGCCGGCTGGTCAGTGTCCCTCTGGAATACTGATGGATCACGTTATATACAGACGTTAGTAATAATAATAATAATGGCATGTGACGAGAGCCTCCCGTCGGGTAGACCGCTCGCCTGGTGCAAGTCTTTCGATCTGACACCAGTTCGGCGACTTGCGCTTCGATGAGGATGAAATGATGATGATTAGGACAACGCAACACCCAGTCCCGTCCCTGAGCGGAGAAAATCTCCGACCCAGCCGGGAATCGAACCCGGACCCTTTGGATTGACAGTCCGTCGCGCTGAGCACTCAGCTACCGGGGGCAGACACAGACGTTAGTAGTTCTACAAGGCTAGTGGAAGTAGCCTCTGCAATAGTCGCCGCTAAAGCAAACTATAGTTTCTGCGGGCAACTTGGAGGGCGTCAATTAGAAACTCATGACGGAAGAGATTTTTATCTCCAGCTTTTAGCCATCGCGGGAAGGAGAGGTAGTATCGTTAAGATCTACATCAATGTCTTCATACATACTCTGCAATGCACCTTCTGGTGTGTGGTGGAGGGTATTTTGTGTCTCATTATAACTTTCCAGTTTTCCTGTTCTACTCGCGATCGGGATACATATCTGTGTGATCTCGAACCTCTCTAATTTCACCTTCATTGTCTATTCGCGAGATACACCTACGAGAAAGCAATACACATGTTTACTCTTGAAGGAACGTTCGATGACGGCATTTCAACAGTCAGCCACACCGTTATACGCAATGCCTCTCTTGAAACGTTCGCCAATCGAGGGACGTTTTCGCGCATACTAAACGAACTTATGACGAAATGCGCTGCTCTTCTTTGGATCTTCTCAGTTTCCCCTAGCAGTCCTAGCAGGATAAAGGTCCAAGACAGAGGAGCAATACTCCCCTTCATGGGATTCACCAAATTAAAAAAGAATTCTTACAACGCATCTCAGTCTGGCATTTGCATTTGGTACGATCAGTTTGATGTGGTGTTCAACATGCGCTTCGTACACGTTGTCTCAGATATTTAACAGATGCGGCTGCTTCTAGTGGTTGTTCTGCAGTTGTATAATCAAACAATACCTGGACTTCCATTTATACATAGAACAGAACGCTACATTTACTTACACTACTGGACCTTAAAATTGTTACACCAAGAAGAAATGCAGATAATAAGCGGGTATTCATTGGACAAATATATTATAATAGAACTGACATGTGATTTCATTTTCACGCAATTTGGGTGCATAGATCCTGAGAAATCAGTACCCGGAACAACCACCTCTGGACATAATAACGGCCTTGATACGCCTGGGCATTGAGTCGAACAGAGCTTGGATGGTGTTTACAGGTATAGTTGCCAATGCAGCTTCAACACGATACCACAGTTCATCAAGAGTAGTGACTGGCGTATTGTGACAAGGCAGTTGCTCGGCCACCTTTGACCAGACTTTTCGGTTGGTGAGAGATCTGGAGAATGTGCTGACCAGGGCAGCAGTCGAACATCTGTATCCAGAAAGGCCTGTACAGGACCTGCAACATTTGGTCGTGCATTATCCTGCTGAAATGTAGGGTTTCGCTGGGATCGAATGAAGGGTAGAGCCACGGGTCGTAACACATCTGAAATGTAACGTCCACTGTTTTCGAAACGCCATCAATGCGAAAAAGAGGTGACCGAGACGTGTGACCAATGGCTCCCGTACCATCACGCCGGGTGATACGCCAGTATGGCAATGACGAACACACGCTTCCAATGTGCTTCCTCCGCGACGTCGCCAAACACGGACACGACCATCATGATGCTGTAAACAGATCCTGGATTCATCCGAAGAAATGACGTTTTGCCATTCATGCACCCAGGTTCGTCGTTGAGTACACCATCGCAGGCGCTCCTGTTTGTGATGCAGCATCAAGGGTAACCGAAGCTACGGTCTCCGAGCTGATAGTCCAGCCTGCTGTAAACGTCGTCGAACTGTTCGTGCAGATGGTTGTTGTTTTGCAAACGTCCCCGTCTGTTGACTCAGGGATCGAGTCGTGGCTGCACGATCCGTTACAGCCATGCGGATAAGATGCCTGTCATCTCGACTGCTAGTGATACGAAGCCGTTGGGATCCAACACGGCATTCCGTATTACACTCCTGAACCCACCGGTTCCATATTCTGCTAACAGTCACTGGACCTCGACCAACGCGAGCAGCAATGTCGCGATACGATTAACCGCAATCGCGGTAGGCTACAATCCTAACTTTATCATAATCGGAAAATTGATGGTTCGTAAGTCTCCTCCTTACACGAAGCATTAAAACAACGTTTCACCAAGCAACGCCGGTCAACTGATGTTTGTGTATGGGAAATCGGTTGAAAACTTTGTTCATGTCAGCACGTTGTAGATGTCGCCATCGGCGCCAACCTTGTGTGAATGCTCTGAAGAGCTAATCATTTGCATATCACAACATCTTCTTCCTTTGCCGGTTAAATTTCGCGTCTATACCACGTCATCTTCGTGGTGTCGTAATTTTAATGGCCAGTAGTGTATTTAATGCTTATTTAGCCTGGCCATATTAGGTCCGTAAGGTCTCTTACTTCTGACTGATAACAGCTCGTACTAAAGATAGTATAGAAACAGTCGCAAGAACTATAATCGTATTAATAACGATTATAATAATCGACACTGGCAATGATAATGAAGATCATTAAGAATGATATAGATTAATTTAGCACATTTGAAGCCGTGCTGATTATCATCACAAGCAGAAAGATTAAAGAAAGAGGAGAAAATTGAAATGACAATGAGAGTGGTTATTAGGAAGGAGCAATCTAAGTAAAGAACTATGCCGACAAGGGGTGGGGGACAGTTGTGGGGAAGGGGGGGTGGGTGGGTAGAGGAGAGTGAGCTGCAGGCTGTTATATGGCAGGTATGGCTTTGTGATAGCAGTTGGGCCATTAGCTGTCTCATTGGTTTGTGAGGAATTTAATTGCTTTTATGCTTTCAGGAAGATTGTTCCAAAATCGAGTTCCTGATACAGAAAATAATTTGGAGAACATGGAACTGTTATGTTAGGGTAGAGAGAGGATTTTATTTAGTTAGGAACGAGTATTCCTGCAGTGCTGTTCAAATTGTCGTATAAGAGCTGAAGATAAATAAGAGAGGTGCAACGATTGAGAAGACAACAGAGCAAACACAGACTATGATAGTCTCTACGCTTATCATCGCGTAGTCACAGTAGTTTATAGATTATAGGTTCTGCCTTTATGCAAAAACGCTGCGTTTTCGTTTTACCCAAACATGTTCGGCATCTCTGTGCCATCATCAGTGTGTTATGTTTTTCGAAAACTGCAGAAAGTAAACATATTTGACGTTCTAACTGATTTAACAAAGTGAGGCCTAAAGAACGTTGTTGTTCGTTTTGCTACTTACCGTGATTTTACATTATTTGTTTTTTCTGGACCACCTGTGTAGTGTCCTGCATTGACAACTTGTCAGCTGCAAACCAAATCGTGTAAATGTGAATTTCATCGGCGAGTTAATACATCCCTAGATTTTTAAAAAAAAACATGATTTTAGCGTGGCAATATTTTTGCGTCTGTATTGGTTATTACTCAAGATTTGTTACGACTTATCTTTCTTCTTTTGTGTTCTGAGGGCACTGCACACACATATATCTGAACTTTGTGTAATTTCGTTTGTTTTAAACGCCTTTTCATTTCGTAAAACGCTGTAAGCACTATGTTGTTGTGTTTCGTAATTCCAACCGGTGTTCATTTATTCCCGAGAGCTTGGCGCCGAATTTGAATTTTGTTTACTTTTTCTTTCTCTTTCTCTGTGTGTTTGTCTGTGTGTGTGTGTGTGCGCGCGCGTGTTTGTGTTGCCTTTTCTGTAAAGGTCCTTTAATGTGTTGCATAAAGGCAGAACCTATAGCCTATAATTTAACGGCAAACACAGAAAGAAAGACAACAGCTGTAGATCCAAAGATGAATATGCCACGACAGTCGTTCGCAGGCAGGAGTTGTACGGCCCAAATTGAGTACCTCATGAATTTATCGATTAAAAGTTTCCATTGAGGGCGGTGCTGGAGCGAAGGTGCAACGTAGAGCGACTCCGATGCGGGTGTATAAGCACCGACATGTAGGGAAGCCATTTGCGTGGCATTCGTGTCTTTCCAACGTACGTGCGGTAAATACGGAAACGGGAACAACGGCGAAGTTATTACCTAATCCCTCCAAACAGGACCAACGTCCTGGTATTCTTTTCTTGGCTGCCGAAGGACAAACTCCGGTAGACAAACGGTTCAAATGGCTCTAAGCTCTATGGGACTTAACATCTGAGGTCATCAGTCCCCTAGACTTAGAACCACTTAAACCTAACTAACCTAAGGACACCATACATATCCAAGCCCGAGGCAGGATTCGAACCTGCGACAGTAGCATCCGCGTGGTTCCAGAATGAAGCGCCTAGAACCGCTCGGCCACCGCAGCCGGCTCCGGTAGACATCCATCGCAGAATGAGGAATGTGTGTGGGGCAGCATGCCTGTCGAAAACCAGCTGCGACATGCGGTGCTGGTACTTCATAATGACGCATGTCCCCATACCGCGAAAGATACGGCAACTCAGGTGGGAGACACTGTCGGAGTAGGACGTGCAGGAGGGAGTTACGAAATTCTTCATGCAGCAGGACACGATGTTTTACCAAACGGTATCTTCGATCTTGTGCCTCAGTGGGATGGTTGCCTCAATGTTCAACGCGATTTGCCTGATTGCCACGACGATTCTCGGCTGTACGGCCTTCGAACGAAAACTTTTTTCGTCGCTTTACACAGAACATCAATGTCGAAAACTTTATTGAAATCCAAAAACCAGGTAATAGTAGCATGTTGGTTCGCTACAATTTTCTAGCGCCTCTGCGTCGCTACATACAACTGTGTAATCCACAGATAGCCGCATGGAATTTCCGACGGTATCCACTGGTTCATTTTTCTCCGTGAAGAATGACGTTGTTCTTGTTGCGGTCTTCAGCCCTGAGACTGGTTTGATGCAGCTCTCCATGCTACTCTATCCTGTGCAAGCTTCTTCACCTCCCAGTACCTACTGCTGCCTACATCCTTCTGAATCTGCTTAGTGTATTCATCTCTTGGTCACCCTCTACGATTTTTACCCTCCACGCTGCCCTCCAGTACTAAATTGGTGATCCTTCGATGTCTCAGAAAATGTCCTACCAACCGATCCCTTCTTCTAGTCAAGTTGTGCCACAAGCTCCTCTTCTCCCCAATTCCATTCAGTATCTCCACATTAGTTATGTGATCTACCCATTTAATCTTCAGCATTCTTCTGTAGCACCACATTTCCAAAGCTTCTATTCTCTTCTTGTCTAAGCTATTTATCGTCCACGTTTCACTTCCATACTTGGCTACACTCCATACAAATACTTTCAGAAACGACTTCCTGACACTTAAATCTATACTCGATGTTAACAACTTTCTGTTCTTCAGAAACGCTTTGCTTGTCATTGCCAGTCTACATTTTATATCCTCTCTACCTCGACCATCATCAGTTATTTTGCTCCCCAAATAGCAAAACTCATTTACTACTTTAAGTGTCTCATTAGCTAATCTAAGTCCCTCAGCATCACCCGACTTAATTCGACTACATTCCATTATCCTCGTTTTGCTTTCGTTGATGTTCATCTTATACCCTTCTTTTAAGACACTGTACATTCTGTTCAACTGCTCTTCCAAGTCCTTTGCTGTCTCTGACAGAATTAAAATGTCATCGGCGAACCTAAAAGTTTTTATTTCTTCTCCATGGATTTTAATACCTACTCCGAACTTTTCTTTTGTTTCCTTTATTGCTTGCTCAATATACAGGATGAATAACATCGGGGATAGACTACAACCCTGTCTCATTCCCTTCCCAACCACTGCTTCCCTTTCATACCCCTCGACTCTTACAACTGCCATCTGGTTTCTGTACAAATTGTAAATAGCCTTTCGCTCTCTGTATTTTACCCTTGCCACCTTCAGAATTTGAAAGAGAGTATTCCAATCAACATTGTCAAATGCCTTCTCCAAGTCTACAAACGATAGAAACGTAGGTTTGCCTTTCCTTAATCTTTCTTCTAAGATAAGTCGTAGGGTCAGTATTGCCTCACGTGTTCCAACATTTCTGCGGAGTCCAAGAAGAATGACGTGCTGTGTTCTATTTGGTAAGAAGTCTTAGATTCAATCGGAATGCTACTCCGATATCTTGTACACTCGTATTTTGTTCACTAGTCGAAAGCCGGACACTGTGTCGAATGTCTTTCGAAAGTCAAGGAGTAAGGCTAGAAGCTGGGCGCCGGCATCTACTGCATCCCAGGTTTCGTGGACTTCACAGCTCACGTTTTCACATACTGCGTTTGGTTACCTAGCGCTAGAAACACTGAATGGCGTCTACATTAACGAAACGGTGAGCACAATACGTTAAATTTACGTTGAGAGGAAAATGGCAGTCCCTACCTTAATCAGATCCTCTGCAGGTCTGCCCGCATTTTCAAACAACTTTATGGCGTTCGAATTTCCTATCTACATCTACACAAATAATCACTATACGAGTGTTTGGCACAGAGTACATATCACATCGTCAATCTCGGCCATATTCCGTGTCTTCGCGCAGTGGGTGACTAAACGCTGTAAGCGAAAGCACAACCATTGAAGCAGCCCAGTGACAGAAAGAAACTGTGACGAAACGCGCAGTTCTTCTTTCGATGTTTTCTATTTTCTACATCAGTTTGATATGCTAGACGCCTCAGATTGAGAATCGATACCCAAGTATCAATCCCAACTAGGGTTTCGTAAGCTACCTCCTTCGTAAGTATGCTTCGAATGGATCTGTGCGGCATTTGCAACGATTAGTTTTAAGTGATCGTCACACATTAAACCGGTTCGTACCTATGCTCACAGATATATTATGAATACTACTGCCTTTACATAATGACGTACTCAAACAGCTACAGATATTCCCATCAGCATACGCTTACGATAGCATGTCAAACGCAGGCATCGTCTGCATGGGGTAAGGTGCCATTAGGAATTAACAGGTCGCATAATAGTGAGAGAGAATCTTCAGATATTCATTGCCCTGATGCCAACACGTGAAGGTTCAGGGCTGCGCTCGGCCCATTGCACAACGCAGAGTGGTGTAGGCTGTATGTGTGTATGTGGAGAGTCAGCTGCCAGTACCTGCACCAATAGTTGATCCTCTGCGTGTCTTCATCTCGCTACTATTTTCTAGTGTTGCTGCTATTCTATAAACGACAGAATCACCTGAGAACCACCTTGTGGAGGTTTCGACTTGATGTACCAGGTCATTTGTATATTCTGCAAACAGCGATGGTGCTATAACATTCCAATTGAGCACACTCTAAGCTACTTTTACATCTGAAGACTTCTCTTCATTAGAAATGACATATCTTCATCTACATGATTCCTCTACATGATTACTTTGCAGTTCATATTTAAGTGCCTGGCAGAGGGTTCATCGAATCACCTTTAATCTACTTCTCTGCCTCTCCACTCTCGAACAGCGCGCAGGAGAAGCGAAGGCTTAAATCTTCCCGTACCAGTTCTGATTTATCTTATTTTATTTTGATGATCACTTCTCCCCATGTAGGTGGGTGCCAACAAAATATCGTCGCACTCTGAGAAGAAGGTGGTGATTGACATTTCATGAGAATGTTCTGCCGCCATGTAAAACACCTTTGTTTTAATGACAGCCACCCCAATTCGTGTATCAAATCCTTCGCACTCTGTCCCCTATTTCGCTATAGTACAAAACGAACTGCCCTTCTTTGTACTTTTTCGATGTCCTCCGTTAGTCCTGTCTTATGCAGTTCCCACGCCGCAAAGCAATACTCCAGAAGAGGACGGAGAAGCATAGTTAAGGAGCCTCTTCAGTAAAGATGCTACATTTCCTCCGTGTTTTGCCAATAATTCACAGTCTTTGGTTTGCTCTCCCCATATCATTATCTATGTGATCGTTCCAGTTTAAGTTATCGTAATTTTAATCCCTGAGTATTAAGTGGAGCTTAAAGCCTTTGGAGTTATGTGATTTATCGTGTAACTGAAATTTAGGGGATTATTTTTAATGTTCACGTGGAATGCATCACTGTTTCATGCTTTAGAGTCAACTGCCACTTCTTGCACCATACAGATATGTTGTCTAAATCATTTTGCAATTCGTTTCTACCATATGATGACCTTATAAGACTGTAAATGACGGCATCAACTTCAAAAAATCTAAGAGGGCTGCTCCTATTGTCTCCTAATCGTTTATGTACACTCACGCTCGTAAATTAAGGATAATTGCAGAATGTGGCGCCATACAACGTGGCACTACACAAAACTGGCGCTAATAGCATAGGCACATAGGGAACACACACGTCACAGATCTGTAAGTCTACGGTATTGGTGATAAGTTGAGAAAACCGTCCCGAAAAACATGTGTTACAAACGCCACTGTTTTCTGTACCCCGACATCAGCATGGGATATGATCACCGTGCACACGTACACAGGTCGCACAACGGGTTGGCATACTCTGGATCAGGTGGTCGAGCAGGTGCTTGGGTATAGCCTCCCATTCTTGCACCAGTGCCTGTCGGAGCTCCTGAAGTGTCGCAGGTGTTAGAAAACATGAAGCGATACGTCGACCGAGAGCATCCCAGACGTTCTCGATGGGGTTCAGGTCTGGAGAACAGGCACGCCACTCCATTCTGGTTCAAGGTACTCCTGTACGATGGCAGCTCGGCGGGGCCGTACATTATCATGCATCAGGAGGAAGGTGGGACCGACCCACTGCACCCCTGGTGTAAAATGACGTCCCGATACATCTCACCTGTTACAGTTCCTCTGTCAAAGACATGCAGGGGTGTACGTGCACCAATCATAATCCTCCATACACCATCAAACCATGACCTCCATAGAGATCCCTTTCAATGACATTAAGGGGTTGTATCCGGTTCCTGGTTCACACCAGATGAAAACCCGTCGAGAATCACTGTTCAGAATATACCTGGACTCGTCCGTGAACATAACGTGGGACCACTGCTCCAATGACCATGTACTGTGTTGTTGACACGAGGCTTTACGGACTCTCCTGTGATTAGGGGTCAGTGGAATGCACCTTGCAGGTCGCTGGGCGAATAAACCATGTCTGTTCAATCGTCTGTAGACTGAGTGTCTGGATACAACTGTTCCAGGGGCTGCGGTAAGGTCCCGAGCAAGGCTACCTGCAGTAACCCGTGGGTCACTGATGGTGAGATATCGGTCTTCTTGTGGTGTTCTACACTGTGGACGTCCCGTACTCTAGCGCCTGGACACGTTTCCTGTCTGCTAGAATCGTTGCAATTATCTTGAGATCACACTTTGTGGCACACGGAGTGCCCATGCTACGACCTGCTGTGTTTGACCAGCCCTAGTATTCTACCCCTTATAACGCCATCAATATGTGTTCTTTGAGCCATTTTCAACACACAGTCACCATTAGCTAGTCTGAAACGTCTGCACACATACTCGCTGCACCGTACTCTGTCATGCACCAACACACCTCTGCGAATGTGGACTGCTGCCAGCGCCACAGTGCGACAACCGCAAATGCACTACATCGTCATACCCCAAGCTGATTTAAACCCGCAAACCGCCCACAAGAGCGTTGTTTCACCATGTATCAGCATTATTCTTAATTTATGAGCATGAGTGAAGATCAGGAACAACAGATTGTGATGTGTTTGCAAGAAATGGTTCAGTCCAATCAGAAAGCTAGTCCGATATTCCGTGTGTTGGTATTTTGTGCGTTAGACGTAGTACGGAACTGCGTGGGACCCTTCCGGATCACGGCGTCAGGCTGGAAGCTGGCATCTATTTTCCTGGGTTAATGTCACTATAAGTCACACCTTCACTCCAGATGGACCCACTACAGTCACCTGCAGCGCGCAGTTCTTCTTAACGACATTCTTATGTCACTGCCCAGAGACAGCGGGCCTGGTCAAGGTTTGAATAAAGATATTTTGTGTATTAAATGATAATTAATTGAAACCCTCAGCTGCCGAGAGGTGTTGTTGATATACCTCGATGGGGCACATGAAAATGTGTGCCCTGACCGGGACTCGAACCCGGGATCTCCTGCTTACACGGGAGAGGCTCTTATCCATCTGTGTATTTGTGTATTAGGTCGTGTCATTATGAAACACTAAAAAAACTAAGAAAGATGTTGGCTCGAATGTCCTTACGGCGGTACTCTCCAGTTCGACTAAACTACTAGATTCAGAGGATTATATTAGCTGTATAGGCCATTTCGGGTGACAACCGACGTCACATTCTGGTTCGTAGTCAAGAGTCCTGTTGAAGCATGGCTACCTGTTAAGGTACTGCCTGTGCTACTCTGGTAGGTGATCGGCAGGTAACAACGAGTCTGGAGCTTGTTCCAGTGGCAGCGTTTTGAAGACGTCACACAGCAGTTCCTTAGTGGCTGATAGCTTATTCTGGTTAACCAGAGTCGTAGAGGTGCTGGCTTGCGAAGATACTCGCCCCACTGGACTGGGATCACAGGCGATCAGGCCTTAGTTAACGTGTAGCCCTCGTCCTTGCTCATGCCGTCGTGGGTTTAATTTAGCAGAAAGTAATGATTGAAGGCTACTGCAAAAAATCTGTGTTTCAGTGTTTCATGCTGACGCGGTCTAGCACCCAAAAGGATCTTATTCACTCTCCATTGAGGCTCACGCACTTACTTCAGTGGGAAAGCAGATAATCCTTGGAGCGTCCCTGGTTGTTAATACACAGTTGGCACCGTTGGAACGCCGAGTGTCTGTTATTCAACGCTAGCGACAGGAAAAAGACTTCTGAGACGAGCACGCTCAACGTGCGACAGATGTGGGAACGCGTGAATGATTTGCGCCAAGGACAGATTACTCTTTCCCGAGCAGCCGGCGGCGACTTTACGCACGAGCGGTTTGAATAGCGCCTCTGTGAGAGATGGTTGTACAGCACCCCGGCGACTGTCCGTGAAACGTTATTTATAAGCCTATTAAGTACACGGATGCAGGGGCAAACAAGTGACTCGGCGCGGACCGTGTTTAATCTTCTTACACGGGTCAGGAATCCACCATTATCGGCGACACGCGGTCATAAAACAAGTAACAGCGGCCGGCTGTGGTCGGCAGGGCGTAGGCACTCCGTCAACTTCCCATTAGCTGGCTGCGCGGCGGAGGCATTGGAGGTCGGACGTAAATCAAGCGAGGGTAACAAAAAGGGTCCTGCGCGAGGGCCCGCGGGTTGACCTCCTGCACGGTTTACGACGCAGCCTTAATCGGCTGTCATCGGAGGGATTACCGGCAGACGCGGTCACGGACGGACACAAAGCAAACAGTTTAAGAACTGTTGGTGTAAAGGTCTGAGCAGCAGAGGCACAGACTTCTCGACGCTCGTCATTTTGTCCACAGACCTCTGACCGAAACGGGCGTTCATCGACCAACCAAAGTCAGTTCTTCAGCCTGGAACCGCGCGACTGCTACGGTCGCAGATTCGAATCCTGCCTCGGGCGTGGATCTGTGTGATGTCCTTAAGTTAGTTAGGTTTAAGTTGATCTAAATTCTAGGGGACTGATGACCTCAGATGTTAAGTCCTATACTGCTCAGAGCCATTTGAACCATTTTGAAGTCACTTCAGAGGATGAAACTGGTCTGAGAAGTAATTAGTCTTCGTAACCTTCGAAAGACATTATACATAAAAAATGTGCTAGCTCTCGATCCCTTGCAGAAGGTTCACTTCATTAACAACTACACAAACACTAGAATGGAATGCCTCGCTTCTGTCATTCCGATACCCAAACGATTCTCATGTACACTGATGACCAAAAAACAGTATGACCAGCTACTTAATAGCGTATTGGTCCACCTTTGGATGACAGTACAGGAGCGATTCGTTGTGGTATGGACCTGACAGGTCCATAGTATGTTTCTTGAAGTATTTGGTTTCAAATGTCTACACACAGGCCAAGCAATTTGTTGGGTCTTGCCCACTCGTCTCGTATAGGGAGCCTAAGGGATGTTGCGTTCTCAGTATGCAATACAACAATTCAAGCAAATAACATTGGTAGTTTCATTTCTATAAAGCAGATTGACAATACTTAACTTTAATGTACAAAAGGTGTTGCAAGTGATGGGCGACATCAGAGTCCTTACTATACACAATGTTCAAACATTTAACAGATATGGATATCTACGAACTGACACTGTAGTACTCTCTGCGAGGCCATGCTAATACTCTTCAAATCCTGTCCACTAATTAAATGTCGGGTGACTATGACCTCCCATCAGGTAGACCATTCGCCAGATGCAAGTTTTTCGAGTTGACGCGACTTTGGCGACTTACACGTCGATGGGGATGAAATGATGATGATTAGGACAACACAACACCCAGTCTCTGAACAGTGCTCTGACCCAAGCGGGAATCGAGCCTGGGCCCATAGGACTGACATTCTGTCACGCTGAATACTCAGATACCGGTGGCAGACTCCTGTGGACTAATGTTCATATACTGAGCCAACCTGAGCGGCCGAGGCTGGCAGAAGTGGCGCTTATATTCATTGCGCCTTGAGGGTGCTCCTATCATAGTGCGGTCCTATTCCACGTGCCATCGTCCGACGTCATCTCGTCATCTCACCACCTTCTCTGGTCTTGCGTTCTTCGTCTTCGTTCCAGCACTTATGGTTACGCTGGAACACAATTCCCATAAATTACGCAGCGGTGGTTTGTGGGAGTGGAGATGGCGCCATAGCATCCCAGATGAGTTCTGGGTTCAGACCAGGCGAATTTGGTGGCCAAGACATCGTTCTGAGTTCAAACTCGTGCTCCTCAAACCAATGTACACAGTTCTGGCCTTGTGATCCGGACAGTTACCCTGGTGGTTGATGCCATCGTTGTCAGGGAAGGCACCTAGCGTAACAGAGCTACAGGGGATCCACAATAATGGTCACGACATGTGCAGCTGTCAAGCGCCCTTCAGTTATTCTCAAAAGTACTGGGGAAGCCCGGGTAGATGTAATAATACCTCCCCCACTGGCCTGTGTCTGTGGCAGAACTGTTCATCAGGGTGACTGCATATGCAGACACGGGCATCAACCAGATGTAACAGTATGAGAGAGTAGTGGAACAAAGTATATTGTGCTGCATTTTGTTAGTGCAGGTTGCCTACATCAGAGGCAGGTATACACTCATAGGCAGACCTATTGTTCTGTTAGGTTTGCCCCCTGAATGCATACCTGCCCCTGATGAAGGCAATCTGCACAAACAAAATGGACCACAACATACTTTGTTCCACTTCTGTGGTAGATGGAATGGGTATCTGCTGTTGTCCATTTCTTCTTACAGTATGTGCCATGACTGATAGACATCAGCGAGTGGGGTTTAGGTTATTATTTTCTTCATGTGATCGCGTAATAGGTATTTCACGTAAAGCGCCATTACGACACAGGCAAAGGTCAATTGTGGAAACTAAGCCACTGGATATTACAAGTAACGTTATTGTAGAATATGCCCGACTGACTCCACAAAATAAGAAGGCACGTACATTCACGAGTGAGTGGTTCAAAATAACAATTGATACTGGAAAGGAAATGGGTCATAAGTGTAGTTCGGTCGGTACACACTCAGTTGTATCTGAACGTACGATCGGGATAGAAGCATCTATGTTCTAAGTACTATAATTACCTGTGGCCTAGATAAAAAGAATTGTGATTAAATTGCATTTAAACATCCAAGAAGGAAAATTATCAGACTTGCAAATTAAATGAAAAGAAAGACTACAGGTTCTGAATGTCACGGCAAATACATCGAAATTGTCATTGGTGGCCACGAAGAGAAAGAGATGAACATAGTTAAGAACTAAACTCTGTTTAAAAAATTTTTAAAAGTAGCTAAAGATAATCTAATAAATGGCCAGCACGTTGTCATAATTGTCAGTCAGAAGATTTATTGTAATTGTTACAGCAACTTGTTCCTTTCGCTCCCTGTATTTTATCCCTGATAACTTCAAAATTTGAAGTGTTGTATTTCAGTGAACACTGCCAAAATCAGGTTCCAAATCTACAAATGTGGGTTACGTAGCGTTTGTGTAAGAAACTGTTCGTCCTCTGTCACGATTTTGATGAAACTTATCACAGCGTAAGAACACAGTTCAACACTGACACCCTACAACAGGTAGCTTTTTTGCAAGACGAAACCCTGTTTCCTGATTGTCGGAATTCATATGTCGAATCTGTATTCAGTTTCTCGTAGTGGCCAATGTTATTACAGCTATCGCGAGTCGGAAACGTGATGTCAGCGTAGACATTCGGTTCTTTATGCAACGCCAAACGTCGTCAAGTTGAGCAACGTCTGTAGAACCTGGTGAACGTTTAGGTTTGCGGAACGCGAAAGTTTTCACTGAGGTAACCACGGTCAGGTCTAGCCGATTCTGTAATTCAGTTTCGGCTAACATGAACACGTTTGATGAGAGCGCGGGCAGTTTTAGTCGCAAATTATGTCATTTTTTTCTATTGCCTATCCCAGAAAGACGGACACAGGCCTCGCCTGATAATGAGATATTATCGCGCAAGTCAGCATTAGCATCCAAATGAAGCAGTACGCTCACAGCAATTAACTGTCACCTACGCTTGTTCTTAGGCTAGAGTCATTCTAAAACTTAAAATTTGTAATGTAACGATTCAGTACATTGTATAGTACAAGATTTTAAGTTCTACGTCGCTTATGAAACTCTCCCAAAACCTCACGTTCGGATTTACACTGATTTGTGATCAATCATTTGTGGATAGCTTGTACTTCTTTAACAGGAAGACTGCACCTGCGTCCTGTTTCGCTGTTTCTTCACTAGCGAAAAATTTGCAGAATCCTGCTTTAACAATTTTTTCGTGATGTTTATGAGATGGATACTCTCAGCGAGAATTTCTTTGCGTTAGAACGGCATATTTTGGTCTAGAACACAAAACAAAAAGTTGTAAGCGGTACTGTAAAAACTTTTCTGTAACCGTAACTTCTTTGAGGTGCCATTCATGTCTCGTCATTATGTTATTACTATTCACTGTAATGTGGCAAGTTAGGAAGGAGAAATTCCCTACTTAATTTTCTGCTAAGGTCAGTTAGGAGAACGAAGGAATCAGAGATGTTATAATGGAAACGTTGTGTTTTTCTTATTCTTTTTTTAAATCAGTGAGATTGAGCATCTCTCGGAATCCTTGCACATAGAATGTACACAGCTGGTGTCTAAATTCAGCTCCTGACGTCGACCTGTCAGAGTCTTACGTCACGACTTCTTAACTTTTACCTTCGGAGTGTTTGCATTGCACAGAGAGCCGTATGGCAGAGAGAGCCGTTTCAAGTGACGCAATTCGGAGATGGCCTTTCCAGCCTCTCCACTATCTGCACTTTGTGATGTGTGCCTACACACTGCACCAGAGGCAGAGACCTTAATCTAGGTAATTTCTCACTGATCTACTTTCAATGACCTACTTCGAAAATCCTACGAATGGGTTTATTACTCTCCGCCCTCACGTTAGACGCATGTACTCTTTAATTTAAATTCATAGTAAAACAACATCCTCTCCCCACCAGCTCTTTCATAACATCGATAGCGCTATATCAAACAGACGATCCGCTGCTGTCGTCACACGTACAGCGATTAAATAAACGGAGTGATCAATTATTGTTCGACTGCGCTATCAGCGTAAAAATCGCTGGAACTACCTTACGTTCAGAATTTTGGGACCCTAACCACGAGTGAATTGATAGAAAGGAGAGACGAAAGATACAACGAAGAGCGGCGCCTGTCGTCACGGGATCGTTTAGTCATCACGAGGGCGTAATAGAGGTAGTCAACAAATTCCAAAGGCACACGCTACAAGAGATGCGCTATATACCACGGACAGGTTTACTACTGAAATTCCGGTGGTGGTGATGATGAAGATACACGTTGTGGTGCGCATCAAATTACGGTCTTCAGCGTCCTTACGAAGAACATCGAGACGAGTGTGTCCTTAAAAGTTCAGATTGAATTAAAAATCCAGATCACACACACACACACACACACACACACACACACACACACACAAGATACAGACACTAAAATCAGTTTAATCTTGAACTCTAAAACAATATGTTGTAGGAGAAAAAACACAATGAAACACGTAAAATGGTAGGGGAAAGTGTTGTACTGGCGAACATGTTTCAGACGTCCCTTCTAACCAGCATTGTAATAGAAATTTAACATATTTCTTAATTCTATCCTTAAATGACAGTATTCACATATGTGTGCTGCAACCTTTTTCTGAAATTAGAAAAATTATTCCTGAAAAGCATAGCTTTTCCGAGATACAACATGGTCGTGTGCCTGTGAACAACGATTCTTTTGAAATTTAAAGCCATTAAAGTTGAAAAATCTTTTACTTGATAATCTATGTGTCACGAGGGCGTGTTAAAGCGTAGTGGCACCGAACGTTGGATGTGAAAACTCTTAAAGGTTTGTAAATAAAACAAACTTTCTTGCTTGAAGCTTTGCCGACGCACTAACTGTAGATATGGTTCTCGGGCGAGACGTCGGATGTCTCTGTGCAAATTCCACAATGTCAAGTAGGTGCAACTGACCGACATCTTCAGGTGCGGCGAATACAATGCACTGTGTGTTTTTATTTTATTTTCTTTTTTTTCTTTTACAATGCATTCTCTAATTGGTGCAGTGTAACGATCGGCATAAAACGCTAAAAATCTAATGAGAACAGTCTCAGTGGCGTTTACACATTTTTATTCGTTAGCAGCCGGTTTTGGCCCTTTTGTCAGACCATCTTCAGACTTTTTCCCGCCATTATGGCTGCTGATGGCAGACGGAGCGAGGTGCGTAGAAGTATGTGACAACCGTACTTTTACGGATCTCGCTCCGTCTGCCATCAGCAGCCATAATGGTGGGGAAAAGCCTGAAGATAGTCTGACAAAAGGGCCGAAACCGGTTGCTAACGAAAAAAAATCTGAAAACACAATAGAGACCGTTTTTAGTTGATTTTAATTGGTTTTTATTTTTTAATTTCTAATTTATTGTTAATTTCTTAATTTTTTAAATCGATTTGCTCAGGCTGTGGCCGAAGCCTTCTGTTTATGACAATCGTAGAAGAAATTGCGCAGGCACGAACGCGCCAAATTTCGGTGACCAGTAGAGGAGATATACAGTTTGGTAGCGGCGTGGAAGGGCAGACGCCTGCGTGGGCTCGTATTTCGGCAGGCGGCAGAGGGCGCTGAGGCAGCCGACTGCACCGCACAGCGTGACTAACACTCTGCGCGCGCTTTGAACATCCGACAGGTGGTGTAGTTGTCTCCCTCGCTCTGCATATCTGCGCTATTGGTCACTAAAATGTGGGAAGTTCTCTCCTGTTCAGTTTCTTCTCTGACTATCATAAATACGAGGCTTCGGTCACAGGCTGACGCCAGTTTACCACTGTGTCCCGCCCTCTCCTCATCTCCACATCCTCCACCTCCTTTCCCACCGCAACTTCCGGCACCTACCCCTCCCGGATGATGAGTGTCGCCTTAACATCTACCCCTCTGCTAACTGTAACCCCACTTTCCTCCCCCCTACTCCTCAGGGCTCCCTCTCCCCTCTCCTTCCCTTACCCTGGGTATTTCCTCCCTCCTACACACCTCCGCCTTTTCCTGTGCCCCTTCAGTGTCTCTGCACTCCGTCCCTACACTCCCTCGTGCCTTGTCTTCCCTCTTCATCTTCTTCCCCACCCATCTCCTGCCTCTTCGTGCGCCCCTGCCCATTCTTCCGTCTCTGTCCCCCCCCCCCCCAGCCCCCCCCCCCCCTGACTGCACCTTCCTCCCATCCTTTTTCTCTCCTCTCCACCTTCTGTCCCTTGGCAGATCCCTACCAGCGGTTTTTATTCTTCATGTGTGCTCCATTGTTTCCAGTGTTTTTTACGTGTCTTGCTGTGTGTGTTTTTTGTACTGTGGCCGACTTTCAACTTTTGTTTGACTACAAGGTATTAAGTCGAGTGATGCTCAGGCAATTAGATTAGGAAATGAGACACTTAAAGTAGCAAAGGAATTTGCTATTTGGGGAGCAAAGTAACTGACGATAGTCGAAATAGAGAGGATATAAAATATGGACTGGCAATGGCAAGGAAAGCGTTTCTGAAGAACAGAAATTTGTTAACATCGAGTATTGATTTAAGTGTCAGGAAGTCATTTCTGAAAGTATTTGTATGGAGTGTAACCATGTTTGGAAGTGAAACATGGACGATAACTAGTTTGGACAAGAAGAGAATACAAACTTTCGAAATGTGGTGCTACAGAAGAATTCTGAAGATTAAATGGGTAGATCACATAACTAATGAGGAGGTATTGAACAGAATAGGGGAGAAGAGGAGTTTGTGGTACAACTTGAGAAGAAGAAGGGACCAGTTGGTAGGGCATGTTCTGATACATCAAGGGATCACAAATTTAGCACACCACTCTATGGTCGTTATGATGGTTTTATTTGACCTCAGACGCTACTAATCGGTCGAGTAGCTCTTCAATTGGCATCACGAGGCTGAGTGCACCCCGAAAAATGGCAAAAGCGCATGGTGGCCCGGATGGTCACCCATCCAAGTGCCGGCCACGCCCGATAGCGTTCAACTTTGGTGATCTGACGGGAACCGGTGTATCAACAGCGGCAAGGCCGTTGCCTCTTACTATAAAACTCTCTACTAAATCAGAAATAATGGTAGCCTGATCACTGGAGTAACAAATGATTAGCCAGCCACCCTGCAACACACGAAAGCCTCCAACCCAACTCTAGGCATTCCCTAAAAAAGGGAATACGACGATGACGAGAAAATCAGAAGTAACAACTTACACGAAAGGTTGCCAACAGTTGACAAATACAACACGAAAAAGGAGAAATGATAGCAGTACCAGGCGGAAAACACTCTCTGGCAGACATCGTACGGTCGCTTGCGGACTATAGATGAGAGTGGAGATTCCGTGTAAGTCTTCCGATTTCTGCAGACATAGCAATGAAACAGTTTATGGACATAGGACGAGCTACCTCTGAAGACGAGATCGCCGGCCGGAGTGGCCGTGCGGTTCTAGGCGCTACAGTCTGGAGCCGAGCGACCGCTACGGTCGCAGGTTCGAATCCTGCCTTGGGTATGGTTGTGTGTGTGATGTCCTTAGGTTAGTTAGGTTTAATTAGTTCTACGTTCTAGGCGACTGATGCCCTCAGAAGTTAAGTCCCATTTGAACCATTTGAAGACGGGATCTTCGTATTCTCCGTATTCTGTGAGGTCCCCTTCATCGACTGCGGAAGAGCGCGTGGCGTCCTTCACGGAGTGCAGCCGCTCGCACGTGCCGGCTGCACGTGTGTCCGTGTCCTCCAGCAATTAGCCGTGTTCCCGCGTGGGCCCGGCCTCCCAAGCCACGCCCATTCCGGCGTTAATCGCCCAACCAACACGGCGTTCAGATGGCGTCGCCTGCGTTTGGAACGCACAACCAAGACCGAGGCGCTGCACTCGCAAGAGCGGCAAGTCTGTGATGCCTGTTGGTAATCATTCTCTCCTACAATTATTCAGAAACAATCTTAATCGCTTTTATTATTATTATATCGCCAACCGGTTTCAACCCGACGTAGGGGTCATCATCTGGGCGTTTACACTGTGAAATTATAGATATCCGTCAGAAAGACTCCGTTACACAACAGCTAAAATTACGTAAATTTTAAAATTTGTTACCCATTGGTCGATTGCCGGTGGTGTCACTCCTGTCTACATAACGGCAGGAAACTATGCGAGACTAACCCTTCGTATGGGCTTAAATAACGTGCTGAGATCACGTGAATAGACGTCAACACCCCCAGCGGCGATCAACGATACTTAATAGTTTATTCTATGTAATTACTAGTCACCTTGTTTTAACATAAATTTAAGTGACAGTAAATAACAGAAAACGGAACCATTCCATTTAAAAAGAGTTACAATTACAGTGTTAATTATAAAATAATAACAAATGTTTCGTAGTCAACTCGTAAAATTCGTAAAAGTATATTACATTATGTGCCATAATATAAAGTAAAACAAATTGTGACACACAAAAACTGGTGTCGTCCATGTATTATAATATATCTACTCGTACATTTCCATAGAAAACATTTGAGTCAGTTTACTAAAACGGCTGATATAGAAGGGCTACAGAGCCCTCTGCTCCTTGTGGTGAGGACGTCGTTGCCATGGTTTATAAAGCCCAATGGACCCTTCGGTACTGGCATCACGTTCTCTTCACCGATAAGTGTCGTATATGCCTTCAACCAGGCAATCGTTGGAGAAGTGTTTGCAGGCAACCCGGTCAGGCTGAACGCCTTAGACATAGAGTCCAGCGAGTGTAGCAAGGTGGAGGCTCCCTGCTGTTTTGGGGTGGCATTACTTGGGTCCGACGTACGCCGCTGGTGGTCACGGAGAGCGCCGTAGCGGCTGTACGATACATGAATGCCATCCTTCGACCGACAGTGCAACCATATCGGCAGCATATTGGCGAGGCGTTCGTCTTCATGGACGACAATTCGCGCCCCCATCTTGCACATCATGTGAATGACTTCCTTCAGGATAACGACATCGCTCAACTAGAGTGGTCAGCATGTTCTCCAAACATCAACCCTATGGAATATACCTGGATTAGATTGAAAAGGGCTGTTTATGGACGACGTGGCTCACCAACCACTCTGAGGGACCAACGCTGAATCAACGTTGAAGAGTGGGACAATTTGGTCAAAAAGTGCCTTGATGAACTTGTGGATAGTATGCCACGAGCAATACAGGCATGCATCAATGCAGGAGGACGTGCTAATAGGTATTAGTGGTACCGGTGTCTACAACAATCTGGACCACCACCTCTGAAGGTGTCACTGTATTGTTGTACAACATGCAATTTGTGGTTTACATGATCAATAAAAAGGGCGGAAATGATGTTTATGTTGATATCTATTCCAGTTTTCTGTACAGGTTCCGGAATTCTCGGAACCGAGGTGATGTGAAACTTTTTTTGATGTGTGTACAAACCACAAAATCAGAAAAACCACGCCGCGTCGTTGCAAGATAAAGGGTAATTCATCTGCTCCTACCATCAGGTTCTATGCAACCTGTAAAGCCGTCAGAAGCCACATGCGAGATTTTCATATTCTTTCCCTTGCTGCCGGCCGAGGTGGTCGAGCGGTTCTAGTCGCTACAGTCTGGAACCGCGCGACCGCTACGGTCGCAGGTTCGAATCCTGCCTCGGGCATGGATGTGTGTGATGTCGTTAGGTTAGTTAGGTTTAAGTGGTTCCAAGTTCTAGGGGACTGATGACCTCAGAAGCTGTCCCATAGTGCTCACAGCCATTTGAACAGTTTTCAACGATATGAAATGGAATAGCAACTTATGCTCAGTGCTAGGTAAAACAGGTGGTTTATTGGTAGGAAAATTCGAGCCATTCTAGAATACTGTCATCGTGTGGAACCCAGAGCTGGATCTAAAATAGGTTATTGAAGATATAGAAATTAGTGCAGCATGGGTGATTACTGATTTGTTTGACTCATGAGGGACCATCACGCGACCATCACGGAGACGTAGAAAATATTAACTCGCAGACTCTAGAAGACAGACGACAACTTTCCCTAAAAATCATCCTTGCAAAGTTTCATGAACTAGCAAGAAGTGAAGATTCTAGGATGCTGTAATCCCTTACGTATCGCTACGTATAGATCAGGAAGATGAGGTTAGAATAATTACATCAGGGGCAGAGACATTTAAGTAATCTTTCTTTGAGCGCTCCATACACGAACGGGACGGTAAGAAACCTTGACACTTGATACAACAGGAAGTGCCCTCTTCCATGGACCTCATAATGATAGTTCATAGTATGGATATAGAGGGCGTAACGGGTATTAATGCAGATATTTTTATGTGTGTTAATACGTATACGTTGTTTTTATTCTGCGTCAGTCTTCCCACAAACTTTACCACCTGATGTTTTCTGCACGGTCATAGCTGCGGCACTGAGTGGCCTACACCTGTTAGTGTACAAGAACCGTTTTACGTCCTGACCTGCCCAGGGAAAAGTAAGCATTAATGCCTTCCTCAGCACATGAACGTGGAGGTAAAAAACATACGACTTCCAATAGCTGTAATTATGAATCTGCAGATGACGTAAACGGTGACATAATGTTGCTCGGTACGCCGTCGTCACTCACCAAAAGAAGTAGCTGCACTTACACCCGTTGCTCCTTCTATATGTAGAGGTGGTACTGGTCTCAATAGCGTGATGTATGCGATTTTTTTTTTTTTATTCTGTTGCGTCATGTTTTATCAGAACCATTTGTAGCAATCTAAGTCTTGCTTCCCTAATAATGATTTTACCTGATCGTGTCCCTTTTGATATCGCTTCATAGGCTGTTGTCCATGAATACTTACAAAATATGACATATTCAAGGTTTTACCACTAAGCCTGTAATCAGATCCTATGAGATACTTTCTCTCTATTACAGATATTATCTTACATTTATTCATGTTTAAAGAGAACTACCGTTCATTAACTGGAAATTTTGTCCAAATCTTTTTGCAACTCCCTACGAACTCCCAATTCCTGCAGTTACAGACATCGAGAGCGAACAATTTTATAGTGTTACTGAAAGTGTCTGACAAGTCATTTATATATATTGAGAGCATCAGAGGTACTCTGGCGGTTCCTTAGACCACACCCAAGGGTACTTTCATTTCTAAGGAACACCCCCCGTCCTGTATAATGTGCTGTGTTCTATTTGTGAAATACCTCTCCATCAAACATTTGCGAAGGTACTCGGTATGGTCGTATTCTGGTTAGCAGCCAATGACATGATGCAGTGTCGAATGCCTTTCAGACACCTAGGAAAGACAAAATCCACGTGTCTGCCATACATGAAACATGAATTAATTGAAGTTGGGGATGTACGAGATGTACTGGCGGAAGTAAAATTGTAAGGGTAGGTCGTAATTCATAGTTAGAAAGCTCAGTCAGTAGAACACTTGCCTGTGGAAGGTAACGGTCACAGGTTCGAATGACATTCCGCTACACAGTTTTAATTTGCCAGGAACTTTCATACTTGAACATGTTTGTATTTTACCAACTTTTTATTAGTTTCCTTGTCCATCTGTCTGCTCGATATAAATTTTGCAGTTGATTTTAAACTACCTTCCTAATGAACTAGAAACCAACATTTTTAAGATACAGTAGCTCATAGCTGGAGGACAATGCGGTATTAACTTTCTTTTGTGTTTGATGCAGAGAGATAGAGGGTGGGGGTGGAAGGGGTTGTTTAAGCCTGACATCTCAGCTGCCCTGCACAACTTGCATGTTTTTTTGGGTAGCACTGGAATCTATTCAAGATGGTACGCTAGCAGACGGGCACATCTGACCTGAGAGAGGAGGGGAAAACGAGATGGATATAGCTTTCTGTCTGTTAAAAATTTTGCAGCTGATATTAAAGTAACCTCTTGATGAGGTAGAGGCTTCATGATTCTAAAAAGTGGTTCAAATGACTCTGAGCACTATGGGACTTAACATCTGAGGTCATTAGTCCCCTAGAACTTAGAACTACTTAAACCTAACTAACCTAAGAACATCACACATATCCATGCCCGAGGAAGGATTCGAACCTGCAACCCTAGCGGTCTCGCGGTTCCAGACTGAAGCGCCTAGAACCGCTCGGCTTCTAACGAAGCTCGTAACTGGATGAGAATACAATATTAACTCGCTTTCTTGTCTGGTATGCGGTGGAGGGCACTTTGTGTACCACTGCCATTTGCTCCTTTTCCTGTTTTAGTCGCGAAGGGTTTGTAGGAAGAACGATTTCTGGCAGGCCTCTCGGTGAGTTCGGAACTCTCAAATTTTTATCTTCAGAGACTTTTCGCGTGATATACGCAGGAGGAATCAATATATTGATTGAAATTAAATTAGAATTATATATTAATACCTTCAGCTGCTGGCGAGCGTTGATACACATCAACGGGGAAAGGTGAAAATGTGTGTCCCGACTGGAATTCGAACCCGAGATCTCCTGCTTACATGGCAGACGCTCTGTCCATCTGAGCCACCGAGGACACAGAGGATAATGCGACTGCAGGGACTATCTTGCGCACGCCTCCCGCGAGACTCACATTCTCACCTTATTAGTCTACACACTACATTCGTAGTGGCCCTACCCAACACACTCATTACTCGTGGAAGACATTCTTACCATGTCAGGTAAGAGTTCGGGTAATATGTGTGCATCCGCACAGAAGAAGAAGATCATGGCTGGTGTTGCCAGAACTATATACTTATATGGATATGGTGTATGTTCTTTCGGCCGTATCCATTTTCACCTGTCCCCGTTGATATGTATCAACACCCGTCAGCAGCTGAAGGTATTAATATATAATTGTAATTTCGTTCTAGACGGCTGCAGGTCATCAATGGTGTGTCTTCTTTCGGACACGTCCGTAAGAACAGACACCATATCAATATAAGTATATATATTGACTGAGTCAGGTGAAGAGAAACTGAAATAAACCTGAAGCTTACGACGTGTCTCTGTTGTACTGTCATCACGTTGTTCGAAATCGGTTTAAAAATTCCACACACACAATAGACTAAAAAGCAGATCACTATTTAAATAAAAATGAATTTTAACGTACCATAGTTTTAAACCAGACTAAAAAAGTATAAAATCTCCTAGCCCATACATATTCCTGACCTCATACATGTAGTTCTGAAAATCTGTGATAGTGGATTTTTAACAGCTATGAAAAAATCTGTAAAATTTAAGACGAAAAGTGTGGAGCACTGTTGCATGAATAGCTCACACCCTTACTGTTACACTACTTACCAATTCATGCAAGAGTAGTTCATCTCTTTAGTGTTACCTATACCACGCACTCCACGATTTACGTTTTAAGTCTTACAGGTATTATCGTACCTACCAAAAATTTCACAGTCGCGAACATTCAGGACCATCTGTACAGGGCTGGTATCTGTAGGGGCTAGGAGAAACTGTTTCAAACTTTTACTTCGATTTAAAAACGTGGTACATTAAAAATTCACTTTTATGTGAGTAATTTTACAATTCAGAATATACACTAATGGCCATTAAAATTGCTACACCACGTAGATGACGTGCTACAGACGCGAAATTTAACCGACAGGAAGAAGATGCTGTGATATGCAAATGATTAGCTTTTCAGAGCATTCACACAACGTTGGCGCCGGTGGCGACACCTACAACGTGCTGACATGAGGAAAGTTTCCAACCGATTTCTCATACACAAACAGCAGTTGACCGGCGTTGCCTGGTGATACGTTGTTGTCATACCTCGTGCAAGGAGGAGAAATGCGTACCATTGCTTTTCCGACTTTGATAAAGGTCGGATTGTAGCCTATCGCGATTGCGATTTATCGTATAGCGACATTGCTGCTCATGTCGGTCGAGATCCAATGACTGTTAATAGAATATGGAATCGGTAGGTTCAGGAGGGTAATACGGAACGCCGTGCTGGACCCCAACGGCCTCGTATCACTAACAGTCGAGATGACAGGCATCTTACCCGATTGGCTGTAACGGGTCGTGCAGCCACGTCTCGATCACTGAGTCAACAAATGGGGACGTCTGCAAAACAACAACCATCTGCACCAACAGTTCGACGACATTTGCAGCAGCATGGACTATCAGCTCTGAGACCGTGGCTGCGGTTACCCTTGACGCTTCATCACAGACAGGAGCGCCTGCGATGGTGTACTCCACGACGAAGCTGGGTGCACGAATAGCAAAACGTCATTTTTCGGATGAATTCAGGTTCTGTTTACAGCATCATGATGGTCGCATCCTTGTTTGGCGACATCGCGGTGAACGCACATTGGAAGCGTGTATTCGTCATCGCCATACTGGCGTACCACTCGGCGTGGTGGTATGGGGTGCCATTGGTTACACGTCTCGGTCACATCTTGTTCGCACTGACGGCACTTTTAACAGTGGACATTACAGTTCAGATGTGTTACGAAACGTGACTCTACCTTTCATTCGATCCTTGCGAAACTGTACATTTCAGCAGGATAATGCACGACCGCATGTTGAAGGTCCTGTACGGGCCTTTCTGGATACAGAAAATGTTCGACTGATGCCCTGGCCAGCAGATTCTCCAGATCTCTCACCAACTGAAAACGTCTAGTCAATTGTGGCCGAGCAACTGGCTCGTCACAATACGCCAGTCACTACTCTTGATGAACTGTGGTATCGTGTTGAAGCTGCATGGGCAGCTGTACCTGTACACGCCATCCAAAACTCTGACTAAATGCCCAGGCGTGTCAAGGCCGTTATTACGGCCAGAGGTTGTTCTTCTGGGTACTGATTTCACAGGATCTATGCACCCAAATTGCGTGAAAATGTTATCACATGTGAGTTCTAGGATAATTTATTTTTCCAATGAGTACCCATTTATTACATGCATTTCTTCTTCGTGTAACAATTTTAATGGCCAGTAGTGTAAGTTCTCACTAATGATGGCGCACACGTGTCGAAAGATGTGTTTGCAATTTAAAAAATCAGTAGTCTGCGTACTTGTTGGACCTGAACGCACATGACTTTCGGACGTTTAGATTTAGACAGACTCATTTCGCAAAGGTTCGAGAACGGTACAGAAGCACGCTCTCGGGTGCCAAAATCATCATCGTCAGGAGGCTCGAGCTTGACGGAGAGTGCGCTGCCGGTGAGCCCGGGCTCCTCCAGCCTCCGGGCTCCAGGCTCCAGCCGCTCGCCGCATTCCAGCGCGGGGTCGTTCAACCGGCGGTCCGCGCCGCCACGGCCGCCCGCTCTCCTCTCCTGTCGGCCCTTCCGGGTCGCGGTTTCCATTACCATACGGACGGACGGCCGCCGCCACATGCACAGCCCGCGCCACTGACTCCCTACTTGGTGCGGCCGTTTTAGAGAATGTGTTAACAAGGCTGCAGCATCGCGGCCGACTCCTCCTGCTGTCAGAACAGACGCGCCACCCGCCTAGTCACTCTACAGAAACTCGGAACGTTCCTACCGTCTCTCATTCGGCGCTTCCGTGGCGCAGCGTGAAGTCGCGCGGTCAGAATCGGTGTGTTCGTAAGGTGTGTTTACACTTGCGCAGCTTTCATTGCGCACTAAACACATGCGGCTGTTGCACAAAGAGGCCAGGGAGCGCGTGCAACGGTGCAAAGTCATGCCTCTGATCTGTGCGCACACTGCACTTTGCACAGGCGCTGGAGACGGGAAGATACGCGTAGAAGTCGTACCGCTGTCCGCAGATCTGCTCTTGTGGCGCTGTTTTAAAATCATCTTTCGGTTAAAAGACTAAGCTTTACGCAATCCTTCAAATCTGCCTTTGCATTAGGACTTTCCTCAAGTGGTGTAACGAAAGAAATTTAAAATTTAAAGACTATTATTGTGCATTTCCTTGGTTGTGGTTGGTCAATTCCGCGGGTTATGATAGACGGAGAGAAACGAAATGATCCTCTGCAGTTCCTTAAAAATAGGAACAACCTCGAAAGAACAAAGACAAGCCTGAACAAAAGTAACAAACCTTCGTTCGCACTTAGGAAGAGTACATGTTAAAGAAGAGGCCGCGTGGTATTAGCCGAGCAGTCTAAGGCGCTGCAGTCCTGGACTGTGCGGCTGATCCCGGCGGAGGTTCGAGTCCTCCCTAGGGCATGGGTG
The DNA here is from genome assembly GCF_023897955.1 of Schistocerca gregaria. Lineage (NCBI taxonomy): Eukaryota > Metazoa > Arthropoda > Insecta > Orthoptera > Acrididae > Schistocerca > Schistocerca gregaria. The sequence continues at coordinate 1,158,782,924 of NC_064920.1, read as the reverse complement.
TGTGTTTATCCTTAGGATAATTTAGGATAAGTAGTGTGTAAGCTTAGGGACTGATGACCTTAGCAGTTAAGTCCAATAAGATTTCACACAGATTTGAACATTTTGAAAGAAGAGGTGTGATTCTGGCACTTATGATATGCCGACGCCCTCCTGGCTCCTCTACGAGCCTAGTTTAAAATACTTTTCCACGTATTTCACCTGAAACCCAGTCATGTCGATTACATATCTAGCCGCAATGTTGCAAAAAGATACTAAATGGAAGGAGCACAAAATGACGGTAGTAGGGGAAGTGAACGGTCGACTTCGGTATATTGGAAGAATTTTAGGAAAGTGTAGCTCATCTATGAGGGGGCGACTGCGTGTAAATCACTGGTGCGAAGCATTCTTGAGTGCTGCTCAAGTGTTTGCGATCCCCATCTTGTGGCCTTAAAGGAATATATCGAAGCGATTCAAAGGCTTGCTGCTAGATTTGTAACCGGGAGGCTGGATCAACACTCCAGTTTTACGGTGATGATTCATGAACTCAAATTGGAATCCCTGGAAAGAAGGTGATGTTTTTTTTTTCTGAAACGCTATTGAGAAAATTTAGAGAATCAGTCTTTGAATCTGACTGCAGAAAGATTCTACAGACGGTAACGAACATTTCTCGCAAGGACCACGAAGATAAGGGCAACTAGGGCTCTTACAAAACCACATAGACAGTCTTAAAGTTTTGAACATAGCTGTGTGGTCAACGACCGTTTACAAACTAAAATTAAAGCAATCGCTCGCAAAAAGGAGGCCTTTTGACCTAGGTTATGGCAGTGCTATGAGTGCCTCCATCAGAAGTAAAACACTCAAACTGGCCTATAACATAATTACAAAATTATAGGAATTTTTTTTAAGTTGAAGTACTGACCAAGAGCATAAAAAAGAAACAGTACTTACATGTCACGTGTAACACTAAATATCGTGCGACAAAGCTTTAGCCACAATTTTTTTGAAATCAGACTCAGAGTCTGATGCTACTATATTTCGACACGTGTGACAAGCCCATAGTGGCTTGTCTTCTATGTATTCTATTTCAAAACTTTTGTGACTAAAGCTTTATCGGTTGATATTTACTTTTATACGTGACATGTAAGCACTGTTTCTTTTCTGTACTTCTTGTCAGTACTTACATTTAACCAATTTTTTCCTATAATTTTGTAATTATTTTCTAGGCCAGTTTGAGTGTTTTACGTCTGATGAAGGCACTCATAGCAGTGCCGAAACCCAGGTCAAAAGACTTCTTTTTTTACGACCGAAGGCTGCTGTTGCTTTAATTTCACATAGATAGTCGTTTTTTTCCCCCACTTTGTTTGGTATTGGAACAGGAAAGGAAACGAGTAGTGGTGTAATCAGGTACCAACCGCGATGCACCATACGTCAGCTTGCGGAATATGTATGCAGCTGTAGAACTTCTGGGATGGTGTTAGATTTCGATGCAGTAGCTACCTTGAACTGGAACTACAAAGTCTGATAATTACCCTTGGTAGCAAGAATTCCAAGGGTCAGAGATAACATTGACTCCATTCTTATAGTGATCAATCCGTGAGTAAAGGTTTTACACGAAAAAACTACTTGCCATCTTTTCCCACCACACTCACCCATGCATCACGCAGAAGTTATCGTAGTACCCACGCTTCTTTATTCTCTTTCGCCTTTATCTTGAAATAACAGCGACTGCGGCAGCAACTTGCACTAGCTAGGCTGACATCTTCACCACTAGAATATCGTACGTGTTTCTGTCCAGATGAGGGGGGAGGGGGAGGGGGGGAATTGCGCATGCGCATATGCTAAGAAAGAGACTAGCAGCAGTTATGGCCGCAACCAGTTTACTTAGATACATAGACGACATCTTATAAAGAAACACGAGTATTGAGGTAATTAATGCATTTTGCTAGACGGATATGTAAGCGTAGTGCAAGAGGCAAAGGTGGCTAATAGTACGTGTATAAAAACTACACTCCTGGAAATGGAAAAAAGAACACATTGACACCGGTGTGTCAGACCCACCATACTTGCTCCGGACACTGCGAGAGGGCTGTACAAGCAATGATCACACGCACGGCACAGCGGACACACCAGGAACCGCGGTGTTGGCCGTCGAATGGAGCTAGCTGCGCAGCATTTGTGCACAACCGCCGTCAGTGTCAGCCAGTTTGCCGTGGCATACGGAGCTCAATCGCAGTCTTCAACACTGGTAGCATGCCGCGACAGCGTGGACGTGAACCGTATGTGCAGTTGACGGACTTCGAAAGGGCGTATAGTGGGCATGCGGGAGGCCGGGTGGACGTACCGCCGAATTGCTCAACACGTGGGGCGTGAGGTCTCCACAGTACATCGATGTTGTCGCCAGTGGTCGGCGGAAGGTGCACGTGCCCGTCGACCTGGCACCGGACCGCAGCGACGCACGGATGCACGCCAAGACCGTAGGATCCTACGCAGTGCCGTAGGGGACCGCACCGCCACTTCCCAGCAAATTAGGGACACTGTTGCTCCTGGGGTATCGGCGAGGACCATTCGCAACTGTCTCCATGAAGCTGGGCTACGGTCCCGCACACCGTTAGGCCGTCTTCCGCTCACGCCCCAACATCGTGCAGCCTGCATCCAGTGGTGTCGCGACAGGCGTGAATGGAGGGACGAATGGAGACGCGTCGTCTTCAGCGATGAGAGTCGCTTCTGCGTTGGTGCCAATGATGGTCGTATGCGTGTTTGGCGCCGTGCAGGTGAGCGCCACAATCAGGACTGCATACGACCGAGGCACACAGGGCCAACACCCGGCATCATGGTGTGGGGAGCGATCTCCTACACTGGCCGTACACCTCTGGTGATCGTCGAGGGGACACTGAATAGTGCACGGTACATCCAAACCGTCATCGAACCCATCGTTCTACCATTCCTAGACCGGCAAGGGAACTTGCTGTTCCAACAGGACAATGCACGTCCGCATGTATCCCGTGCCACCCAACGTGCTCTAGAAGGTGTAAGTCAACTACCCTGGCCAGCAAGATCTCCGGATCTGTCCCCCATTGAGCATGTTTGGGACTGGATGAAGCGTCGTCTCACGCGGTCTGCACGTCCAGCACGAACGCTGGTCCAACTGAGGCGCCAGGTGGAAATATCATGGCAAGCCGTTCCACAGGACTACATCCAGCATCTCTACGATCGTCTCCATGGGAGAATAGCAGCCTGCATTGCTGCGGAAGGTGGATATACACTGTACTAGTGCCGACATTGTGCATGCTCTGTTGCCTGTGTCTATGTGCTTGTGGTTCTGTCAGTGTGATCATGTGATGTATCTGACCCCAGGAATGTGTCAATAAAGTTCCCCTTCCTGGGACAATGAATTCACGGTGTTCTTATTTCAATTTCCAGGAGTGTATATTTCCCCACGCCCGGGTTCCCGGGTTCGATTCCCGGCGGGGTCAGGGATTTTCTCTGCCTCGTGATGGCTGATTGTTGTGTGCTGTCCATAGGTTACTTAGGTTTAAGTAGTTCTAAGTTCTAGGGGACTGATGACCGTAGCTGGTAAGTCCCATAGTGCTCACAGCCACTAAAAACTGTGTTTGTGATTTCAAAGTAATATTTTATCCTATTTAGGCACAGAGCCAAGGAAAATACAGGGTGTTACAAAAAGGTACGGCCATACTTTCAGGAAACATTCTTCACTCACAAATAAAGAAAAGATGTTATGTGGACATGTGTCCGGAAACGCTTAATTTCCTTGTTAGAGCTCATTTTAGTTTCGTCCACCTACGCTCAATGGAGCACGTTATCATGATTTCATACGGGATACTCTACCTCTGCTGCTGAAACATGTGCCTTTAGAAGTACAACACAACATGTGATTCATGTACGATGGAGCTACTGTTCATTTCAGTCGAAGTGTTCGTACGTTTCTCAACAACAGATTCGGTGACCGATGGATTGGTAGAGGCGGACCAATTCCATGGCCTCCACGCTCTCCTGACCTCAACCCTCTTGACTTTCATTTATGGGGGCATTTGAAACCTCTTGTCTACGCAACCCCGGTACCAAATGTAGAGACTCTTCGTGCTCGTATTGTGGATGGCTGTGATACAATACGCCATTCTCCAGGGCTGCATCAGCGCATCAGGGATTCCATACGACGGAGGGTGGTTTGCATGTATCCTCGCCAACGGAGGACATTTTGAACATTTCCTGTATCAAATTGTTTGAAGTTACGATGGTACGTTCTGTTTCTGTGTGTTTCCATTCCATGATTAATGTTATTTGAAGAGAAGTAGTAAAATGAGCTCTAATATGGAAAATAAGCGTTTCCGCACTCATGTCCACATAACATATTTTCTTTCTTTGTGTGTGAGGAATGTTTCCTGAAAGTCTGGCCGTACCTTTTTGTAACACCCTGTATAAAATACAGAGACGATATGCCACTAGCGTCAATATTAGCTCTGACGCTTTGAATTCTTGCTACTAGGGACAGTTACCGAAGTCTAAGGTTCCAGAAGTTTTCCAGTTTCAGGTGAAATACCTGGAAAACAACATTAAGATAAGTTGATGGCCACTTAACGTTTATTCCTTAGAAAACAAAACGGTTGGTTGATGCTTAGTGATTATTTTCGATAACCCAAGAATATCTTTTCATTTTCGGAAACACAAAAGTGTAGATGTTTATGCAATGGAGGCGATGAAGGGCTTATACATTTCTGTTTACATCAGTCATTATATATTAGTCAAATCCCATCATCGTTCGTTTGTGTGTGTGTGTGTGTGTGTGTGTGTGTGTGTGTGTGTGTGTGAAAGAGAAAGAGAGAGAGAGAGAGAGAGAGAGAGCCGACCGTTGTGGCCGTGAGGTTCTAGGCGCATCAGTCTGGAACCGCGAGACCGCTACGGTCGCAGGTTCGAATCCTGCTTCGGGCATGGATGTGTGTGCTGTCCTTAGGTTAGTTAGGTTTAAGTAGTTCTAAGTTCTAGGGGGGACTGATGACCTCAGCTGTTAAGTCCCATAGTGCTCAGAGCCATTTGGAGACAGAGAGAGAGAGAGAGAGAGAGAGAGAGAGGGAGAGGGAGGGAGAGAATAGCGAGGGGGGTGCACAGTGGGGACGGAAAGAGCATTTAATTATTATTATCTGAGTTTGTACCTTGTTTACTTTCACTTTCCAAACTCTGGCAAACAACTATTGGATGTTGCGCAAAGTCGAATTTCGTGAATTTCTTAGCACTTTGTACGGCAAACATATGGTTGTCTTCTCACTTGATTTTGTAACTTTTTGTACCAAGTGGCGTCTCTCGCACCCACGTTTCCATCTCTTTATGTCTTGCCAGTTCACCGTACATTGTTGAACAGGGAACTCCGCATCAGACCATTCCTACGAGTTCACATGTTAACCCAACGACATTATCAATTACGATTGCAGTGGGCACGCGACCAGTGGGATTCGACCGTCGATCAATGGAAACTTGTTGGCTCTTCGGATGAATCATAATTTTGCTACACTAGGTCGTTTCCACAAACGCCGTCATCGAGGTGAACGGCGGCTCAAGATGTTCAGCGCGCCACAGATGCAGGCTGCTGGGAGCATTGTTACGCTATGGGAGACATTCTCCTGCACTTGCATGGGATCTGTGGCAGTAATCGAAGACATAATGACAGCTGCGAACCACCTGTATTCCTTCATGCTTGATGTCTTCCCCGACGGCGATCCCATCTTTCAGCAGCTTAACTGTCGGTGACTCGGCGCCAGAACCGTGCTATAATGGTTTGGGGAGCGTTACAGTCAACTCAAGCTGATGTCTCGGCGACAAAATTTGCTTGATGTAAATCCTATGGAATACATGTGGGTGGCTATCGGGTGCCATCACTGTCTACGCAAATCAGCGGTCCGTTATTTACGCGAATTACATGACCTGTGCGTAAACATCTAATGCCACATACCTCCCAAAATCTAGCATCAAACTGTCGGATCAGTGATACACTGAATCAGTGATGTATTTCGTTTCAAAGATGGAGAAACAAGCTATTAAGCGGGTGGTCACAATGTTTTGGCTCAACAGTGTACACTGCGCCGTATAAGAATGATACTGTGCAGTTCCTCCCGAGGCTTCGTGATTTGCAGGCATGCAAACAACTCATACAGCGACTCAATATGAATGCTTCACGAAAGACAGATGAAAGGAATAATATGCCGAAGTGCATTCAAGGAAGTAGATTGATAACACACTTAATGCTTATTCAGTAATTTAGGCGTAGAAAAATTCGACACAATAGTTTTTAAAAAATGACCCTGAGCACTATGGGACTTAACTTCTGAGGTCATCAGTCCCCTATAACTTAGGACTACGTAAACATAACTAACCTAAGGACATCAGACACATCCATGCCCGAGGCAGGATTCAAACCTGCGACCGTAGCGGTCGCACGGTTCCAGACTATAGCGCCTAGAACCGCTCGGCCACCACGGCTGGCAAAATAGTTTAAGCTCTGGGACATAAGACTGCAGCTGTTTATTAGTTCCTGTCACAAGATAGTATTATTATTGGAGAAATACATTACAGCAATAACTACCCATTTTCTACAACAATGTATCTTACTCTTTTCTGGTTTGTAGACCGTTTCCAGCATAGGGAAAGGTGAAATTCGACGAGTACGTGAACAGTATCTTTCCTGTTAGTTGTAACATAGTTCACCAGTTCGTTAAAAGATGGCACAGTGGTGCCACACACCGTCAGGTGGCTTGCGGAGTATGGATGTAGATGTAGAAAAATGTTTGGGTACTGAGAAAAACGGTGTTTTGCGTAACTGGCGGACCTCCCATCCAAAAAAGATTTCTCGTTTCTCCAAAGATAATTCTGATAGTCATGCGGTTCTGCTGCACGTCCTCGCAACATGTTGGTATGGCCATCTACATCTATATCTACACCCATACTCCGCAAGCCACCTGACGGTGTGTGGCGGAGGGTACCTTGAGTACCTCTATCGGTTCTCCCTTCTATTCCAGTCTCGTATAGTTCGTGGAAAGAAGGATTGTCGGTATCCCTCTGTGTGGTCCGTAATCTCTGATTTTATCCTCATGATCTCTTCGCGAAATATACATAGGAGGGAGCAATATACTGTTTGACTCCTCGGTGAAGGTATGTTCTCGAAACTTCAACAAAAGGACGTACCGAGCTACTGAGCGTCTCTCCTGCAGAGTCTGCCACTGGAGTTTATCATCTCCGTAACGCTTTCGCGATTACTAAATGATCCTGTAACGAAGCGCGCTGCTCTCCTTTGGATCTTCTCTATCTCTTCTATCGACCGTATCTGGTACGGATCCCACACTGGTGAACAGTACTCAAGAAATGGGCGAAGAAGCTTACTGTAACCTACTTCCTTTGTTTTCGGATTGTATTTCCATGTGTAGAAGTTCTTCGAAACCAGTTTTGCGCCCATTGCTGTTTCCTCTTAGATTTTGCAGCACGAAGCGACTGTAATCGCAATACATGTGACTTCTGCATCCTCTAGCGCCGACGTGTCTGCTACGAAGACGTAGACTTAAGACTTGTTCCGGACATAAATATTAGGCACTGATATCTTGCCGTTCTTGGCCTCGCACTTTCTCGCAGTATATTGACACAGTATTATGGCGCAATAGATACTGAGCGCGTGAGTGCCTCTTTACGTATAAGAGTCGGTATCCCGGCCTGGCTGGCTGGCTGGCCCCGGCCGCCTGTGGCCAAATTCCTCGCAGCGGCCGGCGCAGCTCCCTCGCGCCCCCTAGCAACAATGTGCGCGGCGATAGCTATCGGGCCTTCGGTGCTGGATTGCGCAGCCGGTGGCCGACGGCTCGTAGCTCCGTTATACACCTCTCACATGGAGAAAGATTCGCCTTTAGGTTGCGATGCTGTTGGCCAGCAGGGTGTGTTGGCGGCTAGCAAGGTGTAAGATCTGCTGCAAGCTGTACGGCAGCAAAATGCCCACGTCACGTACAGATCGTCAATAGCATAACGGGGAGTTTTTTCAGCATGCCAGAACGACTCTTTCCTGTATGCATCAGTTAAAGCAATAACGCCGTTCTTGGAAAATCATAGTTTAGAAACAGCTGCATTATCAGTTTATAAAGAACTAGTTTCGGTCAGAAACGGACCACCTTCAGCTATCTATACACCACGAAAAGCCAAAACATTGCCTACAATGAGTAGTTACAAAAACAATCGTAATTTACTAAGCACCGTTCATGACATGTTGTACGAGCTGAGATCAAAGAGTAATGTCCAAATGTGTGTGAATTCCTAACGGACCAAACTGCTGAGGTCATCGGTCCCTAGACTTACAAACTACTTAAACTATGTTAAACTAAGTTATGCTAAGAACAACACACACACATGCCCGAGCGAGGACTCTAACCCCTGGTGGGAGGGGCGTGCAGTCCGTGACATGACGCCTCATACCGCGCGGCTACTCCACGCGGCTCAAAGAGTAATAAGGACTTTTTTAATTTCGCGGATCTAAAACATCCCATTTTGTAATTTTTTTTATCTTCTTGGTACACATGATCTTGATGTATGTTTGCATTTTCAGCTGTTGTGAATATTTAGTTTATTCTTAGCAGTCGTTAAGGTTAAACGTGTTTTCGAGAATGATGGATCAAAGAATTGGCATTAAATTTTGTCTGAACAATGGAACACAGCGCAGCGCCGCGTTCCAAATGTTGACTCTGGCTTTTGGCGGAGCTACGATGAGTAAGACAATAGTGGTATAGACGTTTTCCAAGAGGGTCAACAAGAGGTAGAAGACGACGACCTCCCTGAACGCCCTAGCACAACAATCACTGACGACGTTACGGAAGAAGTAAGGAAAATGGTTCTGGGAGATCGCTCAATCACACTCAGGGACGTTGCTGATGATGTCGATATATCCTTTGACTCATGCCTCAGGCCGCAATCCATTACGGTCGATGTCGACTTCCGACTTCCCCCGACCGACTGCCGCAGACCGCTGTGCCACACAGCCGGGGATGTGCCGTTGCGCCGGCACGCTGCGCCGTGACCTGCGGTTTTGTTATTAATCGCGACTCTCCGGGAAGCAACCCTGCAACAGTTCACTGGTCATTTTATTGCCTGACATTTCTCTGTGGCCAAAGCGTTCGTGAAACAGGTTCAGGAAATCCAGAGCCGCAGTTTATTGTCTAGTGCTCAATATAGCGTACTCACTTCCTAGACTAACCAGTTTCCGCAGCATGAGGTGTTTTATGGCGGCAGGTATGTTGGTTCTTTGCTTCCAGCATATGTCTTCCACACGCATATCCTTCAACAATTGATAAAATTAGTCTTTCTTCTCGGGTATACTTTCGATAGATATCATAAGTTTCCCGCAAATTGGATAACATCTGTGCATCTTCAAATTTTCGCGGTGCAATGAATGATCAACTACATATCGGTGTGCAGTCGCTTGAAAACTATTTCTTCATCTCGATTTCAGGCACATATCTTAAGGACGTTTTTCGAGTGGACTGACAAACTGAAGCTACTGCGCTCGCCAAAAGAATCTCTACAAATTCGCTTGTCGCAGAAATTAACATAGTTAGGGGTTTCACCCTGGACGAATAACTAAACTAGGCACTTTCTTTAATAAGGTCTCAAGGACGTCACTAGAGTGCAGCAACTAAAGACACATCGATATCCCAGAATGAGTGGACCAGTTAAGCACAGATTCAATTTATGCGCAGCTTTATCGCCAAACAACGGCTCTGATAATTATCTGTGGTCGCATCCACAATAGCGCTGTTCGTGGGCTTAGAAGACCGGATGGTGCACAGTGGTTTCAGTTTGTCAGTTCACTCGGAAAATGGCCGGAAGACTGATACGTGAAATGAAGAAACAGGGTTTCCGAGATTGCACCCTCGAAATCTAACGGATGGATGACGTCTTTTCCTTCCTGATCTCAGCCAAATATAAATCTATGTCCTCAATTAAATTGAATTATAGATTGTTTATGAAAAAATTGCAAAGAAACAGTTACTCTGTTGGCGGAAGAACAGATCGCCGATTGACAAATTTTAAGAGACTTTCTACAGTCGACGGAGAAAGATCTTGTTCGAACGCTGGAGGGTAAAGTATTCGGGATGTAATCTCGTAATTCAATGTATCGGCTGTACGGCTACTTTCACAATTTTGCAGTTAATGTTTCATTAGTATTTTTTTAGCTTCTGTGGCAATTGATCTTAGGCGGTTGTATAGAATATAGCATAATTTAAGTAGTAATATTTATATGGTGGGAGGAGCGTATATGCTTTACTTGTAATCGGCAGATTACACACAGCACGTGAAGCAAAATTTAGTCTTACTGTCGACAATGGGACTCTATTTGTTTCCACTGACATTGAGAAATTTTTGGATTTACGCGAATTGCGTATTCTCTACCCTAGAACAGAAGTGAACGAGTAAAGACAGGTTTTGACAGGATATACCGCTCTAGATGCGAAATGAAATATTCTAGCTTGGCGCAATACATTCCGAGTTTTGAAGCTTCTGTTAACAATTACAGGCATTGTAAAATGCAAACTTTCCGGCCGGATATGTCACACATATCGAACTATTCCGAACAGCTATACGGTGTTCGAACTAAGTTCTTGCAGAAATACGTTTTGTCTCCATCTGCGGAGGATACTTTCAAAGGGGCTGCAGATTCTCTGGTATGACTCACACTGGTTCACTACCGCCTCAAAATGTCTCTAAATGTCCTGTTCACACGGTGGTTCCTCACTAAGGCGGTAGCGAACTTGGGTGTGAATCGCAAACTGATACTGAGCGAATGACCAAAGACTCTGTTCTCCAAATTAGCACATGTCCCGAAATGCTACTGAAATTTTTTGTAGTTTTACGTCTCATATGCTAGTGATTTAAGTACGGCACCCTCCTTATGTTTTCATGTGTCCATAATGATGTCACGTGGTCCATACAGACAGTGAAAGAGAACAAGTTCGTCAACTGTCTGTACTTCAGTTTTTTATTTCCGATGAACACTTCAGAGCTGAAGCGCCACCATTATGATTTCCAAGCTTCACTCGAAGTGCTGCGTCGTGACCTTGACTAAGGAGACGCACCTGCATATTGCGGGAACATGTTTCACCGGTAGTCCTTGCTGAAATTCCTCTAAGAATTTTAGTTTTAAACTTAGAAGAATTTCAGCGTGAACCACGAGTGAAGCAAGTGCCCACAGTATGTACTGTAGGTGTGTTTGCGTCGCTAGGTCAGAAGAAAAAACCTCGAATGAATCTAGGAAACAATGGCGATGGAGCTTTCGCTTTGAAATACGTATCGGAAACGAAATCCTCCTAAACTGAAATACAAAGAATCAACGAACTTTTTCTTCAATTACTTGATGAAATATACTAACAGTCACTTCCTTGTACAATTTTATTTAATGCCTGGATGCGTTTCAGTTTTTGTTCAAATATTCAAATGTGTATGAATTCCTAACGGACCAAACTGCTACGGTCATCGGTCCCTAGACTTAAACACTACTTAAAATAACTTGTGCTAAGAACAACAGAGACACACCCATGCCCGAGAGAGGACTCGAAATTCCGGCGGGAGGGGCCGCGCAATCCGTGACATGGTGCCTCAAACCGCACGGCCATTCCGGTCGACGTTTCAGGTTTTCACCTAACTTCAATTGGCGTAGCAGATTTACGTCTTCGTCAGCTTAACATTTTTATGTACATTTTGAACACTAAAGCTGCCTTTTGTCACTTTATCTGCGGCTCCTTTTACCGCCTTTACATCCACGATAGAAACAGTTCTAGGATTACTGGCACGTCGCAGGATTCGCCTTGTGGCCATGGATATAAAGGCGGAAAAATGTACCACAAATTACGGAGGAGAAGGCAGCGGCAACGTTCAAATGTTGTGGTTGTGGTCTTCAGTTCGAAGGCTTGTTTGATGCTGCTCTCCATGCTGCTCTGTCCTGTGCAAGCCTCTTCATTTGCGAATAACTACTGCAACTTACATTCTTCTTAATCTGCTTATTCTCACTGTATTCATGTCTTGATCTACCCCAACGATTTTAATTTCCCGCCCCCCCCCCCCACCCACCCTCCCCCCCACCCACCACACGCACACACACATTTCCCTCTAATACTAAATTGGTGATAACTCGTGTAAAGGTATTTTAAATTACCGTTATCAGTCACAACAAGTTTGTGACTGCTTACGGTAATTTAAAAGAAATATTTAAATTTTTCTAGAGACAGTCACGATCGAAAAACAGTCAAAATGGCTTCAAATTCTGGTCACTTGATGTCTCAGGATGCGTGCTCTCAACCTATCCCTTCTTCTAGACAGGTTTTGCTACAAATTTCTTGTCTCCTCTGACTTATTAAACTGATAGTTCGATAATATTCGCACCTCTCGGTACCCGCGTTGTTGGGAATTGGAGTTGCTACATTCTTCTTGAAGTCAGAGAGTATTTCGCATGTCTCATGTATCTTGTACATCAGATGGATGAGTTTGGTTATGGCTGACTCTTCCAAGGCTATCAGTAGGTCTGACGGAATGTCGTCTATTCCCGTGGTCAATGCAGCCTATAAAGACATATTGATGATTATATAAATGTATTAAGCCAGTTGACGGTCTGTGAAAGCTCTAAATACTCCCTGGCATAAAATAAAGCTATACAAAACGTGTCTGGTTGCTGTATTTCATCAAGTAATTCAATCCATAGTCACGGAGCCCAACTAACCCTAACATCGACAAATTAACGACAGACTTTTATTCGTGAAATATACACCTCATTTGAATGGCAGATCAGCGTGCACTTTTCATGGTGGCTACATTAAATTCTAATGTTCATTTATCTTACAGTGTAGCATTTTTCTTCTCCGACTTCGTTGCCGTTAACGGTACAGAACTAATGATCCCGCAAGAACAAATCCCCCATGCGGTGAGAATAAACATAAGTAACTTACTCACACTGCGCCGCTGAGCTGCAGTCAGTAAAGTCTAGAAGGTGACAGTAAACATATGTAACATACTGACACTGCGCCGATGGGCTCCAGTCGATAACAGACGACGGGTGAGCGTGGTGTCATTCTCCCGCCGATCTCCTCACGAGAAGATGCACTATTGAGCCAGACTTTACGACCACCTGCTTATATCTTATTCGTCCAGCTTTGCAAAGCAATACAGCAGCGATTCAGAGCGGCATGGATTATGTAAGTTTCGCCGTATCTATGTGTCACCATATGTGTGTAGACAAATTACGCAGTTCCCACAAATTACGGGCAGGTGAGTGGTGTTGGGGTGATTTCGAGAAGGTGTGGTTCATGCAAGGCGGAGCCCGATCCCATCGCAGCAAAAAAGAGTGTGTGAAGTGCTGGAGGAGTACTCTGGCGACCTCATTCAAACTTGGGGTACCCAGAGGCCACTGGCATGGGTCTCGGTTGGCCGCCATATTCTCCTGAACTGAAGAAATACGAGTCCTTTTCGTGGGGCTACAATAAAGACAAGGTGTAAAGCAATAACCCCAAAACCATTGATGAGCTGAAACCAACCGTTCTAGAGGACATCGACAGCATTTATGTTCCTAAACTTCAGCGAGTCATGCAGAATTTCGCTATTCGTCGGCGACAGAACTTCGCCAATGATGGCACGCATATCGAACATGTCGTAACCTAAATCCGAATATCTGTAGTGACATTTACATGTTGAAAAAAGTGAGTGCACGTCCTAGTTCGTAACTAATTTACGTCTTTTTTCATATACACAACTGGCCATTAAAATTGCTACACCACCAAGATGACGTGCTACACGCGCGAAATTTAACCGACAGGATGATTAGCATTTCAGAGCATTCACACAAAGTTGGCGCCGGTGGCGACACCTACAACGTGCTGAAGTGAGGAAAGTTTCCAACCGATTTCTCATACACAAAAAGTAGTTGACCGGCGTTGCCTGGTGAATCGTTGTTGTGATGCCTCGTGTAAGGAGGAGAAATGCGTACCAATCTCGTTTCCTACTTTGATAAAGGTCCGATTGTAACCTATCGCGACTGCGATTTATCGTATCGCAACATTGCTGCTCGCGTTGGTAGAGATCCAATAACTGTTAGCAGAATATGGAATCGGTGGGTTCAGGAGGGTAATACGGAACGCCGTGCTGGATCCAAACGGCCTCGTATCACTAGCAGTCGAGGTGACAGGCATCTTATCCGCAACGGATCGTGCAGCTAAGTCTCGATCCCTGAGTCAACGGATGGGGACGTTTGCAAGACAACAACCAACTGCACGAACAGTTCGACGACGTTTGTAGCAGCAGTGACTATCAGTTCGGAGACCGTGGCTGCGGTTACCCTTGACGCTGCAACGCAGACAGGAGCGCCTGAAATGGTGTAGTCAACGACGAACCTGGGTGTACGAACGGTAAAAAGTCATTTTTTCAGATGAATGCAGGTTTTGTTTACAGCATCATGGCGGTCGCATCCGTGTTTGGCGACATCGCGGTGAACACACATTGGAAGCGTATATTCGTCGTCGCCATACTGGCGTATCACTCGGCGTGATGTTATGGGGTGCTATTGGTTATACGTCTCGGTCACCTCTTGTTCGCATTGACGGCACTTTGAACACTGGACGTTACATTTCAGATGTGTTACGACGCGTGGCTCTACCCTTCATTCGATCCATGCGAAACCCTACTTTTCGGCAGTATAACACACGACAGCATGTCAGGTCCTGTACGGGCCTTTCTGGTTACAGAAAATGTGCGACTGCTACCCTGGCCAGCACATTCTCCAGATCTCTCACCAACTGAAAACGTCTGGTCAGTGGTGGCCGAGCAACTGGCTCGTCACAATACGCCAGTCACTACTCTTGATGAACTGTGGTATCGTGTTGAAGCTGCATGGGCAGCTGTACCTGTACACGCCATCCAAGCTCTGTTTGAATGCCCAGGCGTATTATGGCTATTATTACGGCCAGAGGTGTTTGTTCTGGGTACTGATTTCTCAGGATCTATGCACCCAATTTGCGTGAAAATGTAATGACAAGTCAGTTGTAGTATAATATAGCCGTCTGTCATCTGCATTTCTTCTTGGTGTAGCAATCTTAATGGCCAGCAGTGTAGTTGAATGGTTGTCCCCGTGCACCCTCAGGCGCGGGCAGCAGGCGAGCGCAGACGGCGTACTCGCCTCGTCGGTGAGGTCCCCCAGGTGGCGGACGTCCTCGGTCTCCACCCGCTCCTCGCGCTCCTCGCGGCTCTTGACGGTGTGCTCCCGCACCTCGCGCACCAGCCCGTCCGGGCCTTCCGTGACGGCCCACTCCTCACCCTGCGGAGCGTCGTCGCCCGACGTACGGTGCTGCAACATCACACACAAATCCCTGTTCTGCGTTCTGTCACAGCAACATGACGTACAGTGAAAACCACTTCCCAAATCTCAAATAAATAGTACTGACATTCGAAAATAGGCTTCCGGTTTTCTGGCCCATCGCCAGACAACAGAAAGATAGTCCATAGAACTTCAACTACACATTTTGGCTGAACATCTGTCACCTTCTGTGATTATACTTCTATGCGAACAACACAAGCGACTGAAATACTCAAAGAAGCTATGAACAAATAAACTTTATTCTACATTATGTGTTATAATGTAAACGCCGAAACAGTACACAAGTATACAAGTGTAACAGTACACAAATATACAAAAAAAGTACTGCCACAGACTAGTATGTTATACGGACAAAACTGACGGGAAAAAAATCCCAACACCAACAAGGAGTTTTTTTTTAAAAAAAAAAAATCTTTATTTCAAACCAATATTATGATACAGAATAACCCACCACCTGAAGCATTAGTGGGTCTTTGCTTACATACAATAATACAGTTACTACAGCATTCATTACTTAATATTATTAGCTACTTTTTAGTGTTAGTTTTTATTTTCGCTATGGGCATTTCTACTTCTAATATTAACCTACTTAACCTAACTGCAACGTTACACACGTGCCAGCGTAAGTATAAACCTACTGTTTGTGGCCGGGCCCACTGAGCTGATCCCAGTGGGCATGCCCCTGGCACCGGGCTGGCCCAAGACGTTTGAACCGCTGCAGTTTATACTAAGGTATTATCCTAACTTATCCTACTTCTTAACCTATTCCTACGCTACTGTCAATTTCGGTGTGTTGGTCAAATCCGATAGAAATGTGCACCCTCCTCCTGGTCCAGGAGCGTGGCGGATCCCAGCCGTGAAACGGCTGGCCAATTCCACGTCCGGCGGAAAGGGACGGGTGCACTTAGGTCTGGTCAGGTGTTTGTCAATTTCGGGTTAATTTTGGTTGTTCCTGAGAAAGTCCTTTAATATTTTGCCCGAGATCTCATTCGCAAGATTATTTAGAATTTGAAAGTGATCCTCGCGCCTGAGTAAGTGGTACGTGTCTTGATTTGGTAGTTGGAGTCTGAGTTGTGATGCTACTTCGTCGAAGAGATGGCACTCATACACCACATGGTCTGGGGTGCCCTGTGGGGCCCCACAGTCGCACGCTGGTGTAGCCCGTTTCCCGAATCTGCATAAGTATGCTGGATAGGGTCCATGTCCAGTGAGGAAGTGCAGAAGTCCTCTAGATGGCTTGAAGTATCTGAGCTGTAAGCGCTCCTTGATATTTGGCAGCAGCTCATGCGTTCTCCGACCTGTGTCGTCCGCATCCCATTGCTCTTGCCAAAGTTCTTCCCCCCTATTTCTAATTTCCGATTTAGAGCCCGTGTAGATCCCCATTATTTCTATCATTTTATCCCTGTTGCCTTTCTTGGCCCAGTACCATGCCGCCTGTTCTCTTATTTTAATGTCCAGAGGACACAGCCCCATGAGTACTAATAGCGCCCCCCCTGGTGTTGTTCTATATGCTCCTACAGAGCGCAGGAGCATATTCCGCTGCACTCTCCTCACGGCCATGGCAGGCATGACCCTCGTGAGCCTGTGAGCCCAGACTCCTGACGCGTATCCCACAATGGAGGTCAGTATGCTGTTATGATATAGTTTGATTAGGTCTGGTGGTAAGTGAAACCGCTTGTGTCCTATGCCAATGAGTTTATTCAGTGTTTCTAGGGATCTCTGTGTTATTGTGTCAACATGCGATGTATAGTTCCATCTCTCATCGACGATTACGCCCAAGTACCGGGCCTCACGTCGCCGAAGCACTGGCGAGCCGTCTATTCTCACCGTCGGGTTCCTAACTAGTTGTCCCTTGAGCAACAGATATGTAGACTTACTGGGTGATATAGTCATTTTTGTTCTGTGACACCATGTGGTCAAGATAGAAATTGCTCTCTCAATTTTTGGTTCCAGTTCTTCGCGGCTACGGCCGCCAACCAACAGAAGGAGGTCGTCTGCGTAGGCTATGACCTCTAGCACATCCTCGCCATTCTGCAGATCTTCTAAGAGTGATTCCATTGTTATGTCCCAAAAGAGTGGCCCAAGGACAGAGCCCTGTGGACACCCCTTTGTAATCTGCTTTCTAACCCTCCCGCTAGGGAACGATAGCCAGACCTCCCTTCCCTCACAGTAGCTCCTAAAACAACCATATAGCGGCCCTGGACACTCTTTCTCTCGCAAGCGAGAGAAGAGCGAGGGCCACCACAGATTGTCGAAGGCGCCGCTGATATCCACCATGATGCCAACAATGTATTTGTGCGGGGCTGAGCCACAGACCTCCGCGGCAAGGGCGATAGCGTCAGACGCTGATCTCCCCGACCGGAAACCGAATTGCCTGTCGCACATCCCACACAACACACGATGTGCAGCCAGTCTGTCTGCCAGCAACCTCTCAAAAAGTTTCCCCAGTATGTCTAGTAGGCAGATAGGCCTGTACGATTTGGCTTCTTTTGGGTCCTTATCTGGGCCTTTCTTAAGTATTACAACATTTGCCTTCTTCCAGGTGTTAGGGAATTTTCTGAGTCTCAAGCACTCATTGTACAACTTGGTGAGAGGTGCCACCAGCTGGGGAGCCAGGAACTGCACCACTTCCGCTGTGATACCGTCTGGTCCAGGAGCCTTCCCCTTTTTGACGGCTTTTATCTGGGCGTCGACCTCCTCTTCTGAGAAGGGATAGACCATACTGTTGTTTTCATAATCTTGTCGGTCTTCCTCCCTGATCAGCCTTTGTACTTCTGTATCCTCTTCTTCCACATCATCAGGCAGCAGGACCCGGAGAAGGACCTCGGCAGTTTCCTGCCAAGTCTCCGTCATCCGGTCCCCGCTCCTGACGGTGGACAGCACCATAGGCGATCTTATTTTCTCCCGTACTAGTTTGTAAGGGGTACCCCATGGGTCTGTGGCGAGTTGATTTAAAACGAATTTTTCCCAGCTTGCAAGTCGGACTGCCCTGAGCTCCTGTTGAAAATGATCCTTCGCCTTTCTGTAAATCTGTAGCCATCGCTGTTTTTCCCTCCAGACGGCACACCGCTGGTAGTACCTCCTAGCCCTCCTTACAGACTGGCGCATCTGTTCTAGTTCTGTCGACCATGGTGTTGGGGAGGCCGCGACGGCTCTCCTCCTGGTTGGTACGGCTGCTTTCACCGCTCTGTTGACTGCACTCACCAGTTCTTCGGCGTATAGCTCCACGTTTACGTCACCTTCCGGCCATGTCGGAATGTCACACTCTCTCGCCAGGCGATCCCAGTCGGCCTTATTGTAATTGAATTGCAGCTCCCACCCCATGTCCCAGCGGCACTCCCTGTCTCCCAGTGAGAAGGTAATCAGATTGTGGTCACTTGTTGTCATGTGTTCCCATACTTTCCAATCAATTACCTTGGTTGCGGCGTTGGGCGTTACCAAGGTAATATCAATATTGGTACCTTCTCCCCCGCCACCTCCATAGGTAGGGGGGTGCCCTTGCTTGTTGGCGACCATAAGCTGTAAGGCCATGATGGTCTCTTCAGCCTTTTCTCCGCGTTCATCTCTTGTGCCGCTGAACCATAGGGGGGACTTTGCATTTATGTCTGCTGTGACTATTATTCTCCGCCCCTGCAGTGCCGTGGTTATCTGAGTTAGTTTATCTAAGAACTCGTCAATCTCCCTTCCGTACTGGAAGTACATATTAATGATGTACAGTACCCCGATGGGTGATTGCAACTCCACGACATTGCAGTGGTCATCAGAAAGCTGTGTAAGCACTGTAACTCTCAGTGCCTTGTTAATAATTATGATTGCAGCTTTTGGCTCACCTGTGCTGTGAGTTATTTGCCAGTTGGCAGCTGTAAAGGGGATCCGTCCAGCTTGAGAGTATGGCTCCTGTAGACAGAGTATGTCAAGTCTCCTCTCCTCCACCACCTTCCGGAGTTCCTGCGTGACTAGTCTGCTGTTATGACAGTTAATCTGCCCTACGTTTATAAGGCTCAGTGGAAAAGTATGTTCTAATATGCGATTCTGGCCAGGTCTTATTCCAGTCGTGTGCAAGCCTTCCATTTGTAATTACAGACTGGTGATATAGTTCTTCCAGATCAAATTTTTCGTTTCGCCTTTCGAATACTTTTTTCACCAAGTCACGCAGGGCTCCAAAGTCAGTGGGGAGATTCATTGTCTTGAGCTGTATTCTATCTACAGCCTCCATTACCGGAAAGGTGACGTCTCTACCATATTCATGGCCAACACGCACCACATGCCTTAAAGCGGTGGTGAGGACAGCCGGCTCCTCCAGGCGCGATAGCTGCAATGCCTGTTCCAAATTTGGGTAAATCCTCCTTGGATCCACTCCCATGCCTCCAAAGGAGGGTGGATCTTTCAACGTACTCGTACTGCTCACATCATTGATTTGTATTTTTCCTTCATCAGCTGTGTTGTCTTTGATTGTCGGGAAAGTCAAACTCCCTACCACAGGATGCCCTTTTGGTCGCTCATGATCTGTAATCGACCTTCTTCCCCACCTTGGAGGAGAGGGTGCGCCCTTCTGCCCACTAGGGTCTGTTTGAATCCCTATGTCTACCATTTGCACTTTTCCAGTTGTTGCATTGTTGAACTTCCGCAGAAGTTCTCTAAATCTGCTTGCTCTCAACGCATCCCTTAACCTCTTACTGGGCGACTTCCTTTTGGGCTTCCTGGATGCAGGAACAGACTCAGCCATAGTCTATTCTTGCTATAAGCCGTTGCTCGAGCATCCTGTATGTAGGGCAGTTCCTTCCAGTAGCATTGCAACTTTTCTTTCCTCTCCTCACACAAGGGATACATATCCCTGTTTTACAACAGGTTTTCCTTGTATGGTTTTCTGCCCCACACCTGGAGCAGGCCGGCTTCCTCTCGCAATGCTTGTGGACATGGTCCAGATCACCGCAGTTATGACATCTGGGAACCACCAGGTAGTCCCTCACATTAATTGCGTGAAACCCCATATAAATTCTGCCCATAGCGGTCAGTTTGCGCCACATACTCCCCGAGACTTCCGCGACGTGATGGACAACATCACGATCGCGGGGTCCCGTTCTGAAGCGCAACTTAAACTCATTTTTGAAGGCTTCCATATTCATTTCCTCAAAGTTCTGTTCTTTTATAGTTTCATATATCTCATTTTCCTCTATTGCCACAGGTACATCGTATAATATCACCAGCTGATTCCGCTTTTTAGGCGGTTCGCATTTCACTACCTTATTGAGCTTCGTGTGATTAAGAATTTTGTCCCTGTCTTCTTCTGTGGCAACATTTACAATAACCACATTCTTGGTTGCCTTAACTTTGTTTATTTTAATTTTTTCTTTTGCAGGGTTCACCGTTGTGGTGTTGCACGAGATAAACGACAGTTGAAACTTCCTGGCAGATTAAAATGTGTGACGGACCGGGACTCGAACTCGGGATCTCTGCCTTTCGCGGGCAAGTGCTCTACCAACTGAGGTACCCAAGCACGACTCACGCCCCGTCCTCACAACTTTACTTCTGCCAGTACCTCGTCTCCTACCTTCCAAACATTACAGAAGCTCTCCTGTGAACCTTGCAGAACTAGCACTCCTGAAAGAAAGGATATTGCGGAGACATAGCTTAGCCACAGCCTGTGGGATGTTCCCAGAATGAGATTTTCACTCTGCTGCGGAGTGTGCGCTGATATGAAACTTCCTCGCAGATTAAAACTGTGTGCCGCACTGAGACTCGAACTCGGGACCTTTGCCTTTCGCGGGCAAGTGCTCTACCAACTGAACTACCCAAGCATGACTCAAGGTTCGCTGGAGAGCTTCTGTAAAGTTTGGAAGGTAGGAGACGAGGTACTGGTAGAAGTAAAGCTGTGAGGACGGGGCGTGAGTCGTGCTTGGGCTCAGTTGGTAGAGCACTTGTCCACGATAGGCAAAGGTCCCGAGTTCTAGTCTAGGTCCGGCACACAGTTTTAATCTGCGAGGAAATTTGATATCAGCGCACATTCCGCTGCAGAGTGAAAATCTCATACTGTAAACGACAGTTGATAACATATGAAAGATGACGTCTACTCAATTTTTGCGCCAGTTCCATAAGAGTGGAACTAGTAGCCCCACTATCAGGAGGCAAACCAGGTTTCCTTTAAAGATGCGCTGTAACGGTCGTGAACGCTACTTACCCTTCAGAGTGGACGTAGTGAGCTTAGGTTAGCCAGGGAAGCCTCTGAGAAGAAGAAGAGGCCATTATCAACAGCTCTCTGAGTTTGAATGAGGTCGTGTAATAGGGCTACAAGAAGCTGGGTGTTTCTTCTGCGATACTGAACAAAGACGTAGCAGCATTGTAGCACATGGCACTACCGAGAGGGGAGAGCATCGCGTTCGGCATGTGCCTCTGGAGCACTGTGCTGTATCTGCAGCAGCAACTGGAGCAGCAGTTGGCACCCCAGTGACACAACGAACTGTTACAAATCGGTTACCTCAAGGACAGCTCCGATCCAGAAGCCCTGCAGCGTGCATTCCACTGACCCCAAACCACCGCCTTTTGTAGCTTCAGTGGTGTCAAGCGAGAGTTCGTTCGAGGGCGGTTTGGAGGTCTGTTCTGTTTTCTCATAAAAGCCGGTCCTGCCTCTGTGCTAGTGATGGCCGTGCGTTGGTTAGAACGAGGCCATTTGAGGTTCTACAATCAACGTGTTTGCTTTCTAGACACACTGCACCTACACCTGAAGTTACGACCTGGGGTGCGATTCCCTATAACAGCAAGAGCATGCTCGTCTTTATCCCGTTTACCCTGACTGCAAATCTGTACGTCAGTCTGGTGATTCGACCTGTTGTCGTGGCATTCATGAACAGCACTTCAGTGGGTGTCAACAGGATAGAGCTCACCCACATACCGCTGTTGCAATCCAACACGCTCGATCACCGGAATTTCCTCTAATTGGGAACGTTTGGGACATCATCGGACGACAATTCCAGCGTCTTCCAGAACCAGCATTAACCGTTACTGTATTGACCGCCCAAGTACAACAAGCATGAACCTCCGTGCAGCAAACTGACATGCAGCACCTGTACGACACAATGCATGCACCGTTTGCAATCTTCCATTCAACATTCTGGCGGCTACTCCAATTATTATTAATGTACCATCATTTCGCATTTGCTATGGCTTTTCTCGCGTTTACCTGTGTTCCTGCAACGTTATTCTCTTGAAAACGTTAGCTACACAAACGTATTCTCAAAATTTCACTACTCTACGTTAACTACTTCTTGTTGCTACGATTTGCTTTCGTTCTTATCTACTTCGTTACTTTATTTATTACTGTAGCATAACTTAAACAATAAATTGTATTTAAGAGAAATAAATAATTTGAAAAGCAGTCGTCCGAAAATATGAGCCTGTCACTAAATTTACTTATGAACTACAACAGTACGAAAACCTCACAATTTTGGTGATGCTGTTGTATACATGGAACACGTAGCTGTAGGGACAGGCAGTTGCATAAATATGCGGAAAGACTCATTCTTGAAACATCCCGCAGATTAAAACTTTGTGCCGGAGCCACACTTTACCTACTAAACTCCACAGAAGCTCTCCTGAGAGCCACAGAAATGCAAAGGTCCCGAGTTCGAGCCTTAGTCCGCCAAACAGTTTAAATTTGATAGAAAGTTTCATTTCAACACACACACCGCTGCAAAGTAAAAACTTCAATTTCACCCTCTCAGTTATTAGAGTACACTATTGCCAAAAAGCTACTGAAAACCTTAACAACCGTAAAGTACCTAGGAATAACAGTCTGGATGTACCTAGGAAGTACATGTCAGAATAAGAGTTATTCACTGGAAGAATCACAAGTAATATTGAAACTTCCTGGCAGATTAAAACTGTGTGTCCGACCGAGACTCGAACTCGGGACCTTTGCCTTTCGCGGGCAAGTGCTCTACCATCTGAATTACCGAAGCACGACTCACGCCCGGAACTCACAGCTATACTTCTGCCAGTACCTCGTCTCCTACCTTCCAAACTTTACAGAAGTTCTGCAAGGTTTGCAGGAGAGCTTCTGTAAAGTTTGGAAGGTAGGAGACGAGGTACTGGCAGAAGTAAAGCTGTGAGTTCCGGGCGTGAGTCGTGCTTCGGTAGCTCAGATGGTAGAGCACTTGCCCGCGAAAGGCAAAGGTCCCGAGTTCGAGTCTCGGTCAGGCACACAGTTTTAATCTGCCAGGAAGTTTCATATCAGCGCACACTAAGCTGCAGAGTGAAAATCTCATTCTGAAAAGAAATATTACTTATCCACGAAAGACGGTGATTTTAAAATACTTCTTCAGTCGATTCTACGGTATTAATTTTTTTGTCTGGGACACTTACGTGGTAGGATTGTTAGATTAGATAAGAATATTTGAGTAACAGTGGTGTGTTCCGTCACTGAGTCGTTCAGTCAACTTGAGATTGTTGCGGCAATGCTCATTTAATGCCAATGTCAGACGCTGCAAGGTGGGCTTCTGACACCAGGGAGATGTCTACAGATCCAGAGCTTTCGCTGAGGCTACACATAACTTCCTCCCACATACATCTCATGAAGAGACCATGACGAGAATATCCGTGAAATTAGAATCAATATGGAGGACTATCAACAATTGCTCTTCCGGCGCTAGCTTCGCGGATCGATCAGGAAAGGAATTAAATGACAGTATCGCCCTTAAAGTCAAGTTGCGTCTATGGAACTTGACGGGTTTCTTCACCAGACGAAGCAGTCACTACGTACCGTATCATAAGAAATGGTTCAAATGTTTCTGAGCACTGTGCGACTTAACTTCTGAGGTCATCAGTCGCCTAGAACGTAGAATTAATTAAACCTAACTAATCTAAGCACATCACACACATCCATGTCCGAGCCAGGGTTCTAACCTGCGACCGGAGCGGTCGCTCGGTTCCAGACTGTAGCGCCTAGAACCGCACGGCCACTCCGGCCGGAGTATCGTAAGAAGAAACAATAGCTTGCGACGTACTCTGCAGATGTAGTGCAGGAGACTAAACTATTGACCGCCTGGTATTAGTTCTTATTTTTAACAGTGTGGAGGGAGCCTCTCAGGAAGCAGGTAAGTCAAAAAGGAGAACGATGGTCCATAGATAAATCAGTCCCACTTCATAAATTCACAAAAGTTTTACTTCCAAGAACTTTTCAGCCGGCACCCAACAGTTGACGCTGCCACCTTTAGTACGTTTGTTAACTATATGGCGATCTTTTCGTGTCAGCTACGGCTTTACACATTCTTGAAAAACCTGTGTATATGTTAAAAGGCTAACAGATTTCTAATCATAACTGAAAATAAAGATCTGTACATGCAATATTTCAGTAAGTTGTTAAATCTTGATATATTCTAACTTTGCATTTGGAAATAAATGTACCTGATGTAACTGCATGAGGTGAGTCATCTTTGTTAATCTAAAATTCCACAGATAACATTTATTAAAGTTAATCTGTTGCGAAGCCAAAGAAAATCGTCCTTCTGTATCGCGATTCAGTATGCAGATGGTCACACACAAGTTGTCTGAAATGTCTGATTTATCCAACACAACATGTTTCGGAACGACATAACCCCATTATTAAGTTCTATAAAACAAGTCAACCCTAATCATTATTTCGCATTACTACTGCCTTTTGGACACATCTGTCTTCTTATTTAACACGTTGTCATATTTCTCTCTTAATGCGCAAAATGTCTATCTCCTCCAAATATGGCAGCAACCAACCTTATCTTTGGGTGCCCCAAACAATGTGGATGTTCTACAATCCTTTAATAAATACTTGCGAAGCTTGGTCACGCGTTGTCAACTTAGGTAACGACTGTGTTAGCAACTCACGATCGTAGACTTTGCCATGCGATGTACAGCTTCACTGCTGTCGCAAGTTAAAAGTTATACACACTAAATGATAGCGAGTAGATCACAGTTAGTTTAGTGTATTAACGTATGGTGCATATTTGAATGCAAATATAGCGGAAATTATCTGCTTATTCGGAATGTTTCAATTCTATATATTGTTTCATGCTGGATACATGAGCGATACATAGTCTCTTGATTCCAGGGGTTTCATTTTTAAGAACAGCGGGGGCAAACCATTAGCCAACAGTCAAGTGAATTTGCAGCCTTGGGCAGTAGTAGTTGTGGAGTGGCGGAGAGATGGTGTTGTGACATGGCGGAATGAGCAGCTTGGTTAGCAGATGTGCCTCACAGAGATTTCTATTTGAGATGCTGCATGATGTGTAACTAAGGAACATTGTAAAAGAGACAGCACTTCAGAAAAGGTAACTTATTTTGAGTTTGTTGTCAGCAATCGTGAGTTTAGTAATTATTGCTATGTAAGGATTTCTTTGAGTCCAATAATATCTATGTTCTCTTAATGACGGAGAACTATTCGTCATGTTTTCAGTATTCTAATCAGCCCTCCCCCATTTCGATTAGTTAAATAATGTTGTATTAGAAGTCAAAGAAAATAAATTTTTGTAATAGAAATATTTTGTAAGAGCGGACATTATCGAGTATGACGATGCGGAGAGACAAGGTGCTGATCGCTCCTATAGCTTGGAATTCGCTCTTGTGTCGACAAAATAATTTCAAAGTACTTCCTTTTATAATTTATGGGTATTTCACAAAGCATATCCCTACAGTTCAGAGAAACATGTTTGGTAAAATTTTCATTGTCACGTCTTGGCTTTTGCGTGCACAATAATTAATTATTTTGAAAAGAGAATCAGAAAGTTACTCCGAGAATGAAATTTTCACTCTGCAGTGGAGTGTGCGCTGATATGAAACTTCCTGGCGGATTAAAACTGTGTGCCTGACCGAGGCTCGAACTCGGAATTTGCTATTCGCGAGCAAGCGCTCAATCAGCTGAGCTACCCAAACAAGTGCTTGGGTAGCTCAGTTGGTAGAGCACTTGCCCGCGAAAGGCAAAGGTCCCGAGTTCGAGTCTCGGTCCGGCGCACAGTTTTTATCTGCCAGGAAGTTTCAAAAAGTAATTTGCTAAAACATCAGCTTCAAAGAAAAAATAATAAGAATGCAAACTGATGACCAGTGATTTATTTCAGATCATCTTTTACAGTCTAGCTAGGGAAGAGTCAAGTTATCCGTTGCAAGGTAAGATTTGCTGTAGGACCTAAATGAACGCTTCCGACACAATATGAGAACAGATTTCGATTTGTGAAATTTCATGTAAATTCATCACATGCATGTTACAATAAGACACACCTAATTAGTAACAGTTAGTCATTCTGAGTACTCTTGTGAATCGTTCGTTTATCCAATCTTATTTTGTAGATAGTGAGAAGCATTTCAGATTAATTAAAGTCACATTTCTAAAAAGAAATTTGCATGAATAAGTTCATGTTTAAAAGTAGGATAGGTGCGCTGATTTAGAAAAAAATAGTTTTTAGATTTTTACTGAGAAACTCAATAGCACACAATTTCAACAGATAACTCCCAATTACATACAGATAAACAGATAACTTTCGAGGTTATCGCATCTACATATCACTGACAATGGAATGGAAAAAAGTGTTGTGTAAAATTTGATTTTACAATTATGTTCTGTGTACAACATGTGCTAACATAGAAACATTCTAACACTAATTTTCTATAAATGACTATATTTTATGTAAATATGAACTGGCTGTATAGTGCAAGCTAAAGAACAGTAAAGTCAAAGAAAAAACATTTTTCTGCGTTACGCAAGCTCTGATGCTTCCTAACGAATGCTACTTATTCTTAATGTGCTTTTCTACCACCCATGAATTATTCCGCCTTAAACCGTAGTTTTAACCTTAAGCCTTACTCTTTAGCCATTAGTTTTACGTTGCTTCCTGTCTGACCCACATAGTTAGTATCACAATCTTGACATTTTATTTCATAAATTCCATATTTCCCCATCTACTTTATCTATGTGCTTGCGAAAAGCAGCTACAAAACATCTTAGACAATGCAAAAGTTGCATTACAGGTGCAAGTTTGTCTGTTGGATTTGCTATGATTTGACAAACATTCAAAGAATTTACTGTCGGCATCTGCATCACTGACGACTATGATGTACACATAACAAGACAGTACAACGTGTAATAAGTAAGGAACGTTGAGTTCGGCTAATAAACTTAGCATTGCGGGAGTGTTGTGCGCCAGCATGAGATGTTAAGTAAGATTCTTATATGTGCGACAATGTATGTTTCCTGTGTGCTTGCTATGTGACTATGCCTAAAGGCATATTGATTTTAAGGCATATAATAGTGCAAGGCAATATAGATACCTTACACCAAGTGTCTGAGGAGGAGTGGTCAATATTCAGGGATGTGACAGATGATTATTCGAATCAAAGACGTCTAGTAAACATTGGCTCCAAAATGCATACTTTAAGAGCTTTATCCACTTTTTCTTCTTTGATACTGTGAAACAAATCCCTTCTACTGTAGGATCTTTGATTTACATGTTTTGGGAGGAGGTAGTAGGACCCAAAATAAGAAAAAATTCAAATAAACATAGGTTCGAAAATGCATACTTCAAGAGCTATGATTCCTTGTTCAGTAAAAGAGATGCGTTTCACGGCAGTGAGAATGAACAAGTGCTCATAGTTCGTAAGGCATGCACTTTGGAGCCCATGTTTACTAGATACTTTTTTTTCTTGTTTCTGTCCACGCCATCATCTCTTAAAATACGGAAAGTGAAGATCTTGCAGTATAAATTTATTTCACAGCCTTGAAAATGAATAAGTACTTATAGCGCTAAAGTATGCATTTTAGAGGACAAGTTTACTAGACATTTTTGCATCGAATGATTGTCCCTGTAATGTCACTGAATACTGACCATTCTTCCTGGGTCGCATGTACAGTCAGTTCCACAAGAAAGTGTACACCGTTATCTGTATGAAATAAGGTCTCGCGGTTCTAGGCGCGCAGTCTGGAACCGTGCGACTGCTACGGTCGCAGGTTCGAATCCTGCCTTGGGCATGGATATGTGTGATGTCCTTAGGTTAGTTAGGTTTAAGTAGTTCTAAGTTCTAGGGGACTAATGACCACAGCAGGTGAGTCCCATAGTGCTCAGAGCCATTTGAACCAAATATATGTTTACATAAAAATAGATGTTATTTCTAATTGCACATTTACCTAATAGTTAACCAATCGCCGCCATTATGGATTATGGCTTGGCACGTTAGCCCTCTCTCCGGTAAGTCATCCACGTTTCCAACCTCTAAATATCGTTTGACCCACTTTGCAACGAATGTCTTTGACTTTCTAAGAATTTTAGCAGCAGTTCCATATGAAATCTTTGATGCCTTTGGATTATTTACTAGGAACACTGCCTTGTGACGCTTCAGATATTTTGCACTCATTTTAAACTCTACCGACAAAAAAAAAAAAAAAAAAAATTTACCCTCACACTGTTTTTCTATACACTGTGGAAAAGTGCACTGCGTACAGATTCGAAACCACTACCAGAGGTGACGTTGCGGACGTTACATTTGAAATTATGATGTTTGTGTTCGCTAGCATGGTAATGTGAAGCAATGATTTGTGATCCTTGTCTTATAGAACTTTAAAATTTGATAATGTAGTCCCAAAACATATTGTGTTTAATAGATCATACATTTTTGGCAACTGGTGCATAATAATCTTCTTGCTGATTTTAAGTTAGCCTTCAAACATGTCATACCGAGCGAGGTGGCGCAGTGGTTAGATACTGTACTCGCATTCAGGAGGACGACGGCTCAATCCCTGATTTAGGCTTACCGTGATTTCCCTAAATCGCCCCAGGCAAATGCCGGGATGGTTCCTTCCAAAGGGCACGGCCGACTTCCTTCCCCGTCCTTCCCTAATCTGATGAGACCGATGACCTCGCTGTCTGGTCTCCTTCCCAAAAGAGCTCAACTCAAACGTGTCATATTAGACCATAAAAAAGAGCATGCAAAGTAAACAAATAAGGGTGTATTGTCTAAAGTGCAATATTTTTGGATGTGGTACCTTAATATGTACAAACATCAGTGTGTCAGTTGCTTTTTTTCTGTGTCAGACAGACTTCCCAGAAACAAGTCACAAACTTCACGACCTGATGTTTTCTGAATGGTCGTAGCTGTACCAGGTTGACAACGCCTGTCAGTATAGACAATCGGTTGTGCATCCACGCATCCACACTTCAACACCTCACCTGCTGCCCAGGGTTGAATAAGCAGTAATGGCGTGCTCTTGCCACAAGTGGTTGGAGGTACTAACAAACCTAAAAACATACGACTGGTAATAGCGGTAATTATTAATCTTGCGTAAATACTGATGTAATGCTGTTCAGCAAACCGTCCTCGGTCACCAGTAGAAATATCTGCACTTATACCCAGTAAATGGGCGATAACCTAAGGAGGAGGGCGGTAAGCAAATGACCGAACGCGCCAGGTCAGGTGGATGAAGTTCAAGAGCCGCTCGGCTGCCGTGCGGGTGTCGGGACCAGCGGGCTCGTGGGACAGGGGAACCTTGCCCGGTGCTTCCGGCGCCTGCGGCCTGAGAACTGGGCTGCTGCTTTGTGTCCTGCGCCGCCGGCCGTGTTGCTGCTTTCACAGCTGCTGCCGCGAACCACACAATTAGCGGACGCGCGCCTGTGCCCGCGGCATGAATGGAAATTTAACGCCTCATGCATCATAACTCGGCAGCAAATGCTTCTGCCAGCGAGATAGAAAGCTTTGCGCGTCACGCTGAGCTTGACCCCCCACTCGCACGCTTGGGGCTGTCTTCACCGTGACCGCGATCCACTGGGAAACATCCCGTTACCAGTGTTGATAATTCCAGAATGAGATTTTCACTCTGCAGCGGAGTGTGCGCTGATATGAAACTTCCTGGCAGATTAAAACTGTGTGCCCGACCGAGACTCGAACACGGGACCTTTGCTTTTCGAGGGAAAGTGTTGATAATTGTTTTCCAGCATTCCGTGAATATCTAATATCAAGATTAGATTGCTCATATGTCCACGTGTCTTTCAGTACTAGCCAATAAAAATATCTACTTTATTCACCCCTCACGATTTATTTTATTCGTTGCTCAAGATCATTCTGTGCCATCACATTTACTGTTTTCTTCTGTGTTGTATACAATCATTTGTGTAATCAGTTGCTGTTTAAGCGTCTATCATCGGTGCAACCTTGGGTAAGCATTGAAACATCGGTGCAACCTTGTGTATTCTTTTATTGCAGCCGGCCGATGTGGACGAGCGGTTCTACAGTCTGGAACCGCGCGACCGCTACGGTCGCAGGCTCGAATCCTGCCTCGGGCATGGATGTGTGTGATGTCCTTAGGTTAGGTAGGTTTAAGTAGTTCTAAGTTCTAGGGTGGTGATGACTTCAGATGTTAAGTCCCATAGTGCTCAGAGCCATTTGAACCATTTTTGAACTTTTATTGCATAGATTTGTAACTAGTTCAACACAACTCGCTTTTAATTTGTTATCAACACATGACAAGCACTACGCAGTTCACTTATTTTTAGTTCTTTTATAAAGGCTGATTCGGATGCCCCTAACTATATCGTTTTACGCAACCCGCAACGTTATATCTGTCGGCCAGAAACATCGCACGAGAATTTCATACTGTTTCGCTCGCTGCACGCAAACTATTAGTCCTGCAAGTAGGCTGAAGGTTTTTGTATTGGTAACGCCACGTAGCGCTCTGTATGAAAATCACTGGCAGTGCTGTGTGCAGTCTGTGGCTGGTTTGCATTGTTATTGGCTATTATAGTGTTGGGCAGTTGGTTGTTAAGAGCGCTTAGCGTTGCGCAGTTGGAGGTGAGCCGCCAGCAGTGGTAGATGTGGGGAGAGAAATGGCGGTGTTTTGAGAGCGTATGATCTGGACGTGTGTCCATCAGAAACAGTACATTTGTAAGAATGAATGACATGAACTACTATATACATTATGACTTTTAAACACTATTAAGGTAAATACTTGTTTGTTCTCTATTAAAATCTTTCATTTGCTAACTATGCCTATCAGTAGTTAGTGTCTACAGTAGTTTGAATCTTTTATTTAGCTGGCAGTAGTGGCGCACGCTGTATTGTAGTAGTTCGAGTAACGAAGATTTTTGTGAGGTAAGTGATTTGTGAAAGGTATAGGTTAATGATAGTCAGGGCCATTCTTTTGTAGGGATTATTAAAAGTCAGATTGCGTTGCGCTAAAAACATGGTGTGTCAGTTTAAGCACAGTCGTGTATAATTCTTCTAAGGGGACGATTCAGTCCTACACAAAATTAAATAAGGCCTTTTTGTAGAGAATGTGATGTAGCTAAATTGTGGAATGTGATTCGGTGGAGGCCACGGTTCTTTAGTTATTCAAGAAAAACCTACTAAAGTGGATTTCAGACGCACCTCCACACTCATCCCTCAAGCACTCCGTCTTCAGGCCACAAGTGGCCCATCGGGACCATCCGACCGCCGTGTCATCCTCAGTTGAGGATGCGGATAGGAGGGGCGTGTGGTCAGCACACAGCTCAACCGCTCTCCCGGTCGTTATGATGGTACTCTTGACCGAAACCGCTACTATACGGACTATTAGCTGCTCAACTGGCATCACGAGGCTGAGTGCACCCCGAAAAATGGAAACAGCGTATGGCGGCCTGGATGGTCACCCATCCAGGTGCCGCCCACGTCCGACAGAGCTGAACTTCGGTGACCTCACGGGAACCGGTGTATCCACTGCGGCAAGGCCGTGGCCACACTCATCCCTCAGCAGTCAGTATCTCTAGCACGTTGTTCGTGGCAGTTCCCCCCCCCCCCTCCCCTACCAATGTACAAAAATTTTCGACAACACGAACTGTTCCCGACATTCGATCTTTTTTTGGTCTGTGTTGATTGGACTACTACACAACCAGCATAGTCGGCTGTTTCGTTAACATTATTAATATAAACGCGCCCGTGAAAGTAATGGAAGAAATTCGTCTTTTGCAAACGTTACGGTAAAACCGATTACGTTGACATTTGGATCCAAACTTAACAATTAGAAGTGTAGTCACAATCACTGACGAACACAATGATGTAGTTGTTTCTCTTATCTCTTAAAATTGGCAAGTCTTTTAAAATTGGCAAGTCTGTTACGTAAAATTTACACAAACGAAAATTTTACAATTTGCAAGTTCTCTGCTAGTCTTGAGGCATGATAAAGCCAGTCAGTAAAAATCGAAAAAGATCGAATGTGGGAAATAATTTGTCCAGTCGCAAATTTTTGCACAGTGGTAGGAGGAAGTGCTATGAACAACATACTAGAAATCCTGACCTGTGGTGGCTGAGTATGGGAGTGGGTAAATGCGTTTGAAGGTCACTTTTGTACGTTTTTCTTAAATAACTCGAAAACTATGGTCTCTAGCGAAAATGCCTCCCATTAAAAAATTTAACTACGTTAAATTTCCTTAAAAAAGGGACTTTTCATTTTTTTAGTAGGGCTAATTTTTTGCTCTTAGCCAGCGGGACAACATGAAAACCTCTCACGTGGTTTTGGAGGTCATTTATAACATTGTGTGTTGCATGAAACGACATTGGTATTGGCGCCTGAATCATCCTGTAACTTCGAAACTGATTTCATTCTATACTCACGATCATTTTGTATGATCACAGGAACTATCTACTTCAGCTTCACTACAAGATAAACTACTTCAAACAGCAACAAACGCGCCGCCGCCAACTGTAAGTAATGTATCGTTTCAGAACACCGTTAGATTCTTTGTAAAAATTTCAATTGAAATTATCTCCGGCTTTAGCCAGCTTTCGGTACATATAACCACTTGGACTTCAGTACGTTCTATTAGCGCTTGAAGGTCTGTTTATTTCCCAAACCAGCTAGAACAATTTACAACTAAAGTATTGATTGTTGCTGTGCCTACCCGCTCCCTGTGTTCGTCTGTGCCCTTTGTGAATGAAGCCGTTTCCGCACTTTGCCGACACCATTTGACCTAGAAAAAACCAGCCAGTCCATTCCAAAAAGTCCCCACAACTTGAGTACGCGCCCCGTCCGTGTAGTGAACACTTGCCCTATAACAGCCCATGTTGAGAAACCACTCCAGTTGCTGAGTAGAGTTTTATTTAATCCGTTACCGGGTTGCAACTTGATATTAGGCCATTTTCAAGTCGTTCTGAATCCGGTCATGAATATGGTAGATATATACACATTGTATGAAATAGAAAAAGAAAAAAAAGGTTCTCCATCTGTTTAAGTTCAGAGTATGGAACTTACATTATGCTGTAGAGAAACAACGTCCAAATGATGAAAATACTAGTCAGATAGATTTAAAATGCTGCGTGCCTAATGATATTGTTAGGAATGTGGGCGTGTCAAGATTGTATAATTCATTACAAGTATTCTTTGGATTTAGAAGGATTTATGTTCTCACATATTCGAAAATTTCGAACTGTATGTTTCACAAATAAAAGGCTAAAAACAGTTTTTCAGATTTAATAAAAGCGTAAAGTAGATGCAATACTAGGGGCATCTAAGTCATGTACAGAATTACATACTCTAGCGGGCAAAAGTTGAATCACTGCGAACTGCAGAAGTCATTAGCGTAGCTTGGACGCTTTGTGGACTGCTCGCAGAACTTGTTTACAAACATGATGTTTTTTCATCTTCCGTTGCGTACAGTGTATATACTCGTTTATGTATCTTATTCATGGCAGCTTTCAGAACTTTATTATGGCCTAATGTAAAAGCCGAAACTGGTAGTGGACTAAGTTCTATACAGCATCTGCAGAGATACAATTCGGTACATGGAAAATCTTATAACTGCCTTAACATTCGCGTGTTGATCAACCCTACCTGTAACAAATCTAACAGCATACCCATGAATTTTCCGATGTCTTCCTTCAGTGTGACCTGATGCGGATCCCAAACAGGCGAGCAGTTCTCGATAATGGATCACACAAATGTTCCGTATGTGTCCTTTATAGATCAGCTACACTTTCCTAGAATTCCGACAAAAAACCGCAATCGAGCATTCGCCTTCCCTTTCCGTCGAACGAAATTTATTATATTCGAACTCGGAATACGGTCACGAATTCCGCTGCAAACCTATGTTAATGATAGTATGTGTAATTTTGCAGGCCATTCATGTACCCTTCTTACACAGAGGAGTCACTTGCGCTTTTTTCCCGACGCTACATCTACATCTACATCTACATGATTATTCTGCAATTCACATTTAAGTGCTTGGCAGAGCGTTATCGAACCACAATCATACTATCTCCCTACCATTCCACTCCCGAACAGCGCGCGGGAAAAACGAACACCTAAACCTTTCTGTTCGAGCTCTGATTTCTCTTATTTTATTTTGATGATCATTCCTACCTATGCAGGTGGGCTCAACAAAATATTTTCGCATTCGGAAGAGAAAGTTGGTGACTGAAATTTCGTAAATAGACCTCGCCGCGACGAAAAACGTCTTTGTTTTAATGACTTCCATCTCAACTCGTGTATCATATCTGCCACACACTCTCCCCTATTACGTGATAATACAAAACGAGCCGCCATTTTTTGCACCCTTTCGATGTCCTCCGTGAATCCCACCAGGTAAGGATCCCACACAGCGCAGCAATATTCTAACAGAGGACGAACGAGTGTAGTGTAAGCTGTCTCGTTAGTGGACTTGTTGCATCTTCTAAGTGTCCTGCCGATGAAACGCAACCTTTGGCTCGCCTTCCCCACAATGTTATCTATGTGGTCTTTCCAGCTGACGTTGTTCGTAATTTTTACACCCAGGTACTTAGTTGAATTGACAGCCTTGAGAATTGTACTATTTATCGAGTAATCGAATTCCAACGGATTTCTTTTGGAACTCATGTGGATCACCTCACACTTTTCGTTATTTAGCGTCAACTTTCACCTGCCACACCATACAGCAATCTTTTCTAAATCGCTTTGCAACTGATACTGGTCTTCGGATGACCTTACTAGACGGTAAATTACAGCATCATCTGCAAACAACCTAAGAGAACTGCTCAGATTGTCACCCAGGTCATTTATATAGATCAGGAACAGCAGAGGTCCCAGGACGCTTCCCTGGGGAACACCTGACATCACTTCAGTTTTACTCGATGATTTGCCGTCTATTACTATGAACTGCGACCTTCTTGACAGGAAATGACGAATCCAATCGTACAACTGAGACGATACCCCATAGGCCCGCAGATTGATTAGAAGTCGCTTGTGAGGAACGGTGTCAAAAGCTTTGCGGAAATCTAGAAATACGGAATCAACTCGATATCCCCTGTCGATAGCGGCCATTACTTCGTGCGAATAAAGGGCTAGCTGCGTTGCACAAGAACGATGTTTTCTGAAACCATGCTGATCACGTATCAATAGATCGTTCCCTTCCAGGTGATTCTTGATGTTGGAATACAGTATATGCTCCAAAACCCTACTGGAAACGGACGTCAATGATATAGACCTGTAGTTCGATGGATTACTCCTACTACCCTTCTTAAACACTGGTGCGACCTGCGCAATTTTCCAATCTGCAGGTACAGATCTATCGGTGAGCGAGCGGTTGTATATGATTGCGGCCGCTGTGGCAGAGCGGTTGTAGGTCCTTTAGTCGGGAACCGCGCTACCGCTACGATCGCAGGTGCGAATCCTGCCTCGGGCATGGATGTGTGTGATGTCCTTAGGTTAGTTAGGTGTAAGTAGTTCTAAGTTCTAGGGGACTGATGACCTCAGAAGTTAAGTCCCGCAGTGCTCAGAGCCATTTTTGAACTTGGCGCTGGGCGAGTTCTGTGTTGAAGGTATCTGCGGTGTAAGCGAGTCCACAGCGGCCTGTGTCGTCTTGGCTACGCGACCGCGTGTTGTGGCTGGCGGAAGCGGCCCTGTCCGCTACGTAAGTACGTGTCCGGAGGCCGGCGGTAATTGCTACCTTGGCGGGCGAGGCTCGGAATTAACGCCGGTGGAGCGCAACCCGCGGCCTGCTGTGGCACGTGATGGCCTGCGAAGGAACACGTCTCGCAGGTGGCTGTTGAGGTTGGACTGCCGATGGTGCACGTGGTATTCGGGGCTCCAGATGGGGCCGCGAAAGACTGCACAGATGGCCATCTTTACACAGGCCCGTCTTTACATATCTTCCTCTGTACAGATGGCCATCAACAAAAAAGTGGTTCAAATGGCTCTGAGCACTACCACTGAGGTCATCAGTCCCCTAGAACTTAGAACTACTTAAACCTAATTAACCTAAGGACATCACACACACACACACACACACACACACACACACATGCCCGAGGCAGGATTCGAACCTCCAACCGTAGCGGTCTCGCGGTTCCAGACTGTAGCGCCTAGAACCGCTCGGTCACCACGACCGGCTGCCCATCAACAGACTCGTACAGTGTGGACAGTACGTGATGTTCCTTGGACACACGGCTCGCTTTGCTTCCTCCAGCCGAACAGCCATGTACGTGGTGGTAATAATTAAACTTTCGCTAATTGAGAGGTTCCCCATGACAAACGAGTGATCATAGGACAATGAAAATGTGTGTAAATATTTGTGAGGACATGTGGAAGATAAATAATGAATAGGATATCAAAAGAAAGACATTTCGACTCCCACATGGAGGGGTAACATTTGTTGGTGCGGGGAGTGGCCGCGCGGTTAGAGGCGCCATGTCACGAATCGCGCGGCGCCTCCCGCCGGAGGTTCGAGTCCTCCCTCGGGTACGTGTGTGTTGTCCTTAGCATAAGCTAACTTGAGTTAGTTTAAATAGTGTGTTTAAGTACTGTGCCTCAGCAGTTTGGTCCCTTAGGAATTCACACTCATTTGAACATTCTTTTGGTAACATTTGTTAATTGTGTACCATGTTTGTGGTCATGGTTATAAGCATTGGTCATTGCAACCACGACACCCTGGACCGCACTACACATACCATTTCACGATTATTCACAGCACTCTTCGATTGGTGGACCATGGAAAGTTCAGCTGCCGTGATACACCTCGTACAATGCTTGAAGACTAACTATTGCGTCCAGCATTCTCGGCCATTGAAACAGTTGTTGTTGTTGTTGTTGATGTTGTTCTTTAGTCCTGAGACAATTCTGATGCAGTTGTCCATGCTACCCTATCCTGTGCAAGATTCTTGATCTTCCAGTACCTACTGCAGCCTACATCCTTCTGAATCTGCTTAGTGTATTCATCTCTTGGTCTCCCTCTACGATTTTTACCCTCCACGCTCACCTCCAATACTAAATTGGTGATCCCTCGATGTCTCAGAACATGTCCTACCAACCGATCCCTTCTTCTAGTCAAGTTGTGCCACAAACTCCTCTTCTCCCCAATTCTATTCAATACCTCCCCATTAGTTATGTAATACACCCATCTAACCTTCAGCATTCTTCTGTAGCACCACATTTCGAAAGCCTCTATTCCCTTCTTGTGCAAACTATTTATCGTCCATGTTACAAATCCATACATGGCTACACTCCATACAAATACTTTCAGAAACGACTTTCTGACACTTAAATCAATACTCGATGTTAATATATTTCTCTTCTTCAGAAACGCTTTCCTTTTCATTGCCAGTCTACATTTTATATCCTCTCTACTTCGACCATCATCAGGTATTTTGCTCCCCAAATAGCAGACAGTATCGATTTCAATTATTTATGGCGCAACTGGCCCTCGGCCTCTCCAGGAGAAATTCCCAAATCGCCAGTTATTTCGAACTTTCGAATTGTGTTATTCGTTTACATCTACATCTACATGGATATTCTGCAAATCACATTTAAGTGCCTGGCAGACGGTTCATCGGACCAACTTCACAATTCTCCATTATTCCAATCTCGTATAGCGCGCGGAAAGAATGAACACCTATATCTTTCCGTACGAGCTCTGATTTCCGTTATTTTATTGTGGCAAATAAAATATTTTGGCATTCGGAGGAGAAAATTGGTGATCGGAATTTCGTGAGAATATTCCGTCGCAACGAAAAACGCCTTTCTTTTAATGACGTCCAGCCCAAATCATGTCGAGCGAGGTTGCGCAGTGGTAAGGCACTGGACTCGCATTCGGGAGGACGACGGTTCAATCCCGCGTCCGGCCATCCTGATTTAGGTTTTCCGTGATTTCCCTAAATCACTGCAGGCAAATGCCGGGATGGGTCCTCTGAAAGGGCACCGTCGACTTCCTTCCCCATCCTTCCGTACACTGATGAGACCGATGACCACGCTGTCTGGTCTCCTTCCCCAAACAACCAACCAACCAAACCCAAATCATGTATCATTTCAGTAACATTCTCTTCCAGAAATGATACAGAATTTGCGATGGACTTCATTAAAAGAAGGCCTTCTTCCGGTGCGGAAAGAGGGCGTCTCCGTATTCCTTTAATGCGTCCATACTCGCGGAGCATAACAATTCCTGTTATTTTGATAAAACAGCTTTACGAGTAAAGCCCTGCTCACCTTGACCAAACCCTTGTCGACCGTCTGCAGCTGTAATACACACTGGCGTTTGTTCCAACCCTACAGAGCCATACCAGTTCCTGCACCAGCACGCTGTCCTCGATGGTGAGTGTTCATCGGAGGTGAGGGTATCATCTGGAGTGCCCCAGGGAAGTGTGGTAGGTCCGCTGTTGTTTTCTATCTACATAAATGAGAGTTTGGATAGGGTGGATAGCAATGTGCAGCTGTTTGCTGATGATGCTGTGGTGCACGGGAAGGTGTCGTCGTTGAGTGACTGTAGAAGGAAACAAGATGACCTGGACAGGATTTGTGATTGGTGTAAAGAATGGCAGCTAACTCTAAATATAGATAAATGTATCCAGAATGCGATTTTCACTCTGCAGCGGAGTGTGCGCTGATATGAAACTTCCTGGCAGGTTAAAACTGTGTGCCCGACCGAGACGCGAACTCGGGACCTTTGCCTTTCGCGGGCAAGTGCTCTACCACCTGAGCTACCGAAGCACGACTCACACCCGGTCTCACAGCTTTACTTCTGCGAGTATCTCGTCTCCTACCTTTCAAACTTAACAAAAGCTCTCCTGCGAACCTTGCAGAACTAGCACTCCTGAAAGAAAGGATATTGCGGAGACATGGCTTAGCCACAGCCTGGGGGATGTTTCCAGAATGAGATTGTCACTCTGCAGGGGAGTGTGCGCTGATATGAAACTTCCTGGCAGATTAAAACTGTGTGCCCGACCGAGACTCGAACTCGGGCCCTTTGCCTTTCGCGGGAAAGATAAATGTAAATTAATGCAGATGAATAGGTAAAAGAATCATGTAATGTTTGAATACTCCATTAGTAGTGTAGCGCTTGACACAGTCTCGTCGATTAAATATTTGGGTGTAACATTGCAGAGCGATATGAAGTGGGACAAGCATGTAATGGCAGTTGTGGGGAAGGCGGATAGTCGTCTTCGGTTCATTGGTAGAATTTTGGGAAGGTGTGGTTCATCTGTAAAGGAGACCGCTTATAAAACACTAATACGACCTATTCTTGAGTACTGCTCGAGCGTTTGGGATCCCTATCAGGTCGGACTGGGGTAAGACACAGAAACCAATTCAGAGGCGGGCTGCTAGATTTGTTACTGGTAGGTCTGATCATCACGAGAGTGTTACGGAAATGCTTCAAGAAGTCGGGTGGGAGTCTCTGCGGGAAATGAGGCGTTCTTTTCGTGAATCGCTACTGAGGAGATTTAGAGAACCAGCATTTGAGGCTGACTGCAGTACAATTTTGCTGCCGACAACTTACATTTCGCGGAAAGTCCACAAACATAAGATAAGAGAGATTAGGGCTCGTACAGAGGCATATAGGCAGTCATTTTTCACTCGTTCTGTTTGGGAGTGGCACAGGGAGAGAAGATGCTAATTGTGGTAGGAGGGACCCTTCGCCACGCACCGTATGGTGGATTGCGGAGTATGTATGAGAGCAAGTCATGACACTGACACTACAAATAACGCAAATTCTACTGCACACAGTCTGAAAACCGTTTCTATAAAGCTCGGTAACAACACGGTTTTCCGTCTGTACTGACCCAAGCTGCCTAAGTTTAATTGTAACTACCCTGTATTTTTGGGCTCGTAGTCCATATTATTAAACGGGTCACGGTGTCCCTGTTCTAGTTGCTGACAGCGTGTATAGCGACTTTTCACTATCTTGTATACTTCCTGATCGAATTTAAAAATTTAAAATGTTGTTGAAAGGCTTTTAATAGATCATCACTTGCCGTAGCACTGAAACAGAATAGTTTTGTACGAGACAAGTTAAGTTCAAATGTTCAAATGTGTGTGAAATCTTACGCGACATAACTGCTAAGGTCATCAGTCCCTAAACTTACACACTACTTAACCTAAATTGTCCTAAGGACAAACACACACACCCATGCCCTAGGAGGACTCGAACCTCCGCCGGGATCAGCCGCACAGTCCATGACTGCAGCGCCCCAGACCGCTCGGCTATTTCCGCGCGGCCAGACAAGTTATAACTCTAAAAACATCAACTGCGCGAAGCCTTTACCTACCAAAATGTAGTTTCCTGTCATTTTATTATAACAGATCGTAGCAAAAATGTCGGTTTTTCGAAAATCCTCAATTTGCTGATGCTTTGAAATAGCTAACATTCATCTTCATACTTTACGAGAAACAAAACTCAACTAATACTATGCTTAAAGCCATACGTTATTGTGGCTGCTATTTCTGTTTGTGACGTGCTAGGATGTCGTATCTCATTAGCCGCGTTCCTGTCGCCGAGGCAAAAATCTGACATACCATATGTTTTCGCTTTTGACACTCTAGTGGAACGTGGAATACCACACTGTGAGATCACCAGCTCCTCGTACCGTGAGAGGAAGTTATGGTGCTTCATGGACGGGCCGTCCTCTCGACTTTGAAGAGGACACCCTTCGTCCTTAGAACAGAACCTGTCGAGTACTCGAAACATTGCCCATGTCATCGGCACCTGCTGTGCACCACACATGTCATAGCCCGTTGTCTCCGCTGTGTGCTTGCCGTGGAGCGGGAGATTTGTAAGAGAACCGATCTTCATATTTATTTAACATCCAAACGGCACAATTCCAGACATTGGTTCCCTGTCAAACCTTTATCTACTCAGTCCGCTCTACAGCTCCTATAAACCTGTAATAGGAATTTCGAAACGCCCAGTATAAATGAGACATCGGAATATACACTGAAGCGCCAAAGAAACTGGAATAGGCATGACATGTAAACAGGCAGAACACGGCGCTGCGGTCGGCAATGCCTATTAAAGACAAAAAGTGCCTGGCGCAGTTGTTACATCGATTACTGCTGCTACAATAGCAGGTTATCAAGATTTAAGAGAGTTTGAACATGGTGTTATAGACAGGGCAAGAGCGATAACACAGCATCTCCAAGGTAGCGATGAAATAGGTATTTTCCCGTACGACCATTCACGAGTGTACTGTGAATATCAGGGATCCGGTAAAACATGAAACCTCCGACTTCGCTGCGGCTGGATAAAAGATCCTGCAAGAACGGGACCAACTGCGACTGAAGAGAATCGTTGAACGTAACAGAAATCTAACCCTTGCGCGCATTGCTCCAGATTTCAATGCTGGGCCATCAGTAAGTGTCTGCGTGCGAACCATTCAATGAAACATCATCGATATGGGCTTTCGGAGCCGAACGCCCCCTAGTGTACCCCTGACGATTCCACGACACAAAGATTTACGCCTCCCTTGGGCTCCTCACTACCGGCATTGGACTGTTGATGAGGGGAAACATGTTGCGTGGTCGGACGAGTCTCGTTTCAAATTGTATCGAGCGGGTGTGCGGATGTACGTGTACGGGTATGGAGACAACTTCATGAGTCCATGGACGCTGCATGACAGCCGGGGGCTATTCAAGCTGGCAGAGGCTCTGTAATGGCGCGGGAGCGTGTGCAGTTGGAGGGACATGGGACCCCTGATACGTCTAGATACGACTCTGACAGGTGACACGTACGTAAGCATCCTGACTGATCGCCTGCATCCAATTTATGTCGATTGAGCATTCCGACGCACGTGAACAATTCCAGCAGGACAATGCGACACTCCAAACGTCCAGAACTGTTACAGAGTGGCTCCCACCAAACTCCCCAGGCATGAACATTATTGAGCAGATCTGGGATGCCTTACAACCTGCTGTCCAGAGGAGATCTCCACCCTCTCGTACTGTTACGGGTTTACGTAGTGCCCTGCAGGATTCAAGGTGTCAACAACCTCCAGCTCTATTTCAGACATTAGTCGAATCCACGCCACGTTGTGTTGCGTCATTACAGCGTGCTCGCAGAGACCCTACGCGATATTAGGCAAGTGGACCAGCTTCTTTGGGTCTTCAGTTTGTAAACATGGGGATAATGTTGGCAGAAAAAGAAGAAGTCACGAAACTCTGTCTTCGACGTCCGACTAAGCAGTGGACCATTTCTCCGGGTGCACCTTATATGTCCAACGCAATTCTGGATGAAACATCAGGAATGAGTTTCGTGGTTCACGAGCTTACAACTTGGAAAATTCACCGATATTAAATTTAGTTGTTGTGCATTGTTATTATTATTTATTTATTGAGATTTTCCTCTATACAAAGGTTTTTCTCCAACATTACAAATACGCGGAAATTATTACATCTGTTACATAAGACCTTAATTAACCTCGGCTTCACCCGTCGGAGGTTCGAGTCCTCCCTCAGGCATGGATGTGTGTGCCGTCTTTAGTGTAAGTTAGTTTAAGTAGTCTAGAAACTTAGGGACGATGACCTCTGCAGTTTGGTCCCATAAGACCTTACCAAAATTTAAAAAAAATATCTCTTTACGATGTCCCTCCACGTGTTTCGATATCTTCTTCCTCTGCGCCAAGTCTTCTCATTGTTAGCTGCACATTTGCGAGCCAGGTGGTCATAGGGCGTTCTCTTCTTTCCCTCAGGTTCCAGTTCCAGGATCATTTTCGGTATTCTAGCTTCCTCCATTTTACTTAGATGCCCATACCATTGTAACTTCCTTCTACGATGACGTCATGCATTCTTTCTCTCACTTCCATTCCCTTTATTATTTCGTCGTTTCTTATTTTCTTTTTTCTAGAAATTCTTGTTGATATTCTCCAGAAGTCCATTCCTACTGCATGCGTTGTTTTTATACATTTTTCAGACGTAAATGTTGTATTAGATGTCGACAACCTTTCAATTAGTGTGACTTATCATGTAATAGAAATAAGCATCAAAAGCAATGAATGAATGTTATATAACAGGTTGAGAACATAAACACATAGCCACATTTTCGTTACTTCGCAGGAAATGTGAAGGAGTTAATGCTGTCTGTGTGTCTGGCTAGTCGTGACGCACGCACTGTAACGGGGAAGCGAGTGTCCACAGGAGCAGCAGCGTCGCCTCACGCGAGCGCCGCGGTGCAGCGCGAGATGCGTGCAGGGCCGGCCAAGGCCGCAGCGGCCAGTCCTTGCAGAGGTCACCGCAAGGTCGTTGCCAGCCGTGGCCCCGCTGGCCTATCGGAATTTACGGCCGCGCCTTTACGGCTGCCATCACGGGACCCACTTACTGCTGCCGCTGCCGCTTTACCAGCGCCGCCTTAGGGCGCTTCCACAAGGGGGGGGGGGGGGGGGTCATGGTTCCAGATGCGGTGAGAGCAAGCGATTCGGTTTACAATGAACATACCGCGTCCTCCCAAACAACGGGAGCGGTGTTGCCTTTCGCGGGCAAGTGCTCTCCAGTAGTGCTAATCCTGCAAGTTTAATAGGAGAACTTCTATGAAATCTGGAAGGTAGGAGACGAGGTACTGGCGGAAGTAAAATTGTGAGGACAGATCGTGAGTCGTACTTGGGTAGTTCACTTGGCAGAGCACTTACCCGCGAAAGGCAAAAGTCCCGAGTTCGAGTCTCGGTCCGGCACACAGTTTTAATCTGCCGGGAAGTTCCGACAATGTTATCCCGTCGTTGGCCGTTCCATGTTTTTCTCATGGTCACCTCCCTCTTCGCAATCCCCTCCCAGAGATCGGAATGGGGGAGCAATCCGGAATCTTTTGACAACGGATAAATCATGATGACTTTTATTTTCTAACAGGTTCACGTTTCCTGTGGATATGCATTGTGTGTCGCTACTGCAGTGGTTTTCGTCGTTTTCTGCAACCTCTTGCCGCTGGTAGTTGCTGATTCTCCTGACTTTTAGGCGGGCCGCCCGTGAGGTGACGCAGGGCGGCTCACGCCAAATTCCTCACGACAGCGTGAGTCACGGCGACATTCATCGCAAGGTGGATCGCAGTTTCAATACGCAGTTTGCTGAGGAACTTTGGCCCTGGCAGAGATGGCGACTACTTGTGCTATGTTAATAGATATAAGTTCAGAATCGGATTCCGATTCCGAGTTTGAATTCGGAACGGTGTGTTACATCGCTTTGATGAAACTGGCTACAGGTTCTCACGCCGAAGAAGGCACGAGGAGGACCTTATGGCGTGAGTCAGAAGGGGCAGAGTAGCTGGTGAGAAAAGCCCTTGCTGTCGCCAGGGCTACTGTATATATAGCGAGAAGTGGGCAAATTTCATTATCATCAATTAACAGAAACCGTATTTTCGCATACAGACATTAGCAGAAACAGAATCCTATTAGT
The DNA here is from genome assembly GCF_023897955.1 of Schistocerca gregaria. Lineage (NCBI taxonomy): Eukaryota > Metazoa > Arthropoda > Insecta > Orthoptera > Acrididae > Schistocerca > Schistocerca gregaria. The sequence continues at coordinate 1,158,737,964 of NC_064920.1, read as the reverse complement.
CATCAGGACTATCCAACAAAAAATCGTCAGGACTATCCAACAACAAATCATCAGGACTAATCCAACAACAAATCATCAGGACTATCCAACAACAAATCATCAGGACTATCCAACAACAAATCATCAGGACTATCCAACAACAAATCATCAGGACTATCCAACAACAAATCAAATTTAAACAGTCCTCACAGAACTTTGTGTCATTCTCTTTGTGTACTTGGACGACAGTTTCGATTCTGTGTCGATATCAAAGACGTGGTTAAATTCATCTATTCTGTTTTCACTGGCAGATATGGAGAGCTACACGCTAGTAAGGAATGATATTGTAAGAAACCTAGGCATCTTTTTTGATAAACATTTAACCAGGACAGAGCACATCACGAAAATTTGCTACAGAGTTTTAACAATGTCAAAGTAGAATGTCCGTTTCCTTGGCCATTTCCTTCCACTTCTCGGCTTTCAGCTTCGTTTTCAAGTAATCTTCATGGCTTGTACCATACAGAACTTTGTGAACACGTCCGGCTTCAATTAGCTTTTCCTCCATTTCAAAGTACCAACAGCCAGAACCACCGTGAGCCTCGCAGAGAACTGCGTACAGGAGACTGCGGTCCGTAGGGCCACCGAGCGCAGTAACTGCGTCACGCCACGCTGCGCCCTAACTTGCGCAGGACCATTCAGCTGTATGGTTCGCAAAAACTCACCCTGAGTCACCCTGCGTCTCATCTTGCGGCCAGGCTTAGAGGCAGTTTCTCATCCATGGGCAAGAGAGTGCTCAGAACCTGTGTCCGCTCCTACTCCATCTTTGACAAAGCCGGTGGAAGACCGACAGTGACATCATATGCCGGAAATCGGACACCATTGCTGATGATTTTTATTCAAAATTTAAGCATTAGCTGGTTTCGAAGACGGAACGCTTGTCGTTTTGGTTTCCAGTCGAAGACGCTACCCGCTTTTGTTTAGGTTAAAAAGCAGTGTGAAAATGTGACCCGTCCGGGATTCGATCCTACAACTTCTCAGTTTCTAGCCAAACACTCTACCACTAGACTGTCTCACTTTTTTTTTTGTTAAACTGAAGCTGCAGCAACAAACAGATAAAGGAGAAAACATCTGTGTAAATGTGTTTCTTTCCCTCTATGTAAGAGAGAACACAATCGGTGAATCAGCTTTCCAAAGATGGAAACGAAAAATGATAATGGTCATATACCCCGATAGGGTGCCTCGACATCTCTATCAAATAAGTGCCACATCCGCTGACCACCTTAACCAACAATCTGTCTGATAAACGTGATATTTAGCATCTTAGCAAAACTGCTCCGATAATGGGGCAATTGCGTGGCATGTCAACATGGAGTAAGCATGTACTGCTGAAACGTCAAAATGTCATCCCCCCCTCCCCCACCGTTACCAGCAACAACAAAATCTACAAAATGAGCAATTAATCACATCACGGAATTATTCTTTGATATCGGGAGGAAGGAGGAATCCGATCACCTGATAATGTTGATGGTGTAAGCAGTGACGGGAAGTTCTACACCTACACCTACATCTACATCTACATAGGTAATCTGCAAGCCACCGTACGGTGCGTGGGGGAGGGTACTCTGTGCCACTACTAGTAATTTCCTTTCCTCTTCCAGTCGTAAACAGAGTGAGGCCAGAGCCATATCTCCAGGTGACCACGCCCGCATCTCGTGGTCGTGCGGTAGCGTTCTCGCTTCCCGCGCCCGGGTTCCAGGGTTCGATTCCCGGCGGAGTCAGGGATTTTCTCTGCCTCGTGATGGCTGGGTGTTGTGTGTCGTTCTTAGGTTAGTTAGGTTTAAGTAGTTCTAAGTTCTAGGGGACTGATGACCATAGATGTTAAGTCTCACAGTGCTCAGAGCCAGCGAGCCAGGTGACCACTTTAGGTAAACCTACGCAGAAGCATGTCCAAGGAACTACATCGACAAAATGAAGACGTGGTACACTTAGGTGTAGACGTTCATGAGTAGGTAATAACTTATTAATGACGCTGTACCAAGAGCGCGAATCGAGAGACTGATGACTTTCTAACGAACACGCGGTGACAACAGTCGAAAAGGATAGGGAAAGACCACTCCGTCCCGCGAGCAAGCAGGAATTAGGTCGCGACCGTTTGCCCCCTCCAGATTTCGTTCCCCAAACTGCTCACCGCAATACAAAATGCTCGAACGTGACGCAATTTGAAATGAATGCGACCTACGTCAGCAAGCGAAGCAGTATTCACTAGCCGTCCGACAGTGAAGGGTCGCGACCTGATAATACGCAGCTAACGGATAACTGTCAGTGTCATGTGCCGGATATACAATGCAAACGCCTTGCGAGTGGTATATGAGAGAGACAATCTTTCGTCCGTGCGCGATGTTGTCAGAGCTCGTAACGCAGTTTAAGTACATGGCTTTTCCAAATAAATCGGCAAAACATTTGCCGCAGTTTCGCCGCTAGCATTTTGGGGAAAGTTCTGCGCTATATACGAGAGGGTTGAAGGAAAAGCAATCCCTCCACCTTCGTTAATTGGGTTCCGATGGAAATATTTTAATAAATCAAACGCAGAAATAATCCTTAGAATGTGATCATTAATTACCAATATTCACTTTTCCGCATAATCACCAGCCGATTGCATACCTTCCTGCCAACGATGAACAAGCTTTCTGAAGCCGTCACGGAAGAAGTCGACACCACATTCTCACAGTTCTCTCGACGTCTTCATCGGAAGAATAATGATGTCCCCACAGATCATCTTTCATTATCGGGAACAGATGGAAGTCAGACGGTGCTAAATCTGGACTGCTTGGACGATGCTGTACGGCGGTGACATTCAGTCTCTGAAGTTCTGCTGTCGTGGCAGGCAAAGTGTGTGATTTTGGCATTGTCATGCTGCAGGAAATCATTACCCTTTTCATTTCGGACCCTTGTTAGCTGTCGTTTCAGAGTTCGCAGCTTTGTGATGTAACGCTCTCAAATTATCGTTGTTCCACGATCAAGGAAATCAACTTCGATAGCACCACCTGCGTCCCAGAACGCTGTGGTCATGATTTTTCCAGCTGAGGGCTGCGTCTTGAAGTTCCTTTTCTGCGTCGAGTCTTTAAACTTACTCGCCCAACGACACATAGTACTCACATCAACACAATCACCATAAATTGCTTTCGTCTTCTGATGAATCTCCTTTGGGGTGGCACCTTCTCCTGTCAAGAATTCAATGACTGCACATTGCTTAAATCTCATTGACCGACCGTCTGCGCGGGGATCCATACTTTACATTGTAACAACACAACTGTTCAATGGTAAGGCTTCCCGCCAACTGGAGCTGTAGAGAAGAGGCTGCGGAACAAGTCAGTACCTGTCGCATACCAATGCTGCCAGCTGTTGAAGAGTTACGAAGGTGGATGCGTTACTTTTCAGGCAACCCTCGTAATACACCTTACACAAAAGATAGGTATCCAGTAGCAGTACTTTCTGCACAATGGTAATCCAGCGCCGTTACTGTTGCAGTATTGCACCCTGAATTTCAAAGGTAACTGATTTCTAATTCAGAGTCGCCATCTTCAGTAGTCAACGACCAACGACAACCCCCGAAGACGTATGCCGAACCACGAAGCCTTCCCAGGAAAAGGCAGAGTAACTTGAGCATTTTGCATTGACTTCATTTAAGCGCGCACGTGCAGTACGACAAAAACTATGAATTATCATTCATAAAAGAGGATTTCTTCACTTCGACGAAGGCGGACCGTCACGTCATTGGTATATGCCCTAACTGTGACGTTCGGTCCAGGGAGTGTTAAACCTGACAGCCCATCAACAACTTGAAGCAACAACTCTTCAAGAGGCACGACAAACAAAGAAGAAGAGAGCGGGCTGCCCTGAGGCACTCCCTAACAAAGAACAACCGGCGGCGTCAACCAATCATTAAACATTACTGACAATGCAGTGTACTTGCACAGGTTAGGAACAATGACCTTGCAGAAGCGGTGAACCGAACAGTCTCCAACAAGCCATCGAGATTCGCTGGTCTCACGTCATCAAATGCCTTAGAAAAATCTAAGAAGATACAAGCACAATGAATAGATGTAACAAACGCCACAGAAATCAAATCCCTAAATACCGCCACCGGAGTCAAAATGGCACGGCCAGGAAAGCAACATTGACGTTCACCAAGCAACAAGGACAATTTGTAGTTCAAAAACAGCGCAACTATTATCTAGTCAGAACTGATTAGCGTGAGGGGGACGAAATTCATCCGCTGTTAATGGCCATGACGTTACAAGTGAAATTTCTAATCGCGCCCCCTGAGACTTAGTTGTAAGATCACCCGATGGAATACTGGAAACAAATCAGGCATGAAAACAGGAAGAAAGTGCACTAAATTGTGGAAAAAGAAGAAAAATCGAAACAGGGAACTGTTCAAACTCAAGATGTGCAACAACCATTGTATTCCTGTAGCGACGGCGTCCTGGTTACGTGGTCACGGTGTTGAGCGCGAAGGGTGAGAGCCACGTTCAAATCTCCCTCATGCCCCATTTTTTCTTATTTTTCACGAAATTATGAAGTGACGGTCACTGACGTGTCTTTTCACTGTATTCAAATTTTTGATTGTGTCATGGTGTAAGATCCGTTTGCAACAGCGAGGTGTGAGGAAAGGACCTCAAGACGTACGTACGTACCTCCTATTTGTTCTATAAAAGTCCCACTTGTTATGACTCTTGCGTTCCATTTTGGAAATTTTAACCCATAAATTCCTTTGTTGTAACAGTGTTCGTAACCGGTTATTTGTTGTTTTCATTTCTGTGAAAGGTCACTGCGACATCTCGCCTGCTCTCACTAATCATCACATTTACTTTCGACGGTAATATGTTCTTCCTAGTGACTTATATTTTATAACAATATATGGTATAACAGTGGACAAGACTATGAAGGCCAGAAGACACGTCAACGACCGTGGGGAAAGTTCATAATTTCGTGGGAAAAAAAATGCTCACGGGGTAGTCTGAATACGGGTCTCCCGCTTTGCAGCCCAACATCGTTACCACAGAATCACGACGCCATGATTCTTGCAGTTTGCTAGATGTTGCACGTCTTGAGCTGGGAGCGTTCACTGTTTCTATTTTGCTTCTTATTTTCACAGTTCAGTACACCTTATTTTGTTTTCACGCTTGATCTGGGCCATTTTACCACTAAGTCTGAGATGGCTGCGCTGAGGAATTACCCTTGTTAGGAATTAGAAGCTCACAAACGCAGGCGTCACTCCCTCAAAACCTTGTTTAAAATGGAAGTAAAATACCAGAAATGTACATAAAATTCTTTGGGAAGGTTGTGCGAACCAGGAGTTTATAGGAGGGCGAATAGCCATTAAGTTAAACATTTTATCCGCCTGAAAATCCTCTAAAACTCAACATTATGATCATCTCGTCAAGGGTCGCAAAACTAGCGTCCGGAAGTGCCCTCCGCTGTCATCCCCTGCATACAGCTGTGCATAGTACTGATGTAAAGCACGAGTCATTTCACCTTGAGTAGTCATTTGACGGCCATCATGTGCGGTGAGGGAGGTAATAACAGAGCGACGACAACGAGTGTAATGGCGAAGCAGGTGCTACGAGGATGTCCGTTCTTTTAGAAGCAGTAAAGACGTGGTCCTGAGAGAGACTATACTCTAGGTACGGTGCATCTGTTAACAGGTCATGGCCCTTCTCTCAAACGTCTACATGTACTGTTTATTTAAACGTGAAGAAGAATGTTCCGCTTGTCATATAGTTTTCATTTGGCCCCGTTTTCAGGTAGAGAGATAATGCAATTAGATTGTTATTTGCAAACGATTGTAAAAGATCTGAATTTATGGACTACAATTAATTTAACTGCCCATCCAATATCATAAAATCAATTCCTCAAATTTCAGGCCGTAAGATCAATTGGACGCTTTGAGTATCAACTGTCCGCAGCTCGTGGTCGTGCGGTAGCGTTCTCGCTTCCCGCGCCCGGGTTCGATTCCCGGCGGGGTCAGGGATTTTCTCTGCCTCGTGATGACTGGGTGTTATGTGATGTCCTTAGGTTAGTTAGGTTTAAGTAGTTCTAAGTTCTAGGGGACTGATGACCATAGATGTTAAGTCCCATAGTGCTCAGAGTCATTTGAACCAATTTGAGTATCAACTGACGTCAATAGGTCCGAAGACCAAAGTAGAAGATTAACAGGCGCTTTATTTCCCTACCTGAAAATAGGAGGGACGAATAAAATGTAATTCCAAGAACCTATAAAAAGGAAATAAAACATGGATATACAGCGTGTTTCAAAAATGACCGGTATATTTGAAACGGCAATAAAAACTAAACGAGCAGCGATAGAAATACACCGTTTGTTGCAATATGTTTGGGACAACAGTACATTTTCAGGCGGACAAGCTTTCGAAATTACAGTAGTTACAATTTTCAACAACAAATGGCCCTGCAAGTGATGTGAAAGATATAGAAGACAACGCAGTCTGTGGGTGCGCCATTCTGTACGTCGTCTTTCTGCTGTAAGCGTGTGCTGTTCACAACGTGCAAGTGTGCTGTGGACAACATGCTTTATTCCTTAGAACAGAGGATTTTTATGGTGTTGGAATTCCACCGCCTAGAACACAGTGTTGTTGCAACAAGACGAAGTTTTCAACGGAGGTTTAATGTAACCAAAGGACCGAAAAGCGATACAATAAAGGATCTGTTTGAAAAATTTCAACGGACTGGGAACGTGACGGATGAACGTGCTGGAAAGGTAGGGCGACCGCGTACGGCAACCACAGAGGGCAACGCGCAGCTAGTGCAGCAGGTGATCCAACAGCGGCCTCGGATTTCCGTTCGCCGTGTTGCAGCTGCGGTCCAAATGACGCCAACGTCCACATATCGTCTCATGCGCCAGAGTTTACACCTCTATCCATACAAAATTCAAACGCGGCAACCCCTCAGCGCCGCTACCATTGCTGCACGAGAGACATTCGCTAACGATATACTGCACAGAATTGATGACGGCGATATGCATGTGGGCAGCATTTGGTTTACTGATGAAGCTTTTATTTTTACCTGGACGGCTTCGTCAATAAACAGAACTGGCGCATATGGGGAACCGAAAAGCACCATGTTGCAGTCCCATCGTCCCTGCATCCTCAAAAAGTACTGGTCTGGGCCGCCATTTCTTCCAAAGGAATCATTGGCCCATTTTTCAGATCCGAAACGATTACTGCATCACGCTATCTGGGCATTCTTCGTGAATTTGTGGCGGTACAAACTGCCTTAGACGACACTGCGAACACATCGTGGTTTATGCAAGATGGTGCCTGGCCACATCGCACGGCCGACGTCTTTAATTTCCTGAATGAATATTTCGATGATCGTGTGATTGCTTTGGGCTATCCGAAACATACAGGAGGCGGCGTGGATTGGCCTCCTTATTCGCCAGACATGAACCGCTGTGACTTCTTTCTGTGGGGACACTTGAAAGACCAGGTGTACCGCCAGAATCCAGAAACAATTGAATAGCTGAAGCAGGACATCTCATCTGCATGTGAAGCCATTCCGCCAGACACGTTGTCAAAGGTTTCGGGTAATTTCATTCAGAGACTACGCCATATTATTGCTACGCATGGTGGATATGTGGAAAATATCGTACTATGGAGTTTCCCAGACCGCAGCGCCATCTGTTGTTGAAAATTGTAACTACTGTAATTTCGAAAGTTTGTCCGCCTGAAAATGTACTGTTGTCCCAAGCATATTGCAACAAATGGTGTATTTCTATCGCTGCTCGTTTAGGTTTTATTGCCGTTTCAAATATACCGGTCATTTTTGAAACACCCTGTATGTAGAGTCAAGGAATGTCGAAACATGCACATACCAGAAGAAATAATCCGGAATAGGGTAGTAATAATAGGTCTGTATGTTAGTATAATTGTAGTTAGTCGGCAAACCTCGAACTCTTTCGAGGCACCCAGTAATTAGTTGAAAGTTAGTCACTTACAACTCCAACTATTTCCTTTTCGTTATATATCAACAATCATTGCTATTAACATGTCTTTTCACTATGTAGTTGGTACAAATCACTGTATTTTATCACGATTACTGAATACGGAGGATCTGCGTTACAGTTTCCGGCTACCAGGTCCAAACATTTGTGGCAATGAATGGAATTGAATTGTCCAATACGAGCATGTCGTCTGTCTCTAATAACGTCGTCGTCGACGACGATACCTTCAAACCTAATTACACTTTTTTAACTGAAGTGCAGAAAAATTCACTTCTGACTGAGCTACTACTCTGTCAGCTATCTGTGCAATTCAACGTGTTTCAACTGCAAGCAAAACAAGTGTGCGTTTGAAGTCGTCTTGAATTCTCTGTTTGTTTATGTACTGGAGATACTTGTTATCTCTGGGATGAACAAATTCCATTGCATATACGGCTCGCCATAAGAAACTCTTGTTGTCGATATTCTGTATTGTCTATTATTTGTTTGCTGTTAAGAACCGTTTGGCGATGTGTTTACAGATGTTCCCGCAGAGGAGAGAGAACGCAAACGGCGTCTCGAGTGCCTTGGGTACGTGCAGCATTGTATATATGAGACGAGACTACACAGGTGTATATGTCGGGTGTGGTGCTTGAACTCAAGTGAAAGGCATTTGCAAACAATAGTTCTGCTGTATCGCAATTCACACTGGTATCGCGTTCCTTAACAAAATGGCTGCCTTTTCCTGTCAGTTCAATTGTGTACTAACACTGTCCTACTTTACGTGATAGTGGAAACCGAACAAGGTGCGGCGTCGGAGGTGCTGGTCGGTCTTAAAACTTCTACGCAAGCTGGGCATTGTTGCAGGAAGGTTCTATATCGCTGTGCCAATCTACGGGCCTCTGGCCATTGTCCCAGAAAGTTAGCTAAGTGCAGTTATCGCTTAACACCGCCGCCGGCTTTGCTGCTGTAGGAACAATGTGCTAAATGAGCATTCAGGCCTCAAGTCTCTTACACTATCCTACGTGTATCCGAAAATCGTGTGTTACGAAAAGTACATTATCCACCCTAGTCTACTTCTGTCAATCTAAACTGGCTGAAAAACGAAGTTTGGCACGTGGAAGAAATAGTCCGAGGCAATTTAGCACATGCGCATACCATCAGCGACTTCCTATATAGGGAAAAGTCTTAAAACGATCAAAATCTCTCGTATATTCAGGGTGAGGAGCTTAACTTTTTCAGCTCGAATTACTTCTGCCTCATTAAAAGCATTTTTAATCTGTTTGTACCCAGATGAACAGTGACCAGCAATTCCTTCTCGAAATTTTCGTAAAAAGCAGGATTCAGGCATCAGGTTTGTTTTCTTCCATGAAACTATGTTTCTTGGTTCCAGAATAGCAGATCTCGATGAGGCAAAGTCAGTAAGAAAGCTCTCTTGTTAACTTAACAAGAAATCTTGGAGTACGAATACTATGAATATAAGGAATTTTGCGGCCGTTGACTGTCTCGTCAGCCAGAAATCTACGTCACCCTGCAAGGTAACTGTCCTCAGCTCGTGGTCGTGCGGTAGCGTTCTCGCTTCCCACGCCCGGGTTCCCGAGTTCGATTCCCGGCGGGGTCAGGGATTTTCTCCGCCTCGTGATGACTGCGTGTTGTGTGATGTCCTTAGGTTAGTTAGGTTTAAGTAGTTCTACGTTCTAGGGGACTGATGACCATAGATGTTAAGTCCTATAGTGCTCAGAGCCATTTGTACCATTTTTCCAAGGTAACTTGAGCCGCCGAGGCAATAGGCACGTGACGTTTACGCTGCTCTCGACGGACATCAGCCGTGTGTTGCATTTCGAAGGAGTTAACTGAAATGCAGTGGGACCACTGTCTACATTGAGCAGGTCTGATATGAGGAATGCTGCTATTCGTTTACGGTGTGTTGCTGGTGAAACACCCAGACAGCCGAATCGTTAGTAATGCTTGAACTACACTCCTGGAAATGGAAAAAAGAACACATTGACACCGGTGTGTCAGACCCACCATACTTGCTCCGGACACTGCGAGAGGGCTGTACAATCAATGATCACACGCACGGCACAGCGGACACACCAGGAACTGCGGTGTTGGCCGTCGAATGGAGCTAGCTGCGCAGCATTTGTGCACCGCCGCCGTCAGTTTCAACCAGTTTGCCGTGGCATACGGAGCTCCATCGCAGTCTTTAACACTGGTAGCATGTCGCGACAGCGTGAACGTGAATCGTATGTGCAGTTGACGGACTTTGAGCGAGGGCGTATAGTGGGCATGCGGGAGGCCGGGTGGACGTACCGCCGAATTGCTCAACAAGTAGGGCGTGAGGTCTCCACAGTACATCGATGTTGTCGCCAGTGGTCGGCGGAAGGTGCACGTGCCCGTCGACCTAGGACCGGACCGCAGCGACGCACGGAAGCACGCCAAGACCGTAGGATCGTACGCAGTGCCGTAGGGGACGGCACCGCCACTTCTCAGCAAATTAGGGACACTGTTGCTCCTGGGGTATCGGCGAGGACCATTCGCAACCGTCGCAATGAAGCTGGGCTACGGTCCCGCACACCGTTAGGCCGTCTTCCGCTCACGCCCCAACATCGTGCATCCCGCTTCCAGTGGTGTCGCGACAGGCGTGAATGGAGGGACGAATGGAGACGTGTCGTCATCAGCGATGAGAGTCGCTTCTGCCTTGGTGCCAATGATGGTCGTATGCGTGTTTGGCGCCGTGCAGGTGAGCGCCACAATCAGGACTGCATACGACCGAGGCACACAGGGCCAACACCCGGCATCATGGTGTGGGGAGTGATCTCCTACAATGGCCGTACACCTCTGGTGATCGTCGAGGGGACACTGAATAGTGCACGGTACATCCAAACCGTCATCGAACCCATCGTTCTACCATTCCTAGACCGGCAAGGGAACTTGCTGTTCCAACAGGACAATGCACGTCCGCATGTATCCCGTGACACCCAACGTGCTCTGGCAGGTGTAAGTCAACTACCCTGTCCAGCAAGATCTCCGGATCTGTCCCCTATTGAGCATGTTTGGGACTGGATGAAGCGTCGTCTCACGCGGTCTGCACGTCCAGCACGAACGCTGGTCCAACTGAGGCGCTAGGTGGAAATGTCATGGCAAGCCGTTCCACAGGACTACATCCAGCATCTCTACGATCGTCTCCATGGGAGAATAGCAGCCTGCATTGCTACGAAAGGTGGATATACACTGTACTAGTGCCGACATTGTGCATGCTCTGTTGCCTGTGTCTATGTGCCTGTGGTTCTGTCAGTGTGATCATGTGATGTATCTGACCCCAGGAATGTGTCAATAAAGTTTCCCCTTCCTGGGACAATGAATTCACGGTGTTCTTATTTCAATTTCCAGGAGTGTATTTTCAGGAGTACAACGCAGAGTTGGTCGACATGCTCCTAACTTATGGCAACTGAAACCAAAATGCACCAGAGCAGTAGAACTCGTCCCACTAGTTTCGGCTGCACATTATCGCCATCCTCAGGCCCCACATCTGGCAAAAGAGTATTTGATTTCCTTGGTGCAGTTACTGTGGGATCCTTGTTACTAGCACGCGTGGGCTAGCTTTCATCAGAAGTCTATACTCGACACCGTGTTGTCTTCAGTGCAATGGAGTCTGTATTCTGTATCCTGATGAAAGCCAGCACAAGTGTGCTAGTAACAAGGCTGCTAGAGTAAACGTGTAAAGGAAATCAAGAACTGTTTTGGCAGTGGTGGGACCTGAGGATGGCGGCAAGGTGCCGCTGAAACTCATCGTTCGATAGAATAAAGACATTCTCCAGATACAACTGCGGTGGTATTTTTTCTCAGCTGAAGTCCTCCTTACACTTACAGGCTTATTCCTCTATAGTTTTCACAGACATTTCCTGCTCCTTTTCTCGGACTCGTATTATCTAATCCTGTTAATCTGTGGCAGCTGTAGGTCGTGTCGTGTGGCAGGTGAGTTGGTCCCGCGCCTCTACCCGGTTCGTGGAGCGAAGCCCAGATCCCGGCGGCGCGGCCGCCAGCAGGCGTCGGCGGGGCTCCGGAGTCGGCTGGCTGCGCGCCACAAAGCGGCCGCCGTCCTTTGTAGCAGCCGGCCGTCGACCCGCCCACGTCTCCGGCGGCCAGTCTCCGCCGCCAGCAAAAGTGGGAGCGGGTGCGAAATCCCGCCGTTACTGTCCTGCGTCGCGGACCTCTCGTCACCATTCCGACTCGACGCCGTCGCGTTTCTTCTTTGGCATGCACGCCGTAGGAACCGCTGTTCCGTCGAACACTACTTGCCATTAAAATTGCTACACCACGAAGATGCCGTTCTACAGACGCGAAATTTAACCAACACGAAGAGTATGCTGTGATACGCAAATGATTAGCTTTACAGAGCATTCACACAAGGTGCCGACACCCACAACGTGCTGACATGAGGAAAGTTTCCAACCGATTTCTCATACACAAACAGCAGTTGACCGGCTTTGCCCGGTGAAACGTTGTTGTGATGCCTCGTGTAAGGAGGAGAAATGCGTACCATCATGTTTCCGACTCTGATAAACGTCGGATTGTAGCCTATCGCGATTGCGGTTTATCGTATCGCGACATTGCTGCTCGCGTTGGTCGAGATCCAATGACTGTTAGCAGAATATGGAATCGATGGGTTCAGGAGGGTAATACGGAACGCCGTGCTAGATCCCAACGGCCTCGTATCACTAGCAGTCGAGATGACAGGTATCTTATCCGCATGGCTGTAACGGATCGTGCACCCACGTCAAAATCCATGAGTCAACAGATTGAGACGTTTGCAAGACACCAACCATGTGCACGAATAGTTCGACGACGTTTGTAGCAGCATGGACTATCAGCTCGGAGACTATGGCTGTGGTTACCCTTGACGCTGCCTCACAGACAGGAGCTCATGCGATGGTGTACTTAACGATGAACCTGGGTGCACGAATGGCAAAACGTCATTTTTTCGGATGAATCCAGGTTCTGTTTACAACATCATGATGGTCGTATCCGTGTTCAGCGACATCGCGGTGAACACATATTGGAAGCGTGTATTCGTCATCGCCATACTGTCGTATCACGCGGCGTGATGGTATGGATTGCCATTGGTTACAGGTCTCCGTCACCTCTTGTTCGCATTGACGGGACTTTGAACACTGGACGTTACATTTCAGATGTGTTACGACCTGTGGCTCTACCCTTCGTTCGATCCCTGCGAAACCCTACATTTCAGCAGGATAATGCACGACCGCATGTTGAAGTTCCTGTACGGGGCTTTCTGGATACAGAAAATGTTCGAATGCTGCCCTGGCCAGCGCATTTTCCAGATATCTCACCAACTGAAAACGTCTGGTCAAATGTGGCTGAGCAACTGGCTCGTTACAATACGCCAGTCACTACTACTCTTGATGAACTGTGGTATCGTGTTGAAGCTGCATGGGCAGCTGTACCTGTACACGCCATCCAAGCTCTGTCTGACTCAATGCCCAGGCATATCAAGGCCGTTATTACGGCCAGAGGTGGTTGTCCTGGGTACTGATTTCTTAGGATCTATGCACCCAAATTGGGTGAAAATGTAATCACATGTCAGTTCTAGTACAATATATTTGTCCAATTTATCTTCTTTTCTTCCTGGTGTAGCAAATTTAATGGCCAGTAGTGTACGTGTGTACACTGAAAGCCACATTAAAGGCAGCCTGATGATTGTGTATCAAAGCGCAGAAACACCTTGTTAACATGCGGATGAGTGATTAAACCATGACCGTCAGCAACTCTTAATGGCAGTTGCTCTTGTGCACGGTATTTTTTTTTTTACCTGAGACTACTAAATGTTTCGAAAACAACCAATCGTACGGAAAAACTGTTCTAGGCAAAATGGTAATATTTGAAAAGAGGACATCTGTCTATTGTACAGCTGGCCACACACTATTCACACCTGGGCGGGGTCAACTTAGTATTTTCAAATGGAAACCTGCTCTCCCCCCCCCCCCCCCCCCCCCCCACTCGTTTTACTGCTTATTCGGTTTCTACACCAAAAAATAGGTACGATTTACGCACATTATTGTTTCCTCTTCCGTGTAGATGGCACTGTAACGACAAATATCAATTGTGCCCGTTTTGTAAGTAAGAACTGATGATGGCCGAAAGAGGTGGCGCAGTGGTTAGCACACTCGACTCACATTCGGGAAGACGACGGTTCAAACGCGCGTCCGGTCATCCTGATTTAGGTTTTACGTGATTTCCCTAGATTACTTCAGGAAATGCCGGGATGGTTCCTTTGAAAGGGTACGGCCAATTTCCTTCCCCATCCTTCCCTAATCAGAGCTTGTGATCCGACTCTAATGACCTCGTTGTTGACGGGACGTTAAATACTAATCTCCTCCTCTTCCTAAGAATTGATACATTTGATTCTACACCTGCATAATATCGTGTAGGGCCCTAGCGAGCACGCAACAGTGCCGCAACACCACGTGTCATGGACTCGACTAATGTCTGAAGCAATGCTGGAGGAAATTGACACCATGAATCCTACAGGGCTGCCCACGAATCCGTAAAAATACGAGGTGGTGGAGATCTCTTTTGAACAGCACGACGCAAAGCATCCCAGATATGCTCAATAATGTTCATGTCTGCGGAGTCTGGTGGCCAGCGGAAGAGTTTAAACCCAGAAGAGTGTACCTGGACATGTGGGGTGTCGCATTGTCCTGCTGGAATTGCCCAAGTCGCATTGCACAATGGACATGAATGGATGCAGATGATCAGACAGGATGCTTACGTACGAGTCACCTGACAGAATCGTGTCTAGACTTATCAGGGTTTCCATACCACTCCAACTGCAGAAACTCCTCACCATTACAGAGCCTACACAAGGTTGAATAGTTCCCTGCAGACATGCAGCGCCCATGGATTCATGAGGTTGTCTCCATACCCGTACACATCCATCTGCTCATACAATTTGAAACGAGACTCGTCCTACCAGGCATCTGCTTCCAGTCATCAACGGTTCAATGTCGGTGTTGGCAGGCCAAGACGGGGCGTCAAGCTTTGTGTCGTGCAATCATCAAGGGTTCAAGAGTGGACCTTCGGCTCCGAAAATCCATATTGATCATGTTTCGTTGAATAGTTCACAAACTGACACTTATGGATGGCCCAGAACTGAAGTCTGCAGCAATTTGCGGAAGGTTTGCACTTCTGTCACACTGAACGATTCACTTCAGTCTTCGACCGCCGTTCATGGTCTAGTGGCTAGCGTTGCTGCCTCTGGATCATGGGGTCCCGGGTTTGATTCTCGGCCGGGTTGCAGATTTTCTCCGCCCGGGGACTGGGTGTTTGTGTTGTTCTTATCATCTCATCGTCATTCATGAAAGTGACGAGATGGTGCTTAGAAAAGATTGGGGTTTTGTACGGGTGGTGATGGCCGTGCAGTTGAGAGCCCCACAAACCAAACATCATCGTCATCATCTTCAGTCTTAGTTGGTCCCGTACTTGGAGGACCTTTCTCCCGTCGCAGCGATTTCGAAGATTTGAAGTTCCACTGTATTTCTGATATTAGCGGTACACTCGTGAAATAGTCGCACGAGAAAATCTTCACTTCATTTCCACCTCGAAGATGCCGTGTCCCATCGCTCGTGCGCCGACTGTAACACTGCGTTCAAACTCACTTAAATCCTGATAACCTGCCATTGCAACAGCAGTAACCGATCTAACAACTGTACCAGACACTTGTCTTACACAGGCGTTGCCGATCGCAGCGCCGTTTTCTATCTGTTTACATATCTCTATATTTGAATACACATGCCTGTACCAGTTTATATGCCGCTTCAGTGTACATTTCATTTAAGATGTAAATGTAAACCTTTTGTGTGTCAATATTTATTGTAAACTTAAATTATGGTGCCAAGCAAGGGGACTCACCGCAACCAAGCAGCCCAATGGTGAGAGGCAAGTGAACGCACCGCAATCAAGCAGTCGGATGGAAACAGTAAGCTATTACGTCCACAAGGTTGTTCCTAGACCACGCTAAACGTAGTTTCTAACCAGGCACTGACACGGCTATCCATATTGCACTGTACAATCAAATTTACAACACTAAAATAAATTTCGAAAGTTCAAATGGTTCAAATGGCTCTGAGCACTATGGGAAGTAAATATTAACCGATAGAACACAGAGACTTAGATTTAATTGGTTGTTAGTTACAAAAACAGCCACACTTGACGTTTGTCGATTCCAGAGCCATTTGCCACGAATGGAAAACAATGGTTTGAGTAAATTATACGTATTTTTTGGTGTAGAATCCGAATACGCAATGAAAATGAGGGGCACCCATTTGATAACAAAATGTTGACTCCACCAATGCAGGAGGGGTGGTTAGGAGATGACCAGCTGTACCACAGTCCCTTTTACTAATATTAACTTTTCGCCTAGAACTTTTTTTACACACGGTGCCTCGCAAACAAACACACTGTATAATTACTGCAGTTCTGCGATGATATGAAATAATTACTGCATTTCACGTGTAGTTAATCAACTGTACCAATTTTGAACGTTTACTCTGTGGTATAAGAACTGTCTATTAATTTTTATGCCTTATAAATGTCAAATTTCTTGCATTTTTTATTTGCCCAACGGCTATAATTTTGTACTGACTGCAATCGGAAATGTTGTAAGACGTGTATATTTCTATTGTCTCTTGTGAAACCACAATTTATGAAAGATGTTTATATTTTATTAATAGGATTAAGCAGGAATAATTAATATTTGTCATGTTGGAAATAATTGTGGTAGCAGGGAATGCCTGCACCAAAGTGTTGTTGGCAAGAGAGACCGCAAATTGATATAATTTTAATAAGGGCGGGAGAGACCGCGTATCGATACATTTTACAAAAAAGGGGGGGAAAGACCGCGCATTGATACATTTTGTAATGGTAGCAGGGATTGTCTGCACCAGAAAGCATTGTTGTTAGTAGAGACCGCACTTAAGCATTCGTAGGAAGTCAGTAGTAAGCGAGATGTGAAGCGAGTCGGTAACAGGTCTGAAGCGAGACGTTGAGAGGAGCGGTGTGCTTGCCAGACACCAGCTATGATTTACAGGAGATTATAAACGGATGTACAGAGACATCAGCTAATTATTATCATAAGAGGAACTAATATTATTGAATTAATTTTTTGAGAAACTCAAGACTGCTGAAGGTATGTTTGCGCATTGCTAGTTGTAAGATTATTGTAAAAAGTAAGTACCATTTGAACGTTTGTAAAATCATTTCATTCAGAATATAATTAATTTTTGCCAGCAATGTTGCAGTAATGATTATAATCCATCCCGAAAACCATCAACGTAAAACTTTGCAAAAATTGTATTGTTGTCAGGAAAAAGTGTAACTATGGATTACGTAACTTCAGTCAAATTAATTAAAGAATAACGTCAGCTTTGCTATTAAAGAGTAACGTCATCTTTGGTAATAAATACAGCCACTTATTATGAAACTCCACCAGCAACTAATATAGGTTATTGTAGAAGGGAACAAAAGAAATATAGAGGAGACGGGAAGGTTTCAATGTTAGAGAAAGAATCTAATACATGCAATATTTATTCTTGAGTACTGTGTCTCATAGTCCGTGCTAAAAGGTATGTCGTTTCCGACGCTTGAAGAGACGGTTTCCGGAGATTGTAATTAATGTACTTTGTTCTACCTGCATCATGGTTGAGTGCATCGCACTTTTCATGGTGGCGTTTTGAAGGAAGATGATTAAATTAAAGATGAAACCCACAATTAGCCGTTTTGATTTAATTATTATTCTTCACTTTGCTTTTATAGTATCAGCTATTACTACACAAAGCTAGTGCCCACTGCACAACATTCATTAACCGTGTTGGTGATTTTGTCGATACCTTGACACTAATCCTGTACTTGTTTTATTATTTTAGTTGTAATACTGGCATCCTTCTTGTTCCCACGACATTCTGTCCCAATGTTGATTTAATCAATGTTTTGCACTCACTTCCACGTCGTTCGCCGTCTCTCCTTTCACTGCTTGGCGTCGCTTTCACCGGGTGTGTCTACTTGCGTCGCACGCTGTTGACAACGACACAACATGTGCCTTTCACGTCGTCTCACAGAAGTGCAATACTCTGCTGAACAGTCGGTTTTCCTTACGTGCCCGGAAGGTTCCTTCGAAAGGGCGCGATCTATTTCCTTTGCCATCCCTGAAACAATCCGAGCACGTCCTCCGTCTCTAATGACCTCTTTGTCGACGGGACTTTAAATGCTATCTTTCTTGCATCTCTTTACTGCACTTTCGTTACCAAACAGCTATATCAACGGTGCCCTGAGTTCAGGGGTGAATTTGGGTATCGTACATATAAACTATGTATTTCACTGAGTTACTTGTATCAAATGTCAGTAGTTTTGTTACGATGAGCGAAGGTGAGTAAGAAAGCTAGTAATTTTACGAGATGACCATGTATATAGTTATCTACAGAAACGTATGTATAAAATGTATGTATTGCAGGTACGTTGGTATTTAATGAATGCGTTTCTACACTGAAGTGCCAAAGAAACTGCTATAGGCATGTGTATCCAAATACAGAGATACGTAAACAGACAGAATACGGCGTTGGGGGCGGTTAATGCTCCTACAGTGGCAGGTTGTCAAGATTTAAGTCAGTCTGAACGTGATGTTACAGTCGGTGCACGAGCTGTGGGACACAGCACCTCCGAGGTAGCAATGAAGTGGAATATTTTCGCGTACGACCATTTCACGGGCGTATCGTGAATATCAGGAATCCGGTAAAACATCAAATCTTCGACATCGCCACGACCGAAAAAAGACCCTACATTAACGGTACCAGCGGCGACTGAAGAGAATCCTTCAACGTAAGCGATGTGCAAACCTTGCGCAAATCGCTGCATATTCCAATACTGGGCCATCAAAAAGGGTCAGCGTGCGAACCATTCAACGAAACATAATCGAAATGGGCTTTCGGAGTCGAAGGCCCACTAGTGTACCCTTGATGACTTCACGATGCAAAGCTTTACGTCTCGCTTGGGCCCATCAACACTGACATTGGACTGTTGATGACTGGAAACATGTTGCCTTGTCGAACGAGTCTCGTTTCAAATTGTATCGAGCAGACGGAAGTGTAGGGGTATGGAGACAATCTCATGAATCCATGGACTCCGTATGTCAACAGGTAACTGTTCAATCTGGTGGAGGCTCTGTAATGGTGTGGGGCATGTGCAGTTGGAGTGATATGGGACCCTGATATGTCTAGATACGACTCTGACAGGTGACACGTATGTAAGCATCCTGTTTGATCATCTGCACCGGTTTCTTTGGCTCTTCAGCGTATTCAAATCTGTATCATATTTCCTAATTATATTTTTAAAAAGTCATTTATTCATTACATTCGTATAGAAGTACTGTCACCCAGTACTGTAGGTACTATTTTGCCACCAGAGCAACACATACCAAGCTTTTCTCACTTCCATTTTAATGCGTTATGTCCATATCAGTAGAAGCAGTCACTAAGATCAGGTACTCCAGACGAAGACGATGCACGTAATTGTCAAAATTTCGATGCCGACTCTTCTTCAAAGACGTATGTGTTGCAGTTCCCTCCGTAATGTTACTTTTGGAAAGATTTTGGGAGGATCATCACTGACGTCCCGCAGCAATTCTTGGCTCGTCTCGATATAATTTTTTGTGTTCAAATGTGGTTCAAATGGCTCTGAGCACTATGGGACTTAACATCTGAGGTCATCACTCCCCTAGAACGTAGAACTACTGAAACCTAACTAACCTAAGAACATCACACACATCCTTGCCCGAGGCAGGATGCGAACCTGCGACCGTAGCAGTCGCGCGGTTCGGGACTGAAGCGCCTAGAACCGCTCGTCCACCGCGGCCAGCTGTTCAAATGTGTGTGAAGTCTTATGGGACTTAACTGCTAAGGTCATCAGTCCCCAAGCTTACACACTACTTAACCTAAATTATCCTAAGGACATACACACACACACCCATGACAGAGGGAGGACTCGTACCTCCGGCGGGACCAGCCACACAGCCGATGACTGCAGCTCCTTAGACCGGTCGGATAATCCCGCGTGGCTAATTTTATGTGTGAATCGGAACACATGAAGACGGCCCTGGTTAGTTACTGCGTTCTTTCTGGTCAGTCGTACGCAAATTGCTTCTAGATCAGAGTGTTATCCCTGCTGGCTAACCTGTAAATGGTGATGCAGCACTAACATCTGGCATTTCTTTTAAAGCCTCATATCTGATTCGACCAAAGACAATCGTCGCTTTCTGCCAGCACCACATGAGATTAGTGCTCCAGACTACACTCTGTAAACGTGTTCTGTACTTTAGCACCTCCTTCATGGAACCAGAACGGCAATTATGACGCTACGCGTAATTATGGCTCACACTTTGTGCGAACTATTTACGGGGACTGATGGTGAACTTCCTGTGATATCTCAAGGTGTTCACTTGGAACGAAACCGGTTGTGGCGTAATAAACGTATCTGAAATACGGCTGTGATGATTTTTATTAAAATTTACATTATTCAGCTGTGAAAGCACAAAATGATTAAGATTTCCTTCATATGTTTTGTCGACTCAGAAAAACGCCTGAAAATGTAAAATGCTGCAAGATACATGAAATCCTAAGAAATATAGGCATAAGCTATAGATAAAGACCTATTATACGCAAAAGCTCCAAGAAGATACAAAAATAATGGAAAACCAATAGAAAAGTGCTTGAGTTAAAACGGAATGCAATCTTTCTCCCTTAGTGTACTCTTGTGCATCTATAGTGATAGAAATCAAAGAAAGGTCCACTAGCAAGATTAAAATTAGGGAGGAAAGAACTGATCCATAAACACGCTGCTATCAACAGTGAAAGAGCGGAAGATTTTAGGTCCAGTTGCAGGGAATGAGCAGTCTAATGAGGGCAGAATATGGACTGGGTGTAAACCAAAGCAAGGCAAAAGTAATGTAGCAGATATCAGGTTAGCGATAAACTTGACATCAAATTTGAGTATCAGTTAGAAGACGAGGTGAAAGAATTCAGCTACTTTTTAAGCAAAATAACGTGTGCGACACCAATCAAGGAGGATGCAGTAAGGAGACTAGCACAGAAAAAAAAGAGCAGTCTACTTGTAGACATTAATCTGAGTAATAAATTTATAAGAATGTTCTTCTGGAACTCAGCGTTGCATGAAAGCCAATCATGGACTGTGGGAGAACTGGAAAAGGTGAGAACTGAAACGTTTAGATGTGATGTTACAGAAGATTGGTTGGACGAGAAATTAGGAGATTCCTACAGAGTCGGTCGAAAAAGTACATATTAAAAATTACTGGATAGATAAAGGAACTGGATTACAGGCCATATGTTAAATCAGGGATTAACTTCCATAGTATTTAGGGGAGCTGTAGGATGCAACAACTGTGGACGTAATATACCGGATAAGAATTGTCGCCACGCTAATATGAAAAATGGGTTTCACGGCACCTGTTCAATACCAGACAAGGCTACACGTCTCGTGTTCTTGGGCTCCATTTCACCTGTTCGACACCATCTGCTGACGACGTTACCATCAGCTTCGACACGGGAGGAGACTCGTACTCACGGTGAGCTCACGACAGGTTAAAACCCAAAAGAGGGCAGTGACGGCGTACTGACCTCAGTCTGCTGGTGCTCTTCCTTCTCGGTGTCCTCGGTGGTGGAGGTGGTGACGATGGGCCCCGAGTCCTCCACCACCTTGCCGCCCTCCAGCACCACTTGCCGCTTGACCCGCGTCTCGATCTGACGGCGCGTCGTCAGCTCCGTCTTCTTCTTCGTCACCCATTCCTCTGCAACAAACAGACGACTCCGTTACTCGGACTGTGTGCTTCATTCGTTAATATGTAACATGTTATCCATTTGTACAATTGAAATCAGTCTTTTATCCTTTATTTTATGATCGGTTTCGTTCTATGATATCATCATCACCATCAGATGCGCCCAGGGAAAAAAACAAGAAACGAAAAGAGTGCGCAAACTTATCAGTGAGTGTATGATGTTGTACAACAGTGTTGGTAGTAGTGGTAGATTACTTGAGAAGCAGCTAGAAGGCCACATACCTGTCTTCCAAAAATAGTAAGCAAAAGTTGTAAAAAACATGATAATACTAACGCGTAGAGTAGGTCCACCGTCAGCATTGGTTATAGCTTTACCGCAACCAGCTGAAGGGGCTTGGCTGCTAGGTGTCGATTTCTGCACACTTAGTTTACAATTGTGTGTTAAAAAAGTAATGATAGGGACATTAATATTCTGCACATCTGAAAATAACTTGAATTAATAGTGTAACAAAAACGAAGCCAGAAGAGTAAAACACGTAAAATACTAGTTATAATTTTAAAATGCCAGCTCCGATATAGGCGCTTCCGACATGCACAGTATATCGTATTAGGAAGTGCGTTAGGAACTGAATGCGATACAACGCAGAAGGCGCGAAAAATGCGTCGTCGTCGATATCAGACATCGCTGCACTCTACAATGACCCGTGAGGAGGTAGGTGGCGTGCAGTTGGGGGGAAAATGAAAGGGGTTTGGTCTACAAAAATAACATATGCAATGGTTATTTGAGTCTGCCAAATAAAGAAAAATAGGCATTACCTATCAATAAATCCCGAACAAGGTATTAGTCAACCATCAGTTTAACATGCAAAAAAAAAAAAAAAAATGACATTCTATCAAAGGGGCTCAGTGATTGACGTAAGGCACATCATGAACTTCCTCTATATTTTTATGCAGAATCAATATCGGGATCTGCCTGATTGGTTATCTTAAGATACTACTGGTCAAACAAAACGTTCATTGTGAGCGTTGTAACGCCCATGGCCGACTGCATCAGACGGACACAGTTCTCAAACTTCCTAGCAGAACCTCGGAGAAGTAAAAAGAACTTTAATAAGTCATGGTTGCACAATACTGACTGGAATTATTGGTAGAAGAATGAGAATATTGGAAGAAGATGACCTCGGAGAAAGTTAGCTTGGTTTCCGGGGAAATGTTGGAGAACGAGACGCACCTACGACTTACCTTAAAACTGAAATTCTGAAGGTAGCAAGCCTAAAAAAAGTGGGAGCGAGTGGTTTCCTATAACTTATACAGCAATACAAGGACGTAAAAGGGATGCACTACGGCAAGAGAGAGGGTTGTAGGCTAACCTCGATAATACTCAATCTCAACATTGAGCAAGCAGGAAAAGAGACGAAAAACAAATTTTGAGAAAAATCGCAAAGAAATTTGCTAGCAGATTAAAACCGTGTGCCAAATCGAGATTCGGAACGTTTGCCTTTCGCGGGTAAGAGCTCGGATGTTTATCACCAGCGCACGCTCCACTGCAGAGACAAAAATTTCATTCTGGAAAATCTCCGATGTTTGCTGAAATATTGTAATTATGTAACAGATAACAAAGGGCTTGGAAGGCCAGTTGAAGAGAATACATAGTTTACTGAAAACATGTTATAAGAGTATCATTAAAAAAGGAGCAAAACATATTAATATCTTGTCGAGAAAGGGCATTATCGCGTTTCCGAGTTTTGTAGTAAGTGTGACTTTTTGTCAGTAGTTGTGGTTATAGCAAGCAGAAATTGTGACATTCTGTGCAATGATTTAGTCCATCCTGGTGACATGGTACGATGTCAGTTTCAACAGAGAACTGATAGTTGGAGGAAATAAAAGTTAAAAACATCGAACCTGGTGGGGTTTATTAAAATGGAAACATAAACTTTTTTTTCTTCGAGGTTGATGTATTTGGACTGCTGACCTTCATACCATTTAACTCGTGACTGGCTTACATCGATTGCACATTGTTGCAAGGTAAGAGACTTATATTTCGAGCCCAACTCTCGGATACTAAAATTTATCTGACAAACCGGGACGCTATGACGCAGTGATCACTTGTGCCAGAGTTGTCACTTTCAAACCTCCTCTCGCGAAATAGTGCGATTATGGCGATCGAAAACAGTTTCACTAATACAGCAGTGCAGAGAGATGATATGTGTCTGCTGATTAATAATCCATTAATGGTTCAAATGGCTCTGAGCACTATGGGACTTAACTGCTGTGGTCATCAGTCCCCTAGAACTTAGAACTACTTAAACGTAACTAACCTAAGGACATCACATACTTCCATGCCCGAGGCAGGATTCGAACCTGCGACCGTAGCGGTCACGCGGTTCCAGACTGTAGCGCGTATAACCGCACGGCCACTCCGGCCGGCAATCCATTAATCACCATTGGCGCAACTGCGTAGCGCAGCAGGATCGCGTGTGTCGAGAAGACCTGCAGAGAGGCATTTTTGTTTTCTAGAGTGTGGTTTAAAAATTTGAAGGAAATCAATCAAGAATTTTTAGAGATTTTAAAGAACATTGAGCTACGTTTTGTCTCTGAACATGGTGATTCAGCTGCCCCTACCAATAGGTTTTATGCAACGTGCACCGACTTCGAAAATCACTCGCTAAATTTCCATATTATCTCGCTCTCTGCGTACAATCCGACAACAAAGGAAGTAGGTTACAGTACGCTTGTTCGCCCACTGCTTGAATACTGCTCAGCAGTGTGGGATCCGCATCAGATAGGGTTGATAGAAGAGATAGAGAAGATCCAACGGAGAGCAGCGCGCTTCGTTACAGGATCATTTAGTAATCGCGAAAGCGTTACGGAGATGATAGATAAACTCCAGTGGAAGACTGCAGGAGAGACGCTCAGTAGCTCGGTACGGGCTTTTGTTAAAGTTTCGAGAACATACCTTCACCGAAGAGTCAAGCAGTATATTGCTCCCTCCTACGTATATCTCGCGAAGAGACCATGAGGATAAAATCAGAGAGATTAGAGCCCACACAGAAGCATACCGACAATCCTTCTTTCCAAGTACAATACGAGACTGGAATACAAGGGAGAACTGATAGAGGTACTCAGGGTACCCTCCGCCACACACCGTCAGGTGGCTTGCGGAGTATGGATGTAGATGTAGATGTACAAGCTGTTAGTCCTACGGAAAAAATGAATAGGAACTTTTTCGCTAGCGGCCACTATATTCGTGCCATTCAAGAGAAACGCGTTTGAAGGTCACTTTTGATCGTTTATCCTGAATAATTCCAAGGCCTCTAGGGAAAATGTATCCGAGTACAAAATTTAACTACATTAATTTTTTTACAAAAAGGTCCTGTTCGTTTTTCTGTAGAACTAATAGTTTGCGCGTAGAGAGTGAGAGAATATGAAAATCTTTTGCGTGGTATTTGAAGGTGTTGCGGGTTGTATAAAACCCATGGGCAGGGGTAGCTCAGTCACCGTGTATAGTAGGACAGTATAGCTATGTAATCCTAAATTGCAGCACTACATTCGTAAGAAGGTGCATTCGTAAGAGGTGCAATTTAGGTTAACAGTTATTATATCCACGTAAGACAATCTTTCTCTCCTGACATAAACTGCTCTTTGAACGACATAAAGAATATGCCTTGTTTCTATTACGATACGCTTAAAATCGAGCAATCCCGAATGGTCTTATTGCAACAAAGCCAAACAGCTTCTTACGCTCTTCGCAGCGGCGGATAGCGGCTGTGTACGGCGGGAGTAATTACGGACGCTTCGTAGTACGAGGATTAAGGACTCCGGTTTGTTACGACTGTAATTAAGTTTGCGCAACTAGTTGTAACTGCTGGCGGTACAGCCTGGACGCGGCTAACGGTGCGTGGAGAGGGTAGCAACACGCTGGGTCCGTCCACTGCACACAGCGCCGAGGTCTTCCATGCCGGAAGGGCGGAGCAGCTAGCGGCATCGAGCGGCGAGAACTATAAACAACGGCAGACGATGAACAGCGCCATAAAAGCCAGCAAACGTGCCGCCCTCTGAGGCGGCCGCCAGCTGCACGAAGTACGTCCGTGTCGGCGAGCCCAGGAGCGGAAAATACGCCGGACGCGAGAGAGTGGAGGGGCGGAGAGGCCGCCGTTGCACAGTGGGGCTCCGCCGTTCTACATCTTCATCTGCACCTCAATCTTCAGTGATATCTACATCTACAGGGTGAAAAGTATTTAAACCGACAAACTATGGGAGGTTGTAGGGGACATCAAAACAAATACACTCCTGGAAATGGAAAAAAGAACACATTGACACCGGTGTGTCAGACCCACCATACTTGCTCCGGACACTGCGAGAGGGCTGTACAAGCAATGATCACACGCACGGCACAGCGGACACACCAGGAACCGCGGTGTTGGCCATCGAATGGCGCTAGCTGCGCGGCATTTGTGCACCGCCGCCGTGAGTGTCAGCCAGTTTGCCGTGGCATACGGAGCTCCATTGCAGTCTTTAACACTGGTAGCATGCCGCGACAGCGTGGACGTGAACCGTATGTGCAGTTGACGGACTTTGAGCGAGGGCGTATAGTGGGCATGCGGGAGGCCGGGTGGACGTACCGCCGAATTGCTCAACACGTGGGGCGTGAGGTCTCCACAGTACATCGATGTTGTCGCCAGTGGTCGGCGGAAGGTGCACGTGCCCGTCGACCTGGGACCGGACCGCAGCGACGCACGGATGCACGCCAAGTCCGTAGGATCCTACGCAGTGCCGTAGGGGACCGCACCGCCACTTCCCAGCAAATTAGGGACACTGTTGCTCCTGGGGTATCGGCGAGGACCATTCGCAACCGTCTCCATGAAGCTGGGCTACGGTCCCGCACACCGTTAGGCCGTCTTCCGCTCACGCCCCAATATCGTGCAGCCCGCCTCCAGTGGTGTCGCGACAGGCGTGAATGGAGGGACGAATGGAGACGTGTCGTCTTCAGCGATGAGAGTCGCTTCTGCCTTGGTGCCAATGATGGTCGTATGCGTGTTTGGCGCCGTGCAGGTGAGTGCCACAATCAGGACTGCATACGACCGAGGAACACAGGGCCAATACCCGGCATCATGGTGTGGGGAGCGATCTCCTACACTGGCCGTACACCTCTGGTGATCGTCGAGGGGACACTGAATAGTGCACGGTACATCCAAACCGTCATCGAACCCATCGTTCTACCATTCCTAGACCGGCAAGGGAACTTGCTGTTCCAACAGGACAATGCACGTCCGCATGTATCCCGTGCCACCCAACGTGCTCTAGAAGGTGTAAGTCAACTACCCTGGCCAGCAAGATCTCCGGATCTGTCCCCCATTGAGCATGTTTGGGACTGGATGAAGCGTCGTCTCACGCGGTCTGCACGTCCAGCACGAACGCTGGTCCAACTGAGGCGCCAGGTGGAAATGGCATGGCAAGCCGTTCCACAGGACTACATCCAGCATCTCTACGATCGTCTCCATGGGAGAATAGCAGCCTGCATTGCTGCGAAAGGTGTACTAGTACTGTACTGTACTAGTGCCGACATTGTGCATGCTCTGTTGCCTGTGTCTATGTGCCTGTGGTTCTGTCAGTGTGACCATGTGATGTATCTGACCCCAGGAATGTGTCAATAAAGTTTCCCCTTCCTGGGACAATGAATTCACGGTGTTCTTATTTCAATTTCCAGGAGTGTATTTTTTCCCTAGTGTCATTTTTTCCTATGAGGATTATTTAAACCGGTGGAAGCTGTATTACGCTCTTCAGCTGTAGACGACTGCTGTCCACCAGAGTAGTAGTGCACTGTCCCTGTTTACTAATGGAGCGATACGCCTGGAGTGAGTACACTGATATGGTTTGTGCGTACTGCGTAGCACACCACAACGGGCGAGCTGCACAGCGGGTTTGTCAACAACAATTTCCTAATCGCCGTATCCCGCATTATACGACCTTTGCTGCAGTGTACCAACGTCTGCGTGACACTGAGTCATTTAACAGATTACCTGGACAGGGACGCCGTCGCACGGCAAGAACGCTGCAATTTGAGGAAGCTGTCTCGCAGCATGTGGAGCAGGATCCTTCAATCAGTACTCGTGCAATTGCACGTAACATGGGGACGAATCAGACGAATATAAGAACAGTCCTTCGAGAGCAACTGTTACGTCCATTTCACTTACAGCGTGTCCACAACCTGGAACCAGTTGATTATCCACCCAAGGCAAATTTTTCGCAGTGGTACCTGGAACAGTGTGAAATGCATCCTACATTTCCATCCTCTGTGTTGTTGGGATCTGTTTACTTGGGCCGTATATGCTACCTAGGCCGTTAAATGGCAGGCACTATTACAATTTTCTCGCCAGAGCATTGCCAGAATTGCTGGAAGACGTGTCGCTCCCTACAAGACAACGCATGTGGTTCCAACATGACGGGGCCGCGGCAGATTTCAGTCGTCGTGTGAGTCGATTACTAGACCGACGGTTACCAGAAACGTGGATTGGCAGATGTGGTCCTGTACCATGGCGTGCTCAATCCCCAGATAAGACCCCTCTGGACTGTTTTGTGTGGGGAGAGAAGCGCAACCCTGTTTACGCAACTCCTGTTGCATCAGAAGAGGATCTGGTTGCTCGGATAGTAGCAGCAGCAGGAACAACTCACGAATTACAGGAGAATGGAGAAACTCATAGAAGCCGACCTCGGGGAAGAGCCGTTTAGGTTCCGGAGAAATGTACGACTGATAGTGTACGTATAGCTAAACTATTACACTACTGGCCATTAAAATTGCTACACCAAGAAGAAATGCAGGTGATAAACGGGTATTCATTGGACAAACATATTATACTAGAACTGACATGTGATTACATTTTCACGCAATTTATGTGCATAGATCCTCAGAAATCAGTACCCAGAACAACCACCTCTTGCCGTAATAATGGCCTCGATACGCCTGGGCATTGAGTCAAACAGAGCTTGGATGGCGTGTACAGGCACAGCTGCCCATGCAGCTTCAATACGAACCCAAGTTCATCAAGAATAGTGACTGGCATATTGTGACGAGCCAGTTGCTAGGCCACCATTGACCAGACGTTTTCAATTGGTGAGAGATCTGGAGAATGTGCTGGCCAGGGCAGCAGTCGAACATTTTCTGTATACAGAAAGGCCCGTACAGGACCTGCAACATGCGGTCGTGCATTATCCTGCTGAAATGTAGGGTTTCACATGGATCGAATGAAGGGTAGGGCCACGGCTCGTAACACATCTGAAATGTAACGTCCACTGTTCAAAGTGCCGTCAATGCGAGCAAGAGGTGACCGAGACATGTAACCAATGGCACCCCATACCATCACGCCGGGTGATACGCCAGTATGGCGATGACGAATACACGCTTCCAATGTGCGTTCACCGCGATGTCGCCAAACACGGATGCGACCATCATGATGCAATAAACAGAACCGGGATTCATCCGAAAAAATGACGTTTTGCCATTCGTGCACCCAGGTTCATCGTTAAGTACACCATCGCATGAGCTCCTGTCTGTGAGGCAGCGTCAAGGGTAACCACAGCCATAGTCTCCGAGCTGATAGTCCATGCTGCTACAAACGTCGTCGAACTATTCGTGCACATGGTTGGTGTCTTGCAAACGTCTCCATCTGTTGACTCATGGATTTTGACGTGGCTGCACGATCCGTTACAGCCATGCGGATAAGATACCTGTCATCTCGACTGCTAGTGATACGAGGCCGTTGGGATCTAGCACGGCGTTCCGTATTACCCTCCTGAACCCATCGATTCCATATTCTGCTAACAGTCATTGGATCTCGACCAACGCGAGCAGCAATGTCGCGATACGATAAACCGCGGTCGCGATAGGCTACAATCCGAACTTTATTAAAGTCGGAAAAGTGATAGTACCCATTTCTCCTCCTTACACGAGGCATCACAACAACATTTCACCGGGCAACGCCCGTCAACTGCTGTTTGTGTATGAGAAATCGGTTGGAAACTTTCGTCATGTCAGCGCGTTGTAGGTGTCGCCACCGGCTCCAAACTTATGTGAATGCTCTGAAAAGCTAATTATTTGCATATCACAGCATCTTCTTTCTGGTGGTTAAATTTCGCGTCTGTAGCACGTCATCTTCGTGGTGTAGCAATTTTAATGGTCAGTAGTGCACATTTGAAGACATAGAGGAAGCTTTTGACAATGTTCACTGGAATTTTCTCTTTGAAATTCTGAATGTAGCAGAGTAAAAATCAGGGAACGAAAGGCTATTTACAACTTGCATAAAAGCCAAACGGCAGTTAAAAGTGTCTATGGGCAAGAAAGGGAAGCACTGGTTGAGAACGGAGTGAGACACAGTTGTAGCGTACCCTCAGACTGTGCATTGAGCAAGCAATAAAGGAAGCTAAAAAAAAATTGGAGTACAACGAAAAGTTCACGGAGAAGGAATAATACTTTGAGTTTCCTGATGACGTTGTAATTCTGTCAGAGGCAGCAAAAGGACAGATAGAAATTTAATATAGTTGAGTTAAAGTAGACGATACTGAGGGAATTAGATTAGAAAACGAGACAGTTAAAGTAGTAGATGAGTTTTGTTGTTTGGGCAGCAAAATAACTGATATTGACCGAAGTGGTGAATAGAGTCTACCTCACGCAGGAGGCGAGTACACGGATAGCAGGGACAGTGTGGCGCGGACTGGGTGGTTTTTTTAGGTTAGAGGGTCTCGGGAAAACACAAATGGGCGTCAGTCTCAAAGGTGCAGGCCGAACACAGGAAGAACATCGATACAGCAAGCATTGGTATAAGAAATTGTAGTAGCCGTGTAGGGTAATTAACGGTTCCCCAAGCGCTTTTAGAAAGCACTGATGCTCAAATCGTTATAGACAATGAAAGCTGGAAAGCCGCATAAAATTTCAGCCGAAATTGTTGTTCAAAACCTGTGTTCCGAAAGGATAGGCTAAACACGGTTGAGGGTGGCGTGTTTGTTGTTGTTAGAAATAGTTTACTTGTCGCGAAATTGAAGTGGGTAGTTCCTGTGAGTTAGTGCGGGCAGAGTTAATTTTTGGCAACCGGAATAAAATAATAATTGAATCATTAACCGACCGCCCAATTCAGATGATACAATTGCTGAGAGGTTCAAAGAAAACTTGAGTTTAATTTCAAATACGTACCCGACTCATACGATTATGGCTGGCAGTGATTTTACTTCAGCCTCGATAGGCTGGGGAAAATACAAGTTTAAATCCGGAGGTACGCGTGAAACATCATCAGAAATTGCGCTAAATGTATTCTCTGAAAATTATTTCGAGCAGTCAGTTCATGACCCCCACGAATACAAAAGGTTGTGAATACACACTTGCCCTCTTAGCAACAACTAATCCTGTGCTAATAACAAGCATCAAAACGGATACAGGGATTCGTGAGCACAGAGTTGTCGCAGCGAGACAGAATATTTTAGCCCCAAAGTCCTCCAAAAATAAACGAAATATACCTATTCAAGAAAGCAGATAAAAATTTACTTCGAAATTAACAATGCAAGTGGCTTCAATTCAAAGTAAATATTATCGGCAGCAGTTGAGAGATACCTAATGAATTGACAAAGGATGGAGCTGATCCTCCTCGGTACACAGAACGGGTCAGTTCACTGTTGCAGAAACAACGAAAAAAACATGCTAAATTTAAACAGACGCAAAATCTCAAAGATTAGCGACCTTTTACAGCAGCTCGAAATTTAGCGCGGACTTCAGTGCGAGATGCGTATAATAGTTTCCACAACGAAACTTTGTCTTGAAACGTAACAGAAGATCCAAGGAGACTCTGGTCGTATGTGAAGTATGCTAGCTGAAAAATAAAATCATTGCCTTCTCTGCGTGATAGCAATGGAGGTGATATCGAAGACAGTGCTGCCGAAGCAGAGTTACTAAACACAGCCTTTCGGAATGCCTTCATAAAAGAAGAAGAAGAGAATATTCCAGAATTCGAGTCAAGAACAACTGCCAACACGAGTAACGTAGAAGTAAACATCCTCGGAGTAGTGAAGCAGCTTAAATCACTTAATAAAAGCAAATCTTCTGGTCGAGACTGTATACCAGTTAGGTTCCATTCAGAGTATGCTGATACACTAGCTCCATACTTCACAACCATTTACAACCTTTCGCTCGACGAATGATCCGTACCCAAAGACTGGAAAGTTCTACAATCCACACCGATATGCAATAAACGAGTAATCCACTAAATTACAGCCCATATCATTGATGTCGATATGCAGCAGGAATTTGGAACATATATTGTGTTCGAACATTATGAACTACCTCGAAGAGAACGGTCTATTGACACACATACAAAAAAAGTTCAGATGCGTCTGAAATCTTATGGGACTTAACTGCTAAGGTCATCAGTCGCTAAGCTTACACACTACGTAACCTAAATTACGCTAAGGACAAACATGCCCGAGGGAGGACTCGGACCTCCGCCGGGACCTGTTGACACACAGTCACCACGGATTTAGAAAACATCGTTCTTGTGAAACACAACTTCCTCTTTACTCACATGAAGTGTTGAGTGCTATTGACAAGGGATTTCAGATTGGTTTCTTATTTCTGAATTTCCGGAAGGCTTTTGACACTGTGGCTCACAAGAGGCTCGTATTGAAAATGCATGCTTATGGAATATCGTATCAGTTATGTGACTGGATTTGTGATTTCCTGTCAGACAGTTCGCAGTTCGTAGTAATTGGCGGATAGTCATCGAGTAAAACAGATGTGATTTCTGACGTTTCCCAAGGTAGTGCTATAGGCCCTTTGCTGTTCCTTATCTACCGCTGTATAAACGATTCTGGAGACAATCTGAGCTGCCTTCTTTAGTTGTTTGCAGATGACGCTGTCGTTTATCAACTACTAAAATCATCGGAAGATCAAAACGAACTGCAAAACGATTTAGAAAAGATATCTGAATGGTGCGAGAAGTGGCAGTTTACCCTAAATTACGAACCGTGTGAGGTCATCCACATGAGTGCTAAAAGTAATTCGTTAAACTTCGGTTACACGATAAATCAGTCTAATCTAAAAGCCGTAAATTCAACTAAATACCTAGGTATTACCACTATGAACAACTTAAACTGGAAGGAACACAAAAAAATGTTGTGGGGAAGGCTAACCAAAGACTGCGTTTTATTGGCAAGACACTTATAAAATGTAACAGACCTGCTAAGGAGACTGCATACACTACGCTTGTCCGTGCTCTTTTAGAATACTGCTGCGCGGTGTGGGATCCTTACCAGGTAGAACTGACGGAGTACATCGAAAAAGTTCAGAGAAAGGCAGCAGATTTTGTGTTATCGCGAAATATGGGAGAGAGTGTCACAGAAATGATACAGGATTTGGGCTGCAAATCATTAAAAGAAAGGTGTTTTTCGTTGCGACGGAATCTCCAAACGAAATTCCAATCACCAACTTTCTCCTCCGAATAGGGAGGAAGGATCACCACTATAGAATAAGGGAAATCAGAATCCGTGCTGAAAGATATAGGTGTTCATTCTTTCCACGTGCTGTACGAGATTGGAATAATAGAGAATTGTGGAGGTGGTTCGATGAACCCTCTGCCAGGCACTTGAATGTGATTTTCGGAGTATCCATGAAGATGTAGATGTACGGCGAGTTTCAGAAATCCGGTAAAACTTCATATCTCCGAAATCACTGCGACGAGAAAAGCTTCCTACAATACGGGATCAACGAAGACTGAAGAGAATCGTTCAACGTGACAGAAGTCCAACCCTCGCGCAGATTGCTGCAGATTTCAGTATTGGGCCATCAACAAGTGTCAGCCTGCGAACCTTTTAACGAAACAGCATCGATATGGGCTTTCGGAGCCGAAGGCCCACTCGTGTACCCTTGATGACTGCACGATAAAAAGCGTGCTACTGACACTAGATTTGAAATTAATTCCATATTTCTATATTTCCAGAAGATTTCTGACACTGTATTGCATAAGCAGCTTGTAGTGAAATTGCGTGCTTACGGAATATCGTTTCAGTTATGTGATTATATTCGTGATTTCCTGTCAGAGAGGTCACAGTTCGTAGTAATTGACCGAAAGGTATCGAGTGAAACAGATGTGATTTCTGGCGTCCCCCAAGGTAACGTTATAAGACCCTTTTCTATTCATTATCGATATAAATGATTTAGGAGACAATCTGAGCAGCCGTGTTAGGTTGTTTGCGGATGATGTTGTCGTTTATCGGCTAGTAAAATCATCAGATCAAAACAGATTGAAAATCGCTTAAGAAAAGATATATCTGTATGGTGCAAAAACTGGCAATAGACCCTAAATAACGAAAAGTATGAAGTCATCCACATGAGTGCTAAAAGTAATTCGTTAAACTTCGGTTGCACGATAAATCAGTCAAATCTAAAGGCCGTAAATTCAACCAAATACCTAGGAATTACAATTAGGAACAACTTAAATTGGAAGCAAAACACAGAAAATGTTGCAGGGAAGGCTAACCAAAGACTGCGTCTTATTGGCAGGACACTTAGAAAATGTAACAAATCTACTAAAGAGGCTGCTTATACTACGCTTTTCCGTCCTCTTTTAGTATACTCTTGCGCGGTGTGGGATCCTTACGCCATAGGGCTGACGGAGTACACCGAGAAAGTTCAAAGGAGGGCAGCACGTTTTATATTATCGCAAAGTAGGGGAGAGAGTGTCACTGAAATGATACAGGATTTGTGGTGGACATCATTGAAATAAAAGCGTTTTTCGGTGCGGCAGAATCTTCTCACGAAATTTCAATCCCCAATATTCCCCTCCTAATGCGAAAATATTTTGTTGATACCGAAAAACATACGGACGAACGATCATCATAATAAAATAAGAAAAAAGCGGAGCTCACACGGAAAGACCGTATTTTCCGAGAGCTGTAAGAGATTGGAATAGTAGAGAATTAATGTGAGGGTGGTTCGATGAAACGTCTGCCAGCAATTTGAATGTGATTTGTAGAGTATCCGTGAAGATGTAGATGAAGTAGAGCGGATATAAAATGTAGACTGGCATTGACAAGAAAAGTGTTTCTGATGTAGAGAAGTTTGTTAACATCGAATATAAGGTTTAAGTGTCTGGAAATCTTTACTGAAGATATTTGTCTGCAGTGCAGCCTTTTATAGAGGTGAGACGTGGACGAAAAACATACAATAAATTCTGAAATGTGGTGCTACAGGGGAATGCTGAATATTAGACGGCTAGATCATTTTACTAATGAGGAGGTACTGAATAGAATCGGTGAGAAAAGAAATTTGTGTCACAACTTGACTAAAAGATGGGAAAGATTGATAGGACACATTGAGATATCAAGGTATTACCAGTTTAGTAGTGGAGGGGAGTATGGGAGGTAGAAACTGTGTAGGAAGACCAAGAAATGAATGCAGTAAGCAGGCAAGGAAGGAATAGCCTACAGCAGATATTCAGAGATTAAGAGGCTTACACAAGGACCTTCGTTAACAGTGTGCAGTGGGGTACCATGCCAATGCTTTTCAGAAATCTGGGAATATGGAGTATACTTATTGTCCTTCATCCGCAGATCGCACTATATCACGTGAGAAAAGGGCAAGCTGAGTTTCACACGAGCGATGCTTTTTAAAACTGTGCTCATTCTTGGACATAAACTTTTGAGTTTCTAGGAGATTATTGCATTTGAACTCAGAATATAGTCTAGAATTCTGCAGCAAACCGATGTTAAGGATACTGGTCTGTAATTTTGCGCGACTGTTCTTTCACTCTTCTTATGTACAGGAATCACCTGCGCTTTTTTCCAGTTGGACTTAAAGAAATCATTAAAGGCATTTAATACCGAGAAATCCTACCTATGAACATGATAAGTGCCTGCATTCGGTTAGGAAGTGAGCGCAGAAGGTTGTGCAGATACGCCGCATCCAGTTGAAGCCACTCACGGAGAATTTGATCTTACAATTCCACCAAATTACGAGAATGGTGACGTCGGCGTTTTACCTACTGTGCCTACATGTCCCGCAGATTTTCTGTGGGCTTCAAATTGGGTGATTTTACAGGCCAGCCATAATGTATAAGGTTGGGTAGTTTTCAGAAAACCAGTCACACATGCTTTCAGTCTAATGCACTTTGTTGTTGTCTTTATGTGCCTGTGTGAGCAATGAGATCATGCGAGATGACTGACTCCAAATATTCATTACCCATAGTTCCCATCTCAGTGGCTTCTAGTTAAAAGCTTGTGAAGAACCTTCATTCAGAAGCCGAGACAGGCATCTCTGATCCCTCTCAGTTACAATCTTTTTTCCGACAATTCTGATTTCCTGTTTCGTGGCCACGTGTGTTACGTGAGCTGCTTACAGAAATTACAAAACCGAGCAAGTTCACACACCGTATGATCGGGACCACACCTAAACACTGCTGCTCCTCTTTTGCCACTCTATCACGTCCTTGAATTTACCCATGTTTACATACAATGTCAGGTTGAAAAGTAAATGTTCCACTGGTTGCTATTGCCTTACGCTCATATAGAGGCAGTGCATGTGCAGTTGAGCACGTGACACGATTGCTGCCCAATCTGTAAAGGCTTAACAAATCATTTGTGTATGGGCAGTAGAGGACAAATTTTTAATCCTGAGAAGTTATTTGGTATAAGACCAACAAATCTGAACAATATTGTTACTTTAGCCACAATGAAGTCCAAATCCGAATGGAAGGTCATCAATGAAGTACAACACTTAGCACTGAAAGCAAGTTCATTACGGATGTGGCCAGTTATGGAGAGATGGAGAGGCTTGTGCAATATAAACTAGCATAGGAAGCTGCATGAAACAAGTCTTTGCGATGAAATCCATAACAATAATAGCTGATGTCAGATAAGGAGATGGGAAAGGTGTTTCTAAAAACACGTATGACCATCATAAATTAAGAGATGAAGATTCAGGGACCATTTGAATCGTGATATAGCAGAGGATTAAAAATTAAGTGGGCAGGTAATGTTGCAAGTGGAGAAGTACGACATGTATTTCTTTTAAAGTAAGTACCATTCTAAAATAAAAATAAAACGAGTAGACCTTCCCTAGCAGTTTTATTTTTATATGAAAACCTGTACTTTAGTCTACTCTTCAACGTAATTCCCACCATTTTTAAGACACTCATCATATCATATAACCAGCTAGTGTATACCATCCTTCTTGATATCTGCCATCTGATTAGGCCACCACTGTAACACTGTCGTTTTGACACGCGCGTTGCCGTCATGGCGCTGACCACCCAGATGCTTGTTCAAATGCAGGAACATGTGACAGTCACTGGAGACTATACCGGATGATCAAGCTGTTACCAGCCAAATGACCTGACCAGCTCTTGGGATCGATCGGCCGGATAGTCTGGGGCATGAATTAACCACTCAGCATGCCAGGACTTCTGTTTTGGATTGCAAGGAACTGTTCTTTTAAGGTCTCACAGCAAATCGCATAATTTATGGTATCTCCACAAAACAAAAAATCCACTAGCAACACCCGCTTCTTGTCCCAAAATAGGGTACACCTGATTTTCCGGACTGAAGTTGTTTGCATGAACTTCACTTCCTTGGGTGATATTGAAAACTGCCATTCTGTTGATGTTTTGAGCTTGGTGCAACGCAAGCCATTCATGTTTCGTCACCTGTCATAATTTGCCTTAAAAATTCGTCACCTTGCACACTGTACTGCCCTAGGAAAGTCAAAGAATTAGCTAAACGTTTGCTTTTGTGCATCTCAATCAGCATTGTCGATGCCCAGGCGAGCATAACTTTCGAAAACTTAAACGTTCCATAACAATTGCACATATTACACATCTTGACACTTCAGGAAACCCATCACATAGCGTCGAAGTCGTAAGGCGTTTGTTCTCTCTCTCTTTTTCATCAGCTTTCTGCACCAAGTAGTCAGTAATGACTGAAATCGCCCATTTCGCTCCTCGTCATTCACTTTCGTATGGCAAGTTTCGAAAGCTCATCTATTCCCTACAGTCCCATCGTTCATAATGTTTTTTCAATATACGTCACTCACCTGGCAGTGAATTTCAGCCGCTTTCACACCTTTACCACTAAGAGAACAAATCATAGCTCGTCGTATTTCACAGTCGGCAGAGTTCTCAGTCGGAGGAGGCATTTCAAATACAAACAAGCGTAAACACGACGAAAGACTCTGTAATGACGTCTCTAGCTTGCCAACACAGTCCAGTATACAGGTATTAAATTTTATGGAAGGGCTTTATGTAACGTCCCAAGTAGATGATTCTTTTTAACTATACAGTGGTAATAATGCAAAGACATGAGTGGAGCAGCCTTCAACAGCTATATTAATAACTTTCAACGATGTTTAAAAATTCCTCGCTCAGCTTTGTTGAACAAATTCAGATTCTTACAAAATATTTAACCGCTCTCTGGCAAACTGAGTACGGTAACAGACACATCCGTGTGTTCTAGTGCTAGGTGATACATTATTGTTGTGGAGAAGCACTTATCGCCTTTCAAATAAACACCGTGATTGTATACAGTTTTACTTGTTAACAGGAATACTGTAAGACTGATAAATTTCTATAGCCGTAAAGTTTTAGGACAAGCAAAGAATGGGACTTGATCGGATGTTTCCTGCCAAGAAGAAAATAATGAGAATGCTAAAGAGGTAAGACTTTCATTAATTTCAGCTCAAGTCCGACTACCTTCATTGGGTGTGATTCCGGAGGCCCCAACAACGACTAAAATGAGACTTAACAGATGAAGGGACAGCTGCTACATAATCCAAGAATAGATGACTTGGCGTTGGAACCAGTAGAGGCAGATAAAGTCTAGGATACGCAATACAAATAACGGAGGGTGTACAGTGTAGTAGTTACAGGGAGATAAAAAGATACGCATTGTAATATTGTTGCACTAATTTGAGGTGTAAGCGGTGCTGCTATTCAATAAAAGGGGGTTAAAAGCTGTGAGCTGTCTGGGGAAGTTAACCTTATATATATATATATATATATATATATATATATATATATATAAATCGGTTTATATTTGGAAATTTATTTTAAGATTGATCACTGAAATTTGAGCATATTAAACTTGATTCATAACTAAACTGGTGCCTTATTTAGGATTGTGAAAATGTGAGTTAGTAATCTTACGGAACACATCAAATAGGGAACCAAGATTGGGAGACTACATACAACACTGCATTCATAAAATAACACACGAAGAACGTTGAAACATATGCAAGAGGAAAGTAACCACAACCAACCGATTCAATTTTCACCCAAAGAAGTAACGTTCGTAGCGCAATCCTGTCCGTCATGTAATTACCACACACTGGTATACTAAATTCATACTAACTCTCTGTGAAATCTTCCCGAAAAGAATAGCTGAGAGCTACTTTGATGTTTACACCACATGCTTCACGTGGTCAACTTGGTTTACACAAAGAATGTAATTCCACAATAATTTTGATAATTAAAATTAATTAGATTGAAAAGCAATTTACAAAAGAAAGACCTCGAACTGGTTACTATCGTCTTACCATTAACCTGATGGGTGAAACAATTGTATAAGCACGTGGTACTGGTCTCACAAAGTACACCCCACGTGGGTTGAACATAAAGAAAAGTTACTATATAGAAAAATATTGTCAAGACGAGACGTTATAATCTCACGCACATTCGCATTTAAGATTGATGATCTTAGTTAGAGTTACTGATCAACACGTGGTTCCGCTTTACTCACAAAGTAGTGACAAAGCAACTACCGGAAGATATTCTGGACTGTACAGTCGAATCACACTGCGTTGCAATTTAAGATAACATTATATATTTTAGAGCTAAACCTGAAATAAAGTTGATTAAATTTTCAGTTAGGCTGAACTTAAGAAATCCATTGTCCTGCGGACTTAGCAGACACACGCTTAGCCGAAGATCTTACCACTTCAGACGCTCGCCACGGACAGACTGACCTGCGCTCCTACCAAGGGTGCTTCCGTATACAAAACGGAAGTGACCAGAGGGGCAGCTTCCTATACCAACATGACAAGGGACGGACAGAACCATACTAAGGATAGAAACCTCTTTGCTTCTAGAAAGTGTAGCTACCTGTTCCGACGTTGGTCCTACTGTTCTCTAGCAGACAGGCTTGTCTGCTACCATCAAGCATGCAACTAGAAATACATTTGCTCATTCATTCTTTCACATAGAGGAGAAGGGGGATGACAGTGCCTTATCATATAGAGTATATAAAAGAAAGTGGATGTAGGTTCCGTATGAGACTATGTGACATGAATTACATATAAACTGTGTTTTAAAGTGTAGTAGTGTGACAGATTGTCCTTGTTTATGTGTAAAAGTAACACGTTTCACTGCCCAGTTTCCTCCCAGACAGTGAGAAACACCACAGTAAATTTAGAAGAGGAATTTATTCTGTAAATGACAACAGATTTAAGACATTAACATGAAAGGAATCCAACAGAGACCTTTCAGCATGCAGTTGCTTAGTTGAACAATGAAGGGAGAAGAGATCATGTAGATTTCCTTCAGGTTTTGTGAATTCGTGCGTCATAGATAACAACGCTAATTTTCGTCAGAAAAAGAAATATGTATGTACAGCTTCAATGCTACAAAATTATCCGAAAAGAATAGAGTTTCCGAGCGTTCACTAACTTCCTGGACCAAAGGATA
The DNA here is from genome assembly GCF_023897955.1 of Schistocerca gregaria. NCBI lineage: Eukaryota > Metazoa > Arthropoda > Insecta > Orthoptera > Acrididae > Schistocerca > Schistocerca gregaria. Next base: position 1,158,697,421 of record NC_064920.1, on the reverse strand, counting down.
GTATGTTGTTTCAGAACATCAACTGTGCAACGACCCTTCCTTTGAAAAGTAATACTGTACTCGCCAGGAACAGCTGAATATGACCAGTAAAGGTTTTCACTGATTATATTCCATTCAAACGTTAAAGCCGTTAGTGGTCGTAGCAAGCTCCGTTATCGTTTTAATCGAGGATCAACAAAAAGTGGGTCTGCTGAGATTGGATATTGGAACCAAAAGGAAAAGACCTATCAGATATGTTTCGCCAATTTAAATCACTTACTTTCTCCTCCCAGTCGACTTTCGTTTTTGCCTGGCAACATGTGAGGTTAAGGCTCTCCCTCAGTCGCAGATGGCTTTCGAATACCGGTCTGACTGAGCGCTTCTGACCTAGGACAGGTACCGGGCTCGTTTCGTTCAGGGAAATCTCTCCATTCTCCCTATCGATTTGTTGAGTGGTAGGCTACGATTTGTCGGCCTAGAGAAAGCTTTCTTCGCAAGTGTAAAGTGATGCTAGTTGTTCGAAATCCTGGTAGGTGCACGTGATAGGGAAAGACGAATAATATATGATATGCACTCATTTATTCGTTGATTATCTCATTCTTAGTGTCCAGTGGATTCCATCAACAAAGAGAACCCCCCAGACAGTGTCAAGGTACACGGTAACAAAGGACAAGAAAATCAATAAACTTAATCGTTACACTATATCAACGAAATGCTATTATTATACTATTAAAGACCATTCATGATTTTGCCAGCGAAATTTAATGAACTAAATGAAGAAGAACGCTGTTATTTCGAAACACACTGCTACTTCCTACTGTTTATATGATATTGATAGGTTAATATTTACTTGATTACATTAGTACGTTTCAAAGAAATTTTTCCATCATCTGTAAATAATGAGTCCTGTTTATAATATAATACTGTTTACCACGCAACTTTACACCAATCAGTGCTACTTGCTACGTTGCTAATAGGACTTCTAAGTTCCTGAATCTAGATATTCAGGTTTATTTCATTACCGTATGATATGCCAGCAGAATCTACACAAAAATTGCCATTACAATGCAAAGGAATATATATACAAATATATTTAAAATAATGAACTAGGGAATAAAATATTTCTTATACATGCAAGTGGACATCGTGATATTGTATACAGAAACATGACACGTATCATGCGAGACTAAAAGCTGTTGATTACACATCGATGTCCAGGTCTTGGATCCACTTCGTAGCTCGAGGTGTAGCTTCTATGAACTCCTCTTCTGATCCACAGAATTTCCTAGTAGGCCACACTTTTGTGATGTGGACCAGAGTTTGCTCCGGTGCTCCACAGTCACAGCGTGTGTTGTCCACGAATCCCCATTTATAGAGCGTGGCCTTGAATCTAGTGTGGCCGCTTCGGATACGGTTGAGCTTAACCCAGTCTTTCCTAGCAAAGTCGAACCCTTTTAGTGCTTCTGAGAGGTCAGTCATAAGGTGATAATTACTAACTGAGTTCTCCCATTTCTTTTTCCAAGCGTGTATAAGGTTAAAGTTATCCTCTCTTCTCAAGTAGAGGTTATTCGATATCGGGTGTCGTGACTTCAATCGGTGATTTGGTGAATTTTTAATGACGTCTCGAACAGGTAGGCATTTTGCGGCATCTGTTTGTGCTATCTCTTCCCATTCTTTAATAGATGTTTTTTGCCGTCTTAGTTTAGGCGGTGCTATGTTGGTGATGATGGAGAGCCGTAATGTTGGGGTAGATTTTAATGTCCCACTTATAATACGCATGATATCGTAGAGCTGCACATCTACAACGTTGCTATGGTGACTTCTCTGCCAGACAGGAGCACAGTATTGTGTAGACTAATGATGTTGCTGCTGTTCTTAGAGTTGATACATCTGCACCCCAAAAACAACTTGCCAATTTTCTAGTAATATTATTCCGGTGATATTATTCAGGTAATTCGTAGAAAGAATCGTTAATGAGATACGTTTTTAATTTTATTCTGAGTTGGCAGGGCGTACAATCGTTTGTGTTGGACAGGAGCCTGTTGGATACCAAGAAGGAAGAATAGCATTGTAAGGCCGTCAGAGAGGTGCTCGGACTGAAAAGGGCGTAACGTACGGCTTCTCTATCGTTCAAGTTGTATATCGAAAGAGTAATTCAGGGAAGCGCAGTCTTTGGTTCACCTCTACCACACCATTTCAAATTGTTCGTAATTATAATCACCAGGTACTTAGTTCAATTGACAACCTTTAAATTTGCGTGACTTGTCACTAAACCTACATTTAACGACATATTTTACTGCTCATGAAGAGGGCCTCAGACTTTTTATTCTTTAGGGTCAGTTGCCATTTTTCCCATCTTGCACATACCCCTGCATATACCATTTCGCAATTCGTTTTGTTTTTATAATGACCTAAAAGGTTAGGAATTCTTACAACTGCTTCACAGCACATTTACTCAGCAATGAAATTTTTTCTCAACGACTTGGGCCAGTTTAAAATCAACAGCGAGATTCGTGATTACAATACCAGAAAAAAGAAAGACCTACACTGTCCTTTACTTAACCTGTCTTTGGCACAGAAATGGGTAAAATATGCTCTATAAAACTTTTTGATAAATTACCATATGAATTAAAATGTCTGACAGACAGCAGTAATAGTTTCAAAAACAGATTGAAATCATACCTCCTTGAGAACTCCTTTCATACCATAGATGAATTCATGAACATGAGTAAATAAATCTTCAGATAAATATATGCATTTTGTGCCATCTAAGGGAATGGGATAGATAACAGAAATATCAACGGAACACGTAACTAACTAAGTATAAGGTAAAAGGCAGCAGCATCCTGAAATAATATAAGATACTGTGTATGTCCATCTTTTTAGCAACGGTCGCGGGTCTCGGCTGTTCGATTGATGATGTCAAATTAAACACCTTTCAGCCGTCAATTTTGAACCTTATTTTATTACGCAACCAGTTTCGGCGCTTTATAACGCCGTCTTCAGGCCTCTGACCGGCGTGTAGGGATAATCTACCTCGATTGTGATCGAAGCAAGGGCCAGCAAAACTGTTATTAGTAGATATATACTTGCTAAAGTGACCACTTCAAACATCACCAGCCGAGTCGGCAGGTGATTTTTGAACTGGTCACTGTAGCAAGTACACTATGTGATCAAAAGTATCCCGACAACCCCAAAAACATACGATTTTTCATATAAGATGCATTGTGCTGCCACCTAATGCCAGGTACCCCATATCAGTGACCTCAGTAGTCATTAGACATCGTGAGAGAGCAGAATGGACGCTCCGCGGAACTCACGGACTTCGAACGTGGTCAGGCGATTGGATGTCACTTTTGTCACACGTCTGTACACGAGACTTCCACGCTCCTAAACATCACTAGGTCCACTGTTTCCGATGTGATAGTGAAATGGAAACGTGAAAGGACACGCACAGCTCAAAAGCGTACAGGCCGACCTCATCTAAGAGACCGCCGACAGTTGAAGAGAGTCGTAATGTGTAACAGGCAGACATCTATCCAGACCATCACACAGGAATTGCATAATGCAACAGGATCCACTGAAAGTACTACGACAGATACGTGGGATTTCATGGTCGAGCGGCTGCTCATAAGCCACACATCACGCCGGTAAACGCCAAATGACGCCTCGCCTGGTGTAAGGAGCGTAAACTTTGGACGATTAAACAGTGGAAAAACGTTGTGTGGAGTGACGAATCGCGGTACACAATGTAGCGATCCGATGGCAGGGTGTGTATGGGGAATGCTCGGTGAACTTCATCTGCCATCGTGTGTAGTGCCAACAGTAAAATTCTGGGGCGGCGGTGTTATGGTGTGGTCGTATTTTTCATGGAGGGGTTTTGCACCACTTGTTGTTTTGCGTGGCACTATCACAGCACAGGCCTACATTGATGTTTAAGCACCTTCTTGCTTGCGACTGTTGAAGAGCAATTCGGGGATGGCGGTTGCATCTTTCAACACGACCGAGCACCTGTTCATAATGCACGGCCTGTGCGGAGTGGTTACACGACAGTAACATCCCTGCGATGGACTGGCCTGAATCCCTTAGAACACCTTTGGGATGTTTTGGGACGCTCACTTCGTGCCAGGCCTCACCGACCGACATGGATACCTCTCCTCAGTGCAGCACTCAGCGAAGAATGGGCTTCCATTCCCCAAGAAACCTTCCAGCACATGATTGAACTTCTGCCTGCGAGAGTGAAAGCTGTCATCAAGGCTAAGGGTTGGCCAACACCATACTGAATTCCAGCATTACCAATGGAGGGTGCCAGAAACTTGTAAGTCATTTTCAGCCAGGTGTCCGGATGTAGATATCTACTAATTTCAATATTGTCAGCCCCTGCTTCGATCACAAGCGAGGCAGATTATCCTACACGTCGATCATGGGCCTGAAGATGGCGTAATAAAGCGCCGAAACTGGTTGCCTAATAAAATGAGGTTGAAAATTGACGGATGAAACGTTTTTAATTAGACAACATTATTCTAAGATAGTATTGTAAATCATTTATATAAAAAACAGAAAAGTACCAAAACGCTTCGTCGACAAATGTCAGAAATAACTTGAGTTCACTAGCTGATTTCGCGTCTGTAACTACGAATTGTGATCTTCCTGACAGTGAATCATCAATCTAGTAGCACAATTTAATTAGAAGCCGCTTGTGTGGACGGTGTCAAAAGCCTTCTGTAGATTCTGTAGATTCGATGTCATATCCCCTGTCAATATCACTGATTAGTTCGTGCAAGAGCCAGTCGTGTGTCTAAACTTCTGTTTCGTTGGCTCATCTGGCGTAGCGATAATGTCTCCACGTAGTAGCGGAGTAGGAAAGAAGCGTTTATGTTCCAGAGAGAAGTATACTTTACGAATCTGTCGGTCAACACAGTCCAGACCGGATCTCCTCCTCATTTCCTCTCACATACCATTGCTGCATCCCCATATTAGTATCGTCCAGCCTATTCTCTTCTTCTGCTTTCCCTCCCAACTGCACTCTCCCCATTCCCCTAATCTTTTGCTCTTTTTCCTCCCTTCACAAAAACGGGCCCCCATAGAAACGGCACCCAGCCAGCCATACCCCGGTTGCGCCACTGATCTCGTGACGGAACGGTGAAACGAAACGCCACCCTATTGGTGTCTCTAACAAGCATAAAGCACGGCGACGTGCTGTTGGTCCTGCGTGACCGCTTAGCTTTGCATTGATCAGGTTCCTCGGACACGACGCGGCAGGGAAAATGGTTGGCACACCTTTGGTGAGGTGAAAGTTTACGGAAGAACCAGACACTTGCAGCAGTTGCCAGCGCGTACGTTCACCCGCGGTCGCTAAGTGGTCGTTTGTTTCCGGTACGGGAGGACAAGCCGTGACTCCTGTTAAGTCAGCTCAGCAGGAGAGCGCCAACTTACCGATGGCTGTTAACGTAAATGATTTCTACTCCACTCGTCCCTCCTTGCTATGAGAAAGTGACGTAGCACGTTGCAAAAAGTAGGCTGTACGCATAGTAGATGCCATTACCGCAACAGAGATCGCGGACGCACGTAATTGTGGTAGATTAAACCTCAGCCGTCCGCTGTGGCCGAGCGGTTCTAGGAGCTGAGCTTCAGTCCGGAACAGCGCTGCTGCTACGGTCGCAGATTCGAATCCTGCCTCGGGCATGGATGTGTATGGTGTCCTTAGGTTAGTTAGGTTTAAGTAGTTCTAAGTCTAGGGGACTGATGACCTCTGATTTTAAGTCCCATAGTGCTTAGAGCCATTTGAACCATTTTTTGAGATTGAACCTGAAGGGAACCCGTTAGAAATCTGGCGGTGGCTGAAGTTTTCGCTGCCAGCATTTTGGTGACAAGGCGAGGTACGTGTGTGCCATGGAGTGATAGGGAATTAGATGAGGTAACTGATATTGTAAGACTGTCATTCGTTAACATCCTTGGTGATACCTGTTTTGTCGGCATTAGACAGTGGCGTACTGCCCGTTTCTGTGTCTCAAATTTCGTCTCATAAATGCCGCATAAATCCTTAGAGGCTGTTAATTTTCAGACTCAAACAATCTATGCGAGACGAAGTTTTATTTTAGTTTAAAAAGTAACTAACTACTTCTTTATGGACTTGTAAGAAAGTGAAATGTCGGCGACAAGAACTTGATACGTAACAGCTCATTCTTCATATGATTCCAAGAACTACATTAGCTTATTTTCACACTACACTAAAGCTGATTCAGAGTGCTTATTTAATTGTTATACCACGTTAACTGAATCTTCCGTTGATTCCTGGTAAACAACAGATAATAAATGAAAAGCGCTAGTTTGATTTTGTTCTACAGTATTACTTTTATTGTGTTAACCGGTTTTCGGCTTACAAGACCATCTTCAGACATTTAAACTGTTACATCGTAAGGGGTAGAGTCCATGTAGGTAATTTCACATCCCGAATGCCGAAATGTAATTTTCAGTAACATCACGTCAAAGTGGCTCCGTGTCAAGGTGACGTTACGTTCCGGCTGGTGGACCGATATGAATATCATGTCAAAGTACTTGTCAGTATTACACCCACCTACTGCTAGGGACAAGTATAATCAAATAGTTTGTATACAATTAGAGCCGTTCAGTTAAGGACAATCAAATAGTGTAAGAAACACCAAAAATACGCTTACATTGTTTGAAACCTATAACAATTCTTGTTAACATATTGTCAGTTTACTATGTCATTGCTAATCGTAACAGCACCTAACTTCCCAGTAATTATTGAAACTCATTATTTGGCATACTGTAACATTTATTGAAATTCTGTTCACATTAAAAAAATAATACACGCATATTTGAAGCCAGAAACATGTTAGGAGGATTTGGGCTGAGGGTAGTTACAGAGTAGTTAATTAAAACATAATCAGCATTGTTTATTTCAATCATTTCGCTTTAAAAAATGGTTCAAATGGATCTGAGCACTATGCGACTTAACTTCAGATGTCATCAGTCGCATACAACTTAGAACTAATTAAACCTAATTAACCTAAGGACATCGCACACATCCATGTCTGAAGCAGGATTCGAACCTGCGACCGTAGCGGTCGCTCGGTTTCAGACTGTAGCGCCTAGAACCGCACGGCCACTCCGGCCGGCCATTTCGCTTATTTTTGCACGTTAACGACGGACATGTATTTGACCTTGTACACTATTTCTTGTATTTCAATTGTAACCACCGCGGATAACATTTTTTGTAAGTTTGAATAACTTCTGAGATTGTATTATAATTAACGAAATTACTGTGGTGTCACCGCCAGACACCACACTTGCTAGGTGGTAGCCTTTAAATCCGCCGCGGTCCGTCAGTATACGTCGGACCCGCGTGTCGCCACTATCAGTGATTGCAGACCGAGCGCCGTCACACGACAGGTCTAGTCTAGAGAGACTCCCTAGCACTCGCTCCAGTTGTACAGCCGACTTTGCTAGCGATGGTTCACTGTCTACATACGCTCTCATTTGCCGGGACGATAGTTTAGCATAGCCTTCAGACACGTCATTTGCTACGACCTAGTAAGGCGCCATATTCAGTTACTATGTCTTCTGAACAGATAATATTGTGACTCATGTACCGTCAAGAGCGACGTTCATCATTAATGGATTAAAGTTAAGTATGAAACTAATTACGTCCGCTTTCTGAATACTCATTCTTTGTCATGTTCCAGACCTCACGTCAGTATAGCTCATCCTTCCTCACGCCAGCCTGCGTGAGGTAAAACGCGTACATTTCGACCTCCTCTAGTAATACGGTGTTGGCTCTCCTGCTAACACTACAATTACAATAAGTAATAATATGCCAACTGTCAGCACATCTATATAAGATCGCGAGGCGGCCAGTGCCTTGTCTTCATGAGTAATAAATTGTACACCTGAAACAACAACTGTTTTTGCCAGATTATTGATAACCATACAATTCTGCAGCTCGTTACCGCTTAACGAACTTCCAAGTGACAGCATCTGTAACGAATCCTCAAGAGCATCAAGAGCAATTACTGTTATAAAGATACTGAGTTACACCCACCAAATGACAAGAACTTTATTTATAGCTCCATTAACGCTAGGAAAAGTCGATTAACTTTTAGTTTATAATCTTTTTTACGGCGACAGTTTTTTTACTCCCAGTGCTACAGTTACACCCCACCCTTCGAGCAAGACGCGAACACAAGCTTTCGAAATGTAGTACTATAGTAGAATAATTGTTGAACAGGAAGGCAGTGTATCGAATTGAATCGAATTTGAGGAAATAGTAAGTTATGCTCAACTTGACTAAAAGAAGGGATGAGTTGATAAGACACATCGTGAGACACTGAGCAATAGCCAGTTTGGTGTAAGAGGAAGTGTGGGCGGGAGTAAAAATTGTACAGGGAGACCTAGGCAAGAACGCAATAAACAATTCCAAGTGTATCGTTCAAGTGGTTCAAATGGCTCTGAGCACTATGGGACTTAACATCTATGGTCATCAGTCCCCTAGAAGTTAGAACTACGTAAACCTAACTAACCTAAGGACATCACACAACACCCATTCATCACGAGGCAGAGAAAATGCGTGACCCCGCCGGGAATCGAACCCGGGAAACCGGGCGCGGGAAGCGAGAACGCTACCGCACGACCACGAGCTGCGGACACCAAGTGTATGTAAGCTCCAATAATTATGGAGAGATGAAGGGGCTTACACAGGTTGCACTAGTGTAAAGAGCTGCATCAAACCAGCCTTCGGATGAAGGTTATAACAACATCTTTTCCAGGCATGCGCACACAGCCTTGGGATGCTTCTTATGATGAAGTTTGCGATAAAAAAATCCAGAAGACAGTCAGACTTTAGAATGTTAGGAGTTACGGCTTTCACTTCTGTTTGTACTCGGTTCCGTATCGTCACTCAACGTTGTTGCATAGGGAGACACATAAAAAGGGTCTTTCACAACCCCCCCCCCCCAAAAAAAAAAAATCGCATACAGTGGAATCAGGCGACCTTGGAGTACAATGGAGCAGTGCGAGATCCGAGTGAGGGAGTAAACAGATAACAGACGTACCAGATGGAGCAGAGTACCGCACTTGTCTAGTAAGTCGAAGATCCCGGGTTCGAATTCCGGTCCGGCCTTTCTGGCTCGTCGGCGCTGACTCCGCTTCATGTCCCGCTGCAGCTGTCAGCAGTCATCCCCCTTCAATGTGCGTATTGTGGTTTACCGGTGCTGGATCAGCGAGATGTCTGTTCTATCGTAGGAACAGACACTGTGTATTCAAATAATAGTCTTTAATATCCCTAATAAGATGGTTTGCAATAAACGTCTCATTTCTTCCAGCACTACGGGAGCAACGAGACGGAACTTTGTGTCATGCCTATATAGAAGCTCGGGCTAGAAGCTTTGAAAACGTGTTGTGAATGATCCATATTGCGCTAGTTGTGCAGGTAAATAAAAAATTTTCAAAATGTGTCCATCGTATTTTTATATAATTGTCTGCAGATCAACGGAAAATTTCGAGTTTTTTCATTCTTATTACTTTCCTTACCATGGATCCCTACTGAGCTATCAACCATTACCACAAGATAGAACATTCAGTTCGGTAGTGAGAGGATCCATACGCATACACCGAGAAATAAACATGTGTCATCTTTTACCAAATTCTATTTTATCAAATGACTCTAATTAAAATGTCCAGCTTCAAAAATTGAAGACCACTTAAAGGCCACCAAGGTAAACATGCATCTACAGACGTGAATAGAATGCGCTCTAACATCTAGAGACCCTTAAACAAGATTAATCAGTGGCTAACATTAACACCGAAAGTAACAAATGTTTCCGCATTGAACTGTAACTGTTAGCGTTTATTTGTTTGCACTACTTTTTCTTGCCACGATAAAAATTCACATGCAGTACAATGACATTCGGCCAAATTACAGATGACACAACTTGTACCCTTAGCGACTGTTAGCCTTTAACTAAAACAGGCAGCCTATTGAAGCGTGCACGCGGTAGTAATCTGAACGGTGAATTAGCTGGCAAGATGATCACCCTTCTCTGCAAACAGCTACTCCACTGTCCCAGAAGAGTCAACTGCTCTTGTATTCGCTGGAGCCGATGCGGGTGCAGCGCTTTAAAGCCTCATCGCACGACCCCGAAACCGCTTATCGAGATACAGGGGGAGATGTTACATCTACATCTGCATCTACGTCTACATACGTTGAAGAGCCACAGAAACTGGTACACCTGCCTAGTATCTATCGTGTATGCAGAAGTGCTGCAATATGCCGTGGTATGAACTCGGCTAATATCTGAAGTAGTGTTGGAGGGAACTGACACCATGAATCCTGCAGGACTGTACGAGGGAGTGGAGATCGCTTTTGAACAGCGCGTTTTAAAGCATCCCAGATATGCTCAATAATTTTCATGTCTGGGGAGTTTGGTGACTAGCGAAAGTGTTTAAACTCATGAGAGTGTTACTGGAGCCACTCTGTAGCAATTCTGGACCTGTGCGGTGTTTCATTGTTCTATTGGAATTACCCAAGTCGTTCGGAATTCACAATGGACGTAAATGGATGCAAGTGATCAGACAGAGTGCTTAGTATCACCTGTCAGAGTGGTATCTGGACGTATCAAGGGTCCCATATCACTCCGACCTGCACATGCCCCACACTTTTACAGAGTCTCCACCAGCTTGAACAGTTCTCTGCTGACATGCCGGGTCCATGGGTTCTCCATACCCCCACACCTCCAACCGCTCAACACAATCTGAAACGAGACTCGTCCGATCAGACACCATGTTTCCAGTCATCAAGTCTAATGCTGGTGTTGGCGGGCCCAGGCGAGGCGTATAGTTTCGTGTCGTGCAGTCATCAAGGGTACACGAGGGGGCCTTCGGTTCCGAAAGCCCATATCGACGATATTTCGTTGAATGGTTCGCATGTTGACACTTATTGATGGCCCAGAGTTGAAATCTGCAGCAGTTTGCAGAGGGGTTGCACTTCGTGTCACTTCGAACGTCGTTGGTCCTGTTCGTGCAGGATCTTTTTACCGTCACAGCGATGTCGGAGATTTGATGTTTTACCGGATTCCTGATACATTACTCTCGTGAAACGGTGGTACGGGAAAATCCCCACTTCACCGGAGATGCTGTGTCCCATCGCTCGTGCGCCGACTATAACACCACATTGAAACTCACTTAAATCTTGATAACATGCCATTGTAGCAGCAGTAACCGATCTAACAACTGCGCCAGACAGTTGCAGTCTTATTTAAGCGTTGTCGACGGCAGCGTCGTATTCGGCCTGTTTGCATGTCTCTGTATTCGAATAGTCATGCCTGTACCACTTTCTTTGGCGCTTCAGTGTAGAAACTCCGCAAGTCACTGTTCGGTTCGTGGCAGAGGGTATCCTGTATCAACACTCGCAAACTGAGCGAGGGAAAAGCGACTGTCTTTGTGCCTCTACATGAGCCCTAATTTATCGAATCTTATTTTCGCAGTCCTTAACGTCCAATGTTGATGGCAATAGAATTGTTCGGAAGTGAGCTTCAGATGCCGGTTGTCTAAGTTTTCTCAATAACGTTTCTCGAAAAGAACGTCGCCTTCCCTCGAGGGATTAGCGTTTGAGTCCCCGAAGCATCTCCGTAGCACTTACGTGTTGTTCGAACCACCGCTAACAAAACTAGCAGCCCGCCTCCTTAGGGTTTCGACATCTTCCTTCAATCCGACCTGATACGGACCCCAAACACTCAAGCAGTAGTCAAGAATACGTCGCACTAGCTTCCTAAATGCAGTATCCTTTACAGATGAACCACTCTTTCTTAAAAATTCTCTCAATAAAGCGAAGTCGACCATTCGTCTTCCCTACCATAGTTCTCAGACGTTCGTTCCCTTTCATATTGCTTCGCAGTGTTACACCCAGATACTTACACGACTTGACTGTGTTACGCAGGGCACTAGTAATACTGGAACCGAACATCACAAGTTTGATCTTCCTACTCACCCGCATTAGCTTACATTTTTCCACATTTTGTATTTTAGGCTAAGAGGGAATTCGATTAAGCATAGCAGATGCCGCTTGGATAGGAAAGAGGGGTGCACAAGGAAATTATTAAGAATCTCCACTGATGTATACACGTATATTTACAATTCGCAATCTTTTGACAATGTTGACTGGAATACTCTCTTTCAAATTCTGAAGGTGGCAGTTATAAGAGTCTAGCGGCAGGAAAGGGAGGCAGTGGTTGGGAAGGGAGTGAGACAGGGCTGTAGCCTATTCCCGATGTTATTCAATTTCTAATTTGAGCAAGCAGTAAAGGAAATAAAGAAAACTTTAGAGTAGGAATTAAATTCCATGGAGAAGACATAAAAACTTTGAGGTTTGTAGGCAACATTGTAGCTCTGTCAGAGACAGCAAAGGACCTGAAAGAGCAGTTGAACGGAATGGACAGTGTGTTGAAAGGAGGATATAACATGAACACGAGCAAAAGGTAAACAAGGATCATGGAAGGCACTCGAATTAAATCAGGTGATTCTGAGAGAATTAGACTAGGAAACGAGTCATTAAAGTAATAGATGAGTTTTGCTATTTGGGGGGCAAAATAACTGATGATGGCCGAAGTAGAGAGGATATAAAATGTAGACTGGCAAGGAAAGCGTTTCTGGAAGAAGGGAAATTTGTTAACATCGAGTATTGATTTAAGTGTCAGGAAGTCGTTTCTGAAAGTGTTTGTATAGGGTGTAGCCATGTATGGAAGTGAAACATAGACGATAAACGGTGTAGACAAGAAGAGAATAGAAGTTTTCGAAATGTGGTGCTGTAGAAGAATGCTGAAGATTAGATGGGTAGATCACGTAACTAATGTGTAGGTACTGAATAGAACTGGGGAGTAGAGGAATTTGTGGCACAACTTGATTAGAAGAAGGGATCGGTTGGTAGGACACGTTCTGAGGCGTCAAGGGATCACCACTTTAGTACTGGATGAAAGAGTGGCAGTTAAAAGTTGTACAGGGAGGCCAAGAGATGAATACACTAAGCAGATTCAGAAGGATGTAGGTTGCAGTAGTTGCTCGGAGATGAAGCACCTTGCAGAGGATAAAATAGCATGGAGAGCAGCATCAAACCAGTCTTCGGACTGAAGGCCACAACAACTGTGAATGAATCCAGTCTGGCGCCTGGTTTACTGACGGCTGAGCCGATGTTATCATTTCACATCATATGCCTACAAATGGCTACATCCTATCTTTGTAAAAGTGCGTTTGCACTTGCGCCCCTTGCGGCTAGTCACCTTCCTCCTGTAGCTTGCCCTACACGGAAGTTTTAGGTGCCCAGTGTGAACACAGGTGTGAATTGACATGCAATGTACACACGTGCCTCAACTTGCGTGTGGGGTAAGCACAGTCGCACGGCGACTGTGCGCAAGACATAGGTGTAAACGCACCTTAAGACTGAGCTTCGAGTTGTGACGTTGTTGTTGCAGTCGTAGGAAATCACGTCTTTGCATCTTTCCATTTGCTGAACCCTTAGATGAAGTTGCCAATCATAACCCCAATTCGAAACCTTGTTAAAATCTGAATGGAAATTTGTGAAGCTGTTTTCAGACTGTGTGTAAGCTGTCTATTATAAAATTAATATTACAGTTCTAATTAATTTTCAACGCCTGAACTGTTTCATTAATAGTAGAGCTCGCATCTGTTGGTCATTATTTTCTTAACCAACAGAAGCTCTGTTGACGTCATTGCTATGACAATGCACTTTTACTGAGTGGGAAAATACCGAATAATTACAATTACAATCACGACAGTTTCATGTTTATTACCAATATGGCTTCTAACCTGCAGACATGCTCGCATGCAATTATGTGACATTTTCTGCACAAATCTACTCCTCCACCACTTTTCTGTCCATCTCCTCTTCCCCCTCTCTCTGCCCATCTTTTCCTCCCCCTCTCTTAGTCTATTTCCTCCTCCCCCATCTCTATGTACATCTCCTACTTCACCACCCTCCCCCCAATTTTCACCCTGACACCTACGAAATCGAGAGATGGATTTTTACCTCCACACTACTTCTTTACAGGCAATGAGTGATGTGTTTTCCAAGTTTGATTGAAATCTATCCTATAATGTTTGGAAGAGATACGGTGCATACGTACACAAATGCATTTTTATAATATACAGGGTGTTAAAAAGTTGGTTATTTGAATTGAAGTGCACCAGCGGAATCTTCTGCCATTAACGTTCCGGTTAAAGTGTATTTCCCTAATCGTGTTGTCGCTGTACAGCACGGTGTGTAGTTTGACAGCTCAATGTATAATTGGTTGTGCACGCCAATACCTTCTACGTTGTTCCATTGAACTCCCTGTTGTGTGCTGGTCGGGTGAAGCAGAGGTTAGCCGGCCGCGGTGGTCTCGCGGTTCTAGGCGCGCAGTCCGGAATCGTGCGACTGCTACGGTCGCAGGTTCGAATCCTGCCTCGCGCATGGATGTGTGTGATGTCCTTAGGTTAGTTAGGTTGAAGTAGTTCTACGTTCTAGGGGGCTGATGACCACAGCTGTTAAGTCCCATAGTGCTCAGAGCCATTTGAACCATTTTTTTAAGCAGAGGTTATCTTGTCGGTGGGTCCGTTGACTGTCTGTCGGTTGGAGTGTCGTCGCATCGTCAATGGTTGAGCCGACTGCCTGTCTCACCTAAGCGAGCGTTAGTGTTTGATTTCTAGGCCAACCCTCGGAACTCCTGAGCGCCCTTGGGTGTACTGCCTTTTCTTGTTTGTTCTTGTTGTTTGTACTTGCATGGCTTCTAGCCGATTTTTAGATTAAGGCTGTCTTGCCCTTAAGGAGTCAGATGGCTTGGGCCATCAGCTTAATCTAAGTACTGTTTTACGTAAAGCTTTTGGCATTTTTTAAAATTAATGTCATTGAGTCTTAAGTGTTGGGCCTTCAGCCGATTTTGAATTTTAGTTGTTTGTTCTTAAAGTTCCAGATTCTTTGGGCCTTCAACCTACTTAAGGAACTGTTTTAAGATAAAGCTTTGCCTTTTAAATTTCTGATTTTGGTTAAGCCTTAAGTCATTGGCTTTCAGACGTTTTTAAATTAAACTGGTCTTGCCCTTAAGGCATGAGATTGTACGGTGCATTCAGCCGCTAATTAAGTTCCAAAACTAAAGCTGCGTTTTTTTTAATTCTTGGCTCCCGTAATGTTTGATTAAATAAAAGGTTGTATGTTCGAGTGTAACTGACAGCCGCTTATTTTGGGCCCTTCCCACAACTTAAACTACCTGTCCTGTCCTGCGGGTTTAGCAGGGCGTCTCACATATTTTTAAAGGTGGTAGTATGGAACAAAACAAGAAAAAATGTCCAATAAACATGGGCTCTAAAATGCCTACCTCCTGGGCTATGAGTAATTTTTCGTCTTCGCTTCTGTGAAGCACACCTCCTCTAATGCAAACTCTTTTCTTTCTGTAGTTTGAGAGATGCTAGTATGGACAAAACAAGACAAACGTATCTAGTCAATATGGGCTCTAAAACGCGTACCTTAGAAGATACGAGCACTTGTAAAATAGAAGATAAGTGATTAACCATAGTGAGGAACCACAACGGTTCATAGCTCTTAAGGGGGTAGACCAGGGTGCAGCTCGATTTTGGAACCGATAATCATGATTTTTTTGTCAGTAAAATAACAGGTTATAAAAATGACTTGAGACCCTTGTTTTACACCCTTAAGATAGTATTGCGTATTTTTTAAAGCAAAAGACTTGCTTTCGGACGAGACTATAAGACATCGACGAAGGACCTTCGCGCTATGCGAGGGCTGTTGGTGGAAGCTCTGAACGCCGCAATTTTAATCTAGAACAAAATTTAAAGAACTGCTTTGAACTGATGATATTGTCTGAAGTAGTACGTAGGGATATTTAACAAAAAAATGGTTGTTAACACGATGGCAGCACTCTGAAATAAAAGTCAATTTCTTCGACAAAACAGTTGCAAAAACGTGCATTAATAATCGAAATTAAAATGTATCGCAAAAACCCTACGTGTTACAGGAGAAAAAAAAATGTCGACTCACAAGTTACAAGAAGGTATAATGTAATTGCATGTATATTTCATGAATTATAACTCTCGCCAATCTTGAAAAATGTTGCTTAAAAATCAAGCTTTTAAAGTTTCAACAACTGAAAAAAAAATTTAATCGGCAATGTCAGCGCCATACAGTTGGCCTTTTTTCGTCGATGCCGAAAAAACCTCTTTTGGACTAAATTATACCAATTATCTGGATCCCGCTCAGCAGTCTTAGCGTTTTTGTACTACTGGAATTACTCTTAGAACTTTTTCTGTCCTAATAAATACGTTTATTTGTGAAACTTCCTGGCAGATTAAAACTGTGTGCCAGACCGAGACTAGAACTCGGGACCTCTACGTTTTTTTGTCATTTTCGAGCATTCACGTTCTTACGACAAGTTAAGCAGAGGCGAGACAAGTACATGCTTTCAGAATCAAAGCCGTAAACGAATTATGCTGCGAAGAGAAATCTTGCTGAGAATAGTATTTCACTTGATACTAATGCACTGTATAATACTGTCGTAAGCTAAGAGGACCCTTACTCCGTCGATAACTATTAAAGTGTTACATCGGATGCATTCGAGCACACAGATGCACCAGACACCCATTCAAAGGAACATTTTAGGCCAATCAAAAATTGGACTCAAGAGAATTTGTACCATTATGTACCCCCTTAAGGTACCTGTTTCAGTTTACCTCTCAAAATAAAGAACACTTTTTTTTTAACACTCAGTGTATACAGTAAATGTCAGTCTCTATGTTTTTAGCTCTTATACGCCAACTGTTGAAATCACCATTCTTACCTTTACATCTAAGTCCATTAGCTGCGATATACATCTATATGCTTACTCTGAAATTCACACTTAGGTGCCTTACAGAGGGTTCATCGAACCATTTTCATACTACTTCTCTACCATTCCACTCTCGAATGGCGCGTGGGAAAAAGGAACACCTAAATCCTTCCGTTCGAGCTCTGATTTCTCTTATTTTATTATGATGATCATTTCTCCCTATGTAGGCCTAGGTGGGTGTCAACAAGATATTTTCGCATTCGGAAGAGAAAGTTGTTGATTGAAATTTCGTAAATAGATTTCGCCGCAAATAAAACCGCCTTTGAAACTTCCTGGCAGATTAAAACTGTGTGCCCGACCGAGACTCGAACTCGGGACCTTTGCCTTTCGCGGGCAAGTGCTCTACCATCTGAGCTACCGAAGCACGACTCACGCCAGGTACTCACAGCTTTACTTCTGCCAGTATCCGTCTCCTACCTTCCAAACTTTACAGAAGCTCTTCTGCGAACCTTGCAGAACTAGCACTCCTGAAAGAAAGGATATTGCGGAGACATGGCTTAGTCACAGCCTGGGGGATGTTTCCAGAATGAGATTTTCACTCTGCAGCGGAGTGTGCGCTGATATGAAACTTCCTGGCAGATTAAAACTGTGTGCCCGACCGAGACTCGAAGTGCAGGTGTCCATAATGTTCTGGCTGACCATTGTGCAAAATCACGTTACGTGGCTGGTTGAGATAGGCGCTCGAAGCAGCTGCGCCATTCACACTGCAGCTGTCAGGGGTCTTCTTTCACCACTTCTCCTGCAGCCGTGCTGTAACAGCGTAAAAAATACTTCGCCTCTGGCTACGGTGAGCGTAACCCTTGAAGTTTTGGCTACGGTGAGCGTAACCCTTGAAGTAGCTCGTTACAGATAACTGCATCATCCGCAAAAACTACGAGGCTACTATTAACACTGTCTGCCTGGACATTATACACGAGATGAAAAGCAAGTGCTCCGAAAAACTTCCCTCCGGTGCACCTGGAGCAACGTCGGTCGACAAAGCTTTTGGCGTTATCAACATGATCTTCGGATAATGAGTGGCCCACAACAGCGTTTCTTATAGTACGTGGTGCATTTAACATTACAGTACTGTCTCTCCACGTGACGGCTTGGGATATTACACTACTGGTCATTAAAATTGCTACACCACGAAGATGACTTGCTACAGACGCGAAATTTAAACGACAGGAAGAAGATCCTGTGATATGCAAATGATTAGCTTTTCAGAGCATTGTTTGCGCCGGTGGCGACACCTACAACGTACTGACGTGGGGAAAGTTTCCAACCGATTTCTCATACACAAACAGCAGTTGACCGGCGTTGCCTGGTGAAGCGTCGTTGTGATGACTCGTGTAAGGAGGAGAAATGCGTACCATCACGTTTCCGACTTTGATAGAGGTCGGATTGTGGCCTATCGCGATTGCGATTTATCTTACCGCGACATTGCTGCTAGTCGAACTCCAATGATTGTTAGGAGAATACGGAATCGGTGGGTTCAGGAGTGTAATACGGAACGCCGTGCTGCATCCCAAAGGCCTCGTATCACTAGCAGTTGAGATGACAGGCATCTTATCGACATGGCTGTAACGGATCGTGCAGCCATGTCAAAATCCATGAGTCAACAGATGGGGACGTTTGCAAGACACCAACGATCTGCACGAACACTTCGACGACGTTTGCAGCAGCATGGACTATCAGCTCGGAGCCCATGGCTGCGGTTATCCTCGACGCTGCATCACAGACAGGAGCGCCTGCGATGGTGTACTCAACGATGAATCTGAATCTGGGTGCGCGAATGGCAAAACGCTATTTTTTTTTTTGTACAGCATCATGATGGAAGCATCCGTGTTTGGCTACATTGCGGTGAACGCACATAGGAAGCGTGTATTCGTCATCGCCATACTGGCGTATCACTCGGCGTGATGGTATGGGGTGACATTGGTTACACGTCTCGGTCACCTGTTGTTCGCATTGACGGCACTTTGAACACTGGACGCTACATTTCAGATGTGTTACGACCCGTGGCTCTACCCTTCATTCGATCCTTGCGAAACCCTACATCTCAGCAGGATAATGCACGACCACACGTTGCAGGTACTGTACGGGCCTTTCTGGATACATAAAATGTTCGACTGCTGTCCTGGCCAGCACATTCTCCAGATCTCTCACCAACTGTAAACGTCTGGTCAATGGTAGCCGAGCAACTGGCTCGTCACAATACACCAGTCACTACTCTTGATGAACTGTGGTCTCGTGTTGAAGCTGCACGGGCAGCTGTACCTGTACACGCCATCCAAGCTCTGTTCGACTCCACGCCCAGGCGTATCAGGACCGTTATTACTGCCAGAGGTAGTTGTTATGGGTACTGATTTCTCAGGATCTATGCACCGAAATTGCGTGAAAATGTAATCACACGTCAGTTCTAGTATGATATATTTGTCCAATGAATACCCGTTTATCACCTGCATTTCTTCTTGGTGTAGCAATAGTAATGGCCAGTAGGGTAAGTACCGCACGGATCAGAAGCGAGACGAATGAAGCAAATATGTCTTGGGTACAACAGTTGCGACTTATGCAGGCGTTATTATCGAACCACGACGACTCTCTGACGCAGTGCGAAGATGGCAGATACAACGCACTCCAGGAACAGCTGCGTTTAGGAAGCCGCCAATTAGACGCACGGCGAAGCGCGAGGGTTCAAAATGGATGCGGGAAGAAGCACCTACGCACACGGTTCGCGTGCTTTTATGTCGCACGCACACGTTTTCACACGGTCGCATCCCGTCATTAGCGTTCTCACACTGTCTTTAAGCCATCAGCTTGAGGTTCACAGCCGTTTCTGTCGCATAATGAGTTACAGTCTGTAATTATAATTCTGAGTTATTCTGGGAAATAATTTAAGGCGGAAGCTTTAAAGATGAGGAAGGGTGGAGACGGCGGAGCCGGGGGGAACGGGGTGAGGGGAGGCGAGGGACACTAAAGACTTACGACCTAATTCATGCTGGAGCGGCAGAAAATGGTCTGTAAATTAAATGATTGCTTAGAGTCGCCATGACCTTTACGTACAGGATGCGTCGGGGAGTAATCGCTAATTAATGATCGCGTTATCGTGATGCCACATCCGATACCAAAAGAAGAGAGAAAATAAATGTGTTTCTCACAGTGACGCAATGGATTTTACTCGGCGATTGTGCTCGCGATAAAACTCTTAATTTGACACGGTGCCGCTTGTCGTGAAAGTATTGATAACATTTGCTCTAATATTGTGAAACACAGTATCATTTCTACCTTGATCGTTGTACGCATTGAGTTCAGGAAGTAAGTTACGGTCGTCGTCCCACGCTAAGACCGTTATGTTACAAAGTCAGTGCAGTTCTTAGATTATCACTGGTTTCGTGCAAGGTAGCAGACCCTTGGCTTATGTTTATCCGACCAGCACACCTTAATGTTATAGAACTTGCAGAGAGGAAGTACTGCGATGCACCGAGGATGGACCTACCTCAACATCCGCGTTTTCTTCTCCATTTACACCATCTATTGAAATTTGGACCTCATGGTTTTGAAGAAACGGAATTAAAAACTTCGTCTTTAAGTCTCCATATTCTTTATGTTCTTTGCAGCCTGGCCAGATGTGGTTTTGCATCCAGCACGAGCTCGAATATAATGCGACCACCGTAGCGACCATTTGCTTCTGTGTCCATCACCTAAAAGTAAGCAAAACTATAGTTGAATGTGAAAAAATATTATCACTGTTATTTTCAGAAAGTACGACAACAGGTACTGTGTGTATATTGAATCTGAGACCTAGAAACGAGACACTGGACTCGCATTCGGGAAGACGACGGTTCAATCCCGCGTCCGGCCATCCTGATTTAGGTTTTCCGTGATTTCCCTAAATCGCTCCAGCCAAATTCGGGATGGTTCCTTTCAAAGCTCACGGCCGACTTCTTTCCCCGTTCTTCCCTAATCCGATGAGACCGATGACCTCGCTGTCTGGTCTCCTTCCCCCAAAACAACCAACCAACCTAGAAACGACGGAGAGGCTTCGTCCCAGGCCACAGCAGTCCACTCACTCCTCCGTCGCCCCACACCGAACCCAGGGTTGCCTTGGAAGGACTCCTGATGACAATTGGAGAGCTGCGTGATTGAGAGGTAGGGGCTCCAAGGTCGAAACGTCGAAAACGGCCGGGAGTGCAGAGTGCTGACCTACCGCGTCCGATGATGAATGGCTGAGGGTGACACGGCGGTCGGTCGACTATCGCGTTGTCTTTCATTTCGTATGTGTATATGGAGAAGTTTCACACTACAAGATGCGCCAATGGTAGAAAGTGAAACTGGAAACATTGTCTCTTCAAAAATTAAAAATTGAGATATTAAGAAATTTTATTCGCATGTTGTTAATCTAAATTCACTTCAGCTATAGTATTTACTGGCGTCAGATGAAAATTTGTACCGGACCTAGCCCCTGATTTCCCGCTATACTCGATCGGTCGTATCACCGCTTCGGCTATCTGAACACGCCTCCGGGACCAACGGAGACTTCCACAAGGATGATTTGTCCACATCTCGTAAGGTGTATGGGAGTTAGGTCGGTCATAGAGGCGCGCTCCGATAGCCGAAGCGATTAAGGCGACCACTCGACTTTAAAGCAGGAAATTCGGGTTCGAATCTCCGTCCGGCACAAATTTCAATCTGTTATCAATAAGCTGAAGTCACTTTAGATTCAGAATTTGCGAACCCAATTCAGTAACATTTAATGAGCAGCTGTATGTCGTCACGCGGCTTCTGACCCTTCAGAAATGCCTATATATCTGAAGCAGTACCGTTTCACGCGAATTGTCAATGCAGACATTTTACAGTTACGTAATAAGTACTACGTGCTTCGATGAGTTAAAACGACGCTGGCCGACCGGGGTTGCCGAGCAGTTCTAGGCGCTTCAGTCCGGAACCCGCGATTTTTTTTTTTTTTTTTTTTTTTTTTTTTCAAGCTCCGCTTCTGTAACGCGTGTGCGATGCGGCAACAAATGCTGCGTGCTCCATCTACAAGAGTTGCGTGAGCGTCTACGCTCCAAAACACGCAAGAATAGCAGCTCTTACACGGTTCTGTTACTTGAGCAGCTGGCTGACGTTCTGTCGTTTGTCGTTGTTGTTTGGGCTGTGCGCTGTGCTGCTGTTACCATTGTGTAGTTGACTGCTATGCAGTGACGGGACCGTGGCCTACATTCTGGGAGGATGTTCTGCCGTGTACTTTCAAAACCAGTTCGTGCTGATGTGTAAATACCTTTATAAATTCAGGACTGTTCCTCCGGCTGATAAAGTGGTTTCTTCGTTAACAGTAGCCTTCCATTCTTTGCGTCTGAACTTAAATTCGTTGAAATTTATAGGTATTTCTGTGACCTGGCAAGGTAAGGGTCTTTTGGCCCTCTGTTATACCTAACTAGACTTCTTTAATAAGTTGACAGTATTACGTGTAATACATGAGCAGTTGTAAGACGTGTGTATTTCTATTGTCTATTGGCAAACTACAATTTATGAAAGATATTTATATTTTATTAAAAGGGTTAAGTAGGAATAATTAATATTTGTCATGTTGGAAATAACTGTGGTAGCAGGGAATGTCTGCACCAAAGTATTGTTGGCAAGAGAGACCGCAAATTGATATAATTTTAAAAAGGGCGGGAGAGATCGCGTATGGATACATTTTATAAAAGAGCGGGAAATACCTCGCATTGATACATTTTGTAATGGTAGCAGGGATTGTCTGCACCAGAAAGCATTGTTGGCAGGAGAGACCGCACTTTAGCGTTCGTAGGAAGTCAATAGTAAGCGAGATAGGAAGATGTGTAGCAGGTCTGAAGCGAGAGGTTGAGAGGAGCGGTGTGCCTGCCAGCCACCAGCTATGATTTACAAGAGATTATAAACGGATCTACAGAGACATCAACTAACTATTATCATAAGAGGAACTAATATTATTGAATTATTTTCTTTGCGAAACTCAAGACTACTGAAGGTATGTTTGCGCAATGCTAGTTGTAAGATTATTGTAAAAAGTAAGTACCATTTGAACGTTTGTGAAATAATTTCATTACCAGCAGTAAATATTTGAAGAAACGTTTTCAGAATATAAATAATTTTTGCCGGCAATTTTGCAGTACTGATTATAATCCATCCCAAAAACCATCAACGTAAAACTTTGCAAAAATTTTATTGTTGTCAAGAAAAAGTGTAACTATGAATTACATAACATCTCTCAAATTAATTAAAGAATAACGTCAGCTTTGCTATTAAAGAATGACGCCAACTTTGGTAATAAATACAGCCACTTATTATGACAGCTCACCAGCAGCTGATAGAGTATAGTAAACTAGAGTAAGTAATTTCATGTCGCAGATCGATGTATAAGCCACATGGCTATCCAGTAACAGTAAAAAAGGTAAGGAACAGTTTTGGGTTATTGCAGGTAACGACTGAGGGCCACGACGATGACACATTCTATGTTTCGTCGAAATAATCAGAAAATCACTTTTAATAAGCAGCAATTAAATTTGAATGCGAAGATAGAGAAAGAGAATAAATTTCAAAGGAAAGATTTCATTTGTTATTATTAAGCAAGAGATAGAAATCCAAAGGAAAGGTTTCATAGGTTATTATAGAAGGGAAAGTAACACAACGAAAAAGAAAGAGATATAGAGGAGACGGTAAGGTTTCACAGCGCCAAATAACGACAACGAGAGCAACAACAATAATAAAGTACCCGCCTCCGTGGCCGATGCCTGCGATTGGTCGCAGCCCGCAAGCTCCATTGGGCTACTTCCTGTCACCTGGCGACATTTTTGCTATCAAATACAGGTATTATACACTCACCCTTCCCCTGAAAGCCGGGTTTTTTTACTCGCTATCGTCCGGTCTCGTGCAGCGGTCCCATATTTCACCACTATGAACAAACACCTTTCAGCCGTCTAGTTTCCTAACTTATTTTATTTGGCTACCAGTTTCGGCGATTTACTACGATATCTTAAGGCACCTACCTGACCGGAAAATTCCACTTCGATTCTGATCAAAACAGGGGCCAGTAATCGAGAACCTGAATCTGTAGATTTCTGCTTCTACAGTGATCACTTCAACCATCAACAGATTCATTGACTGTGGGAGAGCCTGAAAGGAAGGGAACTGGAGAACTCGAGATATGCTACTATAGGTAGGTGTTGAAAATTGTGTGGCCCGATCAAATACAAAATCAGAACATTCGTATTATCGACGAGTAGAGGAACCTCCGGCAAACACTGCCAAGGACAGAAAGATAGGAAATGTGTGAAAACATTACAGAATAACTTCCATGGTACTGGGGGGAGGTCTGGAGGGTAAAAACTGTAGGTGAAAACAGAGATTGGAACACTTCCAACAAATAACTGAAGGTGTAGCGTGAAATGCTTCTTTGACATGAAGAGAGTAGCGCAGGAAAGTGATTCGTGGCGTGTCACATCAAAGCATCCAGAAGACTGAATGATGAAGCATTGTTGCGAGCCTCTTAATGCAATATTTTATTTACATGGAAATGAAGATAAAGTGGAGTTTGCTGCCATACTTAGTCCCCTCCCCGCTATGCCACACTTACATCATCACGCAGCTCCTGCCATCTCTTAGGAAAGTTACGGTGGAGTCGTTGACTAACACAATTTTAGCCACGGACAATAAAAATAACGGTTCTTTGTTATGTCACAGTAATTCTCGACATGATAAAAACAACTATCTGTAAAAATAATGCAGTAATGATCCTTATTATAAAAGGAGAAAAATCGTGTTTTCTGTGCTGTTTTGTAACAACCGTATCGCACCAGTAATTACTTATTCTTGCCATTTGTGCATAAGCTGGAGTATGAGATACTTCCCGCTTTACTTTTAAGCAAAAGACTGTGCGATATTCTAGCCGTAATTATAATTAAAGCAAACATATTTGTTAAGCTCATTTTCCGTCGCCTCTGGAACGACCTACGCCGACACGCAACCGAATTTATGAAGCACTTCCCGCTATTAGCTTAACGACTTCCCTTCTTCCTTCCAGTTAAGTTACAAGTTACATATTCATAACCTACTGGATGGGTTGCGCTGGCTGAGACGAGCTGCAGGTAATCAATGTGACACGCGTTCCCGTCTTCCCGGGAGCACGGCGGTGGATTTTTATCTGTCTTATCTCTGAAACTG
The DNA here is from genome assembly GCF_023897955.1 of Schistocerca gregaria. Lineage (NCBI taxonomy): Eukaryota > Metazoa > Arthropoda > Insecta > Orthoptera > Acrididae > Schistocerca > Schistocerca gregaria. The sequence continues at coordinate 1,158,672,354 of NC_064920.1, read as the reverse complement.
CTGTGGATATGATTTCCACATTATTTTTCATTGAGTGTCAGTTAGGCTTGTTGCAATTCTCGCCAGCTGTAGGGATCAGATCTTTGGGCACGTACTGCATTGAGCTAGGATTTGGACATCTGGGCTGCAAAGTGGGAAAACATTTGTGGGTGGGGGGAGGGAGGGGGGAGGTTTACAGTTTCGAAATTTGCCTTACAACGAACGAATACCTGTATATAAGATCTTGATAGGAAGCGATGGACTGGAACTACAAATTTGTTGCGAGGACAATACTGCACCATCGGCTACATACACACCTAGTGTGCATCTGTCCCGCTTTACGGCGAAAAGTTTGCTGGCGTGTACTGAAGTGCTGAAGTGTACCTGTCTCAGAGCGATTATTTTTAGTGTGTACTCCCTGCGCACGTATGGTGATCCACATTTTGTTCTGACTGCAAGGACGTCTATTACTGCCCACGTTAACAATACACATACAATACACATACCGACTGCAAAAATAATTTGGTTCCTGGTATGAAACGACGAAACGCTCTTTCTTCGCTTACTATAGATGGTATTACTGTGATACTTGCAGCTGTGTCTGCTCATTCTATAGAGTTAACCGTTACTAGCTTGTTGTTATAAGGAGTGATTAAAAAATTCCCGTTTCAGGGCGTATATGCAACGTAGCACCGACATGTAGCTGTAATATCTCTTTATATTCGATGAATTATTCTGATACCGTTCTACCCTTGAATGACGTTTACTAATTTTCTATCTTCATACTCGCAGAATCCATGCGCAAAGTAGTTTCATACAATAGCTATGCCGTGAGCGCATAATTATTATTTGTAGTACTCTCTCTGGTGGTTGTTAAAAAAAACTTCCGAGATTGTCTTCGTGCCGAGTAGCCTGAGCATTGTTTGAAAAATTCTAATCTGAATATTGAGACTTATGACAAAAGATAACTGATACGAAATTGTACGATTAAAATGGATATATATATATATATATATATATATATATATATATATATATATATATATATATATTGCTTCTGCATACAAAAGGTGTGTAACAATTTACATTATTTGTCATTTGAGAATTAATGATATTCATCGATATATTGCGCAGTTGTTAATCAGAAGGGAACTTCCGAAAGACTGGATACGAACCTGCATTTAATAATCCAAGAGCTGCATTACTTCTCCGGAACGTTAAACTTCATCAAAGCCAAAACCCGCTTGATCTGAGGTTTCCCGACTGATTATACAGCGCTCCCAAAAATAGGAGGCATTTTATTTGTACAGATTAGCAGACTGCAGCAAAGCATGAGCCTGCAGAGAAGAAGAATCATCGCCTGATTTCATTCTAACAAGTAAAATTTCTGAATCATTTTGAGTGAATGAGTTATGCCTGTGTTTTCTATTATGAATGATTGATTGCTCGGACGAATTGAGAACTACAAAACTATATAATTACATAGATAGGAGGAAACATTACATTGCCAAGAGATTAGTGTGGATTTGTGTCTTTCCCAAGTGCGTGCGGTAAATGCAGACATGCGAACTATGACGACGTTATTACCAAACGCGTCCAAACAGGACCAACATGCTGTTAATATCTCTTCTTGGCTTCCGAAGGACAAACACCGGCAGACATCCATCGGAATGAAGAATGTGTATGAGGCAGCTTGTCTGCCGAGAAACACCGTTGTAGAATGTGCACAATTGATGATGCGCGTCCCCATGTCGCAAATGTAACGCAGAAGTTACGCCAAAGTGGGAGACACTTGAGAACCCGCCCTATAGTCATTTGTATCCAAGGGATTTCACGCCTTCGGTCCCTGAAATGGTGACGACTCTTGCCGCGTGAGGATTGTAACAGGCAGCTACACACCAGGACACGGTCTTTTACCAAAAGCGTAACATCAACACGGTGTGTCGGAGGGATGGTCGCCTCAATACTCAAGGAGATTTTGCCTGACTGACATACCGGTTCTGATCTGTAGGACCTTTGAATGGAAGTTTTTGATTAGCCCTTACAGAGGGTGGTTTTGTAAGTCTGGTGAACTCCCAAGAAAGAATGGAACATTTCTGTTGCGCCTTCATAGGTGGTAAGAATGAGTATTCCAAAGATCATATAAATTTCGGCAATGTACGGCATACATTTCATTGTTGGCAGCCGGCTGAATTGGTCGTCAGTGTGTCGACTGCGACTGAAAATGGAGAAAACGGTTTCATGCTGTTATAAAGCGTTTCCATTTGAACGGTTACTCTACCGCACAGTTCAAAATAAAACTTGATGAACACAAGCTGCGACGTAGTTGCGAATACAAACAGTGATCCAGGTACTGTCAAATGTTTTTTTATTCCAGTCTTTGATCACAATATAAAGTCCTTCCACGATGACCGGTTTCAGTCAGTAATGACCATCTTCAGATCCACAACGTAAAAAATATACAACTAGTGGGCAGTCCATCTATCAAAACAATACAGTTTTTCATATCACGACATACTCTCATACAAACAGGGAATGTGCAGGTAAAACAAGGTAAAGCATACCTGTTCTACACCATGTCCTGATGTGATAAAGCCGTAATGACACCACCAGAACATATAAATCCACTCAGCAAAGCATCGTCACGTAGGACTAAAATATAGTGTAACACAGGTCAGTCATTTTGCAACTGGCGTTACTGCACAAAACATACTGAAGTGCAGTAGCTACCAGAAGTATGTTTGTCTATGTGCTTCATAGCTGGAAGCTACTGCACTTCAGTATGTTTTGTACAGTAACGCTAGTTTGCAAAATAACTGTGACCGAGTTTACACCATATTTTAGCTCTACGTGACGATGCTTTGCTGAGCGTATTTATATGTTTTGGTGACGCCATTACGGCTTTATCACATTAGGTTATGGTGTAGAACAGGTACTCTTTACCTTATCTGTACGTTCCCAGTTTGTATGAGAGTGTATCGTGATATGAAATACTGTATTGTTTTGATATATTGCCCACTAGTTGTGTATTTTTTATACTGTATATCTGAAGATGATCGTTACTGACTCAAACCGGTCACCGTCGAGAGACATTATATTGTGATCAAAGACTGGAATAAAAAACATTTAAAACTTGATCTGCACCATCATTGAAGACCTTTTTTTTTTTGTTTTGATTAATGAATTTAAAAGTGGGTTGACAAGCACCGAAGACGAAGCGCACTCCGGCTATCCATATGACGTAACCCAAGGGAAAACCCATGATATGACAATGCAAGACCGCCGAATAAAATTCGTAGTTAGCTGAGGCTGTGAGCACCACAACTGAGCGATCGCATAATATCCCGCACGGAGAACTGGCTGCGAAGAAGCTGTGACCGAGGTGGGTGCCGCGATAACTCAGTCCACAAGAGGTGTATCCGGCAAAACATTTCAGTACAATGTCTGGTGAATCGCAAACTGCAAGTCTTTTTGCGGCGATTTGTGGCTGTTAGTGAAACCTGGATCAATCATTACATTGGCTAGAAAAAGACTAATGTTGTAACGCAAAAAGGTGCTGTTTCAAAAGATAATGCACCATCTCACTCATCGGCGATCACAAAAGCGGTAGTGCATGAATTCGGCTTTGAACTGTTTCCGCATTCACCCACTTCACCAGTATAGCCCCAGTGACTTCTTTCTGTTCCCTATTTTGAAGCTTTGGCTTGGTGAGAGGGAATTTGCATCAAATAAGGAAATGATAGTTGGAGTCAACGATATTTTACGGAGTTTAACAGAATCTATTTTTCTGATGGGATGAAAAAGCTGGAGGAACGCTGGACCAAACGTATATCCCTCAAAGTAGACTATGTCGAGAAGTAAGGTGAGCTGTTCACGAAACAATTTTTTTTACTACACTTATCAGAACACGCTTGTAGTATCACTTCCTTTATAATCCGAAATGTTTCTACTGTTCTAATTACAGAAACAGCTTTGCTATCTAGGATATCATTATGGTACTTATGTTCATCTGTTCGGAGACTAATTTGAGGCAGCTCCACACGCTGTCTATTCTGTGCAAGTCTCTTCATCTCTGCCTGTCGCTAACTACATCCGACTGAACAAGCCTTGGTCTACGCCTCACAATTACCACCTTCCCATCAGATCTTCATTCCTTTATCAAATTAACTGTTTCCTCATATCCTGTACTATCAATCGAAGCCCTCTCTTAGTCGATTTCTTCCATAAGGCTGTCTTGTCCCCAATTCTAATGCGTCATCAGTTTTATAATCGGCACATCTAATCTTCAGCGCTTCAAAAGCTTATATTCTCGTCTTATCTTTACTGTCTCACGTTTCACTTCCGTATAAAGATACACGTCAGACAAATTCTTTCAGAAAAAACTTCCTAAATTTGAGTACAGCATTTTTTGCTATTGAAAGTCTGCATTTTATATCTTCTACAAATCTTTCATTCTAGGTACTTAACTTTTCAAATAGCAAATCCCTTTTACTAGTGACCAAACGATTCCAGAGAACTGAAGTGGCAGAAATGAAATTTCTTAGACCTTTCACTGAATACAGGTTAGAATATCATAAGAGGAACAGTGAGATAAGACATGAGCTCCTTGTTATAGGAATCGCAGTCAAGATCCCACAGTATAGAAAGGAATGACCATCTACTGCATTTGGATCAAAACGGATACCAAGGAAAATTTATGACTACAGGTTCCAGGGTAGAAGAAGGCTAGGACCACTACAAACATGATGGTGTAATCAGCCTTAAATTGCTTGGTTTCGATAGAGGTAAAGTTTGTAATTCGAAAATGTACAAGATGATGGTGATGAAGACACAGCTGTATGTAATACACATTCGTATTGACAGTAGTCACATATGACTGTTATCCATAAATACACTTCTAGAAATGGAAAAAAGAACACATTGACACCGGTGTGTCAGACCCACCATACTTGCTCCGGACACTGCGAGAGGGCTGTACAAGCAATGATCACACGCACGGCACAGCGGACACACCAGGAACCGCGGTGTTGGCCGTCGAATGGCGCTAGCTGCGCAGCATTTGTGCACCGCCGCCGTCAGTGTCAGCCAGTTTGCTGTGGCATACGGAGCTCCATCGCAGTCTTTAACACTGGTAGCATGCCGCGACAGCGTGGACGTGAACCGTATGTGCAGTTGACGGACTTTGAGCGAGGGCGTATAGTGGGCATGCGGGAGGCCGGGTGGACGTACCGCCGAATTGCTCAACACGTGGGGCGTGAGGTCTCCACAGTACATCGATGTTGTCGCCAGTGGTCGGCGGAAGGTGCACGTGCCCGTCGACCTGGGACCGGACCGCAGCGACGCACGGATGCACGCCGAGACCGTAGGATCGTACGCAGTGCCGTAGGGGACTGCACCGCCACTTCCCAGCAAATTAGGGACACTGTTGCTCCTGGGGTATCGGTGACGACCATTCGCAACCGTCTCCATGAAGCTGGGCTACGGTCCCGCACACAGTTAGGCCGTCTTCCGGTCACGCCCCAACATCGTGCAGCCCGCCTCCAGTGGTGTCGCGACAGGCGTGAATGGAGGGACGAATGGAGACGTGTCGTCTTCAGCGATGAGAGTCGCTTCTGCCTTGGTGCCAATGATGGTCGTATGCGTGTTTGGCGCAGTGCAGGTGAGCGCCACAATCAGGACTGCATACGACCGAGGCACACAGGGCCAACACCCGGCATCATGGTGTGGGGAGCGATCTCCTACAATGGCCGTACACCTCTGGTGATCGCCGAGGGGACACTGAATAGTGCACGGTACATCCAAACCGTCATCGAACCCATCGTTCTACCATTCCTAGCCCGGCAAGGGAACTTGCTGTTCCAACAGGACAATGCACGTGCGCATGTATCCCGTGCCACCCAACGTGCTCTAGAAGGTGTAAGTCAACTACCCTGACCAGCAAGACCTCCGGATCTGTCCCCCATTGAGCATGTTTGGGACTGGATGAAGCGTCGTCTCACGCGGTCTGCACGTCCAGCACGAACGCTGGTCCAACTGAGGCGCCAGGTGGAAATGGCATGGCAAGCCGTTCCAGAGGACTACATCCAGCATCTCTACGATCGTCTCCATGGGAGAATAGCAGCCTGCATTGCTGCGAAAGGTGGATATACACTGTACTAGTGCCGACATAGTGCATGCTCTGTTGCCTGTGTCTATGTGCCTGTGGTTCTGTCAGTGTGATCATGTGATAAATCTGACCCCAGGAATGTGTCAATAAAGTTTCCCCTTCCTGGGCAATGAATTCACGGTGTTCTTATTTCAATTTCCAGGAGTGTACAATGATGCGCTCAAGATGAATGATTTAAAAATGTTAATGTTGCAGTTTCTGAGGTAGTTCTGTTCTGCTCAAGACACCAGAAACGCGCTTTGCCTGACCACAGTTCGCACCCATTCACCAAGGAAGAAAGACGAGATCGTTGGATTAGCGGACAGGCGTCTCAACGCGTTCCTTCGGAATGTAACTTCACCGGCTTTACCATGGCACCGCCTGTCTCATTGCGATCAATCCGGTCCTGGTGCGAAGTTCTTCCGCGAGTCGACGTAATGAGCACGTCTGTATGTACAGTGACGCAAATGTTAACCGAGTCCGCGGCAGTGGGTAACGAATCGGCTTGTTTGGCTCTCCCATGGCTGTTCCGTTGGGATAACGAGCGCCTTCACAGCGGAAATACCACTTTGGCGACGCCTGCTAACAGGTAGTACTGTACCAGCGGCCGCTGCCGCCGCTGGGGAATAGGCAGCCGAAGCTGCTGGCGCCGACGGACCACAGCAATGCTCGCACTGTCGCGACGCGAGAGCCATCCTACGGCAGCGGGGCGAACTCGTTGGGTCGCGAAAATCTACGATACCGCTTTCGTACCTGCAGCTGCCGAACACGGTACGGCGTTCTTTTATAGGAAAGCTAGCAGCAGGTGTGTATCCAAGGAGAAGAGGGGTCATGCGAAGTACTACTTTCTCCCTCGTTTAGAAAATCCTTTTAGAAGAAGCGTTCATATTTTCTTTTCTTCTGCATTTAATGCCTCATTGAACCACTCCTGTTAATCGTCTTCTGGTTATCCTTTACAATAAGTTTTCTTTCCGTATTATTCAGTACCTTTCCATTCGTTATGACCTTTTTTCTCGTTGCTCATCTGTATATACCATTTTTATTGTATCTTGTTTATGTATTTTGCTTTAAATCTTATTTTTATGTCTTTTCAGTTTCTCTACATTGTCTGTTTTGTTTTGCAAATCACCCAGGATTAATTCTAGTCCTTTCTTACCGTCACTGATTTCCTTTACCTAGCCTATCTGTTGCTTAATGTTCCAATGTATCTCTATAATTTTTCTTGGTAAATTGGTGTCTGGCATCCTCATTAAGTGGCCAAAAAAACTGCTCACAGCTCTTAAGGTATGCACTTTAGAGACCAGATGACCGAGCCTTTTTTTTCTCGTTTTGGACCCTAGTACTTCCTCCCAAAATGTGGAAAGCAAAGAGCTTGCAGTAGAAGAGGTCCAATGTCAGAGGCATCAGATCGATTTTCGCTTATAACTTTCGTTTCCGGACCAGGTTACGTCACTTCAGATTGATACATTTAGCTTTGTCCCTCATCCCTGAAAGTTTGTAACATCGTCACAGAATCACCCTGTCTATATCAGATGGCTATAATTAAAGTGCAATTACTCACGAATGTCCAGTCTGGTCTGTAATTATCGTCTGGCAACAAAACAGATCCGGTTTATGCTGTAAAAAAGTTAGTTTCAATTTTGACCAACAGGTGCAAACCTGGTGCTGTGAAGTATCTTGTCGAGATCTCTGGTGCTCATATTAATGATAAAATCAACGTTATTCTGTTCTCACTTGTTTGACGTTTCCTGCCCGCATGTCGTTCCTAATCCATTACATATGGAAACATTTCTCTGAGGAATGATTATACTTATCCACTGCAGTATTTCTAAAATTTCCGGATTTTAAAAAAAAATAATATTTTATGTTAAGTAAAATATCCTGGAACCACAGACTCTTGACAATCGTTTGTTTTTCTTAGTCATTCTTATAATCAGCCACATGTTAAAATTACTAATTTCTCTTTTGTAAATTGTGTAATTAAAATGTTATTACTGACAAATGAAAAATCATCATATTAATTCCTATCTCACTGATTCTCTGCCATTCGGTACTGTTCCACCAATCCCTGTAAGTTCTTTTGTAAATTTTATAATTAAAATGTTATTAATCACAGATGAAAAACCGTCGTATTAATTCTTATCTCTCTGTTTCTCTGTAATTCGATACTGTTCCCCCAATCCCTGTATGTTTTTGTATGGAATGGAACGCATTTCCCCCTGTTTTTTTTTTTTTTAGCTTTCAGTGGAACATCTCATTTTATTTCATTATTCGCAATGTTATCTAATGTTTTCTTTTGAGTAATATCTGATAACCTTTTCATTTTTGACGTTTAATAAGAAGTTTAACTCAATCTACATTCCAAATGGGACACAAGAAATCAATAAACCTTGGTTTAAATTTGGTCCTGCAACAAAAATCCCGTTTAACAGATGTGAACCATCTGTTAAATTCGCCTTTTATAAACTGAGCCTGGCCTTCAAATAAATAAATTAAAAAATAAGCAAAATTACAAGGTGACACTACCAATTTGTTGCTCCAGAAAAAACATACTGCAGCTTTTCAGTCGTCAGCTTCCTTATTCGCTAGCTTCCCAACCTGTATTCAACGGGGCGCTAATGGTTCCACAAGCCAGTGATTGGGGACTACGAAAGCGCTGTTCAGCTGCTATACTTCCTGAGCTATTACTCAAAAACTGTCTTCAGTCAACTAATGTTCACGTCCAGTTTTGAACTACGACCACGGAATCTGTCGTTCATTAATGGTTTGCATACTAATGATTAAAATCTCACATTTTGAAAGTGACTTGTTCGGGTCACGTCAGTCCGATTTTGCAACAGCTACAAATTTAATTGAAACTCTACAAACATTTAAGATAGTTTCCCAGACATCAGATCAGCGACCACCAATTCAATCTTCGCTGGCTGCGCGGGATTAGCCGAGCGGTCTAGGGCGCTGCAGTCATGGACTGTGAGGCTGGTCTCGGGCGGAGGTTCGAGTCCTCCCTCGGGCATGGGTGCGTGTGTTTGTCCTTAGGATAATTTAGTTTAAGTAGTGTGTAAGCTTAGGGACTGATGACATTAGCATTTAAGTCCCATAAGATTTCACACACATTTGAACATTTTAGACAATATTCGCTGTCGTAAACGATTACCTCGCCTGACTCTGGACCATAATGCTCTCACGAACTCTTAACGTCCACTGCCACTATCACGTACCAAATGAACCGCGTTTCCACTGTCCTGTATTGGTTCAACTGGGTCTGAGCACTGTGCGACTTAACTCCTGAGGTCATCAGTCGCCTAGAACTTAGAACTAAATAAACCTAACTAACCGAAGGACATCACACACATCCACGCCGGAGGCAGGATTCGCACCTGTACCGTAGCGGTCGCTCTGCTCCGGACTGTAGCGCCTAGAACCGCACGGCCACTCCGAACGGCGTCCTGTAATACTTTAGTAATTTTCATGTAAGAATTACTTTGTCATGGGGGCTGACAGCAAGTTACAATCGGCATGGGGGGGGGGGGGGGGCGGAGGAAGAGAAACACAGAGCCCTACCGCTCGGAGTGCGACTGCTACGGTCGCAGGTTCGAATCCTGCCTCGGGCATGGATGTGTGTGATGTCCTTAGGTTAGTTAGGTTTAAGTAGTTCTAAGTTCTAGGGGACTAATGACCACAGCAGTTGAGTCCCACAGTACTCAGAGCCATTTTTTGAACCTACCCCTCGGACCCATCCACTTATGCATAAAAAAACCTAACAGGTTGTAGCATTTGACAGAGCACAACCTTTCAGGCACAATATTTACGAAAGAGTGATTATATGTTCATAGACCGTTGTGTAATGCCATATTTCCACGAACACTGAACATAAACACACAATCTTACCTACAGAAAGCGGGAAGGAAGAACATGGACGTAACGTTTCCGCAAGAAACCCCATAACTACATTGAAAACTGATGTAAACATAAAAGGCGATTAAAATTCTATGGACACATGTGCAGGATGAATAATGACGGAATAAAGTAAAGTAGAAGAGTGCCCCGCGATCAGGCTCTGAAGGCCACGCGACTCGAACGACCGCCGTGTCACCCTCCGTCATTCACCGTCGTAAGCGCTACGGAGGAGCACGTCAGCAGTGCACCGCCCTCCCGGCTGTAGCAGACGTTCCAACTTTGAAGCCGCTACCTCTCAGTCAGGTGGCTGAGTGCACCTCGGTCCAGTCCTAGCGCCAAGGAAAAATCGCTGGCAGTATCAGAAATCGAAAGCGCCCCCCCCCCCCCTCCCCTCCCGCTTGAGTGTTTGTTGTAGTGATCGCTCGATTACTGAGGTGGACGAGTAACGACAGAGCACCTAAGGAAATATTTGACGAACCAAACAATTACAAGTCCAAAATCACATGGCTGAGAGAAGTGAGAAGAGATATCGGAAAAATATGGTAGTCAGCTTGAATGAAGAGAAAAAAAACTGAACACTTTACTCAGATGCAACAGAAAAAGCAAGCTTTCAGGACAGAGAAAAGTCTAGAACTGGAAGAAAGAGGACAAGAGGAAAAAAGAACAACATTCTCAAACAAGGAAAGAAGTGTGGGCGCAAAAAAACACAAAAAACAAAAAAAAAACTAGATACAAAAACAAAGAAGGAGAAACAATGTTGATTTTGTATCCTTAAAAGGGCTACTCGAAATAAAGAAAAGGAGAAAAACAGCACGTACGCCTAAAAAATATAAAGAAAAAAATACATGCTATAAATATTGATGTTCAAAAATGGCTCTGAGCGCTATGGGACTTCACATCTGAGGTCATCAGTCCCCTAGAACTAAGAACAACTTAAACCTAACTAACCTAAGGACATCACACAAATCCATACCCGAAGCAGGACTCGAACCTGCGACCGTAGCGGTCACGCGGTTCCAGACTGTAGCGCCTAGAACCGCTCGGCCACCTCGGCCGGCAAACATTGATGTAAAATTAAAATTAGTTGCTACCAAATCACTGTCAATGGTTAAATACAATAGTTCAATACCGCTAGGATACTAAGCATAAATGAGTCATTTAAGTACAAGGAAATCATAGTCTGTTACTGGCAGCACATGGGGCAACTTAGTTTGACCAGAGTTTTATCACTCCCTCCAAATCCTTGAACTTATAAACCGCATCTCACTTTCCTATTACGTCCGCCTCAATAATTTCCCAACTGCAACCTATACGCTGAGTCGACAAAAGTCATGGGACGGCTCCTAATATAGTGTTAGACTCCTTTTGCCCGGCTTAGTGCAGTAACTCGACGTAGCATGGATTCAACAAGTCTTTGGAAGTCCCCTGCAGAAATATTCGGCTGGCCGTGGTGGCCGAGCGGTTCTAGGCGCTTCAGTCCTGAACCACGCGGCTGCTACGGTCGCAGGTTCCAATCCTGCCTCGGGCATGGTTGTGTGTGATGTCCTTAGGTTAGTTAGGTTTACGTAAGTCCTAAGTCTAGGGGACTGATGACCTACGATGTTATGTCACATAGTGGTTAGTGCCATTTGAACCAGAAATATGGAGCCATGTTGTCTCTGGAGCCGTCCATAATTGCGAATGTGTTGCCAGTGCAGGTTTTTGTGCTCAAACTGACCTCTCGATTATATCTCACAAATATTTGATGTCAGGCGGTCTGGGTGGCCAATACACACGCTTAGAATTGTGCAGAATGTTCTTCAATCGATCGCGAACAACTGTGCTCCAGTCACTCATAAAAATTCAGTTGCGGAACAGGACGTCCATTAATGGCTGAAAATGGTCTCCAGGTAACCGAACATCCAGAGGATCCAGACCATTCCATCTAAACGCAGCCGACGCCATTATGGAATCAACACCACATGTCACAATGCGTTGTTGACTACTTGGATCCATGGCTCTGCGCCACACTCGAACCTTACCATCAGCTCTGTCGGGGCTCATCTGAGTAGGCCACGGTTATCAAGTTGTCTAGGGTCCAAACGATATGGTCAAGAACCCAGAAGAATCGCTGCAGGCTATGTTGTTCTTAATTATTTTCGGCCATAATGGCTATGTTTATGTACCGTGACTGTGTGGGATAATTATTTATTTCAAGTTTCTGCTACCAGTCACTTTTTATTTTATGCTTAATCAAACATAATGCAACGCGTTTCGAACATGTTTTGTTCATCTTCAGGCGTTTATACATACATAGAGAAATGTTACTTAAAAATAAACATTCTTAAACTAGATTATTCTACAACACTTCGTCCATTGTTTTTTTACTGTAGCTGCTGGTGTGGCATCTGGGTGGAATTATAATGTGCAATAGTGTAATTCAATCAACAGCTCCGCCATTGCACCAGTGATGCGAGTGAAGCAGCAAGATTATGAAACTGTGAGTGATTCACACTATTCTCGCAACACATAACTGATACAAAACTCTCTGCATCCTATACAGGCTGTGATATACATAGTCAACCACAAAGAAGAAAACCAGCAGAAGACATCACTGATTTCGATTTTTAGCCATACACTGCCCTCCTCCTTCCACCCAAATGCCACGCCAGCAACTACAGGAAAAAACAATGGACAAAGTGTTCTAGATTAATCTAGTTTAAGAATGTTTATTTTTAAGTAACATTTCCCTATGTATGTATGTATGTATAAATGCCTGAAGATGAACAAAACATGTTCGAAACGCGTTGCATTATGTTAGATTAAGCATAAAATAAAAAGTGACTGGTAGCGGAAACTTGAAATAAATAATAACTATGTCGCGCTGTTAGAAAGGCACAAGCGTCGGTCATCTGCTGCCATAGCCCATTAACGCCAAATTTCGCCACACGTACGTCCCACTGTGATTTCTGAATTATTTTGTGCAGTGTTGCTTGTCTGTTAGCACCGACAACTCGACGCAAATCCCGCGGCTCTCGGTCGTTAAGTGAAGGCCATCGGTCACTGCGTTGTCCATGGTGATGGGTAGCCCTTGATATTTGGTATTCTCGGCACACTCTTGACACTGTGGATCGTAAGTATTGAATTTTCTGACGATTTTCGCAATGGAAGGTCCCATGTGCCTAGCTGCAACTACCACTCCGCGTTCAAGGTCTGTTAAATCCCGTCGTGCGGCCGTAATGACGTCGGAAACCTTTTAACTGAGATCACCTGAGTACAAATGATAGTTCCGCCAATGTGTTGCTCTTTCATATTTTGTGTATGTTGTACTACCGCCATCTGTATATGTGCATATCTCAATCCTATGACTTTTGTCTGCTCAGTTACTGTTTGCGTGGTATATCTGTAATCTGTCAGAAAATATTAACAGCAAGTCTCATATTCTCTTTATATGATGCAATTATGTACCTTGCTGTAAAGTCTGAAATAGACGCCGCAAGTATTCGTCGAAGTGGTAGGGTAAAACGCCTGCCTCTAGGACACCGCTTCTGCAGCAAATGTGTTTTGTAACGCTGATGGACCGTAGACGGAACTGCTTGAAAAGGAGCTGACAGCATTCAGAACGTCAGGTGGCGTTTACAGCGTCCACGCCTGTAGCAGCAACACCGTAGCGGCGGCTGAGCGCACTGACCGTAAAGGCTTTAGCGTCACATCCCACGTTTGCTGACGAAGACGTGACATGCCTCTTCCCCTGCAACTCCGACTCTCCAAAGTGTCGCTGGATGACCTTCCTGGGCATGAGTTCACGGTAATCCTCCGCTATCAAACGCTTGTGTAATTAGTATATACTGTCATCGCTACTGCTTGTGATGTAAAGTATTCATCAGAGAGAGTGCGTTTGCGACACCCTTTTCTGCGTTACTACAGATGGCACGTAACTGTCTATTTCTGCATTGGAGTAATAGGGCGTTGCCTTATCAAAACGAAGAATTTAAATTGTGAATATAGCCACCAACTTAGTGTCTCCAAGTGGCGTTCTCTCGCCCTGACCAATAAGATGCACGCAAATCGTGAGTCCGCTTCTCTTGTTGCGAGTCTACTAATAAACTGACTAAGGCAAAACTTTACTGTGATATGGACGTTTTATTCTAAACATTACATGAGATTAAACCGAAAACCACTCTCCGATATTGTGTGGTAAAAAATGTACACCGACGGGACTCACCGGTTAAGTCATTGCTCATTCTTATTACTCACAGATGTAATCATTGTACGCCAGTGAATATTTGAAAAAGTACTGCAATTATATCACAAATCCAATTACACTTCCTAAGCTCATTTTCGCTTTGCGTATGCAATTGTACTATCAGACTCTTCTACTTGTTGGCGCGCGGCATTAGTTTTCTGTTCGACCCTTCCTTGCCGACTGCTTGAGTAGCCCGAACCGCTTCGGTAGGCGGTCAATCAGCGCGAAGTTGATGACACACGAAGTAACTCGGTTCTCACTCATTGTTTAAATATTTTCCAAAAATTGATTCTAAAATGAAGTTTTGATTATGTGGTGATAGCTAAATATTCAGAAGTTCTCTTCTATTACTGTGAATTAGCTGAGTTACACTTCAGAAACGCCGAGTGGTTCTAGACGCTACAGTCTGGAACCGCGCGACCGCTACGGTCGCAGGTTCGAGTCCTGCCCCGGGCATGGATGTGTGTGATGTCCTTAGGTTAGTTAGGTTTAAGTAGTTCTAAGTTCTAGGGGACTGATGATCTCAGAATTTAAGTCCCATAGTGCTCAGAGCCATTTGAACCATTTTGAACCACTTCAGAAACGATTAATGAATGGTTACTGTAGTTAAGATGGAGGATTTACGCTCGGACCAGCGCACCAAAACTCACATTTTCAATCAAATTACAAGACCATTGAGGTGGCGCAGTGGCCCGCGATAGATCTACTTGCAGCATCATATAATGTTAGTATCTCACTCCACTTTGCGACATCATACTTCATGCTTTCCGTCTTCGCTCCGTTGTAGTGTGAAGCATGGGAGTAGATTTCATGGCTCCCAATCAGAAGTGTTGCAGTTCCTATGCGCAGTTTATTCCGCAAGACATCTTCTTGATGTTTGCCGGTATACTTTTGTTATTCCGTTTATGAGCAGTATCAGTTTTTTCACAATAACGTGGTTTTTTTGGTCACAGTGTACTTATAAGAATTCGAACGTGATGTATACTTGCAGAAAGCATGTTATTACAGTTGTTGTTAACTAAGGATGTAAATAATGACGACGGAATTTCCATTCCAGGTGCATCCTGGTGACGACTAGGCACTATTCGAAGCTGATTTTAAGAGCAAGTATAGCCACCATTTGAAGAGAGTATACTTCCATAATTATGCGACGCACTGAAGTGTGTTAATAATTATGCTCATACCAGTTACAAAAGAAGAATTTCCTTGCAAAATGTTGGAGTTGAGCAAACTGATAGTCTGAAATTATGGGAAGAGGGCCAACATGACGAAGGTTATGGTTCAAAATGGTTCAGATGGCTCTGAGCACTATGGGACTCAAATTCTGAGGTCATCAGTTCCCTAGAACTTAGAACTACTTAAACCTAACTAACCTAAGGACATCACACACATCCACTCCCGAGGCAGGATTTGAACCTGCGACCGTAGTGGTCACGCGGTTCCAGACTGTAGCGCCTAGAACCGCTCGGCCACTCCGGCCGTTGAAGGGTATGGTATGTATGGTACTTCAGTACCTGGCACTAAGAGAAACGACCAACAATAATTGCTCCATTGGCAATATAAATAGATGGGCTGTTGGACAACAGCTTCTTAAACAAAACGAAAAATTTAAAGATAAAGCTAACTTCGCGTAAACTAGATTATCAAAGAACGCAAAAAAAGTTAGTAGGAGATCAGATTTTGAAACATTCCGGATTATACGCGTAGCTAAGCGTGAACTAAAAGTCTTGGTTGCAAATAGAGGATATTACAAATCGATTTTTACGAAAACATGAAGCATCGGAAAGCATATGGCGGTATGTATTTAGGCGTGATGTAGTTTTCATACATTACCACACCACGAATGAACACAGTCGAAGTAACAACCTGCGAAAATAGCGATTCCCGATCCTTGATGTCTCAAGATGAGTCCTATCAACGATCAATTTCTTCAAGCAAAATATGTGGATAAAAAAGCCTAGGTCAAGATCGTTAAATTGCTTTTATTTAATAACTAATTTCGGCTCATGGACGATCCATCTTTAAATCAATGAAACTTTTATTACTTGATTTCGTGTATACCAACCGCCAGGCATACGAAATCAAGTAAAAATAGTTTTACTTATCTGAAGATGGTTCGTAAGTGAGCTGAAACTACGTGTCAAATAAAGGAATTTTAGCAATCTCGACTTAGGACGTTTTATCCACATATTTTTACACATGTCACGCATCTTCCCACTTGACAATGTCAAATAAAACCGTCTTTTAGTTGTACTACAGATTTCTTTTCTTCAGGAGCGTACACTGTACCTGTCTTCATTCCTTCTGACTGGGGCTGCAGCCTGCATTACCTAATATTACGTACATACTGTGGTGAACTGTACTGATGCTTTGAGCTGTTTGCTTAAGTCACGTCGCCCGCACATAATGTCGAGAAAGCGAATCCATCAGGTACGAATTACTTGCCTGCAGCTTTCAGTGCGGGCGCCCTTAGTTAGTAGGCATCCCGCTACACAGTTAAGATTCGTTGTCCGTCAAAGCAGAGCGTTCTGTGAGCACTTTTCAAAGCCCTGTACTTATCAATATGGAGAACCAATGTTTATATTATGTTTTTGGCTTAAACCACTATTCCGTGCTAGAGTCACAAGATTATGAACGTCTGCCTAATAGGGCACTGGTCCAATTTTGGAACGTAAAACAGCAACGATTCTTCGTGGCATGGATTCGGAAAGTTGTTGGCTGGTCCACGGAGGCATCTGACACAAGATGTCTACGCAATGATCGTAAATTACGGGCCTGTAGTTTGTGGGAGCCGCCCTGGCGTTCGATATCGTCGCAGATGTGTTCCACCGGGGTTCAGATCAGGCGGACGGATGGCCAAGGCATCAACGTGAGTTCACTATTAGCCTCCTAAAACCAGTGTAGCACGATTTTTCCCTTGTGACAGAGACAATTATCCTGCTGGAAGATGTCCTCGTTGTCGAGAGAGACATGAAGCAGGAAGGAACGCAGGTCATCCGCAATTACGTTCACGTAATCGACAGCTATCATCGTGCCTTCGTCTACTGCCAAAGGACCCACGGAAATCTGCCCCTACTACATAATACCAGCACCAGATCCCCGTCCCATCTCTTGTACGAGACGGCAGAACTGGGATACATGGGAGTAATTTTAATTAATAATGAGTAGACATTAAGAAAGTTTTTTATTGGCTTTTTGGACGCGCCCATACAGCCATCTCAACAGTGGAATGTCATTTACGACACTAAAAACGCAAAGACAACACAACACCCAGTCCTCGTATGGAGAAAATCTCCGATACGGCCAGGAATCGAACCAGGGCCTCTTTGGTTATTAATACGCGGAGCTGACCGTACAGCTACAGAGGTGGATCATTATGGAAGTTGAAAGTCAATATATTTGTGAAATATGATGCTATAATGGTAAAGACACTGCGTAATGAATCACCATGTCGAGAATTCTGATTGAAAACGGTGAGGACGATACTAGGCAAGGTTCCACTAACTTAGCATATCGCACAGTTCCGTTACATATAATTGTGTCTTTGCCACTAAATCCATAAAACTTCATATGACGCGGTAGTTGTGACAAATTGGACTGTGTTTTGACAAGTGGTCAGCACTGCACCTGCTCTGACAAATATGCTTCTTCCGTTTCTTTTCCTAAAAAATTACCTATCCTCTTTTCTCTTTAGAGTAACAGAGATGTATGGGGAACCATTGTAGCAACAACAACGTATGCAAATGGGAAATTCGCAGAACGTAAGGACATTTGACAAACGACAGATTGTCATGTCTCGGTGCCGGGACTGTGTATACTCGTAACAGTGAACCACCTCGGCTGTTCGTATCCTACAGTGGATGTCGGAAGCTTTCCCGCTCTGTAAAGCAGTCCAGACGGCGATCTGTGGCACTACGGTCGCAGGTTCGAATCCTGCCTCGGGCATGGATGTGTGTGATGTCCTTAGGTTATTTAGGTGTAAGTAGTTCTAAGTCTAGTGGACTGATGACCTCAGATGTAAAGTCCCATAGTGCCCAGAGCCATTTGAATCATCTTGATCTGTGGCAGATCCGACGACTGAGTCGCAAGTGGAGGCAGAAGTATTCCGGAGCACAACGTTCAGCGACATTGTTAAAAAAGGCTTCCGCACCGTTAGACCCCTACGTGTTCGCATGTTGGCCTAGCGACATCGTCAATTAGGACTTCAGCGGGCACGGAGTCATTACTATAAAGAGAAATGAGGATAGGTAATTTTTGAGGGAAAAAAAGCGGAAGAAGCATATTTGTCGGAGCAGGTGCCGTGCTGTCCATTTGTCAAACCACAGTCCAATTTGTCACAACTATCGCGTCATATGAAATTCTATGGATTTAGTGGCAAATACACAATTATATGTAATGGAATTGTGCGATATGCTACGTTAGCGGAACCTTGCCTAGTGTCATACTCACTGTTTACAATAAGAATTCTCGACATGATAATTCATTACTCAGTGTCTTTGCCATTATAGCATCATATTTCACACATGTTTCGGCTTTCAACTTCCGTTATCGTCCGCCTGGATGTCGTGTTGTCTTCACGTTTGTATCGTCAAAAATGATATTACACTGTTGAGATGGCTATAGGGGCGTGTCAAGAAAGTCAATAAAAACCTTTCGTAATGTCTAAACATTACTAATTGAAATTACTCCCATGTCTGGTCGTATGTACACAAGCGGCAAGACGCAGTCAATACCTCCGCTGCGCAGTGCCGATGGTACTGTTATCGACGACTGTGCCGCTAAAGCGGAGTTATTGAACGCAGTTTTCCGAAATTCCTTCACCAGGGAAGACGAATGGAATTTTCCAGAATTTGAAACACGAACATCTGCTAGTATGAGTTTCTTAGAAGTAGATACCTTAGGGGTTGCGAAGCAACTCAAATCGCTTGATACGGGCAAGTCTTCAGGTCCAGATTGTATACCGATTAGGTTCCTTTCAGATTACGCTGATACTATAGCTCCCTACTTAGCACTCATATACAACCGCTCGCTCACCGATAGATCTGTACCTACAGATTGGAAAATTGCGCAGGTCGCACCAGTGTTCAAGAAGGGTAGTAGGAGTAATCCATTTAACTACAGACCTATATCATTGACGTCGGTTTGCAGTAGGGGTTTGGAGCATATACTGTATTCAAACATTATGAATCACCTCGAAGGGAACAATCTATTGACACGTAATCAACATGGCTTCAGAAAACATCGCTCTTGTGCAACGCAGCTAGCTCTTTATTCGCACGAAGTAATGGCCGCTATCGACAGGGGATCTCAAGTTGATTCCGTATTTCTAGATTTCGGGAAAGCTTTTGACACCGTTCCTCACAAGCGACTTCTAATCAAGCTGCGGAGCTATGGGGTATCGTCTCAGTTGTGCGACTGGATTCGTGATTTCCTGTCAGGAAGGTCGTAGTAATAGACGGCAAATCATCGAGTAAAACTGAACTGATATCAGGTGTTCCCCAGGGAAGCGTCCTGGGACCTCTACTGTTCCTGATCTATATAAATGACCTGGGTGACAATCTGAGCAGTTCTCTTAGACTGTTCGCAGATGATTCTGTAATTTACCGTCTAGTAAGGTCATCCGAAGATCAGTATCAACTGCAAAGCGATTTAGAAAAGATTGCTGTATGGTGTGTCATGTGGCAGTTGACGCTAAATAACGAAAAGTGTGAGATGATCCACATGAGTTCCAAAAGAAATCCGTTGGAATTCGATTACTCGATAAATAGTACAAATCTCAAGGCTGTCAATTCAACTAAGTACCTGGGTGTTAAAATTACGAACAACTTCAGTTGGAAGGACCACATAGATAATATTGTCGTGAAGGCAAGCCAAAGGTTGCGTTTCATTGGCAGGACACTTAGAAGATGCAACAAGTCCACTAAAGAGACAGCTTACACTACACTCGTTCGTCCTCTGTTAGAATATTGCTGCGCGGTGTGGGATCCTTACCAGGTGGGATTGACGGAGGACATCGAAAGGGTGCAAAAAAGGGCAGCTCGTTTTGTATTATAGCGTTATAGGGGAGAGAGTGTGGCAGATATGATACACGAGTTGGGATGGAAGTCATTACAGCATAGACGTTTTTCGTCGCGGCGAGACCTTTTTACGAAATTTCAGTCACCAACTTTCTCTTCCGAATGCGAAAATATTTTGTTGAGCCCAACCTACATAGGTAGGAATGATCATCAAAATAAAATAAGAGAAATCAGAGCTCGAACAGAAAGGTTTAGGTGTTCGTTTTTCCCGCTCGCTGTTCGGGAGTGGAATAGTAGAGAGATAGTATGATTGTGGTTCGATGAACCCTCTGCCAAGCACTTAAATGTGAATTGCAGAGTAGTCAT
This sequence comes from Schistocerca gregaria, assembly GCF_023897955.1. Lineage (NCBI taxonomy): Eukaryota > Metazoa > Arthropoda > Insecta > Orthoptera > Acrididae > Schistocerca > Schistocerca gregaria. The sequence continues at coordinate 1,158,651,725 of NC_064920.1, read as the reverse complement.
GTAGATGTAGATGTATGCCAGTTTTGCCGTCTCGTACACGAGACATTACAGGGAGAATAGTAATTACTACGCGAATGTGCTAACTCTATAGCTCAATCCCATCCACAGTTGTTCTGTGGGAGGCAGTAATAACTTTTGGTAAAACCCATTTTTCATGACGAAAATTTCTGAACTGTTGATAATATTCTCGGGCTTGCCACCGAATGTTCAGGTTGTATCTATTTGATTTGAAGATCCGACCGCAAACCCGAATTGAGCAACACTAATTACATCGCCGGAAATGCTCAAGAAGTCTGTTTCAGTTTAATTGGTTTCAAAACTTAAAGGCGAAAAAAATTTGAGATGTACATCATGCTTCCTTCCGCTACATTCAAAAGTGAGTGACTACTGAGCTGAAGCACACAGCGACAGAGTAGCGACAACTTGTAAGGTAGCAGCGTTGCTATTCATTAGAACCTGCAGTAAGACAGGCCTTCAGCGATTGAGTATTTAAGAATGGCAGTTGGGCTCTAACGTGTTTTGAAGCTAAAGTGAGTAGTTACGGAAACTAGGCTGCTCTCTGGAAAAAACTGAAAGACAAGGAGCTAACTTGGTTTTGAAGTTGTCTGCTTCCGAAAACCAACTGGTACGGCTGATCTGGTGATAACCCTCCTTCTGTAATAGCTCACGTACTGAAGGTCAACAAACATGCGAACGTTTCAAAATTTACCAGACAAAAGGTAGCTACGGAGTCAGAAGCCAGATTATAGTCTCTGGAATTTACATATGTTACTAGGCACTTCATTGCAACAAAGAAAGTTTCGTTCAAATTTTTACTGCGCAGATACAGGTCGTTGTATTTTCTATTAGCTACAATGATTAGTCTATGGTAAAGAAGTCAAAGTTAAGCTCTGAATCGAACAGATTTACCGCAGTTGTCGTCTTCTTTATTTTATTATTATTATTATTAGTATTTGTAAACTTTAACTCTTCTTTATTTTATCATTAATATTATTATTATTATTATTATTATTATTATTATTTGTAAACTTTAACTACTCAGCTTATAACACTACCGGCTGCTACTAAACTAACAATACACCGATAATGTTACTCCTGTGAAAGGGTGCTTATTTGATCTTGATACTGGATAATGGAAAGGTATCGAACATATTTTGCTTTCCTAAAGATTTCCATAGAAAGGAAGCAGTGGCAAACCAAACAAGAATCGAATCAAGGTTCTGTCGGTAGTAAAGTAAACTGTAACTGCATGGAATGAAACGGTCCCCAGCCTATTTAGATGAAGTTATGCCAAGTACTAATACTATTCATAAAACAAGTTAGCTATTAAGAAGGACTTTATATTATATTAAAATTCTGTTATGCTGATATGTAAGATACACGGCAGAGGCGCAGTTTAGGAATTAATGCATAAGTGGTTTGACATGAGCTACACGGGAAGAGTATTAACACGCTTAGACAACAAACTGGTTCTCAATAACACTTACTATCTGTAGACTACAGCAGGAAGCTAATGATCATTATAGGTAAATGATTCCTATGGTGGAGCACTAGTGACTTGGGCATGGGGTTCTATTGTCAGTTTGTTATTGGAAATTACTACCATCGAAACAGTTTTCAAGTAACAGTATCTTTTGCATTGGTTTTTATTTTTATTCTCAAGGAGCACGCACTTCCTTAGACTATTTAACTCAGAGAGGACGTGTAATATCTGAATCAATTACAGTTTGAAAAGTTGTAGCTATTTGTTTATTGTAGTACACTAATGTTATGAGAATGAAGTTGAGCTTCTTGAGTAATGTTATTACAATACGAAAGTATTCCATAAATAATAAGCCAAATTATGTTCACGTCCGAGGCTATATTATATAACCTTGCAGTTCTTCTCGCCTCGTTCAGTTCACAAGAATCGCGCAATTTGTCTGCTAGCCATCGACTGACTCAAGCCACGCAGGAGCCTTGCAGTCCGACCGCCAGATCCACCTTTTTCTATTCCCCCCTAGGCAGTTCCGTTGCGGAGGGTCTTATATGACTACAAACCTACTTTCCCTACGCATGAACCAGTATTACAAGTGAAGTTTTAACATTTTCGTTTTCTTACAGTTTACTACTTTTGAAATTACATTAATAGATTAATTAAAATTACAATAATGAATAAAACATTACCATGGATGTTACATCAAAGACCATAGTTATCCAAAGGTCACATTATGTAAAAAACAGACAAAAAGTTAGATAAGACCATCATAGGTAATATCGATAATAGTGTTACAAAGTACCTTAGAAAGTCCAGTCTTTATACTAAGGAAGCTTTAGGAGTATCAAGTTTACATACAAAAACTTGAATTTGAATAGGTGCATAGGTTTTCATTATTTATCGCCAAATCCCCAAAACAATTAGAAGCGAAAAAATACTGGAACAGAAACTAAATGTTGTTATACGGGGCGTGTTTTTTAAGTAAGTACCGTTTCGAAATTAAAAAAAGAGACTTGCTAAGATATCTCAATAATTTTACTTTTACATGAAAGCCTGTACTTTAATCTACGTACTGACGCTAATACAGTCTGATTCTTCCTTGTTTACGTTGTGTAGTGGGTGTTTAAGATGCTCCCGATAATCGTAAATCCCGCCGACTGTGAAGTACGAGTTTAGTGCTAAAGGCCTAAAAGCGATCGATATTCATCGTGAGATCTGTGCAGTTTACGGAGAAAACATTATGAGTGATGGAATGGTAAGAAATTGGGTGAGAGCATTTAAAGATGACCGCACAAATCTGCGTGAGGAACAACGGAGCGGGCGTCCTTCGGTCGTTAATGAAAGTTTGGCGCAGGAAGTGGACAATAAGGTGGGAGAAAACAGGCGCTTTACGATTTCCTCCTTGCGGGATGACTTTCCTAATGTTTCTCGTAGTGTTTTGTATGGCATTGTGACAGAGCACTTGAACTACCGAATATTGTGCTCACGTTGGGTACCGAAATTGTTGACGGATGTGCACAAAACCAAACGTTTAGACAGTGCATTGACTTTCCTCGAGCACTACCATAACGACGGCGATGGTTTTTTAAGCCAAGCGATGAAACATGGGTGGTCTACTTCACACCTGAATCAAAGCAACAGTCCATGGATGTTGAGAAAGGGCATCGATTTGCTGCAAGACAGTGTCCGTCCGCATGTGGCGAATCAGACCAAAGATCTCATCACATCTTTTCAATGGAAAACTCTAGATCATCCTCCGTAAAACCCTGATCTTGCACCCAATGACTACCATCTGTTACTGGACTTGAAGAAACACCTGGGCGGTCAGCGTCTTCAAGACGATGACGAAGTGAAAACAGTAGTGATGCAGAGGTTAAGTCAGGCGGCAGACTTCTATGAGGAGGGGATTCAAAAATTGGTACAACGTGCCTCAATATCGACGGAAATTATGTAGAAAAGTAGATTAAGGTACAGGCTTTCATGTAAAAACCAAATTATTCAGATATCTTAGCACGTCTTTTTTTAATTTCAAAACGGTACTTACTTAAAAATCACGCCTAGTACTTAAGTTGTTAACGCAGAAAGAATTGTTGCACTTGCGAAATTGTTCGGCATTTGTGAGAATTTCAGTCTGCATTACAAGTAGATGCAACTACATTTGCCCCCAAAGTCTTCTTAAGGTATCATTTCTCTTATCTGCTTCAATCGCGGAAGTGCATAGGTAGAACGACTATAGGTGAGCCTCCATATTATCTCGAATTTCTTTGATTTTAATGCAATAGCCATTCCATGAGATATGTTTGGAAGTAGTATGTTATTAGACTCTTCTTGGAAAGTGCAGTAACGACAATTTACCTGTGTATCGTACCTCTTCGTGACGCACAACCCCTCTCTTGCAGCGTGTGCTTCTGGAGCCGTATGAACATCACAGTGACGCTCTCATCCTTCCTAAAGCAGTCCTCACATAGCGTGTGAATCCACAACGCGAAATTTCGTGTTGCGTTGCATTTGTAAGCCTAAATATTAGTTAAGGACAGATCGATAGCTGAAGCCTTCAGAAGATCTGTCCATTAAATACAGCTGTACCGTAGTAGAGAGTGATGTGGAGTATGAGCTGGAAGGTTACCAGTTCGTGTCCTGCTCTCAGTAATATTTTTTAGTCGTGGTTTCTAGAACATTATTGGGATTTCTTATTAACGTAATAGAAGAGCGTTCTGGAACATTCGATATTACGTACCAATAACAGCGCTCTGTGTTCAGACTGTGGGCCAACGAATTGCTGTTTACATCAGGCATTGGTGACTCGTAATTTAGTACAGAGAGAACAACATGGCTAGCACGTGAACAAAGAAGGAGGTGTGTGTGGTAATAGAAATGGCGAAAGATAAGTAGATTTAGTATAATATTCAAAGTAACAATTACTACAATAAATATCGCCGAGCAGAGGCGCTCTTCTGCGTCTCTGAAAAGGGAAAATGCACTAGGATGGAGCTGATGAGTGCAAAGAAATGCAAAGAAATTTTTTAAACACACATAGTATTTTCTTGTTTAATTCACCTAGCTATCCACAACCTTCTCTGCGATTATCTTCGCTTATCTTCGACGACCGCAACGTAGATGTGGACATACGGTACGAGCGTCCATTTTCGTAAGCGAACTAGGTGATCTGCGCGCTAGATATGGCTACCAACTGCCATTGGAGAGCGCCGCACTCGCAAAGTTCGATAAGGAGCACTTCCCGTGCGACGTAGCAGTTCGTTTCTGAGCATGCACTAACCACCATGAAAACCAGTTGTGACGTCGCCTCAGATGAGAAATATGTCCCGCGGGAGGACGACAGTAGCCTCCTCCTTTAACCATTGTTGTTGTTGTTTTTTTCAGTCCGAAGACGTAAGTCTGTCATTGTGCTTGACAAAGAAAGCAAGACTTAAGAAAAACTAAGGCACCTTCGCTGGATTTGTCAACTTAGAAAAAGCGTTCGACAATGTGAACTGCTGCAAGACATTCTAGATCGTGAGGAAAATTGGTTACGCTGTAGGGAATGATGACTAATATACCACACCTACAAGAATCAAGAGCGAAAAATAAAAATAGAAGGCTACGAACGTAGTGCTCGTCTTAGGAAGACTGTTACACAGGGTTGCAATCTTACTCAATCTAGAAAACGAGAAAAAAATGCTCGAAGCGTCTGTTATATGATTCTATAGAGTAAGATAAAAACTAAGCGGACAGAAGTGAGGTGTGTTTTCGCAGAATCGGCATGGAGAGCTGCATCAAACCAGTCTCAGGACTGAAGACCACAATAACAACAACGATGAGGAGAGCAACGTTTGGAAAGACCAGCAATAAGAAGGAACAGGTAGACACGACATAAAACAGGTAATTGAAAATATTGGATACAAGTGCTGCTCTGGGATAGGAATGGAAATCGTAGCGGGGTACCTCAAACTACGGTAACGGAAAAAAAATCGCAACACCAAAAAAAAGTAACGTAGAGTAATGAAATTAAAGTTATTAACAGTTCAAGATAATAGGATTGGTTAAAAACAGTCTTGCTTGCAATTTTAGTTTTTTATTTTTCAACTATGCGTTTCGCTTTATTTAGGCATCCTCATATTGATCTTCATTTGGTATTTCTTAGAGCGATCCTTTACACAGTGTAGCCAAAGGGCATTGTCGAAAACATCAGGCGATGTACGCCTTATGTATTCGACGATGCCCTTTGGCTACACTGTCTAAAAGATCATTCTAAGAAATACCAAATTAAGATCAACCTGAAGATGCCTAAATAAGGTGAAACGCGTAGTTGAAAAATAAAAAACTAAAATTGCAGCCAAGACTGTTTTTAACCAATACTGTTAAGCACTGGTTTGCTGTATGCCACAGATGGATTGCAAGATAATAAGCTAACCTAAGAGCGAGATAAGCCATTGGAAATGAGAAATGCTGGTATACTAATAACCGGAGCAAATGTGCATGCGTTGTGTTGTACAGGTGCTGAATGTCAGTTTGTGAGACTGCGTTCCATGCCTGTTGCACCTGGTCGGTCAGTACAGGGACGGTTAATGTTGGTTGTGGATCACTCTGGAATTGTCGTCCTATGATGTCCCATGTGTGCTCTACTGGAGACAGATTTGGTGATCAAGCAAGCTAATGCTACATGTCGCCACTGTGGGGCATGCTGGGTTAGAACAGCGGTATGTGGGCGAGCGTCAGCCCGTTGGCAAACAGCCCCTGCAATATTGTTCATGAGAGGCAGTATAACAGGTCGAATCGCCAGACTGACGCACAAATTTTCCGTCAGTGTGCATGGAATAGTACCACGAGAGTGCTTCTTCTACCGTAAGAAATCGCATCCCGGACCACAACTCCAGGTCCGTGTGTCTAGCACGCAGACAGGTTGGTTGCAGGTCCTCAACTGGCCTCCTTCTAACCCATACGCCGCCATCACTGGCACAGAGGCAGAACCAGATTTCATCAGAAAACACAAAATACCTTCGCTCTGCCCTCCAGTGAGCTCTCGCTTGACACTCCACTGAAGTTCCAAATGGAGATGGTTTGGGGTCAGCGGAATGCACGCTACATGCGTCTTGTTCGGAGAGGTCATTGAGGTAACCGATTTTTAGCAGCATGTCGTGTCGCTGTAGTCCCAACTACTGCTCAAATTGCTGCTGCAGATGCAGTACGATGCGCCAGAGGCTAACGCCGCAAACGTGGTCTTCCGTCTCGGAAGTGTCACGTGGCCGCTTGGAACTCGGTCATCTTGCGACCGTAGACTCTCTTCATCACCGCAGCCAGCAGTCAACTACACTGGCTACATTCCTGCCAAGTACTTCTGCAGTATCGCAGAACGAACATTCAGCTTCTCGTAGCCCTATTACACCACGTCCAATCCCAAGGATAACTAATGCTCACGACCGTTACAGCGCATATTTTACAGCGTGTGTCTAAAGAAAACCTGATTTGCGTCCACATAGTGGCGCTATCTTATGCGATGTAGAAACATAGCCAGCATCTTTCGTTTATGGCGCACAACTTCTTCCTCGTGCTGCGGTTTTTTCCGTCAGTTTATCTGGATAACTGAAGAGAAAAAGAAAATCTCTGGCCAGTAACTGATGTAGGTTATATACTGCGATACACCGGAGAACACGAGGCGAGGGGATAACATTCTCCGTGGCGCTCCAGTGCAGCCACAGCAGTGGTAAGCGCTGTGCAAGACTCCTGGCCTTACGTTACACTGTTTGAGGTGAGGAGCCACGGAGGCAGCGCCCGCAGATGTTTGGGGTCATCGGCCGGAGCCGTTCATTCAGCGGGCCACGGGCTCCGCAACAAGGTCGCGCACGGCACACCACCCAGGCCGGCTCGTAAGCCGTCGACCAGTACGAATACAGTCTGCTGTCCATTAAAACACCGGATAGGACGGGAATTTTACTTATTGCGCTCATACAGAATAGTGGAAGGGGTACATCATCAAATCTCTATGTGATATAGGGTTGCAGGGTGCGAAATTTGGTGCACACAACTGAGCTTGGATGACAGACACTTGCACGTCATTCCATGCTGCCTTCAGCTGTTGGCAAGGGTCCATCAACAGTAGTGGCTAGTGTGTAAGGCCTGCCTGTCTTTCGAGAAACCATGGCCAGATCTCTTCACTGGGTGAGAGATCAAGAGAACGTGTTGGCCTCGGCAACACCCTCTCTACCGAGGTAGGACTGGACAGTACGGGCAACCTGCGGTCTTCCGTTATTTTGTTCAAAGAAACCGTCGCGGAGAAGTGAAAGATGTGAAACAAGTACGGGCCTTAATCTTAACACGTCTGAAATGTAACGTCAGCTGTCCGATTACCGCCTATGCGAACCACAGCTGATCATCCTCAGTAACTAGTGGCACACTATACCATCATGCATAATGCTGGGCCAGAATGACAACAATGAAAGCAACCTGCCAAAGTTTGTTGTTTTCCTCGACGCCTCTACCCAAGGATACGTCCATAGTGATCCTACACGCACAACTGGGATTCTTCTGGATCAACGATGTTGTGACACACTTGTGTGCCGTGTTGTCACTGGACACACCATGACGTCTCTCTCTCCTGCTCCATCGAGGGATACCTCAACAACCGGGGGCCGCAGCTCGTTGTCTAATGGCTATCGTTGCTGCCTACGAATCCCGGGGTCCCGGGTTCGATTCCTGGCCGAGTCGGGGATTTTCTCCCTCCGGAGACTGGGTGTGTTGTGTTGTCATTATTCTATCTTCATCTGGGAAAGTGGCGAGACTGAACAGTGAAAAGATTGGGAATTTGTACAGACGCTGATAAAGTTGAGCGCCCTACAAAACAAATATCATCATCATCATCATCAATAATAACAACAGCCGATAATGCTGCAGTCGTTTCCGCATTGTCCTTGTAGCTACTGCTACAAGCAACAATTCAAGGTACGTGCTATAGCCGTAAGATCCTACACAGGCAGACTAACAATATGTCTGTCCTCTCGGGAGCTAGGTGCGTGTGATCGCTGCGGTTCGTGAGTATGGCCCTCCTGAACCGATCGATTCCATACGACACGTCAGTCGTGATATCCCGAGCAATGTGAGCAGCACTAGCGGGGAATGAGAAATCGCAGTCTAGATAGGCCACCAACCCGCCGCTGTCGAATTCCGACACTGGATGGTTATCGTTTCACCTTCTCATGGCCCAGGGTGTAGCTGGTGGGGCCGTACATAAGGCCTCCCAGGTTAGTCTCACAAACAGCTTCCAGGTGCTGCCTGTGGCTGACACTGTCGCTGAACCAGATGCTGTCGCCTGTCCTGTTTTAGAGGAAACCTCTCAGAGTGAAAGATACGGGCAATCACAGAGGGCGGGATTATTGCTAGTTGGGAGCTCCAACGTTAGGCTATGGAACCCCTTAAGCGACATGGCTGTCGAGAAGGTGAAGAAACCCAATGTGCACTCCCTGTGCGTACTGGGTGGAGTCATTCGAGATGTGGAACGGGTCCTTCCGGATGCCATGAAGAGAATAGGGTGCAGTCAACTGCAGGTGGTGGCTCACATCGGTACCAATGACGTGTGTCACTTTGGATCAGAAGAGATTCTCTTTGGCTTCGAGCGGCTAACAGAAAAAAAGGTCTTGCTTGGGAGATGAAAGCAGAGCTAACCATTTGCAGCATAGTCGACAAGACCGATTGCGGACCTCTGGTACAGAGCCAACTGGAGGGTCTGAATCAGAGGCTCAGACGCTTCTGCGACCGTGTAGGCGGCACATTAGGCGGCAGATACCTCGACGTGCGCCAAAGAGTGGTTGGGTTTCGTGTTCCGCTGAATTGGTCAGGTGTCGACTACACGCAGGAGGCGGCTACACGGTTAGCACGGGCTGTGTGGCGTGGACTGGGAGGTTTTTTTAGGTTAGAGCGTCTTGGGAAAACACAAGAAGGGCTTCAGTCACAAAGGGTGCAGGCCGAACACACGGAGAACATATATACAGGAACCATCGGTATAACAGTTGTAAATTGTCGTATCTGTGTTGGGAAAGTATCAGGCTCCAAGTGCTAATAGAAAGCACTGATGCCCAAATCGTTGTAGCCACTGAAAGCGGGCTAATGCCTGGGAATAAGCTCGGCCGAAATTTTTGCGAAGAACCTAACAGTCTCCCGAAAGGATAAGCTAAACACGGTTGGCGGTGGCGTGTTTGTTGCTGTTGGAAGTAGTTTACCTTGTCGTGAAATTGAGGTAGATAATTCCTGTGAGTTAGTATCGGTAGAGGTCATAATAACTGGATCCTTTAACCGATCTCCCAATTCGAAAGATACAGTTGCTAAAAGGTTCAAAGAAAACTTGAGTTTGAGTTCAAACACGTACCCGTTCACCATTACAGTTGGTGGTGACTTAAATTTACCCTCGATATGTTGTCGAAAATACTCGTTTAATTCCGGCGAGTACGCATAAAACATTGTCCGAAATTGTGCTAAACGCATTCTCTGAAAATTATTTCGAGCAGTTATTTCATGAGCAAACGCGAGTAGAAAACGGTTGTTGAAACACTCTTGACCGCTTAGCAACAAACAATCCTGAGTTAATAACGAGCATCAAAACGGATACAGGGATTAGTGAACACAAAGTTGTCGTAGCGAGATTGAGTACTGTAAAAAATGGTTCAAATGGCTCTGAGCACTATGGGACTCAACTGCTGTGGTCATTAATCCCCTAGAACTTAGACCTACTTAAACCTAACTAACCTAAGGACATCACACACATCCATGCCCGAGGCAGGATTCGAACCTGCGACCGTAGCAGTCGCACGGTTCCGGACTGCGCGCCTAGAACCGCGAGACGACCGCGGCCGGCTTGAGTACTAAATCCTCGAGAAGTAAACGAAAAATGTAACTATTAAAAAAAGGCAGATAAAAATACACTTGACGCGTTCTTGAGTAACAATCTCTACTCCTTCCAAATTAATAATATAAGTGTAGACCAGATGTGACTTGAATTCAAAGAAATGGAAAAGGCAGCAAATAAAGTATCAAGTGACGGAGCTTATCCTCCTTGGTACACAAAACGGGTACGAACACTGTTGCAGAAACAACGAAACAAACATGCCAAATTTAAACAGATGTAAAGTTCCCAAGATTGGCAATCTTTTACAGAAGCTCGAAATTTAGCGCGATCTTCAATGCGAGATTTTTATAATAGTTTCCACAATGAAACTTTGTCTCAAAACCCGGCAGAAAATCTAAAGAGATTGTGGTCGTATGTGAAGTATGTTAGCGGCAAGAAATGGTCAATGCCTTCTCTGCGCGATAGCAATGGATATACTACCGAAGACTCTGCTGCCAAGGCAGAGCTATTAAACACAACCTTCCGAAATGCCTTCACGCAAGAAAACGGAGTAAATATTACAGAATTCGAATAAAGAACAACTGCCAACATGAGTAACGTAGAAGTAAATATCCTCGGACTAGTGAAGCAAATTACTTAATAAATCACTTAATAAAAGGAAGTCTTCTGGTCCAGACTTCATTCCAGCTAGGTTCCTTTCAGAGTATACTACAGCTCCATACTTAACAACCATATACAACGGTTCGCTCGACGAAAGATCCGTACCCTAGTAACTGGAAGGTAACAATAATATTAAAGAAAGGTAATACGAGTTATCAACAATATTACAGGCCCATATTATTAACGTCGATATGCAGCAGGAATCTGGAACATATATTGTGTTGGAAATTTATGAATTGCTTCAAATGGCTCTGAGCACTATGGGACTTAACTTCTGAGGTCATCAGTCCCCTAGAACGTAAAACTTTTTAAACCTAACTATCCTAAGGACATCACACACACATCCATACCCGAGGCAGGATTCGAACCTGCGACCGTAGCGGTCGCGCGGTTCCAGACCGTAGCGCCTAGAACCGCTTTATGAATTACCTCGAAGAAAACGGTCTGTTGACACACAGCCAACATGGGCTTAGGAAACATCGTTCTTGTGCAACACAACTAGCTTTTTATTCGCATGAAGTGTTGAGTGCTTTTTGACAAGGATTTTCACATTGATTCTGTACTTCTGGATTTCCAGAAGGGTTTTGACACTGTACCACTCAAGTGACTCGTAGTGAAATTGCGTGCTTATTGAATAGCGTAGCAGTTATTTGTGACTTCCTGTCAGAGAGGCCACAGATCGTAGTAATAGACTGAAAGTTGTCGGGTAAAACAAAAGTGATTTCTGGCGTTCCCCTAGGTACTGTTATAGGCCCTTTGCTGTTCCTTATCTATATAAACGATTTGGGAGACAATCTGAGCAGCCGTCATAGGTTGTTTGCAGATGACGAGGTAGTTTATCGACAAATAAAGTCGCCAGAAGATTAAAACAAATTTCAAAACGATTTAGAAAAATTGGCAGTTGATGGTTCAAATGGCTCTCTGAGCCTTATGGGACTTAACATCTGAGGTCATCAGTCCCCTAGAACTTAGAAGTACTTAAACCTAACTAACCTAAGAACATCACACATACATCCATGCCCAAGGGAAGGATTCGAACCTGCGACCGTAGCGGTCGAGCGGATCCAGGCTGAAGCGCCTAGAACCGCTCGGCCACACCGACCGGCTTGACAGTTGACCCTAAATAACGAAAAGTGTGAGGTCATCCACTTGAATGCTAAAAGGAATCCGTTAGACTTCGGTTACACGATAAATCAGTCAAATGTAAAGTCCGTAAATTCAACTAAATACCTAGGAATTACAATTTAAATTGGAAGGAACTATAGAAAAAGGTTTTGGGGAAGGCTAATCAAAGACTGCGTTTTATTGGTTGGACACTTAGAAAATGTAACAGATCTACAAAGGAGACTGCCTACACTACGGTTGTCCATCCTCTTTTAGAATGCTGCAGCGCGGTGTGGGATCCTTACCAGATAGGATTGACGGAGTACATCGAAAAGGTTCAAAGAAATGCAGCACGTTTTGTATTATCGCGGAATAGGGGAGAGAGTTTAACTGAAATGATACAGGATTTGGGGTGGTCATCATTAAAAGAAAAGCGTTTTTCGTTGGGACGGAATCTTCTCACGAAATTACAATCACCCACTTCCTTCTCGGAATGCGAAAATATTTTGTTGACACCGACCTACATAGGGAGGAAGATCACCACGATAAAATAAGAGAAATCAGAACTCTTACGGAAGGATGTAAGTGTTCGTTCTTTCCGCGCTGTATAGGAGATTGGAATAACAGAGAATTGAGAAGGTGATTCGATGAACCCTCTGCCAGGCACTTAAATGTGATTTGCAGAGTATCCATGTAGATGTAGACGTAACGGTTTCAGTCGAAATGTTTCTTTTTCTATGATGAAGCGTGGTCACATTTCTTACTTACTTACCTACTTGCCGCCAAAATAACATAATAATAAAATCGCCTTAGTCGTCCTTATCTAACATGGAGTAAAGAACTCCATATAACCGGTTTGATTCTTCACGTCTTCACATGTGTAGCGGTTAAAGTTAATTTTCCTCTCTCTCCTTTCAGTCTTAGCAGTAAAATTCTTTCATTTATAACGGTGTAGCTTTCTATTTTATTTTCCCTTTTTTAATCAGGTAATGCTGGAGATCTTTTCTCCCGTAGAACTCCACTACAAATAATTTTGTAGTTATTAATTTCTCTTGTCGGTTGTAATTTATTTTTTGTTTTAGTAACTGTAGAAACATTTTCGTTTCCTGCGCAGCCCTCTACCCAATTCTTCTTCCTTGACTTTTAGGCCTCTCACATTCCACGTTCGTAACTTAAACATGGCTTTAGCTCCAAGTCTCTCGTCCTCGCCTTTGTCATCGCGGTAAAATCTGTCCGGCTATTCCGTTTTTGAGTGAAGGTTGTTTTATTGGGATGGGGTGTCACATTGCGAACAATCTCCAAGGTTTAGGACCAGGGACTTCCTTGTCACCGTTACATCTCGTGTCAGAGGGATGGCACTGTCTCTTCTTGTAGCGGGATCTAAAAACAAAAAGTAATGACACTGTAGAAAAAGAGCAATAAAGAGATGTTTTTTAATTATATTAATGAGAGGTTACGTCTATATTTAAATGTGTTGAATTGGAAGTTGTGATACCTGTAGATACAGTCCTACAATACCGTCACTTAATTCCCAACCGCAGGGTAATTGAACCGGTTTCCAACGAAGTATTTTTTTATATACAGAACTATTCTCTATTGTAAGTTTTGCTAATCAGTTATGAAAGTACCTTGTATCTCTTATTTCGTCTAGGAGGCAATGACGAATAAATTGTTCGTCGGATCCTGTGTAGATGTTCGGTCGTCGTGCAGTTATAAGGAAGCCATTTCCGTGTTGCAGAATTGTTTTTCTGTAAGGCTCTTTTGGGACACAAATTAAAATAATTTGTGGTACGCACTTTTCTCTTCTGTAACTCACTTATTATTTCACCTCACGGATGTACACGTTTTTTACATTAATTTCAGAACAGAATGTACAACTGCAGTTGATAAGTGGCGCCAGTCGCTTTTCTGTATTTATTTAAGATCTCTACGATCGACTCTGTATCGCGTGGCCGCGGTTTTCCTCTTTGGTCGCTTTCCGGCTGTTTAAGCGCACAACAGTGGGGAGAGAGGGCTGGTTTTGGTCGGTTGGCTGGCGCTCTGCGGGCCCTACACGATATTAGGCAGGTGTGGCAGATTCTTTGTCTGTTCAGTGTATTTTTGAATTAAAAATGTTCAGAAGTTCAAATCACCGACACTAAGCTTTGGTTAGCCTCATTACCATGTGGTGCTTGTTTGTTGCATGCTTTTCCTAGAGGTGATCAGTATTCAGTTTTCAGTAGTGCATGTCGTCATTGTTTTGATGGGTATCAGCACTACATCGCTCGAGCCGACACACAGCTACATGGTCAGAATGCTGTTGCGCCCTCTCTCATCGCAAGCACGCAGGTGAAGGTGTGGGTGTGCGTCTCACAGTGTCACTGTCCGCTTCATTAACTAACACAGCCCTGACCACCAACGCACCTTGGCACTGACAACGTCTAGTGGGAGTTTCACGTTTTCTTCGTTGATGCTGTGGGAAATACGAGAGGAAGGGGTACAAATAAAAGACTGCCCCTCTCTCCGCCTGCGGCGTGTCAGAGGGTGATTTAGGTGAGTGCAGTGTGGCGACCTGCTGGACTCTAAACCTGTCGTCTCATTAGCTGGACCTCCTGGACGCTCCAGCTGCCCCACCGTCGTCGTGTGGGGCTGACACAGCCTTACCTAGGTTCCAGCCCACTAAAAGCTAACGTATGCACCTCGGCGCCGTCACGTCTCCCGTACGAACATTACGAACGGAACTCATTAACTGCAAGCACAGATATGGCCTTGTTCCTTTGTTTGGCTACAAAAATGACCGTCTGTTCCATCGTAATTCACCATTTTTATATTCCTTCCTCGTACAGCAGCAATAACTTTCGGTAAAAGATCACGGAACGCTCTTAGGCGAACGTGTAATGTTTGACCTCCTGAATAACGCTGTTTACGACTGAGTTGCAAATGAACGCCTTTAGCCCGCTTTATTAACTCACGCAGCGTGCGGCGAAAGGGAAATCTCATACATTATGATTCTGTATTTTTTTTCATATGAGCAACAGCACCACTTCCTCTCAATAGACGAGTGTCTGAAGGCCAAACTATTACGCCGCAGCCGGACCGAAGCGGGACGAGACTTGAGTGTCGCCAATAGCACATCTTTGAGTTACCGCGAAAATCAGTCATTATGGCTGTGGCACGAAATTCATAGGTTCAAAGACAGATTTTTCTTCGGTGTACTGGTGGCGTTATTGTCAGAGAACACTGGCGCAAACTATTCTTTCTCTGCAGACAACGTTCTATCAAGAAACTTCCTGGCAGATTAAAACTGTGTGCCCGACCGAGACTCGAACTCGGGACCTTTGCCTTTCGCGGTGCTTCGGTAGCTCAGATGGTAGAGCACTTGCCCGCGAAAGGCCAAGGTCCCGAGTTCGAGTCTCGGTCAGGCACACAGTTTTAATCTGCCAGGAAGTTTCATATCAGTGCTCACTCCGCTGCAGAGTGAAAATCTCATTCTGGAACGTTCTATCAAACTTCACTACAATCTTGGATCGTTTTAACTGTAACAAAACATGAATTGTTTTAAAGTTCTAAGGTTTGTTCAGCGGACACTGTGGGCAGATCTGCTCCGTTGTCGTAATACATTCATCCAATGTCCCTTTTTGAGTCATTAAACGTTCAAGAGTTCCTTTAGGTTAGCAATGCTTACGGGCGTTACTAATGAAAATGATCGTGAATTGTCACTTTTCGAAAATCAATCGCTAGAATATAATAAAGTTTTTGTACTTGTTATTTCAATATTCCTTTTTCTCATTCATCATCCATTCCACTTATCTCGGGTAATAATACCACAAGCACAATAATAACGATCTTTCGAATTTGCTTGACTGTTTCTTATTGCAATCTTGCGTAGTACTGTTCACTTTTCTCAGTTTCATTAATAAAAAGATATTAATTCTTTCGTAATTCTGTTTTGTAAAGAGTAACTGAAATAAACTATCCATGGTCCCACAGTACAAATGGTTCAAATGGCTCTGAGCATTATGGAACTTAACATTTGAGGTCATCAGTACCCTAAAACTTAGAACTACTTAAACCTAACTAACCTAAGGACATCACACACATCCATGCCCGAGGCAGGATTCGAACCTGCGACCGTAGCTGTCGCGCGGTTCCAGACTGTAGCACTTAGAACCGCTCGGCCGCACAGGCCGGCCGCACAGTAACATTTAATACAAGTAAAATGATTTCTTTACAGTCCAGCAAGAGGTGCTTATAGTTCCACTTATTAAAAATAACTGCAGTGCTGCACTCAACTGCTGTTACAATTGATAGGTCTCAGAATATGGGCCTTAAGAAAATTATATCACCACATAATTGGCGCCCAACATGGGACACTACGAATTCCATCATTACAACGCTTATGCCACACATTTCCATGGATACAAGAAAACCTTTGGCATTAATGTATGAGTGGGTAACATTAGTGGCGGTTTGTCTGAGTTGTGAATCCATTTTCTTTCTCGTAGGTTAAAGGTATGTGTTTTTACTGCAAGCATTGCTGGTGAGACACTTACAATTTTTGCCATATTCGTAAAATATTTTTAACACGACGACGAACTTTTTCAGTTTCCGTCGGAGATCATGTCACCGAAATATTTACATAAATGCGTGTAAGTGGAATCAGATAACATATTAGATCACTAATGGCCCTTTAGACGTTTGCTCGTTCGTCTATGGAGGAAACCCATAAGGAGTCTCATGCACTGACAATGTACACACCGAGAAATATCTAGTGGTTGCCACACCATACACCAGGTATTTTTAACCGAATATATCAGTTATTACAGCGCAGATACAATTTCTGCATGCTGGACATCAGTACCTGAGAAATATCAGTATTGGAAAGAAAGTGGGATAGTGAGTCTTGTTATCTGCCTTGTAAACAGGAAATAAGCCACAGCCTAGGTGATTATTTCCAAGTGAATATTTCACTGTCCAAGGTGAAAGATGGAGAGGAATGTTTTACTTATAATTTACCTGGAAATGATTTTTATAAAGTAAAAAAAAGACTCATGTTCTGAACTTTCAATGTGATATTGCTATTCCTTCATAGTTTACAATAAAAATCGTTCTATACGCAAATACAATGTATTCAATCTGCTGATGATCTAGTAGTCTTACTGATTCGAAAAAGACCTGAATTATTTGTTGAAATTTTTGTCCGACACCTGGCACAATCAGGCTGACAATGACCACAAGAAAGCCTGAAAGAAATGTGACAGGTAAATCGAACAGAAAAGTATGAGCAAACATGAAGATAAAAAGTAAAATACTAATTCAAGTAAATGAATTTTGCTACTTGTGAAGTACACATAAAGTATAGTGGATATTAAAAGAAGAATTGTAATGACTAAACAAGCCTTCAGAAAAAAGGTTGAATTACTAACAAACATCCACGTTAATACAGGAACAAGAATAAAAAAAAATTATCAGGAGATTTATTTGGAGAATTTTATGCTATGGTTCTGAAGGGTGGACTTTTGGAAACAAGTGGATATGGAGAAGAGCCACAAAAATATGCTGGCTCGAAATAAAATCTAATCAGTAAGCACTAAAGAACTAAAAGAAGTTACAATTAAAAGAAGAAAGCCCTCGTTCACAAATTTTTAACGAATTAACCAGGTTTCGACACTGCTAGGAGTGTCTTCCTCAGAATTTACACCAAAGAATGGTCTATAACATGGTCACAGAATTATGACTAAAAACGTATGATACAAATTATAGGTACGGAATTATCGTGAATGACTGGCAGTACTTACATGTCATTTAATAAATATGCCAAAAGGGCATTAGTCACAAAGATATTTAAGATAGAAAAACTGTGATGGCGAGCCACTAAGGGCTGCTCGTTACTTGCGTGGTGCAGCTTGCATAACGGACTGAGGTGTCCGCGTTAACAAATGCGGCCAGGTGAACATTGCACTTCAACGAGCGAACCATCTAGTAGCCGTAGATACAATTAGGCTACTTCACGTTGAAATATAGGCAGAGACGATAATAAATAAACATTATTTGGTACATAATGGAAAGCAATGTTTGTTTGATAGTAACGTACAACGTAACATTTTGTCTACATCAAAGCTTGTAACAGTAAGGTGAAACATGTAAGCATCATTATGAAAATGTAGATAGGACTGAATGACAACTTTTAGAAAGCAATATTGACGTGAAATACAGCGAAGAAACATTTGATAATTAGAAAACATAGGACTACCTTAGAAGGAAAAGAACATTTCGGGTCTCCTTGTATCATATGTTTTTAGTCATAATTCTGTGACCATGTTATAATTCTTTGGTCTAAATTCTGAGGAAGACACTCCTAGCAGTGTCGAAACCCGGTTAATTCGTTAAAAATAGTGACTGAGGGCTGTTTTCTTTTAATTGTAACTATTCACGGTCTCTGAACGTGCAGCCATGTACAAAATTTTGTGTCTACTAAAAGAAGTAAAAGAAAAAAGATATTGGTTAACATGATGTAACTAAGAAAAAGTAAACTACTTGCATAACATATAGGACATAAAAGCTTCATAAAACCCATCATAGAAGGAAAAACGACCAGAAAAATCAAGAGGCAGGCGCAGAACATCCATATTACAAAATGGTATCGCTGGAATGTGCTTTAGATGGCGAGAGGGAGGAGGATGCCTACTTAAAAAGGCGCTGCCTCTAGTGTCTGATAATGTCACAAATTGTAACTGTACAGTTCAAACGTTCAAATGGCTCTGAGCACTATGGGACTTAACATCTGAGGTCATCAGTCCCCTAACTGTACAGTAGGTCCTGATTTCTGATACAATCAACTAAAAACAGTTAGTGTACAATGAATCGCGACTGTCGCTGTCATAAAGCGGGCTAACAAATATTCCTGTAATTGCTCATAAGATGGCCAAAAGGAACGGCAAGGTAGGAGAGAGACCCTGACAAAAATTTGTAGCTGTGTGGATGGGTCCGGGTAGGTCAGTCCATGACAGCGTTGCCCGCCAAAAGCGAAGTTGGATTAGCGGCTCGCCACGCTGTTTCAATCCATCAGGAAGTTTCAAAACGACGCACACTCAGCCACAGAGTGGGGGACTCGGGCTGCAGCAGGCGACCCCGTGGCCCGCATCGCATCGCATCGTGCGAGCCGCAGGTTCCCATTCAGCTGCCACTCAGCTGTTGCCACAGTTCCGGCCCGGGCAGCGCCTCTTCTCCTCGGGTTTGCTTCACCGCTACTTCTCTGACCGGCGTTATCTCAGACACCTGTCATTGCGAAAGGGCCCTCCTTTCCCCGCCGGCCGGGCCGTTAGTGGGAACAAGAGTTCTACGGGAAATCCGTACAACAAATGATGTCTTCGAGGCTGGAAGATGTACATGGCATTGTTGTACTTGATATCGTCCATTTTAGGTAGTGTTTTGTTTTTAGTAGTTCTACAAGTGCCTTCATAGTCGAATTCGTTAAGGGGGGCGGGGGGAGGGGGGGGGTAGGACGTCAAACGGGACGACTTGGAGCAGGAGAGACACCACAGGACATTTTAATTTACACTGTCTATACTTTTACGAATAAATTCATGTAATTTTGTCAAAATGACCAGAAAGGATTCAGGATTTACACTCATAGCAGTGGAAGTTCAAAAATATAAGAACATTTTTTTTTACATTTGAAATTTTACCTTTTTTCACTTATCATTGGCTGCATAAGTTGCTATAGGTGCACTTGCCTTCATAAGTAAGGGAGATTCTCCGATGAATTTTGTACAGAATACAAACGATACTTACAGGTGTATGAAACTCTAGAAATTTCCAAATCTATTGAAAACTGTGGTAAAAATTGAGATAATTAACTATAAAATTTGAGTTTTCTCTAAACATGAAGCTTAAAATGTAACAGGACCTTCATTTTTTCATAAATTAAATAATTTCTAAAGTTTCATACACCTGTAAGTATGGTTTGTATGCTGTGCAAAATTCATCGAGGAATCTCTCTTACTTATGAAGAAACGTGTACCTACAGCAACAAACGCAGACAATAGTAAGTGAAAAAATGATGAACTTTTACATGTAAAACAAAATTAATTTTGCTCTGTTTTTGAACTTCCACTGCTATGAGTGTGACTCCTGAATCCTTCTTGCTTATGCTGACAAAGTTTTATGAATTTATTCGTAAAAGTATAGACAGTGGGAATTAAAAAGTCCTGTGGTGTCTCTCCTGCTCCAAGACGGCCCGTGTAAAGTCCTACCCCCCCTTAACGAAAGGAATCTACAATCTTCTCCGATTAGTAAGATTGCGTTTCTGTGGTTTGGTTAAATCACTTTGGTTGAATAGATGGACGTGCACACAGGCCACGACCCATTCCTGGCCTGTTATTTCGGATGGGTACAACGGGGCAAAAATACTGACGCCACATCAAGATTTACATCGACCCGGCCTATTCTGAGTCCCTACGCATTACGACTGGGAGAGAGAAATCGTGAAAGAAAGGGCCAAATCACGTTGGGGTGTGAAGTTAAATAGTGGTAGTATTGGGTATCTATTAAAGCAGCCTTATATGGCACTCCCACCCGCCTAAGGAACGCACTGTGTGCGTACAAACCTAGCCGACTGTGGAATGCAGTAACGCCCTGATCACACCAGTAACCCCCGTTGTCCTGGGTCACGAGTGCAACAGCTGCCGAGGCGCCATGTTGGTTTTGTTTAAGGAAAAACTTTTACTTTATTTTGACTTAATATTGTATCACCATCACCGAAACACCTAGTATAAACTGTCTTCAACACTGTTACTCCTTAAATCGCAAGAACATTGTAAGAGCATTAGCGAAGCGAAGTCGTCTATATAACTATGATACTAACTTCTCATGCAGTGCACAAGTTAGAGATTTTTCTGGTTCAATGGTATCAGCGATTGTTTAGTTGTGTACACCTTCTATCGCGAGTGAGATTTGCGAGACTGGTCTCCCCTTGTGGAAAGCTTTCGGAAACGCCAGAAACAACACGTGAAGCTAAGATAGAAAGGACGTAAAAATTTGTTTATCCCTCCAGAACTCTACATGTATACTAATTTTTGCTACCTAAATCCTTCGTTTACTGCAGCGAATGAGGCGACTTGCCCTAAGATTTCGACTTCGACGTGACCACCCTCACAAGCCTACGTACACAGTTAGTTTACGATGTTTAATGACTCACATCATCTGAGTGAGTCCCGGATATGTGATGCAGTCGTAAGACCCCGAGCACGTGAGCCGCCCTAAAACTTTATTGTGCACGGTGGCGTTTTATTCCTTCCTAATAGTCTCTTTCCAATTCTGCTGCTAAGAATAGTCCCGTCGTTTTAATGGTGTGTTGTGTTTACGTCTTTATCTCCAGCGGGCGGTTAGACGACGATGCGAAACACAGGCCACATTTTTCTACAGGAATAATTTTTCTTAGGCTTCAGCTACAGGCGAGGTCACTTATACTTTCCTACTACCTTATGTATTTATGCTGTACATCTAAATACGTGCACCGCACTCCTCGAGGCGCATGGTTAACCGTACTTCCGGACAACAGCGGTTCGCTAATGGAGTGGGGGAAAAATTACTCACTATACGCCTAATCTCTTATATTTTTCTCATGGTCCCTACAGGGGAGGTATGATGATGACAGCAGAAAAGTCGCACAGTCTTAATCGAATATAAATTGTCTAAATTTTCCCAACAACATTGCCTTTTTCAAGAGAACTCCTATTAAAGTCCCCGACTGCGTCTGTTACGCTTCAGTTACTTTTTATACTGGTGTGTTGAGATTCTAATAACGAGTCAGTTGCGGAAGTCGTGAGCATTTTCTGGATAACTTTTAAAGTAATAATTCAGAGGAGATTGGAAAATATTTTACATACTAGTTGGATAACACATAAGATTAGGATTATTTCAATTGTGTTACAATATCAAGCTAAAGCATAATGAGGCATCATGGTAAGGTATTCTGTAATAGGTGTGCAGTTTCATCGGGAGCAAAAGCCTACGTATTTTTTTAGCAGACTGTGTATTCTACTTAGGCAAACTTCTGACGCAATAAATTGTGTGACAAATTTTAAAATATACTTCCTACACGTAAATTCAAATAAGAACACAGTTGACGATATAACTCACGAATTTACTATGCCAAAATTTTACTCATAGCTATGTTTGAAGATGGAATATCATTTTCAGAGAACAATAAAGACAGTTCAGATGCGATGCTTTGATAATGTACTGCAAGGCATAAAGGAGTACACTATTTTGTCGAAAACTGACATTTTGAGACCGTGTCTGTGCACAAAATAAAGGTTGATCCTTGCAGAGAAGAAAACAGCAAGTACCAACATTTAATAATGTTCATTATCAGACGGCTGTTCATGTTACGATGCATATTTATTCTTGTTTATATTCATTTTCACTTTTTTTCCCCTTGAAGTGAAAATTCCTTGGGGCGGCGGGGCCCTGCAACCAAAATATGATATGAGAAACAGCCTGTTTACTGTAATTGTACCTAATAATGATTGAAAACAATGTAAACAAATAATTAAAGCGACAATTCAGCGTCATTACGTTGCGATGCTGACTGCTTGTGTTCTGCATTAATGAAGACTAAGTGAAGTACTTACGCACACAATATAAAGCACCACTCAAACACATAGATAAGTTTTGCCAAATTGAAGGAGGTATACAAAACCAGCGATATCACAATTACAATAGTAGCAAAGAATTTCTCTCTCTGAGAGGTCTGTGACGTAAATTTGTCCAACTGGTTTAAACGTTATAGTGCTTTATTAGGCATGACCTGTTTGGAGATGGAATGCCCTTGCCCTCCGATCTTCAACTGCCTTTCCCAGTTACGCATAGGGGAAACTACAATTTCACGTGGACTCTGAACAGTTATAAAACTAAACTCCTCCGGCACAGGCCATGAAGGCCCAAAGCTATCGACTGGCTGACGTGTCATCCTTAGCCCACAGGCGTCACTGGATGTGGATGTGGAGGGACGTGTGGTCAGCACACCGCTCTCCCGGCTGTACGTCAGTTTCCGAGACCGGTGCCGCTACTTCTCTATGAGGTGGCTCCTCAGTTCGCCTCACAAGGGCTGAGTGCACCCCGCCTGCCAACTGCGCTCGGCAGACTGGATGGTCACCCATCCAAGGGGTAGCTCAGCCCGACAGCGCTTAACTTCGGTGACCTGACGGGAAAATCTGTTACCACTGCGGCAAGGCCGTTGGCTCTGAACCATTATGCAACATGGAATTTTCACATATTCAAATCACTGTCGGAGGTGAAAAACGCGATAAGCCACGAGGCCTGTGTGGAAGTGAATATCATACACCTACATTTCTGTGTTATCAAGCACACGGACCTACAAATACGTCCCTCCTTCCCGCCCAAAACCCCCGCCACCACTCCCCTTCAACACCTTCGCGCGTTCCTCCTGAGTGCTTGGCATTGTGTGTGGTGTCATGCAGGCCGTCTTCTCCACGCACGTTACACAACATTGCCTGGAAAGCATCGCACTGGCTGTGTAGTTGTTACACCCTAAGTTACAAGCCGGCGACGTCGTGTCCTGATCGTGTAAAATACATATCGGGATTGTCGTAGGCTGTTGCCGTGAGTGTAAGTATATGGCGCGCTCTATCATTTCATGGAACGCACTCGAGCCACTCTATTCTCATATTGTGAAAAATTGAAAGTGACGAAAGCGGAAACTGTCTGCCACCTTATGCTTAAGCAACATGTACTAAGTAATACCCTGTCAGGCGCAGATCCAGGATTCCTTTGGGGAAGGGGGCGGGATTGGTCAGATAATTTTACTGTCTCACGAAATATCTCCTCTCCACTGCACTGAAGAGAGCGTATGCGCAGACAAAAACTTAAAGCGCATCTCCAGGAAAGCCAAGCAAAGACTCAAACGAGAATGCCTTTACAGCAGTGAATGCCTCTCAATGAACTACGAGCTAGAGAAAGAACCTGAAAGGGAAAATCCTACTAAAAATCGTGGCTGCAACCCAGAACTGAGGCTGGGTCGAAACTTCGGAACGTCAAAGAAGTGTTCGAGAACGTGAGAGAGAATCTCGGCGACGATAAAGAAAAGGAGATAATTCTTGGACATTTGTACAGAATGGATAAAATCCTGTCCAAACAAATATTTGATTACCTGTAAACGAAGAAGACCACCACGAGGTGAATTAAAGACCTTGAGAAGCCCAACACCAAGGGACGCCCTCACGTTAGAACACTATGTCTTTCGGAACAGCCTACAAGGTTTGTAAGGGTTCCAAGTCGAAAGAACTTAACTACAAAGACTCGGCGAACTCGTTGGAAGAACAAAAGCAACAGCTTGGCGACTGTATGAAGGAGTATTTGAAACAGAGGAAACGTTGGACAAAGTGAAGTTTTAGTGTGATTATAAGCGTCAATTCGAAAATAAGAAATAAATAAATTGTTTTAACATAATAGTAATAAGCAATCATAATAACTTTTTACATCGGTGATCAGTTAAGTGCTTTTTCTTGGGGGGGGGGGGGGGGGGCAGGGGGTTGACCTTCATGACGCTCTTGGATCAATCCTCGCCTGCGCCCAGAGCTGACAACAAATCTCAGCTAATAAAGGATGACTGTACTGTTTGTCGGTCCAGTGGTCGATTTCTTTTGACTACAGACAGTCTGAGAGGGTGCGCTTGTATATCAGAAGCTCCATCGTCAGAGGGTAATGGAGGCACCAAAAAAATTGGTTGAAATAGCTCTGAGCACTATGGGACTTAACTAATGTGGTCATTAGTTCCCTAGAACTTAGAACTACTTAAACCTAACTAATTTAAGGACGTCACACACATCCATACCCGAGGCAGGATTCGAACCTGCGACCGTAGCGGTCGCGTGATTCCAAACTGTAGCGCCTAGAACCGCTCGGCCACCCCGGCCGGCGAATAGAGGTACCCATCAGGGTATACTTTACGTATTCAAAGGAGGGCAATACGAATGATCACAGGTTTTCTTGACTTACTGGACAGCGTCACGGAGATGCTGAAAACATAAACTGGCAGACCCTAGAAAGGCATCAGCTACGACACAAAGTTTCGAGAACCATATTACATGAGGAATCAAGTAGTACAGCCAAGTACCAGCAGGGAACGCGAAGACAAGATTAAAGTTATTATAACACGGACAGAGCCACCTAATCTGTCATCATAGCTGCGCCCCACACAGGAATGGACAAAGAATAAATCATAATTTGTAGTACAATGGTAAATACCATCTGTAATGCACTTGATAGTGGGTTTCAGAATACGTAGCTACGAAAACAAACGCTGAATGTAAAACTCATTGAGGCTTCTGAGGCCACTTGCACGGAGACGTCTCAAAGAACTATTCTCCGTTGCTGTGATAATTCAGGATAATGCCGTAAGAACGCCAGCCACTCGTGCTGACAAAACGCTTGTTTGTCGTATAACAGTCACCTGAAGAACTGAAAACTTGAGCCTCCAGGCAATATGGCACTAAATATGATGTTAGACGGCAGATAAAGTAATATGCAGTACACTATGTGATCAAAAGTATCCAGGCACCCCCAAAAACATACGTTTTTCGTATTAGCTGCATTGCCAGGTACTCCATATCACCGATCTCATTAGTCATTAGACTCCGTGAGAGAGCAGAATGGGGCGCTCCGAGGAACTCCCGGACTTCGAATGTGGTCACGTGACTGGGTGTCATACGTCTGTACACAAGATCTCCACACTTCTAAATATCCCTCGGTCCATTGTTTTCGATGTCATAGTGAAGTGTAAATGTGAAAAGACACGGACAGCACAAAAGCGTACAGGCCGACCTCGTCTGTTGACTGACAGCGACCGCCGACAGTTGAAGAGGGTCGTAATGTGTAATAGGTAGACATCCATCCAGACCATCACACAGGAATTCCAAAATGCATCAGGATCCACTGCAAGTACTATAACAGTTACGCAGGAGGTGAGAAAAGTTGCATTTCATGGTCGAGCAGCTACTCATGAGCCACACATCGTGCCGGTAAATGCCAAACGACGCCTCGATTCGTGTAAGGAGCGTAAACATTGGAAGATTGAACAGTGGAGAAAGTTGTGTTGAGTGACGAATCACGACACAGAATGTGGCGATCCGATGCCAGGTTGTGGGTACAGCGAATGCCCGGTGCACGTCATCTGCCAGCACGTGTAGTGCCAATAGTAAAATTCGGAGACGGTGGTGTTATGGTGTGGTCGTGTTTATCATGGAGGGAGCTTGCATCCCTTGTTTTTTTTGCGTAGCACTATCACAGCACAGGCCTACATTGATATTTTAAGCACCTTCTTGCTTCCCACTGTTGAAGAGCAATTCGGGGATGGCGATTCCATCTTTCAACGCGATCGATCACCTGTTCATAATGTACTACCAGTAGCGGAGTGGTTGTTGTTGTTGTCTTCAGTCCTGAGACTGGTTTGATGCAGCTCTCCATGCTACTCTATCCTGTGCAAGCTGCTTCATCTCCCAGTACCTACTGCAACCTACATCCTTCTGAATCTGTTTAGTGTACTCATCTCTCGGTCTCCCTCTACGATTTTTACCCTCCACGCTGCCCTCCAATGCTAAATTTGTGATCCCTTGATGCCTCAAAACATGTCCTACCAACCGATCCCTTCTTCTAGTCAAGTTGTGCCACAAACTTCTCTTCTCCCCAATCCTATTCAATACCTCCTCATTAGTTACGTGATCTATCCACCTTATCTTCAGTATTCTTCTGTAGCACCACATTTCGAAAGCTTCTATTCTCTTCTTGTCCAAACTAGTTATCGTCCATGTTTCACTTCCATACATGGCTACACTCCAAACAAATACTTTCAGAAACGACTTCCTGATACATAAATCTATATTCGATGTTAACAAACTTCTCTTCTTCAGAAACGCTTTCCTTGCCATTGCCAGTCTATATTTTATATCCTCTCTACTTCGACCATCATCAGTTATTTTACTTCCTAAATAGCAAAACTCCTTTACTACTTTAAGTGTCTCATTTCCTAATCTAATTCCCTCAACATCACCCGATTTAATTTGACTACATTCCATTATCCTCGTTTTGCTTTTGTTAATGTTCATCTTATATCTTCCTTTCAAGACACTGTCCATTCCGTTCAACTGCTCTTCCAAGTCCTTTGCCGTCTCTGACAGAATTACAATGTCATCGGCGAACCTCAAAGTTTTTACTTCGTCTCCATGAATTTTAATACCTACTCCAAATTTTTCTTTTGTTTCCTTTACTGCTTGCTCAATATACAGATTGAATAACATCGGGGAGAGGCTATAACCCTGTCTTACTCCCTTCCCAACCACTGCTTCCCTTTCATGCCCCTCGACTCTTATGACTGCCATCTGGTTTCTGTACAAATTGTAAATAGCCTTTCGCTCCCTGTATTTTACCCCTGCCACCTTTAGAATTTCAAAAAGAGTATTCCAGTCAACATTGTCAAAAGCTTTCTCTAAGTCTACAAATGCTAGAAACGTAGGTTTGCCTTTTCTTAATCTTTCTTCTAAGATAAGTCGTAAGGTCAGTATTGCCTCACGTGTTCCAACATTTCGACGGAATCCAAACTGATCCTCCCCGAGGTCTGCATCTACCAGTTTTTCCATTCGTCTGTAAAGAATTCGCGTTAGTATTTTGCAGCCGTGGCTTATTAAACTGATAGTTCGGTAATTTTCACATCTGTCAGCACCTGCTTTCTTTGGGATTGGAATTATTATATTCTTCTTGAAGTCTGAGGGTATTTCGCCTGTCTCATACATCTTGCTCACCAGCTGGTAGAGTTTTCTCAGGACTGGTTGTCCCAAGGCCGTCAGTAGTTCTAATGGAATGTTGTCTACTCCGGGGGCCTTGTTTCGACTCAGGTCTTTCAGTGCTCTGTCAAACTCTTCACGCACTATCGTATCTCCCTACATGACAATAACAGCCATGTAATTGACTGGCCCGCACACTGTCCTGACCTGAATCCCTTAGAACACCTTTGGGATGTTTTGGGACGCCCACTTCGTGGCACGCCTCACCGAATGACATCGATACCTCTCCTCAGTGCAGCACTCCGTGAAGAATGGCTGTCATTCCCCAAGAAACCTTGCAGCACCTGACTGAAGGTATGCATGTGAAAGTGGAAGCTGTCATCAAGCGTCACCGATGGAGGGCGCCACGAACTTTTAAGTCATTTTCAGCCAGGTGTCCGGATACTTTTGATCACATAAGAACCATCTTGGACATTTCCTTTAAGCGATTCGTGGAAGCTACGAAAAACGTAAGTCTATACGGCAGGATTGTGATACACCGGTCTTCCAATTGCGAGTAACAGGCTTATCAATGCGCCACCTGGCTCTGACGTGTTAGAAGCGTTAGTGCAGCAAATTCGGCTACATTATGGAAGCTGTGTCAAAATTTCTCTGCGAACAGATTCGTTGCAGTTTGTATTCCGCGACAGACGACGCTACACGAGAGAGACGCCGTGGAATCCCCTGTGACGTCACTGGCATGCCATCAGGTACGGTGTTAGTACGGCGGGCACGGCTTGCTGCTTGTTTTCCCCACACCAACTTCCGCTCGCGCACACCTGCCAGCGCTACTGGAGCGGTGTCGCCGGAGCTTTTTGACATGCGTGTGCGTTGTCGAGATTTGTCTTAAGGCTGTCTCAAATCTGCCGTCTTCCTTTGGAAGAATTTCTAGTATACATCCTGACACTGCAATTTCATGCACTCCTGCGAGGCGTACGCTATGGAGAAGAAATATTAAGGATTTCTGGCGGTCCCCAAGGTAGTGTTATAGGCCCTTTGCTATTCCTTTAACGATTTGGGAGACAATCTGAGCAGCTGTCATAGGTTGTTTGCAGGTAACACTGTCGTTCATCGATTAACAAAGTCATCAGAAGATAAAAAAACTGCAAAACGCTTTAGAAAAGATTTCTGAATGGTGCGAAAAATGGCAGTTGACCCTAAATAACGATAATGTGAGGTAATCCACATGAGTGCTAAAAGGAATCTGTTAAACTTCGGTTACACGATAAATCAGTCAAATATAAGGGCCGTAAATTCAACTAAATACCTAGGAATTACAATTACGAACAACTTAAATTGGAAGGAACACATAGAAGAAGTTGTGGGGAAGGCTAACCAAAGAGTGCGTTTTATTGGCAGGACACTTGGAAAATGTAACAGATCTACTAATGAAACTGTCTACACTATGGTTGTCCGTCCTCTTTTAGATTACTGCTACGCGGCGTGAGATCCTTACCAGACAGGAGTGACGGAGTACATTGAAAACGTTCAAAGAAGGGCATCACGTTTTGAACTATCGGGAAATATGGGAGAAAGTGTCACAGAAATGATACAAGGTTAGGGCTAGATATCATTAAAAGATTAGGGCTGGATGTCATTAAAACCCTTCCCCCATGAACCATGGACCTTGCCGTTGGTGGGGAGGCTTGCGTGCCTCAGCGATACAGATAGCCGTACCGTAGGTGCAACCACAACGGAGGGGTATCGGTTGAGACGCCAGACAAACGTGTGGTTCCTGAAGAGGGGCAGCAGCCTTTTCAGTAGTTGCAGGGGCAACAGTCTGGATGATTGACTGATCCTGCCTTGTAACAATAACCAAAACGGCCTTGCTGCGGCTGAACGGCTGAAAGCAAGGGGAATCTACGGCCGTAATGTTTCCCGAGTCCATGCAGCTTTACTGTATGATTAAATGACGATGGCGTCCTCTTGGGTAAAATATTCAGGAGGTAAAATAGTCCCCCATTCGGATCTCCGGGCGGGGACTACTCAAGAGGACGTCATTATCAGGAGAAAGAAAACTGGCATTCTACGGATAGGAGCGTGGAATGTCAGATCTCTTAATCGGGCAGGTAGGTTAGAAAATTTAAAAAGGGAATTGGATAGGTTAAAGTTAGATATAGTGGGAATTAGTGAAGTTCGGTGGCAGGAGGAACAAGACTTTTAGTAAGCTACTACAAACAGCTTAGTGAACGCATTATTGTGGCCAAGATAGATACGAAGCCCACACCTACTACAATAGTACAAGTTTATATGCCAACTAGCTCTGCAGATGACGAAGAAATTGAAGAAATGTATGATAAAATAAATGAAATTATTCAGATAGTGAAGGGTGACGAAAATTTAGTAGTCATGGGCGACTGGAATTCGGTAGTAGGAAAAGGGAGAGAAGGAAACGTAGTAGGTGAATATGGACTGGGGGTAAGAAATGAAAGAGGAAGCCGCCTGGTAGAATTTTGCACAGAGCACAACTTAATCATGGCCAACACTTGGTTCAAGAATCATAAAAGAAGGCTGTATACATGGAAGAAGCCTGGAGATACTGACAGGTTTCAGATGGATTAAATAATGGTAAGACAGAGATTTAGGAACCAAGTTTTAAATTGTAAGACATTTCCAGGGGCAGATATGGACTCTGACCACAATCTATTGGTTATGACCTGTAGATTAAAACTAAAGAAACTGCAAAAAGGTGGGAATTTAAGAAGATGGGACTCGGATAAACTAAAAGAACCAGAGGTTGTACAGAGTTTCAGGGAGAGCATAAGGGAGCAATTGACGGGAATGGGGGGAAAGAAATACGGTGGAAGAAGAATGGGTAGCTTTGAGGGATGAAGTAGTGAAGGCAGCAGAGGATCAAGTAGGTAAAAAGACGAGGGCTAGTAGAAATCCTTGGGTAACAGAAGAAATATTGAATTTAACTGATGAAAGGAGAAAATATAAAAATGCAGTAAATGAAGCAGGCAAAAAGGAATACAGACGTCTCAAAAATGAGATCGACAGGAAGTGCAAAATGGCTAAGCAGGGATGGCTAGAGGACAAATGTAAGGATGTAGAAGCTTATTTCACTAGGGGTAAGGTAGATACTGCCTACAGGAAAATTAAAGACACCTTTGGAGATAAGAGAATCTCTTGTATGAACATCAAGGGCTCAGATGGAAACCCAGTTCTAAGCAAAGAAGGGAAAGCTGAAAGGTGGAAGGAGTATATAGAGGGTCTATACAAGGGCGATGTACTTGAGGACAATAATATGGAAATGGAAGAGGATGCAGATGAAGATGTAATGGGAGATACGATACTGTGTGAAGAGTTTGACAGAGCACTGAAAGACCAGAGTCGAAGCAAGGCCCCCGGAGTAGACAACATTCCACTGGAACTACTGACGGCCTTGGGAGAGCCAGTCCTGACAAAACTCTACTACTCGTACCATCTGGTGAGCAAGATGTATGAGACAGGCGAAATACCCCCAGACTTCAAGAAGAATATAATAATTCCAATCCCAAAAAAGCAGGTGTTGACAGATGTGAGAATTACCGAACTATCAGTTTAATAAGTCACAGCTGCAAAATACTAACGCGAATTCTTTACAGACGAATGGAAATACTAGTATAAGCCGACCTCGGGGAAGATCAGTTTGGATTCCGTAGAAATGTTGGAACACGTGAGGCAATACTGTCCCTACGACTTATCTTAAAAGCTAGATTAAGGAAGGGCAAACCTACGTTTCTAGCATTTGTAGACTTAGAGAAAGATTTTGACAATGTTGACTGGAATACTCTCTTTCTAATTCTGAAGGTAGCAGGGGTAAAATACAGGGAGCGAAAGGCTATTTACAATTTACACAGAAACCAGATGGCAGTAATAAGAGTCGAGGGGCATGAAAGGGAAGCATCTGTTGGGAAGGGAGTGAGACAGGGTTGTAGCCTCTCCCCGATGTTATTCAATCTGTATATTGAGCAAGCAGTAAAGGAAACAAAAGAAAAATTTGGAGTAGGTATTAAAACCTATGGAGAAGAAATAAAAATGTTGAGGTTAGCCGATGACATTGTAATTCTGTCAGAGACATCAAAGGACTTGGAAGAGCAGTTGATTGCAATGGATAATGGAATGTAGTCGAATTAAGTCGGGTGATGCTGAGGGAATTAGATTAGGAAATGAGACACTTAAAGTAGTAAAGGAGTTTTGGTATTTGGGGAGCAAAATAACTGATGATGGTCGAAGTAGAGAGGATATAAAATGTAGACTGGCAATGGCAAGGAAAGCGTTTCTGAAGAAGAGAAATTTGTTAACATCGATTATAGATTTAAATGTCAGGAAGTCATTTCTGAAAGTATTTGTATGGAGTGTAGCCATGTATGGGAGTGAAACATGGACGATAAATAGTTTGGACAAGAAGAATATAGAAGCTTTCGAAATGTGTTGCTACAGAAGAATGCTGAAGATTAGATGGGTAGATCATATAACTAATGAGGAAGTATTGAAGAGGATTGGGGAGAAGAGAAGTTTGTGGCACAACTTGACAAGAAGAAGGTATCGGTTGGTAGGACATATTCTGAGGCATCAAGGGATCACCAATTTAGTATTGGAGGGCAGCGTGGAGGGTAAAAATCGTAGAGGGAGACCAAGAGATGACTACACTAAGCAGATTCAGAAGGATGTAGGTTGCAGTAGGTACTGGGAGATGAAGAAGCTTGCACAAGATAGAGTAGCATGGAGAGCTGCATCAAACCAGTCTCAGGACTGAAGACCACAACAACAACATCATTAAAACAAAGGTGTTTCCCGTTGCAATGGAATCTTCTCACGAAATTCCAATCACTAACTTTCTCCACCGACTGCGAAAATTTTTCTGTTGACGCCGATCTACAGAGGGAGAAACGTTCACCACGATAAAATAAGGGAAATCAGACCTCTTACGGAATCATATATGTGCTCGTTCTTTTCACGCGCTCTACGAGATTGGAATAATAGAGAATCGTAAAGGTGTTCGATGAACCCTCTGTCAGGCACTTAAGTGTGATTTGCAGACCATCCATGTTGTTGTAGATTTAGAAGGACAAAATATCTTTGAAGCAAGTGTTAACTAACTGGTCTATTTAGCTAATAATGATGAGGACTTCACCAGCCACAATGTCTAGTTATCTTGACATGTCCATTAAAAACACTTTTGTGCAGACTCCCCACTGCTTTCCCAACAGTACCAATAAGATGATATCTGTCTCATACCAGTTATTTATCCAGCGCTGTCAACGTAGATCGGGTACTGGAAGGAGTCACAGACATATGTTATCTTCCTTATCCTTACCAGTTAGAAAAAAGAAGAGTCACTCATGAAAACAATCTCTTCATGCCTTTACTCGTGCTACACAGCTAAATGTCCAGAAAAATATATATGCTTCATTAAAATTGAGTTTTATAGAAAAATTAAATAACTTACTTCTACTACGAAAAATGCAAGAATATTTTACAAGCTGCAAGGTTTTCAAGAATTTTGTCGTCTGACTGCTGAGTTAAACAAAGATGTCAAGAAATGGACAAAGTTATTAATTAATGTAAAACATAATTTTATTCAGTACGTCGCAAATTTTATACTCTAAGAGACTCTTTCATCCATTTAAGTCAGTACAGTTGCTTGTCTCAATTTAAAATACTTTACTACCTAATTCTATTCCGCTTAAAATCTCTTTTAATAGGTAATATAGTGCAAATATAGTTAACAATGTATGAAATAGCCGTTCGAAATTACAGGTTTTTGGGTAATAAATAAGTATGGTTTTGGGATTGTTTCACCAGTATACACTTCCCATTGAACGTTTGTCGAAAAACTTACCTGTGAATAAAAATACAACAAAGGTTCAGAATAAGTACGTTTTTGGTTAAGAGCTTTGCCTCTTGTATTGGTTTCTCTGCTATCCGAGTCAACTCAATAGAGCTTATGTGTCTGCTGCAAGTATTTAGGACTAACTCTACCAAAGTCCTTCAGACATGTTGTTAACATTGTGAACATAAAAACTAAATTATTTAACTGCACGCTGCTTTAGCCTCACGTAACACTTATGTAAAGATTCCCACGCCTGTTCCAACAAAAAATTTCCGGGCCTTAACAGCATTGTCATATTGTAGACCTTCCAGTCACATCTCAACAACTGTCGGAAGTACCCTTCATCAAGGCGATACACTTTCTACTAGCTGTCGCTGAAGTTCCATCACACACCTACAGTCATTTTAAGAGAAATTAGAATTACATATTAATACCTTCAGATGCTGACGGGCGTTGATATATATCAACGGGGACAGGTGAAAATGCGTGCTCCGACCCCAGATTCGAACCCGGGATCTCCTGCTTAGATGGCACACGTTCTATCCATCTGAGCCACCGAGGGCACAGAAGATTGTGCGACTGCAGGGACTATCTCGCGCACGCCTCCCTCGACACCCACATTCTCATCTTGTATGTCCACACACTACATTTGTAGTGTCCCATCAGAACACACTCATTACTCGTGGAAGACATTCTTACCAAGTCCCGTAAGAGTTCGGGGAATATGTGTGCATCCGCACAGAAGTAGAAGGTCATGGCCGGTATCGCCAGAACTATATACTTATATGGATATGGTGTCTGCCCTTTCGGACATGTCCATGTAAGTATATTTTAAGAGAATGCTACACATGTCTGTTGATTGGCTGGTGGGAATCTATGGGAGGAAGTGTACGTTCTTTATTCATTGTAATTCGTATTTGAGTTGTCATTGACAGGTATTGTAGAATGAAGGAAGAGCCTCTGACGTTACATGATGGTGCTCCTTCGGTGCTCGGTGGAGGCTAAATCACAGTTCGCTTCGTGCCTTCGGCCGCTACACAGCTCATTTCAAATATTTCAAAACTAAGAAAAAGAAAAAAAAATGTCTAAAGAGTATAAATTTGCATAATAAGGTGCATGGGGAAATATTTTCAAGTTCAACTACAGCAAATTTTTCCTTAGCAGCAGTCAGTTTGTATTCTGTGTGCCAACATTGTTCACGTCTGCTATAACTCGCGACAGTAAAACCCTCATTATGTAAGTACCAACAAACAGTGGGTATTTACTCACCCGGCGATGAAACTTTTTTTCCTCGTAACCACTTACTTCACTGCAGCTCTGTCTTTGGTGAATAATAGTGACCCTACGTAAAATCCGAAGTGATAAGGCAGGTAACAAGGACCGGGAACAGTCTGAAGTTGTTCCAAGTGCCTAATCAGAAAATTAAGTGGAGCAGTTAATAAGAGAACCCAGTCTTGGAGGTAGTATCTTAGACTTGCCGATGGCTAACAGACCCGAACTTTCCTACTCAGAACAGGAAATCAGCGATCATAACGCCGTTACAGCATCACCGAATACGGTTCAAATGGCTCTGAGCACTATGGGACTGCCCGAAGCAGGATTCGAACCTGCGACCGCAGGGGTCACGCGGCTCCAGACTGAAGCGCCTAGAATCGCTCGGCGACATCGGCTGGCCTGAATACGGTGTAAATAGGAATAACAAGAGCGATAAGCAACAGTTTACAGATTACGTGATAGGTCAACACGAAAATTTTATCTCCAGCATTGTTGAATATCATTTGACAAAGTTCAAGATAATTATATGATATATGATAGACAGATATGTATCGAGCAGAGCAGTGATGGGCGGTAAAAACCCGCGGTCAGTCGACAATAGTGTCAGAGAAACCTGCTACAAAATCAACGAGAGCTTTCCTGCAAATTTAAAAAGAGGGAAATCCTCACAGATAAAAACTCAACGAAGGCCAGGTTAGCGTAAGGAGGGCCATGTGTCAAGAGTTCAACGACAAATTGACAGATATCGGAATAAGTGACCATGGGGCAGAAAGGCCACTGAACTGTATCAGCAGAGTAAGGGCTGCTGAACGTGACGGGATACCAGTTGGATTATATACAGAGTATGCTATAGAGCTTGTCCACCTTCCAGCAGCAGTGTACCGTCGGTCTCTGGAGACGTTTGGAACACGTTTTATCTTCGCTTATTATGACATTTCTGGAGACTAAAAATCTTCTCTGTAGGACAGAACATCCCTACCGAAAATATCTAGTGTATGGAAACAGGCACGCGGGTAGGAGCCATACGTGTCCATTGACTTCCGGAGAGCGTGTGATATAGTTCCGCATTGCCACCTAGCGAACAAAATACGAGTGTACAGAATATCAGGACAGTTAAGTGACTGGAGTTAACAGTTACCAACAAACAGAGCATAACACGTCATTTTCAATGCAGAGAAATCTCCAGACGTAAAAGTAACTTCGGGCGTACCCAAAGGGAGTGTTACAGGACCATTACTTTTCACGCCATATATCTACATATGTAATGAAAAGTAATGGTCCTATAACACTCCCTTTGGGTACACCCGAATTTATTATATATATATATATATATATATATCGGTTACTACAATTACAATGGCAGATTATCAAGATTTAAGTGAGATTGAGCGTGGTGTTACAGTGGGCGCACGTACGACGGGACACAGCATCTCCGAGGTAGCGAGGA
Organism: Schistocerca gregaria; assembly: GCF_023897955.1. NCBI lineage: Eukaryota > Metazoa > Arthropoda > Insecta > Orthoptera > Acrididae > Schistocerca > Schistocerca gregaria. The sequence goes on along the minus strand of NC_064920.1, from coordinate 1,158,615,290 downwards.
AATGGGGATTTTGTACACTGAAGAAGCAATAATGGAAATAAAGAAAGGCTCAAGAGTGAGATTAAAATTCAGAGTGAAAGGATACGGATGATAAGATTCACAGGTGACACTGCAATCCTCAGTGAAGGTGAAGAAGAATTGCGGGATATGTTGAGATAAATGAACAGTCTAATGAATAGACAAAATGAATTGAGAGTATACAGAGGAAGGACAAAAGTATTGCGAAGTAGCAGAAATGTGAACGGCGAGAAGTTTAACATCAAAATTGGTGATCACGAAATAGTACAAGTTAATGAGTTCTGACACCCTAGAAACAAAATAAGCCAAGACGTACGACGCAAGGCGTCCCCTGCACACTGAGCTGCGATGTCGAAACTCCAATTGCAGCGTAATTACACAGACATTAGTTGCCTGCTAGCGGACGGAAGCGGCGAGACTTGAATAAGGCGGAAAACCGTTTGTCCCGCCAACAATAGGACGACAGCATTAGAGCTGGACTTACGCACCATGTGTTGCGACACATACAGCTTTGCGTAAGGATTTTCTGCATGACAACTGCTCTTTACGCAGTATAACCCTCTGTTCCAGACAATTTCAAGGTGGGTAAAAACGTATGTCTGAAACACGGCTTCTTGCCTTAAAATGTTACTATCGATGGCAGTAAACCACGACCATTCACCGTTGTTTTGCACGAGAAAAGCAAATCAAAACCTAGGTTTATTGTAATAGTCGCAGTAACAGATTTCTGCCAATAACTATTTCTTATATAATAGACAGTACTGCGTATAACTGCACTTGATAATAAATTGTAATGTAAGAGTTTTGCACATTATTTACTAATTTATAACACACACTCTATTTTGCAGTGATACTTCCGCCATCAGCTGGAAAATTAACTGCACAAATGTTGTGTTTCGTGAAGGGCATAGATTACTTTTGCAGCAGCAAAGCCATTCGTCACACAGAGTGAAGTACACACTTATCTAGCCCACCCGGCTAGCCGCGCAATCTAACGCGGTGCTTCCCGATCGGGAAGACGTGCCGGCATCTGGCACGAATCCGCCCGGCGCATTTGTGTCGAGGTCCGGTGTGCCGGCCAGCCTGTGGATGGTTTTCAAGACGGTTTTCCTACTGCCTCAGCGATTGCGGTTTGGTTCTCCTTATTCCGCCTCAGTTACACTATGTCGGCGATTGCTCCGCAAACACTGTCTCCACGTACGTGTACACCGTAATTATTCTACCACACGCGCACATTTGGGGGTTACAACAATCGTTTGGTATGAGACATTCCTGGGGGGGGGGGGGGGGGGGGAGACTGCTCTGATCTGTTCTAGGGTTGTGAATCGCTGAAGACTACGACGGAAACCCGTTTGTAGCTCCCCGGTTTAATACACAATACACACACACACACACACACACACACACACACGCTCATCTAGGAATTTACCTAAAAAGTTAATAAAAATGTTAAAACTGGTCATATGTTTTGTGAAGTAATTTGGCGAACAGTAAGAAATAAAACAGATTAGAGAAACATTTGACGCACCTTTGAACGATTTATGTACAGCGGCTATGATGCTCATACGTCAGTAACGTAAGGAGATCACCGAATGAAATTACACCAGACATATATCCTCTAGTACTCTTTAAATTCTAAGACTCTGAGTCAAAAATTGAACTTTAAATTCTCAATCGGCATTTCATTTACTGTGCATGGTTGGACCCGCATCCAAAAGCGCATGAAATATTCTCAAATCTATTTTATTTCTTACTTTTATACATCTCATTTAAAAAAAGATTTGATTGTTCTTTTCCAATTTTTTTATCTTCAAGTTTTATTCAGAAAGCATGAAACGCAATTCAATTAAATTTCGATCTGTATTCTATTACTGTTAAGACCGTATATGCATAAAAAGAAAGCAGGGACGTTTGAATTTATGCTGTGGTTTAATTTTCTTTTTTTGACATTTCATTTACATAGCTGGCAGCGGCTTTTCGTGAAATACTGCGGTTTCCCCTAGAATCATTATGTATTCTTTTTTACTCTCATTACGTTTAGGCAATTATTTAAAAGAATAGATCACATGCTTTTCAATTTGAATACTCATTTGTCCATTTCACTTTTTTCGTTTGGCTATGAAAATGCAGACAAAAATCTATTGTTTACTTTCTAGGGAGTCTTTTTTTCGTTCCACTCAAACTTTGTACAATTAAAAATATACCAATCGCGTACATTCCGTCTCTAGATACGACTTCCAGGAAATCGCCGTCATCTTCAAACCATTTGACATGGGAACTGCATTCCAAAAGCCAACATTTTTTTGTGGCACAGATTGCTAAACGATTTGAAAACGAATCTTGAAAATTTTTTTGATGCAGTGTCCATTCACTGTCTAGGAAATGCTTGTGGCAATTTTCACTCCAGCTGCAAAAAGCAGAAAAGAGTCTTCCCATACAACACAGAACGCAAATCTACAGTACCTTCCTATACAAAACGCATGAGTCAAAAACGGCATAGGAAAAAAACCTTGGTGGTGTCTACACCGGTCTTAAGATTTTGTTCTAAAATTTTCATTATTTGAGAGTATGTAATACAAAGTTCTATTTGATACTTTAGACAAAAAATAAAAATAAAATAGGTAAATTTGTACTGAAAGAACATGGTGCCACTGAAAAATGCAAGTAAAGATGCTCGAGAAAGTATACTTGCTTCAGGAGGGTATATTATCAACGAACGAGAACGTATCAAGGAAACAGAAAGGTTAGGATAAAGATCTTATATCAAAATCCATGTAAATAACCGTTTTCAGACACTGGCAGGTATGTCAGAACACTGGGTTCGATTCCCGGCGGGGTCAGGGATTTTCTCTGCCTCGTGATGGCTGGGTGTTGTGTGTTGTCCTTAGGTTAGTTAGGTTTAAGTAGTTCTAAGTTATAGGGGACTGATGACCATAGATGTTAAGTCCCATAGTGCTCAGAGCCATTTGAACGTCAGAAAAAGTAAAAAAATATTTTGTATGAAAACTTTTGTTTCTGTTTTTGCTGTTTTCTTATTATTATTATTATTTGGCAACTGACTTGTGCTCTCGCTTGCGATGTGACACAAAACATGAAAAAAGTGTTGCAAGAAACTGGAAGGGTCAATGCCTGTTACTAATACTACTACTACTACTACTACTACTACTAACAATAATAATAGCAGACATAGCGACTACAGTAACGTATGTTGTGTTCCCATTGTGCTAATTACATTTATCATAATGTAATGTTCCTATGAAATGTAAGTAATGCCACGCTAACAGTAAGGTGGTAGGAGTACAAAAAATCTGGGATAGAAGGCAAGTGGTTCGGTGAAGAGCGTGAAATTACAGGTTAGTTTCACGAGGAAAACAGAAAATAATAGCTCTACACGTACACACGCTTGACAGGCTGTTTCCGTAATGGTTTGAAATATTAGTAAAAGACAATGTAACCAGTTTATGAAGTTTAAGCTTTTTTTAATTACTACGCGTTTTGGATGTCTTTCTCCATCGGTAGGTGGTAGTTTCGGTGTTTAGCTCAGGTTCATTCCTCCTGAGGACCGAACGATCTCTGTATATCTAGAATGTTTTAAGTTTATCAGCATTTTTCTCGAGGATGCATCTGGGCTTAACATATTCACTGTTTACAGATTTTACTAGAGATGTTACAAGCATTTAGCGTCTCCTGGTTTACAGGTGTGTTGGATGTATCTTCTTCATATGATGTGCAGAGACTGTAATAAACTTACAGATCAATGGATATAGTTTTTTCTTCTTTTCTAAATAACTTCTACATAAATGAAAAATGTATCTACTTTATTTGCGAAGTGTGTCTTCTATTTTTATTATTTTATCCATTAAAAATTGTCGGTGATCGTGGCTGGTATCACAATAGAAAACTTTTTCATAGATAACCCATTACGTTACTTATATAATAAAAACTAGAATTACCTTTATTGAATTCTGATTTTTATTACGTCATATACTATATTCATTCAATGCATAGTTATTGTACAATACTATATTTAGTTTGAAATAAAATTAGAATATATTTTAATATTTTTTAAAAACTGTATGGACGGTATATTTGAAAAGTAAACGGAACGCAGTTCCTCTTTAGAGAGAAATATACACAAATTATATAGAAATTTGTAAGAACAATGTGTGTGTGTGTGTGTAAGAACAATATGAGCTGATGTATGACGTTGTAACAATTTTTGCATATCCTAAGAGGAAAAAGAAAAACATACACGATCTCTGCAATCCATGAGGCGCTAAATACCTACAAAATCTCTAGTAAAATTAAAAAAATATAACATTGAAAGATTTAAGCAGAAATGCACAGCTCTCAAGGAAAGTATACGATGGAAGAAGAGCAAGACAGAACATGTACTACATCAGTTACAAAGTATTCCTTCTTACACATCCACTAACAGCATTCTGCAATCAAAGCGACAATACAGTCTACATATTTCGACATTCTTGATTTCCAGAAGGAATACTCTTGAGCTTCACGGCGAAACTGTTACCTGATGGTGGAGTAAGAATCCGAAACGCTTCGTTGAAAATACTGATTATTTTTTTGTTGTTATTTATGCTAGAAGTAGTTAGGTACGAGGGAATGAGGGACACCGTAGACAATACGACAAAGATACTGGTTTACTGTTGGGTACGAGGAAGGCAGGTGGTACATGGCAACAGAGAAGCTATGCCAGTAATAACAGCAGAATATTTAATTTTCTGAATGCGGTCTGTTTTTAGATCAGGCGAAGGTTACCGAGCAATTTGTTCCACAGATGCGTGGCTAAATGAAGAAGAAGAAAGGTTTAGAGTCATGCAGACGTAAGATGTTGGAGGCATCAGTTTTTGTATTTGTACTTACGCGTGGGGAGTGTGGGGAGAGACATTAAGACACTAAGAAACCAATCAAGTTTTAATAAGTAATATCGCTCTCTCCTGTATAATGACAGAAGTTTAGGAGCTTGATTAATTGCGCCACTTTGTTTTTCGTGACTGTGTACTGAACAGACCTTTGCGAAAGCGTGCTTCACCTGAGACAAGCAAGTGCTGCACAGAATGCGGCGCGTGGGTGTCGATGGAAAGTCGATGTAGTTAGGTCGCCCGGTTAACAGCTCTGGTGTTGTATAAAGACTGCCAAAGCAGGAGCACGGTTCGAGAAAGACTGTGCAACGTGCCTTTAGCAGTACTGCGTCACCATGATCAATTTAGATATGACGATTTGTAAGGCAGGATTGATGAGTTTTATAAAATTAGCGGCAGATTTTGTTAAGTGCCGCCTCTATAGAAAATGTGTGGCTATAGTAACAGACCTTTTTCCCTGTGTGATTATGTACGTCTATAGAACAAGGTAGGTAAGACAGGGCATCCAAAATTCATCCAGAATGAGTGAATAAACTGTCTAACAACAAGGTGAATCTACCAGGAGATATGATTGGGCTATCAGTATAACTTCGTATACGTGCACAACATCGGTGTCCATGTGAAAAAGTAGAGTTGAAAATAATTGTGCCGTATGGAGGCCACCCAAGTGTATTAGTATAGTTCGTGTTCAGTGTTGTTCCCAGACCGGGTAAGGTGTACAAGGGATGTGAACAATGTCAGACATTGAGTGATGGCAGTTAAGAACACGGAGGTGCTACATACTCGAGTAAAACACAGTTGTCAACACCTGGCAGAGTTTGAAAGGAGCCTCTCATGGCCCTCATTTGGCCAGCTGACTGAATCGAGCAATATCCACGTTTGTGGCAGCATTAGGCACGTTGTTGAACTGCTCGTGAAGGGAACACATTCTCTTCATTAAGGTTCAGGTCCAACACGTCTTGCAGCGACAAGGAAAGGTCGCTGTACTCTGCACCAAGCTCATTGTGACCCATTCACATCTCCGCCTACCATATGACAGCAAATAATGGACTCTCGCATAATTGGTAGCAGACTATAGCTCGCGTCACGGAAGACGACGCTACTGCTCATAGAGGCGGAGCAGCGAAGGGATGAGAACTGCGCATGCGCGGAAGCAGAGAGCAGGCAAATAAGTCCACGTAGGCAAACTGCTTTGCTGTGGAAAACAGTCAGGCTCATTTGTCTATGTCACATCATATTATACGTTCAAATCTGTGAGGGGAATAGTAAATATTAAAACCAATTTCGATTAGTCATTATGAGAGAAATATTAACTCACATCTTGACGACGTTGCGTCCACTGCTCCACAGATTTACTCCGTGTAGCATCGGGAGGCGAGAACAGCTGACACGGCTTTGTGAAGACGTGAAGTATAATTTTTCTCAGCATGACAATCGTCTAACGACAAGATCATTGAAACTACTTGCAATAATTATCATTTATTGCGATTTGAAATGTAGTACAAGTAAAAATTTCATACACAACAAAATTAACTTCAAGCACAATCCGAAATAATTATGTTTCCTTGAGAACTGCTTCTATTCAATTGAATTTTTGAAGATGTCTATAAGGTGTGTGTGTGGATGTGTTTGACTCTAGATAAATGTAATCACTGCGCGTAACAAAGAATTAGTGGTAGAAAAGATTAATGAAAAGATTATCGTAAAAATATTTTTCGCGGTTAACATGCATTATGAGTGTAAACTATCTTGATCGATATTACAGTGAGAGACTGCATTTATTAACCATTGAACAAACAAGCAACTAACCATCACCTGCGAGTAACTCCAGGGAATGATGACCGATAACATCGAAAACGACCGATATTTCGACAAGTGAGAGTTACCTTCAGGGTCTTATCCAATTTGTGTCTTGAAAATGACGGGGATATACATGTGGAAATATCGGACATTTGGCGACTTTATCCAGCTGCATTCTCGCTGTTGTTAGAGCAAACAACATGGTGAGAAAAGCTTAACTTCTCCTTGGGCAATATGTTGCACATTATAGTCTGCATAATTCAAAGGATACATAGTCCTAATCAAAAAGGCTAGGAAGTTCTCATTATTATACACGCAACTGATATGTTGACAAAAGCTTTTTTTAAACCACAAGTCTTTCAAATGGTTCAAATGGCTCTGAGCACTATGGGACTTAACATCTGAGGTCATATGTTGACAAAAGCTTTTTTTAAACCACAAGTCTTTCAAATGGTTCAAATGGCTCTGAGCACTATGGGACTTAACATCTGAGGTCATCAGTCCCATAGACTTAGAACTACTTAAACCTAACTAAACTAAGGACATCACACACATCCATGCCGGAGTCGGTATTCGAACCTGCGACGGTAGCAGCAGCGTGGTTCCGAACTGAAGCGCCTAGAACCGCTCGGCCACAACGGCCGGCCACGAGTCTTTAAAACTAAGAAATAATATTAATTTGATCCAAAGTCTACGTCGCAATACAACCGTCACATCTATTTGAATCTGTTTTCGAACAATCTGATAGTAAATTTACGATGATAGGTTCAAGGCTTATATCCTTGATCACTTCGCTGTCAAATTATTCTTTGAAGCTTTTCAGCATACCGCACAGACTGTCCGCACTCTACAGGTGGCTTGTTGTCTATTGCCTCATGCACAGGCGATTCAGTGAATGTTGTCTCTAATGTTTTTTATGTTTTTTTTCTTCCCACATAGTCTTGTCCCTTGCTCAAATTAATTTCATGGGTCTACATTGACAGTGACACGTGGGTAAACACGAAAATGTGTCACCGCATTCACCTGCAAGGAAGTAAGTTTCTGCGTTCTGCCACGTGACTTGTATAAAATAACGAGCTGCAGGAGATTGACACGAGTGAGGTTTATATTGTGCTTAATATTTTTATTTTTAAGCCAGGAAAAAATATTCGCTTTTCTGGAGATTATACTTGGTGTGTTCTGTGCAACAGTTGAATTATAACTGACAATGACCGACTTTGAAGCAAGGTATGACAAGAATTGTGAATCACGTCACGAAACTGACAGCGTTCGTTTCCGAATGGTAGTCACTGCTGTTTTTCTTACATGTTAATACAAGTTTATTATCAGAAACAAAACCAGACAAAGAGCCAGCATGCATAATAATTATCCGAGAATTTATTCCTATGAAAACTTTAAACCCTCCAGTACCATCACTCATTTTCCAGCAGATCTTCCTGGAATGATGCTAATTGACCCATGTTTCATGAACGTAATACACTGTTGAACTACCTCCGTCTCTTGTATCATGAATCTTTATATGGGATGTAGTTCATGCTGCACCTATGTCACTTCTTTGAATTAAAAACTCTTCTTAGCATATCTGGAACCGACGTCTTTTAAAATTCTTTACATTGACGAAGCGCTTACCATTGAAGCTTATTTTCTCCTGCATAACTGTAACACATTTTTGTGAATAACAATTTGTCCATTTTATTTGGACTGTTGAGCTCCGTGGCCGTGGATAATGATATTTCACTGCTAGCGACAACATGGCGGAAAACGCAGTGCACCTGTGCAAAATACGTGATAAAAAGTGTTTGTGTTGTTGCAAAAAAGAAGAAAAGCCAGGAAAAAACAAGGAGAGGAGAATGCCTGCTGCAGCATCCAAACTGCTGTCGAGATTGTACTACTGTAGTAACTGAAGATCCATGTAATTTGCCATCTGAAGATGGGTGCAAACCCGAAATGCATATGGCGTAAATAAAAAACGCATTAAAAAAGTGGCTGGTTGCCGTATTTTTTCAGTGAAATAACATTTTTGTGATGTTGGCCATTTATCATTCACGTGAAGCGCTTTAGAACATCGTTCTTGAAATCATACATTTGTTTTACAGGTTCCTTGCGATTTCGATGCTTTCCAGGAGACACAAAACCAACTTTTCCTCCAGCTTCTGCATTTTTGACATTTTCGATCATAATTCTATTTACAGTTCTCTTGCCGACACCACATGATTTTGGAGTCCGTTCTTGTGTCTTCAAACGTCAACAGTAGGCGACCTGCTTTCAGATTCACGTTTTAAAAAGTTATAAATGCGGTAAAAAATCCCCTTCACCTGCTTGTGAAGCACGTCACATTTATTGCCGCCCCTGACTTTTTTTAAATCGCACTCAAACATCTGCAATACACATTCACAGCTATACTGCTACAAGAAAGAAAAAGAAAACAACTGATAGCTGAATGAATAATTCGGTTGTTTCGAAATATGACAACAGTGCAGTATGTAGGAGCGAGATTCTCACTGTCTACTAGTAGCTGTAACTCGCTGCTAACCGTCCGGAAAGAGAATGAGTATTATTGGCTAGCAGTGGCTAGGGGAGGGGGATGCGCAGAACAGCTGAAAACTGGGCCGCCTTCAAACATGACGCAGACTTTAGTAGCAGACGGACAAGGGACTAACCGGCCCTTGCACAGGCTGCCATTAACATTACAACGCAAACGGCTGCGTTTGGAGTGCTACTGTGGCCGGGAAGAACTGTCTGATGATGAACGGCATTGCACTGTGTTAAGTGATGAATCGCGGTTCTGCACTACCCCAGATGGTGATCATTGTTGGCGAATACGTCGGAGGCCTTGCAAGAGATCCCAGTCTTCCATTGTTCTATAGAGGCACAGTGGTCTTACTTCTGATGTTATCGTGTGGGGAGTGATTGATTGTGATCTCAGATCATGGAGGCTTAGCGACTGAGAGAACTCTGACAACAGAACGGTATGTTACGGATATGCTGCATCCTCATGTTGTGTCCCTCACGCGACAGTTTCGTATTGCCACTTTCCAAGAGGACAATGCTTGTCCACACATGATGTGTGTCTCTATGAAATGTGTGTTGATAGATAGTGCCATGGTCGCAAGATCTCCAGATCTGTCCCCGACAGATCATGTGCGGGACCAGCTCGAATGTCAACTTGGCCAAAGTGACAGTATCAAGGATAGTAAGGAGTAGTTACAATTTCTGTGGGCCAGCTTGTCACAGGAGGGGATAAAACGGCTTTAGAACACTCTTCTCAACCGAATCAGTGCATACAACCAGGCCAGAGGGCTGCAACGTCATATTGATAACTGGATCCGTACAGCCAAGTTCTTTGTACGAGGGTCGGTCAAAAAGTAATGCCTCCCATTTTTTTTTCTACTTAAAAAAATTAAGTTAAGTGAAAAATTTGAATTTGGCGCCATTCCTCAAACCTTCTTCTGCAATCCACTGCAGTAGTAACTTTCTGTGTCAACAGGTGGCAGCACAGCAGAAGTTTGTAAGATGGCCGACATCGATGTTCGTTTGAGACAGCGTTGTGTGATTGAATTCTTGAATGCAGAAGGTGAAACGCCCATACGCATTCATAAAATACTGAAGAAGGTGTATGGTGTTGTGACAGTGGATGTCATCACTGTTAGACGATGGGTTCGTCGTTGTAAGGAAGCTGAAGGGCAAACACCGTTGACTGACGAAAAGCGGAGCGGCAGGCCGGTGAGTGCAGTGACTCCACACAACATTCAGCAAGTTGATGACATCATTCGTGGTGACCGTCGGGTGACTGCAGATGAAGTGTGTCGCATTATTTCTCTTAGTAAAGGCAGTGTGATCACGATTATTAAACAATTGGGGTACTCAAAAGTTTGTGCACGGTGGGTTCCAAGAATGTAAACCGATCAGAATAAAGAGGCAAGGAAAACAATAGCCTCCCAACACTTGCAGCGCTTCCGTTTGGAGGGAGATGAGTTTCTGAAAAAAATTGTGACCGGGGACGAAACATGGGTGCATTTTTTTGAACCCGAATCAAAGAGGCAGTCAATGGAGTGGCGTCACACAAGCTCGCCGAGGAAGAAAAAATTCAAAACTGTGCGATCGACAGGGAAAGTTATGGCAACAGTTTTCTGGGATACAGAGGGTGTGATTCTGGTTGATTTTTTGGAGCAGGGATGCACAATAAATTCTGTTCAATACGTCACAACCCTCAAAAAACTTAAAGCACGTCTTCAGCGAGTTCGCCCAACAAAATCAATGGCAGATGTTCTTCTTTTGCATGACAATGCAAGACCACACACCAGTCGTCACACCTCTGACGAGATTGTCAAAATTGGATGGGAAGTTTTGCCTCATCCCCCATACAGCCCTGACCTGGCACCATCAGACTTCCATCTGTTCGGGCCACTAAAAGAAGCTCACCGTGGGATTCATTTTGAAGATGAGGAGGCCGTCAAAACATCCGTGCGTCAATGGCTTAGGAAGCAGAGCTGTGATTTTTACCGTGCTGGGATACATGCCCTTGTTCAAAGATGGACCAAAACTATAGAGATGGGCGGAGATTAAATTGAAAAATGACAAAATGATCCTCAATGTTGTGGTTTTCAACCTATGTAATTGTATTTAAATTTCCTGACAATTAAACGTAGAAAAAAAAATAGGAGGCATTACTTTTTGACTGACCCTCGTAAATATGACTCGATTTTACAGTCACTGAAATGACACTATATACCCCCTCAACTCGTAATGTTTCATTTCATTTGCTCCTCCCCGTTCGAGTGCTTCGCTTTTCATGTCAGGCAGTGTTTAACGATGTGCGGAGTTTACTAACTTATAGTGAAAATACGAATTTTCCGACATATGCCAGAAATGTTTAGCGTTTCTCTGCTGATCTGCAACATTGACCTATTTCTTATGGCTTGTAAAGAGCCTTCAAAGAGGTCTCCACATAGCACGTGTGTAACTTGATTAAATAGCAGCACTAAGACAGCGTCGCAAACCACTATCCAGCCATCAGAAAAAACCTCCAAACTCTGCCGTATTGTACCAAATGTGAGCAAACATTTGACTAATGTGCTGTTGGTGTGTTTATTTCTATGGGTTTGGCATCAATGGCACCATATGAATAGTCTCACAAAACAAGTCGGTGTTACATTTCGGCAGCTGTGAACATTAAAAAATACTTCCGTACCACAGAAAGTTGGCTACACTCTCCGTAGAATCAATACACACTATCTCATCATGGCTCGACCTTTAGTATAAATGGAAGTGGGAACTACTGTTTCAGTGGAGTGGCAGTAACAGTAGAATGAGCTCAGTGTCTTCGAACGTGGGCTAATCACTGGATGTCTGTCACTTGTGGTGTGGTTCCCCTTTAGCAGTTAAGAAAACACTAAATGCGGAAGGATACGATAACATTTTAGATAATTGAGTACTGCGTTCAGTAGAGGGATAGTTCCAGATGATGATGATTTGAATCATTATGACAATGCATCCTGTCACGAAGCAGCGTCGCTTAGGGGCACTGTTTGAGGAAAGTAACATTCCTGAAGTGGACTGACCTGTCCTGACCCGACGTGGACCCAGCAGAACACCTTCTGGATGAATTAGAACATCGACGTCGCTCCAAACCCTACTTTTCAACATCACTACCTTTCCTGAATTCGGTTCTTGAGGAAGAATGGCCAGCCATATCTTCAGAGATATCTCACTGTAAATGCCCCCAGCAAGATTCAAGCCATTATAGAGGCGAAGGGTAGACACACCTCATATTAATGTCCAGTAATATGTGAATGTATACTTTCATTACATAGCGTATTTACTTGTTCCGGAGAGGTTTCCAGCTACCTGCCATAAATGTCTCATTTGTACTATTAAGTTTTTAAAAAAAATTGCCTTATTATCTCACTTAGCTCTGCTCTCATTTTTATATAAATTCGTTTTATGTTATAAGTTGTGATATTTTGTAGTAACATTCGAAAAATGTCCTTTTTAAGTCTCGTTATATTAAATAAGTCCACCCCGATAGCTAAGTGGTCAGCGAGACGGTCTGTCAAGCCAAGGGGCTCGGGTTCCAGTCCCGGCTGGGTCGGAGATTTTTTTCCGCTCAGGGACTGGGTGTTTTGTTGTCCACATTATCATTTCATCATCATCAGTGGAAGGCAGTGGGAAACCACCACTGGAATCACTTCCCTAGACGCTCATGCGGTGGACCTCTCTGACGAGGCTTCCCCCATGACAAGACCTGCCTTAAGGCATAACGCAAAGTTAAGATACGAAATAATTGTATCTGCTCAATTAGGTTTCACTTGAAACCAATAAACTAATTCTAATGGGGGCTGTATCACTGACACATTATAACTTGGTTTAGCGTGGCTTTGAGAACATCCCTATTTTCGCTGGAGGTGGACTAAGTGTACAGGTTTCGATCGGTACACTATATACCACAGTGTGTTACTTGATTTTCCATTCACTACGACTCAAATTTTGCAAGTCAGGAGTAGATCAGTGTGATAGTATTAATATGACTTACTTATTTCAGGCCTTTTTAATGCTGACTTTTACTACTTTACTTAGAAATATAGCTCTGTAGTTTTTGTCGAGGAAAATTTTGGTTAGCTTCCTTCCAAGCCTCGTGTGAAACATAATAGCCCTCATTTCTGTGGCAGAATGTTGTTGATTGTTAGCTGTAAAGATTAGGTACTACGAATGAAGTTTTCTTAATATTATGTACCCAGCTGCATATCGTATAAGTTCCGATGTTTTATACTCACTTATAATTACCTTCGTTCTGTCGTTAAGTAATGCTTATCCGTCCTAAGGCTCCAAGGCGTTATTCAGTAGCTCCAAGGTGGCGAAGGGAAATTTTATCTCTGAACATTGTGAGTAATATGAAGCAACTCAGAAACATGACTAATGGGACGGCGTTATAAGTAAGGAATTTACCGCAGGCACCCTGTCAGTGGCGTCAGATTACCGCTACGAAGACCGCAACTCGAACCTTGAGGATACCAGTGACTTTCCTGCGCTTTCCACTCCAAAGGTGAACATTAGGAACCAATTATTCTCTTTCTCCCCGAGTATAATCTTGAACTATTTCGCTACAGACCTCATTATCGACGAATCATTAAACCTTAACTGTCTTTCCTCTTCCTCCTATTTCCACTGTTAGGGAATATACATTAAAAATAACGTTTGAGAGTTTCAGTGCAGTCACACTTTATATCAGCACTGCTGTCGCAAGACTCTTGAAATCTTAGTATCATTGCAACGTATGTACAGTCAACGTTTTGTACATTTTCTACTACATAAACTCTTTACTCCGGCTCTAAATTTATTAAACAAAACATCTGAAACATTTAATCTAATTTATGAACTTTTCTCCTTAATGCGATAAACGTAAATTTCTAAATAATCTATTAAACACTCTGACCGACATATTTTCTATACGCTGGAGTACCTTGGCATCTTCTCCTTTCATTCTTTGGAGTTGACTCTCTCTCTCTCTTCTCAGCGATCACAGGCCATGTAGACCACGCGCTTCATCAACGATCTACTTCCACCGCCTTCTATCTCTCGCAGCCTCTCTCCACCCTGTAGAAATTCCTAATCCTTCATTAACTGATAAATTTCGTTGTTCTTTCGAATTATCCATACACCATTCTCCCGAGATTTTTCTCATTACTTTTCTTTCGAAAACATTCAGTTTTCCTCTTTCATTCTTTGTAAGCGTCCAGCTTTCTCAACTGTACAGTGCTATGGGGCAGATGATAGTGTAGCATATCTTCATCTTTGTGGTGATTGTCAAAGCTTTAATTTTGAGTGGATTGCTTAGTGAGTATAGGCATGTTGACCCTGAGGCTGTTCTTTCATTTATAGCCAGCCGGAGTGGCCGTGCGGTTCTAGGCGCTACAGTCTGGAGCCGAGCGACCGCTAAGGTCGCAGGTTCGAATCCTGCCTCGGGCAGGGATGTGTATGATGTCCTTAGGTTAGTTATGTTTAATTGGTTCTAAGTTCTAGGCGACTGATGACCTCAGAAGTTAAGTCGCATAGTGCTCAGAGCCATTTGAACCATTTTCATTTACACTCCTGGAAATTGAAATAAGAACACCGTGAATTCATTGTCCCAGGAAGGGGAAACTTTATTGACACATTCCTGGGGTCAGATACATCACATGATCACACTGACAGAACCACAGGCACATAGACACAGGCAACAGAGCATGCACAATGTCGGCACTAGTACAGTGTATATCCACCTTTCGCAGCAATGTAGGCTGCTATTCTCCCATGGAGACGATCGTAGAGATGCTGGATGTAGTCCTGTGGAACGGCTTGCCATGCCATTTCCACCTGGCGCCTCAGTTGGACCAGCGTTCGTGCTGGACGTGCAGACCGCGTGAGACGACGCTTCATCCAGTCCCAAACATGCTCAATGGGGGACAGATCCGGAGATCTTGCTGGCCAGGGTAGTTGACTTACACCTTCTAGAGCACGTTGGGTGGCACGGGATACATGCGGACGTGCATTGTCCTGTTGGAACAGGAAGTTCCCTTGCCGGTCTAGGAATGGTAGAACGATGGGTTCGATGACGGTTTGGATGTACTGTGCACTATTCAGTGTCCCCTCGACGATCACCAGAGGTGTACGGCCAGTGTAGGAGATCGCTCCCCACACCATGATGCCGGGTGTTGGCCCTGTGTGCCTCGGTCGTATGCAGTCCTGATTGTGGCGCTCACCTGCACGGCGCCATACACGCATACGACCATCATTGGCACCAAGGCAGAAGCGACTCTCATCGCTGAAGACGACACGTCTCCATTCGTCCCTCCATTCACGCCTGTCGCGACACCACTGGAGGCGGGCTGCACGATGTTGGGGCGTGTGCGGGACCGTAGCCCAGCTTCATGGAGACGGTTGCGAATGGTCCTCGCCGATACCCCAGGAGCAACAGTGTCCCTAATTTGCTGGGAAGTGGCTGTGCGGTCCCCTACGGCACTGCGTAGGATCCTAGGGCCTTGGCGTGCATCCGTGCGTCGCTGCGGTCCGGTCCCAGGTCGACGGGCACGTGCACCTTCCGCCGACCACTGGCGACAACATCGATGTACTGTGGAGACCTCACGCCCCACGTGTTGAGCAATTCGGCGGTACGTCCACCCGGCCTCCCGCATGCCCACTATACGCCCTCGCTCAAAGTCCGTCAACTGCACATACGGTTCACGTCCACGCTGTCGCGGCATGCTACCAGTGTTAATGACTGCGATGGAGCTCCGTATGCCACGGCAAACTGGCTGAAACTGACGGCGACGGTGCACAAATGCTGCGCAGCTAGCGCCATTCGACGGCCAACACCGCGGTTCCTGGTGTGTCCGCTGTGCCGTGCGTGTGATCATTGCTTGTACAGCCCTCTCGCAGTGTCCGGAGCAAGTATGGTGGGTCTGACACACCGGTGTCAATGTGTTCTTTTTTCCATTTCCAGGAGTGTATATGTATTGTTATGAAATTTTTACTGTTGGAACGTGATCCAAGGTATTTAAATTAGAGAACTCTTCTGAATTTCGAATGCTGGTCAATTTCAAAGTAAGGATTTGTTACTGCTAATTTCATTAAATACCCGTGTATGTATGTACGTATGCAATAGTTAACATGTACTGTCTGTCAAGTATAGAAATTTCTGCCCAACCGCCCTATGTGTGAGCAACTGTGATCCGCAATACTATCTCACACCCTAAGCGACCGAGAAACGTTTCAACGAACGTAAACATTCGAAAAAAACATTCAGTAGACTGCTGCACGCTTTTCTGACTTCAGATAGTGCATGGATCTAAAGAATTACTTAAATTAGAAGATCATTTCATATCTCTATTCACTATGTTGATGATAATCTATGTGCCATGGCTTTGCCGCAGTGGTAACACATGTTCTCGCCAGATCACCGAAGCTAAGTGCTGTCGAACTGGCTAGAACTTGGACGAGCACTGCTGGTAAACGGGGTGCACAGAGCCCATGTGAGGCAAACTGAGGAGTTTCGTGATTGAGAAGTAGCTGCTCCGGTCACGAAAACTGACAAAGGCCGGGAGAGAGGTGTGCTTTCTTATTCACATCCAGTAACGCCTCTCGGCTGAGAATGACATAGCGTTCGGTCGGTAGGGTTGGGCCTTCCGAGGCCTGTTTGGACGGAGCTTAGAGATGATGGTATATTTTGCTCGTTAGGCGAGTCCATCATCGCAAGTTCAACATCCTCCAGTCCTACTGGTTTTCCAGCATCCTTCCGTAGCTGCGTGTGATGTGTTTACCTTGATGTTGTCAACTAATACCTTCCTCTTCCTCTAGTCCTATTCCCAGCCACCACTCCTCCTAGCGCAGTCTTTACCTACATCTACATATACACTCCACTAGCCACCAAGCGGTATGTGACGGAGGGCACAATTTGCGCCAAAGTCATACCCCCCCCCCCCCTCTTTTTTTCCACTCGCCGATCGAGCGAGGGAAAAAAGACTATCTGAACGCCTCAGTAGGAGCTCTAATTTCCCTTATCTTTGAATAGTGATTTTAAAGTTGGTGGTAATTATATATGCTCCACATCCTCGGCGAAGATCGGATTTGGGAATTTAGTGATCAGCCCCTTCCGTTTAGCGCGTCGTTTAATTGCAAGTGTGTCCCACTTCAAACTTTCTATGAGATTTGTAACGCTCTCGCGATGGCCAAATGTATCACTCACGAATCTTGCCGCTCTTCTGTGGACCTTTTCAATCTCTTGAATGAGCTCCAATGGTAAGGGTCCCATACAGATCAACAATACTCCAAGATCGGACGAACTAAAG
Source organism: Schistocerca gregaria (assembly GCF_023897955.1). Classification (NCBI taxonomy): domain Eukaryota; kingdom Metazoa; phylum Arthropoda; class Insecta; order Orthoptera; family Acrididae; genus Schistocerca; species Schistocerca gregaria. Next base: position 1,158,597,766 of record NC_064920.1, on the reverse strand, counting down.
TATTGTAAGGAATTTCCTTTGTTGAAGGACTGCATCGCTTCAGGATTTTACCATTAAACCGCAATCTAGAGCTCGCCTTGCCCGTTACTTGTGTAATCTGATCATTCCATTTGAGATTTCGAGTAGTCACATCCAGATACATAACGGATGTTACCGCTTCCAAAGACTGGGCATTTATTTTGTACTCGTACATTAATGGGGATTTTCGTCTTGTTATACGAAGTAGGTTACACTTAATAATATTAAGAGATAACTGGCAGTCATTACACAACGCATTTATTTTCTGCAAATCATCATTGATTTATTCACAACTTTCGTGTGATACCACTTGCCTGTAGATCTATGTAACTCTACTCATAGAGTTACATAAATAGTGTGATTCCCTGTTCTTAATTGTTTCCAGTATTTCACTGTTCTCATTCAACCACCGCCACTAATACAACACTACCTCATCCGTATTTTGTGTGTCCATTTCATACTGTCCATTTTCTGCAAACTCACATCCCAAAAGCTTAGAAGCCTTTCTTCTCTTTCCTTCCATGTTTTGACACCTTATAGCACAACACTGCACATAAAACACTCCACTAATCTTTTCTTTAATTGTTTATTTAATGGACCACAGAAAATACGCCTCCTCCTGTAAAACATTTCTTTCCAATTCATATTGTAGGCTTTATTTATTATGTATCATATTTTTAGGACTTGCATCATACGCACCGCAAATTATCAAATGTTTCACTAACTCATCTCAAGGTTTCGCTTTTATCTTCCTTGATTGCTTTGTACAAGCAATTGCTTTGGTCTTCTTCATATTTATTTTCATTCCATCTTTTTTACATCTGTTTCACATATGTTTCAAATGTAGTTACTTCCCTTTCAACTTTCACTTAGTAATAACATATCAACAGAAAATCTTATACTATTGTCATACCAGTCTTCTGTCGAAACAATTTTGAACTAAATCATTTAAACACATATTGAACAGAGCAGATGAAACACATATCCTTGCCTAGCCTCTCTCTCAGTTTTAATTCGTTACCTAATATCGTCTTTTATGCTTATTATTACTCGTTACATAGGACGCTTATTACGGAAATTTTCTTCCAGTTAACGCCGATCTTTTTTTAGGACAGCTAAAAGTTTAGCCACCGATTTCTATCAAACGCTTTTTATGTAAATTAACAAAAATTGCATAAACATCCGTACCTTTTTCTTAGTATCTTCGAACATTCCAATAGTATTTCTTGTATGTTTGTCTCTTTTGAATCCGAAATGCTCTATATCTAACTTTCTTAATTGCAAATTCCAATCACATTTTCATCATTCTTATTGGAATTTTGTCAAGTGTGTTTCACTACAGTAGACAAAAGTAACATATGTGTGATGATACGTCACACACTAATTTATGGTTCAAATGGCTCTGAGCACTATGGGACTTAACATCTGAGGTCACCAGTCCACTAGAACTTAGAACTACTTAAACCTAACTAACCTAAGGACATCACATACATCCAAGCAAGAGGCAGGATTCGAACCTGCGAGCGTAGCAGTCGCGCGGTTCCGGACTGAAGCGCCTAGAACCGCTCGGCCACCACGGCCGGCACACTAATTTAACCACTCGTTTTTGTATCTCGTACGCTCATGAATCATATGTAATTTCATTTACTTATTCACTTATTTATTCAATTTCACTGTAGCCTGGTACCTATAATTTAACCACAGGCTGCATTGATTCTTACACAAATTATGAAATATACGTTAATAGTTAACTTTATTGTACACAGTACCTCAATTTTAAAAAGTACCATTTCTACTATAAATAAATATTACACCTACTACCAAATCCATGTCTACAACTATTACAACAACTTCGTGACATTCCACAAAGCAATCCATCGCTCCCCGATAAATAGGTATGTCCTGCGGGTTCCTTGGGTGACTGGAGGGATTGCGGTTGCATCTGCCACTTCTATCATATAAAATGGGCGCAGTAATTTTTTTTAGCTATATTAGAGAGAAACGTACCGGTCAGATGCAGCATTCTTACCTAGCTGTGTGTGCTAGCATCGCAGCAGATAACATTAGGCTGGGCGTGTATCGCCTTTAGTCGTCCTCTTGTTACAACAGTAATTAAGAACAAGAGAACGAGAACTGCCCAGGTGCGCACAGAAGTAATTAAGGAGGAACACAGCCTATCTGCTACAGGCGATCAGTGCTGTTGGTGGCAGAGATTAAGCAAGTACACGCCTGCATATGAAATGTAAATCAAGATAGTGGCTGCAGGAGCTGCTCGGGAAAAAAGAAATTGAATCTAAGAACATTCTAGTTGCGATTCTGTTCAGATCTCTAAGATGAGCGACTGAAAAACCTGCCATGCGTCTGCATCCAAGCAATAACGGGAAAGAGCGCCAGGTGAGTACATTGCGAAACTCCAAGAAGCTGAGCTGCGGATTGGTTTATTATCTACCCTTATGGCAAGCAATTCATTCTACTTATACTTCCAACAGGAATTAATATGTAAGTAATTCTGTGGTGTCCATCTCACAAATCAATAATTTATAAACAAATCATTGTGCTTAGGTTGCTGTAATAACTGACTTGCGCTATTCCCGACAAATCTCAGTCGCGATGATACTGTATTTCTGCCATCAGTTCGAAGCTGGTGGTAAGAGACGGTACAAATATTTCCTGTAAACAATGCGCAACAGCTTCCATGTACACTACTGGAAAATAAAATTGCTACGCCACGAATATGATGTGCTAGAGACGCGAAATTTAACCGACAGGAAGAAGATGCTGTGACATGCAAATAATTAGCTTTTCAGAGCATTAACACAAGGTTGCGCCGGTGGCGACACCTACAACGTGCTGACATGAGGAAAGTTTCCTCCAGATTTCTCATGTACATACAGCAGTTGACCGGTGTTGCCTGGTGAAACGTTATTGTGATGCCTCGTCTAAGGAGGAGAAATGTGTACCATCACGTTTCCGACTTTGATTAAGGTCGGATTGTAGCCTATCGCGATTGCGGCTTATCGTATCGCGACATTGCTGCTCACGTTGGTCGAGATCCAATGACTGTTAGCAGAATACGGAATCGCTGGGTTAAAGAGGGTAATACGGAACGCCGTGCTGGATCCCAACGGCCTCGTATCACTAGCAGTCGAGATGACAGGCATCATATCCGCATGGATCTAACGGATCGTGCAGCCACGTCTCGATCTCTGAGTCAACAGATGGGGGCGTTTGCAAGACAACAACCATCTTCACGAACAGTTCGACGACGTTTGCACCAGCATGGACTATCAACTCGGAGGCCATGGCTGCGTTAACCCTTGACGTTGCATCTACATCTACATCTACATCTACATGACTACTCTGCAATTCACATTTAAGTGCTTGGCAGAGGGTTCATCGAACCACAATCATACTATCTCTCTACTATTCCACTCCCGAACAGCGAGCGGGAAAAACGAACACCTAAACCTTTCTGTTCGAGCTCTGATTTCTCTTATTTTATTTTGATGATCATTCCTACCTATGTAGGTTGGGCTCAACAAAATATTTTCGCATTCGGAAGAGAAAGTTGGTGACTGAAATTTCGTAAAAAGGTCTCGCCGCGACGAAAAACGTCTATGCTGTAATGACTTCCATCCCAACTCGTGTATCATATCTGCCACACTCTCTCCCCTATAACGCGATAATACAAAACGAGCTGCCCTTCTTTGCACCCTCTCGATGTCCTCCGTCAATCCCACCTGGTAAGGATCCCACACCGCGCAGCAATATTCTAACAGAGGACGAACGAGTGTAGTGTAAGCTGTCTCTTTAGTGGACTTGTTGCATCTTCTAAGTGTCCTGCCAATGAAACGCAACCTTTGGCTCGCCTTCCCGACAATATTATCTATGTGGTCCTTCCAACTGAAGTTGTTTGTAATTTTAACACCCAGGTACTTAGTTGAATTGACAGCCTTGAGAATTGTACTATTTATCGAGTAATCGAATTCCAACGGATTTCTTTTGGAACTCATGTGGATCATCTCACACTTTTCGTTATTTAGCGTCAACTGCCACCTGACACACCATACAGCAATCTTTTCTAAATCGCTTTGCAGCTGATACTGGTCTTCGGATGACCTTACTAGACGGTAAATTACAGCATCATCTGCGAACAACCTAAGAGAACTGCTCAGATTGTCACCCAGGTCATTTATATAGATCAGGAACAGTAGAGGTCCCAGGACGCTTCCCTGGGGAACACCTGATATCACTTCAGTTTTACTCGATGATTTGCCGTCTATACAGACGTCATCACAGACAGGAGCGCCTGCGATGGTGTACTCAACGACGAACCTGGGTGCACGAATGGCAAAACGTCGTTTTTTCGGATGAATCCAGGTTCTGTTTACAGCATCATGATGTTCGCATCCGTGTTTGGCGACATCGCGGTGAACGCATATTGGAAGCGTGTATTCGTCATCGCCATACTGGCGAGTTACCCGGCGTGATGGTATGGGGTGCCATTGGTTACACGTCTCGGTCACCTCTTGTTCGCATTGACGGCACTTTGAACAGTGGACGTTACATTTCAGATGTGTTACGACCCGTGGCTCTACCCTTCATTCGATCCCTGCGAAATCCTACATTTCAGCAGGATAATGCACGACCGCATGTTGCAGGTCCAGTACGGGCCTTTCTGGATAAAGAAAGTGTTCGACTGCTTCCCTGGCCAACACATTCTACAGATCTCTCACCAATAGAAAAGTCTATTCAATGGTGGCCGAGAAACTGGCTCATCGCAGTACGCCAGTCACTACTCTTGATGATCCGTGGTATCGTGTTAAGCTGCATGGGTAGCTGTACCTGTACACGCCATCCAAGCTGTGTTTGACTCAATGCCCAGGCGTATCTAGGCCGTTATTACGGCCAGAGGTGGCTGTTCTGGGTACCGAATTCTCAGGATCTATGCATCCAAATTGAGTGAAAATGTAGTCACGTGTCTGTTCTAGTGTAATATGTTTGTCCAATGAATACCCGTTTATCATCTGCGTTTCTTCTTGGTGTAGCAATTTTAATGGCCAGTAGTGTAGTAACAGAATGGCACCATTTTGATCTAGAAATCTATTACAAATTGTGATAAAAATTGAGACAATTAACTATAAAATTTGCGTTTTTTGTAAACATGAAGTTTAAAATTTAACAACTCATTCATTTTTTCATAAATTAAATAAATTCTAGAGTTTCCTACACCTGTAAGTAGGGTTGTACGCTGTGCAAAATTGGTCACAGAATCTCTCAAACTTAAGAAGAAAAGCGTGCCTATAGCAACGTATGCAGCCAACAGTAAGTGAAAAAATGATGAAATTTCACATGTAAAAAAATTATTTTGTTGTAATTTAACTTCCAGTGAAATGAGTGTGAATCCTGAATCCTTCCTGATTATGGTGATAAAGTTTTATGAACTTACTTGTAAAAGTATGGACAGTGGAAATTAATATGTCCCGTGGTGCCTCTCCTGCTCCAAATCAGCCCGTTTGACGTAATACCTTCCCCCCCCCCCCTCCCCGAATATGCACGTTAATTGTCTAATGAAATTTGTCAAGTTAATGACGAATAAACCTCAAGTGCGAGTTAACACTAATATTAGAGTCCTCTCTCATCATTCCCTAACACAATCACTATTCAGGCTTAACAACTTTAGAACCAAGTTTATTTTAATGAAAGTGATTTCTCAGTGAAGTCAACTCGTGCTTACCAGCGGGTCGTCAAGTGCGTTGTCAGAGAGCAACGGTATCCTCGAAAGCCATGAGGGATTAAAGGCAAGTCATTTTCGTTGTAGGCTATTAATCAAACACTTGTTCCCAATATTTCGTTCCCACATCCCAATATTCGTTTAATAATCAGTCCGCTCCCCTGTCTGTGATGAAAGTAATTTAAATGAAATTAAAATCAGGATACGGCCACAGTAAGTCCCCCTCTTTCTTATTTTCTTATTCATTCTATCAGGATTGCCGTCCCGAATAAAACTCCTCGGAACAGAACAGGTTATACTGTATGCTATTTATTTATTTTTTTATTTTGGTGGCAATCGTGAGCCCTATGTCTTTGTACGTGTCTCTTAGGTGTTGCGCTTGGAAATATTAGTATGCAGTGATTCAAATCCTATATTTTGTAGGATGGGTCAACTGTGACGTCCACCATTAGTTTCCTCGCTCCGATCAAGCTGAAAAATGAGGGTCATCTCTCGTTGGTGCAAGGTATAAACAGAGTGGGAATTTCAAGTTTGATAGTACTTCGATAACAGGATGCTACGTTTACGTTCTGGAACTCGTCGTATCACGGCGTTTTCAAAGCCATGAGAGAGTTTATTTGCTATTGTAGTTACGTTGAGCGATGTTAGAATTTGTTTTACTATTATTTTTAACGGTATTTAAGGGACTTTGGTAATTTATGTTCTTTGGAAGTTTTGTTTACTTGAATCGAACGTGAAAGCATAACGAGTTCTTCTTGATCTAAAATCATTAAATTTTAGTTTATTACTTTTTCGTATTATCGGCCAGCATAGCTGTACGTGGTAAAGCGCCGCTTCGCCGCTTCCGCGAATCGGTGGTGCATCGACGCCAGCCGAAACAGCCCGGCGCATTATCGACAAGTGTCGATGTGCTGGCAAGCGTGGGTGTGGTTTTTAGGCTGTTTCCCACATCTCACTAGTTGAACACCGAGCTGGTAGACAAATCCCGCCTTGGTTACACGATTCGGAAACGCTTAGAAAACTTTCGCTCAGTTTCACATGTTGTGATACACATATTTCGTAGTAACTGGGTGGTTACAGAAAGGGCCTACGCCACCCCTTAAATCACCCAACGCAAATCCGTTAATAATCATGCTCACTCAGCGTCTACATGTACATCTACATGGATACTCTGCAAATCACATTTAAGTGCCTGGCAGAGGGTGCATTGAACCACCTTCACAATTTTCTATTATTCCAATCCCGTGTAGCGCGCGGGAAGAATGGACACCTATATCTTTCCTTACGAGCTCTGATTTCCCTTATTTTATCTTTGTGATCGTTCCTCCCTATGTAAGTCGGTGTCAACAAAATATTTTCGGATTCGGAGGGGAAAGTTAGTGATTGGAATTTCGCGAGAAGATTGCGTCGCAACGAAAAACGCCGCTCTTTTAATGATGTCCATCCCAAATCCTGTATCGTTACTGTGACACTCTCTCCCATATTTCGCGATAATACAAAACGTGGTGTCTTTCTTTAAACTTTTTGGATGTACTCAGTCAGTGCTGTCTGGTAAGGATCCGACTCGGCGCAGCAGTTTTATCAAAGAGGACGGACAAGCGTAGTGTAGACAGTCCCCTTAGTAGGTCTGTTACGTTTTCTAAGTGACCTGCCAATAAAACGCAGTCTTTGGTTAGCCTACCCACATTATTTTCTATGTGTTCCTTGCAGTTTAAATTGTTCGTAATTGTAATTCCTTGGTTTGCGGGGCAGACACACAAAGAAATCATTTTCCGAGTTCAGTACTGAGGTACACACGGTTAAAGTTCGAGAATTAGATCTTTTCCGAGCCGGTCTCTACAACTTAAATCTCTACAGTGAAGGCTTTGCAGGTGCCTCACATGGGGGATCCCCGTTGCCCTGCGCGATACGCCTGCCAGATGAGGCGTAGGGCGCAAGGGCAGGGCGGCCCGCCGTGGCGCGGCGTGGACGCGGAATACTGAAGAGCCGGGCGGGCGCATTCCAGCGCCATTGTCTCCGGCGGCGACGTCTCACTCGCTGGAGCTGGAGGGGCGGCGGCTGGTGTGTCCGCAACATCGCGGCGCTGCGCCCACGCCGTTACGCAACGGCCGACCTCGGCCTCGCTGGCAGCTCCCCAAAAAGGTCACGGCCTTCGGTCACCAGGCACGCCCGCCGGTCAACACGAAAATCACGCTCCCGCTGCCCTTCTGTTGCTCCACCGGCCACCTGTCCCTGGTAGTCTCAGTCGGCTGTTGCGCTGTCTTTCCAATTACATCTGCTTGTTTATCGTGCGGAACATCTAAAAGTTGTTCAGCTACTATATGTGCCCTGCTCCCTCTTTGAATTCTACACCTACATTTCTACATCTACATTTATACTCCGCAAGTCACCCAACGGTGTGTGGCGGAGGGCACTTTACGTACCACTGTCATTACCTCCTTTTCCTGTTCCAGCCGCGTAAGGTTCGCGGGAAGAACGATTGCCGGAAAGCCTCCGTGCGCGCTCGAATCTCTCTAATTTTACGTTCGTGGTCTCCTCGGGAGATATAAGTAGGGGGAAGCAATATATTCGATACCTCATCCAGAAACGCACCCTCTGGAAACCTGGACAGCAAACTACACCGCGATGCAGAGCGCCTCTCTTGCACAGTCTGCTACTTGCGTTTGCTAAGCATCTCCGTAACGCTATCACACTTACCAAATAACCCTGTGACGAAACGCTCCGCTCATCTTTGGAGCTTCTCTATCTCCTCCGTCAACCCGACCTGGTACGGATCCCACACTGATGAGCAACACTCAAGTATAGGTCGAACGAGTGTTTCGTAAGCCTTCTCCTTTGTTGATGGGCTACATTTTCTAAGGACTCTCCCAATGAATATCAACCTGGTACCCGCCTTACCAACAATTAATTTTATATGATCATTCCACTTCAAATCCTTCCACACGCACACTCCCAGATATTTTACAGACGTAACTACTATTATATGTTTTGTACATGTTGACAATTATTGAACTATACGGAATAAAATCGTCATAACTTCTGAACGGTGTGCGTTAAGACGTTCAAACTGCACTGTTGGACGCGGGGCATGATAGGAATTAGTATGCCTCACAACATGTCCTAACAAACGATTTTGGTCAAGTTGTGCCACAAACTCCTCTTCTCCCCAATCCTATTCAATACCTCCTCATTAGTTGTGTGATCTACCCACCTAATCTTCAGCATTCTTCTGTAGCACCACATTTCGAAAGCTTCTATTCTCTCCTCGACCAAACTATTTATCGTCCATGATTCACTTCCATACATGGCTACACTCCATACAAATACTTTCAGAAATGACTTCCTGACACTTAAATCTATACTCGATGTTAACAAATTTCTCTTCTTCAGAAACGCTTTCCTTCCCATTGCCAGTCTACATTTTATACCCTCTCTACTTCGACCATCATCAGTTATTTTGCTCCCCAAATAGCAAAACTCCCTTACTACTTTAAGTGTCTTACTTCCTAATCTAATTCCCTCAGCATCACCCGACTTTATTCGACTACATTCCATTATCCTCGTTATGCTTTTGTTGATGATCATCTTATATCCTCCTTTCAAGACCCTATCCATTCCGTTCAACTGCTCTTCCAAGTCCTTTGCTGTCTCTGACAGAATTACGATGTCAAAGTTTTTATTTCTTCTCCATGGACTTTAATACTTATTCCGAATTTTTCTTTTGTTTCCTTCACTGCTTGCTCAATATACAGATTGAAAAACATCGGGGAGAGACTACAGCCCTTTCTCACTCCCTTCCCAACCACTGCTTCCCTTTAATGTCCCTCGACTCTTATAACTGCCATCTGGTTTCTGTACAATTTGTAAATAGCCTTTCGCTCCCTGTATTTTACCCCTGCCACCTTCAGAATTTGAAAGAGAGTATTCCAGTCAACATTGTCAAAAGCTTTCTCTAAGTCTATGAATGCTAGAAACATAGGTTTGCCCTTCCTTAATCTAGCTTCTAAGATAAGTCGTAGGGTCAGTATTGCCTTACGTGTTCCAACATTTCTACGGAATCCAAACTGATCTTCCCCGGGGTCGGCTTCTACTAGTTTTTCCATTCGTCTGTGAAGAATTCGTGTTAGTATTTTGCAGCTGTGACTTATTAAACTGATAGTTCGGTAATTTTCACATCTGTGAGCACCTGCTTTCTTTGTGAGTGGAATTATTATATTTTTCTTGAAGTCTGAGGGTATTTCGCCTATGTCATACATCTTGCTCAGCAGATGGTAGAGTTTTGTCAGGACTCCCAAGGCTGTCAGTAGTTCCAATGGAATGTTGTCTACTCCGGGGGCCTTATTTCGACTCAAGTATTTCAGTGCTCTGTCAAACTCTTCACGCAGTATCGTATCTCCCATTTCATCTTCATCTACATCCTCTTCCATTTCGCGGAATTATCAGTGCGATATTCCTTGATGGCATCGGTGAGTACCGAAAGGTACGTGAAGGTTTTGGATGATGATTTCATCCCCATTATCCAAAGCGATCCTGATTTCGACAAGATGTGGTTCACGCAAGACGTAGATGGACCCCATCGAAGCAGGAGAGTGTTTGATGTCCTGGAGGAGCACATTGGGGACCGCATTCTGGCTCTGGGGTACCCAGAGGCCTCTGGAATGGGCCTCGATTGGCCTCCATATTCGCCGGATCAGAACACATGCGATTTCTTTTTGCAGGAATACATTAAAGACAATGCGTAAAGCAGTATTCCCAAAACCATTGCTGAGCAGAAAACGACCATTCAGGGCTGCGCTCAGTGGCTGCGTTGTTAGAGGCACCATGTCACGAATTGCGCGGCCCTTCCCGCCGGAGGTTCGAGTCCTCTCTCGGGCATGGGTGTGTGTTGTTCTGACCATGAGTTAGTTTCAGCTAGTCCAAGTAGTGTGAAAGTCTAGGGACCCATGATACCGATGACCACAGCAGTCTGGTCTCTTAGGAATTCTCTCTCTCTCTCTCTCTCTCTCTCTCTCTCTCTCTCTCTCTCTCTCTCTCTCTCTCTCTCTCTCACACACACACACACACACACACACACAAATGGCCATTCAGGTGGTCATCTACAGCTTCGATGCTCCAGCACTTCAGCGGATCATGCAGAATTTCCCTATTCGTCTGCGCCACGTCATCGTTTATGATGGCAGGCATATCGAACATGCCATAACCTAAAGCCGAATATCTACAGTGACGTTTACTTGTTGAATAAAATGTGTTCATGCAAGGGGTGCAAGTCCCCTCCATGAAAAACACGACCACATCATAACACCACCGCGTCCGAATTTTTTTGTTGGCACTACACGAGCTGGCAGATGAGGTTCACCGGGAATCCGCAATACCCACACCCTGCCACCGCATCGCCACATTGTGTACAGTGATTCGTAACTCCACACAACGTTTTTCCAGTGTCCAATCATCCAATGTTTAGGCTCCTTACACCAAGCGAGACGTCGTTTGGCATTTACTGGCCTGATGTGTGGCTTATGACCACCCGCTCGACCATGAAATCCAATTTTCCTCAAATGGCTCTGAGCACTATGGGACTCAACGTCTGAGGTCATCAAGTCCCCTAGAACGTAGAACTACTTAAACCTAACTAACCTAAGGACATCACACACATCCATGCCCGAGGCAGGATTCGAACTTGCGACAGTAGCGGTCGCAGTTTGTAACTGATTTACCTTTTTCATATAGTTTAGTAATTGTCACCCTTTATATTTCTCATTTTGGCTATGTCTTATCTATATACATGTTCTGTAATAGTTTTCCAAGTGTTGCACCAACCATGCACGGACAGTTTAACGCACTCGGTACTTGCTGACCGAGGCCAGCAGCGAGTGCGTTAACCCGTTACTATTTAAATTTATGAAAATCAGCGTATTATACCTTACATATTTTTCTCAAAACTATACAATATTTCTGATAGACATTCCTTATAAATCCATCCTTAGTGTTTATTGAACTAAAGAGGAGTGAAAATAACGCAGTTTTCGAAGTTTTTGTTTGTGTAATACACCCACAAAGTACAGTCATGTGCAAGCCAATAGCAACTGCACACTGCACAATCTCTGGAGAGCGCTTTCGTAATGGGAATTGGGGGAGGGGGTGTCAAACGTAATAAAACCTGAAAACAATTGCTTGTAACTGGCAAAATATCGAAAGAAATCGAGTATGCTATGCACCACTAAATAGATCGATTTCTCAGCTTTCCAGTGGTGTATAACTTGTGCCGTCTATTAACAGAAAAGAAGAAACACTAGGGAGAAGCTATAGCTGCTCGTCCCGTCTAACAATGTAATAACAGACTTGAAACCTGCGACAGGCTATGAGCCTGTTGTGTAAAGGGTTAATTCACTTTCTGTAAATTTATTTTGCTGACATTTGAGTACGCGATGTATTTGTATTTATTTCTGAGTGAAGTCTCACGGAAATAACATCGTGTAAATTATGTCATTTTTGTGCGGCGCTGGCCTGGAAAAAGAATTGTATTTTAAGCTAAATATTTCCTTGGGGTCCGCCCTTCCAGTCCCAGTTACTCGCTCTCTACCCTTTCATTTTTCAGAAATGCTTTTGTTGCTGTTGTCAGCCCTCATTTTTTATCAACTCTCCTTCGACCATCCCCACTTATTTTTATAAGCACATATCTATAATCATCTACTACTTTTAATTCCTTATTTAATTACCTAACTTACTCAGGATCTCAGGACTGTCTCATTTAATTTCTGCATTTTATTTCCCCAGTTTTAATTTTGTTGATGTTCATCACACTCCACTGTTTAGCTGTCCCTAACAGAATTACATACAATGGAATCGGTAACAAAGTTATTTTTTTTTCTCTCTGAATTTTTATTTCCCTTTATCTTTCTTGTTCAGTGTACAGATTAAATAATATCATAAATAGACTACAGCTCTGTCTGACTCCCTTCCCAACTACCGCTCCATTTAATGTTCTTCAACTCTTATAAAAGCAGTCTGGTTTCTGTACATCTCACTCAACATTTTTTACCTCTGCTACCTTCTGATTTTCGATGAACATTACATGAGGTTAAAAGAAGGTTCATTGGCATCAAATACGCAACTTGTTTCTTATAAAACGTAATAATGTTAATCTGTAATTTGAACATGGCTGCTTGACCGATACATGCTGCCTGTAAATAAATACACTTACAGCAACTGCTGTTGATGGTTGCGTGTTCGCATCTGTGCAGCACCGATTACAGGAGATATTCTTCAGGTGGTTAGTCTGTCATTTCGCCAACTAGCTAGCTTCGGCCGCATGACCACCTGCAACTGATCCCTATAATACATCCACAACATTCTACAGTATAAAGGATTTGTTAAAAAAAGTTTTCTACGGCCTGCGTATTTGCGAATGCTTGCGTACTTATTGACAGCTTTAATAACGTCCATGGAGACACCTTTCCGCGGTGTCTTTATGTATTAGTTGACAATTTCCATATAATTCGCATGAAGAGGAAAGATCTCTGTTAATTGCAGAAGCTGCTGTTTAGTTAATCAGAGCATGTTGCTACAGGTGCGTGCTTGTGTTGCATTTGCATGAGGTGAGGTGCTGCAATTACGTCCGACTTGCAGGGTAGCGGGTTAGTACATTCGGATTACGAAAGGCCACTCGTAAAAGCCCGCCCCGAGTACGCAACGCCGCTGCGTGAGGTGCGAAAGTACAATCGCGAAACGTTAGCTCTGTGTCCGGCATACCTGCGATCCGGAAATAAAACATTATCTCGGGGAAAAGCAATGTTGCGTTGTTGTGGTCCTGTGTCTGAGAACTGGTTTGACGACACTGTCCACGGTAGTGTGTGGCGGCGTCTTCGTCTCGGAATAATTGCAGCAACCTACGCTCATTTGAATCTGTTTTCTGCCGTCAAGCTTTGGTCTTTCTCTACAACTAGAGCCCTACAAACTTACCCCTTTTGTCAAATTCAACAGATTTGAGATCCGTATCTGCACTTTATGACTTATATCTCTATAAGAGAATTGTAATCCAGTGCTTTCCGAAAGTCCTAGGTACTATGCCACCCGTTTTAGATCGCTACCCTCTCTCAAATGTTTCTTTCATACGCATACGTGAGCTTACACTCAAGGCATATGAAGTATGATATATATTCTATGATTACATTTCTCCTGATCGAATGAAATCTTTCCATTGAAATTTCTGCAGCCGAAGGTTTTGCAATGCAATGGAGATATCATGGGCTTTCTTTATACTTCGTTTCATTAATAACCAAGTGTTTCGGCACTCGTGTTGCAGTATGTGTTTTGAAACACTGAAAATGTTTCTTAAACAAGCCAAACAGGACGGTTTTAATACCAAGAGACTCTTTATAACCGTCAGGAGCGGAACGGAAAACAAGTTACACACTGAAATCGATAAAAATTAGACTGTACTAATCTTTTCATTTCTGCTTAAACATAAGGCGAGCAAGAAAAAACCGGCTTGGAAAAAATAGTAGCCAAACTACATCATCTGCCCCAGACGGAGATGAGGTAACTCGGGTTGCCTATCTTGAGGTGCATGAGATATTTTTCGGTCGCGTTTTAGACAAGCCTGTTAACGAGTCCGATATCATGTTTGACACTTTATTTGTACATTTCTGTAACTCAAGTTACCGGTTTCGGCTCATTGCTATCATCAGATCTGTTCGAAATCCAAAAGAGGAACGATTAGTTATGTCACAATAAAGATAAATATACAGAAATGCTAGGACTACTTAGAAGATAACATAGTTAAAAGCCATATATACCAGCCATACATACCATTAAAAGTATTCAGATACAAATACCATCGTAGAATAATTTGTTCACATGGGTACATAAAAAGTGGTGGTCTGGGGACTTCCTATGCCAGACCATTACCACAACTTGTATAAATAAAGTGTTCATATTCACCTAGAGACATCATCAACTACGATTACAGTGGAAATGGGACCATCGGTATTCGACCGTCGATCAATGGAAACTTGGCAGCTCGCGGGTGAATCCATTTTTGCTACATTAGATCGATGGTCGTCCTCGGAAACGCCGTTATCGAGCTGAACAGTGAGTCTCAAGGTGCAGCGAGCTACGGACACAGGCTGGTGCGACCAGTAGTATGCTACGAGATATTCTCCTGCGCTTGCATGGGACCTGTCGTAGTTATCGAAGACACGATGACAGCTGCGAACCACCTGCATCCCTTCACGCTTGATATTTCCCGGACGACGATGCCATCTTTCAGTAGTATAATTGTCGTGTCTCGGAGTCAGAACCGTGCCACCGTGGTTTGAGAGGCAGTGAACTCACGTTGATATCTCGGCGACTAAATTCGCTTGATGTAAATCCTATGGAACTCATGTGGGTCATGTCGGGTGCCATCGCCGCGTACGCAACTCAGCTGCCCGTTATTTACGCGAATTAGATGACCTGTGTGTAGACATCTAAAGCCACGCACATGTACATCTACATCTACATGATTACTCTGCAATTCACATTTAAGTGCTTGGCAGAGGGTTCATCGAACCACAATCTCTCTACCATTCCACTCCCGAACAGCGCGCGGGAAAAACGAACACCTAAACCTTTCTGTTCGAGCTCTGATTTCTCTTATTTTATTTTGATGATCATTCCTACCTCTGTAGGTTGGGCTTAGCAAAATATTTTCGCATTCGGAAGAGAAAGTTGGTGACTGAAATTTCGTAAATAGATCTCGCCGAGACGAAAAACATCTTTGCTATAATGACTTCCATCCCAACTCGCGTATCATATCTGCCACACTCTCTCCCCTATTACGTGATAATACAAAACGAGCTGTCCTTTTTTGTACCCTTTCGATGTGCTCCGTCAATCCCACCTGGTAAGGATCCACACCGCGCAGCAGTATTCTAACAGAGGACGAACGAGTGTAGTGTAAGCTGTCTCTTTAGTGGACTTGTTGCATCTTCTAAGTATCCTGCCAATGAAACGCAACCTTTGGCTCGCCTTCCCCACAGTATTATCTATGTGGTCTTTCCAACTGAAGTTGTTCGTTATTTTAACACACAGGTACTTAGTTGAATTGACAGCCTTGAGAATTGTACTATTTATCGAGTAATCGAATTCCAACTGATTTCTTTTGGAACCCATGTGGATCACCTCACACTTTTCGTTATTTAGCGTCAACTGCCACCTGCCACACGATACAGCAATCTTTTCTAAATCGCTTTGCGATTGATACTGGTCTTCCGATGACCTTACTAGACGGTAAATTACAGCATCATCTGCGAACAAACTTAGACAACTGCTCAGATTGTCACCCAGGTCATTTATACAGATCAGGAACAGCAGAGGTCCCAGGACGCATCCCTGGGGAACACCTGATATCACTTCAGTTTTACTCGATGATTTGCCGTCTATTACTGCGACCTTCCCGACAGGAAATCACGAATCCAGTCGCGCAACTGACACGATAACCCGTAGGCCCGCAGCTTGATTAGAAGTCCCTTGTGAGGAACGGTGTCTACAGCTTTCTGGAAATCTAGAAATACGGAATCAATTTGAGATCCCCTGTCGATAGAATAAAAAGCTAGCTGCACTGCACAAGAACGATGTTTTCTGAAACCATGCTGATTGCGTATCAACAGATCGTTCCCTTCGTTCATAATGTTTGAATACAGTATAAGCTCCAAAACCCTACTGCAAACCGACGTCAATGATATAGGTCTGTAGTTAAATGGATTACTCCTACTACCCTTCTTAAATTATGGTGCGTCCCGCGCAATTTTCCAATCTGTAGGTACAGATCTATCGGTGAGCGAGCGGTTGTATATGATTGCTAAGAAGGGAGCTATTGTATCAGCGTAATCTGAAAGGAACCTACCAAAAAACTGTCGGATCCCTGATATGCAGAATCAGAGATGCATTTCGATCCAATACGGGAAACAAGCTATTAAGCAGTTGGTCACAATGTTTTGGCTCATCAGTGTCTGTACATGTAGTTGACATTCTGACACGATGAAAGCTATTTCGGAATAGAGCTGACATCCTTGACAGGACAGTGGGTCAACCGCTGCAGCTAGGACTGAGCATCTGTGGGCTTCGCGCCGATGGGCGCCGGGCGATTGCTTCCGCATGACGTCAGAGGGTGCCGCGCAACTTCCTGTGTTGTCCGCCGGTGAATTACGATGGCGGCAAGGTCGCGGTGTTGCGACTCTTTCCTGCGCAGTCTCCTGCAGCGTCCGCCACGGTTACGGACCCACGTGGCGCTCGTAGAATCTGCTTTCTGGAATGGGCTCGCAGTTTTTCGTGTCCATATTGAAGTACGTGTATCGAGGGGAGCGAGGGGGGGGGGGGGTGAGTAGGCGGGGTACAGGTGTTCTGACTGTATGACTTGTTTCTGAAGACAGCTTGAAAAAGGCAAACCTACAGCTATAGTGTTTTTAGTTTCAGAGATATTTGACATTTTTGCCTGGAATTAAGTTATTAAAATTCAAAACAACAGGGAGGAGGGAGTTGGCCATAGTTGTAACCTGTCCCCAAACTTGTTCAAGCTGTACATTAGGCAATCTGAAACCCATGAGAAGAAATAAGATAAACGTCAATAACACAAGTGTAATGGAGTGTATTAAAATTAATTTAGGTGATACTAGAGGAATTACATTAGGTGATGATGCTCTAAAAGTAGTCGATAACTTGTGCTATTTGGCAGAAAAATATGTGATGGTGGTTGAAGTAGAGAGGATATAAAATGCAGGCTGGCAAAAGCAAGAACTGTGTTTCTGAAAAGCAGATTTTTGTTGACATCTAACGTAAATCTACGTGTTTGGAAGTCTTTTCTGAGAGTGTTTGTCTGGTGTGTAGCGTTGTGTGGAAGTGAAATGTGGGCGGTAAACAGTAAGTATAGACGCGAAGAGTACAGAAACTTTCGAAATGTAGCGCTACAGACGAAAGATGAAGATTAGATCGGTGGGTCCAACAAGTAATGACAGAGGCATCGATTGGAATTGGGGGGAAAAGAGCGTTGTCTCACAACTTGTCTAAAAGAAGGGATCGCTTGATGCGACACAGCCCGAGGCATCAAATAATATTCAGATTTGTCATGGAATGAATTATGAAGGTGAAAATTATAGAGAGAGACCAGGCTTGGATGCTACGGTCGCAGGTTCGAATCCTGCCTCGGGCATGGATGTGTGTGATGTCCTTAGGTTAGTTAGGTTTAAGTAGTTCTAAGTTCTGGGGGACTAATGACCACTGCAGTTAAGTCCCATAGTGCTCAGAGCCATTTGAACCAGGCTTGGATACAGTAAGTAGTTTTAAGTGGATGTTGGTTATAGTTGTTATCCATAGATAAAGAGCCTTCCGTAGGTTGGACAAGTTACGCCAAACCACACTTCGGACCAAAACAATAAGTAAACGTGCATAAAAATTTTCTCCGCATAAACTTGTGTCATACCTGAGATGATATGGAGGTCTCTATAAATCGGTAGGTGCTGCACGATTACAATGAAACGTATCTTACAGATGTCACATACGCATATGTTGCGTGTCATATACAACATTTGTTTATGTTGAGGGGCAGCTGCCATCCCTGCGCCGAATGTCGATCCTCTACAGATCTTCCTGCTTTTCACTACAATTTCATATCCTGCTGCTTCATGTCTTAATATTTCATGTCCCAGCTAATTTCTTTTAATTAATTTTCATTACAGACATAATTACATATTCTTCCGTTTCGCTCTTTTTTTGTTTTTCTGTCTCTTCCAGTAACTTTCAAGACGCTTCTAGCACTGCACACTCAGCAACCCTCGAAGATTGGACAGTTTTCGCATTAAAAGGCTATGTATCAAAGCTCGATAATATACTAAGGTTGTTAGCCTTCAGTTTCAGACACATTACTAATTCGGTTTTGAAAGCTCTATTCACTTTGCCAAAAGTGTTAAGTATTATGGTTAATTTTTTGCTTGTATATACAGCCATTGCCTTTAACTATCCTAAACACAAAAACTCGATAAATTAGTTTGTGACTTCCTCGCTAATTTTTACTGTTTTATTTTTAATGTCTTGATTATACATTTCCTTAGACTTAAATCATTGATATGCGCCACTAATTGCTAAATTGCTCTATTAACCTCTGTTTCTAGAGGCAAATAATACTAAAACAGTACAGTGTCATAAGCAAGATGAAAGTTGTTAAGATTTGTACCATAAACATGTACTCCTTCTCCTTAGATTCATTCTATAGGATCGTTGGAATGGTTTTTATGAAACTGAATTTCGTTGAATATCTCCTCTGGCAATTTGGAATTCGTATTAGATTTATCCATATAATGGAAGCGGTAGCAGTGACGTGTATATTACTGTGTCGAAATGGATATAGTGGCATTTCCTTAGGTACTTGGGAACTTTAATGACAGAAACTGAAAGCTGCGTGCAGGAACTACGAAGTAAAATAGTCAGGGTTAAAGAGCTTTTTGAAAGTTGAAAAGTTTATTGACATAAAAAAGTATTCCAATATAATTCAGAAAGATATTCGACAAGTGTTTTATCTCTAGTGTAATACTGGCTGGCAACGAATCAGGGACAGACAAGGAGAAAGTGGAAAAACACTTGCACAGGTTTCAAATGTGATTTTGGAGAAAAATGCTG
Organism: Schistocerca gregaria; assembly: GCF_023897955.1. Lineage (NCBI taxonomy): Eukaryota > Metazoa > Arthropoda > Insecta > Orthoptera > Acrididae > Schistocerca > Schistocerca gregaria. The sequence continues at coordinate 1,158,578,364 of NC_064920.1, read as the reverse complement.
GAAGTGTAGTGGACTGTTCGATGATATAAGGTATTAGTGTTTCAAAATGCTGTAGTTGTATTGTGCTTTTGTGTGCGGATTTCGTAACCTGCGGAAACCAACGGAGCAAGAAGTGCTTTGTACCGCTCAAACACAATTGACCTCCACCTGATCCTTCCCTCTATGTCCTGTTGCACAACGAATGCACCGACACACTGCATACAGCACGCGCAACATCTGCAGGGACAAGGTCGCTACTGTGTCCCGATCCGAAATAAATCAGGCTAATTTGTTTATTTATTACAATTATCACACGTCACCCACAATACATTTCGATTAACTTTGCAGAAGTACATTCGTACCTTACGGTACCACTATTCACACTAAACCGGCCAGTGCAAGAATGGGAATCCAACGCCAACTGAGCAAGATAGCTGATAACATTATTATGTATCCGCCAGATCGCAAGTGTCGACGAAGAAGCCTGGCGCGTCTATCGTTTACGAGTTCCCGGGTCGAAGTTCTTTCGCGAGTGATTTCGGATCCTGACCAACTCGCACACCGAATGTTTGTGCCAGTCAGAAGCCGGTAAACTGCTTTAGTTTTTTAAGTAATTTTAAATTAACTGCAGCTATAAAAATATTTAAACTTTCCAGATTATTTGGAAGAAGACCGACTCACTTTGCCCATAAGAATTGAATTTGGTAAACAGTTTGTATATTAATACGACACAAACAGTTTACGTGCAGGGCTGTGGTTTTTGCCTCAGCTTTTGGCGGGCTCTGGAATTTTATAGGTGCGCAAGGCCGGCTGGACTGTTGACTCCCATCCCAGGGCAACCAACGACTTCGGCTGGGGCAGCTCATCGTCGGTGTCCGATCAAATACAAAAACAATGGAGGCAGCAGCAGTCGCATTCAGCTTAAAACCCGGAAAAAAGTGGAAATCTTTAGGCTATCCAGTATCCCACACTAACATAAAAAAGTAATAAATGCAGCTATAGTCCGGGAAATGCCAGCCAATTACCAATAACTTGAAAGTGCTTCAAGAAACCTTCTCTGTAACAGCAGAAAGTAAGGAGCAATAGATTTACCGAGAGGTCGTAAACAGACGAAGGTGCTATGACGGGAGGGGGGATACAGTCTATTCTCTTCTTGTCCTAACTATTTATCGTCCATATTTCACTTCCATACATAGCTACACTCCGTACAAATACTTTCAGAAATGACTTCCTGACACTTAAATCTATACTCGATGTTAACACATTTCTCTTCTTCAGAAACGCTTTCCTTGCCATTGCCAGTCTACATTTTATATCCTCTCTACTGCGACAATCATCAGTTATTTTGCTCCCCAAATAGCAAAACTCATTTACTACTTTAAGTGTCTCATTTCCTGATCTAATTCCCTCAGCATCACCCGATTTAATTTGACTACATTTCATTATCCTCGTTTTGCTATTGTTGATGTTCATCTTATACTTTCCTTTCAAGACACTGTCCATTCCGTTCAATTGCTCTTCCAAGTCCTTTGCTGTCTCCGATAGAATTACAATGTCATCGGTGAACCTCAAAGTTTTTATTTCTTCTCCATGGATTTTAATACCTACTCCCAATTTTTCTTTTCTTTCCTTTACTGGTTGCTCAATGTACAGATTGAATAACATTGGGGATAAGCTACAACCCTGTCTCGCTCCCTTACCAACCACTGCTTCCCTTTCATGTCCCTCGACTCTTATACCTGCCACCTGGTTTTGTACATATTGTAAATAGCCTTTCGCCCCCTGTATTTTACCCCTGCCACCTTCAGAATTTGAAAGAGAGTGTTCCAGGCAACGATGTCAAAAACTTTCTCTAAGTCTACAAATGCTAGAAACGTAGCAACTAAGATAATTTACGTAATAAAGATACTTACATAATGAGTTTGTTCACAATAAGTTGTCACTCTGAGAGCGAAGTCCCCCCCCCCCCCCCCCTTACTTCTCACCCTCTAGAAGTCGCTGTAGCACCCTTTTGCTGTCTCCTTTCCGGGTTTTCCAACATACTGTGCTCCAGGCGTACATTTTCAAAATAAGTTCGTTTGTTTATTAATAGTAGACTTCTTTTAGGACGAAATGCTCTCTTTATCTAGTCTGCTTGTTTCAACCTTCATGCATTATTCTGCTCGCAAGGTAACACCACCCGTCCTATATGTCAACAACGTGTTTCTCAATTTTGATGTTACTTTATTCCTCGTCTCATTTCTAGAATGTCACGCTGATCTCGGTATAATATTTCATTTTGTAAACAACGGATAACTGTGCTGTGTTTGCTGCTTTAAATCCATTAACTAACTGTTCCGTTAGTTATATACATACATATAATTCAGGCGAGAACGGCCAGTGATCGCCCCAGTCCGGATCCACACCAGGCTCGAACTCTTACAGGAATTGATGAGATGCCTCGAATAATGAGGATAATGGGCAAGCAGGACTACATTAGTAGTTTGTGGGTGAGTCGGAAATTTGTGTAGTCCTTGCAAGTTCGTTGACCACTGTGTTCGGCTGGCGTAATAGTTAGTGCATCTGTCTATTGAGCAAGAAACGCTAGTTCGAATCCCAGTCAAGCACAAATTTTTAACTTTTACCATTGTTTTAAATCAGTGCCCACTGGCAACTAATGTGTCAATTCCATTGTGTTCTTGTTCCATTAGTTGTTGCTAAGATATTTTCATTTATAATCTCATTTCTGCTTGTGCTCATTACTTTCGCTTTTCTTCAGTATCCTCTCAGTACACTTTCTGTGTTCATTAGACTGTTTACACTAACCAAAAGGTCCCGCAATTCTTCCTTACTTTCACTGAAGAAACAGCGAATCTTAGCTCTGACATCCTTTAACTCCGAGTGTTAATCTCAATCCTAAACCTTCGTTTTAGAACAACTGCCAAGATGAGAAACATAGACGTTGATGTCCTCGGTATAACAAAGCAGCTTAGATCACTTAATGAAGGCTAGGCCTCCGGTCCGATTGTATGCCAGTCAGGTTCCTCTCAGAGTATGCTGATAAAATAGCTCCATATTTAGCGGTTATATACAACCACTCGCTCACAGAAAGATCCGTACCTAAAGACTGGGAAATTGCTCAACTCACACCAATACTCAAAAAGGGAAGTAGGAGTAATCCGCTGCATTACAGGCCTATATCACTAACGTCGATTTGCTGTACGGTTTTAGAACATATACTGTAATCGAACATTATGAAGTACCTCAAAGAAAACGATTTATTGACATGTAGTCAGCACGGATTCAGAAAATATCGTTCTTGTGAAACACAACTAGCTCTTTATACTCATGAAGTAATAAGTGCTATCGACAGGCGATGTCAAATTGATTCCACATTTTTAGATTTCCAGAAGGCTTTCGACACCGTTCCTCACAAACGTCTTCTAACTAAACTGTGTGCCTACGGAGTGTCGCCTCAGTTGTGCGTCTGGATTCGTGATTTTCTGTCAGAAAGGTCACAGTTCGTAGTAATAGACGAAAAGTCGTCGAGTAAAACAGAAGTAATATCCGGCGTTCCCCAAGGAAGTGTTACAGGCCCTCTATTGTTCCTGATCTATACTCGTATTAACGACACAGGAGACAATCTGAGTAGCCGTCTTAGATTGTTTGCAGATGATGCTGTCATTTACCCTCTTGTAAAGTCATCAGACGATCAAAACGACCTGCAAAATGATTTAGAGAAGATATCTGCATGGTTCGAAAAGTGGCAATTGACCCTGAATAAAGAAAAGTGTGAAGTTATTCACGTGAGTTCTACAGCTAAATTTTGATTACGCGATAAGTCACACAAATCTGAGGGCTGTAAATTCAACTAAATAGTTAGGGATTACAATTACTAATAACCTAAATTGGAACGATCACATAGATAATATTGTGGGTAGAGCAAACCAAAGACTGCGATTTGATGGCAGAACACATAGAAGGTGCGACAGGTCTACGAAAGAGACTGCTTACACTACGCTTGTCCGCCCTATTCTGGAGTACTGCTGTGCAGTGTGGGGATCCACATCAGGTGGGACTTACGGATGACTTCGAAAAAGTACAAAAAAGGGCAGCTCGTTTTGTATTATCGCGAAATAGGGGAGATAGTGTCACAGACATCATACGTGAATTGGAGTGGCAATCATTAAAACAAAGGCGATCTTCGTTGCGACGGGATCTTCTCATGAAATTTCAATCACCAGTTTTCTCCTCCGATTGCGAAAACATTCTGTTGGCACAAACCTACATAGGGAGAAATGATCATCACGATAAAATTAAGTGCTAGTTTTTCCCTCGTACCGTTCGAGAGTGGAACGGTAGAGAAACAGCATGAAGGTGGTTCATTGAACCCTCTGTCAGGCACTTTATTGTGAATAGCAGAGTGATCACGTAGATGTGGTCTAGGGGTAGCGTCTTTGATTCATAATCAAAACGTCTTCGGTCCCGGGTTCGATCCCCCCCCCCCACTGCCTAAATTTTGATAAATAATCAGCATTGGCGACCGAAGACTTCCGGCATAAGAAGTCAGCCTCATTCTGCCAACGGCCTTGTCAAAGAGGGCGGAGGAATGGTTAGAGGTTCAGGGCACCCTCTTGTTCTAGGGGTGGGAAATTGCCCCTAAAGGCGGAAGAATCAGCAATGATCAACGACATGAGGATGCAGAAGGCAATGGAAACCACTGCATTAAAGACACGTAACGTGTATCCACAGGACATGTGGCCTGTAGTTGAAGAAGTGTCATGATGATCTCTCCATTGGCAAAAGATTCCGGAATAGTCCCCCATTCGAATCTCCGGGAGGGGACTGCCAAGGGGGAGGTTACCATGAGAAAAAGATTGAATAATCAACGAAAGGGTAATGTTCTACGAGTGGAATGTCAGAAGCTTGAACGTGATAGGGAAACTAGAAAATCTGAAAAGGGAAATGCAAAGGCTCAATGTAGATATAGTAGGGGTCAGTGAAGTGAAGTGGAAGGAAGACAAGGATTTCTGGTCAGATGAGTATCGGGTAATATCAACAGCAGCAGAAAATGGTATAACAGGTCTAGGATTCGGTATGAATAGGAAGGTAGGGCAGAGGTTGTGTTACTGTGAACAGTTCAGTGACTGGGTTGTTCTAATCAGAATCTACAGCAGACCAACACCGACAACGATAGTTCAAGTATACATGCCGACGTCGCAAACTGAAGATGAACAGATAGAGAACGTGTATGATGATAGTGAAAGGGTAATGCAGTATATAAAGGGGGACGAAAATCTAATAGTCATGGGCGACTGGAATGCAGTTGTAGGGGAAGGAGTAGAAGAAAAGGTTACAGGAGAATATGGGCTTGCGACAAGGAATGAAAGAGGAGAAAGACTAACTGAGTTCTGTAACAAGTTTCATCTAGTAATAGCGAATACCCTGTTCAAGAATCACAAGAGGAGGAGGTATACTTGGAAAAGGCCGGGAGGTACGGGAAGATTTCAATTAGATTACATCATGGTCAGACAGAGATTCCGAAATCAGATACTGGATTGTAAGGCGTACCCAGGAGCAGATATACACTCAGATCACAATATAGTAGTGATGAAGAGTAGGCTGAAGTTCAAGACATTAGTCGCTAAGAATCAATACGCAAAGAAGTGGGATACGGAAGTTCTAAGGAATGACGAGATACGTTTGAAGTTCTCTAACTCTATAGATACAGCAATAAGGAATAGCGCAGTAGGCAACACAGTTGAAGAGGAACGGACGTCTCTAAAAAGGGCCATCACAGAAGTTGGGAAGAAAAACATAGGTACAAAGAAGGTAGCTGCGAAGAAAGCATGGGTAACAGAAGAAATACTACAATTGATGGATGAAAGGAGGAAGTACAAACATGTTCCGGGAAAATCAGGAATACAGAAATACAAGTCGCTGAGGAATGAAATAAATAGGAAGTGCAGGGAAGCTAAGATGAAATGGCTGAAGGAAAAATGTGAAGACATCGAAAAAGATATGACTGTCGGAAGGACAGACTCAGCATAAAGGAAAGTCAAAACAACCTTAGGTGACATTAAAAGCAACGGTGGTAACATTAAGAGTGCAACGGGAATTCCACTGTTAAATGCAGAGGAGAGAGCAGATAGGTGGAAAGAATACATTGAAAGCCTCTATGAGGGTGAAGATTTGTCTGATGTATCAGAAGAAGAAACAGGAGTCGATTTTGAAGAGATAGGGGATCCAGTATTAGAATCAGAATTTAAAAGAGCTTTGGAGGATTTACGGTCAAATAAGGCAGAAGGGATAGATAACATTTCATCAGAATTTCTAAAATCATTAGGGGAAGTGGCAACAAAACGACTATTCACGTTGGTGTGTAGAATATATGAGTCTGGCGACATACCATCTGACTTTCGGAAAAGCATCATCCACACAAATCCGAAGACGGCAAGAGCTGACAAGTGCGAGAATTATCGCACAGTCAGCTTAACAGCTCATGCATCGAAGCTGCTTACAAGAATAATATACAGAAGAATGGAAAAGAAAATTGAGAATGCGCTAGGTGACTATCAGTTTGGCTTTAGGAAAAGTAAAGTCACGAGAGAGGCAATTCTGACGTTACGGCTAATAATGGAAGCAAGGCTGAAGAAAAATCAAGATACGTTCATAGCGTTCGACAGATTAAAATGGTGCAAGCTATTCAAGATTCTGAAAAAAAGTAAGGGTAAGCTATAGGGAGAGACGGGTCATATACAATATGTACAACAACCAAGAGTGAATAATAAGAGTGGACGATCCAGAACGAAGTGTCGTATTAAGAAGCGTGTAAGACAAGGCTGTAGCCTTTCGCCCCTACTCTTCAATCTGTACATCGAGGAAGCTATGATGGAAATAAAAGAAAGGTTCAGGAGTGGAATTAAAATACAAGGTGAAAGGATATCAATGATTCGATTCGCTGATGACATTGCTATCCTGAGTGAAAGTGAAGAAGAATTAAATGATCTGCTGAACGGAATGAACAGTCTAATGAGTACACAGTATGGTTTGAGAGTAAATCGGAGAAAGACGAAGGTAATGAGAAGTAGTAGAAATGAGAACAGCCAGAAACTTAAGATCAGGATTGATGGTCACGAAGTCAATGAAGTTAAGGAATTCTGCTATCTAGGCAGTAAAATAACCAATGACGGACGGAGCAAGGAGACAATCAAAAGCAGACTCGCTATGGCAAAAAAGGCATTTCTGCCCAAGAGAAGTCTACTAATATCAAATACCGGCCTTAATTTGAGGAAGAAATTTCTGAGGATGTTCGTCTGGAGTACAGCATTGTATGGTAGTGAAACATGGACTGATAAGGTAAGGAATGAGGAGGTTCCTCGCAGAATCGGAGAGGAAAGGAATATGTGGAAAACACTGATAAGGAGAAGGGACAGGATGATAGGACATCTGCTAAGACATGAGGGAATGACTTCCATGGTACTAGAGGGAGCTGTAGAGGGCAAAAACTGTAGAGGAAGACAGAGATCGGAATACATCAAGCAAATAATTGAGGACGTAGGTTGCAAGTGCTACTCTGAGATGAAGAGGTTAGCACAGGAAAGGAATTCGTGGCGGGCCGCATTAAACCAGTCAGTAGACTGATGACAAAAAAAAAAAAAGATGTAGATGTTATTTCTATCATTGTTTCTTCGATGTATAGGTTGAACAACAGGCGTGAGAGGCAGTATCCCTGCCTTGCTGCCTTCTTAATCCTAGTACTTCCCTCTTGGTCTTCATAGAGAGCATTTTTCGCTAGGGATAAGCGCTGTTCATTGGGACACCTTCCTCGCAGTTACGTTGCTCGCGAGGCTGCGAACGGCAGCAGCGGTGGAGATGTTTTTGCGTACAGGAAGCGTGGCTGGGAGGATCCGTTGTTCGCAGATGTGATCGCGTACGTTTAGGCGCGTTACCAGAGCGCGAATGGTGCCTAGGCTAGGCCGGCTGTCAACGCGCCACGCACCGCAGTCTGATGCGTCCCGAGGCAGATCCAACGCACCCACACGCACGTGCACCAAGCTGTACCTCTTGCTTTCGTAACGAGCGCGTCCGTAGTTAACTCTGTCATCTAATATTGTTTGGCATATCTGCTTTACGACTGGACGCTCATCACATTCATCTTCCTCGCGCCTCTGCCTTAATTTGCTGCTAACTTAAACCATTTTCAATGTCGTCCAGTATTTCAAGTCTTTCCTTCAATATTTTCTTTCGTCGCAGGCAATTTATTTGCAGTGGATGACATTGCCAGGAGTTTTTGCCCATTCTTACCATTTACAGCTGTTGTTTCTTTGCCTCTCCTATTTTTAGAAGTACTTACCCGTTCGTCACTCCATCGATTGTAATGGAACGGAATTAATATCTAAGGAGACAGCAAGTTTAATGTTAGGTGGTGTGGTTACGCTCACAAATGGTGTGAGTGCTGGTGCAGAAATGGAAGGTAGAGGGCGGGCAGGGACACGCCGACGAAAGACTTGAAGAGATATTATAGCCACTTGCACTTGATTTGTGGGATTTAACCAGTTAACCAGGGAGACCAAATGGCAGTGGTTTTGGCCCCTTGTTGTCCGCAGCTAAGCTATCGTTCTAGAAAAGCGAGTTAGTACCTTTAAGGAATGGTACGAGACGCTTTATTAGCACTCTGTTGATTAGCTATTTGGTTTATTAGTTAGTTACATGTTCCTTATACAATTTGAACGATAATTTTGTCGAAAGGATGTGGAATTAGTCAGTTTTCAAGATATGTATACATGGTTAACGTTAAGATTAAAGAACACATTATTTTCAGTCCTATTCATGTAACTACACTTAAGGTTTTTTCTTCTTTTATTCTTGCACACACCTGTTTTTAAACGGAAATTCGGCCATGGAATAGAAGGAGTTGTTAGGGAGGAAAGATTTCATGGTAGATTTAAAACTTGATTTGCTACCTGTGAGACATTTTAAGTCGTTGATATATATAAAAAATAGTTGCTATATTTTGAATTTCTTTCTGAGCCACTGACAGCTTTAATAATGGCTAGTAAAAGTCATTTCTTCTCTAGTGGCCATTACTGTTCTTCTGAAATTGTAATTGACTCTGTATGACGAATTTCATTAGCGAACATACGTATTGTTACGGTGCAGTTGAAATTCCAATACCTCGAAGAGGTACCTACCCGACGATCACGGATGAAAACCACATATTATTCTTACTACAGGCTGTTTGTTATCAATACAGTCTTTCTGTGTGCTCAGTTTCCGCAGAAAATTATTCCATAACGCATTGTTGAATGGAAATATGTCACAATTTCTTGAGGAACAGTGACCCAATAATTTTGTGTTTTCCTGCATTGGTTCGACACAAGAAGGTTAAATGTGGTGCGGTCCATCTCCCGTACCACACAGTCTGCACTTTAGTGCATCCTTCTGTATTCCCATTGTGAGCTGATGCTTTTTGAAATTCCCATGGTTCATCATTAGGCTTATTTTGAGTATACTCTGACTCCTGTTCAACCCTCGGATTAGAGAACTTCTCTTTAAACTTTGTTTCCGCATCATTAGCTTCCCATGTTTTTGTTTTTAGACCAATGTTCTCCTTCTACATCAACATATATACTCACATCTACAGACATACTCCGCAATCCACGGTGCTTGGCAGAGGATACCCTGTACAACTATTGCTTGCTATCTCCTGTCTCTTGGTCCAGGTACTTGGAACATCGCTTTTTTGATTGATAGGCAGACTCCCGTCCATGGCTAGCCTTATTAACTTGTTCGTTATCGCTAATACCCGACTGACCAGAGACACACAGCAGATTTAACCTGTTGCTTTCACATGAACTCATAAAGGTTTCACTGCATTATAAAACCATCTTTGATCTCGTTGCAGAGGCTGATACTCATTTCAGAGCTGCTTGACTGTCTGAATAAATGTAAATGCTACAATTCTTGTGTCACCTACGTAGATTCTCCTCCGTAAACATTCTGATGGCGAATATCTCTGGCTCGAATACTGTGCCCAGATTTCCTAGAGAGACTGCGTTCTCTGTTATAGACAGTCAGATTGCGTTGCGCGAGGATGTGATGGGTCAGTGTAGAAGTGAAACGAATAAGTAAAGAGAAAGAAGGCTCAGTACGTTGAGTTTCATTCTGCAGTTTCAGAATCAAATAACGTAGAGGCTTCACCCTCTTCCAGTTGTTGCAGTTTAAGTAAAAATTTATTAAGAAGTTTCAAGCTCCATCGGGACGTTGCGCGGAATCAGCGGCAGCGAGTGACAGTGTGTGTCGGACTTGACTAGAACCCGGAATGTCCTGCTTCCTAGGTTGTTGTTTTCCAGTATTGTATTCTGAAAGTAATTGTGGAACAATCTAAGGTCAAATTTTTGTACGGTCATCAGCGACCGAAGTTTTATACAAATCTGGTTGTTAATAAATATTTTAAAAATATAAATTTTTTCTAGACTCAGTCAGTCGCTCCACTCTTTCCCACTTTGGCCCAGCTTCCTGAACCAGCGCCACTCTTCCCGCCGCTTCCAATACACCATCTATGTGTGACAAATGAGGTGAATGGGTAGGCCATTCCTCAAAGCGTCTGCGACGTGAACTCTAGTTGGTGGTGCCATTCTGCCTGTAGCCTCTGCTGGGATTTCAGTTGTAATTCACATATTTGTCAGAGCCAACAGAACAATACTACCAACTTCCCGGGGGGCAGTGTGCCTGGAAGACCCGCGCTTACCCTTCTTGCCATTCCGTCACCATTCGTTCCGAAGTGACTGCTGTGTGATTTGTCTATATGATGCTCCCACGTCCCTAAAGCCAATGGTGCGACCTTCCTCTAAATCCGGGCCCGCCGCTGTGGACGAGTGGTTCTAGGTGCTTCAGTCCGGAACCGCGCTGCTAGTACGGTCGCAGGTTCGAATCCTGCCACGGGCTTGGATGTATGCGATGTCCCTAGGTTAGTTAGGTTTAAGTAGTTCAAAATCAATGGGACTGATGACTTCAGATGTTAAGTTTCATAGTACTTAGATCCATTTGAATCAAAATCAGGAATATGTTGATAAACTCCACGTGCGCGTCCTCAAGTCATGATCATGCCACCATGTACTCACACTATTCTTCATCTGAAAAAAATAAGCTCGCATAAGGATGAAATTTTAATCAAAGCACTCTACAGAAATGTAAGTACTGAAGTATCAATTTGGTAGTGCTCCGACAAAACGTTCCTGGTGTAACATTTTCCGTTTCCATCATTGTATTGGGTTGGTGCATAAGTTATTAGGTTTTTCCATGAGTTTAACAAACACAACAGATACACGTAACAAGGACTTCAGTCATCAATAATATATTCCCCTTCCAGTATTTACAACTGTTTGCCAACCCTGGAGTAACTTTTACATTTCGCGACTGTAGAAATCACGTCGGTTTGATTCGAGGAAGTCGTCGAGGAATGTTCGGAGCGCATTTTCATTTGCGAACGAAGTTCCTTGAAGCCTGTTCTAAAGAGAGCGGAAAAGGTGAAAATCTGAGGGTGCAAGATCGGATAAATCAGGTGGGTGAGGAGTAACTTCCCAACTCAACTTCTGTATAGTGTTTTTTGTCAGTGTAGCAGAATGCGGGCGGCAGGTATCGTGGAGTAACATCTCGCAGGCTTCCTGGTCACTGTTTTTGGACTGCGTCTCGAACACGTCTCAGCTGTTGACAATAAATGTCAGCAGTGATGGGCACACCTCGGGAAAGCAATTCCTTGTTCACCACACCAGATGCATAACATTATCTCTTTTTTTTATGCGCGCAAGTCTTTGTACGCACAAGTCGCTACTTTGTTTGGGCTGAACTATTCCTTTCCTTATGTTAGCTTAAAGACACCAGTAATGTTACAGGATAGGAATGGTGTGTGTTTCTCTCTAGACAATTGATGACGAGCAAAGATGCTCAGGTTTTTGTGATTTTGGCTTAGAGCATGTGGTATCCAAGCATCAGATTTTTGAACCTTCCCGATTAGGCTACATGAAAATGACTCACGATGGTCGTATGATCACAGTTCATCACGTCTGATAGTTCTCGAGTATACTGACGTGGATCATTGTGGATTAATGTGTTTAAATGATGACATTCTGGAGTAGTCGGGTGTTCTGCCGAACATCCGGCAGAACACTCCACTACTACTCCACTACTCCAGAGTGTCAGCATTTCGCCGGGAAAGCAAGAAATCATAAGTTTAAATGATCTTCATCAATACCCTAAGATCTTCCTCAAAGTGGAGATCACTAACGTCAAACCGATTCTCCTTAAAAAGAGAATCTTGCCGTGCTCTCTCCAATGGCATTACCCCCACACATAGAGCAAATGTTTCTGCCTACCTACGCAGATGTCACCCGTCTACGTAACTCTGGCAGAAGAATATGTCCGAAATGTTCCGATTTCTCTACTTGGCACTCCATTTTATAGTGCCCAAAGTTCCACTAACAATCTTCAAATGACAAAATGTAGACTCAAATACAAACGGTGAACAACAAATAAAAATGGCAAATGATAAATAAACACATAACAACAGGAATACCAACACGCAAAACGAAAACGCTACGAATTTATACAGCAACCTAATAATTGTTTGTTGTTGTCGTTTTTGTTGTTGTTGTTGCCTTCAGTCCTGAGACTGGTTTGATGCAGCTCTCCAAGCTACTCTATCCTGTGCAAGCTTCTTCATCTCCTAGTACCTACTGCAACCTACATTCTTCTGAACCTGCTTAGTGTATTCATTTCTTGGTCTCCCTCTACGATTTTCACCCTCCACGCTTCCCTCCAATACTAAATTGGTGATCCCTTGATGCCTCAGAACATGTCCCACCAACCAGTCCCTTCTTCTTGTCAAGTCATGCCACAAACTCCTCTTCTCCCCAATTCTATTCAAAACTTCCTCATTAGTTATGTGATCTCCCTATCTAATCTTCAGCTTTCTTCTGTAGCACCACATTTCGAAAGCTTCTATTCTCTCCTCATCCAAACTAATTATCGTCCATGTTTCCATACAAATACTTTCAGAAACGACTTCCTGACACTTAAGTTTATACTCGGTGTTAACAAATTTCTCTTCTTCAGAAACGCTTTCCTTGCCATTGCAGGGCTACATTTTATATCCTCTCTACTTCAACAATCATCAGTTATTTTGCTCCCCAAATAGAAAAACTCCTTTAGTACTTTAAGTGTCTCATTCCCTAATCTAATTCCCGCAGCATCACCCAATTCGACTTCATTCCATTATCATCGTTTTACTTTTGTTGATTCTCATCTTATATCCTCCTTCCAAGACACTGTACATTCCGTTCAACTGTTCTTCCAAGTCCTTTGCTGTCTCTGACAGAATTACAATGTCATCGGGGAACCTCAAACTTTTTATTGCTTCTCCATGGATTTTAATACCTACTCCGAATTTTTCTTTTGTTTCCTTTACTGATTGCTCAATATACAGATTGAATAACATCGGGGGTAGGCTACAAAGGTGTCTCACTCCCTTCCCAACCACTGCTTCTCTTTCATTTCCCTCGACTCTTGTAACTGCCATCTGGTTTCTGTACAAATTGTAAATAGCCTTTCGCTCTCTTTATCTTACCCCTGCCACCTTCAGAATTTGAAAGAGAGTATTCCAGTCAACATTGTTAAAAGCGTTCTCTAAGTTTACAAATGCTAGAAACGTAGGTTTGCCTTTCCTTAATCTATCTTCCAAAATAGTGTTCCAATATTTTTACGGAATCCAAACTGATATTCCCCGAGGTCGCCTTGTACCAGTTTTTCCATTCGTCTGTAAAGAATTCGTGCTGGTATTTTGCAGCTGTGGCTTACTAAACTGATAGTTCGGTAATTTTCATATCTGTGAGCACCTGCTTTCTTTGTGAGTGGAATTATTATATTTTTCTTGAAGTCTGAGGGTATTTCGCTTGTGTCATACATCTTGCTCAGCAGATGGTAGAGTTTTATCAGGACTCCCAAGGCTGTCAGTAGTTCTAATGGAATGTTTTCTACTCCCGGGGCCTTGTTTCGACTCAGGTCTTTCAGTGCTCTGTCAAACTCTTCACGCAGTATCATATCTCCCATTCCATCTTCATCTGCATCTTCTTCCATTTCCATAATATTGTCCTCAAGTACACCGCCCTTGTATAGACTGTCTACATACTCTTTCCACCTTTCTGCTTTCCTTTCTTTGCTTAGAACTGGTTTTCCATCTGAGCTCTTTATATTCATACAACTAGTTCTCTTTCCTCCAAAGGTCTCTTTACTTTTCCTGTAGGTAGAATCTATCTTACCCCTAGTGAGATAAGCCTCTAAATTCTTACATTTGTCCTCTAGCCATCCCTGCTTAGCCATTTTGCACTTCCTGTCAATCTCATTTTTGAGACGTTTCTTTTCCTTTTTGCCTGCTTCATTTACTGCGTTACCTAATAAGTAGAGTTTGATTTCTTACACCTAATAATTATAGTTAAGGAATCAAGTGGATGTGTTAATAGAACTTCCAGCAAAGGATCTTGTGCAACACCACACGGTCATCCTTTTTACTAACAACTAATCTGTGCCGACTCATACTGCCAGCTCGTCTTGTCACTTGTGTAGCGAGGCTTTCAGGCTCCTCGACGCGCCGAGCCTCGTTTCAATTCTGAGAAGCTGCTCTATTGTCGCGGCTCAGTGTTGCACATTCCAGTGAGATATATAAGTCAGAACCTCTACTCGGAAGTGCTTAATGACGATATCCTGTTCCGGGAACTCTCATTCACGGTGTCCAGACAGCGACTAGTCATTCTGTGAACCTGAGGCCATTTTCGGAGGGTCTCACGAATGAATATCAATCAAAATAGACACAGGGCGTTTCATTGTTTGATAATTCTGTAACTGTCTTAACTACCAGGCTGAAATTGGTGATTCCCTTAGATGCTAGGAATAATGTGTTTCTGTTTTACTATATATATATATATATATATGAACCAAGGGGGTCGCCGAATCAAAGGAGGCAGCAGACGGACGGGCGATGAAATTAATCGGAAATTTCTAGTGATTCAATCCTGAACGTTGAAGCATAGAGAAAGAAATTTAGCGATGGAAGATTATACCACTGTCAGAATTTGAACCGACTGTCCGTGAGCCAAATGCAAGAAGAACATTAGTGACCTAGACTGCAGAAAGCAGAAAGCGAGACTAAAATTTTACGCACTCTTAACAAAGACGGGCGGAAGAAAAAACTTCAAAGAATCGAGAATTCTGTTCTCGATAAACGGAAACAATCGAAACTGCGTCAGAGAATCGAGTACTCTTACGAACCTAACCGTTACTAGTACAACGCTTCAAACACTTTGTTGCTTGCACTTCTAACGTTCTCATTTCTTTGTTTTTTGGATGTGTTTCTATCACATGCCCATTACGTTGGATTTGATAATATTTTATATGCCTTTAAAATTGGCGCTGAGCACTACGGGACTTAACTGCTGAGGTCATAAGTCCCCTATAACATAGAACTACTTAAACCTAACTAACCTAAGGACATCACACACACCCATGCGGTCGCCGGGTTCCAGACTGTAGCGCCTAGAACCGCCCGGCAACTCCGGCCTTTAAAGAAGACAGCCTTATTTAAATGTAGCTACACGTTCATCTCTAAAATTAGTATTTCGAATAATATCTAACAAAGAACGCTCTTTTTGTATTACTGCATTTTCTTTGCAGTGCAGTCATTATCTTGCGATTTTAAGCACACTTAACTGGAAAAAACAACAAATTCTTTTATTTATTATAGTTTAATATCACTGTTTGATAATGCACATGCTTTATTTTTGTAATGTAATCCCTGAGCACTTAGTGTTTTCTTCACATTACACCATACGTTGCTCCAAGAGCTTATGCGGTCTGGTCTAAAATGCAACTCAAAAGAGGAAATATTTCAGTACTCGGCAACAGAGAACATGTTGGAATCGAGAATTTACCAGTTCTGCCCAACAGTATAGTATAGGTGGAACACAAGTTCCAGTTCGAAGAGAATTGTGAACGAATCAAACGTACGATTTCTAAAGGAATTATTCTGCGCTCAATGCAATTGCGGAAAACCCAAGTCGGTTTGGTCTGGCGGGGAATGAAATCCCTACCTGCCGAACGCAAACTCAGTGTGTCAACCACTGCAACACCTCCACTGTCGCTATGGATGCTTCTGGTTGCCAACTGGAGAGAAATTCCATGACGAAAAAGAGAAAGACTCGATAGTCTTGGGAGTTGAACGATTTGGCACAATGTATAAGATCAATAGTCAACAAGAACTTGAAGAAAACACGTGGCACTACAGAATACATGAAATAAGAGATATGTGTGCTACGCACAAAGCTATAATATTGTTACTGTTTCTTCCCTGTCTTCTTGCTTGAGTTGCATTCTTCTAGTTGCGTATATAATAAATTTTTTTGAGAGATAAAAATCTTTTATCTACAAGAAATACAGGATTAGAAAGAATCGCTCGAGCGAAACACAACTTGCCCTTTTCTTGCACGAGAACTTGCGAGCCATGAAAGAAAGGCATCATCCAACAGGCAGATTCCATATTCCTAGATTATCGGAAAGCGTTTGACACAGTACAGCACTGCAAACTGTTAACGACGGTCCGAGCGTGCAGGATATTTTCCCAGATACGTAAGTGGCCTGAAGACTTTTTAAGTCACAGGAAAAAATATGTCGTCTTGAACAGCGTGCGTTCATCAGAGAGAAAGATATTGTGAAGGGTGCTCCGGGTAAGTGTTATATGACTTCCCTTGTTCTCTAAAAACAAAAACGATGTGACGGAATGCGTGAGCAGCTATCTACGACCGTTTGCTGGTGACGCTGTTGAGTACGGGAAAGTGTCGCCTTTGAGTGACTGTGTAAGGATGCAAGATGACATAGATAGAATATCTATTTGGTGGAATGACTGTATCTTGTTCTACATATGGGAAAATGTAAGTTAATCAAGTTCAGTAGAAAATTATAGTCCTGTAATATTCGAAATAAGTATTAGTGGTGTACTGCTCCACACAGTCACTTCGATTTAATATGCACGCGTAACGCTGCAAAGCGATATGAAATGGAACGAGCACTTAAGGACTGTAGGAGGGAAAGTGAATGGTCGACTACGATTTATTGGGAGAATCGAAGAAAATTGCAGTTCATGTACGAAAAAGACCACGTGCAGAATACTTAAGGCACAATCATTGAGTTCAGATGCTCGAAATTAGTCTCGTTAAAGTATATCTTAAAGGCCTTGAAAATGATAGTAAACAAGAAAGAAGGATCAGGAGTGGCTTTCAGCGTCCCTTACTGATTTAATGGTGTTGATGTTGCAGGTCTGATTTCATAAATCCTACAGACGCCCCCCGTATTTTGTTTCCTTTCTCTAAGGGCATCTCCAGTCTGGGTTGTTTGGCATTTGGCACTTAGCAATGTGACCACGACAAGGGTAAAGAGATTTGAAAGATAGCAATGAAAACCTTTTACAGCACAATAAATTGTCTCGAAACTGGTCGCTTCGTAGAGCAGTAATAAATTATGATAATAAAAGGAAGAAAGTGTATGCTAATGGAAAGGAGAAATAAACAGTAAACCGAGAACCCGTAGCCATGTAAAATAGTTGTAAAGTAAAACTTTATAGGGCTGCAACTTGTTTAGAATTATGTAAATATATGTCCTTCGGCTCAAAGCCTAATTGCTTTTCATACGAATATACGTCACAACAAAGTCTTCTGCGTCAATGTAATTGCTTATTTGCAAAAGTTACGTGTTTTATGGCAAAGACACAAAACCGCGAACACTATACGACAATAACAGGTTCATTTAAAGTCCTCAATCGCAAACGTAATAAAAATGATTCACATCATCGTATTCCTCCTGGTGACAGAATAACTCGTCAAGCAGCAACTGCCAATATTACACATGTCAGAAGAAAGGAAACAAGGTGACTGTATAATCACTGACAAGTTACCCGTCGGCAGGAAAAATCCGAACATGAATTATATGTGAATCCGAAACTGATCATTTCTTTATTATCCCAGAAAAATAAATCTGCCAGTTACTTGTTCAGTCAATTCAAAAGATTCTGTTCTCTAAACTGTTTATGGTGCATGTTTCACTTCCATACAAATACTTTCAGAAAAGACTTCCTGGCACTTAAGTCTATACTTGATGGCAACAAATTTCTCTTCTTCAGAATCGCTATTCTTGCTATTGCCAGTCTACATTTTACGTCCGCTCTACTCCGACCGTAATCACTTATTTTGCCACCTAAATAGCAAAACTCATCTACTACTTTCCCTGTCTCGTTTCCTAACCTGATTTCCTTGGCATTACCTGATATAATTCAACTACCTTCCATTATCCTCATTTTGCTTTTGTTGATGTTTATTATTGAACTATGTGAAAAGAAAACGTAAATCAGTTACAAATTATGGAGCGCACACACTTTATTAAACATGTAAACGTTGCTACAGATATTTGGATTTAGGTTGTGACATATTCCATATGTCTGCCATCATTGGCGACGACGTGGAGCAGACGAACAGAGAAATTTTGCGTCACCCGCTGAAGTGTCGGAACATCGATGCTGTCGATGACCTCCTCAACGGCTATTTTCACGAATACGATGGCTTACCGAGGCCCATACAAGTGGCCTCTGGGTGCCCCAGAGCCTGAATGCGGTCCCCGAAGTGCTCCTCTAGAACATCAAACACTCCCCTGCTTCGATGGGGTCGATTTCCGTCTTATATGGAAAACATATTGTCGAAACGAGGGTCACTTTGGATAATGGGGAAGAAATCATCTTTCAAAACCTTCACGTACCACTCTGTAGTCACGGTGCCTTCAAGGTATATCGCATCGATTATTCCGCGAGTGGACATTCCACGCCACTCAGTGACCCGCGAAATGCGGATTCTCAGTGCCTCAAATGCGCCAATTTTTCTTATTGACGAACCCGTCCAAATGAAAGTGGGCTTCGTCGCTAAACCAAACTATGCATGCGGATACTAATTCCCATCATGCCCCGCGCCCAACCGCGCAGTTTGAAAGTCCTAACGCAATCCGTTCAGAGGTTATGACGATTTTATTTCATATAGTTCAGTAGTTGTCACCCCGTGTATCCTCCTTTCAAGACACTGTCCATTCCTTTCAACTGCTCCTTCAAGTCCTTTGCTGTCTCGGACAGAATTACAATGTTATCGGCAAACCTCAAGCTTTTTATTTGTTCTCCCTTTACTTTAATTCCTACTGCAAATTTTTCTTTGGTTTGTTTACTGCTTGCTCAGTGTGCAGATTGAATAACATCGGTGGTAGACCACAACACTGTCTCACTCCCTGCTCAAGCACTGCTTCCCTTTCATGCCCCTCAACTCTTTATAATTTCTGTCTGGTTTCTGAAAACGTTGTAAACAGCCTTTCGGTCTCTGTATTTTATCCCTGCTACCTTCGTAATTTCATAAAGAGTTTTCCAGTCAACATTGTCAAAGCCTTTCTTTAAGTCTACAAGTGGTATAAATGTAACTTTACTTCCGTTAAAATTTTTTCTAAGTCGTTGGGTCAGCATTGCCTCACGTATTCCTAAATTAGTCCGGAATCAAAACGGATCTTCCCCGAGGTCTGCTTCCACCAATTTCTCCATTCTTCTCTAAAGAAATCGTGTCTGTATTTTGTGCCCATGAATTCTTAAACTGATAGTTGTGTAATGTTCACACCTGTCAACGACTGCTTTCTTATAACCGCTGGTTGGTTTCTGTACAAAAGATTTCTCTAAGGCTACAAACGCTATAAACGTAGGTCTTTTCTTAATCTATGTTCTGAGATAAGTGATAGGGCAGTATTGCCTCACGTGTTCTTACATTTCTCTGGAATCCAAACAGGTCTTCACCGAGTTTTACCATTCTCCTGTAGAGAATTCGTGTTAGTATTTTACAAGCATGTTTCTTTGGAACTGGAATTACTACATTCTTCTTGAAGTATGGGGGTATTTCGCCTATCGCATATATCTTGCACACCAGATGGAAGAGTTTTGTCTTGGGTGGCTCTCCCAGGGCTATCAGTAGTTCTGACGAAATATCGTCAACTCCCGGAGCCTTTTTTCGACTTAGATCTTTCAGGGGTTTGTCAGATTCTTCTCGCAACATCATATCTCCCATCACATTTTCATCTATCCCCGCTTCCTCTTCCACAATATTTATTTTAAGTTGACCTCACTTGCATAGACCCTCTGTACACTCCTTCCACATTTCAGTTTTCCCTTCTTTGTTTAGGACTGGTTCACCATCTGAGTTCTGGATATTCATGCAAATGGTTCTCCTTTCCCCAATAGCCTCTTTAATTTTTTTATAGGCGATATCGACCTTACCCCTAGTGAAATATGCTTCTAACTCCTTACATTTATCATCTAGCCAATCCTGCTGTAGCTGCTTTGCACTTTCTTTTAGTCTCATTTTTTTAAACTTTCTCTTCTCTTTCGCCTGCTTCGTTTGCTGCATTTTTAAATTTTCTCCTTTCATCAATTAAATTCAACTATATCTTGTATTATCCAAGCATTGTGTTTTCAGCTATTTCATCCTATGCTGCTTGCACTGTTTCATATCTTAAAGCTACCCATTCGTCTTCAGCTGAATTCCTTTCTCCTGTTCTAGTCAACCGCTCATTATGCTCCCTTTGAAACTCTCAGTTACCTCTACTTCTTTCAACTTATCCAGATCCCAGCTCCTTAATTTCCTATCTTTTTCTAATTTCTTCAGTTTTATTCTACAGCACATACCCAATAAATTGTGATCAGAGTCCATATCTGCCCCTGGAAATGTCTTACGATTTAAAATCTGATTCCTAAATCTCTGTGTAACCATTATATAATCAATCTGAAACCTTTCAAGGTCTGCAGGGCTCTTCCATGCATGCAATCTTCCTTTATGATTCTAACCAAGTGTTACCGATGATTAAATTATGCGCTGAGCAAAATTCTACCAGGTAGCTTCCTATTTCATTCCTTTTCCCCATTCAAAATTCACCTACTATTTTTCCTTCTCTTTCTTTTCCTACTATCAAATTCCAGTCCTACGTCACAACTAAATTTTCGGCTCTTTTAACTATCTGAATAATTTCTTTCATCTGATCATGAATTTCTTCGATCTCTTCATCATCTGCGGAGATAGTTGGCATGTAAGCTTGTACTACTGTGATACGTGTGGGTTTCGTGTCTAAATTGGCTACCATAATGCGTTCGCTGTGCTGTTCGTAGCAGTCTACCCGCATTCCTATTTTCTTATTCACTATTAAACCCAATCCTGCGTTACCCCTGTTTGTATTTATAATCCTTTGATCACCTGACCAGAAACGCTTCTCCTCCTGTCACCGAACTTCACTAATTCGCACTGTATCTAACTTCAACCTATTCACTTCCCTTTTTAAATTTTGTAATGTACCTGCCCTGTTAGGGGTTCTAACATGCTACCCTCCTTCTTTTTTTTTGTCCTGATGACGACATCCTCGTGAGTACTCCCTGCCTGGAGATATGAATGGGTAAACAGTTTACCTCCGGAATATTTTTTACCCAATAGGACACCGTTATCATTGAACCATACAGTACAGCTGCATGTCCTCGGGGAAAATTTCGGCTGTAGTTTCCCCTTGCTTTCAGCATTTCACAATACCAGCATAGCAAGATTGTTTTGGTTGCTGTTACAAGGCCACATTATACAATCAGTCATCCCTGCAACTACTGAAAAGGCTGCTGCCCCTCCTGAGAAAAGATACGTTTGTCTTGTGTGTTGTGCGTACTGTAAGACCTTTGGTACACACACCGTCAGATTATTTGACTTGTCGCTGTAACGAAGTAGGCGAATGTCAGCAATATGTCTCGTGGTCTTATCGTGGCGTGTTTATCTTCTGCCGTTAGGTCAGATGACAGAAATTCCACTTGCACGCTTAGAGTAGCAGGTTGACGGTGACCAACTTTAAACAGAACTCGATTAATTTTCACACACATTTATTAAAATAATAAAAAGCATAGAAATAACTTGGTTCTGAATACTATTTACAATTGACAATCTGAAGTTCCTTTGGTCTTGGCATGTTAATCTTATTCTCACATATCTCTGATACTTGACAAAGTGTCTATTCATTAATCTTCATGGCTATGTACAGGAATATGGTAATCTTATTACGAGCAGACTGAAACCTGACTACAGACTAATGCAGGCTGACTAATCGGAGGTCTGTACACTCGTTATAACATCTCGCGCGTTCAGGTATCACTGCGCGAGTGTGATCCGCGAGGAAAAATGGTTCTACGTTAGCAGCAATCTCATTGGCTGCGTTACATATTAATACGCGGATCGGCGGAAGCAGAATTCGGTCCGTCTCTAAGACAGCGCCATCTCGTAATGCGGAGATGGACGATCGCTGCGCCTGCGCTGTTGTGCTTAGCGGGGCGCGCTCTAGTGGGAAAGTTGTGTACGCGCTGACTACGCGGAACTATGTACACAACATCTTGCCTCTCAACAAATACCCCTCCGCTGTGGTTGTAAGACGGTACTATCTGTATCGCTGAGACACACAAGCCACCCTACCGATGGCAAAGCCCATAGTTCATTGGGAGACTTGTATCATATTTAGTACAAAAGTGTCAAATACTTCCTTTCGTCAATGAATGAAACATTATTTTCTGTTCTGTGACGTAGAAATGACCAGGATGCAACTACGTTTAAATATTATTTACCATTAAAGTGCAAAATTAGTATTGTAACTTAACACATGAGTTTAATAAACTTGACTCTATGTTGTACTGTCGTCGGAAAGTGTCTTTAGAGAATCTTTTATGTATTATTTCATGTTGCGAAACAAAGAACTTTTAACTACAGGAAATTATAAGCGATATTAATGTATTTCAGGGTATCTACGATTCTAAATAGCGAAGTAACGAAAAGCGCGATATGAAGAATGTGGTGCGAAATTATTGAAGTTACGGATTTTCTATTAATTTCGATCAGAATTACATGAAGTAGTACTACCTCCTGTAAGATCAGCGTTAAAAATGTAGTGGACATGTTAGTTTAATACAAAATAATACTTTCTTTCTTATCCCACAAGGCTTTAGTTTCAGAGTCCGTCAGAAAATTCTTGCCGTACCCTTCAAATGCCTGTTGCCTGGAACAGCTTATGTGGTCAAGGTTATCGGAACCTTCAAGGTGTGGTGACTTCTGCTACAAGCGTTCCGGGAAAGATTAGACTAAGCAGATGGCAGATGCTCGGCCTGTGTTTTCCTCCGTCTTATCTACCAACGACTCAAGGTCGAACGCAGGAGGCAATGACGCCACTACCACGCAACACTGACTGCAGGACCAGCTATTTAGGTCAAGGCAGCAGATACGATTCTACGAACTTGATTGTCCTCGACTCTACAGTACTTCCCTCTAAAGCGTAACTGTTGTTTACGTGACGCATAACTGAATCTGGCTTCTTTTTATGCAACGGACGTTTCCATTCTTCGTTAATAACACTGCGCCTCCAATAGCGGGAATCATGCTTCTGCATGTAAAATTTGTATTAGTTACTTCTTTGACCTTTGTATAGAACGTGGACATAGATATATTTCAGGCAAAAATTTCAATCAATGTTTATCATCTGCCATCACTATATTATTGAAACTGTGTTTTTATGTCAGCTGCACGTCAATCAGGGCTTTAGGGATCTAGGATTTACTTCATGTAGTTTCAGAAACACGCGCGAGAGGAGGTAGAACAAACTGGAATGAGACTAAAGAGCAGGCAAGTCTCTTGCACACGAAAATAGGTTCGGACTAACAGAAGATGTTTCCGAAGGAATCAATTGTTGGGAAATGATTAGCTCAGGCACGCCAGTTCTTGGCATGAGTGGTACCGTTTTACCGTGTATTACAATCTCCAGCGTTTAGTAATAATATTTACAACCCTATTTAGTAAAAAAGCATTATGGAGTTACCCTCCATATGACTCATGTGAGTGTTACTGTTCCTACCGCGCATTGCAGTCTCCACGACCGTGTGGAAAATACGTACCCCTTAACCATCTTTTCCGTTGCTTAACTATCTTGAGAAATACAGAATTGTCTCTCCCGGAATTTCTTGGACATCTATATAACTTTTATCCTATAGTACTCAATATCTTCCAATCTCGTCCCATTTTTTCCCCAAACTATTTAGTACAATTTCTTGGTACTCTTTCATCAGCAATTCTCTCTCAACATTTTAAACGTCAAAAATTTTTACGGACGTGTCACGCCAGACAATTGAGAATATAAAACATTTGAGGGTTGAATTTAGTTTTAATATTATGATTTAATGGAATTTAAAACTTGCAATGCAAAAATTCGAGCCGGCCGTTGTGACCGAGCGGTTCTAGGCGCTTCAGTCTGAAAACGCGCGACCGCTACGGTCTCAGGTTCGAATCCTGCCTCGGGCATGGGTGTGTGTGATGTCCTTAGGTTAGTTAGGTTTAAGTAGTTCTAAGTTCTAGGGTACTGATGACCTCAGATGTTAAGTCCTTTAGTACTCAGAGCCATTTTGCAAAACTTCGCTTCTCAATGTCAGTTTTGACGTGAAGTTTGCGCTAAAGAAGGAATATGTTAATACGTGCATCAATTTCGTATGTATTTAAGCATAAGTAACTGGTACAGAATGAATAAAATCATAGAATTGTTGCACAGGCCGAATCCAACCAGTATACGAGCAAAAACAGTAACTTATTCATGAAAAATACAAATATCTTTTCGTATCAAAAACTGTTTCATCACCATCATCATCGTCACCATCATCATCATCACTCACGTCAGTCTCTTCCTACATAGAAAATATGGACAGCTACAAAAGTGAAAAACAGGCATTGTCACTTTAATTTTTACCTTGAGAACCAATGTGTTGTGATTCACTCTCAGCCTTATTGTTTATCCCTATTACAGCCGAGTACTAAAACGTTACTTCACTCGTCAACTATTATCTATTGTTTATGGTACATCAACGTGATCATCGTCAATGAATACATCAAAATCATTCAGTAAACTGCAGTAATATGAAGACAGTGAGTGCAACAATATGACATGACGTGTCATGGCTTTCGTAGAAGTGGTTAGAAGACAAAACTGTCTTGGCGTGATTTGTCCAGATCACTGATTCGTGAGAATGGCACCAGAGATCGGTGACAAGGCACTCAAATATATATAAGGCTTTCATGTCATTTTGATTGTTGTTTGTTATCGCTGTGCACGTTAGAGAGGGAGCAAGTTAGTTACTGTTCATCTTTGGTCTTGATGTGGCACAGTCTTTACCTCTGCGCAGTCTGATACATTCTTGGCTGAAGTATGGTTCAAATGGTTCAAATGGCTCTGAGCACTATGGGACTCAACGTCTTAGGTCATAAGTCCCCTAGAACTTAGAACTACTTAATCCTAACTAATCTAAGGACATCACACACATCCATGCCTGAGGCAGGATTCGAACCTGCGACCGTAGCAGTCCCGCGGTTCCGGACTGCAGCGCCAGAACCGCACGGCCACCGAGGCCGGCGCTGAAGTATGGTAGGTGATAGATATATTCTGTAGTGCTTGGTTGACTTTGTGCGTGTTAGATGAAGAAAGAGTGATTGTAAAGGAGAGTAAGGAGGAAAAAGATGTATGGTTCTCTCTCTCTCTTTTTTTAGGAAAAAAAAGTTTGAGGTGAGACAGCAGCATTGCGCAGCTAGCTACTCGGAATGACTATTGTCAGCTGTTTAACTCGCCAGAGCTGAAATAAAGGCCACACCACTTCCCTGAGTCATGCATTAACAAATTAACTGATAAGTTGTTTGATTTTTATAGAAATCCTCTGTTAACACTTTACCCTCATTAAATCATTGTTCACTTTGTTAAGCATGTTATTGTTCAGACCTATCTTGTGTGTGGAATCAAGCGAAGTTTTACTCTGTCTATTTGAATAAATACTTCATTCTACAATCGTTGTCTTGCAATATCATTTCATAGGAATAGTTATTCTCCCCACATTGCTGTTTATCATGACGCGTTACCTTACTGCACCAAGTGGTATGGAACACTTTTGTACAGTTTGGCAATTTTATTAGGAACAGAAATCTAGCTAAGCCACTCCCTGCTTGTTGTTTGCTGTTGCGCTTTCGGGATATCTGCAACAATGTTGTCAAGACTAGAGGTATGTGGAAATATTAATAACGGCCAAGTAACAGTCTTAGTTCAGTTGCGCATTTAATGTAAAGACAAGTTGCTTTCAAATCAGCTGAAGTTCAGTTCATATCAGATTCTGTTTGATCAAATGTTAGCATGCGTGTTTAAGATGAATAAAACAGGTTGTGGGTACATAGTTTTGGTAATATGTAGATTTTTATACAGCGGGAAGTAAAGTAGGGTTAAGTTTCATACAGAAACAAGTATAATACGGAGGCCACCATATGCTACCTCATGTATTAAGCAGACAGGAAGAATATTGTAGTCTGTACGGCTGTTTCAACAAAATTCAAACTTATTCTCACGCAGGGAACTACGTGGTTAATCGGTCAATCTTCCTCGGATTGTGTCATTCGGAATCCTGTCCATACTAATGAATCCACACGTCCTTCCTGGCATCCTCATCTCAGCTATATGTAGAAGAAGGATGTGCACTGAAGGGCCAGAGCAAGTGGTATGCCTGCCTAATATCGTGTAGGGCCCCCGTGAGCAGGCAGAACTGCCGCAACGTGACATGGTATGTGCTCGACTAATGTATAAACTAGTGCTGGAGGGAACCGACACCATGAATCCCGCAGAGTTGTATATAAATCCGTAAGAGGACGAGAGGGTGGAGATCTCTTCTGAACAGCACGTTGCAAGGCATCCCAGATAAGCTCAACAATGTGCATCTCTGGGGAAATTGGTGGCCGGTAGAAGTTTCCTCGAGCCACTCTATAGGAATTCTGGACGTGTGAGATGTCACATTGTCCTGCTACAATTGCCCAAGTCCTTCCGAATGCACAGTGGACATGAATGTATGCAGATGGTCAGACAGGATGCTTACGTACGTCACACCTGTCAGAGACGTATCCGGAAGTATCAGGGGTCCCACATCACTCCACCTGGACACGCCACATACCATTACGCTGGCCGGAGTGGCCGAGCGGTTCTAGGCGCTACAGTCTAGAACCGAGCGTCCGCTACGGTCGCAGGTTCGAATCCTGCCTCCGGCATGGATGTGTGTGATGCCCTTTGAATAGTTAGGTTTAAGTAGTTCTAAGTTATAGGCGACTGACGACCTCAGAATTTAAGTCACATAGTGCTCAGCGCCAATTGAACCATTTTGAACCAGACCATTACAGAGCTTTCAGCAGGTTCAGCAGTCCGTTGCTGACATGCAGGGTCCATAGATTCATGAGGTTGTCTCCATACATCTACACGTCCATCCGCACGATACAATCTGAAATGAGACTCGTCTGTCCAGGCAAATGTTTCCAATCATCAACAGCCCAATGTCGGTGTTGACGGGCCCAGGCAAGACGTAAGGCTTTGTGTCGTGCAGTCGTCAAGGGTAGAGTGGGCCTTCGGCTCCGAAAGCCCATATCGATTATTTTCCGTTGAATGGTTCGCACGCTGATAGTCTTTGTGGCCCAGCATTGAAACCTGCAGCAATCTGCGGGAGAGTTGCACTTCTGTCACGTGGAACGATTCTCTTCAGTCATCGTTCGTCCCGTTCTTACAGGATTTTTTTCGGACGGAGCGATGTCGGTGATTTGATGTTTTACCGGATTCCTGATATTCACTGTACACTCCTGAAATGGTCGTTTGGGAAAATCCCCACTCGGCGATGCTGTGGCCAATCGCTCGTGCACCGACTGTAATACCAAGTTCAGACTCACTTAAATCTTGATAACCTGTCACTGTAGCAGCAGCAACCTATCTAACAACTGCGACAGACACTTGCTATATTGTATCTACATCTACATATATACTCCGCCAGCCACCAAGCGGTGTGTGGCGGAGGGCACAATTCGCATCAAATAAATTTCCCCCCCTCTGTTCCACTCGCGGATCGCGCGAGGGAAAAGCGACTGTCTCAACGCCTCAGTACGAGCTCTTATTGCCCTTATCTTTGAATGATGGTCATTACGCGTTTTGAAACTTGGTGGTAATAATATATGCCCTACATCCTCGGTGAAGATCGGATTTCGGAATTTAGTGAGCAGCCCCTTCTGTATAGAGCGTCGTCTATCTGCAAGTGTGTCCCACTTCAAACTATCTATGAGATCTGTAACGCTCTCGCGATGGCTAAATGTACCAGTCACGAATCTTTCCGCTCATCTTTGGACCTTCTCAATCTCTTAAATCAGACCCAACTGGTAAGGGTCCCATACCGAGAAACACTCTAAGACTGGATGAACTAACGTATTGTAACCTATTTAGCTATTTCCTTTGTTGAAAGACAGCATCGCTTCAGGATTCTACCAATAAACCGCAATCTAGAGTTCGCCTTACCCATTACTTAATCTGATCATTCCATTTGAGGTCATTTCGAAGAGTCACACCCAGATACTTAACTGATGTTACCGCTTCCAAAGACTGATCATTTATTGTGTACTCGTACATTAATGGGGATTTTCGCCTTGTTATACGCACTCGGTTACACCTCCTAACATTGAGAGATAACTGCCAGTCATTACACCACGCATTTATTTTCTGCAAATCCTCATTGATATGTTCACAACTTTCGTGTGATATTACTTTCCTGTAGACTACAGCATCATTGACAAACAGTCAAAGGCCACTGTCAATACTATCAACCAGACCGTTTATGTAAAGCGTAAAAAGCGGAGGACCTATTACGCTGCCCTGGGGCACACCTGAAGTTACTCTTGTTTCTATTGAAGTTACCCCGTTCAGGAAGACATACTGCTCCCTGTCTGGTGGAACCCTTTCTATCCAACCGCATAATATGTCATTGGACAGACCGTAAGCGCGCACTTCTTTGTAGCAAGCGACAATGCGGAACTGAGTCGAAAGCCTTTCGAAAGTCGAGAAATAAGGCATCAACCTGGGAGCCGGTATCTAGAGCCTGTTGTATATCACGCACAAAGAGGGCCAGATGTGTTTCGCATGACCGCTGTTTCCTAAAACCGTGCTGGTTTCTGCAGATGAGTTTCTCAGAGTCTAGAAGGGTCATTATGTCTGAACACAAAATATGTTCTACGATCCTAGAACAAATCGATGTCAGTGAAATTGGCATCCGATTTTCTACCCGTTTTATAGAGGCGCTGTCGGCAACAGCGCCCTATTCTTCCTGTTTACGTATCTCTGAATTTGAATACGGATGCCTGTAAGAGTTTCTTTGGCGCTTCAGTGTATAAGTGTGTACGTATTTTCTCGTTTTAATATATCCTCTGACCCTTCACGTCTGGGATGGGTATCCTGAGCCGTATACACACTCTATACAATGGAGTGTTCGTAGGGTTTGCTCCACCCGGTGCCGGCAGCGGCCTCTGCACGTACGGGGATCCTCGCAGACCTGCTGCAGCAGCAGCCGCGCTCCGTGTCGCACACCTCGCTTACGTAATGCGACCGCGAACCTGTGAAACCGAAATCCGCGCCGCCGCCGCCGCAGCAGCAGCCACCACGCCACAGCGGGTATCCCGTCTCGTCTCGTCCTGTCCCGTCCCAGGCCAAGGACAGCCCGCGCCGCGCTGCGGAGGATGCAGGCCGTGCTCGTTATCACTCCACTCCTAAGAGCCACAAACTGCCCGCGTCCCTGGACGCCCATCGTCTTTCCTAATCCCATTCACCGTAAGTGCACAACACTGTTGAGCTATTAGTCCAAACTTAGGGGGTCCTTTGGTTATCTGGGGGATAATCTTTAATGAAGTTCCACAATGTTCTGTTCTAGGTCAAGTGTTGTTTCTCATACACATAACTTAACACTCATTTAAGACACACGAAGTATAAATAGTTATTTCAAAGATAACTCGAATCTTATAATCAGTCCCAATAAAAACGTAGCGAAATATGAAACTGTAAATAATTAATTTAAAAGTTACTAGCTGTTTTTCTGTAAATGACTTCTGTTTTAATTATAAATTAAAAACACAGCATATTGAGTTCTGCACATCAGAAACCGCAGCAAGCTAATGAATTTAAAAGAAGCGTGGACGATTTTCTGGGATACGTACAAACACCAACATTTTTGTGTTTACATCTTGATGGGGATCTATGTTGCAGAAACCACATTTTAGAGCTTCAGCACGTTGTGCCATTACGTGTCCTGTACAGAAGTAAAGCAACAAGTTTTAAATAGACAAATGCTTGGCATAAGAAGAAGATACGGCCTCACCCACGATAACATTGTTGACTCTAAGGCTTCAAAAAAATTCTTCAGAGACCTTTTTTCTTTCATCAGTCTGCTGACTGGTTTGATGCGGCCTGTCACGAATTCCTCTCCTGTGTTAACGACTTCTGTCTCAGAGTAGCACATGCAAGCTAGGTCCTCAATTATTTGTTGAATGCATTCCAACCTCTGTTTTCCTCTACCATTTTTGCCCTCTACAGCTCCCTCTAGTGCCATGGAAGTTAGACCCTGATGTCTCAACATATGACCTACTATCCTGTACCTTCTTCTTGTCAGTGTTTTCCATATATTCCGTTCCTCGCCGATTCTCCGGAGAACTTCTCATTCCTTACATTATCAGTTCACCTAATTTTTATAATTCTTCTGTAGGTCCACATCCCAAATGCTTCGATCCTCTTTTCCTACGGTTTTTCCACAGTACATGTTTAACTACTGTGCAATGCTGTGGTCCAAAAGTACGTTCTGAAACACTTTTTCCTGAAATTATGGCCAATGGGAAATGTGCGTTTGGCGTCATTTTCTGAGAGGCCCCTTGCGGGGCAGGTGCGGCCGCCTTGGTGCAGGTCTTATTACATTCGACGCCACGTTGGGCGATCCGCGCGACGGATTGGGATGAAATGATGAAGACAACACCAGTCCCTGAGCAGAGAAAATCCCCGACCCAGCCGCGAATCGAACCCAGGCCCGTAGGACGGCAATCAGTCACTCTGACCACTCGGCTATCGGGGCGGACACGTACAATGTTTGATACCAGTACACTTCCCTTGCCCAGGAATGCCCTTTCCACCAGCGCTAGTCTCCTTTTGATATCCTATCCGGCCATCAAGGCATATTTTGATACCTGAGTAAAAAAATTGTTGAAATGGCTCAGAGCACTAAGGCACTTAACATCTGAGATCATCAGTACCCTACAACTTAGAACTACTAAAACCTAACTAACCTAAGGACCTCACACACATCCATGCACCGTAGCAATCGCGCGGTTTCGGACCGAAGCGCTTAGAACTGCTTGGCCAAAGCGGCCAGCGATGCCTAAGGAGCACAAGCTCTTAACTTCATCTACTTCGTGACCATCAGTCCTGATGTTAAGATACTCGCTGTTTTCGTTTCTGCTACTTTTCGTTACTTTCGCCTTTCTTCGATTTACTCTCAATCTATATTCTGTACTCGTTAGACTGTTCATTCGATTCCGCAGATCCTGTAATTCCTCTTCACTTTCATTGGCGGTAGCAATGTCATTAGCGAATCTTATCATTGATATCCTTTCACCATGAATTTTAATTCCGCTCTCGATCCTTTCTTTTATTTCCGTAATTGCTTTTTCTCTGTATAGATTAAATATCAGGGGCTGAAGACTGTCTTACACGCTTTTTAATCCGAGTACTTTGTTCGTCGTCTACCAGGCTTATTGTGTCCCCTACGGGTCTTGTGCATATTGTGTATTGCCAGTCTCTCCCTATAGCTGCCCCCTATTTTTCTCAGAATTTCGAACATTCTACACCATCTTACATTATCGAACGCTTTTTTCAGGTCGACAAATCGAATGGACGTGCCTTGAGTTTTCTTCGTACACCACATCATATTGTAAAGTTATATACCAACGGTGGGGCCGTTATTGCGTTATTGTGAAAGGTCTTCGTCAGGGTGTGTAATTAACCGCACTTGTAATTTCTCGATGCTGTTTGGCCCACAATACAGAAACATTCCCCCCCCCTCCCGCCCCCACTTTTTTTTTTTTTTTTTTTTTTTTTTTAGAAATCCGTTAAGATTCAGGAGGAGTATTGACGTCCATAACTAAAATCTTCCTTATTCATTTCCTTAGCGTTTAACCACAGTACGGGGTCCGCTTTATCAGGATTTATCAAATTTTATTTTATTACTTAACTTTGTTGACAAATGCTCTTTTTCAGGCCACAGTCGTTAAGGTAAGCCAAGGGACGGAAGTCCTGTGCGTCATCGGTCTGAATCTAATAAACTTCGTTCTGTGCTATCGTGCTGTGTACATCTACACCTACATCCACGTGATTACTCTGCTATTCACAATAAAGTGCCTGGCAGAGGGTTCAATGAACCACCTTCAAGCTGTCTCTCTACCGTTCCACTCTCGAACGGCACGCGGGAAAAAACGAGCACATTTTTTTCTGTGCGAGCCCTGATTTCTCTTATTTTATTGTGATGATCATTTCTCCCTATGTAGGTGGGTAGCAACAGAATGCTTTCGCAATCGGAGAAGAAAACTGGTGATCGAAGTTTCATGAGTAGATCCCGTCGCAACGTAAAACGCCTTTGTTTTAATGATTGCCACTCTGTTTCACGTATAATGTCCTTGATACTATCTCCCCTATTTAGCGATAATAGAAAACGAGCTGCCCTTCTTTGTACTTTTTCGATGTCAGTCCCACCTGATGAGGATCCCGCACCGTATAGCAATAATTCATAATAGGGCGGACAAGCGTGGTGTAAGCAGTCTGTTTAGGTATTCTGTGATACGGAATATGGGAAATCACTAATATTTGCCTAAACGAGCATGGTAAACCACCTAAAACTCGCTCTCAGACTGGCCGATGTACTAGCGAGCGGTCGTTAATGCGTTGAACCGATTCGATCCGAGTCGAACTCACATCCCTCTCTCGCAAGCTATGTCACTGCAATTATGCTATAAGAGCAGATGACGTTCGTAACTATAATACACGAAGAAAAATGACTTCCATTAGTTTTTATTGCATCTGACCTCATTTTAGAAAGTAGGAACCAACATCACTATTCGCTCTCCCATTATATTGAACGCATGACAGATATCAAGCCTTAAAAATGACCTCCATTAGTTTTTATTGCATCTGACCTCATTTTAGAAAGTAGGAACCAACATCACTATTAGCTCTCCCATGATATTGAACGCTTGATAGATATCAAAGCGTAATTTCAAAGTGAGCTAAGATAGGCACCACGGGGGTAAATCCTATTGTATAGAAGAATCGTTTAGAAGATAGTAACTTACTCTGTGAAAGTATTACATACTCCTACATCTACATCCATTCCCTTCAAACCACTTTGATGTGCATAGCACCACACAATAGGGTTTCCTCCCGTTCCTTTCGCGCATGAGCGCTGTGTAATTAATCTTATCTTCGCAGTCCCTACTGGAGAGGTACGTGGTGATTTGTAGCTTACTTACTCAAGGGGGGTAGTCCACTTTCAAAACTAAAAAAAAAGATTTTTTTGCTTAAAATGTTCGCCGGGATTTCTACATCACTGTAGCGTTCACCCCAAGTTCGCCAGAAACTCCATTATCGAGGTGATTTATCAAAAACAGTCTCCAAAAACCAGTCACAGCGGGAGAAGAAAAAACAGCTGACATGTAATTTATTTCAGCTACGGCCTAACAGGCGTTATGGAAATTATGAACGTGCTCGAACTTGAGATCAGACCAGCCTGTTAGCACTTCCGTACAAAAGGGGACGAAAAGCTTGTAGAGTGAGCAAAGTGGCGGATAGCAAAAGCTGCCAAAGAGGCCAGCAAGTCAATCGTGGCCACAGATAAAGGCGGAGGAAGACCTCGATTTGGATCTGGAAGGTTGGGTGTATGGTCC
Organism: Schistocerca gregaria; assembly: GCF_023897955.1. Taxonomy (NCBI): domain Eukaryota; kingdom Metazoa; phylum Arthropoda; class Insecta; order Orthoptera; family Acrididae; genus Schistocerca; species Schistocerca gregaria. The sequence goes on along the minus strand of NC_064920.1, from coordinate 1,158,544,435 downwards.
ATGGATCGCTAATCAGAGGTATATTTGAATGTAAGACGTTTTGCGATATTTTCAAAAGCCTATTTTCGATGCAAGCTTTTGTCTCGATTTCGTGCGCGAAGAAAAGACATTTGTTTCAACAAGTCATCAATTTGTTAGAAATTAATAATTTTCGGTTGCCCTACGTATGGTGACAGAAAATTATTTTGTTGTAGGTGAAGTATAAGGCTTCGGGAATTCCAGCTAATGGCCAATGTTCCGGCTGCAAGGGATCCTTCCAACTGGTTCAGCAATAACAGGGGACGTCCGATCATGAGTTTTAGAATTACTTATGTTTTACTTGAAGAATATCGAGAAAATCATCTATTTTTCACGCTTTCAATGAAGGCCATCCTCTTAGTACCGGTACTTCGTAAATGGGCTTTCGTGGGATAAGTGACTTAGATCTTGCAGCTTCTGCTAGTACAGTTTCGTGAAGCTCTTCCACGATTCGAACAACATTCTTGCTATCCTTCTTTATGTACGTTGAATAACCCCTGTAAGTTCCATTTGGTGCTGCCTCCACACACTTGAGCAGTACTCCGGATGAGTCAGATGAATACTTCGTAGGCAGCCTCCATTGCGGACTGACTTGAGTTTTCACAGTGCCCTACTAAAGAACGAAAGTCTGCCACATGCTTTGCCAACAATTGAGAAATTACATGATCATGACGGTAAACGCTTGTTCCTTCGAAACGCAATTCTAGCGCTTTTGCATTCCGAAAGGTTATAGAGCCTAAATTTTAGCATAACATTTACGCAGTAATCCCAGAACATTAAGCAAACTAAATTCTGTTCCATAATACCGAATACACGTCAATATTGTTAATACATGCAACAACAGCTTGAGGTGTAACCTAATCCTGGAGGGAAATGCATGATGTCAGTAGCTGATGATTCTTTAATGCTAAACGGGTATACTTAAGCGATTCTGCTGATCGTCCCAGATAGGCGAGTAGTGAACCATGTCCTTGGAAAATGTACTTTCGGAGGATCGAATCCCGTTCGGAAACGGAATATTTCTGTCTGCATTTAACCTAACCTTCACCTCTCATATTCGCCAGGAATTCAGCCAGATCGTGTTGAGTTCCACAAGTGATTGATGTTAATATATATGATTAATGAGGACCACTGCAGCTGTACTGATACACGTTTATTATTTCATACCCCTTTTATTTGTTGGTAGTCTACATCGTAAGGCTGCCGAGTTGTGCCACTATCGTGATATAAGAGGTCTAACGCTACATACGACCACTAGACCTCACAGCTCGGCAACGTGGTGATGTTCTAACGAACGAAACCGAACCGGTCGTGACACAGAAATGTGTATCAATACAGTTGTGGTGGCTCTCATTTTATCATCAACATTCACCAGGAACGACACTTGCTTCCGTTTCCTCGTGAAACTAATTTGCCTCCTTTCCCAGGCATGAATAATGGGTTGCGTTATGGACACATAAGTTGCGGAAGTGGCGTCAATCTGAGATACTTGCATCATGTCGTTCAGTTACAAAGAATTATTATTATTTCTTTTCTGTCTTGAGTCCTTTAAGCCGTTCAGGTGTTTTCGTCCGAAGCGTAACAGAATCGGCGCTACGGTTATTTCCACACTTCGATTCAGTTGATCGAACTCGTAGTAATGGTTCAAATGGCTCTGAGCACAATGGGACTTAACATCTGAGGTCATCAGTCCCCTAGAACGTAGAACTTCTTAAACCTAACTAACCTAAGGACATCATATACATCCATGCCCGAGGCAAGATTCGAACCTGCGACCGTAGCAGTCGCGCGGTTCCGGACCGAAGCGCCTAGAACAGCTCGGCCTCCGTGGCCGGCCTCGTAGTAATCTTTCAAATTTCAAACTTTTAGGAAGTGAACAGGTGATCGTAGATTTTAAACTGAATAATAAAATAAAGATACATTAAGCTGTTTATTGACAAACAATTAAAACGCTATAGCACCAACATAACCTCACGAGCACTTTTCAAAGTGACGACCGCTAGCCTAAATGTATGCGTTATTTTGGCACAGTGTCTCAGAAATTCCTATTGCTATTGTACAATGACACATTCTGCTGGGATCGAATCGACCAATTGCCCTCTGGGTACTAGGGTGATTTCCGACACCAACGAGTACATGTAACGCCATAGGCAGAGAAATTCACTTGTCTGTGTGAAAGTAATGTAAAACACGGCTAAACTCATCACCTTCGAACAGTCAGGCCACCGACATGGGAACAGTGCTTCAGTACCTCGTAACCTCTGTAGGGACTACAACGTCTACATTCATGCGTATTTTAACCTTCTAAGTATGGGAACCCTCACGAGAACATATGGGTCTCGGGCGTGAATATTCTCATTAACGCCTGAAGTAACGGAAGAAGTGGAAACATAGGCGGAGATGCAAATATAGCTACAGTACGCAGAATGTGTAAAACGAAACAGATCAATGTCATTATACACACATCAAAAAAAGTTCAGCGTCAGCCCGGTCCCCAGAGCTCCTGAAAATAGGCGTTGGCTTTGGATATTGCTTCACAGACACAGACCCTTTGACTGTTCAGAGATGCCACCGAACCCGCTCAAAGTTGTAAACAACCATGCATGAGCAGCGCCTATTAGACAGAGGGAGTCCGACAGCCGATCAGTTTCATATTCTTTCCACCAGGGAAGTGGTACACGGCTCGTGTTGTCTGTAATTCAACCATGCCTAGACGGTAAGACAGCAGTTCGATAGCGTCCGCATTGTTACTTTTTGCCAGGAAGGTCACTCAACAAGGGAAGTGTGCAGGCGTCTCGGAGTGAACCAAAGCGATGTTGTTCGGACATGGAGGAGATACAGAGAGACAGGAACCGTCGATGACATGCCTCGCCCACGCTGCCCAAGAGCTACTACTACAGCGGGTGACCACTACCTATGGATTATGGCCCGGAGGGACCCTGACAGCAACGCCACCGTGTTAAATAATACTTTTTGTGCAGTCACAGGACGTCGTATTACGACTCAAACTATGCGCAATAGGCTGCATGATGCGCAACTTCACTTTCAACGTCCACGGCGAGGTCTATCTTTGCAACCACGCCACCATGTAGCACTGTATAGACGGGCCCAACAACATGCCGAATGGACTTAGACTGACCAGCATGTTCTCCAGACATGAACCCTATCGAACATATTGAAAAGGGGTGCTTTTGGACGACGTGACCCACCAACCACTCTGATGGATCTATGTAGAATCGCCTTTCAGGAGTGGGGCAATCTGGACCACAGTGCCTTGATGAACTTCGGGATAATATGCCACGACGAATACAGGCATGCATCAATGCAAGAAGACGTGCTACTGGGTATTGGAGGTATCTGTGTGTACAGCAATCCGGACCACCACCTATGAATGTCTCCCAGTATGGTGGTACAACATGCAATGTGTGGTTTTCATGAGCAATAAAAAGGGCGGAAATGATGTTTTTGTTGATCTCTATTCCAATTTTCTGTACAGGTTCCGGAACTCTCGGAACCGAAGTGATGCAAAAATTTTATTGAGGTGCGTCCATTCGTTAGCTTCGCTAATTCACAACTTACTGTCACCTCCAACTCTAAACTAGACACTGAGTTACGCTACCAAACTGTCTTGAAGGGTCAATAAAATTCTTCTGGGTATGTGATCGCATTCTCGATGAGTAAAACTTCCTCAGGGTGTTTTATGTTATTATTACTACTACTATTTGAGTTATGGAAAAACATCCTAAGGAAGGTCATTTGCAAAAGTGGCCGAAACATCGGAAGTTTTACACACTGACAGCGCTGCCACATTGCCAGAAGTATTTTATTGACCTTGAAGGCTAAGCTCGCACGACCACTATTTTTTTTTATAATGAACAGTTGTGACAGTTTCATTATCTTCGCCAACTCACAATCGGTATCTGTCAATTATGTATATAACACAGACACCGTGCTGTCCAACGGAATATGTTGCCATCATAAAGTTAATAATAATAAAGCACAGAGTCGAAAGTTTGCGCCACTGACTATTGCAGAATTTCGGTACCGCAATCTTCACTACAGCCAGCGAGACTGCGTATTCCTTTTGAAGAATGGCAATGGCCATGCACAAACGTACGTAGTTTACAAACATTTGGCTAAGACGCAATGGCCCCATCAACACCTTGTATCACCTTCTCTTATTTCAAAATAGTTTGGTTTCCTCTGTTATCTGTATGAATTATTGTTGTTATGGTCTTCAGTCCAGAGACTGATTTGATGCAGCTTTCCATGCTACTCTATCCTGTTCAAGCTTCCGAGTACCTACTACAACCTACATCCTTCTGAATCTGTTTAGGGTATTCATCACTTGGTCTCCCTCTTACGATTTTTATCCTCCACGCTGTCCTCCAATACTAAATTGGTGATCCCTGATGCCTCAAATGGTTCAAATGGCTTTGAGCACTATGGGACTTTTCTACTGAGGTCATCAGTCCCCTAGAACTTAGAACTACTTAAACCTAACTAACCTAAGGACATCACACACATCCATGCCCGAGACAGGATTCGAACCTGCGACGTAGCGGTCGCGCGGTTCCAGACTGTAGCGCCTAGAACCGCTCGGCCACTCCGGCCGGCCCTGATGCCTCAGAACATCGATCCCTTTTTGTAGTCAAGGTGTGTCACAAATTTCCCTTCTCCCTTATTCTTTGCAATAACTCCTCATTAGTTATGTGATCTACCCATCTAATCTTCAGCATTCTTCTGTAGTACCACATTTTGAAAGCGTCTACTGTCTGTATGAATATGACCTTAAAAATTAGCCACCGACTGTACATGTAGCATGCACGATACGCCTCCGCCACGGACGTATCGGCCTAAAGCTACGCTCCATTGTTTACGGCAGGTATAAACACGCAATTTAACGCCACGCGGAGTTACTTGCTAGTGAAAGTACTTCGTAAACTACGCGTTAAGTGTCCAGCTTGTTCCGTGCCCCGGTTTCGCAGTCTCGCACCACCTGTTACGCACCTGAGAAGAAATATGAGCGTTGTGCGGACATTAGCGAGGAAATTGACGTCGCGAGTGAAAGCGGGCGAAAGGGACGTAATTGTGACGTTCCAATTCCGGCAGCGTAAGTGCTCCCGACGTAATGTTCCGGGAGCGGCCCCAGTTGCGCAAGTGCTGCGTCCGAAGCGGGCGCCGGCCACGTGAGTACTCACCCTCCTTGGTGGTGGCGACCGTGCCGTCGGGCTCGACCTGCGAAGCAGAAGAGGAAGAGATGAGCGACACGCTGGTGGTGGTGGCGGCGGAGCTGGCGGCATCGCAGGGCGCGGGCGGCGACACGATCTGGATGACGACCATCCGCGACCGCACGGCGCACAAAACACACGGGGGAACACACGAGGGAACACACCGCGCCGCCGGCGACAACACGCAACACACTGCCGCTGCCGCTACTAGCACGCGAGCGCGCCCAGAGGCCGCGGCGGACGCGCCAGGCTGCCGGGCTCCCCCCACCACAGCCGCCTCCCATACCTACCGCTACTCCACGCCACGCACGGCAGCGGAGTCGCTGCGCCAATTTCTGGCGGGCCGTGCTCGCAGCCTGCGAGGCGTCACTGTCCGTGGAGGTTAGATTAAAAAAAATGGTTCAAATGGCTCTGAGCACTATGGGACTTAACATCTGAGGTCATCAGTCCCCTAGAACTTAGAACTACTTAAACCTAACTAACCTACGGACATCACACACGTCCAGGCCCGAGGCAGGATTCGAACCTGCGACCGTAGCAGTCGCGCAGTTCCGGACTGAAGCGCCTAGAACCGCTTGGCCACCACGGCCGGCGGAGGTTAGATTAGATTAGATTAGTACAGTACTTGTTCCACTGGTCGTGAATGCGACACTTCGTAATGATGTGGAACGTATCAGGTTAATAAAAGGTGTCTATACAAGATATTACATTACACAAAATATTACGTGACAATATATATATATATATATATATATATATATATATATATATATATATATATATATATGGTGTTACAAAAAGATACGGCCAAAGTTTCAGGAAACATTCCATTCCTCACACGCAAATAAAAAAAGATGTTATGTGGACATGTGTCCGGAAACGCTTAATTTCCATGTTAGAGCTGATTTTAGTTTCGTCAGTATGTACTGTACTTCCTCGATTCACTGCCAGTTGGCCCAATGTTGACTTCGGTGCTTGTGTTGACATGCGACTCATTGCATCAAGCACATCAGTACGTAGCATCAACAGGTTAGTGTTCATCACGAACAGTGCAATGTTTACAAATGCGCAGTTGGCCTATGTCCGTTTGATGTATGGATTAGCACGGGCCAATAGCCGTGGCGCGGTACGTTTGTATCGAATCGAGACAGATTTCCAGAACGAAGGGGTCCCGACAGGAAGACGTTCGAAGCAATTGATCGGCGTCTTAGGGAGCACGGAACATTACAGCCTACGACTCGCGACTGGGGAAGACCTAGAACGACGAGGACACCTGCAATGGACGAGCAATTCTTCGTGCAGTTGACGATAACCCTAACGTCAGCGTCAGAGAAGTTGCTGCTGTACAAGGTAAGGTTGACCACGACACTGTATGAAGAGTGCTACGGAGAACCAGTTGTTTTCGTACCATGTACAGTGTGTGCAGGCACTATCAGCAGCTGATTGGCCTCCACGGGTACACTTCTGCGAATGGTTCATCCAACAATGTGTCAATCCTCATTTCAGTGCAAATGTTCTCTTTACGGATGAGGCTTCATTCCAACGTGATCAAATTGTAAATTTTCACAATCAACGTGTGTGTCTAACGAGAATCCTCACGCAATTGTGCAATCACGTCAACAACACAGATTTTCTGTGAACGTTTGGGCAGGCATTGTTGGTGATGTCTTGATTGGTCCCCATGTTCTTCCACCTACGCTCAATGCAGCACGTTATCATGATTTCATACGGGATACTCCACATGTGCTGCTAGAACATGTGCCTTTACAAGCACGACACAACATGTGGTTCATGCACGAAGGAGCTTCTGCACATTTAAGTCGAAGTGTTCGTACGCTTCTCAACAACAGATTCGGTGACCGATGTATTGGTAGAGGCGGACCAATTCTATGGCCTCCACGCTCTCCTGACGTCAACCCTCTTGACTTTCATTTATGGGGGCATTTAAAAGCTCTTGTCTACGCAACCCCGATACCAAATGTAGAGACTCTTCGTGCTCGTATTGTGGACGGCTGTGATACAATACGCCATTCTCCAGGGCTGAATCAGCGCATCAGGGATTCCATGCGACGGAGGGTGGATGGAGGACATTTTGCACATTTCCTGTATCAAAGTGTTTGAAGTCACGCTGGTACGTTCTGCTGCTGTGTGTTTCCATTCCATGATTAATGTGATTGAAAGAGAAGTAATAAAATGAGCTCTAACATGGAAAGTGAGCGTTTCCGGACACATGTCCACATAACATATTTTCCTTCTCTGTGTGTGTGAGGAATGTTTCCTGAAAGTTTGGCCGTACCTTTTTGTAAAATCCAAATATTCATCTAATGAGCAGAAGGAGTTGCCATAAAGAAATTCTTTTAATTTCCTTTTAAATGCTATATGGCTATCTGTTAGACTTTTGATGTCATTAGGTATGTGACCAAAGAATTTTGTGGCAACATAATTTACCCCCGTCTGAGCCAAAGTTAGATTTAACCTTGAGTAGTGAAGATCATCCTTTCTCCTAGTGTTGTAGCCATGTGCACTGCTATTTTGAATTCGTTCGGATTGTTATATATAAATATATATATATATATATATAGAGTGAGGCAACAGTGAAGATCTCTAGCTCTTTAAATAAGTGTCTGCAGGATGATCTTGGATGAGCTCCAGCAATTATTCTGATTACACGCTTTTGTGCAATGAACACTCTAGTACTCAATGATGAGCCACCTCTGAATATGATGCCATACGAAAGCAGAGAATGAAAATAGGCGTGGTCAGCTAATTTACTCAGATGTATATCGCCAAAATTTGCAATGACCCTAATAGCATAAGTAGCTGAACTCAAACGTTTCAGCAGACCGTCAGTGTGTTTTTTCCAGTTCAACCCCTCATCAATGCATACACCTAGAAATTTTGAATATTCTACCTTAGCTATTCTACCGTGGCAAGGCGCCCAAGGCCGCGCGAATATCCCGTGCGATAAAGTAAAGGGTGTCCCAAAAAGAATGACTCGATTTTAAATCGAATTATTTACTAGGAAGAAGGGCTTCACACCAAAAAATTGCATACTAAATTACTCAGAAAAGACAGAAGTTTATAAAAATCCATCATAAATGTTTAATATGTTTTCAACTGGTTGCACGGACGACATCTAGCCGATAGCCGAGTTCATCCCAAACTGAGCGTAAGGTGTCTTCTGTCACTGAAGCTACAGTAGCTAATATTCTGGTTTTTAGTAAATCAATGTCAGGAGGTAAGGGAGGAACGTAAACAAATTGATTAACGTATCCCCACAGGAAGAAATCACATGGTGTTTTGTTGGGTTGGGCTGTTTGGAGGAAGAGACCAGGCAGCGAGGTCATCGGTCTCACCGGATTAGGGAAGGATGGGGAAGGATGTCGGCCGTGCCCATTCAGAGGAGCTTTTGCCTGGAGCGCTTTAGGGAAGTCACGGAAAACCTAAATCAGGATGAGCGGACGCGGGATTGAACCATTGTCCTCCCGAATGCGAATCCAGTGTGCTAGCCATTGAACCACCTCGTTCGGTCACATGGTGTCGAGTCAGGGGACCTAGGAGGCCAAGAGTGTAAAGCCTGGTCTCGCCGTCCTGTACGGCCTATCCAACGTGGAGGCACGTTGGTATTGAGGAAACTGCGCACGTTGTTGCGCCAGTGCGGTGGTGCTCCATCTTGCTGATAGATGAAATTGTTAGAGTCAAGTTGTGGGAATAACCAGTTCCGTAGCATTGGAAGGACTGTCCTGTTACGGTTTCTTCCTCAAAAAAGTAGGGTCCATAAACTTTGCTTTGCGAAACATTCACTTTTGGTGAATCACGTTCGTGTTCAATTGTTTCATGAGGATTTTCGATCCCTCATATACGTACATTGTGGCGGTGAACCTTACCGCTAATATAGAAAGTTGCCTCATCGCTGAATATCAACCGTGAAATAAAAGTGTCATCTTCCATGTCCTCTACAATAGCATTGCTAAAGTCCACTCGCTTCACTTTGTCTGTATCTTGAAGAGCTTGTAGCAGTTGTAATAGGTATGGTTTGAGGGCTAAACGACGCCGTAACACACACCACACTGTCGTGCGCGGTTACGCAAGTTCTCGGCTAGCACGACGCGTAGACTTGCAGGGGCTCCTCTCAAATTTTCGTCGGATTTGTTCCACTGTTTGTTCAGGAACGCATGGCCGGCCAGGACTTTAGCCTTTACAGAGGCACCCTGTTTCTTCAAACCTTTTATACCACCGTCGAATGTTCTTTGTTGATGGTGGTTTAGCACGAAATCTAATATGAAACGCCCGCTGAAATACGATCATTGAGTACGACTATATTCAATAACATATTTCTTGTGTTGCGCGGACGCCATATTTCCCGAGACTGGCTGCACGGTCCGGGTCTGCGCTCGTAGCGACATCTGGCGGATTTTTTTTTTTTTTTTTTAAATTCTAGACCATGCCGATTGCATCTGGCGCTGTTTCAGTTACCTAGTGACATTTGTCTCAGTAGGTGTGTTGTCCATGTAGAGACAAATAAATGATTAAAATTTCAGAAAAAAATGGATGATTGTTCGAGAGAAGGAGTTTAACAAATTGAACAAGTCAGTAACGCGTAGTTCCTTTTGTGTTCCTTATGCAAGCAGTTATTTGGGCTGGTACTGACCGACAGAGCTGTTGAATGTCCTCCTGAGGGATGCTATGGCAAATTCTGTCCAATCGGCTCTTGAGATCCTCCAGATCCCGAGCTGGTTGGAGGACCCTGCCCGTAACGCTACAATCGTTTTCAGTTGGGGAAAACTCCGGCTGCCTTGCTGGCCGAGGTAGGGCACGAATACAACCAGTAGAACTAGTTTGTCTGTGTGGCCATCCTACGCAGCAAGCATATAAATATTTGCTCTGTAAATAAAACTGCGTTTTCCTGCTGCTAGTTACTTTATTTATCCCATACGCGTTTCGCCTTCTCCTGTTCTAAGGCATCATCAATGTGATCTATAACGATACAGTTTTGTTAGTTATAGATTATCAAACAGTTCACTTTGTAAAAAAAAAACTAATTACTTACGATTTGCTGATCTGCGTTTCCTCACATCTTTGTGTTCCCGCCTTCCACCTCTAGACCAGATGTGAGGAAACGAAGATCAGCAAATCGTAAGTAATTAGTTTTTTTTACAAAAGGTCTGGAAGTGAACTGTTTGATAATCTATTACTAACAAAACTCTATCGCTATAGATCACACTGATGCTGCCTTAGAACAGGAGAAGGTGAAACGCGTAAGGAATAAATAAAGTAACTACCAGCAGGAAAACGCAGTTTTAATTACAAAACAAATATTTACAAGTAGTAGACATTCTTACCGTGTGCGGTCGGCATTATTTTGCTCAAATATATGCCCAGGATAGCTGTGAGGGAAAAATATGTAGGCTGTCGAATATCATCGGCGCACCGCTGTGCTGTGAAATGATGAAGTCCCATATTCCCTGACAGAGCGTAGGGCAACGATGCGGGAGACCTGCACCGCCGTACTAGGCAAGGTCCTGGTGGAGGTGGTTTGCCACTGCCTTCCTCCGACTGTAAAGGGGGTGAATGATGATGATAAAGACGACACAACAACAGCCAGTCATCTCGAGGCAGGTGAAAATCCCTGACGCCGCCGAGAATCGAACCCGATACCCTGTGCTCCGGAAGCGAGAACCCTACCGCGAGACCACGAGCTGCGGAAGTGCTGTAAGAATCCGGCGGATAACAACGAAAGGGGTCCTGCTATGAACAGAAATGGAACCCGAAAGCATCACTCCTGGGTGTCGAGCCGTACAACGGCCGACAATCAGGCTGGTATCCCAGGCTTCCCCAGACACGTCTTCGCTGGTCATGGAGAATCGGTTCATAGATGGACCTATCACTGATGGAAATTCTACTCCAGGCCGGAAAGCCCTGTATAGAGACGCCCCTTATAGCTATGGGGTATCAGCCAGACTGTCACAGACAGAAGTTTATAAAAATCCATCATAAATGTTTAATATGTTTTCAACTGGTTGCACGGACGGCATCTAGCCGATAGCCGAGTTCATCCCAAACTGAGCGTAAGGTGTCTTCTGTCACTGAAGCTACAGTAGCTAATATTCTGGTTTTTAGTTAATCAATGTCACGAGGTAAGGGATGAACGTAAACAAATTGTTTAACATATCCCCACAAGAAACAGCTCGGGATTTTGAGATCTATCGCGTCAATTGGACATATTTTACCACGCTATCTCTCAGGAAACATATATCGGCTATGTCAATCAATGCCAAGCTGCTTGCATAAGGACCAGAGGTGGACCTACGCGTTACTGACTTGCGCAATATGTGAAGCTTTTTCTCTTGAATAAAACATCCAGTTTTTCTGAAACGGTAAACATCTATTTGTCTGTAAATGTACATCACATCTACCGATTTATGTCCCGTTCGCCCGTTCGAATAATTCCTTCGTTGTGCTTTCTTTCTGATAGAGTAATGTCGTGTCGTATCACAATATTATTAATATAGCTCCATCATAGCTGCCGAACATAAAAAGAACTAACAGGTTTCCAATTGTGCCTTCCCGTCTTCATGTTCGTACTCAAGGTGCGGTGTGTCGGCTGGGAAGGCACAGTTGTGTGACGTGAATCTTCAGGTTTTGGCGGCGAAAAGACTATTCCATTAAATATCAGGAGTGCAAAAAAGAATTCTCCTCCTTCTTCTATTATTTCGGCTGTATAACGTTCAGCCATCTTCAGAGTGAGCCATAAGACTGCCACTCCAGCGCTCGCTCCGTCCTTTTATACTCGTGTACCGCGCAACTGCGCATGCGGGCACAGGTGCAAATGCGCCAGAGACGTTGGTCGGCGGCAGAGACGTGCACAATGCGCGAGTTACATCTATGACTCCGCAGTCGATCCGTTTTGACGTCTTTGTGGGTTTATTACACCAAGTGCCGGATTCCATGACTTATCAAGGTTGAAACCATTATCTCTATTAATTAAATTCGTCGTCAAACGAATCTCAGTTTGAGAGTGATAGATGTAACTTGCGCATTGTGCACGTCTCTGCCGCCGACCGAGGTCTCTGGCCCATTTGCATCTGTGGCCGCATGCGCAGTTGCGCAGTACACGAGTATAAAGGAGCGGCAGTCTTGAGGCTCACTCTGAAGATGAGTGAACGTTATACAGCCGAAATATTAGAACAAGAAGGAGAATTCTTGCTGCTACATGTCCGAAAGTTAATGCAACATTTCTGTTACGTCCGACAAGCGACTGAGAATACGATACATCACAGAGTAGCGCTTTAGCAACTTTTCCGATAGTTACACTTAGTGCAAAGGCGTAAAGATCGGTATCAGTTCATCCCAACTGTTTACCATTGACCGGAGTTTGGTGTTCTAGCGTTCTCGGTCTTTCTCATGGAAATCCAGGGCCCGTATCTGAGCCAGCTGTCTTACTTCTGCGATCCTGGCAGTAAAAGACTTCACGTACTCATTCTGGATATCGTTCGGTTGAAATGAAAACTGTGTATCCATTGTCGTTTCGGCCACACGACCGTGGAGCAGCAACAATAGTGTGAAACCTGCAGTGTCTTCCTTCTTTGTGCTGTTTGCGAATGTCACGAAGGGCTATAACGTATCCCAATCTTTTCGTCATCAACGTACATTGAAAACATGTATGCCAACATCTTATTAAAGCGTGCAGTGAGGCCATTCATCTGTGGATGGTTGACAGTTGTCATCCTGTGGGTGATGTCGCAACGCAAAATTATCTCTGATACTGGTCTCGACTGGAAAACCTTTCCTTGATCAGATAGCATCACAGGGGGCGCTCCAGACTCCAGAATGATGTCTGCTACAAGGAACTTCGAAATTTCTGGACCTATTTAGCAATCGGACAGGTTTGTTGATAGCATAGCGGGTGCGGTTATCAGTACAGATTTCACAAGATGTCAATTCCAATTCGGTGGAGTGACGCTGCTGCAGATGGAATTGTTACCAGATGCACCGCAAATAACCTCGTCACAAGCTTCCGTCGTTGACATTTTTTGCTGAGGATCACATAGTGTGTAACGGATCGATAGAGACCTGGCCTGCGTCCGATTCGGTATAGAGGCTTCACGAATCCCTGGTGATCAGATGCTGTAAGTCTGGAAATATTTCAGGCTAGGTAGCCGTAGGTGAGCTGGGACGAGGAGCAGCCATTTTCCCCTCAATGGGTCATCCTCTTGTGGAATGGTCTGTTTATTAACTGGAATTCTCGTTTGGTCAGTATCTCCTTCTGTAAAGCTTCTATGGGTTTCAGGAATGTTGGATCTTTCACCTATTCAGCATAAATCTCATTTAATGCAGCAGTGAGTGAGATTTCGTCCATGCCACTGTGTTCCGAGAAAGGATGACTTTAAAGACATCGGCGTCCTTGTATTTTCGTCCGCATTTTTATGCCTCTGTGACATCACACTCCTGAGGCTTCAGTGCCCATCTCGCCAGTCGATGTGTTGGATCTTTCAGGCTAGCCAGCGAGCATAGAGGATGGTGAGCCGTCATAACGGTGAATGGTTTACCAAATGATTGTGGCTGGAACTTGTTGATGGCCAAACAACTGCAAGACACTCTTTCTTGGTTGTTTTCCTCTCGGACTTGAAGAGAACTCTCGATTTTTACTAGGAACCAACCAACGCATGTACAGCCAACTTCCCGATTAAGAAAAACGCTCCACAGAAGATTAGACATTTGGAGGACGAAGGACAACATGACAGCCAGCGACACAAAACACTACACCACGCTGCGTACACCAGAGCTCGCGGCAGTATTGTTCTGGTTCCGATTTTTGGACTGGTAAGCTTACAGCCATCATCAAGGTGAATCTCTGGTAGAATTTAAACCACATGACACAATACCGTAGAGTAAACCAATACCCTCTGTACAAGAACGTTTCATCGAACACCAGTGACACACTCTACTTCTACAGCCCAACATAATCTGCAGTGGATGAACATTTTATTTCCATTGGCCGTTCCATGGATTATCGGAAAGTCAAAGTACGGGACAGCACTTTTCAGGTGGAGTCAGACAACATATTAATTCCCTCCACATACATCTCACGCAATGACCATGATGAGAAAATTCGAGAAATTAGAGCCAATAGAGAGGCTCACCAGCAGTCATTCTTCCCACACACTATTCGCGAGTGGAACAGGGTTGGAGGGAGCAGATCCTTGCGGAGTATAATGTAGATGTAGAACGTCATCCTACTGGACATTCAGTTGTCAAGGAAGCTGAGATAATACAATTAGCAAGCGAGCTATTCATTCGAAGGGAGGACTTACATCTCAAGAGATCATCGAAACCACTCATTTCACGTCTGCTCTCTGAGAATTTATTATTCTGAGTGTTCACTGCTTGACATTCCAACACATGCCACGTCACTACATAATTCGTAATCACTGTCGAAATACTGACCCTGCGATTGCTTTGTTTCACTCTTAGACGCATAAATTTTTATCTGTGACTGATGTACTTTTACAGGATTGTGTCGAGTGGTTTACGTTCTACCAGCGACTCACCTTCAAGATGGTAACAAGGTTATTAACCTAAATATCGGAACCAGAAACAATAGCATTCCGGATGCAAGCCCGAAGGTGATCAATATTGCCACTGCTCGCCTTACTCGTATTTATAATGGGTGAGGAACGTCACCTCGTGGCATTTCCTGCTACTATCTTGGGTCAAATTTTGCTAACTTCTTATCTGTGTTTTATTGTGTCATCGTAGTAGCGTTTAGTGTGTAATTAAAAGTTCTCCTGTGACAGCCTTACGCGCAAAATAATATTACATGCTGTACAACATTGCACTAGTGGCACGACATTACATCATATGTAAATAATATATGGATTTTTATACTCTGAAGGTGGTACCTAACTGAAACCAGCATGCATAATAAAGAAGCTATATATAACTCACTGTCATACCTTTTTATCACCTTATCATTGAGTAGCTTTCTTGTCTGTCTCTTCGATACAAATTTTCAGTTGATTTTTAAACTTACTTCCCAAAGATCTAGTGACTCGAAATTTTAAACATAGCTCCGTACTGGATGATAATACAATATTAACTCGCTTTCTTGTCCGTCTGCTAGGTAGGGATGGGGGTGAAAAAGGTTGGCCCTGACATCTTGGCTGCCATGTTTGTTATGCAGGTAGTACTGTACTTGGATGCGCTCCGGGCAGTACGTGATCAGGAAGCGGGCAGCCACTACTGAGCATGAGAGGGAGGGGGGGGGGGGGAGGAAGACGTTATTGACAGAGCGAGAGAGAGAGGAGAGGAGAAGAAGAGTGTGTAATATGTGACATGTGTGCACACAGGCAAAGCAGAGCTGGAAAGCTTGCAATTTGGTGTAAAAGTTCAGACATTTTTATTGGTGAATGACGGCAGTGTACTGAGCAACATTATATTAGTGTTTACTTCATTTTCAGACTAATGACTATAGTTATTAGGAGCAGTAGGTTTTTAGGTTTGTTAGTACCTCCAAGAACATGTGGCGATACCAAACCATTAATGCTTACTTTCTCCTTCACAGCAGACCAGGTCATGGAGTGTGAACGCGTGGACGCAGAATGCTTAGTCTATGTTACAGGTTTAGGGTACTTAGTGGTTCAGTTACGACTGTGAATTTTAATAGCTGTTGAAATATTTATAGGATTTATTAAGAGAAACGAGGGGCACATGCAATACGAATTGACACACAAATAGTTCAGCTCAAAAGAAGTGCCCCATGTTGTACATCGTAGAAGTATTGTCATAGCTAGAAAAAATTAAGGATCACAAATTTTCAGACCTATCTGTGTGGCGTTAGGAATCTGTATGGGGATATGAGAAATTATTTCATCATAATACAATTGCATAAAGAGGAATAAATAGCAATTAAGGCATTCCATAAAATAAAATTCACGATGTTATTGCTGATCCAAAACACATCTAGGTAAATATAAGCAGCAAAAACAGACATAGCAACAAAATTTTCTGCGAACAGTATTTTGAAGGAATAGCATAATTCAGTGGATGACTGTTAAAACCGTGTGTCCAAAGCAATCCACATCTTCGAAGTAACATTTTTTGTATCTCTCATAGCTGCAAGTGTCTTCCTGTAGTTCAAAGATTAGAAGGCGAAACTGCAACTCTGCTCTGAGTCATTTTACGATATGCGATATTACAAACATACTGCATATTACGGTATTAATATTATGTGTAAGGTATAAATTTACCTATAAAATCATATTAGAAATCATGTTATCACATCAATTTAATAACAGTAGGAATTTTATGAAACCGAATGTTATTTCATTAATTAGTGAGCCAAGAGCACTTGATCACAAAAAAAATTGCTAAAACAAAAATGGTAGTCACAGTTTGTGCCAAATGTCTTACGTAAATGTGCAGATCTATGTTTTTCAGGACTTTAAAAGAATCAGAATGATAGTAGAAACATCAGAAGTTGCAGATATACATTTCATAGCTAATTTAGAAAGATTGTTCGTTTAAATTCATGGTTGCCATGGCAAAACGTCATTCATCCTTGCACGGCATGAGGTAGTTTTCAAACTCTCGTAACCACTGCTGTTCTCGGTACCTTTACACAGTAACTTCAGACCGCAAAGTTCTGTCGGCCCTTGCGTCTGATTGTCCCCGTAATATATCTTCAATGCTTAATTTGAATAGAAACAGAACAATCTATCTTCAGTGCTTAATTTGAGTAGAAACAGAACAATCTGCACGACGAGTTTCTATCGCTATAGCTAATGTTTTGCAAAAGCTGTTGGGCATACCTCCCTCCGCCTCCTTCCAACCGCAACCCCCCCCCCCCCACCCCCCCCCGAAAATAAGATTGCTTTATTTGGGAGCCACCGCCGCCATGATTAAGAAGACCACCTCCGTCACCGAAAAATTAGCATCTCTGTCTTCGGCATGCAAGAACCCGGTTTCGATTCCACTGCCTTTACTGAGGTACAGAGGTCTGGAACGGGGCCCGCTCAACCTTTGTGAGGCCAGATGAGGAGCTGCTTGAGTAAAGAAGTAGAGGCGTCATTAGCACTCATTTGCTGGCAGTAGCAGCAGGAAGGATTGGTGACTGCAGACCACATGTCGCACGATCATAGATCGCTTCTCGTACTGCCGGTCAGTCGGAACAAGCCTAAAGCCTGATCTGTAAGTGGTGTTTACGTTTACGTTTATTGTTTAAGATAGCGTTCGTGTTAATTATTAAGACACCATTTATCTCACTATCTCACATTGTAGTCTTCATACATTGTACCTTTATTCTCTTCACAGTTGCCACTATGTATCATACAGTGAGTGAAATCTGGGACATTCTATTCGTTATTGTATAGGGTTCTACAACACTTGCTCCTAAAATACTGTTAAATACGATACACTGGTGAGTGTTAGTGATAGGCACCCAGTTCAGAGCTGTTCCTCTCAACCAAGCGAATGCCTAAGGGTTTCATTGGCCAGTCATTCTTGTGTTCTGTATTTGATTATCGTCGGTTGTATACCTGCCGAAAAACTCTGTATTTCGTCAACAGAGGATAAAAAGTGATTTTTATTTGTTCTTGAGAATGGCAATGCATGCCATTGCCTCTTTGTTCGACATATTCCGCCTAATTATAGTCTCTTCGCTCCTTTTACCACGGTATGACCATCCAACGGTTTTAAAGGGCACTAATGTTAAATATTATTAGTCGCATGGCCAAGAAGTGACAGTGGGAGACAGAAAGACCTGCAGAGAAATCATATTTGATGTAGGAATTGGCATATGTCCCTCAATACACATATTTTCGCTCAAAGACCCCTTATCATTCGCCGGCCGCGGTAGTCTCGCGGTTCTAGGCGCGCAGTCCGGAACGGTGCAACTGCTACGGTCGCAGGTTCGAATCCTGCCTCGGGCATGGATGTGTGTGATGTCACTAGGTTAGTTAGGTTTAAGTAGTTCTAAGTTCTAGGGGACTAATGACCACAGCAGTTGAGTCCCATAGTGCTCAGAGCCATTCGAACCATTTGAACCTTATCATTCGATTACTCTTTTGGCGATTATTTACTGGAAGCAGTACCACCTGTAAAATATCGTGGAGTATGAACCTAGACTGATACAATCATACTAAACTAGAGACACATTGGACGTGCTGCGACGCACGATAGCCATGACAAAGTATACATAGCCATTGTGTATTGTGTACTGAACCGGGGACCTAGAAACGATGAAGAGGCTTCGTTCCGCCGTAGCCTTCAGTGGAACACAGCCCCACAACTGGCCACAGCAGTCCACCTGTCCCACCGCCACCCCAGACCGAATCCAGGGTTATTGTGTGGTTCGGCCCCCAGTGGATCCCCCCAGGAACGTCTCATACCAGACGAGTGTACCCCAAATGTTTGCGTGGTTCAGTAATTATGGTGAACGCGTACGTGGAGACAGTGTTTGCGTAGCAATCGCCGACATAGTGTAACTGAGGCGGAATAAAAGGAACCAGCCAGCATTCGCAAAGACCGATGGAAAACCGCCTAAAAACCATCCACAGACTGGCCGGCACACCGGACCTCGATACTAATTGGCCGGGCGGATTCGTGCCGGGGACCGGCAAGTCTTCCCGTTCGTGAAGCTAGCCGGGCGGGCATATGTAGCCATTGTTTCCGGTTTACTTTAAAATAATTCATGGCGTACTTTAAAATAATTCATGGCTATTCATTAAGTAGCTCCAAGCTTTCAAAAGAAAATTGTGGGTAGAATACAACACGGAAAAATGACACATATCAATGGCTAGAGCATTTCTGTAAATTTTTCAATCAGTGCGGCAGCGTTTGTGACGTGGCTTGCGTCAGTATGTGTGAGAAGTTAACTGAATTCAGCGCTGTTGCTGAATTAATCAACATGTTCTGACATGCTCGCCCACTAGTGATCCTCCCTGCAACTGACCCAAGGCAAGTAATACAAACTGACACTTTGAGAGATGCTAAATTCCTTCAACTGTATTACATACACCAAAAAAATTTTTGCATCATTCCGGTTCCCAGGAGTCCTGAAGATAGACGTTGACTGTGGTAACTATATCACAGACACATTCTCTTTGACTGTTCAGAGATGTCACTAAACCCGCCCAAAGATGTAAAAAACCATGCATGGGCAGCGATTATTAGACGGAGGGGTTCCGAGAGCCGATCAGTTCCAGGAAGGAGGTACACGGCTCTTGTTGTCTGCTGTAGTTCAACAATTCCTAGACGGTCAATATCGCGGTTAGATCCCGTCCGTATTGTTACTTTGTGACAGCAAGGGCTCTTAACAAGGGAAGCGTCTCGGAGTGAACCAAAGCGACGTTGTTCGGACATGGAGGAGATACAGAGAGACAGGAACTGTCGATGACATCCATCGCTCAGGCTACTACTGCAATGGATGACCGCTACCTGAGGATTATGGCTCGGAGGAACCCTGACAGCAATGCCACTATATTGAATAATGCTTTTCGTGCAGCCACCGGAAATAGTATTACGACGCAAAATGTGCGCAGTAGGCTGCATGATGCAAAACTTCACTTCCGTCTCCAGGGCGAGGTCCACCTTTGCAACCACGACACCATGCAGCGCGATACAGATGGGCCCAACAACATGCCGAATGGACCACTCAGGATTGGCATCACATTCTCTTCACTGATGGGCGTTGCATATGCCTTCAACCAGACACTGTCCAGCGAGTGCAGCAAGGTGGAGGTTCCCTGCTGTTTTGAGGTGGCATTATGTAGGGCGACGTACGCCGCTGGTGGTCATAGAAGGCGCCGTAACGGCTGGTCCCAAATCAGGTATCACATGCTGTACAAGGAAGTCTCGATAACGCACATACGTCACGGTACACCTGGCAGGCTCTCTGAATGTATTCTTTTCAAGAAGGAACGGATTCAGAATAACGATACTTGTGAATCCACACCTCACAGCCACATAAGGTGAGTGCAGTGGCTCTTCATGCATAATATGCTGTTGAACAGTACCCCAAATTCGGCAGCCTGTGATCTTGTACGGGTACCAGTGTAAAAGAGAAGGTAAAACTTTCCGAACTGTTGACCATAGGATGGACAATTCTCATGACTTTACACGAGCCTAGCACTAGCACTACCCGGGGCATATGTGGTATGGTCAGTTGCATTAACACCAACCTCGTCAACAACTTCCGATACAGTAGGACGCCGTCCTCTTCCAGTTGCCACACAAAACTCAACCGTGTTTTCTTATTCAAACCATTTAATGACGTCAGCCTCTCCTCAGACCAGTCGGTGATAATATCTCAGTGCACCACTGTAACAGCAAACGTTCACATAGAACAGTTTCACTGACAGCTCTCACTTCGTGACAGCCATACTCTTCTCTCACATTGTTGTTGTTGTGGTCTTCAGTCCTCAGACTGGTTTGATGCAGCTCTCCATGCTAATCTATCCTGTGCAAGCTTCTTCATCTCCCAGTACCTACTGCAATCTACATTCTTCTGAATCTGTTTAGTGTATTCATCTCTTGGTCTCCCTCTACGATTTTTACTCTCCACGCTGCCCTCCGATACTAAATTGGTGATCCCTTGATGCCTCAGAATATGTTCTACCAATCGATCCTTTCTTCTAGTCAAGTTGTGCCACAAATTTCTCTTCTCCCCAATTCTGTTCAGTGCTTCCTCATTAATCATGTGATCTACCCATATAATCTTCAGCATTCTGCTGTAGCACCACATTTCGAAAGCTTCTATTATCTTCGTGTCCAAACTATTTATCGTCCGTGTTTCACTTCCATACATGGCTACATTCCATACAAATACTTTCAGAAACGACTTCCTGACTCTTAAATCTATACTCGATGTTAACAAATTTCTCTTCTTCAGAAACGCTTTCTTTGCTATTGACAATCTACATTTTATATCATCTCTACTTCGACCATCATGAGTTATTTTGCTCCCCATATAGCAAAACTCTACTTTAAGCGTCTCATTTTCTAATCTAATTCCCTCAGCATCACCCGATTTAATTCGACTACGTTCCATTATCTTCGTTTGGCTTTTGTTGATGTTCATCTTATATCTTCCTTTCAAGACACTGTCCATTCAGTTCAGCTGCTCTTCCATGTCCTTTGCAGTCTCTGACTGAATTACAATACCATCGGCGAACTTCGAAGTTTTTTTCCTCTTCATGGATTTTAATTCCTACTCCGAATTTTTCTTTCTCTAACATTATGGCTTGTCAAATGACCGCGATGACGTCATACAGTACTACACACAGAGTTGTTTGGTTGGTTCATTTGGAGGAGGGGATCAAAGAGCAAGGTCATCGTCCCATCGGATTAGTGAAGGAAAGGGAAGGAAATCGGCCGTGCTCTTTCAAAGTAACCTCCCAGCATGTACCTGAAGTGATCTAGAGAAATCGCGGAAAGCCTAAATCAGGATGGCCGGAAGCGCGTTTGAACCAGCGTCCTTCAGAATGCGAGTCCAGTGTGCTAACCACTGCGCCACCTAACTCGGTACAAACATTGTACACCACCAAATGTGAATTTGGTGGCCAGAATTGGAACCAATTATTTTTCCACTGTAAATCGATTCGCTATGAACGCATTAGCATACATACCAAGTTCCTATGCAGTACGGTAATTACAGTCCAGACTTGACTTGAGCAGCTGCACTTTAATTACGATCACCCGGTACTTACAAATAACCACGCGTTCATCAGCAAGAAACTAAAGTAAGGTGAAACTATCAGTCCGAGAGACATACAGGATCACCGGAAGAATCCTTAGGAAACGTAATTCGCAGAGAAAAGAGCAAACCTACAAAATCTTCGATCGATCGAGTTTGGACTATTGAAAGTCAGTCTAGGACGTTCATCGGTGGTATTAATAGAGAATATGCAGAAAAATTCTAAGAACAGAGGCACGGAATCGTCCAGATAATCATCCAACTTCAGTGACCTTGTGCCTCACGAGGAAGTTCGCTACTAAAACTCCAAGAACGCGCGTTTCAACGACAATGAGGCAACATATAACTTCCATCCCTATACATCTCACGAAATGATCATTAATTATATTTCATACGGAAACTTACCGACGTTCGTTCTTCTCCCATAGCGTTCGTGTATGGAAAAGGAATTTGGAAGAAATGACAGTTGTATCCGAATTTGTCCACAATCTACGTAAGAATACATGTAGATGCATCAATAATGAGCACTCCTGTTAAGTGGTAGAAAGCGATAAACACGCAACAGGATTTCTATATACGATAGCCTCTCTTGTGATTTCCTAATGTGTCTGCTATTTCTGTCTGTCTTTCGATAACATTCCGGCCCAGAAATATACTGGAAATGTTTCTTGTTGTCTCCGTTAGCAGAAAGACCTTGCAAATAAAGGACGAAACGAAAATGGAATAGACGGCGTCCTTTGAATATTCAGTATCACTTTCGGCACGAACTGTACAAGGGTATCACGGTACCCAAACATGGCTTCCCGGACCAGCGAAAGACGTCGACGGGTCCTTGCCGGTGTAACCTTGCACGTCACTCTAAATTTATTAAAAGAATCCCTTCCATAAAGCCTAGTAAACTAACATTTGGTCAAACACTTTAGTTAGTTATTTGAGGAACCTGGTGAAGGACCAGTGATTCCGTACGTCTATAAAAATAGCGAAATAAAAAGGATATACGGTCCAGACAGCAAGCCCTAAAAACTTATCTCGAATTACTGTGAGCTGGAAATAACTCGTATTTGTCCTTCTAGTGCCATCAGAGATAGTGGTTGTAACTTGAGCACCGCCTCATAAGATGTAATGTCATTTAGATAAATAACGCAGATTTCTTTGTCAGTTTTAGAGAGTCTGACGGACGCTCTTCTGTCACAAAACTTCACGTCGCGCGCAGAAGTGAAACTAAGTTCTCTCATCAAAATCGGATTCTCCTCCCTGTTAAAGATTAAAAATTTCCATGATTTACTCTCAGGAGACTCTTGTATATTTCTTGAAATTTACACGCAGTTACTGTCAGACAAGTGTTTACAAAAACTTGTCCTCAGTGTTAGCAGTTCAGTTAGCCAAACATATGTACGTACACAGTCTTGTTTCTTTTTGTCTGTGACGAAACTGTCCCAGAAACGCCGGCCAGAGTGGCCGTTCGGTTCTAGGCGCTAGAGTCTGGAACCGCGCGACCGTTACGGTCGCAGGTTCGAATCCGGCCTCGCTCATGAATGTGTGTGATGTCCTTTGGTTAGTCAGCTTTAAGTAGCTCTAAGTTCTAGGGGACTGATGACCTCAGCAGTTAAGTCCCATAGTTCTCAGAGCCATTTTTTTTGGTCCCAGAAGCGAATTAAAATAGCTAAAATCTCCCTGCTCTGATAAAGTTTCCGAGAGCTCACAAATTCGATTATTGCATACATTACGGAACTCTCATTTCGCTTCCAAACATTCTCCATTGAAAACCTTCCAGAAGCACGGATTTCGCTGAGAACACGCTATGAATGGAAAGCAGATAAAGAAAAGATCGTTACCATATTCTTAAAATCTTTGAAATAATGGAACTGACCATAAACCGTCGTTTGTCGTATAGTTTCCCCGAGACTCTGAAGCGATGAAGTTTTTTCCTGGTGTATCCATTCCTGACGTAATTTTTGGGGGAGGAGATGTTTCAGCTGAATATTGGTTTTGCCGCAGCCTGATGCATTTACAATAGCCGATATTGTGCTAGAGCAGTTCAGGCTTGTTAATTCCCTTTCAAAGTGAGGGTTGATGCGAAACCCAGTTCCCTTCAAACAGCTGGTGAGAAGCTCTTTTGGAAAAGCGTAGCATGTGGAGAATGATGTACCGCAACAGAGACGTCATACTCCAAGCTCACCTTCTTCCCTCGAATATTTTGTGAGGAAGGCAGTTTAATGACAGGGTCATTAGAGATGGAACTCAAGCTTCGACTGGAGAAAGATCGGCAGGAAATCGGGTTCGTCCTTTTCAAAGACGCTATCACGACATTTACTTTGACCTAAATCTGGACGAGATGCCGTCCAGCAGCAGGTTCCGGAGTATAGAACATTCTCGGACTTCTTGCTGCTTTAGTTCAGGATAAAAGGTCAAGCTTTCGATGATTAACATCGTCGTCATCTTCAGGAGCAATTGAACGCCAAAAGTGCTTTTTTTCCCTTTAGTGATTTCAATGCCCCACGAAGGGCGCGGGCTGGCAACAGCTAAAAACCGCTCTTCAGCCAAAGGTTACATAAACAATATTTATAAGGTGATTAAACTAACCAAAAAAATGACAGTAACAGATGATGTAAAAAACAACACATTAGTGGACGGTATTTTGGACTTTTACTTAAAAACAAGTGACAATAAGTGAATGTTTAGTAAAATACACGTAGATGGGAAATAGTGAATGTTCTTGAAATTCGTTTGACGATTTTATATTACAATTAAAATATAGTCACTGATGAACGTGAATGATGTCATGGTGTAGCGGCGGTGCTAGGTCTTGTGTGGCCACCGCTCCCAAGTAGCCTAAACGTTGCGACGAATACCTCTGCCACTTCTGTGCATCGAGAGTTCGCTTCCATGCACCACTGAGATTATGTCAGCTGTTAGAGTTGAAGATCTTGTCGCACGTTCTCATTTCCTCAGCCTGTTTAATTATGGAGCCCCAGTATATAAGAGCCTGGGACAAAAACTTTTGTTTCGTCAAACAGTATTTTGTATTTGTGTGTTGGGAACAGCAGATTTCTTTAGTAATCGATTTTTAATGTGCGATTGATGTTCTGACCAGCGTTCTCAGTAGCTTCTCGGCTTGTAAGTTAAAACGCGGTGAGACATGAGGTCGAACTTGCTTCAGATTTCGGATTTTGACGTAGGTGTTTGAGTCTACTTCGTAAAATATTTTGGAAAAGTAAAGATGGAAGTTAGATGACAACGTCTATATGGGCAAAAGATAGTTTTTAAAAATTTTTTTAGGCGTAGGGGAGCAGTGTAAAATTTGTCACAATTTTATTTTGTTCATTTTGAGTAGGAAGTGTAGACCGGAGATAGCCCGAGAATTAGAGAAATTTTAAAACTTTTTCTATTTTTGAACACCACAGGAACTAAGGTATTAAATTAGAAAAATAAGTTAGCAGTGGTCCAGTATTCACATGTTAATTTTTATGCGTGCATTTAAAAAGATTTAAGAGGTCTTGTCATGGATTTTGGTCCAAAAATCAATTTTTCAAAAATATATTTTTCTTGATCTACACAGTTTAATCTATGTCGTGTGTGAATTTTATCGTGATAGCAGCTTTAGAAATGCCTTTAAATTGTTAAACTGATTAACTCTGCACAGGCGGCCACTCCCACCTTTTCCGGAATTTGAGAAACTTCTTGCTTTAGAGGAATTTTTGTAAGTGTGAGGGCTATTTTCTTTCGTTATCTTTGGCTTACATCTATATCTCTGGCTGAAATCTATGTCTTTGCCTGAAAATTTTCTTGCATGTGGTTTATTTACGTTTTGACAAAACTAACACATACTAGTAGATGGAAGATTGAATTCGCAAATCTTTACGTGGGAGTCAAGATTTATGAATAATGGGTGTTGGAAAAACTGTGTTTAACAAACGGATGTTTCATGGAAATCGGTTTACCAACAAAAAAGAGGAAGCAGCTGGAAATGAAGAACATAAGTTCTCAGCTTCGGCATTCGAACTTGGGACAGGAGAAATATACAGGTGCGTGGGTGATGTTGATAAACTTTTTATGTTCCTGTTTTAGCTGTAAAAATACGGAATGAGTGATTGTCGTTGAAGAAAGAAGAGTGGCAATAGCTTGTGACTTTAAATTAATTTGCAATTCGTGTGGCTATAAAATTTTCATATTCCTCCACCAAAATAACTGACACTGGTACCTATGAAAGTAGTTTTAAGTTAGCATTACTGTGAGATGCCTTGGACCGGGGAGGGAAGGAGGTAATTTATTGTATGATTTTCTGAACATGCCTCCACCTTGTGCAAGGTTTGAAAAAATAAAGAGAGAAATGTCCGATGCCGTATGAGATACTGCCAAAGTTTCTATGAAGAAAGCAGTGGAGAATCTGGTGGAAATAAACCAATAAGAAATAAATCCTGTTGTAGATATTCATGGCAGTGAATCTCCTAAGAATGTAACTGACCTGTGTGTGTCTGTAGATGGGACCTGTATGAAAAGGGATCACATATCTCTGTATGGAGTGGCATCTGCAAAAGGTATTGACACAGGTTAAGCTTTAGACGTAGAGATTACTTCTAAATAGTGGCACCAGTGTGGAACAGGGAAAATGTCTAACAATGAAGAAACAGTGGCAAGGAAAGCATGTAGTAGCATGCTCTAAAAATTAGTGGTTCAAGTGGGGGCATGGAGGCTGCTACAGTTGTGAGGACTTTTTCCAGATCTGAGGACCAGTACGGTGTTAGATATACTAAATACCTTGGTGATGGGGACTCCTCTTCGTTCAAAGCTGTAACAGATAAAAATCCGTACAGTACAGCAAGAGAAAAGTTGGAATGTGTTGGCCACATCCAAAAAATGCTTCGTGGTAGGCTTCTTCGCATGCTGGAAGAGAAGAAAGGCAAGGCACTTGAGGATGGAAATCCACCAGGAGGAAAATGCTGGCTTACTCTGAAAGAAATTGATTCTTTTCAGTTATTTTATGGTAGAGCTATCAGGAAAAACACACATAATTTAGAGGCAATGAGGCGTGTTGTGTGGGCAATTTTTCCCCACAAACTATCCACTGACCAAACATCAATGCACAATCTGTGTCCGAAAGACGATTCGTGTAAGTTCAGCAACAGAAATGAGACGTATTCACATAAACATTCATTACCAGAACCTGTTACGAATGCAATTAACCCCACATTCAGGTTTCTTGCAAACCATGATTTATTGAGGAACTGTCTTCACTGGAACACACAAAACGCAAATGAAAGCTTCAATAATTTAATTTAAATTAGATGCTCAAAAAGCACATTCTGTGGACTTGAAGTACTCAAAATAGGTGTCTATGATGCAGTTTTATAGTAGAATAACAGAAATAATGGCAGAATTGAAGTGGTGAAGAGAGTTGGTATAGATCCTATGAGTTTACAACAAAAGCACCGTCGACGAGTGCAGGGTCAAGAAAGCTAACAGATTAGTGCCTTAACTGCAAATTCAGGCCACGCAGGTTCGTTGAGGAGAGAAGAGAAATCTGGAGGATGAGGAATATCTGTATGGAGGATTTTAAAATTGAGGTAGGCTTATTACATGTACAAGTATGAGAAGAAAATCTTTGAACCTCATTTTCTCTGTTTTACATTTTTACATTATTAGAAGCCTTTTCTCACAAGTTATTTGCGTTAACACTATGAAATTTTCAGGAATTGTTCGCAACGTTTTGCTGTCTCCTTGGAACTAAAAAAGAAGAGATCCTGCAATTACATTCTGATTTTTAGGTAAGTGTATGTAGCAAAAATTTTTGGATGCGCAAAATTAAAAACCCTGTAATGATACGATTTCTACCACGAATTCATTACCGTAGTTCAGTGGTATTATAACCTTCCCGGGACACAACAGTAAAAATTTCACATTAATTGCATGATTAGAATTTGAGATATGGCTTTCTATAAAAAAGACAATAAAAATTAAAAATTCAAAATTCTGACAAAGTATTAGTCCTGCATATTTTATTGTGTTTTTCTGTTGAAACATAGCTCTTTCGCTTTACATAAGAAAAATTTTAGATTTGTACATTAATAAATATGGCTTTAATGATTTTTTAAATAAATATTTACGTTTTCCGTTACATCCTCCCTTAGCTGAATGTGTGGCCAAGCGACATCAGTAATTCATATCAATCAGACACAGATTAAAAGGTTTTATTTTGGCTTTGGGAAGTGACTAGGGAAAGTTATTCTTTTTCTGCGCAAATCATCCATCGTTAGTCCATGGCAAAAGCCGTTAGGATGCGTAATCACTAAAGCAAAGATATTAAATTAGGCAGCTAGATTAGGAAATTAGCGGCACAAAAAATGTCGCAATCCGAAGTCAGAAAAGAAATTATTCAAGTTTAAACTGTAATCTGTTCACCTTTACTAAGAGAAGTCAGTGATTCTGATGAAGGTTTGATGATATCTTTCATACGGGAACGCAATGCACTCGCTGTATTTCGTCAATGAAGTAATAAAAAACTCAAGTGATTTATTGTAATAAATTAAGTGATTATCACTTGAATGCTTTAACTTTAATAACAGTGTAACTTGAAGTTCATCGAAGAACATAATTTTAATCGGCTACTGATTGTATAGGGTTTCACACGTTCTAGTAGATGGAATACGGACCTTAACTTTAAACAGCACAAAATTTGTTTATCTGGATCACACAGCTATAAATGTTATAAATGGTATCAATTGCTCAACCAATGCGGTTCTAGCGCTGCAGTCCGGAACCGCGGAACTGCTACGGTCGCAGGTTCGAATCCTGCCTCGGGCATGGATGTGTGTGATGTCCCTAGGTTAGTTAGGTTTAAGTAGTTCTAAGTTCTGGGGGACTGATGACCTAAGATGTTAAGTCCCATAGTGCTCAGAGCCATTTGAACCATTTTTTTGCTCAAGCAATTATTAAAATATCGTTACAGTGAGAAACACGTCACAAATAGTACAATCGACGACTTGATGCTTTAGCAACAGTGACGAGTTACTCAGAGAAACAACATTTTATTGCCCTGAAGATGATTGCATCAGCAACCGCTGACATTTTATAAATGCGTGATCTAGATCAATTAATGTTATATTAACCGGCTACTATCATTTTGCCCCCTGGACGTATTAGATATCACATTGTAACAAATACGGGGCAATATATCACAAAGGAAACAATGGCGCAATTACTATTAGCCGGCACTAGCAAGTTTCGTAGCAGAACGTCATTATTATGAACGAGAGTATTAGTCCTTTAAAGGCAGTACTTGAGTTAAATGAATCCATTGCTGGAGGCACTTTAAGCTCTACACAGAAACGTACAAGCATGTAGACCCTATGCACACTCAGCGCAAAAAAAATTTCAGGTACACAGAAAACAGCAAGCTTGTACCCTTACAAGGTCACTCAAAATCAATGAGACGCTACAAGATCCATTTGCTGCAATAGGACGTGGAGCCATAAGCCGTACAGTTTTCTCAGTGAGGCGCAGCAACCTTGAAACAGCTGCTTCGTAAGCCGCCGGCAGTTGCCTGAGGACGTCAAACGTCGCTTTTGACGGCAGCAGACGGCCGTCTATTGTCTGTTAGAGCTGCTCGGCTGCCTTCTATGGGGAGCAACCTCGCAGACAGCCATTCGTCTGCTAGCCTTCCGCCCACGTCCTAGAACCCTCGCGGAGAATCGCAAATGCACCTGAATGCAGATGGTCATAGCTCTCGAGGAAACTCTACATAGTCTACACGCTAGACGCTTCAAGGAATCATGTCACTTGCAACTGGATACAAATTCCATAGCTGGCTGCAATTTTATTGCCATTCAGGTCACAGTAGCTAGTAAAGCAGTTACCAATCCCTGCAGTTTATATGAACACCACTAGGCACAGTCCTCTGAGGAGATGGCTGGGGCCTTCATTGTGTAC
Organism: Schistocerca gregaria; assembly: GCF_023897955.1. NCBI lineage: Eukaryota > Metazoa > Arthropoda > Insecta > Orthoptera > Acrididae > Schistocerca > Schistocerca gregaria. Next base: position 1,158,514,567 of record NC_064920.1, on the reverse strand, counting down.
AAGTGTGCAAAAAAATCCAAACGCTTTTCTTCATTATTTCTCTTATTTTTTTCTATATCTCGATGAATTTCATCAGTAATTTTTAATTTCACACTTCATTGATTTTAAATGTACCTAAAATTTTCCTCATCCTTCTTCTCTATCATAAAGCTAGCACAGTTATAATTCAGTGTTAAGTATTATAACTGCACTACAATGCTGCTGCATTACTCGGTACGCCTTTTTTATTGTGAAAATTCTTCTTCGTAATGCTCTTTCCTCTTTCTGTATACTTCCACATATTGCAAATCTTACCATCCTGAATACTAGATACTAGATAATTTTAACCTTACCTATCTGTCAGTCGTCTATTACTAAAATTTAACTTAGAATCTAATTTCTACCTCTAAATGTATAACTTTAGTTGCACTGAACTAACGTTTTGCAAGAGGTATTTTCGACTATGTTAGGTGTAGCATGTATGGAGACACGAAAAGGCAAGCTCAAATAATTAAGAGACAGATTAGTGCATCAGATAAGTAGAAGAAATATAGATTGTTTAAAACAAGGAAAAAAAACTACAGAGTGCTCAAAAACGTATCAAACTTTGTAGCAGAATGTTTATTTTTTGCCGCAGCTGTGTTTCTTGTTTAGTTGGGGGAGAAACTAGCTAAATTAGATCGCAGAATATTCATTATCACCCAGAACATTAAGATATGCCTACTGTGCTGAGATTCAGTACCTAGGATACCTTATTGATGCTTACCAAATGAAAATCGCGAAACAGCCGTATGTTGTCAGAAGTCATTCTTTTATTGACACGACAAGTTTCAGTATCTTATTAATGCCATCTTCAGGCCCCTGTGTGCTTCATGTACATATATGCATGTAAGACCGTAGCTTTAAGTAGCTGGATTCCGTGAATGTTTTGTGGAGTGTATATAGAAGACTCGACTACAACTGAGCCCATAACAGAGGAAGTTATCGCGGAAAGTATTCAAAGAATCCGGGTACTGAAGACTGGCTGTACATGCATCGATATACCTGATTCTCTATGCACGGATGAATAGGGGACTGAAGAGGGTATTAATGACATGCCGAAACGGATCGTGTACATAAAATAACATCTTCTGCAAATATACGGCTGTATGGTGATTTCCTTTGTCAAATATCTGACTAACCGCTGTCCCGTATCCACGAGGGGTCAACAGAAGTCCTTATGGATGCTGTTTACAGAAGTCACCTTCACACTACCCTCGAATTGCAGAAAGATATTGAGTGTCGCGTTGCTGCAGTTTCTCAACAAACATTACAACATGTCGAACGAGGCATTTCATTCGATATCAGTAACAGTTACGTTAAAGCCTACGCAGGAATGTCGGAATGTTCGTATAACGGCATCTATTTAAGAAGAGGAATCGCCGTATTTTCAGTTATACGTATCGCATTAAGGCAATTAGAATATATCCAGCAAATAAGTGAGACATTGAGTGTAAACGCTACTATGAGATAAAGATATTTACGTAGCTGAGGTAATTATGGTTGAACTTGTCAAACCAGTGGGAAGCCTTTTGGGAAAATCACTCACTGTGCTGTGTGCAAGCCCGTGGCTGGTTGGCATTGTTGGAATATTCGCTATTGTAGTGTTGGGCAGTTGGATGTGAACAACATGTAGCGTTGTGCATTTGAAGGTGAGCCGCCAGCAGTGGTGGATGTGGGGAGAGAGAGATGCCAGAGTTTTGAGAGGTTGCTATAAGCCGACGATCTGGACGTGTGTCCGCCAGAAAAAGGAATTTTGTGGAGGTCATGAATTGGTAGATATACATATGTGATGACTTTTGAACATCATTAAGGTAAATACGTTGTTTGTTCTCTATCAAAATCATTCATTTGCTAACTATGCCTATCAGTAGTTAGTGCCTTCAGTAGTTAGAATCTTTTATTTAGCAGGCAGTATTGGCGCTCGCTGTATTTTGACAGTATTTCGAGTAACGAAGATTTTGTGAGGTAAAGTGATTCATGAAAGGTATAGGTTACTGTTAGTCAGGGCCATTCTTTTGTAGGGATTATTGAAAGTCACACTACGTTGCGCTAAAAACATTGTGTGTCAGTTTTGTGATGATCAGAACAAGTAAAGAGAGAAATGCAAGAGTACGTTCAGTTTTGCTCAGTTGTTCGAAAATCGAATAAAATAGAATTTATCAGCACAGCCATTCATAATTTTTCTAAGGGGATGTTTCTACCCTACCCCTGCGCATAACCGAAAAATTTTCACAAGCTCCAAAGTACTGGTGGTAGTGAACCACAGATATGGCCGACAGTGTTGTTTACTTTGGAAATCGGACGAGGGCGTTAGAGAAGAGCGGGTGTGAAGACACATTAAAGCGGCGTTACGACACGGTCCCGGCGTTTAGAGAGCTTGCGCAATCCTCGCGGAGAAATTCGAGGAAACGCCGGTTTCCTGCTTTCGCCGTTAGTGGCCTCTATTATCAGCACTGGGGCAGAACCCGGCGCTGCCCGCCAGCCTGGAACCCTCGCGCCGTGGAACAATGAAGTACGACGCCACAGGCAGCGACAGGCGTCGAGCTGTCAGGGGGAGCGAGTCTTCACGCGTCTGACAGTTGTGCACTCCTTGAAAGTTGCTAAGGAGTAACGCACATTGTGTTTCCGGAACGAATTTTCACTCTTTCTACGGGGTGTATGATGATGTGAAACTCCTTGCCGGATTAAATCCAAACGAGGACACAGACTCGAACCTGGGACCTTTGCCTGTTGTGGAAAACCGCTCTACCAACTGAGCCATCCAGGCATGACTCTCGACCCACCATTACAGCTTTATTTCGGCCGGTACCTGTTCATCTGCCCGTCAAACTTCACCGAAGTTCTGCTGCATACCTTGTAGAACGAGCGTTCCTGAGAGGAGTGCAACGCCAGATTTTACGAATGCCTTATCAGTCTGTCTTCTTTTTACTCTGGAGTATTTGTTCCGCCCACCGTCTGACATACTTTAAACGTGAGGGCTTGTAGTTGTAATTAGCGCCTCACGAGAAAGCCATACTAACCACAAGTTTTTGTTGTGATCTTCAGTTCAGAGACTGGTCTGATGCAGCTCTCCATGCTATTCTATCCTGTGCAAGCTTCTTCATCTCCCAGTACCTACTGCAACCTACAGCCTTCTGAATCTGCTTAGTGTATTCATCTCTTGGTCTCCGTCTACGATTTTTACCCTCCACGCTGCCTCCAGTACTAAATTGGTGATCCCTTGACGCCTTCGAAGATGTCCTACCAACCGATCCCTTCTTCTAGTCAAGTTGTGCCACAAACTCCTCTTCAAAACTCAGACCGCTCGGCTAATCCCGCGCGGCTGTTATCGGTAATCCGGACATGCCGATAACCGACCATGACCGATCTTCTATGCCCGTCTGGCTTCGGCGCACAGCAAAATCGAACGCCTGTCTGTGTCCATCTTTCTTTCTTTCTTTTTCTCCCTCTCTCGTCTTTTGACACAAACGTAACGTTTCCAAGAATGCTTTCGTCAGACAGTTTACTTCACACACCATGTGGGAAATAAAATATTTCGGTAAAATAACATAGAAAGGGTATGACTGATTTCCAAATGCAAGATTTAGTCTGCATGTCAGTAATAAGAAAAGACGTACATATTAAATGAATAATTTCCCTGCTGTCTTTATAAAGACACTACTCACCGTCCGGCCAAATATTCCGAGAGTGATTTTATTCGTGGCGTTCAAATGACGTACCGCAGCAACTACCGTGGCAGCTCGGACTTGACCAGTGAGCAACAGATGTCCATTCGACCACCTTGTTGTGATCGGGCAGTGTTAAGTAACGGATGTGCAACCGGGCCGTGTCACCGTTGTTGTGTCACAAATAACAGCGAAGCAACGAACTGAACATCTCTAAATTAAGTGTTCAAGACATTTTCTAGAATGCTTTGAAAAGAAAAGTGTGTCCGAAGCATGTTCCGCACACCTTGTCTCCCGAAGAAAGAACAAGATCCGTGAGCACCTGACGCGGATTTCATTGAAATGAAAAATGTAGACGGTCCTTTTTAGGAAGAAAACATCACTTGGTTTTATCAGTACTAACCTATTACACAACGACAAAAAATGGTTCAAATGGCTCTGAGCACTATGGGACTTAACATCTGAAGTCATCGGTCCCCTAGACACAGAACTACTTAAACCTAAGGACATCACACACATCCATGCCCGAGGCAGGATTCGAATCTGCGACGTAGCAGCAGCGCGGTTCTCGACTAAAACGTCTAGAACCACTCGGCTGCAACGGCTGGCACAAAACGACAAAATGCGGAATAGGACACTGGTGATTTGTCACGACCAAAGAAGGCGTAATTATGACGCGCGAGTTGAACAAAATCAAAACACTTTTCTGACCGTCCCACGTGGCTTTATGAGCATTCTACGTGTTTTACTGAAGTTGAGGCGCACTATCTGGAACCCCGAAGCACTGAAACCACCTAACTGACTTTTCTCCATTTTTTGTTAATCTAGTCTCGAAGCGTTTTTACTGATAGAGCATGTATACAATTTCCGCAATTGTGTCCATGAGAAAAAGAAATAGATCAGCAATAGATCAATGACGCTGTCTGCATTTAGTTGGCTACAGCTGTTTGTTAATAACATGCCAGGTTCACTAAAACATCGCGCACTGAGTACACATGTTGCTGGGATACATAAAACATATCTTGCAACTGCAGCCAGCCCACATAGACCCTTTCCATCTTTGCTCGACTCTACGATATCATCATCATCATCATTTCCGTAGTGCTTCCGAATACAGAAATATACATCATCTGCTACGGAGACTCGTCTTACTCTTCTAGTGCTTGAGACGGTCTCTCATGCTCGGTGGCGATGACGTTGCACTTGAAGGTTCTATGTTAATAAAGAACATAGATGTAATACAGAATTGCCGAGCGGTTCTAGGCGCTACAGTCTGGAACCGCGCGACCGCTGCGGTCGCAGGTTCGAATCCTGCCTCGGGCATGGATGCGTGTGATGTCCTTATGTTAGTTAGGTTTAAGTAGTTCTACGTTCTAGGGGACTGATGACCTTAGAAGTTAAGTCCCATAGTGCTCAGAGCCATTTGAATCATTTTTTTAAATACAGAATTGACGCAGAAACAAATGTATTTTACTTTGATGAAATATTATGTGCATTATAATACTTCCGCCTGGCTAAAAGACACTATGCAGTAACTACACATAAACGATTACTTTCAATACTCGGCTGTAACAGCCAAGTAACTACCCACTATGTGAATGATGGATGTATTGAAAGCAGATGTAAGTTTTAAGTCTGTAAATAGTGGAAGTTTAATTTTAAATCTTGTACATAATTTTACTGTTTATTGAATGTGGATCATTAAACTTAATGAAACTCAAATCTTTCTAATTACATTTTTGTAATGTGTTTATCTAACATGTTCCACACCCAGGGGGATACCCTCTTTTGTGTGTCTATGGAATGAATGATTAATCAAATCGAATCAAATCAATGCATATTGTCCCTGCATAATGTGCATACATTTGTCGCACACAGTTGAGAATTCCCTGCATTACATTTGTAATAAGCGAAGTGAGATCACGGAAAGGCGGCCAGAGGAATGTACCAGTTTTACCTTGGGCTGTAATTACATCTCGCATAGAAACGTCAGTACTTGATTTTTAAAACTGTATACCTGTTACTAAAAAATAGTTTTGTGTTCGTATATGGGAATTACTCTAGTTAGTTACAGATCTTTTCGCCATATTGTAACGAAACCGTATTTGTAACTGCAGTACTTACACTCACCTCACAGTCGTTGTCTGTGATCCTGCAGATATGCTGAATCTTGTGAAACCAAAGAAGAACTTTTTTTCGGCTTCTTCTTTACATGGTTTCAGAAAACCCAGAATTCTTTCAGAAAGTTCTCAGGTATTATAGTGTGGGGAGTCATAGGCGTACTGATCTCCAAATATTCGGACGCGATTCACTCACCAATCAACGCTATTGTGACATCGTACTTCTTCCCCACGTGCGTCTTTTCAGGGGTGTATTTGATGCTGACTTCATTCTTATGGATGACTGTTCGACTGTATCAAACAGCACAGATGGTGGAACTGTACTGTAACGTACTTCCATTGTTTTCGGACTGCATTTCTTTAGAATCCTTCCAATGAATCTCAGTCCGGCATGTGCTTTACCGACGATGCATTTTATATGGTCATTCCATTTTAAGTCACTCCTAATGCCTACTCCCAGATAATTTATGAAATTAGCTCGTTCTAGTTGCTCAGGTGCTATATTGTAGCTAAATGATAAAGGATCTTTCTTTCTATGTATTCGCAGCACATTACACTTGTCTACAATGAGATTCAACTGCCATTCCCGGCACCATTCGTCAAATCGTTGCAGAGCCTCCTGCATTTCAGTACAATTTTCCATTGTTACAAGCTCACGATATGCTACAGCATCATCCGCAAAAGGCGTAAGTGAATTTTCGATGTTATCCGCAAGGTCATTTACAGGGTGTTTCAAAAATGACCGTTATATTTGAAACGGCAATACAAACTAAACGAGCAGCGATAGAAATACACCGTTTGTTGCAATATGCTTGGGACAACAGTACATTTTCAGGCACACAAACTTTCGAAATTACAGTAGTTACAATTGTCAACAACAGATGGCGCTGCGGTCTGGGAAACTCTGTAGTACGATATTTTCCACATATCCACCATGCGTAGCAATAATATGGCGTAGTCTCTGAATGAAATTACCCGAAACTTTTGACAACGTGTCTGGCGGAATGGCTTCACATGCAGATGAGATGTACTGCTTCAGCTGTTCAATTGTTTCTGGATTCTGGCGGTACACCTGGTCTTTCAAGTGTCTCCACAGAAATAAGTCACAGGGGTTCATGTCTGGCGAATAGGGAGGCCAATCCACGCCGCCTCCTGTATGTTTCGGATAGCCCAAAGCATTCACACGATCATCGAAATATTCATTCAGGAAATTAAAGACGTCGGCCGTGCGATGTGGCCGGGCACCATCTTGCATAAACCACGAGGTGTTCGCAGTGTCGTCTAAGGCAGTTTGTACCGCCACAAATTCACGAAGAATGTCCAGATAGCGTGATGCAGTAATCGTTTCGGATCTGAAAAATGGGCCAATGATTCCTTTGGAAGAAATGGCGGCCCAGACCAGTACTTTTTGAGGATGCAGGGACGATGGGACTGCAACATGGGGCTTTTCGGTTCCCCATATACGCCAGTTCTGTTTATTGACGAAGCCGTCCAGGTAAAAATAAGCTTCGTCAGTAAACCAAATGCTGCCCACATGCATATCGCCGTCATCAATCCTGTGCACTATATCGTTAGCGAATGTCTCTCGTGCAGCAATGGTAGCGGCGCTGAGGGGTTGCCGCGTTTGAATTTTGTATGGATAGAGGTGTAAACTTTGGCGCATGAGACGATACGTGGACGTTGGCGTCATTTGGACCGCAGCTGCAACACGGCGAACGGAAACCCGAGGCCGCTGTTGGATCACCTGCTGCACTAGCTGCACGATGCCCTCTGTGGTTGCTGTACGCGGTTGCCCTACCTTTTCAGCACGTTCATCCGTCACGTTCCCAGTCCGTTGAAATTTTCAAACAGATCCTTTATTGTATCGCTTTCTGTCCTTTAGTAACATTAAACCTCGGCTGAAAACTTCGTCTTGTTGCAACAACACTGTGTTCTAGGCGGTGGAATTCCAACACCATAAAAATCCTCTGTTCTAAGGAATAAACCACGTTGTCCACAGCACACTTGCACGTTGTGAACAGCACACGCTTACAGAAGAAAGACGACGTACAGAATGACGCACCCACAGACTGCGTTGTCTTCTATATCTTTCACATCACTTGCAGCGCCATCTGTTGTTGAAAATTGTAACTACTGTAATTTCGAAAGTTTGTCCTCCTGAAAATGTACTGTTGTCCCAAGCATATTGCAACAAACGGTGTATTTCTGTCGCTGCTCGTTTAGTTTTTATTGCCGTTTCAAATATACCGGTCATTTTTGAAATACCCTGTATATATATTGTGAATAGCAACGGTCCTACGACACTCCCCCGCGACACACCTGAAATACCCTTACCTGCGTTCTTCACCGTCAAACACAACCATCTCATTACTACCACTGTTCCTGTGTTCACGTTATTTTTGCCTATCCTCTGTGTTTGTGGCCTTATGTTGTGTGCGTGTGTGTGTGTGTGTGTGTGTGTGTATTGGGATGTGTGTGCTAATACAAATTTATTAGTCAATGAGTCATTTTTATTACCGGTTTGAGTCGTTCACTTAAGCTGCCGTGTATCGGTCCTGTGTTACTGAGTTGAACGAATGTTGTTTTGATAAATGTGTGAAATAATTAGTGTAATTGGCATTTTAGATGAACGCTTTTGATCAGAACTAAATTAAAGAGAGATTTATTTAGCTTTTCGTAGTGCTCTCTTGTGGGGGATTACTGTCTAATGGTGCTGCTACTGGTTTTGGCCGCCTCAACGTGACTGAATATTAACTATTATCTGTGGTGGCGAGATCAATATCTAAACGTGTCCCTACACTGACGTTTCTGCTGAAGGGCGCGTTGTGTCATTGTAAGGCAGCGTACTTCTTTTCCAGGCCAGTGAATCATCGTAGTTTATATCGACTGCAACCAGGCTAACATTGACCACAAAGCCCACACGCGGCGTAAGGCGGACCATTAAATGCTCATTCCGGAACAAGTAATTTGGCTCATGCTTCATTCATTCTTGGACTCATTAAAATGATAGTAGAGGCAGACAATAGACAATAAATTACGAAACGATATGCGCTCCGCTTAGGCAACCAGGCGCGCTGCTCTGCAGGTGGTCCGACGGCCAAACTCCCTCCCCCTCCGCCCCCTCCCCTCCCCCGCTCACGCTACCCCTGCTCAAACAAAAGCAACACTGACAGTTCTTTCCTACAGGAGTATAATAGAGGGTTGCCTGTGATCCCTGTACAACCGCCGAAGTCTCGTGATTTGATTGTCAGGCGTGAATGACAAGGCACAAGGCGTTACTGAACTGTCGTACTAGGCAGCGCCATTACAACGATGTACGTAGAGGACGAGTGCAGAAAGATATTTCAGCGTAATAAATCTACAGTTCATTCTGTAATTATCCTGACCTTACATATTTCACATCCATTTGAAGCAAAGCAAGCGCTGTATCATGTATAAGATACAGAGGCGAGCGAGTGCACGGGACTTACCCTAGTTCACTGCTAGTAGCGTCACGTCATCGTAACGCGCCTGCATATAGTATTGCACCACATTTAACATAAAAGTAAAAATTAAGATTTGTGTGTAAAACTTTGTTAAAGTATAGTTCTATGTAATAATGTTTCAGGTAACAAATCTTAATGTTATAAAATTAGTAGTTTACGTAAAATTCACGTTTTGAAAGAAAAATAGGAGGCGCTAAATAATGACGCTAGGAAGCCAAAATTTGGTGAGAAGGTGCAGTAAGAAGTCATTAATGAGGGATGCTGGTTTCCAAAACCATAAAACTAAAATTGACTCCAGAATCCGCGTTTTTCGGAAAAATCAGAGGCGCGAAATAATAGAGCTACAATATTGAAAATTGGTAGGATGCTTCAGTTCACCCTAATAATAATAATGGAAATACCACAATCAGTTACCTCTTCTAGTATTTAGTAATTTAGTAAAAAACTACTTTTGTGAGTAAAATGTACATAAGCATTATAGATTAAGTACTTTAAATTTTAATGATAAAACAAATTCTTTAAGACCAATGATCAGATAGGACAATTAACAAAGCTACACCAAGTTTTAGTCTTGTAGCATAATTAACAGCTGATACAAGTCTTGATAAAGCTATGGTTCAGAGGTAACAATCTACCGTTAGTTCCATTGTAAAAATTCTAGAGAGTAAAGTTTTAATTTTAGCGGGCTGAGATTTTCTACGTGCTTCTGTACTGCTCAGATGTATGTATACAAAAATTGAGAAGTTTGTAAAGCTATTATTAAATGTGATATTTAAGATTATGTGCCTGAGATAGCGATCATTTGGAGGCTGCAGGCATCTGCATAGGAACGGAAAGAACAGATGCTCTCTTGGCGGTACGCGCCGGAGCTATATAAAAAGAGCGGCAGAGGCAGTAGTAAGCTCACTCCGCATTAGACCAACGCCTAGTCCACGCGAGCTTAACGTCCGATCGCGCCTCGCCTCGGGTGACGTCATAGCGGGCTGTGACATGCGCGTACTTAGCAATGTAAACGGACATTGAAAATCGCGAGGACTGTACACCGTCCTGGATCGTTTAGATTTCGGTAACAAACTGTTATTGTGCCGTCCGTGTGAAGTATAATTCCGCGTGGCAAGTGGTGACTAACTCCACTTTTAAGGCGAGCATTAATCTTTTTTTTTAACATTATTGCGAACTATTAATAGAGCACCGTTAGTTAGAGTAATGAACTATTCGGGAGGAACTTGCTGTAGAAGTCGCCTCTGAACTATTAAACGATTGGCTGAATTAACAATATTTAATGTCTTTAGCATTTTCAGAAGTTTCGAGTAATTTGTGTGAGCCTTTAAGATAATAAAATCTTGTTTGGAACTTTAAATTTTATTGAAGCAGCCCTAATCCCGTGAAGAACTATGGATATTTTTCGTTTAGCTGGGCTGTACAGGAATGTGGCCGTGCAGACTGGGAACTAAGGTCAGTAAGTTTCCCTTCGCTTTCTGACTGGCCACCAAATTAGTTGCCAGGCTCGCGTGATTTAAGGTGGCAATGTTCAACTTTCATTCAACATTAAACAACGACTTCTTCGCCGTCCCACATATGTTGCATCGGCAATAGTCTGTTACGTGAAATGAACATTCAAACAACTCATTCGACAACTTCTTCGCCGCCCCACACATTCACAACAAGCACTCGTCCATCCTAAATTTAGAAAGTTCGTTGTGATTGAGTGTCCTACTCTAGGTACATCTCTACGTAACCTAGGCTGGAGGGAAAGCTGTTATGCATTCTGTCTGTATTGACTTTTCCTGTGTTTTGTGTTATAACCACTTATGAGGTGAGAAGCCAGTCCCGCATTCCCTTGGATAGGCGACAGAAGCGCCTGTAAGTATCTACAGCGCGTAACGAAAAGAAAGATTCGAACTCATTCCTCACACATCACTTTTTTTTATATATGTTGTAAGGGGCTTATCGATCATACTCCTGTACGAGCCTCTTCCATTTCTTTGATTGAAGATTCTGAGTTGATGAGTTGTATCATCTGTCATCTTGGATGTTCTCTCGTCATCTAATTATGATTCTTCCTCTTGTTCTCATTGCTACTATTGTCGTATATAATGCAATTTTACGTAACCTTATCTCCGTCATTTTTGCTGCGTCAGTATATTCTTAAGCGCTACGACGATATTTTTGTTTGTACAGCTCCCATAGTTCATTTATTCCTTTTCTTATTCCGCATTCAATGTTATTTTCATTGATTACAGGTCCTAAAATGTTTCTTATTGTTTTTCCTTTTTAATATTAATAGTTCCCCTTTGTATGTACTCACTAAAGCTTCGCATCCGTATTACATCACTGCGAAGATAGTTTGATAAAGGCAAGTTTTGAAATTAGCGAAAGGTGATATTTTTCCTTGAGATGTTAATACAGTTGCTACGTATTCTGTTAGTTGGTGCTAGACAGACATCTGTTTCTATATAAATTTGCTTGTCGTTACTCAAAAGACTCCCTAAGTATTTGAAATTGTCTTCTAAATTTAATGTGAGTCCCTCTATAATGGAAGGTGCACCACTTGGGATTTTATTACTTATGACCGGAAAAGAAGAGAATCGAAGCTTTTGTGATGTGATGCAACAGAAACGTGTTGAAACTGAGGTGAATTGTATATGTTGGCTTCCACCTACTAACTGAATACGGAAACAGTAAAAGTATGCACGTTTTAATTGTTCCAGATTTGTGCTACGAGCAGTGTAACTAAAGATATAGACAGATGGAATTTGTGAAAATCCAAATTAGGTATCGCGATGTGATAGCTGGTTTATGATGTGTGACTAGTTAAAAATCTCGGACAACTTCTTCGAATGACTGCATGTTCAGGTTTACTAGAAGAGAAAAAAAGATTGAAAATTAATAATAACAAAGTCAAGCCAAAGGAGGATAAGTGACATGTAGAAGTTTTGCTTCTCTCTCACCAAAATGCTGAAAAACAAAAGTAGCAGGACAATGATTATTAACATAAAAAGTGGACTAGTATTGTAATAAAGTATTCCAACACATTTTGAATGAGTGTTAATTCAGTATATTAGAAATTACTCAGAGCTACAGACAACGATGCTTACATGACAAGATCAGGATGGTAAATGACAAAGGCTAAGAGCCAGGCACCTCCTAGCTGCGCTGGAAGAAAAAATTGGAATGCCGTGCTTTCGTTTATTTGTACAGATATAATGGCGATGTGGACTTGTCCTTAATAGATACATCGATTATATGTTCCTCTACACAAACACTCACAACATTTTATACGCAAAAATCATATAAAGGAGATCTTACAACTGTTAAGACAAGAGTAGTTCTCCGCAAAATAGATGAGGACAGAAATGTGTGGAAAACACTGACAGGAAGAAGGGGCAAGATGATGAGACGTGTGAAGACATCAGGGAATGACTACCATGCCACTAGAGGGAGCTGTAGACGGTAAAAACTATGGTGTCACCGTCAGACACCACACTTGCTAGGTGGTAGCCTTTAAATCGGCCGCGGTCCGTTAGTATATGTCGGACCCGCGTGTCGCCACATCAGTGGTTGCAGACCGAGCGCCGCCACACGGCAGGTCTAGAAAGACTTCCTAGCACTCGCCCCAGTTGTACAGCTGACTTTGCTAGCGATTGTTCACTGACTTCTACGCTCTCATTTGCCGAGACGATAGTTAGCATAGCCTACGACCTAGCAAGGCGCCAGTATCCGTACTATTGATATTGTGAATCATGTAACATAAAGAGCGACGTTCGTCTATAATGGATTAAAGTCAAGTATTTCACCAGCTACGTCTGTTTTTCTCAATTCTAATTCCCTTGTCATGTTCCAGACCTCACGCCAGCCTGCGTGAGCTGAGACGCGTGCATTTCCGCCTCCTTTAACCATACGGTTGGCTCTCCTGCCAACCACAACAAAAACTGTAGGCGAAGAGAGAGATTAGAATACATACAAGAAATAATTTATTTAGGATGTTGGGTGTAAATGCTACTTTCAGATTAACAGTTTGACTCAGGAGAGAAAGTGGTGCCAGAGAGCATCAAACCAGAGGACTGATGCCTGTCCCGACACCTAAAAAAAAGTATCGTTTTGGTTAATTCTAGTTTGGGGCTATTTATTAATAATAGATTACTTACATGGGCTAGTTTAGTAATGTTCACAGTTAGCAGTTGGATCCCATGTGGGTTACTTTTAGTAAATTCTTAATCGATCTTCTCTGAGATGAGGTTAAATGATTTATTACCGAAATACAGTTCTACTACAAGAAACACATGGCTGACACTTAAGTTTCAGATTACCTGCGAATCCAGTAATGCTGGAAATTGATGGGTTATGCATGGGGATCGAATCAACCTGTACCGCATCAGAACAGTCTGAAGATGACACAATGAAGCGACGAAATTGGTAGCGACAAAATAAAATAAAAATACAAGGACGGCTGTAGGTGCTTTTATTTTTTGTCGCGATAGTAAACGGCCGTCCCAGAAACGTCCTGCTAAAAGGATGGACATACAAAAATTTATCAGGGTAGTGAAAGCCTTAAAATTTTAATTTTCTCCTACGAGTGCCTTTAGTCGGCATAGTATTCCGATTATATATTTTTTAATTGATTTGACAAATTTTTTGGAGCAGACCAGATTTATTTATTATGTTTAGGAGTGTCAGACGATATATGCTATCATATTTCTGACAGTTAGATCAAGAAAATGTAAGGATATGTGTCCGGAGACATTGTTGACTCTTCATCTCTACAGTTCCTGTAGAATATTAATCAAGAAAGACGCTCAGGAACAGAACCGACCAGTATTTCACATGAAATTCTTTTTTTTTTATATATATGATCAGAATGCACTTTACGATACTGGTGCAGGAATCATCCAGAAATGATGAATCCTACATCATGGGCGTATCCCTGGAATATTGCGCATGATTTCTATGGGTTACACGATACGAACACGAGGTTTATACAATGCTTCCACAAGTAGAAGTTTCCTGTGGTTTTTGTTTTAGTCGAGGTGAGCTCTGCGAGCAACTGAGTTCCTTCTTTTTTCCTTTCGTAACTTGAGACGAACGTCAGTTTTGGTGCCACAATTCTTCTCCTCCACTTCTACAGTCCTGGGGAAGCAGCCCTCATTTGCATGACATTTGCGTGGAGAATGGTCTCGGATTCAAGATTAAGCGTGAATGCTGCGTCTATTGAAGTCAAAAGCGCTCTTTTCTTCGAGGTTTAAAGCATTATGTGTAGCGACCCGTGAAGCCCTTTGATAATACCCTCCCCTGCCACCTATAAAAACGTGTTCTCCTTTCTGCCCGGCACGTTGGCTGTTGGGATTTAGCAGGTAGCTTTCAGAGGGTCCAGAGCTGTCTTTACTATCTTGTTCTTAATCTCACATTCAAAGGAGAGAAGACGTTCCGCGGCGTTTAACCGGTGCAAAAGCTGCGCCCGTTCTTTACGCTCTTTAAAATAACTCGACAAATCTCGTATGAATAGATATTAGAGTGATTAATTGCTCCAAAGCACGTATTGGCTCTAGAACGTAGAAACTGAGTGCAGTAAGTCTGCGAAGAAATTCAGCACCTTGAATCTAAGCTCGGAGATAAAAGCAAATAGTTAGTGAAAGGATACTTGCGGCTGTAGCAAGTACAAAGCTGCCCTGTTAGTCTTGTCGACGATGGTGAACTTCACGCATGAGGCTTCTAGCACGATACAAGCATTTCGCCGTCCCACAAACTGACAAACATGAATCCTTGTATTGAAAAACTGTAACGACTGCTCAAAGTGAACAGGGCAGCAGGCTCTGACGGAGTTTAAGATCCATCACTGCCACAGCAAGGGAGCACTGTTGGTTACAGCAGCAAGCTACCTTAGCGGCAAAATGCTCGCCTTTCAAGAATAAGACCGCCTTAGCTTCCGGTCCTAATCTCGCTGCAGACAAGACTTTTACCTCTTCTGTGAAAGACCCGTTAGCAAACAGATCGACAATGAATAAACGAATCGTACGACATCTTTCTCATAACTTTCGTCGCTACCGTGATTCTGTACCCTCTTGATATAGGGTCGGATGACTTGAAGAATTGCGCATTTGTTAATCCCTGCTACTTCCACTTCTGTCAGTTGTATTGACTTAATTGTGGCACTGCATGGTTTTTTAACTAGATTTCGTTGCGTATCTACCGCTACTTCTACATTTACGTACTTTCGTGGTAGTCCTTCCTGTAACGCTGCTTCACTATGCCGAAAGTGCTTTCTGTCTTGGTAATTCGTGACAAATTGGAATATTTCCTTTTATTATAAAAGACTGTTTTATGCTCCAGGTTGGGGCAACATTCCCTAACCCGCTCCTTCCTTTTTTGTTCCCCTCCATCACTTTATGGTGTCCTTCCTTCCAGTTCCCCGCTCCTCAACCTCTGCCTACTTTCTACCAAACTTCTCCTGTCCCCGCTTACCTTCCAACTAATTCGACATCTGTCTCCATCTGCCCCCTACCCAGCCCTTGGTCGTGCCCTTCCCCCACCCCCGCAGCCCTTCTCCCTTGTTCCTGTCCATCCCCCTTCCACGCTGACACAGTTGGAAAAATTACTATTTTGTGATAGATCTTGTTTTGACAGGACCCATCTGTGGTCTCAATAGGATGGATCTTGCTTGTTTTGTTTGGGAAACTGTAATTAAAAACTATTATGTCATCCTATATAACGGTGACATTTGTAGTGCTCTCTTTCTCTATGGAATATTGTGCCTGTTGCCTAGCGTGCTGTACGATCTTTATATATGTCCCATGATATGTTTTGACTCCTAACACATTCTACACTATGTAATCAAAAGTATCCGGACGCCTGGCTAAAAATGACATACAAGTTCGAGACGCACTCCATCGGTAATGCTGGAATTCAATATGGTGTTGGCCCACCCTTAGCCTTGATCACAGCTTCCACTCGCTCAGGCATACCTTCAATCAGGAGCTGGAAGGTTCCTTGCGGAATGGCAGAACATTCTTCACGGAGTGCTGCACTGAGGAGAGGTATCGATGTCGGCCGGTGAGGCCTGGCACGAAGTCAAGGTTCCAAAACACCCCGAAGGTGTTCTATAGGATTCAGGTCCGGACTCTGTGCAGGCCAGTCCATTACAGAGATG
The DNA here is from genome assembly GCF_023897955.1 of Schistocerca gregaria. NCBI lineage: Eukaryota > Metazoa > Arthropoda > Insecta > Orthoptera > Acrididae > Schistocerca > Schistocerca gregaria. The sequence continues at coordinate 1,158,498,132 of NC_064920.1, read as the reverse complement.
TTACTGTCGTGTAACCACTCCGCCACAGGCTGTACATTATGAACAGGTGCTCTATCGTGTTGAAAGGTGCAACTGACATAGCCGAATTGTTCTTCAGCTGTGGGAAGTAAGAAGGTGTTTTAAATATCAATGTAGACCTGTGCTGTGATAGTGCCACGTAAAACAAAAAGGGGTGCAAAACCCCTCCATGAAAAACACGAACACACCATAACGCCGCCGCCTCCGGATTTTGGTGTTGGTACTACACTGACATTCACCGGGCATTCGCCATACCCACACCGTCCCATCGGATCACCACATTGTGTACTGTGATTCGCCAATCCACACAACATTTTTCCACTGTTCAGTCGTCCAATGTTTACGCTCCTTGCATCAAGCGAGGCGTCGTTTGGCATTTAATGACGTGATACGTGGCTTATGAGCAGTCGCTCGACCATGAAATCCAAGTTTTCTCGCCTGCCGGAGTGGCCGAGCGGTTCTAGGAGCTACAGTCTGGAACCGCGCGACCGCTACGGTCGCAGGTTCGAATCGTGCCTTGGGCATGGATGTGTGTGATGTCCTTAGGTTAGTTAGGTTTATGTAGTTCTAAGTTCTAGGGGACTGATGACCTCAGAAGTTAAGTCCCATAGTGCTCAGAGCCATTTGAACCAAGTTTTCTCTCCTCCCGCCTAACTGTCATAGTACTTGCAGTGGATACTGATGCAGTCTGGAATTCCTGTGTAATAGTGTGGATAGATGTCTGCCCATTACACATTACGACCCTCTTCAACTGTCGACGGTTTCTGTCAGTCAACAGACGAAGTCCTGTACGCTTTTGTGCACTACGTGTCCCTTCACATTTCCACTTCACTATCACATTGGAAACAGTGGAGCTAGGCATGTTTAGGAGTGTGGAAATCTCGCTTACAGACATATGACACAAGTGACATCCAATCACCTGACGGAGCTCGAAATTCATGAGTTCCGCGGAGCGCCCCATTCTGCTCTCTCACGGTGTCTAATGACTGCTGAGGTCGCTGATATGGTGTACTTGGCAGTAGGTGGCAGCACAATGCACCTAATATGAAAAATGTATGGTTTTGGGGGCTTCCGGATACTTTTAATCACGTAGTGTGTGTTTTATTTTTTCATAGACACTATGACGCTAATTGTGAAAAAAGAAAAAAAAAACAGATGTAACCTGGTAGGAATCTTTACGTTGTTTTGTGTATTATGGAAGCTATACCTTGGTTTGTCTCGATCTTTGACAGCAGCGCCATCTGGCTGCCACATTGATACAGTACGGTCTTTGAATCTGCAGTGTGGCATACGATGTCTACTAACAACATCTTTTGCAAACTTGCAGTACAGAAAATGGCCCAAGGATCACCTGTGTGTGTGTGTGTGTGTGTGTGTGTGTGTGTGTGTGTGTGTGTGTATGTAGTGAGTGAAGTGTTATGAAACAATGTGTGTATAGTGTGTGCAGTGACTGATGAATAGTGTGGCATTACATTATTTAATGAGTTATTTGTAAATAAATAAATATTGTAAGTAGTTGTGCTTGGTATGTACTTCCGTTCCTGATGCTACATTGGCCTTATAATTATCACATATTAGTATTTCTAATTTGTGTAACTTTTGCGTGTTACCTGATCATAATTACTCGAAACGCGTCATAAATAAAGCTTTTAGCCATCGAGACGTTTCCATGGAATTACTACATGCTAAGTCTGGATGATTGCATACATTGCAAATGGAAGACTTCATCAGTCAAACGGAAGTTTTAATACATTTGTATTAGCACAGTGCATAATAAATAATCTTTTCTAGTTAGGTTATTGTAATCAGAAGGTAAACATAACAGATAAATTAATGAGCAGAAATATACTCCATCATATTGCGTAAAACAGTCTGGCATTGGTCGAACAGTTTTTGGACTTCACGCCTGTAGATAATGTGTTGGAAGCACTTTGTCTCGTAACATGTTGTAATGTCAGAGGGACAGTGAAACAGTAGAGCATAATCATAAGGCGACGCGTATCACGAATTCTATTCTACTCAGAATTTTTTTCTCGAATTACTGCCTATTCTTGGTTCTAGTAGACTTGAACGAGAAATGCCCTCTTTGACTGTGCTTGTCTGCTTCTTAGATCCTCCTTCCTTCGTCCGCCCCGTTGTTTTTCTCCATCCGAGGCTGCAAAATTCTTTCACTTCGTCTACTATGAGGTTCACAAATTTGATTTTAAGTTTATCGCTAACAACATTTACGCTACTCCTTAATACATCCATCTTTCGCTCCTTTACTCTCAATTCGTATTCTGTGGTCATTAGACTCTTCACTCCATTCCGCAGCCCCTATAACGGTGTAAGGATAGGAAGATCATTAGCGACTCTTGTTACTGATATTCTGCCCGCCATTGCATCTTATAGGTAGAACAATGAGGGAGCAAATCCTAGCCCTAAAGCACTCCGTCTTCAGGCCACAAGTGGCCCATCGGGACCATCCGACCGTCGTGTCATCCTCAGTTGAGTATGGGGATAGGAGGGGCGTGTGGTCAGCACACCGCTCTCCCGGTCGTTATGATGGTTTTCTTTGACTGGAGTCGCTACTATTCGCTCGAGTAGCTCCTCAATTGGCATCACGAGGCTGAGTGCACCCCGAAAAATGGCAACAGCGTTTGGTGGCGGGATGGTCACCCATCCAAGTGCCGGCTACTCCCGACAGCGCTTAAATTCGGTGATCTGATGGGAACCGGTGTGTCCACTGCGGCAAGGCCGTTGCCGCATCCTAGACCTAAGCCGTTTGTAATAGGGACAATAGCCGGAATATGCAAAGTCAAAAGACGTAAAAATACAGGTGGTTCCAAAATGACCTTTACAACTTAGATGACTTATGTTTCAGAAATGGATATGGAGAGAAAAGTGCCGTTTGTGGTCTGTTCAAGGAATCCGAAAGTGCCATGAATACGACGAGTTCTGGGCGTCAGAGAACGAGTGATGTCGTTGTGAAAAGGGTGCAACAGGTATTTATTTGGAGCCCAACCAGATCAATCCACCAAGTGGCCTGACAGTTCAAAATGTTCAAATTGTAAGTAGCCTGTTTATAAATTTCTATGTTGGCAGCGCTATCACTATAGACTGCATAAATATTACTGAAAGTGCTCTGCGCTCTCGCTAAGAGACTCTGTGGCTGGAAGTACTCGCAGTAGGAAGTTAATAGCTAGCTGTGATGGAGGTTGGCAGTGTTAGCGCGTGCGGGCGGTCTGGACGTGTGTCCGTCATGGAGATTTACTGTTGGTTGGAAATGGATTGTAAAATGATGATTGATGTATCTGCTAATGTTTGGATAGTGAAATTATTGATGATTATATAGTTTTTGGAACTGGATGTCACATGGTTAAGATAAAATCGGCTAAACACATTATTTGCTCTGCAACAAAATCCTTCTTTCGCTAACCTTATGTCTGTTAGCACTTAGGGCCTATAGTAGTTACAACATTTTTATTTATCTGGCTGTAGTTGCTGCTTGCTGTAACTGCTGTAGTTCAAGTAATGAAGATTTTCGGTGAAGTAAGTGACGTATGAAACGTATGGTTACTCTAAGGATTTCTTCTAATTCAGGGCCATTCTTTTGTGTTCATTATTTGCAGTCAGATTCAAAAATGAATAGGATAAGTTTGAGTTGTGTTTGTCAGGGAAAGTTCTGTTGAAATGATTACATCAAGCAAAGAGACAGTAGTTTCAGTTGCATTCAGCAGTTCCAGAATTAAAACAAGGAAGATTCAAAATATTTTTTCAACCGAAAGTAGACGAGAAAAAAATTTGTTGCATTCTTGAACGCCCATCTTAGATGAGTTGTTAGGTTGGAGCCTACTGGCACACTGAACTATGAGTACACGGCAAGCGTCTGCTCGCCACCCACTCCGTCCCTGAGGCGAGCGGCGCAGTTTAGGAGCTGTCCCTTTGTGCGACATCCTGCGCCGTATACAGGCAGCGGGGGAACGCCCTGTGGTCGGCTGCTCTCATACTGAACAGCGGCCTCTTACGCAAGCAGACTCGTCGACGTCATATTGCTGGTTATGCCACAGACCCAAACGTGGATAAATGCGTGACAATAACCACAACAAGGACAAAAAAAGTTACGTGCAGGTGGTGTCCTACAGCTTACAGTAGTGTTTGAAAAGTGGCAAGAGCTGCTGATAAAAGATATGTTTACTTTCTAATAGTTTCGGTAGCGTGACCATCTTCAGACACCATAAAATTATTTACAAAATGGCAATGCTCGTACTGTGGCGTCAAATAAAATGAAAAATGCACAGTCTCAGTAAGTACACAAAGACTGTTTAACTCTGTTAGTACATTTTATATTGACTGTGTAATATATTTTAGTGTTGATGGCACTGATAGGAGACGGCTTCTTCTTTTTTAGGTTCTGCACGTTTGATGATGTAAACAGTTGCATGATACCTGAAGATGTTCAGAAGACCGAAACTGGTAGTGCAAAAAGAATCGTTTTGTTAGCAGCTCTTGGTGGTTATAAAATATGGCCATTTTCAAAGAAAAAAAAATACTGACAGTATGCGATTAAATGATAAGTGATGAACGTTCTGAGCCCGCCAGACAATATAACTTGTCTTTTTATTTACAGCTTTTGATCACAGGCAATGGCGGGAAATGGCTCTGAGCACTATGGGTCACATCTGAGGTTATCAGTCCCCTAGAACTTAGAACTATGTAAGGTGTCAGGCAAATCCAACACCTTCCATGAAAAAGCCTGACATGATAAGCAAATCCAGTAGTATGTCACATAGCTCCGAATAAATCGTGACATTAAATTAACCAAAGTAATACGAGTAACGAGTGAGCAAATGGAATACCATAGACTAACACAAGAATGCCTAAATGCATGTCGTACCTTCCCACCGTGAGGCAGATGCAGTTCCGAGGAGAGAAACGAGGACAGAAGCCGAGAGCAGAACCGTGTTAAGCTAGAAGGCCCTAGGATAAGGGACGGACACCCACGTCAGCAGCCTACCTGTAAGACTACCACCCGCACATTTTAGCGTGAGACTTTTTAGCGTCTCAGGTACGTCTAGGACCACCCCCCAGCCCATGTTAAAAGATAGAGCCCTCCAGAAGAACAGTATAGATCTTACGATAACGCTAAAAGGACCACACCAGCTGCAGGTTTTAGCGTGAGACTTTTTAGCGTCTCTGTTACGTTCCAAAATTTAAAAACATTGCCCCACCACGAAAAGTATAACGTTTCTCATTGGCTAGACAGGATTTTTGTAGGCGGAGCTTAAGGTTAATATTGAGACCCTGATTGGTCAGATGAAAACACAGCCAGATAGTTTTTTTTTTAACCCAACTTCGGTAAATTGTAGTAAGGAGAAGTTAGGAAAGAATGAGTTCCGAGACGGCGAGCTGGATGGCTGGTGCGCCGGCCGCTGTCGCCCTGCCGCTGCCTAAACACCGACAAGGTAATGAACGCAGACCGATGCCGCATTTTTGAGCGCATAACGCTTCACTCAGAACTGCAGAAGTCTCATCTGTTACACCCCCTTTTTGCATAATACTAGTGTCGATCGTTAATTAAAACTCATGGTGTTCACATTTGCCACTTGAAGAAAAGATCTGAAACGCGATGATTTTTCTTTTATATAGTTCTTGAGAAGCCACATCAGCCACTGTAATTTACGACAAGTTAGATAAGTAATTAAAGATAATTGAGGGTCACTGTAGACCATTTTGATAGTTTTCTCTTTTGTGAAACTTAATTTAAACCTAGATTATAGATGTGATATGGCATAGGTCATCCTTCGATCGATTGTAGAACTTGGAAACCCATTTAGGGAATATTCGTTCACATTTTTGTTGAACGCAGTTGGTTTTTACCATCCTGTATTAAAACATTTCCTTTTATCAATAGTGCAATTTATAAACGATGTTTTGTGAGTAGAATAAAATTTCCAATGGTAAACTTAACTGCGTTTTCGACGTTATTTTACCAGCTAACTAAAAATAGGAAAGACTTGAATCCTTTCCACTAAATTTAGTTAGTATTAAGATTCTTTTACAGCGAGTGCAGTGGAGCTGACGCTGAGATCATTTAGTATTTGGTTATATCATCGCTAGTCTCACTGAACTCTTCTGAATTCTACATGTCATGTGTGGTCTGGCGTCTCCTTACCAGCAAACAGGTCCCAGGTTCAAACTAGTTAATTCCCTAAAAAACACGCTCAGACCGTCGTTGCGCGAAAGTGGTAGGGAGACACGCTATAGCACAAATAGACACCACCATGAATGTTTAGAACTACTTAAACCTAACTAACCTAAGGACTTCACACACATCCATGCCTGGGATAGGATTCGAATCTGCGACCGTAGCGGTCGCGCGGTTCCAGACTGAAGCGCCTAGAACTGCTCGGCCACATCGGCCGGCGCAATGACGGAAAAAAGAATCCCAACATCGAGAAGGAGTGGGGCGTGATAGCGAAAGTTGGTGTGTTTTTACATCTGAAAGGCGACGAATGTTAAAATTTTGGTTCAGTCTCCTAAGAGTGGTGCTAGTAGGAGAATTTTAAATACGCATTGTAGCGTTCGTGGGCGTTAATTACCTTTCACTTTGGGCTTAGTGAGGTGATGTTTGTCAAGAATGTCTCTAAGACGACGGAGACAAAATAACCAACACCTCACTGAATTTGAACGAGGTTGTGTAATAGGACTAAAGCTGGACGTTCCTTCCACGATACTGCACAAAGCCTTGGCAGGAATGTAGCCACTGTCAATGACTTCTGGTAGCGGTGGCCACTGGAAACTGGGGTTACAAGGAGATTCAGCTCCAGACGCCTATGTGGCACTAGCGAGAGACATGACCGTCGTGTTCGACGTATGGCTGTGGCACGTCGTACTGCGATTGTAGCGGCAGCTCGAGCAGCAATTGACACCACAGTGACACAACAAACTGTAAAATGTCGGTTACCTCAGCTACAGATCCGGACCAGTCGCCTCTTAGCAAGCACACCACTGACCCCAAACCACCACACCTGCGACCTCAATGGTGTCACGGGAGAGCTTACTGGAAGGCAGGATGGAGGTCTGTTGCGTTTTCCGATGGAAGCTGTTTTTTTTTTTTTCGGTGCCGATGGCCATATGTTGGTTAGAAAGAGGACAGTCGATGGTCTGCAACCAACCTGCCTGTGAGCCTGACGCCCTGCACCTGCACCTGTACTTACGGTCTGGGGTGCGCTTTCGTGTGACAGTAGGAGCACTCTCCTGGATGTCCCACGCACCCTGGCTGCAAATTTGTACGTTAATCCGGTTATTCGACCTGTTGTGCTGCCATTCATGAACAGTATTCCAGGGGGTGATTCCTTACAGGATAGCAAACACGATCACATACCGCTGTTGTAACCCAACACGGTCTGCAGAGTGTCGACATGTTTCCTTGGCACGCTCGATCGCCACATCTATCTCCAGTCGACATGTGTGGGACATCATCGGACGAAAACTCCAGCGGTTCCGTAATCAGCATTAACCGTTCCTGTACTGACTGACCAAGTGCAACAGGCAAGGAACTCTGTCTGACGAATTGACATCTGGCACATCTACGACACAGTGCATACACGTTTGTATGTCTAAATTCAACATTCTGATTGTAACACCCGTTATTGACGTACCAGCATTTCGCATCTCCAATAGCTTTCCCCACGCTTACTTAACCTAAGAGCTTGCAATGTTAATCACTTAAATATTTTACCTAGACAAACGCATCACCGAATTTTATTACTCGACTTTATTTATTTCTTGGTGTTGGGACTTTTTCCGTCGTTATGCTATACATTGAGGCGTTGTGCCCTCTCCTAAGTCATGAACACTGTGTAAAGTTTTATCGGTAATACTCGGTAGTGACATGAAATGAGACAATAATGTACAACGAGTGTTACAGAAAGCTAAAGGAAAACTTACATTTGTATTGGGAAGTGCAATGCATATGTCAAGAAGAAATCATATTACAAGATGGTGCTGTTGTGGTCCTGGGTCGTTAGGCTTGTCTGATGCAGCTCTCCGCCTTACTCTATGATGGGCAAGCCTCTTCATCTCTGCATAAATACTGCAAATTACATCAGTCTAAACGCACTTACTGTAGCAAAGCCTTATTTTTCTTCTACAACTTTCTCCCCCCCCCTCCCCCCCAACACTTCCGTCTAATCCCAAATTGCTTGGTGGATCAGTCCAGTCCAGTCAATCGATCCCTTGTTTGCTTTCTCGGTTGAGGGAGTAAAGGAACTAATCAGTGAAGATTATCCATCTCCTATTCATCCCAAAAAAGGAAGCGGGTACCCATTCTGTCAGCAATTAAAGTAAGTTCTGTGTTTGAGTGAGAGAAATTGTTTTATATTTTTGCTTATCATGTGTCGGAGGCAGAAAATGGGAACTAGCTCGGTATTCACCTAGTGGGATGTGGCAAATAGCCTAAAAAACCACATCCAAGTTGGCTGGCCCAACGACCCTTCGTCCATAATGCACCAGGTGGATTTGATCAGGAGCTAGGGCACCTCCTCGTGCTCCTCATCCTGGCCAGCACGCCCACCCATCATCTGTAATAGGCCAGGTGAATTTGATCAGGGGCTGGTGCCTCCCCGTATTGGCTGGCACAACGATCCTTTTTCTATAATACGCCAGGGGGATTTGATCAGTGGCCGGCGCACCTTCCTGTGTTGGCCAGCACTCCCATACTTCATCCGTAGTAGGCCAGATTGGTTTGATCAGGGGTTGGCGCACCTCCCCGTGTTGGCCAGCACACCCACCCTTCATCCATAGTAGGCCAGTTGGATTTGATCAGGGGTTGGCACACCTCCCTGTGTTGGCCAGCACACCCACCCTTCATCCGTAATACACCAATTGGATCTGATCAGGGCCTGGCGCACCTCCCCAAGCTGGAAGCAGTCACATTCACACGTTGACCAGGCGGGACACTCATCCATATTTTCAGTCAACTTGTGCCATAAATTTCATGTTTTTTTTTTCAGTCCGTCCTCGATAGTTACGTGATTTTCAGCATTCTTGTCTACCACCACATTTCAAAAACTGCTATTCTTTTCTTGACTGAACTGTTTATTGTCCACGTTTAATATTCACACAGAGCTTCCCTGCACACAAATACCTTCAGTATAAGATTTCCTAACAATTAAATTTATATTCGATGTTAACTTATTTCTCTTTTTCAAGAATTGTTTTTCTAGTGCCTGTAAGCATTTTATATCTTTTCTAATTCGGCAATCATCACTTAATTTGCTGCGCAAATAACAAAACTTACCTACCACTCTTAGTGTCTCATTTCCTTACTTAATCCCCTGAGAATCGCCTGACATTCCATTCCATTACCCTTGTTCTACTTTTGTTGTTTTTCATCTTATAGCCTCTTTTCAAGATAGTATCCATTGCATTCAATTGCTCTTCCATGTCGTTTTCTGTCTCTGACATGTGATAGCATTACAATGTCATCGGCAAACCTCGAAGTTTTTACAAACCACGAAGTTTTTATTTATTCTCACAGAACTTTTAATTGGTTCTCCATATTTTTCTTTCGTTTTCTTTCTTGTTTCCTCACTATACAAATTGAACATCAGGCATGGTGTGAAACCCTGTCTCATCCTCTTCTCAATTACGCCTTCATTTCATTTCCTTCGACTCCAGCAACTGCAGTCTGTTTTTTTACAAGCTGTATATAATTTTTCGCTTATTGTATTTTATCCTTGCTACCTTCAGAATTTCAAAAAGTGTATTCCATTCAACGTCTTCTAAAATAAATCGCACGGCCGGTACTGCCTCACGTGTTCCTACATTCTCTGGAAGCCAAATTGATCCTTCCCAACGACGGCGTCTACAGGTTTCTCCAATGCAAACTATACTACTATTCCAGGAGAGTCCTCGTAAAGGGGAAATGACAGCAAACACGGCATTGAGTGACGCAACAGGACTCAGCACCCTTTCTGTAAGTTTAACAGAAATGTTAGGGAAATTAAATTGGTTGACCTGGAAGAAATGTGACGCAAATGTCGTGAAACACTGTTGGATATTTTGAGGGAACCTGTATTGGTAGAGGAGTGTGTGACCATTATGTTCTATGTCGCGTACGGATCAGAAAACAGAGAGATTACGGACAGTCAGACTGCAGTAGGCGGCCGCGACACAAGCAGCAACAGGGCAGTAACCTGATTTTGTCACTTTTAGGAGTTCCTAACCATGAGCGAAATTTATGATATCCTCTGTGTGCTTTAATAGTTCAGTTTCTTAAGTTTCTGCGAGTTTATTTAATATCTAATAGCCACAGTTCTCGCGTTTTCGTTTGTGTCGAAAAGTAACTCGGTTTTGAGAGATATTAGAAGTTCCTAATCAGGGACGAATTATTTAGGTTCACCTGATTGCTTTGGTAGCCAGGTTTTTGAATCTCTGCATATTAATCTTATTTATTAGACACAGTTCCTGCGTTTTCGTCAGGGATTACAGGAGAGTGTGCCGATAGTCCGTTTATCTGCATAGTTTAGTTTTTCACTGTCTTCAGTATGGACAGGGACTGCGATTGTTGTGTGCGGATGCGAGCCGAGTTGGTGACACTTCGCTCTCAGCTTCAGGCTGTGATGGGTTAGGTTCCACAGCTTTAGGCTGCAGTGGATGGGCACCAATGTTGTGGGCCGGCCGTGGGGATCCAACGGACTTCCAGCACCTCCTCACCGGTGGACATCCCAGTTATCGCTCGCACGGAGTTTGACCCCTAACCTGTGGTCGAGTAGGCGGTTGCTTCGGGGTGTAGCCGGCGCCGAAAGACTTTCCAGGCGGCCGCACGTAAGGCCTTCCTGGTTTGTCTGATAAAACGGTTCCAGGTGCTGCCTGTGGCTGACAATGTCGCTGAGCTGGATGCTGTCGCCTGTCCTGTTTAAGAGGAAACCACTCAGCCTGTAAGATCCGGGTAATCGCAGAGGGTGGGATTATTGATAGTTGGGAGCTCTAACGTTAGGGGCGTTATGGGGCCCCTTAGGGACATGGCCGACAAGAGGGGAAAGAAAACCAATGTGCACTCCGTGTGCATACCGGGTGGAGTCATTCCAGATGTGGAACGGCTCCTCCCAGATGCCATGAAGAGCACAGGGTACAGCCAACTGCAGGTTGGTACCAGTGATGTGTATCACTTTGGATCAGAAGAGATTTTCTCTGGTTTCGAGCGGCTAACAGAAGTGGTAAAGGCTGCCAGTCTTGCTTGCAAGATGAAAGCAGAGCTTTGCAGCATAGTCTACCGGACCGATTGCGGACCTCTCGTATAGAGCCGAGTGGAGGGTCTCAGACAGTTCTGTGACCGTGTAGGCTGCAGATTCCTCAACATGAGCCAAAGGGTGGTTGCGTTCGGGTTCTGCTTAATAGGTCAGGTGTCCACTATACACAGGAGGCGGCTAAACGGGTAGCAGGGGATGTGTGGCGTGGAATGGACGGTTTTTTAGGTTACGGGGTCTCGGGAAAACACAAGAAGGGCTTCAGTATCAAGGGGTGCAGGCTGGAAAGAGGAAAAACGTAGATACGGGAACCATTGGTATAACAGTTGTAAATTGTCGTAGCTGTGTTAGGAACGTACCAGAGCTCGAAGCTCTAATAGAAAGCACTGATGCTCAAATCGTTATAGGCACTGAAAACTGGCTAAAGCCGGAGATAAACTCACCCGAAATTTCTGCGAAGAACCTAGCGGTGTTTCGAAAGGATAGGCTAAACATTGTTGGCGGTGGCGTGCTTGTTGCTGTTAGAAGTAGTTTATCTCGTCGCGAAATTGGAGCAGATAGTTCCTGTGAGTTAGTGCGGAAAGAGGTCATTGTCGGCGACCGGAACAAAATAATAATTGGATCCTTTTACCGACCTCCCAATTGAGATGACAATGTTGCTTAAAGGTTCAAAGAAAACTTGAGTTTGATTGCAAACACGTATACGACTCATGCGATTATAGTTGATGGTGACTTCTGTTTACCCTCGATATGTTGGCGAAAATATATGTTTAATTCCGGAGGTAAGCACAAAACATTATCCGGAATTATGCTAATCGCATTCTCTGAAAATTATTTCGAGCAGTAACATCATGAGTGTTCCTGGAGCCACTCTATTTCAATCTGGACGTGTGAGGTGTCGCATTATCCTGCTGGAATTGTGTAAGTCCGTCGGAATGCACAATGGACATAAATGGATGCAGGTGATCAGACAGGATGCTTATGTAGCTGTCACCTGTCAGAGTCGTATCTAGACATATCAGGGGTCCTGCATCACGCCAGCTGCACACGATCCACACCATTACAGAACCTCCACCGGCTTGAATACTCCCCCGCTTACATGCAGGGTCCATGAAATCATGAGATTGCGTCCATACCCTTGCACGTCCATCCGCTCCATATAATTTGAAACGAGACTCGACCGACCAGGCAACGTGTTTCCAGTCATCAACAGTCCAATGTCAGCGTTGACAGGCCCATGTGAGGCATTAAGCATTATGTTGTGTGAAGTCATCAAGTTTACACGAGTGGTCCTCCGGCTCCGAAAGCCCATATCGATTTTCTTTAGTTAGTTGAATGGCTCGCACGCTGACACTTGTTGATGGCCCAGCGTTGAAATCTGCACCAATTTGCGGAAGGGTTGAACTTCTGTCACGCTGAACGCTTCGCTTCTGTCGTCGTTGGTCCCGTCCTTCCAGGAGCAGCGATGTCGGAGATCTGATGTTTTACCGGATTCTTAATATTCACGGTCTTCTCGCGAAATGGTCGTACAGTAAAATCCGCACTTCATCTCTACCTCGGACATGTTGTGCCCCATCGCTTGTGCGCTGACTATAACACCACGTTCAAATTTGATAACCTGCCATTGCAGCAGCAGTAAGCGATCTAACAAATGCGCCAGACACATGTTGTCTTATATAGGCGTTGCCGACCTCAGAGCCTTATTCCGCCTGTTCACATAGCTCTGTATTTGAATACTCATACCTTATACCAGTTTCTTTGGCGCTTCAATGCATCACTGCACTTTTATTTTCAATAACTTTCAAATACCGTTAAAAAGTATATCGTTCCATTAAAAAACGTGTTTGCTATAGTATTTCGCTGATACAACGAAAGCACGTGCCACTCAACCTACTACGCTTTCCCCAAAACCTTAGTTACATATCATGAACTGTTAAAAAAATGAAAGGAGTGACATCCTTTATAAGCTGTTTCCGTTCCATAAGCGTTTCAAATCAGCTGTTTCGCTTATCCGTATCTGTTTAACGAATTTCATTAGGCCGTGCCGAGTGGCCGTGCGATTTGAGGCGCCATGTCACGGACTGAACGGCCCCTCCCGCCGAAGGTTCGAGTCCCTCACTCGGGCATGGGTGTGAGTGTTGTTCTTACCATAACTTAATTTAAATTAGTTTAAGTAGTATGTAAGTCTAGGGACCGATTACCTGAGCAGTTTGGTCCCTTCGGAATTCGCCCACATTCGAACATTTGAATTTCATTACGCGTGACTCCGTTCAGTACATTTCTAAGAAAAAAATCAATTAGTAACAGTCACAAAGAAAAAGGAGAAACTTTTCCACTTATCAACTGGCTCTAATCACTATGGGACTCAACATCTGAGGTCATCAGTCCCCTAGACTGAGAACTACTTAAACCTAACTAAACTAATGACATCACACACATCCATGCCCGAGGCAGGATTCGAACCTGCGACCGTAGCGGTCACGCGGTTCCAGACTGTAGCGCCTAGAACGGCTCGGTCACAGCGGCCGGCTCCACTTATCACCTTAACACTTTTGTCTGTAGCAAAATTTTAAATAATTTATTCATCTTATTCCAATGGAAAAAGTAACAAGTACACCACAAATAGCACACGGTAGGGGAGAATGTTGTTTTCGCTTTTTGGAAGATTTTTCAGCTATTCGCCTCTAACCAGTCGCGTAAAGCAAGTTTAATTTATTTCCTTATTCCATTTTGAAATGATAGCATAATTTTATGTGGTCTGCAGTCTTTCTCCGAAACTACAGAAGTTTCTCTTGGAAAGACAGTTTTTCCCAAATGCGAAAAACTGTTTCAATGTAGACCACACCTAGGAACAAATGTTCTTTTCAAATTAAAAAGTGTCGCAACCGAGAAAAATATTGCAGTACTGCGTTTAATAGCTGTGTTGCAACCGAGAAAATCTAACCGATGCAGCATTTTACAGCCTGTGTGTTACGTTACTATTCTATTATATACCAATAAACAGTAAGTGAAATCAAATTAAGACGTAGTGTTATAAAAAGCTAGTTACAAATTGAAAAATTTTTGAAAGAGAAGTTACGGGCAACCAACACAAAGTTACAGTGCAGAAACAGGGAAGATTATTAAGACACTGTAGAAACTCAGTTCACTTGCAACTATCAGGTGTTCCATGATACAGGGGTTACCATTTCAAGGTTCAAGACGATGCACGACTGAAGAAGTATGGCTTAACTGTTCACTTTAAAAATATATGCAGTTTTATTCAGCATAAAACTCTGTATTTAAGGAATGAAGAATATCCTCATAATATCTTTCGTGTATTGTATAGCATTTAAATATGTAGAACTCTTAATACTTAAGAACGCTACATCAAGCACAACTTCATGGCTCACAACAACAGAAACAGTAGAAAATGCCGGAAATCTTTAGGGTGGTCTCTTCATGTGAGTCTAAATCTGGTCACTAGACTGGAAACCCGATCATGAAACATCGTGTATCCCCACGTACGCTATCCTCCAGATAGAATATTTTTCCCTACTGCTGCACAAGAACAGCAGTACACACGCTTCATCACACCTACGAGTAACACGTGGTATCTCATCGAAATGTTGTGCACCTCATACCAGCTGATCTTTCTCTTCCCTAGAGGAATCTAGTCAATTAAACTCATTGTACTGTTCCAATATCCCATTCAGCTGCCCCGACCGATGGGTTTTTTGCAATCTGCCATGCCTTCAAAAACCATATTCTCCTGCTTGCTATGTGCCTGCTATTAGTACCATAGAAAAAAAGGAACGGCAATTTTTTTTGAAGAAATTTGATATAGTTAAATTTCGTACTAGAATACGTTTTGGCTAGAGGCCACGAACTTTCGTACATTTTTTTGATACTTAGAGAACTACGGCTTCTAGCAAAAACGTATTCCAGCGAAAAATTTAACTACATCAAATTTACTACAAAAAGGTCCTGCTCTTTTTTTCTGTAGTACTAATAGCTTGCGTGCAGCGAACAAGAGAATACAAAATCTTGTGCGTCGTATGTGAAGGCGCTGCATGTTGCATAAAACCCATCGTTCGGGTAGCTGAATCACTACGAGAGAAACATCTCACAATATAATGTCGGAAACGAATTCTGGGCGAGATAGATACCCGAGAGCTGTTATTCTGCAGAAAATTGAGACAGTACACAAGAGAACGCTTATAAGACATGTACCATAAAAAAGGCGTTTGGAGGCTAATCTCTTCAACCACTTGACTGCAGTTCACACCCTGGCAATCTTTCAAACTTGATGTTGTTGTTGTTGTGGTCTTCAGTCCCGAGACTGGTTTGATGCAGCTCTCCATGCTACTCTATCCTGTGCAAGCTTCTTCATCTCCCAGTACCTACTGCAATCTACATTCTTCTGAATCTGTTTAGTGTATTCATCTCTTAGTCTCCCTCTACGATTTTTACCCTCCACGCTGCCCTCCAATGCTAAATTTGTGATCCCTTGATGCATCAGAACATGTCCTACCAACCGATCCCTTCTTCTGGTCAAGTTGTGCCACAAACTTCTCTTCTCTCCAATCCTATTCAATACTTCCTCATTAGTTATGTGATCTACCCATCTAATCTTCAGCATTCTTCTGTAGCATCACATTTCGAAAGCTTCTATTCTCTTCTTGTACAAACTATTTATCGTCCATGTTTTACTTCCATACATGGCTACACTCCATACAAATACTTTCAGAAATGACTTCCTGGCACTTAAATTTATACTCGATGTTAACAAACTTCTCTTCTTCAGAAACGCTTTCCTTGCCATTGCCAGTCTACATTTTATATCCTGTCTACTTCGACCATCATCAGTTATTTTGCTTCCCAAATAGCAAAACTCCTTTACTACTTTAAGTGTCTCATTTCCTAATCTAATTCCCTCAGCATTACCCGACTTAATTCGATTACATTCCATTATCCTCGTTTTGTTTTTGTTGATGTTCATCTTATATCCTTTCAAGACGCTATCTATTCCATTCAACTGCTCTTCCAAGTCCTTTGCTGTCTCTGACAGAATTACAATGTCATCAGCGAACCTCAAAGTTTTTATTTCTTCTCCATGGATTTTAATACCTACTCCGAATTTTTATTTTGTTTCCTTTACTGCTTGCTCAATATACAGATTGAATAACATCGGGGACAGGCTACAACCCTGTCTCACTCCCTTCCCAAACGCTGCTTCCCTTTCATATCCCCCGACTCTTATAACTGCCATCTGGTTTCTGTACTAATTGTAAATAGCCTTCCGCTCCCTGTATTTTACCCGTGCCACCTTTAAAATTTGAAAGAGAGTATTGCAGTCAACATTGTCAAAAGCTTTCTCTAAGTCTACAAATGCTAGAAACGTAGGTTTGCCTTTCCTTAATCTATTTTCTAAGATTAGTCGTAGGGTCAGTATTGCCTCACGTGTACTAGTATTTCTACGGAATCCAAACTGATCTTCCCCGAGGTTCAAACTTCATAACCTTACATTATTAAACGTGGTGCGAATCAGTATTCAAGAAATAATATAATGTTTGCCTTCATAGTACACTATAATCCTCGCCATTAATGTAGAAGTCGCAGTCCCGACATACATAGCGTGTGAACTGTTATGTTGACAGTGAGCTCCATACGGTGTGCTAGAGACGTAATCTACTAACAACCTGGTTATTTAGTTCTATCCTCAGGCTACCAACTGCCACACAGCCACCAAGCATGCAGTTGTGTACCACAGGTTGCCGAAGCTCCGACGCCCCTAACGACACTACCTCCGGAGATCAAACAAAAATCGCCCGAAAACAACACAAACACGTCGGATTGTTTTCAGCCGAACTTCCAGCAGGCATCACGAGAATGTACGGCTCTAGCCTCGCTGCTAGAGCTGTAAGAATTGCCGCAAACAGCGCTGCCATCATGGGCACTACCTCGCTTCCAAGAGTCATGTGACCAATGGCAGATGAGCAGCCCTCAATGGAGAAGGAGTTCGCAAGATCCGACGTGGGTAAAATAACATACACTGAAGCGACAAAGAAACTGGTGTAGGTATACATATTCAAATACAGAGATTAGTAAACAGGCAGGATGCGTAGCTGCTGTCGGCGACTCCTATATAAGACAACAAGTGTCTGGCGCAGTTGTTAGATCGGATACTACTGCTACAATGACAGGTTATCAAGATTTAAGTGAGTTTGAACGTTGTGTTATAGTCAGAGCAAGAGCGATGGGACACTAGATCTCCGAGGTAGCGATGAAGAGGGGCTTTTCCCGTACGAGCATTTGACGAGTGTACTGTGAATATTAGGAATCCGGTAAAAAATCAAATCTCCGACAACGCTGCGGACGGAAAAGAGATCCTGCAAGAAAGGGACCACCTTCGACTGAAGAGACAGAAGTGCAACCCTTCCGCACATTGTTGCAGATTTCAACGCTGGGCCATCAACAAGCGTCAGCGTCCGAACCATTCAACGAAACATCATCGATATGCGCTTTCGGAGCCGAGAGCCCACTCGTGAAACCTTGATGGCTGCACGACACAGAGCGTAACGCCTCGCCTGGGACCTTCAACACCGACATTGGAATGTTGATGCCTGGTCGCTCGAGTCTCGTTTCAAATCATGTGAAGCGGATGGACGTGCAGTGGTTTGGATGCAATCTCATGAATCCATGGACCCTGCATGTTAGCAGGGGATTATTCAAGCCGGTGGAGGCTCTGAATGGTGTGGGGCTTGTGCAGTTGGAGTGATGTAGGACCCCTGATATGTCTAAATACTACTCTGACAGGTGACACGTACGTAAGCATTCTGTCTGATCACCTGAATCGATTCATATCCATTGTGCGTTCCGACAGACTTGAGCAATTTCAGCAAGACAATGTGACACCTACATGTCCGTGATTGCTACAGAGTGGCTCCAGAAATACTCTTCTGAATTCAGACACTTCCGCAGGGCTCCAGACCCCCCAGATATGAACATTATTGTGCATATCTGGGATGCATTGCAACGTGCTGCTCAGAAGAGATCTCTACCGCCTCGTACTCTTGTGGAACTGTGGACAGCCCTGCAGGATTCATGGTGTCAGTTCCCTTCCATCACTACTTCAAACATTAGTCGAGTCCATGCCACGTCATGTTGCGGCACTTCTGCGTGCTTTTGGGGGCTCTATACGATATTAGGCACGTGTACCAGTTTCTTTGGCTCTTCAGTGTATATATTCATGTGTCCAGAACGGTATCCGCTACTTGTTTATTCCATGCAAATGCTACTCTTTTCTGATAGTAGGATTGTTTGTTGAATACAGAGATGGATATAGGAAGTTAAGTGGTCACTGCAAGTAGTGTGTCTTAAGTACTGGTAAGAGCACAGCGAGACACCGCTGGACAGGGGATCTTCCTGCCAGAGGCAATACAACAGGCGCTGACGCTTGCTGCATCGTCTCCGACGAACTCCATGTTTTATTCATCCGCCATCACTCGTCTGCGCCACGCATTTGCGTCACTGCAGCTTCAAGTGTCTTTCGAAGTAACCATTCGGTGTTGGGGCAGCTGTGTCGTCTAACGAGGCAGTTGTCTTCGTTCCTTAAGCGTGTTAATCGTCCAGCGTTTCGTCATCTGGCGCAGAGTAGAAATAGACTTGCCTACTACTCAAGTACCAAGAAAACTATCATACAACACAAGGCACCCCAAACATTACGGTCAAAATAATGCAGACCGTAGGGGATTGTAAACAGCCTATTTTGAGGTAAGACACTGGTGGTCGGAATTTAGCATTTTATTCCTTATTTCCACTGACTGAATGGAAGATAGATGCTGCTGTAAGAGAATTAAAGACAATTTTGGAGGACAGCGAAGCGTCTGTTGGAATATTAAGATCTGAGATGACCATTACTAAGCAAAGAAGGGAAGGCTCAAAGGTGGAAAGAATATATAAAAGGAAAAGACAATTTTATATAAAGGGAAGAGGGAGTACAGTATGAAATGTCAGGTATGATATTGCTAGAAGAATATGACAGATCACTGGTCTCGCGGTTCTAGGAGCGCAGTCCGGGACCGTGAGACTGCTACGGTCGCAGGTTCGAATCCTGCCTCGGGCATGGATGTGTATGATGTTCTTAGGTTAGTTAGGTTTAAGTAGTTCTAAGTTCTAGGGGACTAATGACCACAGCAGTTGAGTCCCATTGTGCTCAGAGCCATTTGAACCATTTGACAGATCACTGAAATACGTAAGTAGAAACAAGTCACCTGGTGTATTCGACATCCTTCAGAATTATTGAGATCCTTGGGATAACGAACTATCACAAAATTATTCCATCTTATAAGCAAGATATTGGAAACATGCAAAATATCCTCATACTTTACTGAGAATGTAATAATTCCAAAAATAATGTCATGGTTGCGAAATTTTGACATGAATTATGAACATAAGAATGGAGACACTGGTAGAAACCGACGTAGGAGAGAATCAGTTTGGGTTTCTTGACAAATCGAGGAACATATGAGGCAATATTGCCCCTACTATTTATCTTAGGCGGTAGACCGAACTAAGGAAAACTTGTGACTATAGCTTTTGTAGATATAGACAAACAGTCTGACAAAGTTGACAGTAATATACTCTTTGAAATTTTGATGGGAAAAGGGGTAAAATACAAGTAGTGAAAGGTTTGTAAACCTAACTCGGAATAAAAGAAATTTATGGCACAACTTGACTGAGAGAAGGCATCGATTCATAAAATACATCCCGGGATATCAAGAAGTAGTCACTTTGGCAATGGAGGAAGTGTGTGTGTGAGGGGGAGGAGGACGCTGTAGCTACAGTAAGAGAAGATTCAAATGGATGTAAATTACAGTAATCAAAGCGTCCCGTCCATATCGAGGACACTCACTACAACTGACACACCATTGATGGTGTCATGTGTCCTCATGCCATAAGGCACTATGCAGCGGTTAGTAATTTAATCTAGGTCATTTGTGCAAAGTCTGGTGACTGGAGACTTTACTTTAGTTGATATATGGTACTATGCCGGGGTAAATCGCTATCCTTCCTCACATCTGGGTGGTGATCTCCCCAGAGAGACAAACTGATTGTTTTCCGGAAAAACCAGACAAGTCGTGCCAATGAATATTTATGTTTGGCGAAGCGTTCTCGGGCTTCCAGCCGGGTGGAGGTGTCAATATTTATGTTTGTTTAAAACTGAATATGTAGGGAAGCTAGAAAATTTGCAAAGGGAAATGCAAAGACTCACCTAAATATAGTAGGGGTCAGTGTTGTGAAATGGAAAAAAGACAAGGATTTCTGCTCAGATTAGTGTAGGGTAATAACAGCAGCAGCAGAAAATAGTAAAACAGGAGTAGGATTCGTTGCGAATTGGAAGATAGGGCAACAGCAAACCGACACCGACAACGATAATTGAGGTATACATGCCGACGTCGCAAGCTGAAGATGAAGAGATAGAAAAGGTATGTGAGGATACTAAAAGGGTAATACAATACGCAAAGGGTGATGAAAATCTAATATTAATGGGGGATTGAATGCAGTTGTAGGGGAAGAAGTAGAAGAAAAGGTTAGAGGAGAATATGGGCTTGGGACAAGGGATGAGAGAGGAGAAAGACTAATTGAGTCATGCAATAAATTTCAGGTAGTATTAGCGAATACTCTGTTGAAGAATACAGAGGAGGAGGTATAGTTGCAAAAGGCTGGGTGATACGGGAAGATTTCAGTTATATTACATAATGGTCAGGCAGAGATTCCTAAACCAGAGTCTGGATTGTAAGGCGTACCCGGAGCAGATATAGACTCAGATCACAATGTAGTAGTAATGAAGAGTAGGCTGAAATTCAAGAGATAAGTCAGGAAGAATCAACAGGCAAAGAAATGGGATACGAAAGTACTGAGGAATGACGAGATATGCTTGAAGTTCTCGAAGGCTATAGGTATAGCAATAAAGAATAGTCCAGGAGGCAGTACAGTTGAAGAGGAACGAACATCTCTAAAATGGGAGTCATAGAAGCTGGAAAGAAAAACATAAGTACAAAGAAGGTAACTGCAAAGAAACTTTGGGTAACACAATAAATACGTCAACTGATCCATGAAAGAAGGAAGTACAAAATTGTTCTGGGAAATTCAGGAATACAGAAATACAAGCCGCTGAAGAATGAAATAAACAGGTAGTGCAGGGAAGCTAAGACGAAATGGCTGAATGAAAAATGTGAAGAAATCGAAAAAGAAGTAACAGTCGGCAGAACTGACTCAGCATTTATGAGAGTCAAAACAATCTTTGGTGAAATTAGAAGCAAGGATAGTAACATTGAGAGTGCAACCGGAATTCCACTGATAAATGCAGGGGAGAGAGTAGATAGGTGGAAAGAGTACATTGAAGGCCTCTATGAAGGGGCAGATTTGTCTGATGTGATAGATGAAGAAACAGGAGACGATTTATAAAAAATAGTGGATAGAATCAGAATTTAAGAGTGCTTTGGAGGACTTAAGATCAAATAAGGCAGAAGGAATCGATAACATCCCATCAGAAATTCTAAAATCATTAGAGGAAGTGGCGACAAAACGACTATTCACGTCAGTGTGTAGAATGTATGAGACTGGCAATATACCGTCTGACTTTTGGAAAAATGTCATTCACACAATTCCGAAGACTGCAAGAGCTGACAAGTGCGAGAATTAATGCACAATCAGCTTAAAAGCTCATGCATCCAAGTTGCTGACAAGTATAATGTACAGAAGAATGGAAAAGAAAAATTGAGGAATTACTAGATGATGATTAATTTCACTTTAGGAAAGGTAAAGACACCAGAGTGGCAATTCTGACGTTGCGGTTCATAATGGAAGCAAGACTAAAGAAATATCAAGACACGTTTATAGGATTTGTCGACCGGGAAAAAGCGTCCGACAATCTAATACGATTCAAGATGTTCGAAATTCTGAGAAAAATAGGGGTAAGGTATAGGGAGAAATGGTTCAAATGGCTCTGAGCACTATGGGACTTAACATCTGTGGTCATCAGTCCCCTAGAACGTAGAACTACTTAAACCTAACTAACGTAAGGACATCACACACATCCATGCCCGAGGCAGGATTCGAACCTGCGACCGTAGTGATTCCACGGTTCCAGACTGAAGCGCCCAGAACCGCACGGCCACACCGGACGACTTATAGAGAGAGACGGGTAATATACAATATGTACAAGAACCAAGAGCGAATAATAAAAGTGGGCGATCAAAAACGAAATACCCATATTGAAAGGGATGTAAGTCATGTATGTAGTCTTTCGTCCCTACTGTTCAATCTGTACATCGAAGAAGCAATGATGAAAATAAAAGAAAGGTTCAGGAATGAAATTAAAATTCTAGATGAAAGGGTATCAACGATACGATTTGCTGATGACATTGCTATCCTGAGTGGAAGTGAAGAAGAATTACATGATCTGCTGAATGGATGGAACAGTCTAATGAGTACGCAATATGGATTGAGAATAAATCGGAGAAAGACGAAAAATAATGGGAATTAGCAGGAGTGAGAACAGCAAGAAACCTAACATCAGGATTATTGGTCACGAAGTAGATGAAGTTAAGGAATTCTGCTACCTAGGCAGTAAAATAACGAGTGACGAACGGAGCAAGGAAGACATCAAAAGCAGACTAGCAATGGCAAAAAGGACATGCCTAGCGAAGAGAAGTCTACTAGTATAAAACATAGGCCTTAATTTGAGGAAGAAATGTTTGAGACTGTACTTTTGGAGCACAGCATTGTATGGTAGTGAAACATGGAGTGTGGGGAAAACCGGAATAGGAGAGAATCAAGGATTTGAGATGTGGTGCTGCGCAGGAATGCTAAAATTTGGGTGGACTGATAAGTTAAGGAATGAGGAGGTTCTGCGCAGAATCGGAGAGAGGTAAGGCCTATGTCGAAAACACTACTGACAAGGAGAAGGGACAGGATGATAGGACATCTGTTAAGACATCAGGGAATGACTTCCATGGTACTAGAGGGAGCTGCAGAGGGCGAAAACTGTAGGGGAAGACAGAGACTGGAATACACCCAGCAGATAACTGAGGACGTAGGTTGCAAGTGCTACTCTGAGATGAAGTGGTTGGTACAGGACAGAAATTCGTGGTGAGGCGCATGAAACCAGTGAGAAAACTGATGACAAAAAATCGGTTTCTTTATACTGTTTTTATTTATTTCTAACTGGTTTTCGGTTTATTGGGTCATCTTCAGATGGCGTTTGACTAGCGTCCACAAGGTACACTAGTTCTTAGATAACCGAAGATACAATCCACTTGCGCAGAATATTATCCATCGAACTTGTTTTTTAACGTTGTAACTTCACTTTACGCAATGGACAATATTAACCCAATAACTAATTAATCTACACAATATTACACTATTACAGGTTACGTGGTTATAATGCTAAAGTTTGTAAGGTCTTGGATGAGGAACTACCAAACTGAGCACTCTTCGTTTACGAATGTCGTGGATCAAACTTTTTTGACAGTGTGAATTACACTTTTTGCAAAGCATAAAATTAAACACAATAAACACAATAAATAAATACTCAATATTACAGGTTACACCGTTGTGATTCTGTGGTTTATGAGGTTGCGAGTTGAGTACTATATTATTGAGCACTGAGTAACAAACATGTTTTACAATGTAAATTACAGTTTATGCGACATCCCTTCAGCAGATGTTTGGCGAAGGTGGAATCTGACTTATGTAATCTCGAGCTGCGTTCCTGTTCAGTCAGTCTATTTGAGCAATGCACAGTTTCTTGTATTCATTGAAAGTGGTTTCATAAACACTACTGTTACTTAACTGATATGTTTTGTGCTTGCTTTGAATAATTTATGAACTGTAGTGCCTCTCACATAAAATGAATTTTTACAGTTGCATGATATGTGAGTCATGGATAATTTGTCGGGTATTTTTCCTACATAAGTGATAGTAAACCAGTTTATTTCAGATATGAGTCTTGCTGCAGAACAGGCATTCACTAGCGGCAAAAATTTTTTCCTTGTGTCTTGTGTAGCATGTTGTCGCTTAAGTCAAGAATACAGCCATTGTTAGATGCAGTTCATGGATTGGTGTCTAATTCTGCTTTGACATTGGTAGGATGTAACGATCTCACTGGAGGTAAGATAGATACTGCCTACAGAAAAATTAAAGAGACCTTTGCAGAAAAGAGAGCCACTTGTTTGAATATTAAGAGATCAGATAGAAACCCAGTTCTAAGCAAAGAAGCTGGAAGGAGTATATAGAGGGTCTATACAAGGGCGATGTACTTGAGGACAATATTATGGAAGTGGAAGACGATGTAGATGAAGATGAAATGGGAGATACAATACTGTGTGAAGAGTCTGACAGAGCTTGGAAAGACCTAAGTCGAAACAAGGCCCCGGGAGTGGACAACATACCATTAGAACTACTGACGGCCTTGGGAGAGCCAGTTCTGACAGAACTGTACCATCTGGTGAGCAAGATGTATGAGACAGGCCATATACCCTCGGACTTCAAGAAGAATATAATAATTCCAATCGCAAAGAAAGCAGGTGTTGACAGACGTGAAAATTACGAACTATCAGTTTAATAAGTCACAGCTTCAAATTACTAACACGAATTCTTCACAGACGAATGGGAAAACTGGTAGAAGCCGACCTCGGGGAAAATCTGTTTGGATTCCGTAGAAATATTCGAACACGTGAGGCAATACTGACCCTACGACTTATCTTAGAAGAAAGATTAAGGAAAGGCAAACCTACGTTTCTAGCATTTGTAGACTTAGAGAAAGCTTTTGACAATGTTGACTTGAATACTCTCTTTCAAATTCTAAAGGTGGCAGGGGTACAATACAGGGAGCGAAAGGCTATTTACAATTTCTACAGAAACCAGATGGCAGTTAAAAGAGTCGAGGGGCATGCAAGGAAAGCATCTATTGGGAAGGAAGTGAGACAGGGTTGTAGCTTCTCCCCGATGTTATTCAATCTGTATATTGAGCGAGGAGTAAGGGAAACAAAAGAAAAATTCGGAGTAGGTATTAAAATCCATGGAGGAGAAATAAAAACTTTGAGGTTCGCTGATGACATTGTAATTCTGTCATGGACAGCAAAGGACTTGGAAGAGCAGTTGAATGGAATGGACAGTGTCTTGAAAGGAGGATTTAATATGAACATCAACAAAAGCAAAACGAGGATAATTGAATGTAGTCGAATTAAATCGGGTGATGCTGAGGGAATTAGATTAGAAAATGAGACACTTAAAGTAGTAAAGGAATTTGGCTACTTGCGGAGCAAAATAACTGCTGATGGTCGAAGCAGAGAGGATATAAAATGTGGATTGGCAATGGCAAGGAAAGCCATTCTGAAGAAGAGAAATTTGTTAACATCGAATATAGATTTAAGTGTCAGGAAGTCGTTTCTGAAATTATTTGTATGGAGTGTAGACATGTAAGGAAATGAAACATGGGCGATAAATAGTTTGGACAAGAGGAGAATAGAAGCTTTCGAAATGTGGTGCTACAGAAGAATACTGAAGATTAGATGGGTAGATCACGTAACTAGTGAGGAGGTACTGAATAGGATTGGGGAGAAGAAGGGATCGGTTGGTAAGACATGTCCAGAGGCATCAAGGGATCACAAATGTAGCATTGGAGGGCAGCGTGGAGGGTAAAAATCGTAGAGGGAGACCAATAGATGAGTACACTAAGCAGATTCAGAAGGATGTAGGTTGCAGTAGGTACTGGGAGATTGCACAGGATAGAGTAGCATGGAGAACTGCATTAAACCAGTCTCAGGACTGAAGACCACAACAACAACATGATGTAAGGCAGTGCACCATGGAATGGAAAGCAGCATGAGTGTGAAATAAACGAAAATCAGTCGAACGAAACAGATTACGTTTTATTCAATCTTAAATATGGAATTGTGCTACCAAGAAGTGACGGAATATTCCATAAATAAAAGTATGTAGATGTCTTGGAGGCTTCCTAGGATGCACTAACTGATTAAGACGACCCTCTGCGATAAATTGGAGGTTCCGGATTGCCATACTCTTTCAGTTGTCATTTTCATACCGCAATAATTTAAAAATAGCAGAGGAACTTACCGGTATACCTTTGTAAATAAAGAAGTATGAAATGCCTTTAGTTGACTCTGGGACACCTGACGCAGCAGAACTCTAGGCACAATACAGTGGAGCTAGCTCGGAGTATGTGGGGCAAAGGCATTACGTGGAGAGTTACGACGGCAGCGGTATATTAGCAACAACGCTTTACTGCCGGCAAGCGATAGCCATTAGGTTACTGTGGGAACAGCGCTACAAAAAGAAGGGTCGGCTTACATGTACTTTTCTCTGCCTTTCTAGTTTAGTTATTACAAATAGCTGCACCTAGGGAAGTTAACATTTCCTTCAGCCATATAGTGAACTCATACACGCTGAGTAAAGTGTCTCGGTAAAGAGGGCTGACCAATGTAGGATTAAGAACTTTCCAACCAAAGAGTAGGAAAACTAGATACTGGAGTCAGAGGCAGCCCCAAATGCAAATACAGTGTTGCCATTTGCTCGCCAACCAGGTATAACAGCACGAAAACCTCAGAACTAGCGCAAGGGAACTAAGGGTAGGTTAAATCTTGGACAATACGCTCCAGACCAAAAAACCAAAGCCTCGCAACGTGAACGTACCTTTGTTTATGCAAGTATAAAATGGCTCTGAGCTCTATGGGACTTAACTTCTGAGGTCATCAGTCCCCTAGAACTTAGAAAAACCTAACTAACCTAAGGACATCACACACATCCATGCCCGAGGCAAAATTCGAACCTACGACCGTCGCGGTCGCGCGGTTCCAGACTGAAGCGCCTAGAACCGCTCGGCCACTTCGGCCGGCTTATGCAAGTATAGCAAAGAAAAGTATATTACTTCCTCGACACGTGCAGTGTACCTATATCATTATGTGTGTGTGTTGATGAGAAATGAGAAACAAGCACTCAAAAATGCCATCCACGCAGCGAGTAGTGACAATTAACGTGCTGCACTTAGGCGTATTTTCATTTCTTTGAATTTTTCTCCTTAGTCATTTTGTGAAACTGTAACATTCAAAAACAGACAACGATCAACTAAGATACGACAGGTGTTAAAAGTGACAGATGCATTTTACTGTGCCCAACTTACACGCAGTCATTCCTTAATAATGCAACGTTGTTCCAGCCATTGAAGGGACTCGTAGCAAACATTTTCTGCTTCACTACCATATTTAGTGTTTTTTTGTACTATTTTATTGTAACTGTCATTTTCTCCCGTTTTGGGCAACTAGAGACCACGTGACGATTTCCTTTCCTTCTTATTTTCTCTTTTCTTTTTCTCCAGCATTCTCACATCTTTCTACTATGTTTTTCTTCCTTCATTTCACACCTCTTCTTTTACTGCTTCTGGTCTGGAATCCTTCGAAATTTAAAATTTTCTCCTGAACGAATTTCTGTTTCCTGCTTCTTCAGTTTTTAAGTTGTATACGTCTCTACCATTTCTAACTTCTCTGATGCAGCTTATTGTTAGCTTCTTTTCCCACTGATAACTGATGAATTATTTTGTCAGCCTTTTGTCATTCGTTCTGTACATATGTCCATACAACCTCTGTCATCGTTTACTTATTGATTTTGTTATCTTTTATTTTTTCTCTATTTTCATACATCTCATCATTGTTTTGTAATTTTCTGCCTCCCTTTGCTTCCTAGAAATGTTATAAGATAATTGTTTACAGCTGTCAAACATTCGAAGAAATGCATCTCTGAGTCATCAGCTGTATAAATACATCCTTATTTTCTACCGGTTTCGGTTAAATAACCGTCACCACAGAAGGATCATTGTACAGCTATGCCTCCTGTGGGGATGGTTATTTAATCGAAACCGGTAGAGAATGAAGGTGTATTTGAATATCTGAAGGAACAGAATGCATTTCTTTAAAAATCATTTCTTTTTTATTGGAGCCAAAGTTTTCCTCATTATTCTTCTGTATAACATTTCTAGCTTGCCCAGTTTATAAGTCAGTGCGAAACATTCACTTACACTCTAGAGATTACTGTATGGTAATGCTTTTTTTGTAATTGTTGATATACACTTTCCTACTGTAAATAGTATTTATTATTCCGTATGCCCTTTCCATACCGTGTCTCCTTTCACTTTTAGCAGATTTTTCTATCTGATTTTCTTGAATTATCTGTGCTAGACATAAGAACTTTGGCTCATTCCTATTCCACCAACGTCTGTCTAAAGCGTTGGGTGCATTTTATTTTTATTTTAGTGATATATCTGGTTTTCTCTGCAGAGATTTTTAAACTTACACTACTTGTTATCTCTCCCAATAGACTGACTGGTATTTCTGTAGATTTTCAGACAGTATTGCAAATCTACTCAATGTTAGGTAGTTTAAATCCAAACACTTTTTCTTCCCTGCCGGCCGAAGTGGCCGTGCGGTTCTAGGCGCTGCAGTCTGGAATCGCGAGACCGCTACAGTCGCAGGTTCGAATCCTGTCTCGGGCATGGATGTGTCTGATGTCCTTAAGTTAGTTAGGTTTAAGTAGTTCTAGGCTACTGATGACCTGAGATGTTAAGTCTGATAGTGCTCAGAGCCATTTGAACCAGCAGCTCTTCATCAATTACTCATTGTACCTCTGCAGCCTCCTCCATACCTACATATCAGGTATTTCCAACTTCCTTTAGTTCCTTTATCTCGATGTCCATGTTTCAGCTCCACAGAGTGCTACACTGTATGTGTCCAGTATTTCCTGATCTCTTTATCTTGCTTTCTGTTGAAAGCTTCGTTAACTGTTGAAGTTCAGGTATTGGCTTGAGTGATAAAGTTTATAACTTCTCACTAGCAATTCTTACTATTTTTTTCTAACACACACTTCAAAAGATAATTTATTTTTATGGTGAATGGATTAAATTATTTGCCCATTAACATTACTTTTGAGAGGGTGTCTGTAAGGATTTCACCCTTGCATTTAAATTTTAACACGAAATTCTCGACTTACTTTATCTAGAATTTCCCTGCCAACAGAGTCAAATGAGTATCCTCTTGAATTCTACAAATGTTACAGCTACCTCTTTAGAGTTCTGTATTCTGTGGCGGACTATAATTCCGAATTGAAAATCTATTTTGAGCCGGATCTGCTTTTTCTATAGCGCTCCGATGTTCATTTACTTGCCATTCTACAATTTGTTTCATTTCTGTTCACTATAATTTTCGACAATACTTTATAGGCAGTTGCTAGCAGAGAAATTCTTCTGTAGCTATTAACGTCTTTTAGTCACCTTTCTTATGAAGAGATTGCATCCCACGTTCTTCTAAAACCCTTTGTACCACTTTTGTTTCTGTCAACGACCAATTTAGAAGTTTATCTGTTATGGGATGTTTCCCTCTGGCCTTCTTCCATCGTTGGTGGCATATCTTTATCCTGACTCTCAGGAAAGTTTAAGAATTCTAATTTATGGTTTGGTTACGAGTAATTTAAAGCATATAAAAATTTTGGTATTAGTTATTTTAACTCTAGTATTTGAGCCAGCGATTTAGTGCGTAAGGGTCACTCATGGCCTTCTTCACATCTGGCAACAATCGTTTCCGTATGTAAACAGTAGTAAGTTAAATAGCAGTTTCCACGTTATGCTGTAGGTATCTGGATAACTGGTGGGATAAAACAGTTCGTTGATCGGTTGAAAGCAACATTGTACGGTATCATCTCCTGTAGGACTACGCCGAATAATGCACTGTGGTTTTCAAACCAACCTTGGGGATGACGATAGCTTCACTTTACTGAGTTTTAGTAATCATATTTCAAACGTGTATATGTATCATCAGTTGTTTTTTACTGATATGAGACAACTGATAACAGCAGCACAGTACTGTTTCGGATCCCCTTTATAATTTTATGTCGATTATATGCCCCACTGATGTATTTTATTAATTCTTAATACTTTTAACGTAGTTATTATGTTCCTTTATGATCAAATACCTTATGAAGAATAGCGACTGTCTTGCATCTATGGAAGGACGTTTTCTAATAAACTAAAGGCAAAGAAAAACGCGTCGTCAGAGTTAGACAGCTGGTCACCTACAATCACTGCAGGCGGGAGGCTAGTACTACAAGAGAGTGCATGAATTTAAATACCTTGGGGCACTTTTCACTGAGAACTCGTCATGTGAAGCAGAGATCATTGCTAAAATACAAGTAGGAAAACCGATCTTACCACGGCCCAGCACAACTGCTTCGGTCCAGATAATTCTCCAGACAGCTCAAGACTCGACTATACGGAACCCTGATCAAACCTGTTCTATATGGCTGTTAGACAAGGAGTATCCAGAAACAGGACTTCCTCAAGCTCCTCGTTTTTGGGATAAAAGTGCTTCAGAAGATCTTCAGTCCGGTTCTGGATGCAGACACAGGGGAATGGAGGATCAGACACAACCAAGAGCTTGAGGAACTATACTAGCGGCAGTAACTGTCAAAGCCAAACGAACGCAGTGGGGTGGCTATGTGGCACGGATGGAAGATCACAGATGGTCCCGGAAGCTCCTGGATTTCCTATCTACAGGAAAGAGACCTCCAGTGAGACCCAAGAAGCGTTGGAGGAATGGTCTCCATGAAGATTTAAACCAAGCATCAATAGATGTGGACATATGGCGGATAGCAGCAATGGACAGAATAAAATGGAGGAGGAAACTTGTAGCAGCGTGCATTCCACTGGGCCCGATCATGTAGAAGAAGAAGAAGAAGAAGAACAAGAACAAGAACAAGAACAAGAAGAAAGAAACAAAAAACCTCATGAAGCATGAAGAAGAAAGGAAACTGTACATGTGCACGTAGCTGAAGATGAAAATATGTTTTAGTAATGTATTCAAAAAACCAATGTTAACAATACAGTCCTCAACTGTGCAGTCTGGTCCGCTAAGTTCGATATTAAACTTTGTGTGCTGAAATAAAAATGGATTTAAAGCAATAACAACGCAAAAGTACTTGAATTTACTCGCCAACTCTTCTAACGAAATGTTTTCGATTGCTGTAGAATAAGATATGTTAAATAACCAAGCACTTTCAGAACAGGAAAACTCATGAACAGTCAAACTATTTTACCAACAGTATAATCTCTCGATGTCTATTGTAGAGCGCAACCTTTGTTTGTTATTCCTAAGTCATTAAATAACGGTCAGAGGTCTCCAACTATTTAGGATTCACAAAAATAATGTATAATTTGTGTGTGTGTGTCAGGGAGAGGGAGAGGGAGGGACAGAGAGGGGGGGGGAGAAAGGAGAGATCTCTGAGACAGCGAATGACTTATGTGCAACAATGAGTAATTGGCCAAGAGTTACTAAATGTCAACAATCATTCGTGTTTGATCACGTTGGCCTCCCGGTCGTAGGTCTGACCTGTCTTGTTTTATTTAAGCCACTCAAGGATACTTGTGTTATTTTAGTCCATTCGCCGAGTCATACAGCCCACAAACAGGTTTCGCTTACCATGGTGAATGAGACGAAGTCGAAGCGGCCAACCAGTTCTTGCACCTGTCGGCTGGTGGCGTTAGCAGCCGGCTTCGTGACAGTTCGCACTCATCGCCGCTAGGTGGCTCTGCGTTCGAATCCGGAGGTGCCATGCTTCCGCAGCGGGATGAATAATTCAGAGTCCTGCGGGACCCGATGCGTTGTGAGTCGTCGTTGGGGCAGAGGGCGCGAAGAAATATAGATGGGATGGTGGCGAGCCGCACTTGTACGGCAATATCTGCGCCGCACGAGGCGAATACCCAATGGGATTCCGCTAGCCACAGGGCACGGTGCGCCTCTCCCAATATGGCTGCGGTAGCGAAGCTAGGCTCGGAATACTGAGGGCCACGACGCATCGAATAGCCATTGTCGGGTACGCGCCAATGCGGTACCAGAATGTAAAAGAACGAGATAACGGGGAGTACCTTATTACGCAGGCAGTATGCCTATCGCAAAGGTAGCACTCTAGAGGCAAAATGGCATGCTATTTGTAATAAAACACGGATGTTGGATTGAATCCTCTACTTCAAGGGCAGTCACCTTTTTTTTATCCATCGCCCTCTTTTGTATATATATTAGTGGTAACATTTTTTAACCGCCCACCAGTTCCACAGAACTGGTGATTTATAAGTAAGGAAGTAACATTACTTTGTAAAATTTATAAAGGCAACTCACAGCGAGTTAAAGCACGTATTAATAGTAACTTACTAAATAATTTATGTCACAATTTTATGAACACCTAATGAAAATGTTTTAAGACCGCTACCACCTACTGCCCAACACGAAAAATGATCACACATTAAGTGAGTGGTAGGGACATGGTTGCTACCACTGCTCTACGCGATACTTGAGACAAATCATTAACGGACGCAAAAGTCTTACCTGCTGTGTATCTAGGAGGCTTGAGTAATCTGCTAGTGTTCTCAACATTTGAGGGCCACCATTTTTTCCAAGACTGACGCGATCACGAATTGGAAACCACAGTCAAAATTTAAAAAAAAAATGTTTTATTTGCAACAATTAGTTAAACCTTGCAGCTACTTGTCTACATTGTCACGGCTCTTAGATATTTATCATATGTTACCAACTTCCGCTCCCCCTCCCCCCCCCCCCCCCCCCCCCCCCATGAACCATGGACCTTGCCGTTGGTGGGGAGGCTTGCGTGCCTCAGCGATACAGATGGCCGTACCGTAGGTGCAACCACAACGGAGGGGTATCTGTTGAGTGGCCACACAAACGTGTGGTTCCTGAAGAGGGGCAGCAGCCTTTTCAGTAGTTGCAGGGCAACAGTCTGGATGATAGACTGATCTGGGCTTGTACCTCTAACCAAAACCGCCTTGCTGTGCTGGTACTACAAACGGCTGAAAGCAAGGGGAAACTACAACTGTAATTTATACCCACAGGGCACACAGCTTTACTGTATGGTTAAATGATGATGGCGTCCTCTTGGGTAAAATATTCCTGAGGTAAAATAGTCCCCCATTCGGATCTCCGGGCAGGGACTACTCAAGAAGATGTCGTTATCAGGAGAAGGAAAACTATCATTCTACGGATCGGAGCGTGGAATGTCAGATCCCTTAATCGGGAAGGAAGGTTAGAAAATTTAAAAAGAGAAATAGATAAGTTAAAGTTAGATACAGTGGGAATTAGTGAAGTTCGGTGGCAGGAGGAACAAGACTTTTGGTCAGGTTAATACTGGGTTAAAAATACAAAATAGGGGTAAAGCCGGAGTAAGTTTAATAATGAACAAACAAACAAAAAATAGGAGTGCGGGTAAGCCATTACAAACAGCATAGTGAACGCATTATTGTGTCCAAGATAGACACGAAGCCCACGCCTAACACAGTAGTACAAGTTTATGTGCCAACTAGCTCTGCAGATGATGAAGAAATTGATGAAATGTATAATGAGATAAAAGAAATTATTCAGGTAGTGAAGGGAGACGAAAATTTAATAGTCATGGGTGAATGGAATTCGAGAGTAGGAAAAGGGAGAGAAGGAAACATAGGTGAATATGGATTGGGGGTAAGAAATGAAAGAAGAAGCCATCTGGTAGAATTTTGCACAGAGCATAACTTAATCATAGCTAACACTTGGTTCAAGAATACATGGAAGAATCCTGGAGATACTAAAAGGTATCACATAGCTCCGAATAAATCGTGACATTAAATTAACCAAAGTAATACGAATAATGAGTGAGCAAATGGAACACCACGAGCTAACACAAGAATGCCTAAATGCATGTCGCACCTTCCCACCGTGAGACCGACGCAGTTCCGAGGGGAGAAACGAGAACAGAAGCCGAGAACAGAACCGTGTTAAGCTAGAAGGCCCTGCGATAAGGGATGGACTGGACACCCACGTCGCCAGCTAACCACCAGGGCCACACAACCCGCAAGTTTTAGCGTGAGACTTTTTCGTGTCTCTGTTACGTTGCAAACTTTAAAAACATTGCCCCACCACGAAAAGAATAACATTTGTCATTGGATAGAGAGAATTTTTGTAGGCGGAGCTTAAGGTTAACATTGAGACTCTGATTGGTCGGATGAAAACACAGCCAGATAGGTTTTTTAAACCAACTTCGGTAAACTGTAGTAAGGAGAAGTTAGGAGAGAGTTAGTTCCGAGACGGCGAGCTGGATGGCTGCTGCGCCGGCCGCCGTCCCCCTGACGAACATCGACAAGGTAATGAACGAACGCACGCGATGCCGCATAACAGCGCATAAAGCTTCACTCAGAACGGCAGAAGTCTCATCTGTTACACCCCCTTTTTGCGTAATACGAGTGTCGATCGTCAATTAAAGCTCATGGTGTTCACATTTGCCACTTGAAGTAAAAATCTGAAACGCGAGGATTTTTTTGTTATGTAGTTATTGAGAAGCCACATCAGCCACTGTAATTTACGACAAGTTAGATAAGTAATTGAAGATAATTGAGGGTCACTGTAGACCATTTTGATAGTTTTCTCTTTTGTGAAACTTAAATTAAACCTAGATTATAGATGTTATATGGCATAGGTCATCCTTCGATCCATTGTAGAACTTGGAAACCCATTCAGGGAATATTCGTTCACATTTTTGTTGAACGCAGTTGGTTTTTCCATCCTGTATTAAAACACTTCCTTTTATCAATAGTGCAATTTATAAACAATGTTTTGTGAGTAGAATAAAATTTCCAATGGTAAAGGTGACTGCTTTTTCGACGTTATTTTACCAGCTAACTAAAAATAGGAAAGCCTTGAACCCCTTCCACTAAATTTAGTTAGTATTAAGATTCTATTACAGGAAGTGCAGTGGAGCTGACTCTGAAATCATTAAGTATTTGGTTGTATCATCGCTAGTCTCACTGAACTCTTCTGAATTCTAAATGTCATGTGTGTTCTTGCGTTTCATTACCAGCAACGGGTCCCAGGTTCAAAATAGTCAATTCCCTAAAAAACACGCTCAGAGCGTCCTTGCGCGGATGTGGTAGAGAGACACGATATAGAACAAACAGACACCACCATGAATGTTTAGATGAGCACTGAAAGACCTGAGTCGAAACAAGGCCCCCGGAGTAGACAACATTCCATTGGAACTACTGACGGCCTTGGGAGAGCCAGTTCTGACAGAACTGTACCATCCGGTGAGCAAGATGTATGAGACAGGCCAAATACCCTCGGACTTCAAGAAGAATATAATAATTCCAATCCCAAAGAAAGCAGGTGTTGACAGATGTGAAAATTACGAACTATCAGTTTAATAAGTCACAGCTGCAAAATACTAACACGAATGGGAAAACTGGTAGAAGCTGGCCTCGGGGAAAATCTGTTTGAATTCCGTAGAAATATTGGAACACGGGAGGCAATACTGACCCTACGACTTATCTTAGAAGAAAGATTAAGGAAAGGCAAACCTACGTTTCTAGCATTTGTAGACTTAGAGAAAGCTTTTGACAGCGTTGACTGTAATACAGTCTTTCAAATTCTGAAGGTGGCGGGGTAAAATACAGGGAGTGAAAGGCTATTTACAATTTGTACAGAAACCAGATGGCAGTTATAAGAGTCGAGGGGCATGAAAGGGGAACAATGGTTGGTAACTGAGTGAAACAGAGTTGTAGCCTCTCCCAAATGTTATTCAATCTGTATATTTAGCAAGCTGTAAAGGAAACAAAAGATAAATTTGGAGTAGTTATTGAAATCCATGGAGAAGAAATAAAAACTTTGAGGTCGCCGACGACATTGTAATTCTGTCAGAGACAGCAAAGGACCTGGAAGAGCAGTTGAACGGAATGGACAGTGTCTTGAAAGGAGGATATAAGATGAACATCAACAAAAGCAAAACGAGGCTAATGGAATTTAGTCGAATTAAGTTGGGTGATGCTGAGGGAATTAGATTAGAAAATGAGACACTTAAAGTAGTAAAGGAGTTTTGCTATTTCGGGAGCAAAATAACTTATGATGGTCGAAGTAGAGAGGATATAAAATGTAGACTGGCAATGGCAAGGCAAGCGTTTCTGAAGAAGAGAAATTTGTTAACATCGAATATAGAATTAAGTTTCAGGAAGTCGTTTCTGAAAGTATTTGTATGGAGTGTAGGCAGGCAGGGAAGTGAAACATGGGCGATAACTAGTTTGGACAAGAAGAGAATAGAAGCTTTCGAAATATGGTGCTACAGAAGAATGCTGATGTTTAGATGGGTAGATCAGATAACTAATGAGGAGGTATTGAATAGAATTGGGGAGAAGAGAAGTTTGTGGCACAACTTGACCAGAAGAAGGGATCGGTTGGTAGGACATGTTCTGAGGCATCAAGGGATTACCAATTGAGTATTGGAGGGCAGCGTGGAGGGTAAAAATCGTAGAGGGAGACCAATAGATGAATACACTAAACAGATTCAGAAGGATGTAGGTTGCAGTAGGCACTGGGAGGTGAAGAACCTTGCACAGGATAGAGTACCACGGAGAGCTGCATGAAACCAGTCTCAGTACTGAAGGCCACAACAACAAACAACAACCTGTAATCTGATCGAAAACCTTTTTTTATGAAAGTCTAATTATTCATTTTGGGAGCGGTGTGCAGGCGACCTGTAGCTTAACAACCTCTATGATTATTATTATGTTCGTGACAAATACGCATAAATGTGTCAGTTTCCTACAGGACATTCGTCGTTGACGGTGATTTTACCAATTGAAGAAGCCTGAGAAATTTGCCTAGCCACGCCAACTGTCATTCTGCTCCCTACACCACGCGACACAGTATTATAAACACCAGAAGATGCAACTTAAAAGTTGCGAAACCGGTTGTGTTAGTCTCTAATCGACTTCAATTAATACCGTAGTTGCGGACTATCGGACTTCACATTCAGTTTTCTGTTTTAAAGATTGTAACATCTACATCTACGTCATTACTCTGCTATTCACAATAAAGTGCCTGGCAGAGAGTTCAGTAAACCACCTTCAAGCTGTCTCTCTACCGTTCCACTCTCGAACGGCGCGCGGGAAAAACGAGCACCTACATTTTTCTGTGCGAGCCCTGATTCCTCTTATTGTATCGAGATGATCATTTCTCCCCATGTAGGTGGGTGCAAACAGAATGTTCTCGCAATCGGAGGAGAAAACTGGCGTTTGAAATTTCTTGAGAAGATCTCGTCGCAAAGAAAAACGCCTTTGTTTTAATGATTGCCAATCCAATTCACGTATCATTTCTGTGACACTATCTCCCCTATTTCGAGGTAATACAAAACGAGCTGCCCTACTTTGTACCTTTTCGATGTCAGCCGTCAGTCCCACGTGATGCGGATTCCACACCGCACAGCAATACTCCAGGATATGGCGGACTAGCGTGGTGAAAGCAGTCTCTTTAGTAGACCTGTTGCACCTTCTAAGTGTTCTGCCAATGAATCGCAGTCTTTGTTTTGCTCTACCCACAATATTGCCTATGTGATCGTTCCCATTTAGGTTATTTGTAATTGTAATACCTAAGTATTTAGTTGAATTTACAGCCTTCAGATTTGTGAGACTTATCGCGTAATCGAAAATGTGAATAACTTCACACTTTCCTTTATTCAGGGTCTTTTGCCACTTTTCACATCACACAGATATCTTATCTAAATCATTTTGCAAGTCGTTTTGATCATCTGATGAGTTTACCAGACGATAAATGACAGCATCATCTGCAAACAATCTAACACTTCCTTGGGGAACGCCTGTGTATATACACTTGTGTTATACTGTATTAACAGTCACTCAGTTGCCCGCAACATTGTTCGGATATTGCTCCGACGTATTCGGATATCTCTAACGAGGTTAACGCAGCTAATTCACGCGTTTGCATTTTCGATGGTAAAATGTGTGTGGTGGGCCTGTCGTAGCCGAATTGCCGCTGAGTGTGCGTTGCCATCTACATCTACATCTACATCTACATGACTACTCTGCAATTCACATTTAAGTGGTTGGCAGAGGGTTCATTGAACCACAATCATACTATCTCTCTACTATTCCACTCCCGAACAGCGAGCGGGAAAAACGAACACCTAAACCTTTCTGTTCGAGCTCTGATTTCTCTTATTTTATTTGGATGATCATTCCTACCTATGTAGGTTGGGCTCAACAAAATATTTTCGCATTCGGAAGAGAACGTTGGTGACGGAAATTTCGTAAAAAGGTCTCGCCGCGACGAAAAACGTCTATGCTGTAATGACTTCCATCCCAACTCGTGTATCATATCTGCCACACTCTCTCCCCTATAACGCGATAATACAAAACGAGCTGCCCTTTTTTGCACCCTTTCGATGTCCTCCGTCAATCCCACCTGGTAAGGATCCCACACCGCGCAGCAATATTCTAACACAGGACGAACGAGTGTAGTGTAAGCTGTCTCTTTAGTGGACTTGTTGCATCTTCTAAGTGTCCTGCCAATGAAACGCAGCCTTTGACTCGCCTTCCCCACAATGTTATCTATGTGGTCCTTCCAACTGAAGTTGTTCGTAATTTTAACACCCAGGTACTTAGTTGAATTGACAGCCTTGAGAATTGTACTATTTATCGAGTAATCGAATTCCAACGGATTTCTTTTGGAACTCATGTGGATCATCTCACACTTTTCGTTATTTAGCGTCAACTGCCACCTGACACACCATACAGCAATCTTTTCTAAATCGCTTTGCAGCTGATACTGGTCTTCGGATGACCTTACTAGACGGTAAATTACAGCATCATCTGCG
This sequence comes from Schistocerca gregaria, assembly GCF_023897955.1. Classification (NCBI taxonomy): domain Eukaryota; kingdom Metazoa; phylum Arthropoda; class Insecta; order Orthoptera; family Acrididae; genus Schistocerca; species Schistocerca gregaria. The sequence continues at coordinate 1,158,459,130 of NC_064920.1, read as the reverse complement.
AACAACCTAAGAGAACTGCTCAGATTGTCACCCAGGTCATTTATATAGATCAGGAACAGTAGAGGTCCCAGGACGCTTCCCTGGGGAACACCTGATATCACCAGATAAGGAAAGCGAGCAGGTTTCCTGTGATGGTCGCTGAGCGCTCACCGTCCACACCGCGAGCACGTTCGCTTCCACGTACATGGTTGATTTCACATCCCGCGCTAGAGCGCCTTAAGACTCGTTTCAGTCATAGCCAGACGCCCAAAGCTCGCTGTGTTAGGGTTACCAAGCGTCTGGCTACTACGCGATCGTTCCCGGCTCAATGTATATAAAAAAGTGGATATAAAAGTCCCATATCAAGATCGCCAAAATTCCTTTACTGCTTACTGCTTTTAGCTAAATTACGAGCCTACTTCAGTTGTCAAGCAGTTTTCTGCAATCCCCTTAGCCTGACATGGCGTATATAGTTAACAATAAAGCCGTTTAGGAATCTTGAACTAGGATATTTATCCACACATTTTAACGTAACAAATCGTCTATTTGACAACGTAAATACGTGAATATATAAAAGTTCAACCTGTCTGTTTTGTTAGTCCTTTTAATGACGAAGCAGACAATGCACAACGAAGGCCTCCCAAGTCAATGACGTGAATAACCAATCAAAGTTCTCGTAATTTTAAAACAATTATCAGAGATACCTCATTATCAGAGCCGCGCGGGATAGCCGTGCTGTCTTATCACGGTTCTCGCAGCTCCCCACGTCGGAGGTTCGAGTCCTCCCTCTGGCATGTGTGTGTGTGTTGTCCTTAGCGTTAAATCAGTTTAAGTTAGATTACGTAGCGCGTAAGCCTAAGGACCGATGACCTCAGCAATTTGGTACCGTAGTCCTTACCAATTTCCAATTTTTAACAATCAGAAGATTTAGAGTGAACATAAACAATACATACATAATCATATATGAAGATGGTAACTGTTCTCGAAAGAGCAGATAACATTGATGACCGTGCAGCTTCTCTAGAATAAATGATAATTAATTGAAACGCTCAGCTGCCGACAGGTGTTGATGATATACCTCGATGGGGACAGCTGAAAATGTGTGCCGCGGCCGGGACTCAAACCCGGGATCTCCTGCTTACATGGCTGACGCTCTGTCCATCTGAGCCACCGAGGACACAGATGAATAGCACGTCTGCAATGACTTATCCCTTGCACGCTTCCCGTGATTTTGGAAAGTTGGGAATGTGGGTCTCATGGGAAGATTGCAATCGATAAGTCATTGCAGGCGTGCTATTCATCTGTGTCCTCGGTGGCTCAGATGGACGGAGTGTCAGCCATGTACGCAGGAGATCCCGGGTTTGAGTCCCGGCCGCGGCACATTTTCAGCACTCCCCATCGAGGTATATTAACAACACCTGTCGGCAGCTGAGGGTGATTTTGGACAGTTGGGAATGTGGGTCTCACGGGAACATTGCAATTGATAAGTCCCTGCCGTCGTGCTATTCATCTGTGTCCTATGTGGCTCAGATGGACAGAGCGTCTGCCATGTAAGCAGGAGATCCCGGGTTCGAATCCCGGTCGGGGCACACATGTTCAGCTGTCGCCATCGAGATACATCAACAACACCTGCCGGCAGCTGCGTGTTTCAATTAGTTACATACATAATAGGCAAAGACTACTTAGTATTCTCTCAGTCCGAACAGGCCACGGAGACCCAACGGTACCGACCAGCCGCCGTGTCATCCTCAGCCACAGGCGTCACTGGGTGTGGATATGGAGGGGCATTTGGTCAGCACACCGCTCTCCCGGTCGTATGTCAGTCTACGAGACCGGAGCTGCTACTTCTAAGTGAAGTAGTTCCTAAGGTTGCCTCACAAGGGCTGAGTGCACCCCGCTTGCCAACAGTGATCGCCAGACTGGACGGTCACCCATCCAAGTGCTAGCCCAGCCCGACAGCGCTTAACTTCGGTGATCTGACGAGAACCTGTGTTATCACTGCGGCAAGGCCGTTGACACTTAGTATTCTGGACATGTGAAATTAGAGCCGGATTAAAGCACTTTAAGCGGATGGTATTAGCTGATGTTCCGAACCAAGGAACACGCAGCAGGAACTATAGATATGTCTAGAAAAATGTAAACTTGTATGAAAGTAAATTATAAAATTGTATGAAAGTAAATTTAAAAAGCTTTTGGCATGTGTAGAGTGTACATCGTACTTGAAAACACAGCATAATTGAATTTTATTAGGAATCACTGAAATAAGCATAAAACTAGTTTACAGTTCCAGATCATACCGCTTACGTCGAAAGGGTGTTCTCTTTCATAAATGCCCAGTGAACAAAAGAACGCAATAAACTGCAAACCGACTCAATCACAAAGACGATGTTATTGTTGTGTAATCGAAAATTATCCTGTCAACTGTTCCAGGAAATGATTTGCAAGAAAAGTAACGTTCTTGAATAAATGGGTTCAAATGAGAAATATTAATACTTAGATACAGATTATTGTTCTTTCTTTATTATTTCAGTTGAAGTGACACAACTTATTGAATACCTTTTCGTTTACAGAATCAGAAGAAATGATAACTGTGTATTCTGTTCAATGAAGAGCTTTTTATTTACTTTGACCGAATATTATCTTAAGTAGGAAGAAACCTGAACAATTAAAAAGACTGAACACCTACTTGCTGTCATAACTGCCAAGTTAAAAGGCTGTTTACTGACTGTTTCTTAGTTTAATCACATTCAAGGGTAATTTAGCAAAAAATGTACTGTAACTGACACTTAAGGGGGGTAGGACGTCAAACGAGCCGACTTGGAGTAGGAGAGGCACCACACGACATTTTATTTTCCACTGTCTATATTTTTACAAATAAATTCATACAACCTTAGCAGCATGACCAGGAAAGTTTCAGGATTCATACTCATAGCAGTGGAAGCTCAAAAACGTAAGATAACACCTTTTTTTTTACATGTGAAATTACATCATTTTTTCACTTACTACTGGCTGCATTTGTTGCTATAAGTATACTTTTCTTCCTAAGTAAGAGAGATTCTTCCATGACTTTTGTACAGCGTACAAACCATAGGTACAGGTGATTGGAAGTCTAGAAGTTATTTAATTTATGACCAAATGAATGAACTGTTACATTTTAAACTTCATGTTTAGAAAAAACTCAAGTTTTATACTTAATTATCTCAATTTTTCCACCGTTTTTTAATAGATTTGGAAAATTCTAGAGTTTCGTACACCTGTAACTACTCTTTGTATGCTATGAAAAATTCATCGAAGAATCTGTCTTAATTAGGAAGAAAAGTGTACCAATAGCAACAAATGCAGCCAGTAATAAGTGAAAAAATGATGAAATTTCACATGTAAAAAAAGGTACTTTGCTACTTTGGAACTTGCACTGCAATGAGTGTGAGTCCTCAAACCTTCCTGGTCATGGTGACACAGTTTTATGAATTTATTTGTAATAGTATAGACAGTAGAAATTAAAATGTGCTGTGGTGACTATCCTGCTCCAAGTCGGCCCGCTGGACGTTGAAAGGTCTCTGTTGGATTCCTTACATGTTAATTTTTTTTTAAACTGTTGTCATTTACGGCGTACATTCCACTTCTAAATTTACTGTGGTGTTTAAGACTATCTAGGAGGAGATTGAGCAGTGGAACGTGTTACTTTGGCACATAATCAAGGACGGTCTGTCACACAACTACACTTTAAAACACAGTTTCTATGTAATTCATGTCACACAGTCTCATACGGAACCTACATCCGCTTTCTTTTATATACTGTATATGATAAGATACTGTCATCCCCCTTCCCTTCTGTGTTAAAGGATGAATGAGCAAATGTATTTCTAGTTGCATGCTCGATGGTAGCAGACAAGCCTGTCTGCTAAAGAACAGTAGGACCAACGACGGAACAGGAAGTTAGGCTTTCTAAAAGCAAAGAGGTTTCTATTCTTAGTATGGTCTATTCTTAGTGTGGTCCCTTGTCATGTTGGTATAGGAAGCTGCCTCTCTGGTCACTTTCTTTTGTATCTGTTAAGCACTCTCGGTAAGGGCCCAAGCAGTCTGTCCGCGGCGAGCGTCTGAAGTGGCAAGATCTTAAGTTCAGCCTAACTGAAAATTTAATCACCTTTATTTCAGGTTTAGATCTAAAATATCTAATGTTATCTTAAATTGCAACCCAGTGTAATTCGAGTGTGAAATTCAGAATATCTTCCAGTAGTTGCTTTGTCACTACTTTGTGGGAAAAGTGGAACCAGGTGTGGATGATCCGTAACTCTAACTAAGATCATCAATCTTAAATGCGAATGTGCGTGAGATTATAACGTCTCGTCTTGACAATATTTTTCAATATAGCAACTTTTCTTTATGTTCAACTCACGTGGGGTGTACTTTGTGAGACCAGTACCACGTGCTTATACAATTGTTTGACCCGTCAGGTTAATAGTAAGACGATAGTAACCAGTTCGAGGTTTTTCTTGTGTAATTTGTGTTTCGATGTAATTTATTGTAATTATCAAAATAATTGTGGAGTTACGCTCTTTGTGTAAACCAAGTTGACCACGCGAAGCATGTGGTGTAATCATCAAAGTAGCCCTCAGCTATTCTTTTCGGGAAGGTTTCACAGAGAGTTAGTATGAATTTAATATACCAGTGCGTGGTAATTTCATGACGGACAGGATTGCGCTACGAGCGTAACTTCTTTGGGTGAAAATTGAATCGGTTGGTTGTGGTTAATTTCCTCTTGCATTTGTTTCAACGTCCTTCGTGTGTTATTTTATGAATGCAGTGTTATATGCAGTCTCCCAATCTTGGCTCCATATTTGATGTGTTCCGTACGATTACAAACTCACATTTTCACAATCCTAAATAAGGCACCAGTTTTGTTATGAATGAAGTGTAGTATGCTGAAATTTTAACGGAACAATGATCAATGTTAAAATAAATGTCCAAAGGTAAATTAATTTATTTCTTTTCATTTAAAATCTATATTTATATATATATCACCGGTTGTCGTAAGACGACTATTAAAAGATTATAAAAGGTTAACTTCCCCAGATAGCTCACGGCTTTTAACCCGCTTTTATTGTCTTGAATATCAGCACCCCTTCCAGAACAAATTAATGCATCAATATTACAACGTCCTACCCCCCTTAATAAACGACTGAGAATACCTAATTGATTATGTCTCTGCTTTTACCACAAAGTGGCCAACTAAATACACTCCTGGAAATTGAAATAAGAACACCGTGAATTCATTGTCCCAGGAAGGGGAAACTTTATTGACACATTCCTGGGGTCAGATACATCACATGATCACACTGACAGAACCACAGGCACATAGACACAGGCAACAGAGCATGCACAATGTCGGCACTAGTACAGTGTACATCCACCTTTCGCAGCAATGCAGGCTGCTATTCTCCCATGGAGACGATCGTAGAGATGCTGGATGTAGTCCTGTGGAACGGCTTGCCATGCCATTTCCACCTGGCGCCTCAGTTGGACCAGCGTTCGTGCTGGACGTGCAGACCGCGTGAGACGACGCTTCATCCAGTCCCAAACATGCTCAATGGGGGACAGATCCGGAGATCTAGCTGGCCAGGGTAGTTGACTTACACTTTCTAGAGCACGTTGGGTGGCACGGGATACATGCGGACGTGCATTGTCCTGTTGGAACAGCAAGTTCCCTTGCCGGTCTAGGAATGGTAGAACGATGGGTTCGATGACGGTTTGGATGTACCGTGCACTATTCAGTGTCCCCTCGACGATCACCAGAGGTGTACGGCCAGTGTAGGAGATCGCTCCCCACACCATGATGCCGGGTGTTGGCCCTGTGTGCCTCGGTCGTATGCAGTCCTGATTGTGGCGCTCACCTGCACGGTGCCAGAAACGCATACGACCATCATTGGCACCAAGGCAGAAGCGACTCTCATCGCTGAAGACGACACGTCTCCATTCGTCCCTCCATTCACGCCTGTCGCGACACCACTGGAGGCGGGCTGCACGATGTTGGGGCGTGAGCGGAAGACGGCCTAACGGTGTGCGGGACCGTAGCCCAGCTTCATGGAGACGGTTGCGAATGGTCCTCGCCGATACCCCAGGAGCAGCAGTGTCCCTAATTTGCTGCGAAGTGGCGGTGCGGTCCCCTACGGCACTGCGTAGGATCCTACTGTCTTGGCGTGCATCCGTGCGTCGCTGCGGCCCGGTCCCAGGTCGACGGGCACGTGGACCTTCTGCCGACCACTGGCGACAACATCGATGTACTGTGGAGACCTCACGCCCCACGTGTTGAGCAATTCGGCGGTACGTCCACCCGGCCTCCCGCATGCCCACTATACGCCCTCGCTCAAAGTCCGTCAACTGCACATACGGTTCACGTCCACGCTGTCGCGGCATGCTACCAGTGTTAAAGACTGCGATGGAGCTCCGTATGCCACGGCAAACTGGCTGACACTGACGGCGGCGGTGCACAAATGGTGCGCAGCTAGCGCCATTCGACGGCCAACACCGCGGTTCCTGGTGTGTCCGCTGTGCCGTGCGTGTGATCATTGCTTGTACAGCCCTCTCGCAGTGTCCGGAGCAAGTATGGTGGGTCTGACCCACCGGTATCAATGTATTCTTTTTTCCATTTCCAGGAGTGTATAACGTCGAGGCCGGATGTTCTGTTCTCGGACGTGGCAAACCCTACGCGGAGTTTCCTTCTTCTGGTCCGCGAACTGTGCCGCACGCAGCGCTGACTCACCAGGTCTGTGGAGGCGTTGGCGGGCGCGCCCACTTCGTATCTCCGGACGGACACCACCCGGGGCGGCGCCTCCTCCTCTGCCATCCTGCAACACTGACCACAAACAAACGTCTCAGCACACACTAAAAAATAAAAAATAAAAACAAGCAAACACGTTTACTGGTGTTTCTCATGGCCTGGAACAGCCCACTCTAGTCGATGTCACTCGAGATCCCTGCTCGTCAGATGATGTACCTTGTAATTTCACATTCCGACTCGGAGACATACAGTACCTTAAAGCAGGGATTCCCAACCTCTTCAGCTGGCGGACCCCTTCTTCAGTCGAAAATCCATGGCGGACCCCTAGTCAGTCAAGAGCCCAGTAACTTAAAGTTTCAGAGTGAAAGCCATGTTCCCAATGACCCCCCCCCCCCTCCCCTCCCCCCGAAATATCAATAGTCTTTGGTTTACAGATGAATGAAAACAACTTGAAGGTCAAAAATCGACTTATGAAATAGCTAGTGCACTGCCAAAGCAAGTTTAACATTTAATGATGCCTGGGGCCGCATACGTGCCGGCGAGCGCTGTGATTGGTCGAAAAAGCTCGCTCCGCTCATCCGTAAAAGTTTCAGCTCATCTAGCGCCGTGAGCCGGCGCACAAACGACCCCCGTATTGTTGCGAAACAGTGGATCAGAGGAGCCGCATTCTCCGGCAATAAACTGTGTATGCGTTCTCACTTAGGAACCGCAAAGGCTGCTTGCGAATACGACTAGAAGTAAAAGTGCACAGGTTTTTCACACGAAAAAAAGTGATGAATTTGATCATTTTTTTATTCAATAATTTTATTCATTATTTTACAAGATTTGGTGAAAGGTGGCTGCGGACCCCCTAGAAAGAGCCGGCGGACCCCTGAGGGGTCCGCGGACCACACGTTGGGAAGCCCTGCCTTAAAGGCTGCACCAAAGATTAAATTGAGAGGGATGCACAATATAATCTCTGTAATGTTCATATAGATTCTCGTTTGTTTCATATTCAAGAAAGAGTTAAGATACACTTTCGAATGTTACCTAGGGGATGGACGTAACTTCTGGTGTGTGCAAAAGGCATCCATCTTGTTAGTATTTATGGTTTGTGCGACGAGCAGAGCAAGTCTTGAAACTTCCTGGCAGATTAAAACTGTTTGCCGGACCGAGACTCGAACTCGGGACCATTGCCTTTCGCGGGCACGACTCACGCCTCGTCCTCACAGCTTTACTTCTACATCTACATCCGTACTCCGCAAGCCACCTGACGGTGTGTGGTACTTCTGCCAGTACCTCGTCTCCTACCTTCCAGACTTTACAGAAGCTCCCTTGTGGACTTTGGGGAACTAGCACTCCTGAAAGAAAGGATATTGCGGAAGGTAGGAGACGAGGTACTGGCAGAAGTAAAGCTGTGAGGACGGGGCATGAGTCGTGCTTGGGTAGCTCATTTTGGTAGAGCACTTGCCCGCGAAAGGCAAAGGTCCCGTGTTCGAGTCTCGGTCCGGCACACAGTTTTAATGTGCCAGGAAGTTTCATATCAGCGCACACTCCGCTGCAGAGTGAATATCTCATTCTGAGAGCAAGTCTTATTGTCTTGTGAATAAAGAAAAAGTGAGAAGTATCGAAGTTTTACGAGGATTATTTAAAGCGACGTAGCATTGTATTCCTTGGTTTCTACCGTCTTTGCGAAGTAAACCGATGCCGACTTAGGAAGATACACACTGTCAACAAAGAGAAGAACATCGATGGCGACTAATGAATTAATATTGTGGCAGAAGGACTAAAAAATGGTTCAAATGGCTCTCAGCACTAGGGGACTTAACTTCTAAGGTCATCAGTCCCCTAGAACTTAGAACTACTTAAACCTAACTAACCTAAGGACATCACACACATCCATGCCCCAGGCAGGATTCGAACCTGCGGCCGTAGTAGTCAGGCGGTTCCAGACTGTAGCGCCTAGAACCGCTCGGCCACTTCGGCCGGCCCAGAAGGACTATTTCTACGTCTAAGATGAGAACTATTCACAATATACATAAATGACCTTGTGGATGACATCGGAAGTACACTGAGGCTTTTTGCGGATGATGCTGTGGTACATCGAGAGGTTGTAACAATGGAAAATTGTACTGTAATGCAGGAGGATCTGCAGCGAATTGACGCATGGTGCAGGGAATGGCAATTGAATCTCAATGTAGACAAGTGTAATGTGTTGCGAATACAAAGAAAGAAAGATCTCTTATCATTTAGCTACTATATAGCACGTCAGCAACTGGAAGCAGTTAATTCCATAAATTATCTGGGAGTACTCATTAGGAGTGATTTAAAATGGAATGATCATATAAAGTTGATCGTCGGTAAAGCAGATGCCAGACTGAGATTCATTGGAAGAATCCTAAGGAAATGCAATCCGAAAACAAAGAAAGAAGGTTACAGTACGCTTGTTCGCCCACTGCTTGAATACTGCTCAGCAGTGTAGGATCCGTACCATATAGGGTTGATTGAAGAGACAGAGAGGATCCGAGGGAGAGCAGCGCGCTTCGTTGCAGGATCATTTAGTAATCGCGAAAGCGTTACGGTGATGATAGATAAACTCTAGTGGAAGATTCTGCAAGATAGACGTTCAGTAGCTTTTGTTGAAGTTTCGAGAACATACCTTCCCTCCTATGTATATCTCGCGAAGAGACCATGAGGATAAAACCAGAGAGATTAGAGCCCACACAGACGCATACCGACAATCTTTCTTTCCACGTACTATACGAGACTGGAATAGAAGGGAGAACCTATAGAGGTACTCAAGGTACCCTCCGCCACACACCGTCAGGTGGCTTGCGGAGCATGTATGTAGATGTAGATGTAACACTATGATTAAATCTACAATGACATAGGATTCAAAAATATAATTAATCGGAATTTTAATTTTTTTACTGGCAAATTTCACGCAGCACTAAATTTGTCCTCATTCAAGCCGGTAAATACAGTTCATAAAAAAAAGCCTTTCAAAAGTTCTAAAGTTAAAGTTCCATTTCCATAACTTTTTCTCTTTTCAATATAATAAATAAATTTAATTTTTATTTGTTTCACTACAAGCTGCAACAGTTTCTGGTAAATGCGATGAATTCATCTGCATTGCGGACACTATAACGTGGCAAGGATCCGCGAGTGTACACAAAAGACAACATAAACCAGCGCTGGGAGAAGATCAGAGCCCAAACTACATCTCACAGGGTAGCCAGACTGCACCAGTATTTTGTGCTTCTGTGTTCTGAGTGTAGGTGCAGTAACCTAAGGCTGCATATAATGTCAAGCTGTAATTCATAAACTGATCCGGGCTATTACTCCGTGGTCGAATGGCTTTCACCTTAAAGCCCAACGTTTCGTCCCCATCTGCGAGGAACATTTTCAAGGAGATCGTAGCTTCTTTCAGTGTCCGATTCAAACCCTGGCTCGTTTCTGACTTCAGCATCATTACGCTTCCGCTCAGTGGCGTGACGCCACATGTTTTCCATGTTGTTGTTGTGGTCTTCAGTCCTGAGACTGGTTTGATGCAGCTCTCCATGCTACTCTATCCTGTGCAAGCTTCTTCATCTCCCAGTACCTACTTCAACCTACATCCTTCTGAATCTGTTTAGTGTATTCATATCTTGGTCTCCCTCTACGATTTTTACCCTCCACACTGCCCTCCAATACTATACTGGTGATCCTTTGATGCCGCAGAATATGCCCTACCAACCGATCTCTTCTTCTGGTCAAGTTGTGCCACACATTTCTCGTCTCTCCAGTTATATTCAATACCTCTTCATTAGTTATGTGATCTACCCATCTAATCTTCAGCATCCTTCTGTAGTACCACATTTCGAAAGCTTCTATTCTCTTCTTGTCCACACTATTTATCGTCCATGTTTCACTTCCATTCATGGCTACAGTCCATACAAATACTTTCAGAAACGATTTCCTGACACTTACTCTATACTCGATGTTAAGAATTTTCTCTTCTTCTAAAACGCTTTCGTTGCCATTGCCAGTCTACATTTTATATCGTCTCTACTTCGACCATCATCAGTTATTTTGTTCCCCAAATAGCAAAACTCATCTACTACTTTTAGCCTCTCATTTCTTAATCTAATTCACAGAGCATCACCCGATTTAATTCGTCTACATTCCATTATCGTCGTTTTGCTTTTGTTGATGTTCATCTTATGTTTTCCATAAGCGAGCTTAATTGGCCGTTATCGATTGCCGTCTTCCGCTGTTGCTATTACCCCACGGTGTAAAACAGGTCCCACCTTCAGCACCAGAATCCAGATGTCATTCAGTTTCACTCCCTCCTCCTTCCTACTGAAATTCCTGCGGTGTTTTACAATCTCTATGGCCTCTCTGGTATCCGGTGGCCTCTCACGGTATCCGCTTGTGGCTGCCACTACTCCTACAAAATGAATGCTGTGGTCTCCCTGCTGGAAAGCACGTTGTGCAACAGCTTATCTGCCAGTCTCCCCTCTTCTGCAATTGCCTTTGTGGTCTTCTGGTCCATAATATAAAGAACAATCAAACAATTTTAAATCAGAGATAGAAAAAAATTTAAATATTTGAAAATTTGTGGTAAGGTCTTATGGGACCAAACTGCCGATGTCATCGGTCCCTAAGCCTACACACTACTTAATCTAACTTAGACTAACTTACGATATGGACTAAACACACACTCATACTCATGCCCGTGGGAGGACTCGAACCTCCGACGGGGGAAGCCGCACGGACCGTGACAAGGAGCCTCAGATCACCTAAAATGCTCCCTAACCTCTGGGAGAAGTAAAGCATTTATAGGATTCTGTGTAGTTGTGGTTATGTGTACGTAAGTACTATAGAAAGGACTGTCAAAAATCGACTAGAAGAGTACAAATAACCGTGTAGGTCGGGCAACCACAGCTGAAGAACTTGTACGTTATGTGAAGGACAATGAAAAAATTTTTAATATCAAAGATGGTAAAGTAGTTTATGTTAAACTGGGTGAAAGTCCAAATCCGTGACACCTGTTATTGTGTCATACAGGGAAAAACACAACATACAGCTAGCTATTACGGATTTGACTTTTCACTCAGTTTAACATAAACTACTTTACCATCTTTGATTTTAAAATTTTTTCACTGTCCTTCACATAACGTACAAGTTCTTCAGCTGTGGTTGCCCGACCTTCACGGTTATTTGTACTCTTCTAGTCGATTTTTGACAGTCCTTTCTATAGTACTTACGTACACATAACCACAACTACACAGAATCCTATAAATGCTTTGCTTCTCCCAGAGGTTAGGGAGCATTTTAGGTGATCTTGTATCTTCCGGGTGGGTTTGTAGCTTCCGTGACGTTCGCTTATTCAAGATTTTTCCTATTCTGTCAGTGACGTCTTTAATGAAATGTAGGAAAACTTCCGATTTTACCGGCGGCTGCGTATCACTATGATTTCCGTGCGGTGGTGTTAACGCTCTTTTCACTTCAGCGAACGAACAACTCTTCTTGATCAGTGGACTGGTGAGATATTTTAAGTCTGCCTCAAGCCGCTCTGGTTCTCAGATTTTCCTTGCTCCGTCCGCCAACGTGTTTATGATGCCTCGCATTTGTCGTGTGTGGTGGTTCGAATCCCTGTGAAGGTAACGGTCTTTGTGCGTGGGTTTTCAGTAAATTGTGTGGCCCAAGCTACCATCTTCCTTCTTGAAACCTAGCCCAAGAAGAAAATTTAATCTTCCCCCGGCCTCCTTCTCCATGGTAAACTGAATCTTCGGACTGATCCAGTTAGACGTTTGTGAAACGACCCAGTTCTTCCCTTCCATGCCGCCACTAAAGAAAAGTATCATCCACGAACCGGATCCGAATATTCGGTGTCTTGTTCGCAGTTTCCGTTGCCTGCTCCTCGAATTTTTCTATAAAGAATTTCGCTATAAGTTGATTTAACGAGCACCCCATCGCGACATCATCCGTCCGTTCATAAAACTCATCGTTCCATTTGAAATACGAGGTTGTGAGGCATTATTTAAAATGTTACGTAACATCGAGAGGAAAATTCCGATTCAGCTGTTGCAACACTTCATATTTTACAATGTCATGTTACGTTGGAAGAGGCACAATTTCAAGAAAAGCATTTCCCCTGACCGCCATGACTGTCCTTTCTTATACCTATCTATTTGTGCAGTCACATGAGAAAAAGTGGTGACCTATCATCTGCTTGCTCGTCAATATTGATATTACTAAATACACCTTATTAGCTGATAACAGCACCTAGAAAGAAGAAATGATTAAGTCCATGTATGTACGAGGGTGAGTCAAATGAAAACCTTACATTTGTAATAACAAATAGAAATTTCGCGCCTTTTACCTGTAAGTTGGTAAGCGTGCTACAAACAGCGTGCAGAATGGCCTCTAGGTGGCAGCATAGTGCAGATGCACATATACGGTTGTAGCATCAGTATAAAGATGGCCACCCCACTCGCGACTTGCACCAGGGACGAATGGCGTTCTGTTATTCGGTTTTTACGTATTGAAGCTGTGAAATTAATTGAAATTCATCGACGAATGAAGGTTCAGTACGGTGATGCATGTGTGTCACTGCAGCAAGTCTATGAATGGAGTAGGAAGTTCGCAAATGGTGTGACTTCAGTGGAAGATGCTCCTCGTCCCGGTCAGGCACAACGAATTGTGGCTCCACAGAACACTGCAGCAGTTGAAGCCATAGTGAAGTAAAACCGCTGAGTGACACTGAATGACATTGCAGCATGCTTACAGATTAGTCATGGGTCGGCAGACTACACTGTGCATGATGTGCTCCAGTTTGACAAAGTGCCTGCAAGATGGGTGCCACGGCAGCTGACTCCTGAAATGAGAGGACGACATGTTGATGCTTGTGAAGAACTTCTTCGGCACTTCGAACGAGAAGGAGAAAGCTTCCCTGCAAGAATCGTTACTAGGGACGAAACCTGGGTTCAATTCCACCAACCGGAAACGAAGAGAGCGAACAAGGAATGGCGCCATTCCTCATCACCAAAACCAAAGATGTTTCGAACAGAACCATCAGCAGGTAAGGTTATGCTGACTCTCTTTTGGGACGAAAAAGGCGTCATTTTGAAACACTGTGACCAGTGGATCATAAAAAGACCTCCTAAAAAATCACATGTGGCCTGCAATCAAATCAAAGCGACGTGGACGGCTGTCAGCAAGTGTCTTTTTGCAACATGGCAATGCAAGGCCGCACACTGCCCGTACAACAGTTGCACAATCACAGACCTGCATTTTAAGTGTCTTCCTCATCCACCATACTCACCAGACCTTGTCCCATATGTTTGGACCACTAAAAGACACAGTGGGAGGAAAGAAGTTCCGTCGTTTGATGGAGAGGTAGGCCACGCGGTGCATGAATGGTTGCGCGGACTACCATAAGAATTTTTTTCTGAAGGAATTTATGCACTTTGTAAGCGCTGGAGGACTTGCATTGAGTGTGGGGGAGATTACGTTAGAAAGTGATACTGCTTTGCACCACTTCTTCACAGTAAATAATATTTAAAAAATATTTAAGATTTTCAATGGACTCATCCTCGTATCAACTGTCTTTTAATATGATCTTCTGGTCTTCTCAGCTGCTCTCTCGGACATGCGTGCAGGGACTTTTCCTTGTACTTCGGAACAACACCGCCAGTGCATTATCGTATTTATCCCCTGACACCCGGAGAGCGAATTTCAACTAAAATGTCTCCCCTGGCCGGGAATACTGTATAAATAATTGATTCACGAGTGCAAGTTCTAGACACATGGTTGACGAAAGATGGAAGTTTGCTTCCGGCCGTGAGTCGTGTTCGGTCAGAGGGTTGGCTGCCGTCTGTACAGAGTGAAGCATTCGGCGATGTACTTGAAGGTGTGTCACGTAACGTCCGATTAGACCAAATGTTGGGGGGAAAAATAAAAATGGTAAGGCGAGCGCTAGCGATAAGTGAGAAATTTTGATTCGAGTCCCGGACCAATACAAATCTTCATTATCGTCATTGCATTATACAGCTGATGGTTGTTCACAATTGCGATGCATTAATGCATTTCTTACCAGCTGTTGCCGCGGCAGAACTCGCCCGTTGTCTGAAGCGACTTTACATTGTCCTTCGCAACAACAGAGGCACTGCAATATCGTGAATCACTAGAGGTGTGTTTTGTCGTCTCGTTCGACTTTAAGCACAATATGTCTTCAACCAACCCAAATGTCGTCTTCGGATGCTGCGAGGTTTGCTGTTGTGTTTACTCGCTCCCTGAACTCCAACGAGACTGTGAACTATTCCTGGTCTCTCGCCGCTATTTATAGCCGAGTTCGGTTCCCGGTGCCCGCTAGACCCTTCGATGCTCCTCGGAGCTCGCAGTGATAGCCTGTCAAATGCAAATTTTCTCAGAGTATACCAGTTCTGGTGAATGTGTTGGTTGGTGCCACCTTAATGAGTTGGGTACTGAACCCCTCTCCTTGTTTAAATTGAATACCCTGTGCGCATCCATTAGGTTTTCTAACATGTTGACGCCATGCCATTTTTCTTCGTGTTGGCTGTTATTTCCCTTAGTAAAACAGATTTCAAAGACGTTGCTTGTGGATTATTTTACAATTACATATTGCAAGAAACTTGATATCAAAGCGGGTGCCAGAAACAAATATAAAACACGTATCAGCGATCCAACTGTGACAGAGGTTTCCCATTAAAACTTGATATGGTAATATGTTGTTTTAACCTGATAATATAATAATTTTAAAATTCACTTGACGCCTTCCTGAGAGACAGTCTCCATTCATTCCAAATTAATAATATAAGTGTAGACCAGATGTATTTGAAAGAAATACTATCGGCAGCAATTGAGAGATTTATACCAAATAAATTAACAAACGACGGAGCTGTTCCTCCTCGGTGCACAAAACGGGTCAGAACATCCCAAATGTAAACAGACGCAAAATCCCTAAGATTGGCGACCTTTTACATAATATCGAACTTTAGCGCGGATTTCAAAGCGAGATGCTCATAATAGTTTCCACAGCGACACTTTGTTTCGAAAACAGGCAGAAAATCCAAGGAGATTCTGGTCGTATGTGAGATATGTTAGCGTCAAAAAACAATCAATGCTTTCTCTGCGAGATAGCAATGGAGATACTATCGGAGACAGTGCTGCCAAAGCAGAGTTCCTAAACACAGCCTTCCGAAATGCCTTTACAAAAGAAGATTAAGTAAATACTCCAGAATTCGAATCGAGAACAGCTGCCAAAATGAGTAACGTAGAAGTAAATATCCTCGGAGTACTCAAGCTACTTAAATCACTTAATAAGAGCAAGTCTTCTGGTCCAGACTGTATATTAGCTAGGGTTCTTTCAGAGTATGCTGGTGCAATACCTCCATACTTAACAATCATATACAACCGTTCGCTCGACGAAAGATCCGTACCCAAAAACTGGAAAGTTGCACAGGTCACACCAATATTCAAGAAAGTTACTTGGAGTAATCCACTAAATTACAGGCCCATATCGTTAACGTCGACATGAAGCAGGATTTTGGAACATATATTGTGTTCAACATTATGAATTACCTCGAAAAAAACGGTCGTTTGACACACAGTCAACATGGGTTTAGAAAACATCGTTCCTGTGAAACGCATCTAGCTCTTTATTCACAAGGAGCGTTGAGTGCTATTGACAAGTTATTTCAGATCTATTCCGTATTTCTGGATTTCCGGAAGGCTTATGACACTGTACCAGCGGCTCGTAGTGAAATTTCGTGCTTATGCAATATCATCTCAGTTATGTGAATGGATTTATGATTTCCTGTCAGAGAGGTAGTAATTGACGGAAAGTCATCGAGTAAAAGAGAAGTGATTTCTGACGTTCCCCAAGGTAGTGTTATAGGCCCTTTCCTGTTCCTTATTTATGTAAACCATTTTGGAGGCAATCTGAGCAGCCGTCTTCGGTTGTTTGCAGATGACGTTGTTGTTCATCGACTAATAAAGTCATTAGAAGATCAAAACAAACTGCAAAACGATTTAGAAAAAATTATCTGAATGGTGCAAAAAGTGGCAGTTTACCCTAAATAACGAAAAGTTATGTGTTAAAAGGGAATCGTTAACTTCGGATACACGAAAAATCAGTATAATCTAAAAGCCGTAAATTCAACTAAATACCTAGGTATTACAATTACGAACAACTTAAATTGGAAGGAACATAGAGAATATTTTGAGGGGAAGGCTAATATTTTAAGGGGAAGACTATCAAATACTGTGTTTTATTGGCAGGACACTTAGAAAATGTAACAGACCTACTAAGGAGACTGCGTACACTACGCTTGTCCGTCCGCTTTTAGAATACTGCTGCGCAGTGTGGAATCCTTACCAGATAGGGACTGACGGAGTATACAGAAGAAGTTGAAAGAAAGACAGCGCGTTTTGCATTATCGCGAAATATGGGAGAGAGTGTCACAGAAATGATACAGGATTTGGGCTAGACATCATTAAAAAAAATGAAAGGCGTTTATCGTTGCGATGGAATCTTCTCACGAAATTCTAATCATGAACCTTCTCCTCCGAATGCGAAAATATTTTGTTGACACCGACCTACATAGGGGGGAACGATCGTCACGATATAATAAAGGAAATCAGAGCTCGTACGGAAAAATACAGGTGTTCATTGTTTCCGCGCGCTGCACGAGTTTGGAATAATAGAGAATTGTGTTGGTGGTTCGATGAACCCTCTGCCAGGCACTTAAATGTGATTCGCAGAGTATCGCACGAAGTAATGGCCGCTATCGACTGGGGATCCCAAATTAATTCCGTATTTCTACATTTCGGGAAAGCATTTGACACCGTTCCTCACAAGCGACTTCTAATCAAGCTGCGGGCCTATGGGGTATTGTCTCAGTTGTGCGACTGGATTCGTGATTTTCTGTCAGGAACGTCGCAGTTCGTAGTAATAGACGGCAAATCATCGAGTAAAACTGAAGTGATATCAGGTGTTCCCCAGGGAAGCGCCCTGGGACCTCTGCTGTTCCTGATCTATATAAATGACCTGGGTGACAATCTGAGCAGTTCTCTTAGGTTGTTCGCAGGTGATGCTGTATCATCTAGTAAGGTCATCCGAAGACCACTATCAGTTGTAAAGCGATTTAGAAAAGATTGCTGTATGGTGTGGCAGGTGGCAGTTGACGCTAAATAACGAAAAGTGTGAGGTGATCCACATGAGTTCCAAAAGAAATCCGTTGGCATTCGATTACTCGATAAATAGTACAATTCTCAAGGCTGTCAATACAACTAAGTACCTGGGTGTTAAAATTACGAACAACTTCAGTTGGAAAGGCCACATAGATAATATTGTGGGAAAGGCGAACCAAAGGTTGCGTTTCATTGGCAGGACACTTAGAAGACGCAACAAGTCCACTAAAGAGACAGCTTACACTACACTCGTTCGTCCTGTGTTAGAATATTGCTGCGCGGTGTGGGATCCTTACCATGTGGGATTGACGGAGGACATAGAAAGGGTGAAAAAAGGGCAGCTCGTTTTGTATTATCATGTAATAGGGGAGAGAGTGTGGCAGATATGATACGCGAGTTGGGATGGAAGTTATTACAATAAAGACTTTTTCGTCGCGGCGAGATCTATTTACGAGCATGCCGTTGTGATCGAGCGGTTCTAGGCGCTTCAATCAGGAACCGCGCGACTGCTTCGGTTGCAGGTTCGAATCCTGCCTCGGGCATGTATGTGTGATGTCCTTAGGTTAGTTAGGTTTAAGTAGTTATAAGTTCTAGGGGACTGATGACCTCAGATGTTAAGTCCCATAGTGCTCAGAACCATTTGAACCATTTTTCTATTTACGAAATTTCAGTCACCAACTTTCTCTTCCGAAAGCGAAAATATTTTGTTGAGCCCAGTCTACATAGGTAGGAATGATCATCAAAATAAAATAAGAGAAATCAGAGCTCGAACAGAATGGTTTAGGTGTTCGTTTTTCCCGCGCGCTGTTCGGGAGTGGAATGGTACAGAGATAGTATGATTGTTGTTCGATGAACCCTCTGCCAAGCACTTAAATGTAAACTGCAGAGTATTCATGTGGATGTAGAAGTAGATGTAGATGTTAATACTTGCATCCATATTTTAAAGCTCCTCCTCTAAAGGATATACTTCTTTTCATCAATTAATGTGTCACATCAAAATTTTTCCATTTGACGTCCTTACTCTTGGAGCTTCAGACTTTATCCTCTAGGTCATTTCTGCTTGATATTCGGACTGCATTTGTTCAACGAATACAGCGGAGTAAAGTGTGACCCGGCCTGTTTATTTCAGCGGCCTCGGTTCTCCGGGCAGCTCCCATTGCTCGGCGAGCTGACTCACGACCCTGTCCTCGGTTCCGCTCCATACGAGGCGCAGAACCGGCCTCTGCACCTCCATTGCTCCCGCCCCCCCCCCCCCCTCCAAACCTGCCCCCCCCCCCCGCCTCGACCATTTTTTTCCACTCCTCGCACAGTGACTCATCTGAACACCGACAGCTTACCGGCTGGCCTCCTATCCAACACAGTACGCCTTTTTCATTCAGTGACCCGCCACAAAGCCTCATCAGACGAAAACTTTCCATTGTTGAATCAAATAACATGCACACTCTATTAGAGAGAGCCTTTTTAAGCGTGAATTGACAGCCGCTGTAAATTTTCCAAAGGGAGTCATTTACCTGTGTAGGCTACTTATTTTGAAATACTTTATTTCATTGTTAGCAATTAGCTAATTAACTAAACTGGAGCCGGCCGGAGTGACCGCGCGGGTCTAGGCGCTGCAGTCTGCAGCCGAGCGACCGCTACGGTCGCACGTACGAAACCTGCCTCGGGCATGGATAAGTGTGATGTCCTTAGGTTAGTTAGGTGCAATTAGTTCTACGTTCTAGGCGACTGATGACCTCAGAAGTTAAGTCGCATAGTGCTCAGTGCCATTTGAAACATTTTGAACTAAACTGGCATTCCTTGGATACCGGTGGAACACAGCGACCGCTGAATATTCAAATGTAAAGGAGGACATCTGTCATTCGCGGAATCCGTAATGTATTGCCAACTGTCACATGTTTACTTTCTGACATGGTTAAATGGCTCTGAGCACTATGGGACTTAACTTCTGTGGTCATCAGTCCCCTAGAACTTAGAAATAGTTGAACCAAACTAACCTAAGAACATCACACACATCCATGCCCGAAGCAGGATTCGAACCTGCGACCGTAGCAGTCGCGCGGTTCCATACTGTATTGCCTAGAACCGCTCGGCCACCCCGGCCGGCTCTGACATGCTTAAACTTACGTGAAACTAACCTAAGGACATCACACACATCCATGCCCGAAGCAGGATTCGAACCTGCGACAGTAGCAGTCGCGGGGTTCCATACTGTAGCGCCTAGAACCGCTCGGCCACTCCGGCCGGCTCTGACATGGTTAAACTTACGTGATTCTTTTGGTACTGAACCGATGATGGTACGTTATACTGTACTCGAAATCTAGATCTGGAATAAATTACGGATCGTGTGAGTTACTGCAGTCCTTTTTCATATTTGAATTAGCTAACTTCTTCCTTGGCAATTTTCAAGTTACATCTCAATAAAAACTCCAGAATCAGAGTTCTGCAAGGTTCGCAGAAGAGTTTCTGTCAAGTTTGTAAAGTAGGAGACGAGATACTGTCAGAACTGAAGCTGTGAAGAAGGACAGTGAGTCGTGCTTGGGTAGCTCAGATGGCAGAGCACTTGCACGCGAAAGGCAATGGTCCCGAGTTCGTGTCTCGGTCCGGCAACAGTTTTAATCTGCCAGGAAGTTTTACAATAAAAACTGCTGTAACTGTAGCATGTTAGGTTACACACAATAATGGGTGAAAATTCAAAATATGATTGTATCTTTAAATCATTTATCTGATTCAACACACATGATACATAGTAATCTGCGTAGGTCACATTGCATCATTTTAATTGCATGACGTGTGGGACTGTTCGTGCTGCTGCAGACGAATGAAAGAGCCAAACTACCTCATTACGAGGAATCCAGTGCGAGTACAAGGCCGTATTTTAACTGACAAGAATATATCATTGTTAAAAATTGCATTATGAAATACAGAGATGTAATAGTTTTTTTTTATCAAAAATGGTCGATTTCGGTCTACAAACAGACCGTCATCGGATCCAAAAAATTCTCAGCTATGCATTTTACACGGAACAGCAGTCAGAAGGTATAGACTCTCCCATTACAAATATTAGCTGTATGTGTGTTACATATGTGTTCAATCAACCCCACAGAGGCTTGTGTCGAGCTTGTGAGAAGCGTTTATGAGGTTGGCGTCTAATATTTGTAGTGGAACAGTCTACGACTTATGACAGCTGTCCTAATTGTATAAATGCATAGCTGAGATGTTTTTCTGGACAGGATGACGGTCTGAGCCTGGGTCAAAATCGATCGTCTTTAATAAATAATATTGTTAAAACTGTTTATTTAATAATGCAGCTTTTACCTTCGTTGAAGCCACACAACACCACCTACACAAAATATTTCCAATGAGTATATTAATGTGGGTTCATTAAATCATTAATATACTCACCAACATACATCACGAAACATTTCAACATCAAAATCGATCTTTATTCACACATAACTAGTGAATTGCATCCAACTGGGTGATTGGATTGAAGAGTTCCTAGATAACAGAACGTAGCGTGTCATTCTCAATGGAGAGAAGTCTTCCGAAGTAAGGGTGATTTCAGGTGTGCCGCAGGGGAGTGTCGTAGGACCGTTTCTATTCACAATATACATAAATGACCTTGTGGATAACATCGGAAGTGCGGATGGTGCTGTAGTATATCGAGAGGTTGCAACAATGGAAAATTGTATCGATATGCAGGAGGATCTGCAACGAATTGACGCATGGTGCAGGGAATGGCAATTGAATCTCAATGTCGACAAGTGTAATGTGCTGCGAATACATAGAAGGAAAGATCGTTTATCATTTAGCTACGATATAGCAGGTCAGCAACTGGAAATAGTTAATTCCATAAATTACCTGGGAGTAGGCATTAGGAGTGATTTAAAATGGAATGATCATATAAAGTTGATCGTCGGTAAACCAGATGCCAGACTGAGATTCATTGGAAGAATCCTAAGGAAATACAATCCGAAAACAAAAGAAGTAGGTTACAGTACACGTGTTCGCCCACTGCTTGAATGCTGCTCACCAGTGTGGGATCCGTACCAGATAGGGTTGATAGAAGAGATAGAGAAGATCCAACAGCGAGCAGCGCGCTTCGTTACAGGATCATTTACTAATCGCGAAAGCGTTACGGTGATGATAGATAAACTCTAGTGGAAGACTCTGCAAGATAGACGCTCAGTAGCTCTGTACGGGCTTTTGTTGAAGTTTCGAGAACATACCTTCCCTCCTATGTATATCTCGCGGAGAGACCATGAGGATAAAACCAGAGAGATTAGAGCCCACACAGAAGCATACCGACAATCTTTCGTTCCACGAACAATACGAGACTGGAATAGAAGGGAGAACCGATAGAGGTACTCAAAGTACCCTCCGCCACACACCGTCAGGTGGCTTGCGGAGTATAGATGTAGATATAGAATAACTCAATTTAGCAAATTTATTTAGAGTTTCGTGTTTTTGTGGAAAACAATAAAAATTTAGTACTGCAATTCCAGTTTTAACCAAATAATTATGGATATTATTCCTAATGAAAAGCGCTGGGGGATAGGAGATGCACTGATAATCGTTTCACCGCCGTAACGCAACAGATTGCATAGTAGCATAACTACCAGAGCTCCATATGCGTCTACCGTTTAATAGGAAACGCTCACACCCAGAATGCTCAGTGTGTCGGAAATGTGCGAAGCAAGCAGGCAGCCACGTCACGGAGACGCACTCGTGCTTTCTACAGCCAACTGAGCACTAATATTCTACGAAGGACAACTTTCAAAATTGTAATCCAATTCCTGTTCCTTGCATTAGGACTTCAGCTATGGATAACATTAGCTGAAATACTTGGCATATGTTTCATCACGTCCAGTTGGTTTCATCTTCTGAATATCATCGGGAGGTCTCCCATCATTTGCACCAGTACTTGAAGAAGCTGTGGGGTCAAATCCTGAGTGGTTCGTTGCGAGGCTCGTCTGTGTTTTGAAAGCAATACATGAATGAAGAACAAAGAGGTGGATGTACAGTTACAGCTTGATGCGTGGAAGGAAATAATGAAAAGGTCTGGATTAAAAATAAAGATAAGAGTGAAGTCATGTTATTTGGAAGAGAGAAAGGAATCAACGGAAATATTACCTTGAATGGAGAACTCCTCAAAGTGGTAGAAAGTTTCACTTATCTAGGGAGTGAAATATCTAGGGATAGAAGAATAACTAACGAAATTAATAGGAGGTTACAGAAGGGAGGCAATTTCTACAATAAAACACCTGATTTGGAATAATGAAGTTCCAGAAAGAGCAAAATTCCTTATGTATAAAAATTATTACATCCCTATTGTCACCTATGGTGGAGAAACATGGACAATGACAGAAAGGGACTGGAGCACTCTGCAAGCAGGGGAAATGAAATTTCTCAGAGCAGTTAAGGGAAAAACAAGAATGGACAGAGTAAGGAATGTAGAGATTAGAAAGCACCTCAAACAAGAAAGTATGAGAGAAGAAATTGAAAGAAAGAGATTAAGATGGTATGTTAAGAGGATGCATGGGCAGAGATTCCCAAAAATTATGGAAGAACTAAAGATGGATGGGAAAAGACCTAGAGGGAGCCCAAGAACACGGTTGAAAATGGGAGTGAGAATATCTGTTGAAAGGAGAGGTGTGACCTGGCAGCAAGTGGAGGAAGAAAAGTAGTGGGAGGACCGAGCCAAATGGAGAGGACTCGTCAGCACCCAGACCCGGCAGTAGCTGGAGCGGGATTCGGATATAGATAGATAGATAGATGTTTCATCACGTATGTATTGCTGTTACCTTAAGAAATACACTAGGCAGCTAGTTGCTGTATTTCTAAAGTAATATAATCCACAGGCACAGGGCTAAGCAATTAGCAAAGTGAATAAATTAGTAGTATTGTGTGAATAAATTAATAGTACCATTTTCAAATACAAACCGCTTCAAAGTGGAGTTGTGGCAGAGCTCACACATGAACCGGACGTCCCTAAAATGTTAACTGATTTTTCTAATTTTACTGTTTAGCCGACAGGTCTTTATCAGATGCACAGTTCTAAGCTCCGATATCCTCGCTTTTATTTTTATCTGTGAGGTACTCATATTGTATATGACAGAAATATAATTTTCAATGTTTCCATTCTTCTCTTATTTTGCGGTTTCATTGCAGTTAGACAATACAGACATCGAAACGATTTTCGCAGTAGTTGATGTAGAAATAAAGGCAGAGAAGGTAATTCACCGCCGGTGGCACCCCTGCAGAGCCGGGAGAGCGCGCCCGCCGCCCACCGCCGCCCTGACCCAAATTCCGCGCCTCAGCCGTCTGCGGGTGTCGCCCACATGGGACAGCAGACAGCACGCAATGACCAGAGCCAAGCAGACACGTCGTGGGCCGTGCGGCCGCCAATGTGGCCCTGACGATATACGCAATCTGCCTGTCACGTGTGAATTGTGAACAAGCCTGTCATTTAAAAGGGGGAAAAAGTGTATTCTTTTCCGTCCCGTAATGGAGGAGGTGAAGTATCAGCTCAGTGATGCAACGGACAGCAACTTACAAGCAACACACAGCATACAGAATGAGATTTTCACTCTGCAGCGGAGTGTGTGCTTGTATGAAACTTCCTGGCAGCTTAAAACATTATGCAGGACCGAGACTCTCCCGAGGAGATCGCGAATGTAAAATTAGAGAGATTCGAGCGCGCACGGAGGCTTTCCGGCAGCCGTTCTTCCCGCGAACCATACGCGACTGGAACAGGAAAGGGAGGTAATGAAAGTGGCACGTAAAGTGCCCTCCGCCACACACCGTTGGGTGGCTTGCGGAGTATAAATGTAGATGTAGATTTAGACTCGAACTCGGGACCTTTTGCCTTACGCGGGCAAGTGCTCTACCATCTGAGGAAATTTCATATCAGCTCACACTCCGCTGCAGAGTGAAAATCTCATTCTGGAAACATCCCCCAGGCTGTAGCTAAGCCATGTCTCCGCAATATCCTTTCTTTTAGGAGTGCTATTCTGCAAGGTTCACAGGAGAGCTTCTATAACGTTTGGAAGGTAGGAGACGAGGTACTGGCAGAAGTTAAGTTGTGAGGACGGTGCGTGAGTCGTGCTTGGGTAGCTCAGATGGTAGAGCACTTGCCCGCGAGAGGTAGAAGGTCCCGAGTTCGAGTCACGGTCCGGCACACAGTTTTAATCTGCCAGGAAGTTTCAACATACAACATAGTTTGGTGAGTTAACTCTTAAGCAACCCGGAAGAACGCTGACTGTAAAAAAATGATAATATACACTAGACTCTAAATTCTGCGGTCACTTTTGAAACCTCTTCATTTTCGGTGCAGTGAAAATTTAACGTTGACAAACAATACTATTGTTATTGTATCCTGACAGCTTGAGAACAATACGGCTCTTTTCCCTAGTTACACCAGTGAATAAAAATCTTCAACTAGCACCGGAGCTGCTTCCGAATCGGGTCCATCATCAGATGTTGACTATGATTTCTCGTAGAGATTTCACGTCTTTTTCTCACAATATAAGAAAATATTCGCGATTTCGCCGTTTACTTTTTCAGACTGCAGTGATTTTTTCGCGGACAATGTGCTATTTATGTCGTATAACAGAACATTCGTGCTTTGGGGTTTACCATTCCAGACGACCACTAGGATATCTCGTACAAAATTCACATTTTTGTCATACCTAGTGTACAATATAGCTTTACAACTAAGTTATTTAGTAATGTAAAAGGCTAATGCTACACTGTTAATTCATTTCCCTTTTCCAGCCACTGCGCACACTACACAAAAATTGTTTCAGACGCGACACACACACACACACACACACACACACACACACACACACACACACACACTCCTCATCTGACGTCAGGACCATTTTTTATACCGCTAGTTCCCATTGGCTAGCCTGAAAAACTGAGTGAGCGTCCTTCTATAACGAGTAAAAAGTTGAACTCAGCGAGTCACTTGTGGTGAATAACGACCTCTACCACCGCTATAATACGTGAGGTTCCAGTACTAGCATACAAGCTGCAAAGCGGCCGTTTCGACCCCATACAGACCCAAAGGTCATCTTGCTATGTGCGTGGGACTGTGGCACTTTGGGGGTTCATGTGTTTTCGAGAACTTGGATTGCTTCACCGGATACGTGGTCACGTGATGCTGCCCACTACAAGAATATTATGAGTAATATTACGGAATCATCAGTGCGACAAGTGTCTGCTGAGGGAGTAATCTGTTTCCAGCAGGACATTTCAGCGATGGTGCAGGTGTGGTTTGTAGAACAGAATTAAATGGCCTCCTTCTGCTCCAGGCCTAAGCCGTATTGTACGAGTGGAGAGGAAAACATACACGAGAGAAAACTGGCCTCACCCCGCGCCAAGAACCCGGAGTGACCTTTGGAACGCTTGGGAGGAGGTGGCAAAAAATTATGGATTTATTACTTACCTCATAGGCTTCCTTCATCGCAGATTGCAGCAATTCAACGCCTTTCGATAGGATATTAAGTGGGAAAGGAGCCGCATGTTGTGTCTTTTCGCCAGGCAATTGCTGACTATACCACCGAGCTACGAAAGCCTTCCACTAAACCTGTTAACGTTACACTCCTTACCGCTCTTGACTATCCTACACATCACGGAACACTCTGCCTTTACTAGGTTTGCTGTGCTGCGTATTGCGCGGCGCATATTTTTTGCGTGTTTTTAGAGCGTGCGTCCTTATGCTAAGTGTCAAAAAGATGTTAATTCTTCCTCTACACTCACAATTACATGTCTTATTTACTTTCATGCGCAGGTCTGGCCACCCTGTAATGAGACATGGTGGGTAATTCAAATTTCAGCCACGGTCATTTTTGGTGTTTTCAATTATAGATTCATATACTAGGACCCGGTCACCAGGAGCTTGAACACTCCAGTAAAACAAGCGTTTAAATGCATTTACATTTAGTGAACCAACGTTATTAACGCTTTTTTTAGTAACAACAAAGAAATTTCCGAGAATGTACGTTTGGAGCACAGCTTTGTAAAAAATGGTTCAAATTGCTCTAAGCATTATCGGACTTAACAAAAAAATTGTTCAAATGGCTCTGAGCTCTAAGGGACTTAACTTCTGAGTTCATCAGTCCCCTAGAACGTAGAACTACTTAAACCTAACTAACCTAAGGACATCACACACATCCATGCCCGTGGCAGGATTCGAACCTGCGACCGTAGCGGTCACGCAGTTCCAGACTGTAGCGCCTAGAACCGCTCGGCCACAGCGGCCGGCACAGCATTGTATGGACGTGAATCATGGACTGTGAAGAACTTGCAAAAGATGAGAAACGAAGCGTTTGAAATGTGGCGCTTTAGAAGGACGCTGAAAAGTAGGTGGACTTAAATTAAATGAGGGAGTTCTCTGCACCATCGGCGGAGAAAGAAATATGTGTTAAACGCTGATGAGAAGTAGGGACTTCATGATATCGCATGTTTTAAGACATCAGGAAATAAATTCCATGTTACTGGAGGGAAATGTAGAGACTATAAATTATGCTTAGGTGAAGACACAGACTAAAATACATCCAACAAGTAATTTAGGACTGCAAATGCTACTCGGAGATGAAGAAGTCGGCACAGAAAAGGAAACCGTGGCGCGTCGCATCAAACCAGTCACAGGACTGCTGATCCACAATAAAAAGAAAGAACTTAATTCATCTTGACTTGGATGAACAAACGAACTTTAATTCGTACTTTTGAACTCAGTTAAGGGGAGACGTTGATGAATATGACCAAAAATGTCAATTTTCTATTTATTTTGTATTTGTTTGTACAACTCATGGACAATAAGTTCCCAAAGTTTCAATTCTGAAATCGTATCCAAAGTTACTGAAAATTAATTTAAAAAATGGTTCAAATTGCTCTAAGCATTATCGGACTTAACAAAAAAATGGTGCAAATGGCTCTAAGCTCTAAGGGACTTAACAGCTGAGGTCATCAGTCCCCTAGAACTTAAAATTACTTAAACCTAACTAACCTAAAGACATCACACACATCCATGCCCGAGGCAGGATTCGAACCTGCAACCGTAGCGGTAGCGCGGTTCCAGACTGAAGCTCCTAGAACCGCTTGGCCACTCCGGCCGGCGAAAATTAATTAAAAGTGTGACGCGGTCTCCCTGCCACGCCCACGTTTTGCAGCAGCACTTCAGCCCCAGTTCAGTGAACAGCGATTCTGTGTACTACTTTCAACCAAACGGTTGCGGGATACATCTAGAATGCCGTGACACATACTCTTTGGTTTTATAGATTATCTTTGACTCTGTTCCGCATCTTATAAACAATAACAAACTAGCAGCAACATTTATAACGAAGCAATTCTTTTTTTCGCCTTGTGATACTGACAGACATTTATACAAGTGTTCGGTTCTTTCTTCATTCAGTTACTGTATTTAATGATAGGAACGTTGGGAGGATGAAGGTTGGGCTTCAAGATAGGAAATTTTACTCAAGACATCCTGAGGAAAATGGATTTACAGCGCGTCTCTGCAGCTGAAAAGTCAGTTGAAGACCTGGTAAAGAGAAGAAGACAGACAGCAAGAAACCAGAAAGGAAGCCTTGAAGGGAAAGACGATCCAGTGTACAAATATGGTGCCTTCTGAAGAAGTGTCATAAGGAAAAAACTTAGGTTGAACTTTAAATTGCGTTTCCTGAAAAGATTTGTTTTGAAAGTTATGTACCTTTTCCTCTGGTTCTATTAATGCTAGAATTTTGAAATTTTGTACATATAAAATGGCTCTGAGCACTATGGGACTTAACTTCTATGGTCATCAGTCCCCTAGAACTTAGAACTACTTAAACCTAACTAACCTGAGGACAACACACAACACCCAGCCATCACGAGGCAGAGAAAATCCCTGACCCCGCCGGGTATCGAACCCGGGAACCAGTGCGCGGGAAGCGAGAACGCTACCGCACGACCACGGGATGCGGGCTTGTACATAAATTTCTGTAAACCTACTAAATGTTGTCTCAAGAGCAAATTTTGAAATTCTGAATGGAAGCTGAGATATGGAATTTTGAACGAATTTAAATTTGTACTTGTAGAATTATAATTAAAAAATTATGAAAATTTTGGAATTTTGCACGAATTTAAATTTGTACTTGTAGAATTATAATTAAAAATTATGAAAATTCTCCTATCTGACCTATTCCAAAAACCTCATGAGAGAAGCTTACAACATATGAAGAGATGAAACAGAAATTTTTGTAGAAATGGAATACTTTCTGAGAAAAAGGAACATACATTATTTTTTGAAAATAGAACTTCAAATAATATTAAAAAAAGTTGTATATATATAATCAAACGATTTTATACGTAAATGTGTTACTTTCATGTAAAGCGTGGTACAAAATTTCATTGCCATATCTCCAATACTGTGGATTTGGTGCATTTTTGAAATAGTGCGTGGTTTTCATCAACGTTCCTCCTTGAGAATGATCATTTCTTGTGTGAACAGGTTTCGGCAAGGAAAGTATAAAAGTGAAGCAGAGACTAATGTGGAATCTTTGTAGCGACGGTATGGACAGAAAATAGGGACAAACACTAACATAAGCGACTTTGACAAAGGGCAGGAGGCCGGAAATGGCGAAGTGGGTTGACTGCTCGCGTGCTACTATCGCAAGGATCTTATGGAAAGCGGTTGAAGTACGATGGAACCACGAGTAGGGGACAACATGTTTCAAGTCTACTCTTCATCACAGAGCGTGAATGTCGGAAGCTAGCGCTGTCTGCAAAGCAGAACAGGGACCGATCTGTGGCAGATCTGACGACAGAGTGCATTCCTTTACAACGACGTGGCTTCGGAACACACCGATCGGCGCTAACGGTTTCAATGGGACTGCGCAGCAGACCACCCTTACACATTCTCACGCTGACCAAACGACATTGTTAATACGACTGCAGCCGGCACGGTATCTCAAATATTTGATCGTGGATCAATGGAAACGTGCGGACTGGTCGGATGGGTCACGTGTTTGGTTACACCAGATCGTTGGTAGTGTGCGAATACGCCATTATCCAGGCGAACGGATATTCGAAACCTGCACTCCGCCGCGCCAGGGACGGAGTGCTGGTCTTCCGTGGAACCTGTGGTGACAATGGGAGGTACCATAAATACACTGCTGGCCATTAAAATTGCTACAACACGAAGATGACGTACTACATACGCGAAATTTAACCGACAGGAAGAAGATGCTGTGATATGCAAATGATTAGCTTTTCAGAGCATTCACACAAAGTTGGCGCCGGTGGCGACACCTACAACGTGCTGACACGAGGAAAGTTTCCTACAGATCTCTCATACACAAACAGCAGTTAACCGGCGTTGCCTGGTGAAACGTTGTTGTGATGCCTCGTGTGAGGAGGAGAAATGCGTACCATCACGTTTCCGACTTTAATAAAGGTCGGATTGTAGCCTATAGCGATTGCGGTTTATCGTATCGCGACGTTGCTGGTGGCGTTGGTCCAGATCCAATGACTGTTAGCAGAATATGGAATCGGTGGGATCAGGAGGGTAATACGGAACGCCGTGCTGGATCCCAACGGCCTCGTATCACTAGCAGTCAAGATGACAGGCATCTTTTTCGCATGGCTGTAACGGATCGTGCAACCACGTCTCGATCCCTGACTCAACAGATGGGGACGTTTCCAAGACAAGAACCATCTGCACGAGCAGTTCGACGACGTTTGCAGCAGCATGGACTATCAGCTCGGAGACCATGGCTGCGGTTACCCTTGACGCTGTATCACATACAGGAGCGCCTGCGATGGTGTACTCAACGACGAACCTAGGTGCACGAATGGCAAAACGTCATTTTTTTGGGATGAATGCAGGATCTGTTTACAGCATCATGATGGTTGCATCCGTGTTTGAGCACATCGCGGTGAACGCACATTGGAAGCGTGTATTCGTCATCGCCATACTGGTGTATCACCCGATGTGATGATATGGGGTGCCACTGGTTACTCGTCTCGGTCACCTCTTGTTCGCATTGACGGCACTTTGAACAGTGGACGTTGCATTTCAAATGTGTTACAACCTGTGTGTCTACCCTTCATTCGATCCCTGCGAAACCCTACATTTCAGCAGGATAATGCACGACCGCATGTTGCAGGTCATGTACGGGCCTTTCTGGATACCGAAGATGTACGACTGGTGCCCTGGCCCTCTCATTCTCCAGATCTGTCACCAATGAAAGACGTCTGGCCAATGGTGGCCGAGCAAATGGCTCGTCGCAAACGCCAGTCACTACTCTTGATGAACTGTGGTATCGTGTTGAAGCTGCACGGGCTGCTGTGCCTGTACACGTCATCCAGGCTGTGTTTGACTCAATGCCCAGGAGTATCAAGACCGTTATTACAGCCAGAGTTTGTTGTTCTGTGTACTGATTTCTCAGGATCTATGCACCCAAATTGCGTGAAATGTAATCACATGTCAGTTCTAGTATAATATATTTGTCCAGTGAATACCCGTTTATCATCTGCATTTCTTTTTGGTGTAGCAATTTTAATGGCCAGTAGGGTAGCTGCGAACTACGTGAAAACTGCCGCGGACCAGCGGCATTACTCAATGCTTCACATCCTTCCCACCAGTGATGGCATCTTCGAACAGGATAACTCTCCGTGTCACAAGACAAAAATCGTACCACAGTCTTATGAAGAGCATGGTAGCGGTGGACTCATATTGACGTCTCGGCCACGAAATTCGCCTGATATGAACCCAATGGAAAACATCTGGGTCGCTAGCGGCCCGTAGTGTACGAGAATTGCGTGTCCTGTTGTGACGTCCCCTCTCCCCTTTTGTTGTCGCTGCTGATGTTGAGCCGCTACTGCTCCAGCTCGGTCGGTGGAATGGAGACGCGACGCGCAGTGATGGTTGTCCCCGTCGGATAACGTGGAACAGCACCTGAAAATCTCTAAAGAAAATTGTTCCTCGCGTAGTATATGAAAGTCCGTTTGCGAGTCCGCACAGTTTTCTCAGCGATGCGATTGCTGATTTTAATTGTCTGTTATTGTTCTATGATGATTTGCTATTCCCGGTTAGTTAGTTATTGCAGTACTGAGTGAATCATTCATCACCGGCGTCGTTTCACACCACTGAAGCGATGAAAAATTCATTTGCGGTTCAGTATTAGTAGTTGTTACTTTGCTTGGCAGAATTTTTCACTACGGCACGACGTAAATCCAGGGATAATCTATAATGCTATTTTGCTTTCCTGTGTCATAATATTATTTCGGCAAAACACTCCTTTCAATGGTCACTCTTGACCAAGTCACTCTTTCAATTAAAATGTTCATAGTTGATTAATTTTGATCATCAACTATCACACAGTTCAATTAATGATGGAGCCAACACGTGAGATTTCCATTACTGACGAACCATTTTTATTGTTCCTTCTTAGCAGTTAGTTTATAATCATCACACCACACGCACACCGATGGATCAGATCAATTACGATTATTTTCAGTTCGGTGTTCGTGACAGTTAAGACAACTTTTATAATCGGCGTATTTTTATTATCTTCGTGTGGTCGTATTAATGTTTCCTACTCAAGGCTAATCAGGTATTACAGCCTTCAATTCTATGTCCATTCTTCATTGTAACTGTTCACGTTAATGAAGGATGAGTCCAACAATAATATCTCCAATAATTAAAGTTCATTAACTCGTCGTACTCTATCAGAATATCACTTCAGTTCAAATTCTGAAGTCATAATAATTGAGAACAAAGTCTACGCATCTCCATCATGCAATAGTGTAAGGTGTCAGGCAAATTCAACACCTTCCATGAAAACCCTGACATGATAAGCAAATCCAGTAGTATGTCACATAGCTCCGAATAAATCGTGACATTAAATTAACCAATGTAATACGAGTAATGAGTGAGCAAATGGAATACCACAGACTAACACAAGAATGCCTAAATGCATGTCGTACCTTCCCACAGTGCGACAGACGCAGTTCCGAGGGGAGAAACGAGAGCAGAAGCCGAGAACAGAACCGTGTTAAGCTAGAAGGCCCTGCGATAAGGGACGGACTGGACACCCACGTCGCCAGCTAACCACCAGGGCCACACCACCCGCAAGTTTTAGCGTGAGATTTTCTCGCGTCTCTGTTACGTTGCAAACTTTAAAAACATTGCCCCACCACGAAAAGTATAACGTTTCTCATTGGATAGACAGAATTTTTGTAGGCGGAGCTTAAGGTTAACATTGAGACCCTGATTGGTCGGATGAAAACACAGCCAGATAGTTTTTTTTTTTTTTTAACCAACTTCGGTAAATCGCAGTAAGGAGAAGTTAGGAGGAGAGTTGCTTCCGAGACGGCGAGGTGAGCGGAGCTGCGCCGGCCGCCGCCCCTGACTAACACCAACAAGGTAATGAACGCACGCGATGCCGCATAACAGGGCATAAAGCTTCACTCAGAACTGCAGAAGTCTCATCTGTTACACCCCCTTTTTGCGTAATATTAGTGTCGTTCGTAAATTAAAGCTCATGGTGATCACATTTGCCACTTGAAGTAAAAATCTGAAACGCGATGATTTCTCTGTTATTTAATTATTGAGAAGCCACATCAGCCACTGTAATTTACGAGAAGTTAGATAAGTAATTAAAGATAATCTAGGGTCACTGTAGACCATTTTGATAGTTTTCTCTTTTGTGAAACGTAACTTAAACTTAGATTATAGATGTGATATGGCATAGGTCATCCTTCGATCCATTGTAGAACTTGGAAACCCATTCAGGGAATATTCGTTCACATTTTTGTTGAATGCAGTTGGTTTTTACCATCCTGTATTAAAA
This sequence comes from Schistocerca gregaria, assembly GCF_023897955.1. NCBI lineage: Eukaryota > Metazoa > Arthropoda > Insecta > Orthoptera > Acrididae > Schistocerca > Schistocerca gregaria. The sequence continues at coordinate 1,158,425,350 of NC_064920.1, read as the reverse complement.
CATTTCCTTTTATCAATAGTGCAATTTATAAACGATGTTTTTGTGAGTAGAATAAAATTTCCAATGGTAAACTTAACTGCTTTTTCGACGTTATTTTACCAGCTAACTAAAAATAGGAAAGCCTTGAACCCCTTCTACTAAATTTAGATAGTATTAAGATTCTTTTACAGGGAGTGCAGTGGAACTGACGCTGAGATCATTAAGTATTTGGTTATATCATCGCTAGTCTCACTGAACTCTTCTGAACTGTACATGTCATTTGTGGTCTGGCGTATCCTTACCAGCAACAGGTTCCAGATTCAAACTAGTCAATTCCCTAAAAAACACGCTCAGAGCGTCGTTGCGCGGAAGTTGTAGGGAGACACGATATAGAACAAACAGACACCACCATGAATGTTTAGGATAGCACTTTTTTTGAGTAGAAACAATCTCATAGCGTTCCGTTTGTAGTACTATAACAAACGGTTCTCTCTCAGGACTTGATAGTAAGCAAGCTTGCAAGCTACTAACTTTCCATGACCGAGCAATGTAGACGCGTTGAATTTCCTTTTCGCCGCGTTTACAACTCTTTTACAATAAATGTTATCTCTGACCGACATATTACTTAGGACTTAACTTTCGTCGTGCTGATTTGCAGTTATTACTGAGATGTTTTTATAGCTAATTAAAATAACCTTTGTTTGTTTCTAGCCTTGTATCGTGTCATACTCAGTAATTATTGAAATTGGTATTCACCAAAACTTTAAGGTGTTGTATTATTGTCAAAATTGTCGTACCTGTCAGGATAACACTCTTCCGTACTTTTAATTATCATGACATTCTTATTTTGGTTTTCGGGTTTCTTGGGGTGTTAAACTGTTCTTAAGTATACCTCGGAATCCAAACAAGTACTTTTCAAACTCAAGCTACGCAGAATGGCTGCTGTTTAGCGATCCACTGCAGGTTCCTAAGCAGGTTGTCCTAAGGTTTCGGCTTGTTAGTATTTGTCCCGTAGTATGTTTATGCACAGACATCTAACAACTGCAGGTAAAATGTAAGTGGGGTTTACGTTTTGTGGGAAGGAACGAGTTAGAATGGCGCTACCAGTTACCAGAACACCACATCACTCAGGCTATGCATGTCATCTGCAGTTCACACCACTCCAATAGAAATGAACGCAACCAAGTGATCTGTGCTATATACTTCTACTCGAACTGAGAGCGAATCGTGGAATGCTGGCACGTTCTGCTATGTGAAAACTTGTTGAGAAATGCCAACCAAGACGGAACTGCCGTCCCTCAACGTTACGTACTTTTCATGTCATTTTTCCGTAATTTCTGAAGGGCCCTACATACAAACCAATTTATCGTGACCCGTCCGATAAACGGAACGTGCGTAGGAGCTTCCGGACTGCCGATCTCCCCACCATTTCACCAAACTACACCCAACAAACAGTGCAGCGCTGTCCGACCAATTTCCCAAAGGACGATCGTCTGCTGTCTCTTCGCATATACACTCCTGGAAATTGAAATAAGAACACCGTGAATTCATTGTCCCAGGAAGGGGAAACTTTATTGACACATTCATGGGGTCAGATACATCACATGATCACACTGACAGAACCACAGGCACATAGACACAGGCAACAGAGCATGCACAATGTCGGCACTAGTACAGTGTATATCCACCTTTCGCAGCAATGCAGGCTGCTATTCTCCCATGGACGCGATCGTAGAGATGCTGTATGTAGTCCTGTGGAACGGCTTGCCATGCCATTTCCACCTGGCGCCTCAGTTGGACCAGCGTTCGTGCTGGACGTGCAGACCGCGTGAGACGACGCTTCATCCAGTCCCAAACATGCTCAATGGGGGACAGATCCGGAGATGTTGCTGGCCAGGGTAGTTGACTTACACCTTCTAGAGCACGTTGGGTGGCACGGGATACATGCAGACGTGCATTGTCCTGTTGGAACAGCAAGTTCCCTTGCCGGTCTAGGAATGGTAGAACGATGGGTTCGATGACGGTTTGGATGTACCGTGCACTATTCAGTGTCCCCTCGACGATCACCAGAGGTGTACGGCCAGTGTAGGAGATCGCTCCCCACACCATGATGCCGGGTGTTGGCCCTGTGTGCCTCAGTCGTATGCAGTCCTGATTGTGGCGCTCACCTGCACGGCCCAAACACGCATACGACCATCATTGGCACCAAGGCAGAAGCGACTCTCATCGCTGAAGATGACACGTCTCTATTCGTCCCTCCATTCACGCCTGTCGCGACACCACTGGAGGCGGGCTGCACGATGTTGGGGCGTGAGCGGAACACGGCCTAACGGTGTGCGAGACCGTAGCCCAGCTTCATGGAGACGGTTGCGAATGGTCCTCGCCGATACCCCAGGAGCAACAGTGTCCCTAATTTGCTGGGAAGTGGCGGTGCGGTCCCCTACGGCACTGCGTAGGATCCTACGGTCTTGGCGTGCATCCGTGCGTCGCTGCGGTCCGGTCCCAGGTCGACGGGCACGTGCACCTACCGCCGACCACTGGCGACAACATCGATGTACTGTGGAGACCTCACGCCCCACGTGTTGAGCAATTCGGCGGTACGTCCACCCGGCCTCCCGCATGCCCACTATACGCCCTCGCTCAAAGTCCGTCAACTGCACATACGGTTCACGTCCACGCTGTCGCGGCATGCTATCAGTGTTAAAGACTGCGATGGAGCTCCGTATGCCACGGCAAACTGGCTGACACTGACGGCGGCGGTGCACAAATTCTGCGCAGCTAGCGCCATTCGACGGCCAACACCGCGGTTCCTGGTGTGTACGCTGTGCCGTGCGTGTGATCATTGCTTGTACAGCCCTCTCGCAGTGTCCGGAGCAAGTATGGTGGGTCTGACACACCGGTGTCAATGTGTTCTTTTTTCCATTTCCAGGAGTGTAGAACAAACAGACACCACCATGAATGTTTAGAATAGTACTTTTTTTGAATAGAAACAATCTCATAGCGTTCCGTTTGTAGTACTATAACAAACGGTTCTCTCTCAGGATTTGATAGCAAGCAAGTTTGCAAGCGACCATGACCGAGCAATGTAGACGCGTTGAATTTCCTTTTCGCCGCGTTTACAACTCTTTTACAATAAATGTTATCTCTGACCGACATATTACTTAGGAATTAACTTTCGTCGTACTGATTTGGAGTTATTACTGAGATGTTTGATAGCTAATTAAAATAACCTTTGTTTCTTTCTACCTTTGTATCATGAGATACTCAGTAATTATTGAAATTGGTGTTCATCAAAACTTTAAGGTGTTGTATTATTGTCAAAGTTGCCGTACCTGTCAGGATAACACTCTTCCGTACTTTTAATTATCATGACATTCTTATTTTGGTTTTCGGGTTTCTTGGGGTGTTAAACTGTTCTTAGGTATACCTCGGAATCCAGACAAGTACTTTTCAAACTCAAGCTACGCAGAATGGCTGCTGTTTAGCGATCCACTGCAGGTTCCTAAGCAGGTTGTCCTAAGGTTTCGGCTTGTTAGTATTTGCCCCGTAGTATGTTTATGCACAGACATCTAACAACTGCAGGTAAAATGTAAGTGGGGTTTACGTTTTGTGGGAAGGAACGAGTTAGAATGGCGCTACCAGTTACCAGGACACCACACCACTCAGGCTATGCATGTCATCTGCAGTTCACACCACTCCAATAGAAATGAACGCAACCAAGTGATCTGTGCTATATACTTCTACTCGAACTGAGAGCGAATCGTGGAATGCTGGCACGTTCTGCTATGTGAAAACTTGTTGAGAAATGCCAACCAAGACGGAACTGCCGTCGCTCAACGTTACGTACTTTTCATGTCATTTTTCCGTAATTTCTGAAGGGCCCTACATACAAACCAATTTATCGTGACCCGTCCGATAAACGGAACGTGCGTAGGAGCTTCCGGACCAGTTTTTCTTGTTGGGTGGCCTTTTAGGTCTGACCGTCCAACTGACGATCTCCCCACCAAACTACACCCAACAAACAGTGCACCGCTGTCCGACCAATTTCCCAAAGGACGATCGTCTGCTGTCTCTTCGCATATATATATATATATATATATATATATATATATATATGGCAGATTACAGATAATTATTTATTATGACTATTTGTGCTGCTGCTGCGTATGTAAGATTGTAAAGTTTATTTGCATATCATATGCTTTATTTTGTTTATTCGTTATGCTTTATCACAGGTAGCCCTTTTGTTCCTCAGCCAACTGTACATCATGATGCAGGTTTCAGGAATCATTTTCGGTAGTAACTGTGAAGATACAACTCCACAGAATTTAAGATCCCCGTAAATTCTTCCAGTGGCTAGAATCCGTAAAGTTACCAATAACATACCCTTAAATCTTACAGCCTCTCTCATGTCTGTATTACTTTTGGTTAAGAACATTTATTGTTCAGTGGCTCAGAAAAGCTTGTTTCATCCATTCTTAGATAATTACGAAAATCATCGGCTCCCATCTCCGTTAGTAACAAAGCGTGCGTGAATTTTTTTTTCTTTGCGAAAGCCACTTCTTTGCCCACAACTTTCTGTTGGCTTTTATTGACCATGTTACTTCTAAAATAGCCAGTGGAAATCCCAGTTTTTCTGTGACAAAAAATTGAACATAACCTCAATGAATTTACTATAAACAATACACAACGAGCGGTAGGAGGTGAGTGCAGCTGGTTGGGAGATGTGAACGCTGCCACGAAATTTGTTAGTTGATCGGTTGGACGATAAATTGGTACCTGTGTAGGGCCATATATGTTAAACTGCTCAGCAGGTTACCTTCCATTCAGAAGCATTATGAAGTCTGTAGCACGCAGCGACTGTTACATAGACTTGTGAATAATTGATTTCAGCTATCAGTCACCCTTTTTAAATTTTATTGTCAGATCTAGATTTCAGCTAGCAACTAGCCCTTCTCAATGCACTATCATTTCTGGTAAATGCATGTAATGCCTGTTGGTCGAGCTTCGTCCACAGTTCATTGAATAGTGGATATATTGAGTATGTAATGCCTGTTGGTCGAGCTTCGTCCACAGTTCATTGAATAGTGGATATATTGAGTATGCAATGAACTGTGAACAAAGCCCGACCAACAGACATTACATGCATTGATCAAAAATGATAGTGCATTGAGAAGGGCTAGTTGCTAGGTGAAATCTAGATCTGCCAATAAAATGTGAAAAGGACGACTGATAGCTCAAAGCTATTATTTACATATTAAATTGCTGTTTTCTTGCGTCAGTCTTATCCTTGAAACATGTGTGGAAACCTCTGGCTTCTGAACATAAACTAGTCTTCTCCGGTAAAGATGAAAGTGAAAATACACGTTAACTGTTGCTTGGACAGCAGATACCAGCGTTGAATCGCAGAGGCGTCGTTGGAATTACTCGAAGCTGCACGGAACGGTGCTGTAGAACATAATCTGGTAGGCGGCTTAAGAACTATTCGCCAGTTCAGCTAACAGACTACAAGTGATAATTTTGTACGAGCAACCCAGTGATGACGGTGTTTTGCCGTTTATCCACGCTTCGCAGGAATGCCCGGAGTCACTCGACTTTCCGGCCGCAGAACGACCGGTTTCAGCCGCAATCGGGTTAATTGGCCGTGAGGGCGCGTGGCCACGTTCCCATTAACTGCTGAAGCGTGCGTGTGTGGCCGTGTGTGAAAGCACACTTTGTGTACCTGGGCTGGACGCTCACGCCATACAAAGCTCTGTTCAACGCCGCTCGGCAGGGGAGAATCCGATTCGACTACCAGCACGTGAATAGCCATCAGTAACAGCCGCGAGAGTTGACAGCTCCCTTCGTTGGCCGAAAACGGCATAGCGTACACGAATGCGCTCCTGAACATGTGTGTTATCCTAACCGGAACTCCGCATCTCTCCATCATCTCAAAAAACGCCTTTTCTCCAATTTTTCTAAACGTATTTAACAAATTTTAATTTTGTAAGACGGTTTCATGAAATGAAGCACAGCGAAACCGACTACCAAGTGCGATTTGACACTGGAAAGTGATTAGCTTTCATTCGCACAAGAACAACAACAGTATTTTGTGAAAAATAGTGCTCCCGAAGTTGGACCATTACGGAATACGGGGAGTAGCTCACAATTGGTTCACTTCTTACATTAGCAACAGGCAGCAAAAGGTCATTATTCACAATGTTGATAACGGCTGCGATGTGGGGTCTGAGTGGGGTACTGTCAAGTGGGAGGTGTCCCAGGGATCAGTGTTGGGGCCACTTTTGTTTCTTATTTATATAAATGATATGCCCTCTAGTATTAGGGTAACTAAAATATTTCTGTTTGATGGTGACACTAGCTTGGTAGTAAAGGATGTTGCGTGCAACATTGGCTCGGTTTCAAATAGTGCAGCACATGACCTCAGTTCATGGCTTGTAGAAAATAAACTAACGCTAAATCACAGTAAGACTCAGTTTTTACAGTTTCTAACACACAATTCAACAAAACCTGACGTTTTAACTTCACAGAATGGGCATATGATTAGTGAAACTGAACGGTTCACATCTCTAGGTGTTCAGATAGATAGTAAGCTGTCTTGGAAAGCCCACGTTCAGGATCTTGTTGAAAGACTTAATACTGCCATTTTTACTATTCGGACGGTATCTGAAGTGAGTGATTCGACTCGAAAATTAGTCTACTTTGCTTATTTTCATTCGCTATTGTCGTATGGTATTATATTTTGGGGTAACTCTTCTCATTCTAAAAGGATATTTTTGACTCATAAACGCGAGGTTCATGAACCTCTTGTCGACCTCTGTTCATGAGTCTGGGTATTTTGACATTGGCCTCTCAAGACGTATATTCCTTATTGTCGTTTCTTGTTACTAGTATTAGTTTATTCCCGAGAATAAGCAGCTTTCACTCGGTTAATACTCGGCAGAAATCAAATCTGCATTTGGATCGGACTTCCTTAACTCTTGTGCAAAAAGGCGTGCAGTACACTGCTGCATCCACTTTCAATAAGCAGCCACTCGAATTCAAAAATCTTAGCAGTAATCCACTCGCTTTCAAATCGAAACTGAAGAGTTTCCTCATGGGTCACTCCTTCTATTCTGTCGAGAAGTTCCTTGAAAAATTACGCTGATTTATTTATATTGCTGAAAGCGCTTACTTAAACTTATGGACTGACTTTTTCAAGGTTCATGAACATTTATTTTTATCTATTACTACTTTTATGTTGTAATTTCATATACTGACACGTTCCATGATCTTGGAGACTTGCTCCTAAATTTGGTCCTAAGGAACTTGAAGAATAAATAAAGAAATAAATAAAGAACAACAAAATATCTAATACATTAGTAAAACCTATTTTTGGTGGTCTTATGACGTCAGATGATGGAGCAACAGATCTTACGGTAGTGAATACACTTGTTTATAAGACGGTTCAACGTAAATCAACAGATGATGGCAGACATAAATCAACAGAGGACGCCAGGTGATTGAGCAACATAGCTGACGGCAGGGAAGAGACTTGTTTATGAGACGGTTCAACGTAAATCGACAGAGATAGCTGTCTGTGAACATAACCACTAATAACTTCAGTAATCCAGAATGAGATTTTCACTCTGCAGCGGAGTGTGCGCTGATATGAAACTTCCTGGCAGATTGTTTCATATCAGCGCACACTCCGCTTCAGAGTGAAAATCTCATTCTGGAAACATCCCCCAGGCTGTGGCTAAGCCTAGTCTCTGCAGTATCCTTTCATTCAGGAGTGCTAGTTCTGCAAGGTTCGCAGGAGAGCTTCCGTGAAGTTTGGAAGGTAGGAGACGGATACTGGCAGAAGTAAAGCTGTGAGGACCGGGCGTGAGTCGTGCTTCGGTAGCTCAGTTGGTAGAGCACTTGCCCGGGAGTGGCAAAGGTCCCGAGTTCGAGTCTCGGTCGGGCACACAGTTTTAATCTGCCAGGAAGTTTCAACTTCTGTAATATTATTAATCACACACGTGGAGCTTATTCAGGAATTACTGTTCACACAGGAGATCGTGTCAGTCGAAACCTCACAGCGGCAAAAACACTGTCTGGAGGAGCAAGTAAATTACAGTTCCCTTAGACCTTTTCTCTTTGCCTTCTACACAGTCACCACACCTCGCTCCAATACTCAGTCGCGAGAAAGCGATAAACATCGAAAGCTGTTGGGGAAATATGATGTTCGATTCATTGCCCTCTCGCCGGCTGGGACATCCTAAAATGCAGTTGCACATACAATCCAAATATACCTACATATTTCCCACAACGGCAAAAGCACAATAGACATTGCATTCATAAGGGGACCAACCGGGGGCAATGTATCATCTCTCTGGACTACAGACCACACACCAAAAGGAATCATAGCTCTCTGGAAATAACTATCCAAGGAGCATGACGAAACGCGTAGGAAAGAGAGCAAGAAGTACTTTCGAGAACAACAGACATCGGGAAAGTGGAAGCAAAATCAGACGAATTAAACAAATTGAGATAGTAATAGACAATTCGCGACTAGAGGAAGCATTAGAAGCGATAGGAGAACTCCTAACACAAGCCGCCAATCCCAGGAACAAAAGAAGAGCGAAAAAATGATTCGAAACAGTTACAGGCTAAGAAAAGATCTACTACAAAACTTAAGTCAACTAAAACCTACACTGCCCAGGACTTACATCAGGAAACGAAGTACCTGTAAGAAAACTCTAAAAGAAAAGAAGAGAACATTCTGGGCAACAGAAGTAAGAAACCAGTGGACGTAGCCTCAAAAAGACACATATATTATGCTACGCCCCAGAAAACGAGGTGAAACACATTACAACGATCTGAAAATTTGGAAGACGGACTTCGACAACATACTGAAGAAGGAAGGACTTAATGGGAGACAAAAGAGCAGGCAGGATACAATGCCACAAACAATGTAACAAACATTGACGGCACTTGAACAGTGGACGTTACATTTCAGATGTGTTACGACCCGTGGCTCCACCCTTCATTCGATCCCTGCGAAACCCTACATTTCAGCAGGATAACGCACGACCGCATGTTGCAGGTCCTGTACGGGCCTTTCTGGATACAGAAAATGTTCGACTGTTGCCCTAGCCAGCACATTCTACAGATCTCTCACCAATTAAAAACGTCTAGTCAATGGTGGCCGAGCAACTGGCTCGTCACAATACGCCAGTCACTACTCTTGATGAACTGTGGTATCGTGTTGAACGTGCATGGGTAGCTGTACCTGTACACACTGTCCAAGGTCTGTTTGACTCAATGCCCAGGCGTATCAAGGCAGTTATTACCGCTAGAGGTGGTGGTTCTGGGTACTGATTTCTCAGGATCTATGCGCCCAAATTCCGTGAAAATGCAATCACATGTCAGTTGTAGTATAATATGTTTGTCCAATGAATACCCATTTATCATTTTCTTTTCTCCTTGGTGTAGCAAATTTTAATGGCCCGTAGTGTAGTTATGAGGTAGACCATGCTCTCGTACCGTTAATAGTGAGCTTATAATCAATGTGAGCAACTTCTTCAGTTAACAGCGTTTCTCTAATAAATGCACATAACAGCATCAAGTGTAAAAATTATTTGTGCAAAAAGAAATTTTTTCTCACTTCATTAAGCAAATCGTAGACAATATTATTTCTCTCTCAGAATCCGACGGTGCTGCCACAGCTCTGCAAGGGGACATAAAACTACGCGAGCATAACCGCGTAACAGGTACGAAGAACTCCTATGTGGCGGCTTGTTAAGTCAGTTCAAGGACGGATGTTTAACTCGAGTGGGTAAGAGCGGCCAGTTACACTGTATGACCCTTATATCGCCAGCTATCTACGCACTCACCGAAACTGAGACATTACTGGAGGTTTCTTGCACCTGCCACACATCCTAAGGTGTTTTGCGGAATGTAGACGTAGTGTTGTTGTAAGTGCCACCCTTGAGATCATTGCGTAGACCAAGGCCGAGGATCTGATGGGAAGTGGAGCGTGGGCGTTGTTTACGTGGGGGCAGGCACGCAGGCGCGTAACGAGACGCACCGCTCATTAGTAAGCGAGGCGCATGCGCCGAAGCCGAGGTCAGTCTACCCACGCGCAGGGACGAGGCTGTTAGCGCGAGGCATTTAGCCCAGTTCTCGGGGAAATCCTTTTGTCGAAGTATTGTTAAGGCCGCTGCCAGGCTGTCCCGTAGTGGATTAATACGTTGTGGTATTCTCTACGAACACTGGTTTGACGCAGTTCTCCACGCTAGTCCAGATGGTTCAAATGGCTCTAAGCACTATGGGGCTTAACATATGAGGCCATCAAGTTCCCTATACTTAGAACTACCTAACCTAACTAACCTAAGGACATCATACACATCCATGTCCGAGAAAGGATTCGAAACTGCGACCGTAGCAGCCAGGTGGTTCTGGACTGAAGCACCTAGAACCGCTAGGCCACAGCGTTCGGCTTCATCCTGTGCGAACTTCTTGACCTCTGTACAACTGCTGCAACATAACATTCATTTTAACCTGCTTACCGTAGTCTAGCTTTTGCCTTCATCTGCACTTTGTACCCACAGCACTTCTTTCCATTACCGAACTGATTGTTCCTTGATACCTCGGGATGTATTCTATCAACTGATGCCTTCTTTTGTCATATTCTGCCACAATTTGTTTCTCAGTACGATTAAGAACCCCTTCCTTGGATACTGGATACACTTACATAATGTTCAGCATTCATCTGTAACGCCACATTACGTAAGGTTGTGGTCTTCTTCTGCCTGAACGCTTTATCTGTCCTTGAGAATTTTATTCGAATTTACGCGATGTGAAAACCTATAAAATTTTGTTCTGAACTCTTTATCGTGCACGTTTCACTTCCGTTATAGGCTAGACTCCATAAAATACCTTAAAAAAAGAAATCCTATTAAATGGAAACAAATATTGGACAGACAGAAGAGCAAAACACATTTTATATAAGAATAGACTCTAATAATTATATTACCTAAACATCATATTAAGTTATTGTTGAACCAAATTGTATCCCTGTGTAACAACTTGTTTAGAACTTTGTATTTTTGACTAGAGTGGTCCAATGAAGGCCATAAAATAAATAATGAAAATGGAAACAAATTTCTGGTAGTCATAAACGCTTTACTTGCTGTTGTCAGTCTGCAATTTAGATCCTGCCTACTTCTGTCAATTTGTTGCCAAAATAACTAAAATAGTCTCCTTTTGGTGTCTTATTTATGTAATGTAATTTTGTCAGGGTTACCTGGTTCGACCGCAGTCCGTTACCCTTGCTTTGCTTTTATTGGTGTTCATAATATAATCTCTTTCCAACACACTATCTATTCTGTCCAATTGCTCTTTCAATTTATTTGTTGTCTGAAACAGAATAACAACATCATTTCTAACCTACAAGCTTTTTATCTTCCGTCTGCGCTTAAATGACCTTTCCAAAATTCTGAATAATATTGGGTATAGGCTGCAACCGTGTTTCAATCCCTTCCCATAAACTGCTCTCCTTTCAGCGGCTTCGATCGTATAAGTAAGGGATGTCAGTTCAACTAAATACCTAGGAGTTACAGCTACGAGCAACTTAAACTGGAACGATCTCACAGATAATGTTGTGAGGAAGGCAAACCAAAGACTGCGCTTTATTGGAAGAACACGTAAGAGATGAAACAGGTCTACTGCCTGCGCTACGCTTGTCTATCCTCTGCTAGAGTACCCTTACCATATAGGATTGACGGAGGACAAGGAAAAGGCCAAAGAAGGGCAGCTCGTTCACAGTTCCTGTCTTTTAACCCTTCATTTCAAGACCTTTCCTACCTCAAGACAACTGGAATCGGTCGAAACTACTTATCTGTTTTCTAATATGCGACCTTGGCTAATAAACATTATACAAAATATGAACATTCGTTGTAATTACAGATCGTTGTCTCTATACGGACATATCATGTAACTGCTACGTCACATTACTTGCAAGAGCTGTATGGATGAGTATAGCAGAGAAATGCAATGTATATGGAAATTGGAGGAAGCCTTTATTAAGACTGGGTATCAGTTAATACGATGGTGATGTAATACGAGCCTAAAGCCTGCTCCAGTAGCTCAGTGGTCAGCGTGAAGTATTGCCTTCCAGCGGGCCCGGGTTCAAAAAAATGGTTCAAATGGCTCTGAGCACTATGCGACTTAACTTCTGAGTCCCCTAGAACTGAGAACTACTTAAACCTAACTAACCTAAGGAGATCACATACATCCATGCCCGCGGCAGGATTCGAACCTGCGACCGTAGCGATCCCGCGGTTCCAGACTGTAGCGCCTAGGGTTTGATTCCCGGCTGGGTCGGGGATTTTCTCTGCTCAGGGACTGGGTGTTCGCTGTCTTCATCATCATTTCATCCCCATCGGGCTTGCAGGTCGCCCAATGTGGCGTCGAATGTAATAAGACCTGCACCAAGACGGCCGGACTTGCCCTGTAAGGGGCCTCCCGGCCAATGATGCCAAACGCTCATTTCCATTTACCAGCATAAAACAGAAATATGGCAGCAATGTAGATTTGACTGAATCCGTATGACTGTTAACTAAAAATGCAACGCCATCAAGGAAATGAAATAAAAACATTTTACTGGTGGTGCGTATTCAGCATAGGACTTTGAGTGTATGATTATACCTGTAGGTTGTTTTCGGGTACCACGGGATAGGAAGTTTAGTGTCATTTGTCCTTTGAGTCGTAATGAACTTGGATGAGAACTCCTACTTCAGCTTGATGTCACAGTTCATCCAACGTTGTGACGGGCGAGTGGTAGCGTCCAAGTCGCTCAGCAACCCGTGACCAGATGTTTCCAGTTGGTTAGAGATATGGTCGACAGTGAGGTCATTAGAACGGAGCACGAACTTGGATTAGGGAAGGAACGAGAAGGAAAGCGGCCGTGCCATTTGGAGGGAACTATCCCGGCATTTGCCTTAAGTGATCAAGGGTGACCGTCCTTCAGAATGTGAGTCCTGTGTGCTGGGCACTGTGCTACCCCGCTCGGTATCTCGTGAATGTCGTATACCCTCTGCGTCGTGGTAGGTCATGACAGCACGGTCAACGTACAGCTTGTATTGCCTCATTGAAAGAGTCCATGACGATGGGGGACCTGTCTCAGCGCGTCAGAAATTACTGTCTGTGCGAACCAGAGACGATACCGACGTGAATCAAATAACACGCCATACCATCACGTCAGATGACGGTCAATACCACAACATGGCACGTTCGTTGTCGTCTGCCTTTAGATGTGGGTACATACTTTGCCGTACTGTACACGTAACGGGGACTAGTCTAAAAGACTTCGTGGTTTCCAGTGCTGCCGTTGGAGCCACCTCTGTTGGAGAGCCTCTCTCTGGTTTTACGCCAAGAAAAAACCGCAACAAGTGTCGGCTGGTGCTCCACACGTGGTGGTCATGTCCGTACGGATACAACTCTTAATGCGAACAGATCAGCTCCCTGACACGAGGTACTTGACATAGTTGGTCGACCCTGCACTCCCATAGGAACAAAATGTTTATCTTCTGAGCGCTATTCACGTGGGGCCGTTGAGATCCTCCATGGTGTCAGTATGGCTCTCCTGAACCCACTGATTCCGTATTCAAATGATAGCCTTGGGGTCCTGATTAGCGTATCGCAGGATGAGAGCCTGCAGGCGATGATCCTGCCGCTGTTTGATGCCGACAAGTGCCGGCAAGCGCTTCTCCTTATAATAAAACTTTCGTCTTAACCACAGAATATTTATTTTCCTAACAAGTTTCTCCATTTCGCCATTATTACTCATATAAAGTATCGCATCCAACTTACTCCTATTAAGCAAACTAGTGATGTAGAACACAAGTTTCACTCTACAGAAGAGTGTGCGCCGATATTAAACTTCCTGGCAGATTAAAACTGTGTTCTCGAACTCTGGACGTTTACCTTTCTCGGGTAAGTGCTGTGCGGAAATTTTTTTTTCATTTATTTGTGTCATGGAGAAACAAAGTGGTCGTTTATGTCTGTAAGAAGTTGGTGTTATGCCTTAATGTCTAAATAAAGATAACAGTAACAGGAAGAAGTACACAAGATACCGCACTGTGAAATACAAGTGATTACAGTTTTGACTGAAAAAAGTTTTGACACGAAGGTGACGGACTGAGCTACCCATCCACGACTTGCGACCCGTCCTCACTGCTTTACTCTCGTCAGTATGTTTTCACGGACCGACTGCATAGTTACGGAGTTCTCACAGGAGGACAGTATACACCTAACGGAGACGCTATAGATTTCCGCATTGGTCGACTTAAACGAAACATCATTCTCTCATTTCAAACTGCAACACTGCTTTGCGGAATATTTCTGATGCAAAGAGTCAGAGGAGTGAGAGAAGACAGCGAATGATATATCCTTGCAACTTTTCCAGAAAATGGGGCCGTTCCTTTGCTCTTGGAGCAAGAACACGTAACGAGAGCGAGTGCAAAAAGAGTGTTCAAATGTGTGTGTAATCTTATGGGACTTCACTGCTAAGGTCATCAGTCCCTAAGCTTACACACTACTTAACCTAAACTATCTTAAGCACAAAGACACACATCCATGCGCGAGGGAGGACTCGAACCTCTGCTGGGATCAGCCGCACAGTCCACGACTGCAGCGCCCCAGACCGCTCGGCTACTCCCGCGCGGCAGAGCGAGTGCGCTCGTGCGTGTACGCAAAGAGCGAGGAACAAAGTCTGTCCTCAGTACTTCACTGGTAGAGCACCTCTGTCGTTAGCGAATTGGAGTGGCACTCTATTGAGTCGCTCGCGATTAAGCGTTGTTCACTGCGTTGGCCGCCACACTTATTGAGCGGTGTGAACACGGACAGAGTACTAGTAAAACACCTGCGAGCGAGTATTGAGTGGCATCGCGGTGGACTGGTTATCTGACCAGTGTACCACACCAATAGTTAGATTAGGGGAGGATAAGAGCCCTTGACTTCATCAAGGTGTAGGGAGAGTTTGATTGGCAAATGTCAATCCAGATAGAAAGAGAGAGTTGTGTTATTTGTCAGCAGTGAGCGCGCAGGCAGCAGTCGTCGCAGCACATGGTATTGTGCGTTACAGCGTATGCGAACCCCGTCTGTCCTCCATAACAGTACACTCCATTACATTTCTAACGCGACAGCCTTGACCATACCTAGAAAAGTTAATCAAGTTGTGTAGGCGCGGCTCTAAGCCATTCTGCCGAGTAAATAACTTTCTTAAAGAAAACGGAAAAAGAACCTTTCCATGCTTTGTAAAATAATAGCATTCCTATCCATAAGAGGCAATCTACTGTTCCGAAAATAACCCAGAATTTTATTAATTTTTTTTATATAAGAAAAAGTTTCACTTCATTTCTCAGAATTTTTTGTAATAAATAATATTTTTCGTTCATTTAATGTTTTTCTTACACGAACTAGCAATACTCTCATACCCAGGTATACTAGTTACATAAGAGTATATAGAATATTTTTGTATCTTTCCCTTACAGGAGATGACTCCAGAAGGTATTTGTTGCTGAAATTTTTCAAGCAGTTTTTGTTCGTACATTAGGATCGTCTGTCTGACTTCTGTAGTAGTGTGGGATGGAAATTGTTTCTTGAAGGAGACAAAGGGTACTTGTTGGATCAATCCATTGCGCAACTTGACAGAATAAAACCCACACACTCACAACCTTTGCCCCTTCATCGGTCTTCTGTATGGTTTGATATGGTGCGTCACTGCATCGTTTTCCGTACCAATCTATTCATCTCAGAACTGGATTTACACTCAACGTCCTTAGATACGTGTTGAATATTTTCCAAGTATTTTATCCATCTTCAGCAACTGCATTTCTGTCTGTTAGTACAATAAGCGTCCGGTAACACAAAAGAAATTTTATTTGCTCTGCCAGTTTCAGGCAACTAACTCCCTTCTTCAGAAGATTATAACTATCGCATTATTAGTGAGCCTCAAAAATAAGCAGAAGTGTGCAGCAAATTGATGTGGATCATTGTCTCCATATTTGTATGGGCATTGTGATCCACATCAGTATGCTGCATACAATTGCTTATTTTTGAGGCTTGCTAATAATGCGATAGTTACAATCTTCTGAAGAAGGATACTACGTGCCTGAAATCGTTAAAGGAGCAAACTTTATTTTGTGCAGCTAGATGAAGATTATTTCAACAAATGTAACCCAGTCCATGTCTTCCACTATAGCTTTTACTTTATACAGCTTCCACTAGCAACTAATGTCCTACAATCCAGTTCCTTTTTCTTGTCAGTGTTTTCCACACTTTCGTATTCTCGTCGATTCTGCGAAGAACCTCCTTTCTTATCACTCCACCTAATTTTCAGCATTCTCCAACAGAACAACATCCTGAACGCTTCGAATTTTCTCATTTTCCGGATGTCCTTTCGACCATGAACCATTTACATTCAACGCTCTGCTCCAAACATAAATTCTCAAAACGCTCGTTTTCTAATGAAGTTTTGTGGTGGAACAAATACTCTTCTTTTGGCCAGTGCTTACATCGCACTGCTTTAGCCTTCCTTTGGTTTACTCCCAAACCATAGTATATACATTAGACCATTCCATTAAACAGGTTCTGTAATTCTACCTCACTGACACATGAAAGCAATATCATCTGCGAATCTCATCATTGATATCCTTTTACGCTATTTGAATCCCTCTCCTGAACCTTTTTTTTTTATTTCCGTCGTTGCTTTTTCGATACATAGATTAAATAGTAGTGAAGAAAGACTACATCTCTGTCTTGCACAATGTTTAGTCTTAGAACTTTGTTCTTGAGTTTCCTTTTTTATTGTTTCCTCGGGTTCTTGCACCGATTGTGTGCTATCCTTCGCCGGCCGGGGTGGCCGAGCAGTTCTAGGCGCTTCATTCCACTGAGAAAATCCTGTAATACTTCTTCACTTTCACTCAGGGCAGCAATGTCACCAGCGTATCTGACCATTGATATCCTTTCACCTTGAATTTTCATTCCTATCTTGAACCTTTCTTTTTATTCCCACATTGCTCCTCCGATGTGTAGATCGAACAGTAGGAACGAAACACTACATCTTTGTCTTACACCCTTTTTATTCTGAGTACTTCGTTCTAGGTCTTCCACTCTTATTATTCCCTCTTGGTTCTTGTACAAGTTGTATATTACCTGTCTCTCGCTATAACGTACCCCTATTTCCCTCACGATTTTCAGCATCTTCCACCATTTGACGTTGTTGACCGTTTTTCCAGGTGTACAAATCCTACGAAACTGTCTTGTTTTTTCTTTAATCTTGCTTCCATTATCAACCGCAACGTCAGAACTGCCTCTCTGGTGCCTTTACCTTTCCTAAAAACAAGGCCGGCCGCGGTGGTCTCGCGGTTCTAGGCGCGCAGTCCGGAACCGTGCGACTGCTACGGTCGCAGGTTCGAATCCTGCCTCGGGCATGGATGTTTGTGATGTCCTTAGGTTAGTTAGGTTTAAGTAGTTCTAAGTTCTAGGGGACTGATGAGCACAGCAGTTGCGTCCCATAGTGCTCAGGGCCATTTGAACCATTTTGATAGTCGTCTAAATACATCCTCGATTTTCTTTTTCTTTCTTCTACGTTTTATTCTTGCCAGCAATTAGGATCCATGAGCTGTTAAGCTGATTGTGGGATAATTCTGGAACTTGTCAGCTCTTGCAGTCTTCGGAATTGT
This sequence comes from Schistocerca gregaria, assembly GCF_023897955.1. Classification (NCBI taxonomy): domain Eukaryota; kingdom Metazoa; phylum Arthropoda; class Insecta; order Orthoptera; family Acrididae; genus Schistocerca; species Schistocerca gregaria. The sequence goes on along the minus strand of NC_064920.1, from coordinate 1,158,407,660 downwards.
GTGGATGGTATATTTCCAGACTCATATTCTACACTCTAACGTGATTTTAAAAATTATGAGACAAGGTTATCTATACCTCCTGCCTTATTCCATCGTAAGTCTGGAAAAGCTCTTTTTAATTCTGGTTCTGTATCGAGTCCTATTTCTTCTACTATCATATCAGACAAGTCTTTCCACTCATACAGGCCTTCAGTGTACTCTTTCCACAAATCCGCTCTCTCGTCTCCATTTAACAGTGGAATTACCATTGCAATCTTAATGTTACCACAGTTGCTTTTAATTTCATCATAGATTGTTTTGACTTTCCTGCATACCTAAGTCAGTCCTTCCCCAATCCACTTCTTTTTCGATTTCAACACATTTTGCATGCAACTATCTCGCTTTATCTTCCCTGCATTTCCTATTTATTTCATTCTCCAGCGACTGTATTTCTGTATTCCTGAACTCCCCTTTCTAATAGAGATAAAAGAACCTCATTGCCACTACTCGTCGATTGGTTTCTGTTATAGATGTTGACCATGTTAGGCACACGGTAGTTCTGTATCTGGGAATCGGAGCAAGGCCGTTTGCGTCACGCGACCTGCCATTTGAACCATTTTTTTGTCATCCTTCTTCCCCTATCGCTTGTAACTGTTTGTCTCAGAATTTGTCCGCCTGCTTAGCTAGTCGTGTTCCGGCACTCGGCCAGTGCACATCGCTCAGTGACGGGCGGTAGCGCGGGCCGGTGTTTACGTCGCGAGCAGTGCTGAGGTGGAGAGCTGAGCAGCGTGTGCGAGCGCTGTTAACTTTTCTTTCTGTATAACTGCTGTAAGTACGATGTCAACAATTAACAGAGCGAACAGCGTTCAGTGTGTTTTCGATCGCGCTGCCTTGCGACCGACGGCGTTTGAAGTTCATGAGTGGATTTTTGAGGATTTGAAATTGCCTGAAGATATAGTCGACACGTTCCAATTGGACTTTGTGCAGTACTCGTTATTTATCAAATTTATTTCGAGTGACACTTATGAGAAATTCGTTGAGGAGCATGCTGGTGTGAGACCATTTCGTCATAATGATGGCAGTATTAGTAATGTCCAAATCGTGCCTTCGGGATACGGCGTGAGAACCGTCAGGGTATTTAATGTGCCACCTGAGTGCCCTAATGATCTGATTTCACGTTCTCTGTCACTGTACGGCGCAGTTTTGTCAGTTACAAATGAAAAATGGTCGAGTGCCTATCGCTACCAAGTTAACAGCGGGGTGCGAAGTGTACGTGTAGACTTGAAAAAGCATATACCTTCGTATGTTGCCATTGGCGGCTGTCGTGCACAGGTAACTTACATTGGCCAACCCCCTACCTGTTCGATCTGCCATTCAACTGAACATCTGCGGATGAACTGCGCACGTCAATGTCCATTTCAACTTCCACGGGAACGTCGTGCAGACGGTAGTGAAAAGCTTGTTCCGCTATTGAGTGAGATAGTCGCGGGGACTGTACCGGCACCCGGAACATGTTAGCGAGGCGGAGGTGCCAGTTCAGGTGGAATGCAGTGTCAAAGAGATTCGCGGTAGGACGGACGTCGATTCGGCACCGTCATCCTCACCGGGGCAGTTACTTCTGGATACCAACGATGCGCCAGCCACCCCTGACACTAAGCCGTGTGCGATACAGGAGCGAATGCAGATCAGTTTGGCTGAATCACCCCTATCGGCAGAGACTGCAGCAGAAACGAAGAAAGGCCGACGAAGTAGAAGCAAAGGGAATAGTAGCAAAGAGGAAAAGTCGGATGATTTGAGACCCGTACACATGTCAGACAGTGGCAGCGAGACTGAACCTCAATCTTCTTGCTCCGTGCGCTGCGAGGACACCGCGAGGCAATAACGTATTCGTGAACAAACCAAACACCTGAATGCACTACAGAGCGCTGAGAGGGAACAGAGCACCGTAACGGCTAAGAGGAAGAGCGAGCAGAGCAGCGAGCGGCTGCAGCAGCGCTCCCTCAGGAACTCGCTGACGTCGGTCGCTGCCCCGCGTGGTGGCCAGGCGGATGCGACCACGCTGACACTCAGCCGGCGGTGGCGGGCAGGGCGGCGCGCGCACCGCGCAGCACCCCGACAGCAATGAGCCGTGGTGACAGCAGAACGAGGAGATGCAGCAGTAGCTGATCTCGTGCTTGACCACTGCGCTGCGACCTTCCCACTCCCTGACCCGTTATTGGTTTCGACATTTCGCTTCGTACTCCAGACGTTACCAACGGATTTGGTTCAAAGCCATCGAGAAGGACGATCCAAAACTCAGAGCTCATTGTCCTCTGAACCATCATGTGTGACAGCCAAACCTACAACATTACCACATTTAACGTCAATAGAATACAAAGTGCGATGAAACTCCGTTCGCTAACTGATTTCTTGTATGGTACCAGCGTTGACATTGCCCTCCTACAGGAGGTAGTCACATTCTTAGAAGTGCCCGGTTACGTTCTTATTGATAACATCAATCTCCAGGAGGCTTTAGGCACTTCCATCCTTCTGCGCGACGGTATACCCTTTACGGATGTGCAGCGGCTGCCCAGTGGTCGTGGCATTTCTCTTCGAGTGAATGGTGTGCAGATTGTTAACGTGTACGCCCCCTCAGGTAGCACTCATAAGAGAGATCGTTCAAAATTTTACAAAACCGAGGTTCCCATTCTTCTTAGCGCTTATCGTGAACATCTCATCCTCGGTGGTGACTTCAATTGTGTGCTTAACGACAGAGACCAAACTCCTAACACGAACAGATATATCGAACTTGAACATTTAATTCGTGGCATGCGTCTTCACGATACATGGGAACAACTGCACGGTGAACAGGTAGCGTACACCTTCGTAACCAGTCATTCTGCCAGTCGGCTGGATAGGATCTATGTGTCCGATGCCCTCCAGCGACACACTGTGAACTGTGACATAGCTCCTGTCAACATCTCCGATCATTGTGCATATCAGTGTTACCTCAACGTACAACGCCAGAAAATTTACCGTGGGAAGGGCTACTGGAAATTGAATGTCAGCCTTCTGCAGGATGCCCAACTTGAAGAGGAGGTGAACTTAACGTGGCAACAGCTCCAGCGGCACCGACGTCGTTACGCTAGCGTTCTACAGTGGTGGATTCAGTGTGCTAAGTCTACATTACGCCTCACCCTCTTGAGCTACGCTCGACAAAAAAGCTTTTGGCAGAAACAGACTATTGAATTTTATTATCGCTGTTTGAGAGAACTGTACAGTTGCACTAACAATCCTTCTCGCGACATCGACGTAAAGATCAAACGATATAAAGCGAAAATCACGGCTATACAACGCCAACGAATGCATGGCATCATCGTGCGAGCCCACCCCTAGGACGTTGCCGCCGAAGAACGGGCCTCTCTGTACCACATCCTGAGAACGACGAAACGGTGTAAAGCCATGTTCATTGAAGCCGTCGTTGATGACGCTGAGAATGCCATCACGAAGCAACGTGACGTCATCTCGCACGTCTACGACTATTATAGTCAACTTTACAAGAAGCAACCCGTTGATGAACACTCGTGCGACGATTTTCTTAGGACCTTGAGCTGTCGCTTGTCACAACAGGATAATGCAAAGCTGGAATATGTTTTCACAGAGGACGAAATCCGACTGGCGGTCCACAGTGCAAAGAAAGGGAAATCACCAGGACCCGATGGTCTCAGCGTTGAGTTTTACCAGCGATACTGGAACCTCCTCGGTCCGACACTCCTCGAGATAGCGAATGAACTCTGGCACCTGGAAGTCATACCCAAGGCATTTACGGAAGGTATCATCCTGTCCTTACCGAAAAAAGGGAACAGCAGGAAGGTTGAAAGCATGCGACCCATCACACTCCTGAATGCCGATTTCAAAATCGTCACCAGATCGATGCTAAGGATGCAAACCGTTATGTACAAGGTTTGAGGCAGTTACCAGTACAGTGCAGTGCAAGGCCGAAGTGCAATCTCAGCTGCCTGCTATTTGAGTGACATCATTTGTTCATATGCTGAAACCAAAGGACAGGGCGCTCTGATCTTTCTAGATTTTGAGAAGGCTTATGACCGTATAAGTCATGATTTCCTCTTTAAAAGCATGAAGAAACAAGGATTTGGACCTCATCTCATAGAATTAATTGGCAAACTTACTACAAACGTCTCTTCACGGATTCTCATTAATGGACATTTTACAAAAGAAGTTTCCATTGAGCAATCCATCCGCCAAGGATGTCCTCTGTCAATGATTTTGTACGCCATTGCAGTAGAGCCGCTACTGAACAACTTAGCGCATAGCGGGATCGGGTTTAGCGTCGAATCTGTCACTATCCCTTGCATTGCGTATGCTGACGATATATGCGTAACTGTGTCATCATTGCAACGACTTCTTTCAGCAGAAACTCTTGTACAAACATTCACATTTCTTTCAGAAGCAATACTCAATAGTAATAAAACCACAGTTTTGCAGATCGGTGGCGGTATCGGAGACATATCCCATGTTACCTGGTGAAAGGTAAAAGATTCTCACACAACCCTCGGTGTTACCTTTGAGGCCAAACCAGACAAATTCCTGACGAAGAACTGGTCACACATGCTTAATAAATTACGTGCTGCTTTGGCGGAATGTGCACAGCGACATGTTACCATCACGAGTCATAGCCGACTGGTATCTCACAGTCAACGATAAAGTAGCAAGGAATGAAAACCTACATAAAATAGGCCTTCATCCAACGCCAAACTGTGACGCATGCGGAAGAGTCGATATGCTTATTCATAGGTTTACGTGCGGACATGCAGACGAAATTACAACATTTCTTCGTCAACGATTGTCAGTGATCGACCGTACAACGCCCAGTGGTGTAGACCTTTTAGAGATCATTCAGCCACAGAAACTGCGATATCCACGAACAAAAAACAACGCTGCAACGTGGATCATGGGCCACACAGCATCGTTTATTATGCAGACTAGGCATGCTACTTTCCTAGACTACTATTCTTACATAGAAAATGAACACTTTAAAATAAGCCAACATTGTGACTACAGGAGGATATTTGGAAATATGCTGAAAACCATAATTAACGGTTAAATGCTTCAAATACAATATTTGAATAGTAGTGGTTGTCAGTTACCTGTATGTATGAATCCTATTTGCTTCATGGGACTTTAGTTCTTGTCGGAATTTTAAGATACTATTCAGATGCTCACCAATGCAGAAGGCATTTTTTCTTTCCCATTTTCGTCTTAAGATTTTCCTTCTCTCGCAGAGCAGCGGAGTAACTTTCCTTCGACAATGAAGTGATAGTCTTTTGTACACCATAAATATTTTCTGTTTACTACTCGAAAAAAAAACAACTTAAGAAGACATTTTTTTTCTTTTCTTATATTGCGCAAAGCCAGCCTAGAAATGATTTATACTATGCTCATAAAAAAAAGTGGTAGAGTGTCTGCTTAGCATGCAGAAAGTCCTGGTTTCAAATCCCAGCTCCTCCAATTTTTGTTTCTCCGTGCAGCAGTACATGAAAACTTTTGCCTATCACCATGTTCTATAAAATTCAGTGTAAAAGATTCTCCCTCCCCCCCCCCCCCCCCCAAGAAAAAAAAGCCGTATGGTTACGTGCTTGCCTCGCATGCAGCGGACCGGGGTTCGATTCCCGGCCGGGTTGGGGATTTTCTCCGCTCGTGGACTGGGTGTTTTGTGGTCCTCATCATCATTTCATCTTTATCACAGTCCAATGTGGCGTCGACTGAATTAGGCTTGCACTCGTCAACAATGCCATACGCACATTTCGTTTCATTTCATTCTGAGAATTTGTAACATCTTGCACCATTTTATGTTGTGGAACGTCTTTCGTGGTATATGAGTAGTATGAGTTTCTAGATGTCATGTTGACGTCATATTGTACTGAGGGTCAGTCCGCTAACGCAGTAAAGGCCTGTCCATTGTTCATCTTCCGCTCTCGCCTACTTTAACGTAAGGCGACCGGAATCCGCGGAAGAGTCGTAAAACTGGGCACGGATGGTGTGCGTCACGCAGCCTTCTCCGGCGTTAGAAACGCCACAATGGGAGCCTCTGTGTTGCGAAAGCGGAAGGGCGCCTTATGGGAGCGGAAGACAGCGGCGGGGTGTCTAAGCAGCAGGTTGCATAACGCAAACGGCGTGCCTGCACGTTGTCAAGTTGCACCGCACACACACCCTGCTCCGATTTCCAGATACAGAACTACCGTGTGCCTAACATTGTACACATCTATAACAGAAACCAATCGACGAGTAGTGGCGATGAGGTTCCTTTATCTCCATTAGAAAGGGGAGTTCAGGATCACAAAAATACAAGTCGCTGGAGAATGAAATAAATAGGAAGTGCAGGGAAGATAAAGCGAGATAGTTGCATGCAAAATGTGTTGAAATCGAAAAAGAAGTGGATTGCGGAAGGACTGACTTAGCATGCAGGAAAGTCAAAACAAACTATGATGAAATTAAAAGCAACGTTGGTAACATTAAGAGTGCAATGGTAATTCCACTGTTAAATGGAGCCGAGAGAGCAGATTTGTGGAAAGAGTACACTGAAGGCCTGTATGACGGGGAAGACTTGTCTGATGTGATAGAAGAAGAAACAGGACTTGAGCTTTGCCAGACTTACGATGAAATAAGGCAGGAGGGATAGATAACTTTGCATCCGAATTTCTAAAATAATTGGGGGAAGTGGCAACATAAGAGCTATTCACATTTGTGTGCAGAATGTATGAGTCTGGCAATATACCATCTGACTTTCGCAAAAATATCATCCACACAATTCCGAAGACGAAAGAGTTGACAAGTTCCAGAATTATCCCACAATAGGCTTAACAGCTCATGCACCCAAGCTGCTGGCAAGAATAATACACAGAAGAAAGAAAAAGAAAATTGAGGATGTATTAGATGATTATCGGTTTGGTTTTAGAAAAGGTAAAGGCACCAGAGAGGCAGTTCTGACGTTGCGGTTGGTAATGGAAGCCAGACTACAGAAAAAACAAGACGTGCTCGTGGGATTTGTTGACTTGGAAAAAAAGTGAACAACGTCAAATGGTGAAAGATGTTGAAAATCGTGAAGCAAATAGGGGTACGCTATAGCGAGAGACAGGTAATACACAACTTGCACAGGAAGTAAGAGGGAATAAGAAGAGTGGAAGAGCCAGAACGAAGTACTCAAACTAAAAACGGTGTAAGACAGGGATTTAGTGTTTCTTCCCTACTGTTCAATCTACACATCCAAGAAGCAATGTGGGAATAAAAAGAAAGTTTCAAGAGATGAATGAAAATTCCAGGTGAAAGGGTATCAATTAGCTGATGACATTGCTATCCTGAGTGAAAGTGAAGAAGTATTACAGGATTTTCTCAGTGGAATGAACGGTATAATGAATACAGAAATTGGACTGAGAGAAATCGAAGTAAGACGAAGGTAATGAGAAGTAGCAGAAATGAGAATAATGAGAAACTTAACATCAGGATAAGTGGTCGCGAAGTAGATGAACTTAAAGAGTTCTACTACCTAGGCAGCAATACAACCAATGACGGACGGAGTAAAGAGGACATCAAGATCAGACGAGAACTGGCAAGAAGGACATTCCTGGCCAAGAATAGTCTACTAGTGTCAAACTTCGGTCTTAATTTGTCGAAGAAATTTCTGAGAATGTTCATTTGTAAAAATTTGGAACTTTGCGGTAATGTCTTATGGGACCAAACTGCTGAAGTCATCGGTCCCTAAGCCTATACAGTACTGAATCTAACATAAACTAACTTACGCTATGGACAACACACACACACATCCATGCTCGAACCTCCGACGGGGGGAGCTGCACGGACCGTGACTAGGCGCCTAAGACGGCGTGGCTACCCCGCGCGGCAATGTTCATTTGGAGCACAGCGTTGTATGGTAGTTAAAGATGGGGTGTAGGAAAACCGGAACAGAAGAGAATCGAAGCGTTAGAGATGTGGTGCTACACACGAATGTTGAAAATTTTGTGGGCTGATAAGGTGAGGAAAGAGGAGGAGGTTCTCCGCAGAAACGGAGAGGAAAAGTAATGTGTGGAAAACACTGTGAAGGAGAAGGGACAGGATGATGCGACATCTGTTTAAGGCCTCAGGGAATAACTTCCATAGTACTAGAGAGAGTTGTAGAGGGTAAAAACTGTAGAGGAAGACAGAGATTGGCATACATCCAGCAAATAAATGAGGATGTAGGTTACAGGAGTTATTCTGAGTTGAGAAGGATGGCACAGGAGTGAATTCGTGGCGGAACGCAGAGGACGTATAAAAAAAAAGAGGGAAACTGCGGAGTTAGGCAGCTATGACACATCCCAAATTTTTGACTTCGTAAGCTTTACTGGATGAATAACTTATGATACTTTTTGGTGATCTGCAGCCATATCAAGTTGACTTGACACAATGTTTCGACGGTACACCTGAGTCATCTTCAGGTGGGACGCTGCAGCTACTGAATCTCGTCGGACTGGAGCTACTCTGGAGCCGGCGCCCCTACATAGACCATCAGAGAGCTCTCACCGCGTGAGCCATGTGCCGTGAGCTGCTGACTCCATGCGAGTTTTTACAACCACTCTCTGCAATGCACGTCGTCTTTTGCAGTGGGGGCAGCAGTCAGGGTACTAGACGCATGTGCTTAGTACTCTCTGCTCTATTGTGTAGGGGCTGCAGCTTCAGAGCAGCAACATCATCAAGTCAAATGAAGAGCACGCTGAGGTGCTAATTTGACTTGAATATCCACCGGAAAACTCAAGAAGAATATCACTAACCCAAATATATTTTCGAAGGTTACAAATACCGAATTATGACACCGACTATACTTTTTCTGTGTTACTCTAAAGAGTTTTCGAAGAGGAATGTGATCAAGTTTAAGCAGCATAACAGCACTGCGAACTACACTGGTACGAAATGACTCCCTCCATGCAAAGTACCATGCACTTCCACAACGTTTGTCATCCAAAACCCAACTCGCGCTTTCCACTCATGAAGTCCTATAAGGCAGTCATGAAAATGCAGTATCGCTTCAGTTCAGAATAGCATTTAACCCCGAACCACATCAACTCGTATTAATGAAGGTAGGAGCATACGAGGTATGAAATTTCTGATTGGATTGAGAATTTCTTTTAGAAAGGATGCAGCATGATTTCTTGGCTGGAAGATTATTGACCTATGTACAAATAACTTTAGGCAAAGTATGTTGGCACACTTGTTGTTCATACTGAATAGTAATGATCTTTCAAGCAATATTAATAGTAAACTCAGGTACTTTACAAATGGACTTAATGATGTAATGCCTGAAAAATATGCACAAAAAATCTGTCGGATCTGTAAGTAGTGCAAAGATAGGAAAATAATTTTAACTGTTTAGAAATGTGAGGTCATGCACTTCACAAAACGGGAATATATATTATGCTACGACTATAATATCAGTCACTGAGAACTGGAATCAGTCAACTCATACAAACATCTGGATGCAACAGTGTGAAGGGATGGAAAACGGAATTATCACATAGGGTCGGTCGCACATAAAGCACCTTACAGACTTTGAATCAGGTGGGTTATCGTAAAAAATCCAAGAAATTAACAAAGATTGTTTATTTCTCACTCGAGGATTCTATCCCAGAGCACTGATTATGTTTATGATACCCTATCATATAGTAGAATTTGAGCCGTGGCGTAAATGGCGCGCCAGCGTATTTGAAAGTACCTCGTCTTCGCGCTCTTATCTAATTTTCAGAATTGTGCTCGTTACGGTTTTCATTGAACAGTGGGAGTTCCTGTAATTTAACTGTGACTAAGACTGGAGTGCCCGCTGGCCTTGCTAGTAATTGTAAGTTTTTTTTTAAAATATCTTAATAGGAGGCCAATCTCCTTAAGGTTATTGATAAGATTTGCGCTGCTGATTGTACCTTGCCAGTGTAGTTCATTCGAAGTGGGGCAAAGGCAGTGTGCCATTTTATTAGTGAATAATTTAACCTGTTATTTATTATCTTTTGGTGGTTGTTTACATTGTCCCTGCAGACCTATTCTGTGCGCTTGTTAAATGTTACAGCTGGCTGGCTGGTGTTTTGGAGTATACCTTTCCACCTATGGGTACCCAGGCAGCTTGAGCAGTGACTCTTGCACGAACGGCCGCCTTCCTCCTTGGCTTCCCCAAGTTAAATTTTCGTTCTGCCTTCGAGTGACTTGGCGTCACTCCTCGTTAATTAATTCTGACGCTAACTACGTTTACTTGGGTAATTACTATATTTATTAAACCTTGTCTCAATAGCAACATACAATTACGAAAGGTTGTTGCTGTGCTACTTTCAGTAAAATCTTGCACTGACTATTGTGTTACTGGGCCTTGCAGCCCAAGTATGATACCTTAGTAAGCCTTATTGATATTGATTGACTCTTGAGTGTGAAACAAGTACCTTTGTATTAACTTCATCCAGATATTTATCCAGATTTTACTGGGTGCATCTGGGAGGTTGTTATTTAGCTAAATGTTTTTGAGAACATCAGTTCTCAGTATCCGAAGACTAGTCAGAAATATTGTGTGTCTTAATTTAAGCTGTCAGGAGCACAATTATCAGTGGTTGTAAAATTTATATATGTGAAAGACGTTGGTAGCAGATTTACTAAAATCTTCTGACTTGCTATTCCTATTACTTAAAGTAATCAGGATTGAGATATTGTTGTTTCAAGGAATTTGTTGATATGATTGTTAAATAAAACAAGTGATAACAATAGGGGTCCAGTCATTCCTATTGTTTCCTTATTCTCTAGTAGAAGACAGTTTCAGAATTTTTATTCTTTTTGCTGCCTTCACTGGATTAGCGTGTTAATCTGGATTTTGCAATGTTAATGGCAAAGCCTGATCAGGTGCTCTTTCTGTCGCCACCCTCATACGTCCCATATGCGGGACGGAATTTATCGGCCACAGCCTGTTTGCATCTAATGCTGTCCCATGTGAAAGTGAGAGAACGTTTCCGGAATCTTTGCGAATCGTGTAAGCGAGGGGGTTACCAATCCGGTATTGACATAGTCGCTAGTGGAGAGCAGCCTAAAAATCACACGTACTCTGGCCGGTGTGCCAGCCCCTCGTCGTTAATGCTCAGAGAGGATTCGATCCGGGTCCAGCGCGCCTCCCAGAATCCCGGAAGCGACGTGCTAAAATGCGCGGCTGTTCAAGCGGGTCCCCGACCAAACAGAGGTAAGAGGGTGTGTATTTAATGTATACAAATAAACGTTGCACGAGAGGTTACAGTTTTGCTTGAACCACGGGTCAGTATCGCGCCAGCTGCTGAAAATGTTGAACAGGCAGACGCCTGAAAATAGATGTCAAATATTCCAGGAGAGCCTACTTACGAAGTTTGAAGAGACGATAAGGAGCAGCCTAGGAATACACTACAGACCCCTATAGTCATTCCCTTAATGAAACCGAAGACAATTATAGACTATTTACAACGTGCACAAAGCCATTTAAGTAATTTTCTGGAATGGTTAAAAATTCGCAACACTTTGAAAAATGATTAGCACACTCTAGCATGAACTTCACAGTGGTTTCCAGAGTATAAGCTAGATGTATGTTTACTGCCTTTGAATCGAAACATAAATCCAGGTTGTCGGTTGGCTTCGTGTCTAGCTCACTGGGTGGTGCACACTGCCGTGACGTCAGTTATCATGCCATGTATTGCGGGCTGCCTAGCTTTCAGGTAACCACCTATTCGTTTTCTATTGAAAGTGTCATTCCTGCGTTAACGCTGAAGTTTAGCACTTACTATAAAGGCAACATTTTATGTTAATTTTTGTATGCTGCTTCCTATAACATCACGTTCAGGTCCAAGAGCACAGAGTTTGAGACACAGAGTCTGTGAACTTACGTTTAATGTAGGGAGAGGTATAGTTCCTTCGATGCGCCTTTCAACGTATGCACGTAAGGTATTCGCCTTATAAATCAGCGTCTTTTCATTGCTCCATTATAATATTTATTTATTTTTCAGACGCGTTTTGACTCTTCATGCGAAAGGAATCATTAATTGATTTTTTTCTGAAATAACATAATTTTGCTTTTACATGTCATAATTACACATTTTAAACAATTTGTACAGAATTTTTAGCGTAAATAAAATGCTCGTAACAGTTATTTGTCTGACCTGCTAAAATCGGCGTTTCCTTTCATCTGGTCAGGGTTTAGAAGGTTGCACTATCACTTAACTTCGAAAATCGCTGGAGAAACGCGCGTTACACCAACAAACCCGGCTTTAAGTCGATTCATAATGCACTGAGTCAACTGTTGGTTTACGGAATGGTAAAAAAGGTAAAGCTATCTGTAACAGGAAGGCTGCCTTGAATGTTGCAGGTCTTTATTAGACATGATGCTACTGTAGGTGCTATACTCGTATCTTTCTCCAGACTTCGAAAGGAAGGAAGGAAGATTAGGTTCAATGTTCCGTCTACATCGAGGTCATTAGAGACAGAACACTTGCTTGGATTGTGTCAAGGATGGGAAAGGAAATCGATTGTGCCCTTTCAAAGAAACCATCCCGGCATTTTCCTGGAGCGATCTGGGGAAATCACGGATAATGTAAATCTGAATCGTCGTCATCCCGAATGCGAGTCTAGTGTGTTAAGTGTGTTAACCACTGCGCCACCTCCCTCGGTAACTCCGAAGGGACTTCGCCAGCAAACGCAGGGTGACTTAGAAGAAAGAAATAGTAGCACGCACTGCTGGCGGAGGTGGTTGTTCAGGTGCCTAATCTTAAAATTAGTTAGTCGTTTCTGTGTTTTGTGGATCATTTGAACGGATAATCGTAAGGATGTGGAACGAGTCATTTTACATTCGAGTTACAGTCATATGTAAATATGGCTACACGATAACTACTTGCGAACTAAAAAACTCCTTTTATTTAATTATTATTTTTCATTATTATTCTATGTCAGTAATCCCTACCCATCACGTTTTACACACCACACAATTAGAAATTTTTCTACGAAATAGGAAGATCTTAATGAAGAAATAATAAACAGCCAATCACTTGGAAAAAAAAGATTATTTTAACCCTTTGCCCACGGCGTCGAGGTTTATAAGAACGTCTTGTTCACAAGGTTCAAATGGTTCAAATGGCTCTGAGCACTATGGGACTTAACATCTGAGGTCATCAGTCCCCTAGACTTAGAAACTACTTAAACTTAACCTAAGGACATCACACACGTCCATCCAGAGGCAGTATTTGAGCCTGCGACCGTAGCAAGCGCGCGGTTCCGGACTGAAGCGGCTAGGACCGCTCGGCCACAGCAACCGGCCGTTCGGAAGGAAAATAGTGACGGCCAAAGCAGGTAAACCTGATTCCTCAACAATAAATTTAGTGAATAGGCGATAGTTATTTAATCCAAGCTCTCTATCACCTATTCAGAGTAAGGCAGCCAAGTTTCACCACAGCAAGTGAAATTTTGTTCATAACTCGCAGTGAGCTGTGACTTTTCCGTTATTCGGAAGGACAGAACTTGATTTAATTACAAACAGCTCCGTAATTGCAATGGTTGCAACGGGTCTGCGAGGACAAACTGGGCCCCAACAAAGGAAAGCGTGGGAACGGCAAGACTTTACAGACACCGTCTGAGCAGTGCATTTATTGATTATTTAATTTGCTGATCATAGGGTTAATGGGGACTGCAAACTGCTCTTATGTCGAAGGGGAGTTTCATTGAACTGATAAATGTAGATAGACATTAGTATGAAATCCTTATTATAAAAATAACGTAAACGAGTTCTTGCGTAAAAACAAAGAAAGGAACGTCATTATTTCCGTTCATTCAGGTACTACTGAACATAGCTTTGCGGGGAGGAAGAAAAAACTGATTCAGCAATCTGCTCTCTCCACAATGGCGAAGAACGAAAGCTGTCGCGGCAAGATCAATGAGGTGTTTGATCGTTGTGACTAAATAGTTACGCTAGCATTTTTATACATAGATATTTTTATCTTATAGCAGGAAAAAGGAATTTTATCTGTTGGAACCAACACGTAATGATCCTGCAAGGTTGCACACTGCACAAAGAAGAGTTTGTAGAAAATCGAGGAGCTTTACATCATGTTAGAAGTCAGTAAGTTTTACACGTCTGTTTGACGCCTTTCTGATTAATTTATGCGGAAAGCTGTTTTCAATTAACTACACGAATTTATTGCGGAAGAGATAAATTTCATCCCCGTGTGGGGCGGCGGGTGGAATAATAGAATATATGTTTTGTATTTATGCTATTTGCCATTGTCAACACTGGCTCGCTAACTAGAATATTGGCAACCAGGAAGTGATTAGCAAAACGTGAAGGCTGTAATTAGAATTCCTAGTGCCCAATTCATCCGAGAAATACATTTATAGCTACAGCTAATAGCTCTGAGGAATTAGGAGATTTTCTGGGATTCATAATCAAAAACCATTCTCTCTAAAATGTTCACTATATTCTGAAAGTCACAGACCAAAAAGAATCCACACAATCCAACTACCAGAGCAGTTCAGAGTCTAATGCACTGATGCCATTATAACTGTTCAAATTAAATGTTTAAGCGAATGCTCGCCATAATTTGATAATAATTGTAGAAAGTCTGTCCTGCGGCGGCACGTGAAAATACGACATATGCAAACTGAAGATAGATCATTAACGTCATCCCAAAATTAACACTTCACTCGAAAATGATTTCATGGTTACGCGTATTCCGAGTAACTTATTACTGCATCCGAGGCTGTTTATATCAACGATACCGATGCGACGCGACTCCCAGCACAGGTGGTGCACTAATCAGCGTCTGGAGAGAACTGGGGCCTTCCTTCTTCTCGCGCAGCGTTCTTACATATAAAGCCACGGTGCGGACGGCTAAGGGAACGCCTGATCAAATCTGCTCTCCCGACTAGCCGCTGGGCTAGTAATGCACCACTTTAAGTTATCGAATAAATCTTTGCTTCCTTTGCTGATGACCGATGAAGCTTTAAATTTAATTGTGCAATCAGCACACAAGTAAGTAATCATAATAAAAGTCTGACGTGGCTAAGTCAAATATTTTGGGCGAGAGAATTAATGTAATTACACTACATGCAGTAGACGAGCTCTGAACTTGCTCTTTGGAGATACGCTATAGCTATAGTTTTATAGTTATTCTGTTGAAACTTCTCATATTTTTATGATTGTAGCGGATCTCCCTTCTACTTAAACATCCTAGCATTATTTATTCGCCTACTTAATCTCTCTTGCTTCTTTAATTTCTAAGAAAAAACCCAGAAAATCATTAATTTCAACTAAAATTTTAATTTGTGAAATCCAGAATACTGTTTGTACTAAATTATTATCGAAAAGGAATCTAAATATAAATTTTTAAGTTTCTAGCTCTTTTCTGTTGCGCCAATGATTTTTACAGAAAAAGTCCAAATTTCGAGAATGGTTAAAGTTATTGAACTGATATTCAACACATATTGATTTAGTATTACTCCTGACATGCTAGAAACATTTCAGGTTATATACTTGAATTTTAAAGTGTTGTGCAACATTTATGACGTCAGAGCCAGTTACTGCGGACTGGCTGGCATACAATAGAAAGACTGATGTGAATTTTATAAGGCGTGAGTAGGCTGCTTCCCTACACCAGGTCATCTCTTGTAATCTGTTCTTAAAAATATTTGCCTTGTAATCATTAAATACTCCAACTGATATCAATAATTAATTATTATAGCTGATTTTAAATGAGGTACTATCTGATTTATCCTAACTGAGCGTGCATTGTGCTCAGAGAGAGCGTTTATTGTTGCGTATGGTGTTGTTTTCTAATTCTGAGCTTCATCCAAGAAAACATCATCAGTTAGGGTCCTACCGTCTTAGCCACCTTTGTTGGAAAATTAATTACTGATATCAAATTGTAAAATGCAAACAAGGTGTCCATATCATTTTTGCTATCATTATTCTTTAGAAAATCTACATTGAAATCGTCGCAGATTATTAATTGTTTGTTGCTTTCCGACAGATAGCATATTGGGCAATCCATATTCATCATGAACAGTTCAGAAATTTCCAGTGTGGATGTTACAATTAAAAGTGAACCACATACGTACTATTATACCTCTTCACGAGTATGTTCTGTTAGCATTTTAAATTTTTAAACTCATTCACAATTAATATGAAATATTGAAAATCAAACTATTTATTGCCCCTGGAAACTGTTATATAGTCAATGTGCAACTGTGTATGAGGTTCTGTGTTCCGGTATATCCTCTTATTATTATATAGTACACAAGCTGTCACCCACTGCTTCGCTAGCACATCAGTAGTTTTGTTATGATGGGTGATGGTGAGTTAGTAACCTAGTAATTTTACGAGATGTCTGTTTATACAGGGTGTTAAAAAAAGATACGGCCAAACTTTCAGGAAACATTCCTCACACACAAAGAAATAAAATATTTTTTGTGGACATGTGCCGGAAACGCTTACTTTCCATGTTATACCTCATTTTATTACTTCTCTTCAAATCACATTACTCATGGAATGGAAACACACAGCAACAGCACGTACCAGCGTGACTTCAAACACTTTGTTACAGGAAATGTTCAAAATGTCCTCTGTTAGCGAGGATACATGCATCCACCCTCCATCGATGCAGCCCTGGAGAATGACGTATTGTATCACAGCCGTCCACAATACGAGCACGAAGAGTCTCTACATTTGGTACCGGGGTTGCGTAGACAAGAGCTTTCAAATGCCTCCATAAATGAAAGTCAAGAGTGTTGAGGTCAGGAGAGCGTGGAGGCCATGGAATTGGTCCCCTCTACCAATCCATCGGTCACCGAATCTGTCGCTTAGAAGCGTACGAACACTTCGACTGAAATGTGCAGGAGCTCCGTTGTGCATGAACCACATGTTGTGTCGTACTTGTAAAGGCACATGTTCTACCAGCACAGGTAGAGTATCCCGTATGAAATCATGATAACGTGCTCCATTGAGCGTAGGTGGAAGAAACTAAAATGAGTTCTAACATGTAAATTAAGCGCTTCCGGGCACAGGTCCACATAACATATTTTCTTTATTTGTGTGTGAGGAATGTTTCCTGAAAGTTTGGCCGTACTTTTTTGTAACACCCTATATAGTGGTGTAGAGACGTACGTATAAAAAATGTATGCAGTGCCGCTTTGTAGACAAATAATGAATGTGTTTCTGTTATTTTGATGCATGTCGAATCTGAAAGCGTGCATTTATACAAGTATTTCCTAATTACATTTAAATTTGTGAATTCCTAACGAGCCAAACTGCTGAGGTCATCGGTCCCTAGATTTCGACACTACTTAAATTAACTTGTGCTAAGGACAACACACACACCCATGCCCGAGGGAGGACTCGAACCTCCGATGGGAGGACCCGCGCAATCCGTGACATTGTGCCTCAAACTGCGTTGCCGCTACGCGCTGCTATATTTAAAAATGCTTCGATTCGGAGTTTTGTTGGGATTTCTGGCTCAGCTAATATTGGAAGTGAGATTTTGCCACTAGAGACAGAGACATCAACCGTTTTTCCTTTCAATTTTAATGCGTTATGGTGCTTACATTTTCGATCCATCCCCCTATGATGACAATTTATCAATAACATAGTCAGTTAAAAAATCAGAATAAAATGCAGCCTCACCAAAAGCCTCCTACGTTCGACATGTGAACGTACGACTCCCTGTTTGTCGTACAGCCTTCAAAAAACGCCGTGGTGTGTCTTCAAGGGAAGATGTGAGAGACACGAGACGCTCGGCGTCTAAAATGCGACGGACTTGTAACTGTTCTAATTTCTCTGTAACTCTTAAGGCCGCCAGACGTTCTGCATCCCTTTTTCGGAGGACATGAGGCTTATTGGTTTCGAGTAACTTTCGCAGCTTGAGCTCTCTTAGAACTATGTGGTAAATCAGACTTCAGATTGCGAGTCTTACAGTAGTCGTTCTAAATATGGTTCTCGGGCTTACCATCCGATGTTATTGTTATGTTTCCACAAACGCTCTCCAGCTCCGCTAAGTTGTGTAGGTACTAAGTATCGCAAACTACCAGCACAACAACACTGAATTTGCACTGTTAGGGAATAATGTATACACACTAAGAGACGCCTACCATTAGGCCATCATCGTCTGCAGGCGACTCGCGTATACTTTATTTGAAAATCTCAATAATAGTCTAAAAGATACAACTTTATAAAGTAGCTTACAGTCTTCCTCAGTGTACAAGCTATCTCCATATCAAATACCATCGGAGTCTGTTAAGTGGTAGAGCCATGAAAACGCAGCAGAGTGAGTTATTTTCGCAATTAATAATACGGGTGTTAGTAATGAAGTATGGATTAAACACGTTGAAAACTGAATAAGTCTTGTATTGATAACGTTGAATCATATTACGCAGAACATCAACCAATAAAAATTTTTCACAATACGATGAAGTTCAAAAGTGAAAGGGTAATTAGCTTTACCATAGAGTAAATATTTTGCCTCCATTTACGCAATATTCTTCAAGTCAATAAATATCTTGTACTACACACTTTGCAATGTAGCCTATCATCTTCATCAGGACTCAAGCTATCTTAAGCCAAATTTCATGTAGAGCGGTTCAACGGTTTAGTTGTGCAAATAACAGAGTTGCCCTCGTATTTATAATATTAGTATGGAAGTATGTCTTGGTATGGATTAAATACGTTGAGGATCATATAAGCAGTGTATTCTAGATCATACACTCATGCTCATAAATTAAGCATAATTGCAGAATGTGGTGCCACACAACGTGGCACTACACACAAGTGGCGCTAATAGCATAGGCACATAGGGAACACACACGACACAGATCTGTAAGTCCACGACATCGGTGATAAGTTGAGAAAACCGACCCGAAACACATGTGCTACACAATGCCACTGTTTCCTGCGCATGTACCCCGACATGCACACGTACACAAGCCGCACAGCAGGTTGTCATACTCTGGATCAGGTGGTCAAGCAGCTGCTGGGGTATAGGCTCCCATTCTTGCACCAGTGCCTGTCGGAGCTTCTGAAGTTACCTAGGGGTTTGAAGACGTGCAGCGATACGACGATCGAGAGCGTCCCAGACGTGCTCGATGGGTTTTAGGTCTGCAGAACAGGCAGGTCACTCCATTCACCTGATATCTTCTGTTTCAAGGTACTCCTCCACGATGGCAGCTCAGTGGGGCCGCGCGTTATCCTCCATCAGGAGGAGGTTGGGACCCACAGCACCCCGGAAAAGGCGGACATACAGGTGCAAAATGACGTCCCGATACACCTGACCTCTTACAGTTCCTCTGTCAAAGACTTGCAAGGGTGTACGCGCACCAATAATAATACCACCCCACACCATCAAACCACGACCTCCATACAGGTCCCTTTCAAGGACACTAAGAGGTTGGTATCTGGTTCCTTGTTGTCGCCAGATGAGAACCCGGCGAGAATAACTGTTCAGACTATACGTGGACTCGTCCGTGAACATAACCTGGGACCACTGAGCCAGTGACCATGTACTATGTTCTTGACACCAGGCTTTACGGGCCCTCCTGTGACTGGAATGCACCTTGCAGGTCTCCGGGCGAATAAACCATGTCTGTTAATTCGTCTGTAGACTGTGCGTCTGGAGGCAACAGTTCCAGTTGCTGCGGTAAGGTTTCGAGCAAGGCTACCTGCAGTACTCCGTGGCCGTCTGAGGGCACTGATGGTGAGATATCGGTCTTCTTGTGGTGTTGTACACTGTGGACGTCCCGTACTGTAGCGCCTGGACACGTTTCCTGTCTGCTGGAACCGTTGCCAAAAATCTTGAGATCACACTTTGTGACACACGGGGGGCCCGTGCTACGAACTGCTGTGTTTGACCAGCCTCCAGTATTCTACCCCTCATAACGTCATCAATATGTGTTCTTTGAGTGATTTTCAACGCACAGCCACCATTAGCACATCTGAAAGAGTCTGCACACTTACTCGCTGCACCATACTCTGACATGCACCAACACACCTCTGCGTATGTTTACTGCTGCCAGCGCCACAGTGCGACAACCGCAAATGCACTACATCGTCATACCCCAAGGTGATTTAAACCCGTAAACCGTCCACCAGAGCGTTGTTTCACCGTGTATCAGCATTAACCTTAACTTATGGGCATGAGTGTATATAGGGCTGCAGTCGCGTTTCAGTAAAATGCATTGAAGTGAAATGTGCGTATCGTTTTACTGGCCGGGAGACGGCGGTTGGGATCTGTGGAAGCTTGGTATAAGTCTTTTTGCTTGACGCCGTTTCGGTGACTTGCACGTCGATGACAATGTAATGGTGAGGGCAATGCACACATCCAGATGCGAGTAGGAAAAAATGCCACCCGAGCACCCGTTATCTTGAAATAGCAAGGCTAACAGCATGACCACGAGCTGCTCGCGGGAAGATGCAAAGAAGTTATAAGAGATGCAAAAGGTTTAGCGGTTAGACTATGACTGGCTTGTGACTGATATTAGTATGGATTAAAAACGTAAAGGTTTACATAAACATTATTTTCATTACGTTGAATCGTATTGTATAGAATGTATCAAACAATAGAAGCATTTTTCACAAATTTGATAAAGTTCGAAAAGTCAAAGAGTAAACAGATTTTTCAAACCATAATTATTGTTCCATGTTTCGCGTTATATTCTTCAAATCAATAAATATGCTGTACTACACACTTTCTAAAGAAACCTATGCGGCTTGCCCGGCGGAGGTTCGAGTCCTCCCTCGGGCATGGGTGTGTGTGTTTGTCCTTAGGATAATTTAGGTTAAGTAGTGTGTAAGCTTTGGGACTGGTGACCTTAGCAGTTAAGTCCCATAAGATTTCACACACATTTTTTGAACCCTATGGTCTTCCTCACCGTTCAAGGAATCTCCATACCAAATTGTGTCAATTCAGCGATTTATCCGTGAGAGCGTAACGGACAGAGTTACTTTTGCTTTTGTAATGTTTAGTATGGGTAGGTGACATCAGGTGCATTAACAACCACATACGTAAAATGAGTTACCGCAGCGTCCATGCAGCACAGTTCTGATATCTACCCCTCGCGAAAAAACTAGTAAATTGGGAAGTCATTGTAACTGACATTGCAAATTTCCGGCGTGGTCGTAGTAAGTTAGCCAGACACGAAGGAGGCGGCCGCCGGTCGGCTCTCGCGAATGCTGCGTGGATTTGGCTCACCTTGACCGCCAGCGCCAGCTGCCGCCAACAATAGCGGCGGCTGTGGTGAATGCTCAGTGCCCGGCTCAGGGTCATCTGATGCCCCCGCGGCTCTTTGCAAGTCACGGGTAGCGAGCGGGCGACTGCAGACAGGACAAGGGCCGCAGAGGAGTGGCGCGTGACGTCACCGCCAATTACGCGGGCGGCTGCTGCAGCCCGGCTGTCACGGCGCCTACGGCCACGTGGCTACCTGTTAGTGGGAGCAAGGCGGCGCGCCGCACTGCAGGCAGGGAGATAGGGGGCAACGTCCCGTCCACGACCACATCGTTAGCGACAGAGTACAGTCATGTATTACACTAGAAAGGGAAACGATTTTGGGAGCGTCCTTTTTGAAATTAGTGTTAATAAGTGCAGTTTTGAACGCACTGTAACTTCTTTTTTTAAAGATTGGTTTGCCGCAGCTCTCCACGATAGTCTCTAGCGTCTCTTCCTTTCTGCATAACTCAACGACCGCACCTGCTTGTGGTTGTCAAGCCTTGGTCTCACACCATAAACCCCCCTCTCTCCCAACTACATACTTAAAAGTAGTGTTACAAATCTGCTTTCTCTCAGGTTTGACTCCCTATCTCTTCATCAATTATACACTCCAGTCCTCTAATATTCATAATTCTTCTGCAGCAACAAATTTCTGTATCTTCTGTTCTCTTTTTCATTGTACTGTTTATCGAAAACGTTGCACTTCTGTGCAAGGCTACATTCCAGAAATGCCTTCAGAAGAAGTTTTGCTAACACTACTTTGGCACATTTGTCGTTTCCTAATCAATTTCTTCAAGACCGACTGGCTTCGGTTTAAATGGCTCTGAGCACTATGAGACTAACCTGCTGAGGTCGTCAGTACCCTAGAACTTAGAACTACTTAAACTTAACTGCCGGCCGCGGTGGTCTAGCGGTTCTAGGTGCTCAGTCCGGAACCGCGCAACTGCTACGGTCGCAGGTTCGAATCCTGCCTCGGGCATGGATATGTGTGATGTCCTTAGGTTAGTTAGGTTTAAGTAGTTCTAAGTTCTAGGGGACTGATGACAGCAGATATTAAGTACCATAGTGCTCAGAGTAATTTGAACTTAAACCTAACTAACCTAAGGACATCACACACATCCATGCCCGAGGCAGAATTCGAACTTGCGACCGTAGCGGTCGCGCGGTTCCAGACTGTAGCGCCTAGAACCGCTCGGCCACTGCGGCCGGCCCGACTGACTTTATTCGACTTTAATTCCACTCAATTTTTTTTCATCAGTTCTCTGACTGATCTGGTGTGGCATGCCACCATTTACTTCCGTCCAAGAATAGCACTTGCAAAGCAACGTCCTCAACAATTTGATCAATATATTCCAATTTCTATCACCTCCAACACATAGAAACACACAAAACCATCGTAAGTTGTGAACAAAGGAGTGTGTGCATCAGAATACATCAGAATATCCGGAGCTTTCAGAACAACATCCATAGAGACACTGCGTGTGATCATGGGTGTGTTCCCCATTGACATCAATATTCGCCACTGACCAGCGACATAAAAAAAAGGTAGATCAGATTCTACAGGACGTAACTGGACGCAACATAACAGATCAAAGAGAGCTTAACATATGGCGGTTTGAGATATGGCAGGAAGAACCGCACCATACAGACTACGCACAACGTGTCCACTCTATTTTCCCTGATGTAAGAGTACGTATAAGACTAAAACACGTTGATCCTGCAAGGGGAATGACCCATTTCCTATTGTGACATGGCCCATATGCTGCTCATCTCCATCGTGTAGGTTTAAAAGAAACTGAAACCTGTGAATGTGGAGAATATGGCACTGTTGATCATGTAGTCCTCCACTGCAACACATTGGTACACTTAAGACTGAATATAGAATTACAGGACCTATGAAACACAATAAGTTATCAGAACAAGTGGCATGTCCTGAACAGAGTAGAAGATGACGTATCTTAAACCTTTCACGAAGCTTACAAAGTAGACCAGACTTAAGACCACTACGAAACACAGTACATGCACGACAACAAAACACGTGGCACGAAACAGACACAGACACTGACATCGAATCGGATGAAACAACAAAAACAGAAAGTCTACGTCACATTCAAAAATAAATGTAATTATTCATACAAGGTCCAAAGACAAATGTAGAAACAGCAGCACCTGCAATAGGACAAATATAATAGCACAAAAACTGTGTAATTAATATGAGATTACGATTAATTCATAGCACAATTAATGAAACAAATATATTATGTAAAGCAAAATATATCAGTTGAAAAGCCAAATACTTGTAAAGCTGTTTTAGTGACGACATGCTCGAAGTTTGTGCGAGCCCTCGTCACTGAAACAGCTTCGATTTGAGGGACAAATTTTCTCTTTCACTAACTTCCCTCACTCCTTTCTTTACTATTTGTATTTCCTTTAATCATTATCTATTTTTGTTTTCCAACCTTTGTATTTTATTTTATAATCTATATTTGCATTAAGGGCTACGAAATATTAACACGAATTCTTTACAGACGAACGGAAAAACTGGTAGAAGCTGACCTTGGGGAAGATCAGTTTGGATTCCGTGGAAATGTCGGAACACGTGAAGCAATACTGACACTACGAATTATCTTGGAAGATAGATTAAGGAATGGCAATCCTACTTTTCTAGTATTTGTAAACTTAGAGAAAGCTTTTGACAACGTTGTCTGGAATACTCTCAAATTCTGAAGGTGGCAGGGGTCAAATACAGGGAAAGAAAGGTTACTGACAATTTGTACAGAAACGAGATGGCGGTTATAAGAGTCGAGGGGTATAAAAGGGAAGCAGTGGTTGGGAAGGGAGTGAGAGAGGGTTGTCGCCTATCCTCAATGTTATTCAATCTGTGTATTGAGCAAGCAGTAAAAGAAACATAAGAAAAATTTGGAGCAGTAATTGCAATCCACGGAGAAGAAACAGAACTTTGAGGTCTGCCGATGACGTTGTAATTCTGTTAGAGACAGCAAAGGACCTGGAAGAGCAATTGAACGGAATGGACAGTGTCTTGAAAGGAGGATATAAGACGAAAACCAACAAAAGTTGATGATTAAGAAGTGAGAAACTTAAAGTAGTAGATGAGTTTTGTTATTTGGGGAGCAGAATAACTGATGACGGTCGACGTAGAGAGGATATAAAATGTAGACTGGCAATGGCAAGGAAAGAATTTCTGAAGAAGAGGATTTTATTAACATCGGGAAGTCTTTTCTGAAAGTATTTGTATGGAGTGTAACCACGTATGGAAGTGAAACATGGAAGATAAATAGTTTAGACAAGAAGGGAATAGAGGCTTTCGAAATGTTGTGCTGCAGAAAATGCTGAAGATAAGATGGATAGATCAATTCACTAATGCGGAGGAGCGAATAGAATTGGGTAAAAGAGGAGTTTGTGGCACAACTTGACTAGAAGAAGGGACTGGTTAGTAGGGCATATTCTGAGGCATCAAGGGATCACCAATTTGGCATTGGAGGGCAGCGTGGAGGGTAAAAACCGTAGGGGGAGACGAAGAGATGAATACACTAAACAGATTCAGAAGGATGAAGGTTGCAGTAGGTACTGGGAGAGGAAGAAGCTTGCACAGGATAGAGTAGCATGGAGAGCTGCGTAAAACCAGCCTCTGGACTGAAGACCAAAACAGCATCAATTTATATTAACAAAGAATTGAAAAGACATTATAGTTGTTAACACGCAGTAATAGTGGTAGCTGTATTAGTAGAATCGATTAGTAATAACACTTCCCACAAGCTGTTATATAGATAGTGGGCTGATTATAGTAAATAAAAACACCCGGCAGTTTTTACCCTCCATTATTCCGTCTAGTACTATGGACGTTATTCCCTGATGTCTTAACACACTTCCTTGCACTCTGCCTCATCTTCCATAAGAGGCGGTAAAAAAAGTTTCCCTTCGGAGGCAACACTAACCGCTTGCCTACGTGTCGCTGTTTATATACGCACATCGGAGTTGCGCTGGTTTGCATATAGGGCGCAGCAACGATCTCCAATGGAAACTTTTCTTATTGCCCCTTACAGCTGGTGTTTCCTCACCTAACTCGCGAAGGACATTCTTATTTTGTTGCCGCATCATTACGCCTTACTTCAGCACCCTTCTGTAACACAAAATCTCAAATGCTTCGAGTCTCGTCTTCTTTGGTTCTCCCAAATGCTGTGCTTCGAAAGAACATTTTCAGAAATGTTTTCCTGAAATTAAAGCCGATGTTTGATACTAGTAGGCTTCGTTTTGCTCAGGGATGTCCTCTTTGCTTGTGCTAGTTTGCTTTTGATGCCCTCCTTGGTTCAAGCGTCATGGGTTACTTTGCTTCCAAGATAGTAGAATTCGACAACTTCGACCAGTTCTTGTCCCCAACTTGGATGTTACGTTTGTGACCAGTCTCACTTTTGCTGCTCCTCATTACTCATCGGTTTCTTCAGTTTACTTTCAGTCCATAGGATGTGCCTAGTACACTCAATTTCGTTCAACAGATCCTTCAAATCTTCTTTCCACCGAGGATAGCAATGCCATCAGCGAATCGTATTGTTGCTGTTCTTCCACCCTAAATTGTAATCCCATTTCTGAATCTCTGGTTTACTTCGCCCATCACTTCTTCAGGCAACCCATATCACCACTCACGAAGCAACAATCCCCCACCCCACCCCCCCACCCTCCCACGCCAGCCCAGTAATTTATCTGTTTTTAGGAATGTATAATGATCCAAAGTATAAGACATTCCTCGCTTGACAGTCTGTTTATGTAGTTTTGGACATTATTACATTTTCAGGCTCTACACATTTTCAAGTGATTCGTTGCAATGCTCTGGTAGTTACTGAAATTGCCTGCTACGATCATCCTATGTTGCAAGGCATGCAACGTGAATAAGCAGCTTAGGATAGTAATGAATCACTTCATAATGGCTATAGAAAGCAATGGAAACCTTTTGTGAACTTTGAAAAAAAATTCAAATGAGCAAGAACTGGAAAATATTATAATACTTTTTTTGTGATGGTTTTGTAGTCGTTGTCATATTGTAAACTATTTAATACTTTACTAAACCGTTACCCGCCAGGGTAGCCGAGCGCGATAACGCGCTGCTTCCTGGACTCGGTTAGGCGCGCCGGCCCCGGATCGAATCCGCCCGGAGGGTTAACGACGTGGGCTGGTGTGCGGCCAGCCTGGGTGTGGTTTTTAGGCGGTTTTCCACATCGCGCTAGGTGAATACCGGGCTGGTCCCCACGTTCCGCCTCAGTTACACGCGTCGCAGACACTTGAAACACGTCCGCACTAATTCAAGATTTACACTAGACACAGACATTTGTGGTACACTGGTTCCGTCCTGGGGGGGTATGGGGTGGCGGCAGGAAGGGCATCCGGCCATCTCTAACACTAACATTTGCCAAATCCGTTGTAACCACGCTAATCCTGCGATCGATGCAGGACTATGGCGTAAGTGAAAGAAGAAGAAGAAAGAAGCACTACATGGGTTCTTCACCTTGCTATATATATATATATATATATATATATATATATATATATATATATATATATATATATATATATGTGTGTGTGTGTGTGTGTGTGTGTGTGTGTTCTTTAATATACATGATATATAAACAACCCTCCACCTTAAAGAATTAGTGGGTCCTAATTGATACAATTCAAGTGTTATTACTACAGCTTACTCTATGGTTAGTTCTTCTGGTCACACTATGCGCACTACTATTATTTCAAGATGCTGTTAGCCTACTTATGCTAATTTACTTCTACCTGCAGTGTTACAGGTGTGCCAGCGTTGTATAAACCTGCGTTGTTGGCTGTGTTCACCGAGCTAATCCCAGTGAACAGGCCCCTGGCATCGGGCTGGCCCGGAGTTGTTGATCGCTGCAGTACTATACTAGTGTTGCTATCCTAGCTTATTCTACATCTGACCTAATATTTAACCTAATGTCGAATTCGGTGAGTGTCTGAATCGGTATACCCCTAATCCCAGACGTGGCGGATTCCAGCCGTGGAGCAGCTGGCCAAGTCCACACCTCGGCGGAACGGGACAAAGTGCACGGAGTCAAGTCAGTAGCAATGTGAAATCTTAATTGTTGTTCCTTAGGACTCTGTGTGAGGCCTCGTTTGCCAATTTGTTTAAGATTGAGAAGTGGTCCTCATGCCTGAGCAGGTGGTACGTGTCATGGTTGGGTAATTGAGCCGCTACGTCTTGGAAGAGGTGGCACTCATACACCACATGTTTTGGGTGTCACACGCTGATGTAGGCCGTTTCCCGAACCGGCATAGGTATGACGAGTAGGGTCCATGACCAGTAAGAAAGAGCAGCAGTCCTCTTGAACGTTTGAAATATTTTAATTTCATTCGCTCCCTGATATTGGGCAGTAATTCGTGTGTTCTTCGACCGGTTTCTTCTTTGTCCCACTGTTCTTGCCACAGCTCTTCCCCCCTGCGTTTGATTTCTATTTTGTTTCCCACTTGAATCCCCATTATTTCGATTATCTTATCCCTGTTTCCGTTTTGACCCAGTACCATGTCACTTGTTCTCTTGTAAGTAGGCTGTTTAGATTTTTATATTAGTAACGCCACGTAGCGCTCTGTATGAAAATCACTGGCTGTGCTGTGTGCAGTCTGTGGCTGGTTTGCATTGTTGTTCGCTATTGTAGTGTTGGGCGGTTGGCTGATAGCGGCGCGTAGCGTTGCGCAGTTGGAGGTGAGCCGCCAGCAGTGGCGGATGTGGGGTGAGAGATGGCGGAATTCTGAGAGCGGATGATCTGGACGTGTGGCGATCAGAGACAGCAAATTTGTAAGACTTGATGTAATGAACTGATATATATATATATATATATATATATATATATATATATATATATATATATATATAATGACTTTTGAACACTATTAAGGTAAATACATTGTTTGTTCTCTATCAAAATCTTTCATTTGATAACTATGCCTATCAGTAGTTAGTGACTTCAGTAGATAGAATCTTTTATTTAGCTGGCAGTATTGGCGCTCGCTGTATTGCAGTAGTTCGAGTAATGAAGATTTTCTGTGAGGTAAGTGATTCATGGAAGGTATAGGTTATTGTTAGTCAGGGCCATTCTTTTGTAGGGATTATTAAAACTCAGATTGCGTTGCGCTAAAAATATTGTGTGTAGTTTAGTGATGATCAGAATAAAAAAGAGAGAAATGTCTGAGTACGTTCAGTTCTGCTCAGCTGTTTGAAAAACAAATAACGTAAGGGGTTTACCAGCACAATTATTTATAAGTTTTTGTAAGGGGACGTTTTCTCTCTGATCTTTATATCGAGTAGACAGAGAGCCCCATTTGTACTGTTAGCGCTCCCTCCGGAGTTGTTCTGTATGGCCCTACTGATCTCAGGAGCGTATTTCGCTGCACTCTTCTTACAGCCATGGCAGGTTTGACCCTCGTGAACCTGTGGGCCCAGACGCCTGACCTATATCCTACAATTGATGTCAAAATGCTATTATGGTGTAATTTTATTAGTTCTGGTAGCAGGTGGAATCGTTTGTGTCCAATCGCTATTGGATTGTTGAGTGTTTCTAATGATCTTTGTGTAACGGTGTCAATGTGTGATGTATAACTCCACCTGTCATCGACGACTACTGCCAGGTATCGTGCCTCATGGCGTCGAAGAGCTGGTGAGCCGTCTATTCTTACGGTCGGATTCCTAGCTAGTTGTCCTTCCAGTAGTAAGTATGTACACTTGGTTGGTGAGATCTTCATTTTTTTCACCTTGCTTTTTTATTAAAATAATATTTCTTTATTCCAAAACTTATTAATTATACTATTTTGACCCAGTACCTTATATGATTAGTGGGCCGAAAAAGTGGTACAATAGTTACAATTGCAGCTCATCCAAGTTATATTTAAGTAACTAGTTAGTATCTTAGCTACGGGATAAGTGCAATGGGCAAATTAGTTGAGTTAGTTAATTATATATGAAAACAAGTGACCTAACTATTGACTAGTTACTAACGCCTACAGCGTTACATATGTTCCCGCGGAAAGTATAAACCTACTTATAGAGCCTTGAAATTTCCTGACAGAATAAAACTGTGTGCTGGACCGAGACTCGAACTCGCGACCTTTGCGTTTCGAGGGCAAGTGCTCTACCGACTGAGCTACCCAAGCACGACTCTCGGCCCGTCCTCACAGCTTTAATTCCGCCAGTACCTCGTCTCCTACCTTCCAAACTTTACAGAAGCTTTCCCGCGAACCTTGCAGAAGTAGCACTCCTGGAAGAAAGGATATTGCGGAGACATGGCTTAGCCACAGCCTGGGGGATGTTTCTAGAATGAAATCAGCGCACACTCCGCTGTAGCGTGAAAATTTCATTCTACTTATAGAGCCTTGCTCATTCAGCTAACCCCAACGAGCGTGCACCTGACACTGGCCAGGCCAAGATGCTGATCGCTGCAGGTTCCCAGAAATAGTACATAAAAACTAAGTCCTACAACTAAATTTATTCTAACGTCAAGTTACGTGCGTTGTCCAGATCGGTGAAGTTGCACCCCATCCCCGTAAGTCCCGAAGCGCGGCGGATTCCAGACTGAGGAAGTCGGCCTTTCCGCGCCCAGGCGGTTTGGGAATAGGGTACCAGACTGTAGGTTTTTAAGTAAATCTTTCACTCTTGCTGATTCAAGTCTCTTAGATAATCCTTTAAGACCTTTTGTGATACCACGTTAGCCAGTTTGTTAATGGTCTGAAAGGTGTCGTGTTGTCTAAGTAATCTATATGTGTCATGGTGTGGCAGTTGGTCGCGTAACATTAAAGCTACATCACTGAAAAGGGGGCACTCGCAGACGACATTGTCAGGATACCCCCCCCCCCCCCCCCCCCCAAGAGCACGGCAGTCACACGCGGGTGTTGCCTTTTTCCCGGATCTGATTTTCTATTGTTCAGATAGAATTAGTCGCTAAAGGGTCCGCGTGAGACCTGCTCTGGTGCGCTAAGAAGACTCGCAATTCCAGAGGTAGTCGCGGTAGGGTGGCGGCAGAGCGCGGCGGTCGTTACCGGCGTATTGAGCGCGCCGAGCGCCCTTGTAGAGGCGCGTCCGCCCCGGAAAGAGCGGCCCTCGGCTCTGCTTCTGCGTTCAGCCGCCGCAGCCACGAGTGGCGTCGAGTGTGTGGCACGCTCTCGAGCGCCCAGGGCCCTCCAGCCGAGTTAAGTGGGCGCCGCCTCCCTGCTACTGCAGCGGTCAGCCAAGCCCTCACACGGGACGCGATTTCGACCGCCGAGTGCTGCGTGACGCGTTCCACTCGTGTCACAGCCTGGAAAACGATCGTTCTACTTCTAGGCCTATCAGGTGGCCACCCACAGACGCGAAAGGTTTGCCTAAGCAGAATATTAAAGGTGACTCCACACCAACAGGGCGCGCACTTTGCTAAACGTAAGTGGTCCTGTAGCTGGTCGCTAGAAAACTTGCTTGCTTGGGAAGGGGTGTCAGGTTCGATTCCAGGGCTCGAGAAAGGTGTCTGCGTACAAGAATGATTCTCCCTGACCAAAACAATACCCACCAGGGCCAAGGCATATTAATTATCTATTTGAAGGCACATCAAAGGCACCTCCCCAACAGCGAACCGCAGAAACGAACCACATAACACGAATGCACGTGGCTTTGGGCACTTGAAACCACTACTCGACTTTGACGTCCTGGGTCGGTGAACCACGAAGCTCGTAGCGTTTGGACGGCTCCACACACGTTCCGACACTGCACAGCGACTACCAGTGGACCCAGCCGACTTCACCGCGCGGAGATAACTTCCCTGGTCCTCAGCAACCAACCGACTCACTGCAGACCCCCTAGCCGGAAGCTGTATGCACAAAACCAAAGATGGTACACGGTGCAAATATCGATACACATCACTGCTGCCCCACGTAGAAGGAAGAAGAACCACGGCGTAACCGCAACAAGACCAGGAAACCAAACACAGATAGACAGCCAAGTTCACGAAAACGTATATCTGTAGTTGGGAGTGGGCACAGCTCACTCTGCTCATAGGTCACGCAATTCCTGTAAGTAATGTGCCAGGTTCGGTTCAAATGGCTCTGAGCACTATGGGACTTAACTTCTAACGTCATCAGTCCCCTAGAACTTAGAACTACTTAAACCTAACTAACCTAAGAACATCACACACATCCATGCCCGAGGCAGGATTCGAACCTGCTACCGTAGCGTGCATGGTAGACAATATGTAGAATTCCATAAACATGTGTGTGATGTTCTTAGGTTAGTTAGGTTTAGGTAGTTCGAAGTTCTAGGGGACTGATGACGTTAGAAGTTAAGTCCCATAGTGCTCAGAGCCATTTGAACCGAACCTGGCACATTACTTACAGGAACTGCGTGACCTATGAGCAGAGTGCGCTCTTGTTGCGGTTACGCGGTTCCATACTGTAGCGCCTAGAACCGCTCGGTCACTCAGGCCGGCGTGCCTGTATTTAGTGGCCACGTAGCAGGCGATCAAAAGCGTCACAGAAGAGTTCCATCTGGTTCAGGTCAGATAAATTTCTTGGCTAAGGAGTTAACGTGAGTTATCATGCATCTCAAACAACTTCGACACCATTCTGGCTTTATGCCATGGACGTTTATGCTGCTGGAAGATGTCCTGGCGTAACCACAAGCGCCGGAACGAAGATGACGAACGCAAGAGAAGAGAAGGCGGCGATACGACGTCAGCCAATGGTGCGCTGATTAGGGCCGCACCACAACAGGATCTGCCTCTACAAGAGGGAATATAAGCGCCGCTCCTGCCAGCCCCGGCCACTCAGTATTCACTCAGTGTATGGACAGGCCTAGCGAGAGATCGCTACGATAGCAGTCAGTAATGACCCTCAAACTGGGTGTCAAACGTACATGAATATTGTATATAACAAAGGACTCTGAATTGCTTACATGTCGCCCATGGCTTGGGACACCAATGTAACGTCAAAGTTAACTATTGTCAATCTTCCTATTTGTAATAAAATTACTAATGTTATTTGCTTGAATTGTTGTGTAGCATTCCGAGAACGCAGTGTCCTTTAGGCTTCAGTCGTCGTCGGGGAAGACAACTATGAAGGGATTGAAGTGGTCTGCAGTCATGTTCTCGTACTCCACGGCGGTCTTGTTGTTTCCGGTTACTACCACAGGTCTCGTGACAGTCCACACGGATTGCCCCCCCCCCCCCCCACCCCACCCCCTACCACGCACCCACAGATCTGTCTCCATCATGGCACTTTCCAAGTTCGAGATACCGTTCGCCTGGGTGAAGGCGTATCCAGACTCGTTCTTCGATCTGGTATAACAATAAACGCCACACATCTGAACAGTTGACACTCTCTCCTTTATCTCAGTCCAAACTCGATGACCCCGTGCCCACTGCAATCATAACTGACGAATGGGTACATCAAGCTGGAAATACATAGGGATCGTCCGCTGCTAAAGCTCCGTTCAGTGACGTGAGCTAAATGGTATGCGCCGAAACGCTTGCATCTGCATCAGCATCTCCTCCGTCGCGAGATCTGCACAAATCGTCGCCTAATCTGCTTTTGCAGCATGGGAAAGCCTGCATTATCCGTGTTCTGTGATAAGCTGTAGACGTCGAATACCCTCTCAGCGTCTGACCTTTGTGAAGGTCTCTTATGTGAGTGTATTTTCACATTTGCAGTCACTATGGTTGTAAGAATGATTCCAATTCGTCTCTGTCCTCCTTATACACTCTCCACACCCTGTCGGCAACGCCACCAGGCGCCACTCAATGTAGTGTTGGACAGTGGTCATCTGTTTCCACTCACATGCTGTGCAAACCACTGTGAAGTGCGCGGCAGATATTACTTGGTCGTCTCATTTCAGATGCAAAATGAACGTGGGAAGAATGCTTAGACGCCTCTTCACATGCTGTAACTGGACTAACTTTCGTTTCCCGATCTGCACGAGAGCGATACGTAAGGCAACAGTCTCTAGATAATTCACTTAATACTGGTTCTCCTGACATTGTATTTAGGTTTTAGCCAGATAATGTATGTCTATTTTCTGCCGTTTGTCATGTTTTCCAGCGTTTCTGAGACGCTCTCAGTACTTACATGATTTGTATATAAGCACAATGCTTAAAGCCCCCACCGCAAGTTTTACAAAATGGTTCAAATGGCTCTGAGCACTATGGGACATAATTTCTGAGGTCATCAGTCCCCTAGAATTTAGACCTACTTAAACCTAACTAACCTAAGAACATCACACATATCGATGCCCGAGGCAGGATTCGAACCTAAGATCGTAGCAGTCGCGCGGTTCCAGACTGTAGCGCCTAGAACCGCTCGAGCAAATTTTACAACATATTACAGTTTATACACTGATCAGGCAGTAGAAGATATCAAAGAAAGACGTTACATTATGTGCATTTAACATTCAATTATCATTAATCACAAATAAACTCAACAGATGTAGCAAGCAGTTTGTCAGGAAATTTACTTAAACGATGCCATGTAAATATTGTGGCATTTACAGTGAACAAAATATGTGGTGAGAAATAAGTAAATATTCCGACAGTAGACATTATATTAGCGTATGATGGCTTGCTGATAGTTTAATTTAACAATTGTATTAATGTGTGACTAAACAGGCTGCAATATCTTAGTGTAGTGTTTATTTAGGATTACCCACTGCATGTTTTTGCAAAAAGGATCAACTCTGTCTGTTCGTTGAGGAAATGATGCGACGATTTGGTTTTATGAACAGAATTATCCAACGCAGCCTTTCCAAAAATTTCACTCACCTACTTTCCAATTTAAATCATAAATAAACACTACTCCTTTTGACGACAACGTACAGTCAATAATCCTGTGTAAACACTTCACTAAAATAATGCAGCCTTTCCAATCACACATAAATCCCATGTCTTATTTCATTCCTTGTGTATACCACAATATTTATATAAATCATTTAAGTAAATTTCCTAACAAACTGGCTGCTACATCTGTTGTGTTTATTTTTAATTAATGCTCATTGAACGTTAAACAGATATAATGTACCGTTTATCCTTTGTAAATTTTCTACTGTTAAATCAATACATATATTGCAATATCTCTGAGGGAAAATTTTGTTTGGCATTGTTGAATTTGTGATGTCGCCACATTTGTGTATACTTCCCACGTGAAAAGAATTTTTTGGTATGTGTGTGTATAGGGGTGCGGGGGGGGGGGGGGGGGGGTTCTCACAGTGCGCTTGTCTACATATCATATACCAACAAAATTATGCGGGAGTTTTGACGTAATGAAAATATAACTACAACTACACAGTTTTAAATATTTCTTTACACTGTGTTTGATCGTTGTGAAGGATAGTTACGTTCAAATAGGTCGTTTTTATGTCTTTTTCACTGTTACGACACCACTATCGCGAGAATCTTTCACCACAACTTAAACTAGAGCCAAAAACTTATGTAAACGTCAATAAATCTGCATCTTGATGTGAACAGCCGTCTGAAGGTGAAGCTCTCGGTTCGAAACCGGTTACGGCGCTATTTATGTAAATAAATGGCATCATCAGTGGTGGATGCTTGCTGTCTCCTTATTTGAACGAATAGGCCTATAAATCGTGTTCAGTAGGACTCCAGGCACTTGAGCAGTATTCTGAGAAAGGTTGAAAAAGTGATATGGAAGTAGGCACCCTTGTAGACTGTATTTTGTCATGTGTCCTGCGGATGAACCGATGTCTTATTTTAAAAATACTTCAGTTGACAGCACAATCACACACGATCCCAGTTACAAATAACTGGTTTCGGCTGTTACGGGCCTTATTTAGACCATACGACGGACGCAGTGATTAACTCCAACTACTGAGAAATCCACATTGGCACTGTCCTCGTGTCAGTGGATTCTGTCTTGCGACCTGTCCTATGAAGCTATAAACTGGTAATTTCTTATTGAAGTTGAATAACTGTACTGGAAAATGACTTTAACGCCTATTTCAAGAATCACTTATGTCTCAGTTCCACTGAAGTGTAGTTCTCCCCCCGACCTATATTACAAGCGACTCAGCTTATTTAATTATTTCATTCATATCCCTAGGAATCATTAAACACAGGTATTTATGTGAGTTGACTGGTTCCATTTGTGACCCACTGATATTTCCAAGAGCCGTTCTGCAAGCTGTATGGCGTAGTTGTTAGTGTGCTGCCGGTCACCTGTTCTAACGCGACCGCCGCAGTTATTTGTGAAAGACATTACATAATTATAATTTATAGTTCCACGTGCTCTGCTAAATTTGATTACTTATGTTTTACAGTGGGCCTATGTAGTTTGCACTGCCATCATCAGCTTATGTCTGATGGTTTTGACGCCCGTTCTGACGCTGCCTATTCGCCTGTTAGTACATTCCGTTGGTGTTATTGTAGGAGTAACGCTTGGTTGTCACCTTATCTGACTTACTAATTTATGTAGTTGTCAGATTATATTCTTTTCGTGCCAGCTTGTTTGACAGATAATTCAACGATATAAAGATATAAAGAAGACAGTCTGATAACTACAGAAAGCAGTAAGACAGAGTAGGTGATAACACCAACGGAACGCAACTAACAAACAAATAGACAGTGACAGAACCACTGATATCTCATGGATGTCATAACCATCAGATGTAACATAAAGAAGGCAATATAACTGAAGTAGGCCTAGTGTGAAATAAAAACAATCAAACTTACAGTGAACTTCGAATTAAGTACCTGTAAGGTTTGCTGATAGCCAACGTCCTTGCGGCACTGGTAACACCGGTTCCCGTCAGATCACCGAAGTCAAGTTCTGTCTTGGATGGGAGACCATCCGGTCTGCCGAGCGCTGTTGACAAGCGGAGTGCACTCAGCGATGGTGAGGCAAACTGAGGAGCTACTTGATGGAGAAGTAGCGGCTCCAGTCATGTAAACTGACATGTAAACTGACATGTGCTGACCACATGCCCCTTCATATCTGCATCCAGTGACACTTGTAGGCTGAGGATGAAATGGCGGCCGGTCGGTACCGATGAGCCTTATAAGGTCTGTTCGGACGGAGTTTAGTTTTAGTTTAAAGGTTTGCTCATACGTTGGACGGGTCACTCTTCTAATCAGTACAGTCAGCTGTGTTTTGGTACGTTTGATGCTTGACGATATTTCGTAAACTTCCAGAATGAAATTTTCACTCTGCAGCGGAGTGTGCGCTGATATGAAACTTCCTTGCAGGAGAGCTTCTGTTAAGTCTGGAAGGTAGGAGACGAGGTACTGGCAGAAGTAAAGCTGTGAGGACGGGGCGTGAGTCGTGCTTGGGTAGCTCAGTTGGTAGAGAACTTGCCCGCCAAAGGCAAAGGTCCCGAGTTCGAGTCTCGGTCCGGTACACAGTTTTAATCTGCCAGGAAGTTTCGTAAATTTGTTGACGGATCATCTGACTGTTATCTACACATTTCAGGATGGTTCATGTTGAATTGAAACAGGTCATATTAAAAAATTAATTCAGCCAAGATGAATTATAAAAAACCTTAAATAAATTCTTCACAAGGTTTTTGATGTGTCAGATTCGGCAATATCGAGCTTACGACGACTTCCTCTGTCGTCAGGAGATGTTTGAGTTGGCCGATAGGTATTTACGTTGACCGACCAGTCTGCCCCCGTAAGAACTCTGTTTAACATTTATTCAAGATAGTCGCCACAGGAAATTACGTTTTCAGTGAGAAAATTGTTTACAATCAGCCAATTGCGGATTTTCTCCAAGGACATTGTGTCAGTTTTTGCAGTGTCAACATTTTTCCCCCTCAAGTAATCATTTTCTGGACGTATTGTGTGGCAGTTGACTTTATCATGATGTCCGTACTGAAAGAAATTTAAACTGGAAGAAGCACATTTTGGAACTCCTAAAACAACTGAATTCAGAAATATTTGCAATTAGAATCATTGCAAATCGTGGGGAGAGACAAATCAGTAAGTTGACATATTTTTTTAGTTTTTTTTTTTTAGTTATGTCGTATGGAGTAATGTCCTGGGGTACCCCAGCTTTAAAAAAATAAGCCTCCATCCCTCAAGAACGTTGTGTCACACTAATATGTGGGTCTCATTCATGATAATCTTGTAGACATCTATTAACAAGTAATATAGTTAGTCGTTTTGATTGCTGCTTCATAGGATATTTATTCCCTCGTGATGTTTGTTGTAAATAAACCATTGCAGTTCAAAAGGAATAATGAAGTGCATAATTACAACCCCAAGAGAAAACATGGCATCCATTAATTAACAATAACAAACTGCTACTACCTCAGGAATTTTGTTAACAAGTGGTCGCGAAAGCCTTAAAAATTTTGTACTTACTAAGTAAGTAAAATGAAGGTGGGTGGGGGAGAAAGGAAAGGAAAGGGAAGGAACTAGTGACCCACCAGGACGTTCTGCAGAATCAGCGGCGACGAGCGAAATTGTAAGCCAGACCAGTACTCGAAACCGGGATCCCCTGCCTGCTAGACAATTAGTTGTGTTAATAACATAAATAATTTTGTACTTCACGTTGAGGTTGTTTCAGGACAAGAAGACGTGCACAATGCTTCAGTCAAAATTTCTTATTACTTACCCAGAGATATAATATGTGTGACAGACAACGAAATAAAATTTTAAAACAATCCGAAAAACGATTCTCCGAAAAAAGATTCTCCTTCTATAGAAGAATTTCTAGTATTATAATGTGTAAAAAGTGGTCTGTTAAAAAAGAGAAGCCATTTTTACGTTTACGAATTAATTTTCGGTGTGAATGTAAAATGGCGCGTTCCACATAATTGTGATTTATCGCGCAAACGATCCTTGGCACATGAAACTAAGTAAAGTATTCGTTGTGTTCCTGATTTCATCGATAACTTATGGCGAACATATTGTTCAGGAGTGTCACCATGAGACCCGAGCGACATAATGAATGGTACATGAAAATGCACGCGTTCTAGAATCGGAAACGTCATATTCTCAGCGCGAAAATGGACAACGAATGTCCGTCTGTCTACCAAACGAGTTTGGCTACACTAGAAACGGCACGCGATTTTGCGAAATGGTGTGGACTGGATAACTTTCTTTAAGAAACACTACAGGACGTTTAAAATGCCGCGAGCACAGAAGGGAGTTTCCACTTGTCATTGGAGGTGCTGACGAGGCTGACATAAGAGAAAACTAATCGCGTCGCCTATTCGGTAATGGGTCGCGTGTGAGGAAACAGCTTGTTTACAGCAGGCAGAAGCGTGACATGGATGCGTAAGGTGGCTAAACATCGGCGTGATGCTGTAAGCGCTTACTCACCGCCCAAAGCCGCCTCCAGGACTCTGGGTGGGACACAGCGCACTCTTACGTCACATGTATCCACCACCATTGACTGCGTCTCACCAGGACCCATCCTTCCCGCACCGTTCTAGCACAACAGGCAAACCGTCAGTCGTTCCCGGGCAACATCAGGCTTAATATCGCGTAAAGACTCATCAAGCCTTGACCAGTTATTTCAGTACGGCGACAAGCAGTCCTCAAGTTCCTTTAGTATGCCATATACCACCAAAGCTAGTCACTATCAGAACTAACACAGCTACCAAACGGACAGGATGTTGACTGAAACTTCCTGGCAGATTAAAACTTTGTGCCGGACCGAGACTCGACCTCGGGACCTTTCCCTCTCGCGGGAAAGTGCTCTGCCAACTGAGCTACCCAAAAACGACTCACGCCCCGTCCTCACAGCTCTAACTCTGCCAATACCTCGTCTCCTACCTTCCAGACTTCACAGAAGCTCTCCTGCGACCCTTGCAGAACTAGCACTCCTGGAAGGAAGGATATTGCGGAGACATGGCTTAGCCACAGCCTGGGGGATGTTTCTAGCATTAAATTTCTACTCTACAGCGGAGTGTGCGCTGATATGAAACTTCCTGTCAGATTAAAACTGTGCGCCGGACCGAAACTCGAACTCGGGACCTTTGCCTTTCGCGGCCATGTGCTCTACCAACTGATCTACCCAAGCACAGCTCACGCCCAGTCCTCACAGCTTTAATTCCGTCAGTACCTCGTCTCCTACATTCCAAACTTCACAGAAGCTCTCCTGCAAACTTTAACAAACAAAAATAAAACAGTATAATTTTATAATAGTAATTTGTTATAATAATAATTATGGTTGTTTGGATAAGTAATTGAGAAATTAAAGTTTGTTTCCCCTTTAAGATTGGAACTGAATTTCTTAATGTTCCATAAAATCTTAAGTAGAATTGTTCATTGAGGTCACACAATAAAGTAAATGCAATTTACGCCGTGAATTCATCGAGCTTCGCACGTCCGAAGATATACGGAACGTAGCCAGGGCTCATTACATATTTTTTGTAGACAAAGTCTGATATCTGACCTCAGCTTCAATCATGACAATGGGGTGACTAAAACTACTAAAACAGAGAAAAGCATACGATTAAATAAAACATGTATTCATTTCAACATATACATTACGATATGAATTGCACTTAAGTAAAATTCTAGGTGAAGAATTGCAGATAATTCACAAATGAGAGCGACTTATTAATTCTGCACCTCTTTTCTGCAAATAAGTATCAATATGGCTAACTGTGGACCCACACAAAATATTACGTCCTTCTAGGACAACGAATGACATAAGAGTGTGGATACCTACTGGCTACGACAAGAGAGCGGTGTTAATTCCTTTGTTTTGCTTTCTCTTGTCTTAAAAAATCGATACATATAATCTAAGTTCAGTAAATTAAATATCGTCTGTGCTGGAGTGCAAAT
Source organism: Schistocerca gregaria (assembly GCF_023897955.1). Taxonomy (NCBI): domain Eukaryota; kingdom Metazoa; phylum Arthropoda; class Insecta; order Orthoptera; family Acrididae; genus Schistocerca; species Schistocerca gregaria. Next base: position 1,158,367,642 of record NC_064920.1, on the reverse strand, counting down.
GGTTCCTTAAAGAACCTTGCAGAAGGTAGAAGACGAGGTACTGGCGGAATTAAAGCTGTGAGAACGGGCTGTGAGTCGCGCTTCGGTAACTCAGATGGTACAGCACTTGCCCGCGAAAGGCAAAGGTCCCGAGTTCGAATCTCGGTCCGGCACACAGTTTTAATCTGCCAGGAAGTGTCATATCAGCGCACACTCCGCTGTAGAGTGAAAATTTCATTCTAGGGTGGTGACTGCTACCTTCCATCCTCAGTTCGAAGCTGCCCAGATACATTCTATCGCATTAAGATGAGGCCAGTAGAAGTGACAAAGTGCCTACGTGTTCGTTAAACCTAGAAAGTATGCAAGCAGCTCTGTGTCATGGCCGTTACCATCGTAAAAAGATGCGAGTGCCCTCAACATACGAAGATGTAGAAGAAAAGGCGATACTTGGTGACAGAGAACATTGAAATAATCATCTTGTTTCATGGATGCCATATCTTCTGTTTTCTTAGGCCACATCTTATTTCTTCTATCCGATCGACGTTTCGATCCCTCTGCTGGGATCTTCTTCAGTATCTTGTGGTGTCCACGGTTGACTGAACTGTCAAGAACCAATAGCACATTCTCTTATGGAGGGGGCGTTTTACCGTGCTTGTACGGAAGAAGTGCGATTCTGTGGCTACTATTGATGAGCTGTCGTTATTGGATAGAAAGAGATTTTTCCCGCAGGAGTAGAGCTATTGGTTTAAATTCTTCCTCCTTCCAGTGGTGTACCAACGACATTGTATAAAAGCGAAAGGGCAGAGCAGGAGAGGGGCGAATGCTTACCAAAAATATCATTCTACACAGAGGTGGCTTCCTGCACGTTGTTTGTATTGCTCGCACACCGCGGCCACATATTCACTTCCCTCATAGCTGCGAGCCACGAAGCCGGAATTACAAGCGTTCTTAGAAATTTCAGTCGCTCCTCGGGCTTTTCTTCCACAAATGTTGGTTTTCTTAACCAACACTGATTCATTACTGAAATCAGTGTCAGCGCCACAGCACTCATGATGTTCCGCTACCGCACATTTCACATTTTGCTTTAGCAGCTTATAGCATTCGTATTCCTTAATAGTTCTTTAACCTCTTTACACCTGACAAATACACAATAGCTGGAAATTTATCATTTCTTACCTTAGAACAAATTACTGAACAAGCATCACACAAATGTATATCACATATTTTTTTATGCTTCACTAAGGTATAACGTGAGGTCCGTATACGTTGATCTCAGGTCTTACTTATCGTGACAACGCTCTGGTATATTTTTTGTGTTTTCTTTCCTCTTTCTTCAACAAAAACATTGTAATCAGCAATATACACATATAAAAAATGTTTTGCATCATGTCGGTTCCGAGAGTTCCGGAAACTGTACAGAAAATTGGAACAGAGATTGAAACGTCAAAGAGTCTTGCGGAGAATATAGCAAGTCCATAAACCGCCACTAGTCCATTCACAAAAAATTTGTTTGAAATGTCCTTAGAACCAGCAATGCTGTTATCCAGTCCTTTGCTGAATTATTAACACACGTGCAAACACTATCAGTCCCTACTTCTCACATATTGTCCATCTACTATGACCAACAGAAACGTGTACAGTGAACTGTAATTTACAAGTTACTTAATTTGATGAACTGGTGTCAATTACAATTTTATAACATAAGAATACAATAACAAAGGTACAAAATACATCATTAAAACAGAATTAAACAGATAACATTTGTAGTAATACAGGCTTTACAAAACGATAGAAATAAACATATACATCAGTGATACAGGAATTATGACGTAAGTAAATACATAAAAGATCAGAATAACTTTTGAAACATCAACTTCACACATGAGCATTAAAACAAACCAGAATAAATAATGTCTAAGCATCTTTACAAGGTAAACAACAAATTATCAGAAAAATTCTACAACATAAATGTTATTAGCTAAACACATACAGACAGGAAAAATACAAATTCACATAGTGTAATAACACAAAAATACAGGACAGCGTTTGTTTTCTGTGTAACATTTGGTACTGCAGTCCAACCCAAAACTTCATTCCATAGATCTTTCGTCTTATTTCAACATTTGTTTCCACCAAAAAAAATCCTATCCAAGCATGCTTTCTGTACTTATGCGTGCACATATTTCTTACCTCATTATTTATTTTCCATTAAAATCCTACCTAAACCTGTTGTCCCTAAATCCTACTTTTTTGTTCATATCCTCTTTCAGAATCCTTTTTTGGACAAACCATTTCCTTATAGCTTCTCAGTGCATTTAATCCAATTCATCACAACTCGTTCTCTTATATAGCCTACTCCATCTTAAGCGAACTTAAACCTACTGAGCTCAGATGCTAAACTAAGGAACGAGGCAATGCAGCAGCACAAAACAGTTAACACAAACAGCAATGGCAAAAAAATTCAAATTGGCAAAGCAAGCAGCAGTAAATGTAAAAACTTATATCTAAGCATGACAAACCCACAAGCAGAAAAAATAGTACACTAAAGACAACAATGCAGGTAAGGGAAATGTATATTCACATCTTAATGTCTATGTAATTAAAGTGGTGCACCACAAAAACTTATTCTATGAAATAAATTACCAAGTACTTGAAAACAAAATTATGTATGCAGTAACTGTGAAGGGAAATGTCTTTTTGTGCTCCCTCAGTTTTTTGGAAGTATATCACAAAATTATTATTTACTGGATCTGTAGACAGAAAATATTTATATTAGTACATCTATAAAATTTTATTTTAACTAATGCTGCAGTGCAGCTAGAAACTACAAGGTGTTTCAAAAATGACCGGTATATTTGAAACGGCAATAAAAACTAAACGAGCAGCGATAGAAATACACCGTTTGTTACAAATGCTTGGGACAACAGTACATTTTCAGGCGGACAAACTTTCGAAATTACAGTAGTTACAATTTTCAACAACAGATGGCGCTGCAAGTGATGTGAAAGATATAAAAGACAACGCAGTCTGTGGCTGCGCCATTCTGTAGGTCGTCTTTCTGCTGTAAGCGTGTGCTGTTCACAACGTGCAAGTGTGCTGTGGACAACATGGTTTATTCCTTAGAACAGAAAATTTTTCTGGTGTTGGAATTCCACCGCCTAGAACACAGTGTTGTTGCAACAAGACGAAGTTTTCAACGGAGGTTTAATGTAACCAAAGGACCGAAAAGCGATACAATAAAGGATCTGTTTGAAAAATTTCAACGGACTGGGAACGTGACGGATGAACGTTCTGGAAAGGTACGGCAACCACAGAGGGCAACGCGCAGCTAGTGCAGCAGGTGATCCAACAGCGGCCTCGGGCTTCCGTTCGCCGTGTTGCAGCTGCGGTCCAAATGACGACAACGTCCACGTATCGTCTCGTGCGCCAGAGTATACACCTCTATCCATACAAAATTCAAACGCGGCAACCCCTCAGCGACGCTACCGTTGCTGCTCGAGAGACATGCACAGGATTGATGACGGCGATATGCATGTGGGCAGTATTTAGTTTACTGACGAAGCTTATTTTTACCTGGACGGCTTCGTCAATAAACAGAACTGGCGCATATGGGGAACCGAAAAGCCCCATGTTGCAGTCCCATCGTCCCTGCATCCTCAAAAAGTACTGGTCTGGGCAGCCATTTCTTCCAAAGGAATCATTGGCCCATTTTTCAGATCCGAAACGATTACTGCATCACGCTATCTGGACATACTTCGTGAATTTGCGGCGGTACAAACTGCCTTAGACGACACTGCGAACACCTCGTGGTTTATGCAAGATGGTGCCCGGCCACATCGCACGGCCGACGTCTTTAATTTCCTGAATGAATATTTCAATGATCGTGTGATTGCTTTGGGCTATCCGAAACATACAGGAGGCGGCGTGGATTGGCCTCCCTATTCGCCAGACATGAACCCCTGTGACTTCTTTCTGTGGGGACACTTGAAAGACCAGGTGTACCGCCAGAATCCAGAAACAATTGAACAGCTGAAACAGTACGTCTCATCTGCATGTGAAGCCATTACGCCAGACACGTTGTCAAAGGTTTCGGGTAATTTCATTTAGAGACTACGCCATATTATTGCTACGCATGGTGGATATGTGGAAAATATCGTACTATAGAGTTTGCCAGACCGCAGCGCCATCTGTTGTTGACAATTGTAACTACTGTAATTTTGAAAGTTTGTCTGCCTGAAAATGTACTGTCGTCCCAAGCATATTGCAACAAACGGTGTATTTCTATCGCTGCTCGTTTAGTTTGTATTGCCGTTTCAAATATACCGGTCATTTTTGAAACACCCTGTAGATATTAAACAAATTGAGCAATCTCTCAACTAGAAAGACAATAGGCATTTTAGTAAATATCATAAATTAAGAGCTCCACAGTATAATCATATGTTTTCAAGTATGAACGTGTCGTATTTGCGACGCTTTCTACAAAGAAATGTCAATAGTGAGGATAATAGCCTCTATTTTTTCCCTTAATGGCTTTCTTTTGTCAGACGACTACCTCTCAGCTGGGCGCCCAAAACGCATTACGTCAAGGTCACTTACCTTTCTTACTGAAATATTTACGACAACAGTTTCCGCTACAGTGGCAGTCTCATATAAAGAAATTTCACAGGTTGAGAATTTGCGTTACAAATGTGTAGAAACAAAATCCTATAAATATTACGGTGTCCAAAAAAGTTTCGTCGGAATTGTGACATATTACGCATTTACACACATTTCATAACTATTAAAGTACGATTCTTGGTTTCCAACAACCTTTTTCACAAACCAGAGTCCCTAACCACTACTCATTTTTCCTTACCTTATTCGTCGACACATCTTCAATATTTCATCATAACAGATACGTAGCGTAATAAAATAACTCATATAGCATCACCTTATTGATCATAAACATACCGCAACAGCATAATACACATAGTCATCGTAATAATAACATCAGAACATCTTAGTCAACTCTCAAAATCGTTGTAGCTTCCTCCAATAATTTCAAAACCTAGAAAAAATTCTCTGCTCATGTCAAAAGAGTCATCTGCCTCAAACGTACTTTAAACATCATGATCCCATAACAAATACATCATTCAAAGCTCTCGTAGTATGACATTGCTTCCGAAAAATATGAAGGGTTCACACAGTACAGACAAAATATATTTTCATCAGTGTGAAGTTATCCAACTGTGTAATTGTATAAACATATGTCACTGATATAGTGAAAAAAATGTTTGTTTCTCTGTTAAATAATTAGGTAGTTGTGTATTTTGTGTTGGAGAAATATGGTACCGATGTGTAAAGTTGTATAAGCAAATACCATATTAGCTAGGGCTCCTCGTGCTTGCCACACACATGGTACACAAAGTAAGCGTGTACCCCCCTGAGGATTAATGTAATTATACTCTCAGGTATTACAGATTACAGCAATGGAATGAAGTATATCGTGGAAAACATTTGTATCAGTGTAATTCAAAAATCTTGAAAAATAAATGGTTTAAGTACAAAATTGATCACTCAAATGCGTGTCCTGTAGCGCTAAATGTGCATCTTGCTGTAAGATAATTCTGTGGAAGCGTCGTAGTCATAGTCCTCTGTAAGCAAAGTTCTGCTGAAGTCAATGTACTTACCTCATCATAAACGAAAGTGAAATGCTTTGCGTATAGATATCGTAGTTATTACGTACCTTACCGTGATCAAGAAAGTACTATAATATAACGTATTGTTGTGCTACGGAAAAAAGGCTGCCTCATTGTAGCTATATCACAAATGTTACTACTAAAACATGTTTTACTTTCAAGAAGAATTCAGAAAAACTGTGCAGATGTAAAACAGAAACACCGCAAAAGCAGCACTGTAAATGGTCACTCATTAGTAGCGTCGTGAGAAAATCGTGTAGCTGTACCCCTAAACTAACCAATGTGTCATCTGGTATCTCTCAGAAAGTACTTTAAATCTAGAATGTATTTTCAAGTAAACCAAAATGTTGCATTAAAATCTCATTAGCAGTACCGGTACATGTTCTAAGTATGTCAGCCTTATAGTCGTTACGTAATCGTGCAACTAACAAGCAAGAATGTACACACACAATAACACTGTGTCGTCTGTTCACTATAACAATGCACTCGTAAATACTGTCTAAATATGTTCCCCAGGTTCTAGACTGGATAGTTAACTTCAAAACATTGTTGCATGTTGACAGTTTCTAAGTGTGACAAAGCATACTAGTAACGTGAAGTGAAAAATTTTATGGCAAAGACTAAGTTAAAAAGCAGATTATCTCTCAATAGACGTTTTAACATGTGAAATGTGGTGCAGTCTTTTACCCTTTCCAGTGCGCAGAGTTTCAGCTTCATAGCAATTATCATGTTGTATACGTCGGTAAAGAATACTGGAATTTTTCTCAATGTTAGCTTACGTTATTTCTCTCTGAGCCAGACGGTGCACGTGCCTTCCTGCGGTGCGAGTCATTGTCTGTTACCTTTGTTGTCGCACGTCGTTATTGGGATTAGGAGACCTAACTTATGCAAATTCGCCTTGCCGAGAGGGCCCAGCCCTGTTAGAGTCCCGCCAGTTCTGATGATATTCACGTCTGTCGTTATGTTTATATCGTCTGTCGTCATGTCGGTAGTTCCTGTAGTTTCTTTCTTGTCGTTTAAGTGGTGGAGAATTTCTGCCTGAATTATCCCTGCACGGTGGATCGTTGCGTCTGAAGTTGTTCTGTCTCCATTGATAATAATAGTTCTGGTTTGCCTATTGTCTGTTTTTATTATTGTCTCTGTCATATTCATTACTACGGAAATGCGATCGTTCTCTGTAACTATTACTCTGCCAGTGATTGTCATACGGGTGGTGTCTGTTTTGGTCACCATTTTATGTTGTAAGAATGGACTTGTCGTGTTCAGTTACTATTTCTTTCATCGCGGAATTCCGACGGATGTGACCTGTAATTCTTGTGTTCCTGTTTTCCCGTTCCGCGATTGTAAGTGTCAATTTCTAAGAGTCCCTGAAAAGCTTCAATGTCGTCTTTGCAAGGTCCTGCCAAAATAATAAGTCGTAAATGTACAGAAAATTTGATTAAGCAAATGCGGATGAGTTCTGAGGGACTGTATGAATTTAACAGGTACTGATTCTTGTGCAACATGTCTTCAAAATATTTCACAAGACTGGAAAATTCAGATTGTTCGAAATGTTTCATCATTATAATGCCTTGTTTTACTCGGTCTTGTGTGGCTTGAGACCAACATACTGAGAGGAAGGCATGGTAAAATTCTCCTTCACTGTGGCAATCGTGAATGACGGATCGCATTCTTACAGCTGGTTCATTCTCTAAGTAGCCACACATAAATTCTAATCTATGTTCTAATGACCAGGTGGGAGGAAAACAATGAGAGAATTGATGAAGCCACGCTTGTGGATGAATGTCGTTGCCAGAATTCTTAAATGTTTTGAAATTACGTGTAGTAATGAACAGCTTATAGTCAAAATCATCATGTCGGCGAGTAGCATGTCGGTCATTGTTACGTCGTTTCGGCGGTTCCATCTCAAAATTCGGTGTACCTTGCCAATTTCTTTCATAATTTCCGAAGTGCCCTGTGTTATTATTTAGTGGCTGTTTCGTATTTCTATGTCCCTCTTCCCGTATTGTAGCGCGAGTGTCCTCTGAAATATGTAATTCTTATATTACCTGTGTCAGTTGATCTTGTACTTCCCGGATTTCTCTTTGGTGTTGCCTATTAATTTGATTCTGATGTTGTTTGAATTTCCTAATTTGTTCGCACTCTTCTGTGTCATTAAAGACTACCGGTTTTGTGTCATTCAGATTATCATCTACCTTCGTAGATAAATTATTTAGCTGATCCGAAAGTTCAACTACTTTCTCTGATAATGAACTAATTTCCTCCATGTGTCTTTCTGAACTAATTTTCAGAGTATATACTGTGTCCTTTAAGTTTTCTTGAGTTTTTGCAAGTTGCGTAACCGAATCGGTAGATGCAACTGCGTCAATTTTAGCTTGCAAGGTCTCATGATTTTTATGAACAATAGTTTGCAGTTCTTTTATGGCTGCTTCGTGATTCTGTAATGCATCTTCATGCCGCGAAAAAATAGGTTGAAATTGCTCACAAATCTGTGTTTTTACGTCATTACAGACTTTTTGACATTTCGATTCAATGTAGTTATATCTTCACGTGTTTGTTCAAGTGTGATGTCTAACTTTTGAAGCTTTTGCTGTGTTTGTCTCTGATTTTGTTCCATTTGTTGCATTAATTGCAATAGTAATGTATTAGTGTCTGGAATCTGTTTCTCTGTGCTTTTTAGCAGTGCATTTTCACCGGCAACATTCAAATTTTGACAATCAGAAAATGTGTCTTGACTCATTTGAGAAAACGGTGAGGACCCAAAACCTAAGTCTACAGTACTTGCAATATTGTGTTCTGTCCTTTCGGGTTCCTGAGGCGAGCTGTTGCCGACTGATCGATCGATAATTGTTCCCTGTTCACTACTTGTTTCATTGTCTACACCATTATTTGCCGCCCGCTCCATTTCCCTATGCACAATTACCTAATTACTACTTCGAATGTCTGTTAATTCATTACACAGTGGTGCTGATAAGCTACGCTCGTCGTCACTATTATTTCTCAGTTTACTTTGGAGCCTAGTGTTACGTTTTTCACACGATAACACAGAAAAGCACAATTTGAAAAGCAAAAATAAGAGAACACATTAACATAGCACTGAAAACAATATCTAGTTAATTACAAGCGCAGCTGCGAAATACTTGGTGCAAATCTACATGCATACCACAACTGTTTTACTGTACAACAATGAAAGACTGCAACTACCAAGGAGATTCTCTCTAAAATTACGCGCTAGCAATAAACAATAGCTACAGTAATTACACAAACGAGAAGAAAAAAAAAACAGAAGATTCCAGTGAGGTATCCTCGGCTAAGGGTCGATATATAAAACGCCCCCTTAGAAAAATTAATGAATTACTGTGCTTAAACTGACACACAATATTTTTAGCGCAACGCAATCTGACTTTTTATAATCCCTACAAAAGAATGGCCCTGACTAACATTAACCTATACGTTTCACAAATCACTTACCTCACAAAAATCTTGGTTACTCGAACTACTGCAATACAGCAGCGCCACTACTGCCAGCTAAATAAAAGATTCAAACTACGGAAGGCACTAACTACTGATAGGGATAGTTAGCAAATGAAAGATTTTAATAGAGAACAGACAATGTATTTACCTTAATATCATCAAAATTCATAATATATATAGCAGTTCATGACATCCAGTACTACAAATTTTAAAACTCCGCCACTTCTCTTCCCACATCCACCACTGCTGGCGGCTCACCTCCAACGGCGCAACGCTACGCGTTGTTCACATCCAGCTGCCACTGCCCAACACTACAATGGCAGACAACAATGCAAACTAGCCACAGACTGGACGCAGTACAGCCAGTGATTTATCATACAGAGCGCTACGTGGTGTTACCATTAAAAAAAAACCTAAACAGCCTACTTACAAGATCAACATAAACATCATTTCTGCCCTATTTATTGCTCACGAAAACCACACAGTGCATGTTGTACCACCATACAACGAGATTGCTGTACACACCGGTACCTCTAATACCAAGTAGCATGTCCTCTTGCATTGATGCACGCCTGTATTCGTAATGGCATACTGTCCACAGGTTCATCAAAGAACTGTTCGTCCAGATTGTCCCCCTCCTCAACAGCTATTCGGCATAGATCACTCAGAATGGTTGGTGGGTCAGGTCGTCCATAAACAGACCTTTTCAACCTACCCCAGGCATGTTTGATAGGGTTCGTGTCTGGAGAACACGCTGGCCACTCTAGTCGAGCGATGTCGTTATCCTGCAGGAAGTCATTCACAAGATGTGCACGACGGGGACGCGAATTGTCGCCCATGAAGACGAATGCCTCGCCAATCTGCTAAATTGTCTGTTAGTAGGGGATTATACCCATTAGCTGCAGATACTCTGGAGGCTCTCATCACTCATGGGGATTTTTAGAGCTTTATGGATCATTGAGAATTAAGCTGCTAGTTTGTGCATCCTAGGGTAGCAGAAAGAAGCACGTATGTTAATGTCTGTGCTGGTTGGTTTCCTGCAAATTTGGAACACATGTTTGTCATCTTGCTTGCAGATGGTTAAATCGAGGAAGTTAACTGCGGAATCTACGGAGCGAGAACCACTTGCTTTGCCAACATTTTATTAAGGAAACTACAATAAGCCACCAACAGTTTAACAGGATGGACGCGACGTCTCACAATCGTTGCGGAAGAGAGGATAGTGGAGGTGCACACCGCTGGACTGGCCGATCTTCTCCGCCTCGGAGAGTTGAGAACTGTCAGCTGAACGGCCGGGCGCCGGCTCATCTAGCCTCGGGCTAGATCGTCGCGACACCTTCCTCTGCTGCTGGTTGGTGCCCTCTGATGGACGATGGCCGTACCTACGTGTTTGTTGTCAACTGTGGTACTTGCTTGTAAACACTCCTGCGTCGGCCAGACTTCGCAGCGGAGTCGGCAACCCGCATCGCTTGTCCGTCTGCGGAGTTCCCGCTGCAGTAGGCGTCTGTGGTGACTGCAGCATCAATGGAATTATTTATTTCCTTTTCACCGGTGGTTTTAATATTCTCGTACATTTTGTTGAATAAGTGGGCCCAACTCCTGATACGAAAAACATCGCCAAACCGTTAAGAGAACCACCTGCAGCTTCAATTCTACCCACTACACAGTGCAGGTTAAACAATTCTCTTGGCCATCGGTGGGCTAGACGTCTTGCATAGTTTAAAAACAGGCTCATTAAATGAATGAAGACTACAAAGTACGAAATTAAAAAAAATCGAAAAGAAGCACTTTGCAATTAATAAAGAAAAAACATATTTTAAATAAAAGAATATTTCAAATGCAAAATAGGGATCTTACGTTTTGTATTTGCATTCAAATACATCTGATTCTTATAATCAACATTTCTGGCTGTGGGAGAGTCCAAACATGATAAATCCTTTCTGGAATTCTATCATCTCTCGAAATCGATCCATTTCATCGCACTGACACACAGAGATGACTGGTACGTGCACACCACTGCGGTGATACGACCTACTTCAGCGGTGGATCACATAAGCAGGGTTACCAAATCACTCGGCTTATCCTCCAATTGACTCTTTATTGCAAATTTATAAAACTGTAAAAAATTGTTTTTTTGAGTCCATGTCACGTTTTTGCCCCGTAGTGTCACGTGTCATCTGATGGACTGAAATTGAAACTGGACATAAAGAGGGAGAGATAAAATCAGCTTGGCAACACTTCAGGCGATAATCGACAATAATGGCACGGCGACTTCATCTTCACTCTCACCCTCCTAGAATAGCGTACCACACACTGCCTTGGTCGTGATGTCGTCATCAATATTAGCTGTTGTGATTGTAGAGAACGTTTCAAATATGCCTAAAGATAACTGTAAATGTAAACTTAAGGAAAACTATTGAAGGAATTTCCATTTCTACGAGGAGAGTGCTTGATGAGTCCATCTTTTGGCCGGCCGGGGTGGCCGAGCGGTTCTAGGCGCTACAGTCTGGAACCGCGCGATCACTACGGTCGCAGGTTCGATTCCTGCCTCGGGCATGGGTGTGTGTGATGTCCTTAGGTTAGTTAGGTTTAAGTAGTTCCAAGTTCTAGGGGATTGATGACCTCAGAAATTAAGTCCCATAGTGCTCAGAGCCTTTTCAACCATCCTTTTAGAGATGGTTACGAGACCCGGCTGTTCGATAAAGGATGTCAAATCAAACACCGCATAGCCATCGAGTTTCCAAACTTATTTTGTTTGGCTACCAGTTTCAGCGATTTACTATGAGTGCAGGAAGATTTAGTGAGTCTCAATTGTACAGGGGGTATCTTAAATGGTCGCAGAAAATGAAAGAAATGGTACAGTGGGTCTTAAGAACCATACTTCACATAGCAACCCATGTCCGCATCCATTACCGTACGGCGCTAGGCATCGTTGTACACCTTCGCGCGCCGCCATGAGGGAAGGTACACAACATGTCATTCGAACAGTACAATGTAAATGAGATGTCAGGGTGAAGTTTTACAGGGTCTGCAGGGCAACGTTTTCAATGTATTTGTGGCAGCAATGTAAATGAGATGTCAGGGTGAAGTTTTACAGGGTCAAAAGTATTTAAACCGACAAACTCTGGGAGGTTGTAGGGGACATCAAAACAAATGTTTTCCCTAATGTCGTTTTTTCCTATGAGGAGTATTTAAACCGGCAGATGAAGATTTCTCTGGTGGCAAATTAATTAAACCAACAAACACTCTGCCTCTGACAATCCACGTTTCTGGTAACCGTCGGTCCAGGAATCGACGCACACGACGACTGAAATGTGCCGGCGCCCCGTCATGTTGGAACCACGTGCGTAGTCTTGTAGGGAGCGGGACGTCTTCCAGCAATTCTGGCAATGCTCTGGCGAGAAAAGTGTAGCATTGGCTGCCATTTAATGGCCTAGGTTTCAGATACGGCCCAATTAAAAAGTCCCCAACAGCACTGGCCCACACATTAACGAAGAACCACACTTGATGTGCGCTAGTAACTGTGACATGTGGGTTACCCTCACTCCAAACATGCGAATTGTGCATGTTGAAGACTCCATCACGCCCGAATGTTGCTTCCTCGGTAAAGAACACAGAGGATGGAAATGTAGGATGCATTTCACACTGTTCCAGGTACCACTGCGAAAACTGTGCTCTGGTTCCAGGTTGTGGACACGCTGTAAGTGAAATTGACATAACAATTGCTCTCGAAGGACTGTTCTTACATTCGTCTGATTCGTCCCCATGTTACGTACAATTGCACGAGTGCTGATTGAAGGATCCCGCTCCATATGCTGCATGACAGCTTCCTCAAATTGCAGCGTTCTTACCGTGTGTCGGCGTCCCTGTCCAGGTAATCTGCTAAATGACCCAGTCTCATGCAGACGTTGGTACACAGCGGCTAAGGTCGTATGATGCGGGATACGGCTATTAGGATATTATTGTTGATAAACCTGCTGTGGTGCGATACGTAGTACGCACCAACGGCATCAGTGTGCTCAATTTAAGTGTATCGCTCCATTAGTAAACGGAGACAATGCACTTCTACACTGGTGGACAGCAGTTTCCTACAACTGAAGAGCGTAATACGGCCTCCACCGGTTTAAACAATCCTCATAGGAAAAAATGACATTAGGGAAAAATATTTCTTTTGATGTCCCCTACAACCACCCAGAGTTATGTCGGTTTAAATACTTTTCACCTTGTATAACCTTTATATGAAAACAGTTGCAAAAGGTGCTCGAAATTAAGCTCTTCTGCTTGAAACCACGCCGTGCAGCGACACTGAAGTGACTGTCGCTCTCCTTCAAACACTCCTGGCAAAGTGGAAATTGCATCGGGGGGTTCCATAGTGCACGCTGTCAGCTCCTCACCACTGTCAATGCGTGTTTCATTGGCAACAGATTTCAAGTGGCCCCAGATGAAAAAAAGAGTAAAAACATGGGAAAGCACATTAAAAAACAGAGCCACAAAGGGTATAAGCATGGGCCAAGGACAGAACAAATTTGAAGTGAAACGTTTAGCCTTTGCGGGTGATATGGCATTGATAACAGAGAACCGAACAGACGCAACAGTTATGCTTGATCTGTTAGACGAGATTGCTGAAAAGACTGGGCAAAAAATATCCAATGAAAAAACCGACTATATACAACACAAACGTAATACAGAAAAGTTTATGGAAACAAAGTATGGAAAAATTAAAAGAGTTGATAGTTTCAAATACCCGGGGGGTGGATCCAAACCAATGGATTATATAACACAACAAATAAAGAAATAATAAAAAAGTTAGTTTTTTGCATATAAATTAACACAAAACTACAACAATAAGAAATCAATATCCATACAAGCGAAGATCAGACATTAAAATTCAGTTATCAGGACAGTAGCAACGTATGCATCAGACTGCCTAACATGGAATAAGAAAGGCGAATTAAGACAACTTGGAAAAAGAGAGAGAAAAATACTAAGAAAAATTCTAGGTCCAGAGAAAAACAAGGAAAATGGTGGATTAAGAGGAGAAATGAAAACTTATACAAAAATACAGAAAAGATCACAGATACAATGAGGGAGAGGCGGCTAAAATTTTATGGACATTTAAAAAGAATGGAAGAAACACGGATTACAAAGACAATTTTTAATTACGTTAATAAGCTGAAAAAAATTATAGGATGGATTGAAGCAGTAAAGCAAGACGCCAACAAAATAGGTGTTACTGAAGAAATAATACGTGACAGGAATCACTTCCGGCTACTGATATAAAACGCAAACTATGAAGAAGATGAGCCAAAACCTCTACCCAAGAGAATGTGGACAGATGAGGAGAGACGAGCAGTTCGTGAGAAAATGAAGAAGTGCTGGGAAGAACAGAAGAAAAAGAAACACCAGAAGTCTTGAGTTGTATGCGGTCCATAGCTGGCCAAATTCATAAGTAAAGAAAGTGAAAATCGGTGCAATAGGTGCTGGAAATAACGCCCTTCTGCTTGAAATTACGCCGTGCAACGACACTGAAGTGACTGTCGCTCTCCTTCAAACACTCCTGCCAAAGTGGAAATTGCGTCGGAGGCTTTCATAGTGCACGCTGTCAGCTCTTCATGACTGTCAATGCGTGTTCCATAGGCAACGGGTTTCAAGTGGCCCCAGATGAAAAAAATCAGTGGCCATCAAGTCGGGGAAGTTGCAGGCCATGTCACCGGCCCACCACCTCTCTCAGCAAAGGTTTCATCCAAATGCATTCGCACTGTGTGTGTGAAGTGCAAAGATGCACCAGCGTGTCGGTACCACATTCGGGGTCTCACGCCAAGTGGAGCATGTTCCAACAACTCTGGCAGAGTTTCTCGTAAAAAGCCTTAGTATCTGTTTGCATTCAGCCGCCGCAGGAACATGTATGGATCTATCAGATTATCCGCAAGCAAGTCGGCCTTTATGCTGACAGCGGAGTGATCTTGGTGACCACGAAAAAGACATCGTACAGATTCTCCCGTGAACACGCGAGTTGATGGTGGCTGTCGAACATACACCGTCGTGTGAAGAATGCCTCTTCGGAATAAGTAGACTGTTCGCAAAGTCCGGTTGAATGGCACACCTTTGCAAAATCCACTGGTAGATTTCAATTCGAAATCTAAAATTGTCTGGGTTAAGGGCGTGAAGCTTCTGAAGAGGGGTGCAAATCATCTTCTTGCCACACGCGCCGAATTGTGGAACGGCTTGCACCCATTTCCCATGCAAGCCTATTCGAACTTATCTGGGGTGTGTTTTCTAGCAGCTCTAACGCCTCCTCTTGAAGCCCTAGTGTACGCACTGTGCGTTAACAATTGCGTCCGTCAGGTCTTCGCACCTGTAACACAAAATGGAAGATACAGGGTTTCGAAGTAGGCTTTAAATGCACATGTGCTATTAAGAGAATGTGCCAGTGGAAAGCGTACCTCAAAAGAACGTGCAACGTTGGGAAGCCTGACGGTTTCCAACCGCCGTCCGGTAACCACAGTGCATGTCTGTCCTTTCCTCCCAAGAGTAGCAATCCATTTCCTGTCCGTTCCACCCGGTAACAAACACAAGAAGGTCCCCGTTTGATGCCAAATAGACGCAAGGCGAACCAGATTCCGCAGTGTACACAAGTGCTGCCCTCTATGCAACACATTTCAAACAGGCACTTGAACTGCCAAAAGCCACACGTTCACGACCCAATAAGAGGCCGGAAACCCATGGTGTTGTCCCTCCTGCAATATCCGCACCTATGTCGACTACAGCTTTTATAAATGAAGGTCATATAACTTCAATCTGACGTCTCTTTTACCTTGTGACACACGTACATTGAAATCGTTGCCCTGCAGACCTGCTACCATGACGGCTTGGATAGATTGCTGTGTGCCTACCCTCTTGGCGGAGCGTGACGCTGTTCAAGGACGCCTAGCGCCGTACGCTAAGGGATGCCGAAATGGGTTGCTTGTTGAGACACATCCTAGCCAGCCTGTCCGCACTTCGTGGTCTCGCGGTCGCGTTTTCGCTTCCCAAACACGGAGTTCGACTCCCGGCGGGGTCAGGAATTTTCACCTGCCTGGAGATGACTGGGGATTTGTGTTGTCATCATCGTTTCATCATCACTCGTGAAAGTGGCGAGATTGGTCTAAACAAAGGTTGGGAATTTGTACGGGCGCTGATAACCGCGCAGTTGAGCGCCCCACAAACCAAACACCATCATCAACTACTGAGCCTCTCATTTTCTACATTCATTTTAGGTACACCCTGTAGATAAATATAATTATGTGAAAAAAACAGTGTCTGCACCTTCATCTGTGAAAAGTATCTTATACATTGCCTATTGACTGTCTCATTTTTAAGCTTCATTTATTTCTAGGTGTGAGGAGTCTCTTCTCTGCAACACATGGTGGGGGATTAGATATTAAGAATTATTTTAACACCAAGAAGCACAAAGAAGTAATTGAACAAAAGGCACACTCTTAGCAAAGAACTTGATTGGGAAAATGTGGAAAATGCTATAACCTTGTTCAAAAAATAGAAATATGCCCGAGGATGATAGTGAATTGTTTGATCAAGTAAATCGTGGAAAATGTTTGCAGGTGACAGCTCAGATAGGAAACAGATCATTTACAGAAAACCGTTCCCGATAGATGATGTGTTTTCATGGGGATGTATATGCACAATTCTTGAAAATTGTAGAATAGTTTTCTGTAGTCCCTGTCCGCGGTGCAGCTATCGAAAGGATATTTTCTCATGGACTATGCTGTGAACTGGTGAAACAAATAGACATTTTGTAGGACGGCCGCTGTGGCCGAGCGATTGCAGGCATTTCAGTCCGGAACCGCGCTGCTGCTACTGTCGCAGGTTGGAATCCTGCCTCGGGCGTGGATGTGTGTGACGTCCTTAGGTTGGTTAGATTTTAGTAGTTCTACGGCTAGGGGACTGATGACCTCAGATGTTAAGTCCCATAGAGATTAGAGCCATTTGAACCATTTTGTAGAACGTGTAAGGAATTTTTTGATCGTCAGTTGCAACCATAAAGATATCACTTGTTCTCAGTACTCTGATACGATCCAAACCAAGGAAGAGTTAGTAAGAAGATTCGAGGGGGCGAAAAATGTAGTTCTGTAAGGAAGTAACCTATTTCTTTTCCTTTATTGGATTTCGATTCCCCCTAAAAGGGGGGGGGGGGGCTGGCAGCAGCTAAGTACGCCGCTCTTCAGCCTACAGAATTTTTGAAACATAATAAGATAAGAAACAATAAAAACAGACGATAAAACGGTGACGTAAAATGTACAACGGCGGAAAATTGTGAAAAGTTAAAACATAAAACTAGTGGTGGGCAATGATAATAAATTACACAGGAAGCAGACAGGGAAAAATTAGAGGGACAATTAAAAAACACAGCGACAGTCTGGATTCTGTTCGTAAGAGATATTAAAAAAATCACACCCTGCAGAAAAGATGCACAACATTTAACAATCACTAGGAACACTGCACTAAAAAGTCTGCACGAAAATGACACTCCGCAGGCAAGGGCAGATGGGAGAGGGGACCTGGACAGAGAAGGGGGGAAGAAAAAGGGGGGAAGAGGTGGGGGGGGACGACGAAGGGAGAGGACTCATAAGGGGGGAGCAGGGTAGACGCGAGAGAGAATGCGGAAAGGGAGAGGAAGGAAAACGCAAAAGGACTTGGGGGAGAATGGTTCAAATGGCTCTGACCACTATGGGACTTAACATCTATGGTCATCAGTCCCCTAGAACTTAGAACTACTTAAACCTAACTAACCTAAGGACAGCACACAGCACCCAGTCATCACGAGGCAGAGAAAATTCCTGACGCCGCCGGGAATCGAACCCGCGAACCCGGGCGTGGGTAGCGAGAACGGACTCGGGAGAGAGAAGGGAGGCAGAGAGAGGGTAGGCGGGAAATAACAGGATGGAGGAGGGAGGGAAGGGGGAAGTGGAAGATGGAGCCCAGAAATAGGACAAAGGAAAGGAAGGGGTAGTAACCTACTGTGGTTTATACAAAACCCCGGTTTTTCATTTAGAAATGTGGTAAACCTAAAATTGGTAACCCTTTACGTAAACGGAAACTCTTTCGGCCTTGAGATGATCGTGAGCCCTATTTCTATTATACGTACGCAAACTGATATTTGTCAGTTGGAGTAAACGTCACCTTCCGATACACTTTTTCCAGCTCCGACGACGAGACCCACGACGTTAACTATGCGCTAAATCTGAGATGCCGGCGCCGTTGGCGGCGCCAGCCGGCAGATGGCAGCAGCGGCGCCCGAGTCTCGCGGCTGGCGGCTAACAGCCGTGTTTACGGCGCAGCCCTTCAGCAGGGGAAGCGCAGGAGACGGGGGAACTCGCGTGCCGTGAAAATGAAGTGGCGCGTAACTTTGTTGTTTTACGGCCCCCGGCCGCACGCGTGCTCGGTCATAATCCACTCGTCATTTCCGCCGGCCGCGGCGCGCACCACTGCCGCTGCTCGTTTATAGGCGTGCTGGTCACAAGGCCGTCAACGAGGCTTTTCCTGGCTAACTTTTTGTACCTCTGCCATAGACGGCACACGGTCTCTTGCGGGCAGCATATTCGGTAACTTGTTACGCCATTTCGACTCCTTTTGCACTGGCTTACCGCGTATTTTGCCGCTAGTCTGCAGAGAGAGGTTAACTCATATTCGGGAGGACCAAGGTCCAACTTCTCGTCCGGGCAACCGGATTTATGCTTTCCGTGATTCTCCGTAATTTCTAGGAGCTGAGTCACGTCCCGAAGTTGCTTAGTGCAAACTTGTTCATAACCGAGCACACTATGTCCAGAGGACATCCTCGCCACTACCAATGTGCAGAAAGACAGACACCACCTATGTTATTTCCTATTTTGTTGCATAACATGCTCGACCGATTTTTAGATCTTCAGGTCGAATAATTACTAAAACGTTTTATGTTTTCTATGTATACGACTGTTATGGCACTTTGTGGCTGTCATTGTGCTACTGGAACCCCCTTTCTTTTCTGTTTAGTAATTAATGATCTGAGGATGACCCGAAAATGGGTCGAAACCGGTTATCCAATAAAATAAAAAAGTCTTTCTGTAGAACCTTGTCCTCCGATTCTTATGATCTCTTCGTTGGTGGAATATAACGGATGCGGCAGCAAAGACCAGCCATCGAAAATGTTTCTAGAACGATTAGATACTTTCAGATGCAGTTGTCGCTAAGTTGTAGCGGATTATGTGTGCACTAATGAATTTTAAGTTTCGGCTTCCAGATAAAAATACTTCATCATTTTCAAGTATGATTACAAAGTTGAATTTTCAGTTTTAACATGAGTGCTTTTGCACTGGAACATAATTTAATTATCGCTTTTGAGAAGCTTTCGTTAGTTCTACGACTTTTCAAAGTTTTGAATTTACAATTTTAGTAAAAATAAAAGGCTTAATCTACAAATCAGATAAATTTTAAAGAAACTGAGTTATGAATGATATTTCACCCTGCAGCGGAGTGTGCGCTCATATGAAACTTCCTGGTAGATTAAAAATGTGTTCTGGAGCGAGACTCGAATTCCAGACCTTTGCCTTTCGCCGGCAAGTGCTCTACCAACTGAGACACCCAAGCACGACTCACGCCCCCTCCTCACAGCTTTACTTCCGTCAGTGGTAGAGCACTTGCCCGCGAAAGGCAAAGGTACCGAGTTCGAGTCTCGGTCCGGCACGCAGTTTTAATCTCCCAGGAAGTTTCAAATTGAGTTGTGGATCAGCATGTTTTAGCACTTGCTGCATCCAAATGGCGCCCTGGTTGGTTCAAATGGTTCAAATGGTTCTGATCACTATGCGACTTAACTTCGGAGGTCATCAGTCGCCTAGAACATAGAACTAATTAAACCCAACAAACCTAAGGACATCACACATATCCATGCCCAAGGCAGGATTTGAACCTGCGACTGTAGGGGTCGCGTGGTTCCAGACTGAAGCGCCTAGAGCCGCTCGGCCACACGGGCCGGCGGCGGCCTGGTTTTACGAACGATAAATCATTTCACATAGTACAAGGAGTTCCCAAAAGATACATCTGATTTCAGTAACTATGTCTTCTGTATGGATGAAGATTAAAGACGTGTAATGTGTTCCTTTCCTATCCATAGAACAGTGGTCGGAAATTGATGTCTCCACTGGCAAAAAATTCAAGAATAATCCCCAGTCGGATACCTTGGAGAGGACAAAAAAAAGGGGCGAGGGAGGCGAAGACTAAATAATGAACGAAAGGGTAACATTCTACGAGTTTGAGCTCGGAATGTCAAAGTCTTTATGTGGTGGGAAAGCTAGAAAACCTGAAAAGTGAAATGCAGAGGCTTCGTCAAGATACAGTGGGTCAGTGAAGTGAAATAGAAAGAAGAAAAGATTTATGATCATATGAATGTAGAAGAAGTGAGCGTCGTCGTGGAAGACATAAACAAAGCTCTGCATTCTGGTGCAAAAGAGATAGTCGGAACCGAACGACTGCTTTGTCATCCTCTGCTGCTGGCCTGATTTGCATGCGGTATAGGGGGCATGGCAGATCACATTACTCTCTTGGTCACTACCTATTTTATTGACATCGAAGCAGCTACTTCTCAATCAAGTAGCTCCTTAGCTGACCTCATGAGGCTGAGGGTACCCTGTTCCAGCCCTTCTACCAAGGAAAAACCCTTGACAGCAAAAAAAAAAAAAGGTTCAAATGGCTTTAAGCACTATGGGACTTAACATCTGAAGTCATCGGTCCCCTACACTTAGAAATTACTTAAACCTAACTAACCTAAGGACATCAACACATACATGCCCGAGGCAGGATTCGAACTTGCGACAGTAGGAGGCGCGCTGTTCCAGACTGAAGCGCCCAGAACCGCTCGGTCACAGCGGCCGGCCCTTGACAGCACTCAGAACGGAGCCCAGGCCCTTGGAATATCAGTCATACACGTCGACCATTGAGCAGCAGAGGCGGAATAATGTGGAGGACACTGGGGAATCCAGTATTAGAGTCAGAGCTTAACACATCGCTAGGCTTCATCGAGGACGAAGGTGTAGATAAAATTCATTTGGAATTTCTGAAATGATTTGGGGAAAGTGGCAACTAAACGGCTATTCAAACTGGTTTGTAGAATCTATGAATCTGGAGAGACACCATCAGACTTTTGGAAAAATGTCATCCATACAATCCTGAAGGTGTGCGTGAAGTATATCTTAATAGCTCCTGAATTCAAGTCGTTGACAAGAATAATATTCAGTAGAATGGAAAATAAAATTGAGCAATTGTTACATGGCGATCAATGTTTTCTTTTTGAAAGATGAAAACACCAGAGGGGCAGTCTTGGCGTTGTGTTTGATAATGGAAAGAAGCCTTAAAAATCAACACATTGATCGGATTCTCAATATAGAACAAGCATTCGACAATTTAAAATTCGAATTAGAAATTCTCAAGAAAAGAGGTGTAAGCTGTACACCGATGAATGAGTGGCGGAAATAAAATAAAGCTTCTAGAAGGGGATTAAAATTCAGTGTTAAAGAATATCAGTGATAAGATTTGCGGATGTCATTGCTATCCTTATTGGAAATGAGAAAGAAGTGCAGAACCTGTTTAATATAACAATCTGCTGAGCACAGAAAATGGATTGATTGAATTTCCTCATTCTTCGAGAACTGAACGGTGATATGTTTAATTGTTAAAAACCATTCAACAGCCAAGATCGCTTAAAATATTTTTTTTTATTTACGAGAACCATTTTCAACAGACTATGCTGTCATCTTTAGGTCTTTTATCCTCTTCAAATCTTGTGTGTGAGGTCAGCGTAAAACGAACATGTTTTACAACAAAAGATTTTAAGACATGAAGATGACAGAATAGTCTGTTGAAACCTCCTGCCTTAAATAAAAAAATTATGCGATCTTGGCTGTTGAATGGTTTTTAAAATGGCCTCACATGAAAGTAATGAGGAGCAGCAGAAATGAATTTAGTGATGGAACTTAACGTCAAAATTGTGGACCACAAAAGTAGAAGAAGTGAAGGATTTCTGCCACCTTGGAAATCAAAACAACACATGACAGACGAAGCAAGGAGGACATAAGAAAACAAACTGTCACATAATAAGAGGAATTCGCTGGCCAAAAGAAGTCTACTGCTATTGACTATCAAGCTTAATTTGAAGGAAAAATTTCTAAGATTGCACTTTTGGACCACATCAAAGGAAGTGAGTCATGTTTTATGGAAAACTGGAAAAAATGGGAATGTCTGAAATGAGATGCTATAGACGGCTATTGAAGTTTAGGTGTACTGATGAGAAACGGGATTTCCCGCAGAATCGGCGAAGAACGAAATATATGGTAAACACCGACAAAAAGAAGAAACATCAGGATATTACTTGGGTGATAATAAAGGGAACAGCATAGAACAAAACCTGTAGGGAAGGACAAAGATTGTGATACATCCAACTAGTAATTGAGGATGTTCGATGTGAGTGCTACTCTTGAGATGAAGAGGTTGACACACGAGAGGAGGTCAAAGACCGCATACAATCAGTCAGAAGACTGATGGCCTAAATAAAGGGAGAAGGTCGTTCTCTGTTATTGGTTCAGATATGTACGATTAAGTTGTTGTACAGCCCTGTGTACCTAGTTTATTCGATTTTCTGTTTTCTTTGCATAACGCGAATGCTTGTGAGACACAGATACAAGAACTTATAAATAACATGCAGCAATTGTAAGTGATTCCTCCTTCCCCTTCCAAACAAGGTTTGATAAGAAAAACCTATTCCGAAAGTACCAATTCCATCTTACTGACGCCTCGTTTTCCTTTATGTCTATAAAAGTGTGACAGTCTCTTGTCATCTGTTGTATATAAGAGACTCGTTGGTAGTTATGTATTTAATCATTTTTCTAAAGAAAAAAAAACACCACTTGTAATTTTTATCTCGTGCACTCCCTTGATGTGTATAAAAGGCTTATTTCTAATGTTAGCATGCTTCTCTTATATTGGTGAATCAGTGTGTGTCACTTTCGTAAGGCAGGAAAAGGTTTCTAGATACTGTTATTCATACTGACTTTTGATCCTTACAAGTTACACCAAAGCATCTATAAAGGCATCTATTCAATAAAGCTTTTCAAGAAGATACTTCCTTTTTCCATCTTGGCTGTTTTACATTCAGTCGTTTGTTTCACGTGATCAGCTGATTTCGGAGATGAGCAATTCTCATGTACTTGCTTATATCTTTGGATTTTACGGTAAATCTTATTTTTAAAATTTTTGTTTCCTTTTATTCATTTCCAACACATGAGAGCAGGGGCGGCTGTTGTAGAATTCGCCCTTTTCATCCAAATATCCCAACAGTCTGGAACTGTTCCAGAGGGAAACCCGATTTGGTATTTTTGGGATTTCCAGTTCCAGCATTCGTCTGATGGCCAAGGGAAACCTCCCGAAAACCGTGGTCGGACTGGAAGATTTAATTTACTTCTGAGACAATGTTGTCCTTTGTCCCAGACAAAAACTAAAATTATGTGTAAGTATGTCCGTGAACCACAAGGCCTACTTAATGCGTTCTGTTATCGTAATGTGGTCTACCATTCTTGGCCACGTAAAGTTCAGCCGCGGGGTTTTACAGTGAGCAGTCAATGGTTGCACGGCCATGCTCTTGCAGATGTTCCGCCAGCAGGCTGTTCTGTACACGGTGATACTGTCCGGCCATCATGTAGGCAACAAGAAAACAGCGGACAGGATACTGTGCGAGCAGCAACCGCCTGCCCTCTCAAAGCACCACACGCATGTTAGCGGACTCCGTTAGTCCAACAAGAACAACAAGGTTAGAATGTCGCGACCTCCCGACGTTAAATTGACTTGAGACGAGACTAGACCAGGAGAGGGAAAGACATTCTCTGTTCTGTCGTTAAAAGAGCTGCCCAGAAGTTGCCCTAAGAGCTTTAGGTGATGTACGAAAAGCCTGGTTGTAGGTCACCAAGCAGAGGCTCGAATGTGAGTCGAGTTTGTCGATCGAGAGAACTACCGGAATGCATACGATATTGGACTCGCTTTCGGAAGAACAACGTCCCCTGTTTATCATGGGGTTTTGGGGTTTTCATGGTGTCTCTGAATTGCTTAAATGAAGTTTCAGGATAGTTTCACTCAAAAAGACGCAATCTCTTTCTCTGTCTTTCCCTCATTCAAACTTGTGTTCCGTCGCTGATGATGCCGTCGTAAACGGACGTAGTGGTACAGAAGATATGTTGTACTACAGAAGCAGTTCCGCTTGCAGAACATGAGTGGTACTGTCTACAGGGTGTTTAAAAAGTGTCACATATTCCGACAGGAGGCACCACTGGTCAAAACTGCGACAGCTTGTGTAATTGCCGGTGGTATACAATGTTGTCTCTGAGCACTATGGGACTCAACTGCTGTGGTCATCAGTCCCCTAGAACTTAGAACTACTTAAACCTAACTAACCTAAGGACATCACACATATCCATGCCCGAGGCAGGATTCGAACCTGCGACTTTAGCAGTCGCACGGTTTCTGACTGCGCCCCTAGAACCGCGAGACCACCGCGGCCGGCTATACAGTGTTGCAGCTCTTACGCTTTAATACTGCAAGATTGTTTGCCAAACAGTCATGGAACAACCCACAGCAGGGGAAATCGATACAGCTCTCCCTAGTCAATAAACACCTTTATAATCAGGCAAGAGCCGGCCGCGGTGGCCTAGCGGTTCTAGGCGCTTCAGTCAGGAACCCCACGACTGCTACGGTCGCAGGTTCGAATCCTGCCTCGGGCATGGATGTGTGTGATGTCCTTAGGTTAGTTAGGTTTAAGTAGTTGTAAGTTCTAGGGGACTGATGACCTCCGATGTTAAGTCCCATAGTGCTCAGAGCCATTTGAACCATTTGAATCATGCAAGATGAGGGACAGCAATACTTGTTACGTACGCTGAGTACTAAGACAATGGTAGTTTGAGTTTGGCCACTGTGCACAACGATTACAGAGTCACAGGGAGAAATGCTTAGGTGTGCACCAGGTTATATTTATTACCAGTTGGGGTACCCGGCTTCGCTCAGGGAGTTACTAATCGAATTTTTCCATTTATGTAACAGAATCCTGGTTTTTCTCTACTGAAATTTTTCGAGTTGCAAATTTGGCAGATGTTATCGATTTTCACGATTAAGACGTGTTTGTGTTTGTTATATTCTTTCGTAGGAACATAGTGTAATGCTTGATTTGTTAGGTTATACCTTTTAATCGTCCTCGACCGTACATATTTTCGTGGATGGCTCTAGTTAGCAATCTTTTATTATAATATTGTGTTATAATTCTTGATTCTTCCGTCTGTTCATTCGTTGTTGTTTGGTTTCTCTGCTTCTCACAGTGCCCATTCTCGTTCGTTGGGAACTTAAACGTGCTTCTCGATCTTCGTTTGTTTCTAAATATAAATCAAATCCAGTTGTTACTGACAAATACACTAAGTGCCCCTGATACACTATTCGCACTTTATTTTCAATTTACATTCAGCCAATGTATCACTTTGACTACTCACACATCACGGTTTGTTTTTATTTACTCACTGCACAACTTTTTCGGTTACTCCTTTTGTCGCTGATAAGAAACTGACTTTCGACCCACGACGTATCTTGCTTTATTACCCCTACCAATGGGTAGGCCCAATAGTGGCGAATTCCAGAACATACCAAAAAGACTTGGAATAGTCCACAATGTTCCAGAGCATTCCACAAGATTCGAAAGTATTCTGGAATGTTCTACAATGATCTGGGATGTTTCTGGATGATCCCGAACATCTGGAATCTTTGCCGATGATCCAGACTACTCCCGAACATTCCAGAACATCTTGGAACATTGTGGAATGTTGTGGGATTACCGATGCACAGCCCAGCTGTGTCAAGTATCAGACAGTCAGACGAAGTTTTGCTGG
The DNA here is from genome assembly GCF_023897955.1 of Schistocerca gregaria. NCBI lineage: Eukaryota > Metazoa > Arthropoda > Insecta > Orthoptera > Acrididae > Schistocerca > Schistocerca gregaria. The sequence goes on along the minus strand of NC_064920.1, from coordinate 1,158,341,571 downwards.
TTATGGGACAGTACACGGTCGGGGCAACGTAAACAGTATTGTTTAGTAACTTTTCATGTTCTAAAAGGAGTCATTACAACAGATGGGCCGTGATAACTTAATCTTGCTTCCATTCCAGTATGTTAACAACAGAACGAACTCACTCCGTCTACGTGTATAATAACAGAGGCAGACGTACGTGCACAGATTTAGATGAGTTTGTGCCAAGCAAAATCGTAAGAGATGGAAAAGAGCCAACGTGGTACAACAACCGAGTTAGAAAACTGCTGCGGAAGCAAAGGAAACTTCACAGCAAACACAAACATAGCCAAAGTCTAGCAGACAAACAAAATTACACGAACTTAAATGTAGTGTGAGGAGGGCTATGCGAGAGTCATCCAATGAATTCCAAAGAAAAGTTCTATGTACTGACTTGGCAGAAAACCCTAAGAAATTTTGGTTTTATGTCAAAGCGGTAAGTGGATCAAAACAAAATGTCCAGACACTCTGTGACTAAAATAGTATTGAAACAGAGGATGACAGACTAAAGGCTGAAATACTAAATGTCTTTTTCCAAAGCTGTTTCACAGAGGAAGACTGTACTAAAGTTCCTTCTCTAGATTGTCGCACAGATGACAAAATGGTAGATATCGAAATAGATGACAGAGGGACAGAGAAACAATTAAAATAGCTCAAAAGAGGAAAGGCCGCTTGAACTGATGGGATACAGGTTCAATTTTGCACAGATCACGCGAAGGAACTTGGCCCCTTTCTTGCAGTTGTGTACCATAGGTCTCTAGAAGAGCGTAGCGTTCCAAAGGATTGGAAAAGGGCACAGGTCATCCCCGTTTTCAAGAAGGGTCGTCGAACAGATGTACAGGATTATAGACCTATATCTCTAACGTCGATCAGTTATGGAATTTTGGAACACGTATTATGTTCGAGTATAATGACTTTTCTGGAGACTAGAAATCTACTCTGTAGGAATCAGCATGGTTTTCGAAGAAGACGATCGTGTGAAACCCAGCTCGCGCTATTCGTCCACCCCCGAGACTCAGAGGGCCATAGACACGGGTTCCCAGGTAAATATCTTGTTTCTTGACTTCCGCAAGGTGTTCGATACAGTTCCCCACAGTCGTTTAATGAACAAAGTAAGAGCATATGGCTATCAGAGCAATTATGTGATTGGATTGAAGAGTTCCTAGATAACAGAACGCAGCATGTCATTCTCGATGGAAAGAAGTCTTCCGAAGTAAGAGTGTCTTCAGGTGTGCCGCAGGGGAGTGTCGTAGGACAGTTGCTATTCACAATATACATAAATTATCTTGTGGATAACTTCGGAAGTTCACTGAGGCTTTTTGCGGATGATGCTGTAGTACATCGAGAGGTTGTAACAATGGAAAATTGTAGTGAAATGCAGGAGGACCTGCAACGAATTGACGCATGGTGCAGGGAATGGCAATTGAATCTCAATGTAGAAAAGTGTAATGCGCTGCGAATACAGAGAAAGAAATATCCTTTATCATTTAGTACAATATAGCAGGTCAGCAACTGGAAGCAGTTAATTCCATTAATTATCTAGGAGTAGGCATTAGGAGTGATTTAAAATGGAATGATCATATAAAGTTGATCGTCGGTAAAGCAGATTCCAGACCGAGATATATTGGAATAATCCCGAGGAAATGCAATCCGAAAACAAAGGAAATAGATTACAGTACACTTGTTCGCCCACTGCTTGAATACTACTTACCGGTGTGGGATCCGTACTAGATAGGGTTGATAAAAGAGAGAGAGAAGATCCAACGGAGAGCAGCGCGCTTCGTTACAGGATCATTTAGAAATCGCGAAAGCGTTACGGCGTTACGGAGATGACAGATAACCTCCGGTGTAAGACTGCAGGAGAGACGCTCAGTAGCTCGGTACGGGCTTTTGTTAAAGTTTAGAGAACATACCTTCACCGAAGAGTCAAGCAGTATATTGCTCCCTCTTACGTATATCTCGAGAAGAGACGACACAGAGGCATATTGACAATCTTTCTTTCCGCGAACAATACGAGACTGAAACAGAAGGTAGAACCGATAGAGGTACTCAAAGTACCCTCCGCCACACACCGTCAGGTGGCTTACGGAGTATGGATGTAGATGTAACAGCCTACAGACTCTCAAGACGGAATGAGTTGGCACAGTGGCAGCACAGCAAGCGTTTTGTTTCTATGGAGGACACTCGACACTGGCCAACAGCCAATTCACTGCCGTGCTTTCCATTGTCGTCCGTCAGGCTTAAGGACGTTAAGTAAGGAACGATAATAATAATTAAGACAGGCATTCAAGTCAACATGACTGCCTTCCTCAGGTACAGGGAGGGGCTCCTCACCTTAAGACGTGCTGAGTCGTGAAGTGGTGCAGCTCCATATTTAGAGGGCGACTCAAACCTCTGCAGAGATCGTCGCGAACCCACGCGGTGATGCTGACCTTGTTACGAGTGTCTAACACACCTCTCACCATATATGTGGTCCACTGCGCTGTGCCTAGCCTCCTCCAGAACCAACTTACGCGGATACGCTGCTCAACATAAAAACTGTAACACTGTATCGCCGTCATCACGAGGAAATTAAATGAGTGATATCAACCAGTGACACATTGATGACCGTGCAGAGAGGGGAGTGGTACCACTACCACAAGAACTCCTTACCGATCTTGAGGCCACCATAGGGCCGAGTTGCAGAACATGTACTATCGTCGATGGTGATCACACGCCCTATGAGGAACGTGAGGAACCATGTCCTGCCTTTTGCATTGTCCAAGAGAACTTCATAAACCGCCATGACATGAGTGTAATTATTGTCTCTGAGTAAGTCATTTTTATTCGTTTCATCGCGTGTTCTTTCAGTTATCTTTTGTGCTATTCTGTGGCAGTTCTTTCTATGTATTATGCAAATCACATCGACCTACTTCACTTGGCAATGACACATCATACGAAAGTTACTTTCGTCTGTACGTTTTGCACAACAGTGCATATTTCTTAACACATTTTGGAAGGTAATTTCTTGGAATACTGAGAATAAGGCTGTGTTTCATTATGTCCTCGTTCTCATTTCTCCCACATCTGTTGTACAGGGTGGCGCAGGGAAACAGAAAATTTCGAAATAACGCCATATCCACGAATAAATTCATAAAACTAGTAATTTATTAACGAAAGTTAATGTATTCAGTATGCCATTATTCAGTATGTCTTTACAATCAAAATCTCCAAAAGTGTCTCTTTACTTTTTAAAGATGACATCGGAAAGATGTGCTCCCATTCGGCGTTCACACTCTAACAGCCTGTTATGAAAACTCTGGAATGCACGGTGTAGCAAATCTTGGGGAATGGCAGTGATTTCGTTTTCAATGTTCTCCTTCAGTTCATGGATTGTTGCAGGACGTGTACGGTACACCTTATTTATTCACGAATCCGTTCAGGTGGAAATGGGCTTCGTCTGATATACTTAATTTACCAAGGAAATTCGCGTCCTCGTTGATTTTAGCCAATATCTGGCTACTAAAGTCCATACGTGACGCTGGGTCTCGTTCATGTAAGTGTGGCACAAACTGCATCTTATAGGGATGGAAGTCTAATTCGTGCAGTATTCTTTGTAAGCTTCGTCGCTTAATCCCTAGCGAAGATGCATGCTGTCGAACGGAGCGGCGAGGACTTCTTTCGATTGCAGCTCTAGCAGCTGCAATGTTCTCTGGGGTACGTACCGTTGGAATGCCACCTGGAGGTTTCTCTTTCGAGACAGATCCTGTTTCTTCAAAACTTCACACCCACGTTGTAATCGCATGCGCAGATGGGACACGTCCATGACGTCCAAGCTGGTAATGCTGTCGAAATGTTCTCTGCGTGGCAGTCGCACTATCACCATTTTTGTAAAACGCTCTCACAGCTACTGCGTGTTCCGCACCAGTCCAGTTCTCCATGATTACTAAATGGCAATGCGTTCCCATCAACTGTGTAAACTTTCGAACATCTGCCGGCGCTACAGTGCTGCCAACTGTAACGTTCAAAATTTCCCGTTCCCCTGCGTCACCCTGTACATGTTAAAATTCGTGGTGAACCTTCAGGTGTACTTTATTTTGCGCAATTCGCTATGCTGCTAGATTCGGTCAAAAGACCATTGTCAAGCATACGCTGGCATGAACAGTGTGAAAGTTATACCATAACACCAGTACATGTCACAACTACATAAAGGGTGAAGGAAAAATACTGCACTTGGAGGTTGTCATGCAATTCTGCATCCAGATTCAAGATAAAAGTTTACCTAGTATAATTTTTTGAAAACACATATGTGAAACCGATAATCTGGCAACTGTCCCACCTCGCAGCGCATCAGAATGTACAGGGAAATGTGGATCACCCCGCACTACCACACCAGGCGTCGTAGGTCAATGAGGAGACTGCCGGGGCATGAAACCCACGTCTGTCATGGAGCTACGGTTCGAATCCTCTTCACGTTCCTTCCTTACTTTTTTTTCTTTAAATCTTATGGGACTTAACTGCTAAGGTCATCAGTCCCTGCCGGCCGGAGTGGCCATGCGGTTCTAGGCGCTACAATCTGGAGCCGAGCGACCGCTACGGTCGCAGGTTCGAATCCTGCCTCGGGCATGGATGTGTGTGACGTCCTTAGGTTAGTTACGTTTAGTTAGTCCTAAGTTCTAGGCGACTGATGACCTCAGAAGTTAAGTCGCATAGTGCTCAGAGCCATTTGAAGGATTTGAGCCATCAGTCCCTAAGCTTACACGGTACTTAACCTAAATTATCCTAAGGACAAACACACACACCCATGCGCGAGGGAGGACTCGAACCTCCACCGGGACCAACCGCACAGTCCATGACTGCTGCGCCTTCTTTACTCTCACACGTCCGTTACCTACTTCTCATCGTTTATAAGAATATCATTTTGTCACATGACAACAGCCTATCACACGACAGTGTGGTCCACCAAACTGCACGCGTGTGTCTACTAAATTCTCAGAGCATAGCCATAAGTTGTCCTGTCATGCTCATCTAGGCCTGCTTCTCGAAGGAGTGCACAAACGACGAATAAGTATACTGGACGGTGCCCTGAAAAGTGCCAGCCCTGTAAGAATTTTTTTCGTCACTTGCACCAACTTCGTGCACATGTAATGGACAGAGGTCGTCCAAGGATTAGACGTGTTCTACAGGCGGAGGATGCGATTCTAGAGACCTTTCACCAGTCACCTCGGCCAAGTACCAGATCCAGTATCTCAAAAACTAGTTGTTGAAGTGCAGCACGATGAAGAAATGCAGCCATATCATTACATACCAGAGCCCAGGAGACCGAATTCAACGAGTAAAGTTTTGTGAATGGTTTTTCTGCCACGTGGAAAACAACTAACATGTTATAAGTAACATGATATGGACTGACGAATCTAGTTTCCCTCGTGAAGATATTTCAGAACACCCGTTATTGTTCGGAACACAACCCATATGTTATCTGTGAACGTGGTTCTCAGCCAGGTTTGGCAAACGCCTATGGGTTGGAATCGTGGGAGGAGTGCTTTTGGGTCCTTGCCCATTGCCGGAAAAATTAAATGTGCCCTTGTATCGTATATTTTCTTGCAATACTTCGCCTGGCGCATTGGAAAACGTTCCAGTCAGTGTTCGGCAAGAGCTATGGTTTCACCATGATGGTGCATGCCCCACTTTGGAATGAATGTGCGTAACTATTTAAATGAAGCGTTTCCAGGGAAATGGATTAGTCAAGGAGGTCCAATGTTGTGGTCCCTACGTTCACTGGATCTATATTTGTGGGGACACTTACAGGAACAAGTTTATAATACGCCACCCATGGATATACACGACCTAATAGTTCGCGTGCATGCCGTGGTTGATGTAGTTACGATGCGTAGGGTTAATGGAATATGGTCCAGAGAGTGGCAAAGTGTTTACAGTTGCATGGTGGTCGCTTTGGACATCTTTCTACATCTACATCCACATCCATACTCCGCAAGCCAGCTGAAGTTGCTCGTACGGGTACATACAGTCTCTGTGAAGATAAGCCTGGACGTCGAACGCACAGATTGGAATTATTGTGCACAGCATAATGTACAATCTAGTGTAAACGACGTAGAGTGTTTTCCGTAAGTCATGGGATACGGAAGATGTTGCTACATATACTATAATATTATGCTAGCTTTATTTGTGCCTTGGACGAAACAAAGTTGTCGCTTACCCCTTAAAGAAGTTCATGTCATGTCTTAATGTTTAAATATAGTTAACAGTAACAGAAGAATGCCGCATTGTCGCGATGAGTCTGCATATCCGTCCCCCACGGCATAGCCTCTCCTCACTTTTTTTAAGTAAACTGATAAAATTGAGTCGTGCCGGGGAGAGCAGGAGGGTGATAGCTCAGAGTAACTGGTAATAATGGTTTTTTAACTTTCTTTTTTGTTATTTCTATTTATGTAACTATTTTTATTTCTTATATACCCACTGGACCATAGTGGTTCAACATATCAGGCCATTCCTAGGATGGGGGAGGGGGGGGGGGGGGGGATAGCCGAATGGTGTCCCGCGATATCACGGCTGACAAACACATGTTCCAAAATGTAAAAACAGAAAAAATAAGCGTTCAGCCGAGCGGTTCACCGTGCACACATTCAGGTCGCTGGCCTGTACCTGTTGGCATCCTGTACCGTTCCAGAATGATCGTAAATGTGTGGAGATTGCAGCAGGCTGAAAACTCCCCAACTACACGAGGGATTAGGACGAGGGATTCAGCCTTATGCAAGACAAATTCTTTCTGTTTTGTTTCACTCAGGCATGTTTCAGCACTTTTTGTGCTATCTTCAGTGGGTTATTTTTTATTTTCTAACTAACGTGATGCTATTGGAAATTTATGTTGGTTGCTATTCTGCTACACAATCTGCAACTTCTCATGTTTTTGGTATTGTGTTTTCTCATACATTGTTGGCGAAGTGAATAGGCAGATCTCGTGACTTGCGGTCGCTTGACGCTTCACATTCTCCGATTTTGAAAGTTGAAATTATTAATACAATGAATAATATTTTAACAGGCGTTATGAACACATGCTATGTTAATCTATTCTTCACCTTCTTTCTTATGAAGAAGGAATTTTACAGATAAGGTACAGTTGGAGTAAAACAAGGTCGAAGCAATAGGGTAAAACCGGAACTAAGTGATATTACCCCATGACTTCGTTATGTACAGCTTAAATGTGTGACGTAAGAAATAGATGCTTGTAACGGCACGCTACTTGCGTGTGCACGTGTTAATAACTACAATTTAATGGGTACATTTAGAATTTACAGTTATTTTGTCCCAATTTTTAGGTTATTTTTGTCACTTAAAATATGATTATTATTCCCTTATTAAAGAGTATATTTTCATTCGAGTTGGGACTGTGAAGCGCTTTATGCGGTCAGGAAATTAAGACGGGTCTTAACAGCCATCCGGGAAGAGCGGCAACCCAGTCCAAACTAGTTGTTCGGAACTACATATACTAGAACAGAAACAAAGCAGAATGACCTATCGAGAGGAAAACCCTCTGTGATCAGGGAGCCTCAAAAAAAAAAAAAAAAAAAAAAAAAAAAAAAAAAAAAAAAAACAGAAGTCTGAAGACATGTGAAACAAACAGCTGCTCTGAATCTGAAGATAAGAATGAAACGCCTTGTCGTCTTTGGAAGGAGACCTCCTTGTCACCCCTCCTTGTCACCAACAAAATCAGGTGATTGAGCAAAGTAAAATGTGAGTAGTGAGCCCCTGAGAATTGTACAGGGTGGACGGAAGATGACTTGCATGAGTATCGATGTCTCCTATGCCTCAAATGGGAAATAAAGCATTGCCAGTTTGTGCCCCAAGGTATAGGGTATAATCGCATGTTTCACAGTGCTGAGTTATATCAAATATTTATTTATTTATTTATTTTACCTGGCAAGGCCTTCAGGCCCTCTCTTACACCTAACCAGGCATACTCAGATTGAACGAGTTACAGTTTCTACATAGCATTAAGGACATATAGCGTATTATGCAGTATTGATGTTAAAGAAAAAAATAGATATTATAACAGTAGTACAATGATAATTATAACAATAAAACATAATTATAACAATCAAGAATAATAATGATAATAATAATAATAATAATAATAATAATAATAATAATAATAATGACTATGTATATGAAAGTAAACATACTTTTCTTTTGTGAATGTCAGTCCCATTGTTAGTTGGGAATTTTCTCGTTATGTTCTTGCAGCTTGTGAGTTATTCTCATCGAGCAGAGACATAAAACGATAGAATGGGGTGAAAGAGATATATAAGAGGTAGATAGGTTAGAGGAAGAGAAACAGAATGGTAAAATTCGAAGCTGTGATGGAGAGGAGAAAGAAAGAGATGGGAGGGGCACAACAATGGTGGCTATACCGTCCCTTATATGTAAGTTTTGAGTTCCCTCTTGAATGTTGAGTAGTTCTGGATAAGACGCAGATCACAGGGGACCGCGTTCCACAGTCTTATGGCTGTGATGGAGACTGACACGGAGAAGGATTTTGTGTTATGTAAAGGTACAGCCAAGATGCTAGACGTATCCGATCTGGTGTTGCGATAGTGGAATGATGATAGGTGTTTAATGTGAGAAGATAAGTACTGGGGGCACCAGTGGCTAAGAAATCGATGAAGTAAGCACATCATGTGGAGATCGCGTGCCTTATATGGGCGTATCCAACCTAGCTGGGAGTATGAAGGACTGATATGATCATACAACCGAATATTGCACACGTATCCAACGCAAGCATTCATCACTAGCTCGAGGCATCTAGAATTTTCACTATTTGTGCCGTGTTGAACTACATCGCAGTAGTAAAGATTAGGCAAGACTATTGTTTGGACTAATTTTTGTTTAACATGGGTTGGAAATATTTTTCTAAATTTTTGAATTGCATGTAGGGATGAGAGCGATTTCCGGCAAGCTGTGACTGTTTGTTCTTCCCAGTTTAGGTGTTCATCCAAGATTTTTCCAAGGTATTTTACTGTTTTTTGGTATGGTAGTTGGGTACCATTGAGGAGTATTTTAGGGACTGTTTCGCGAAAGTACCGGCTGATTAACTTTGGATGAGATATAAGTATAATTTCAATCATCAAGAATAAGTGCTCGTAGTTCATACATGCTGTTCATGCCTTATTTATCTTTCACTGCAATGTATTTGAAGCCCCAGCACTGAAAACTGTCATTGTTATCTAGCTTTCTCTTTAGCTACACGATTATACCCCAAATTCAACTACACTTGCGCCATTCTTAGACGGCTTTCCGTTCTCCGCTCTCTTTCCGCTATTAGGAAGCGCACTACACCCCGTTGCTGTTCTTTCTAAGCCTCCATTTCACAGTTTTCAGCACGATTGAGTGCAGTGGACGGTATCACGTGAGTGTGTCCGAGTTCCTCAAGCGGCAAGTTTGGGACTTCGGCGACCTTATAGGGACCGCAGTTTCTTCCAAAGGCGATGATATTACTGTCCTTCCAGCTGTTTTTATTTTAACAGCCTACAGAACGTTTATTTTTGAAGGCACCTGGTGCTTTCACGACCAGGAACTGCGAGGAGTCGCGGCCGGTAATAAAGAACACGTCTTATGACCCGTCACATCGACTTTCACCTGTAAGGACAATAGAACCCCACCACTCGCTACCTACTGGAAGGTTAGCGTCTCCGAGCGTGAGTGTCAAATGATAATCATCGGTAAATAATTTAATACGTTACATTCACTGGTTCTCACGGAAGGAAGCTCATCGGTGATAAACTACAATAATATTTCTATCTCATTCCTATGTAAGAATTACAGAAGAGCTCAATTAGAAGCGCACATTTCTGTCTGAGCGAGATCGGCTTTTCATCTGGAGGTGCTAATTCTGCGCTAATGTGATTGGAGCAGGAGATGAGCGATGGAAGATGGAATTTTGCTCGGGTAACTGTCAGAAAGTTCACAGCTCGTAGTAATAGACGGAAAGTCATCGAGTAAAGCAGAAGTAATATCCGGCGTTCCCCAAGGAAGTGTTATAGGCCCTCTATTGTTCCTGATCTGTATTAACGACATAGGAGACAATCTGAGTAGCCGTCTTAGATTGTTTGCAGATGATGCTGTCATTTACCGTCTTGTAAAGTCATCAGATGATCAAAACGACTTGAAAAATGATTTAGATAAGATATCCGTATGGTGTGAAAAGTGGCAACTGACCCCGAATAAGGAAAAGTGTTAAGTTATTCATATGAGCACAAAAAGAAATCAGCTAAATTTCGATTACGCGATAAGTCACATAAATCTGAAGGCGCAACACGCAGTCCTCACTAAGCGTTTGGCGCAAGAGATCTTTCACATATGATGCGATTCTGCAACATGTCGGCGTACCTTGCACGCGTCATGCTGGCAGTTTGAAGAGCAAGAACGCGCATTTCTTCGAAGAAATCACCATCGATACGGTGAAGTCAAACAGTACCTTGACTTTCTCGTCATGCAGTGGGATTTGCACGATAGTTCTAGGATTTTTGGTAGCCCAAACTCGGCAGTTTTCGGTGTTGACAGACCCTCGGAGTGTGGAATAGGCATCGTTAGTCCACAATACGCTAGACAAAAGTCGTCATCACCCTTCCCCCCCCCCCCCCCTCCCCCATTTTTTCAAGTTCCCAAGCGTCACAAAGTCAATGGCTAACAGTTCAAGATCACGCTGACGTTCGTATGGACAACATTGAAGGGTACGCCACAGTGGTCTCCAAACAGCAGTGCTTGGAATGTCAGCGCGACATGCGACTACACGAGCGCTGACTTCACCGTATGGAGATGAATTAGCTGAAGTCTCCATTTCTTCCTGAACTGTTCAAGCAGCAGTAGCACATGCGTATGGTCGCCCACTACGGGGTCAGTCGTTGAAACAGCCAGTGACTTCAAACTTTATGATAATATTGTTTACAGCGAGACATGTCACAGGACCTTTATCCGTTAAAAAACCCTTCTTGTAGCGATAGTATCGTAAAGTTGCAGTAGCTGCGGAGTCTCGATTCTGATAGTGCCGGCCGCGGTGGTCTCGCGGTTCTAGGCGCGCAGTCCGGAACCGTGCGACTGCTACGGTCACAGGTTCGAATCCTGCCTCGGGCATGGATGTGTGTGATGTCCTTAGGTTAGTTAGGTTTAAGTAGTTCTAAGTCCTAGGGGACTGATGACCACAGCTGTTAAGTTCCATAGTGCTCAGAGCCATTTGAACCCATTTGTTTCTGATAGCAATGCTTCAATAACAGCGCCCTTTCTGCTAAAATCAACATGCCGCGAATGCTGGCGTTTCTGACTCCTCCTCTCGTTAAAGCTTATTTTATACACGATTCTCAAGCGGCGTCACTTACCTGTTGCTGTCCAGTACCATCTGTTGGACGGTTTTTGCACTCATTTTTGGTTTCATGAAAACCCATGTTATTTCAAGCATGTGTGTCAAGTTTTATTTCTTCATTTACCTTATTCTGTGAATTACTGGGTTTTTGGGTCACTCAGTACAATGTTGTTACCAAGCTGCAAAGGTTGCTTGTTTTCTCCGTTATAGTGTACCTCAGCTGAGCAATACTAGATATTGTGTTCCAATCGTCACCTCACATTTACATGTATTGCACTGTGACGTCTGCCGTGGAAAGTCACCGAAGGAAAATCTAGAAGAAAGCAGTGGATTGAATTGCGAGTGACACACCGGATAAGCGTTTATTGTAAAACTGGAAATATGAGTCCCACGATTTTACTAGAAGTTCGCCCCTTCTATGAATACCTAAAAAGCAGATGCATATGTTTATTAGCAGATATGTTCATGTTAATTGTATAGCGAATTTGTTTGCACCGAAATGAACTTCTTACCACCTACGGAAGTCTGTAAACATAACTGACATTCTTGTGGATTTTTAAAACCGAAAAATAATCGTGAATGTCCACCGTCCACTGCATACACGTCGCTTCTCTCTGTCCCTGTCGTCACGAGAGGACTTATTGTTCGCACTTTACATCTGCTTGCAAGGTAAACTGGTTATAAGACCACGTCTACCTAGTAAGCATAGACTGTTCTAGAAGATGGACATAGAAAAACCTGTTGGGAAACATTGCTTGACTTCCGATGCCGTGCACTATCGTATCCATTGTAAGTGGATTTTGAAGGAGCAGTGGAGAGAAACATTGTAAGAAAACGAAGAAAGCTTGCTCAGCGGAAGAGAAGCGAAGATGTTGTAGGCACAGCTGACTGAGTCAGCCAGTGATTGTGAATTTCGAAGGGGCGGTAGAGGAATGAAGGGTGGAACAATTAGGATTTACAGTTAAGCCGTCGATTATGTCATTAGCGTCGGGAAGCAAGTTCGGATTGAGTGAGGATGGGGAAGGGAATTAGGCGTGTCCTCAAAAGAACCAGCACCGGACTGTTGTACGCAACTAGTACCTTGCACTGGTTTATGGTTGGACTTATGTGAATGGCTTGATAATGGACTTAAGTCCAAAACTGGACGCCATTGAAATAAAAATAAACTTCAGTGCAAGTCTGATGGTTTTGAAGTTTCATTGAATCACAGTAAGCTGCAGCCTACGGCCATCCAGGATATTGGAAGTGAATAAATAAAAAATACTTGCAGAGCCTCCAGTGAAAGTCGTGGTCGTAAAAGTATCCACCGCGGATGAGAAGAAATATCAATACTTCCATTTCTGAATTACATTGGCCTTCATTCTGGAAGACTTTCGAACAAATTTCATAGCGGTTAGATCTGAATTGTTTGTAGCGCAAATCTGTAGTAGCCATGCTTTAGACCACAGCACGATATCCTACGTTCAGTTACCTTAGTTGCAGGCGGACATGCGAGCTGCCTGCTTGCTCAGGTTTCTCGGCTCTTGCTATTTGTCTTTCACCTTAACACCTGCTCTTGAAAAGCGCGGCAGAAATACTGGTTCACGTCACACACAAAGAAAGAACTCTCCAACACACAGGCTCCTTTTAGTTGTACCAGAAACATAGTATTGGAAAGACATCCTTCACAATATCAAAGATCTTTTAGGGTTCCTGTCGCAACAAATAGCTTTACAGCCGTTAATGAACCGCTGCGTAAATCATTCACAGTCCTAAGTACGCTTTCCTTTCCACTTTTTCATGTAAGCAGTGGGCTCGTTGTTATCTCGGATTTCACCACAGATATTTCGTTGCTAGGCATTCTAAAAATTCTGTAAAATCCAAGATTATAAATTTCTTTCCGCGGACGTTCAGAAAAAATTTAAGAAAGATCTTGAATGTCCTATATGCTGAGGATTATTATTATTAGGTTGTGCATAAGTTCGTAGTGTTTCATCGTAAGTTTAGTAAACACAACAGATACACAAAAATGGTTCAAATGGCTCTGAGCACTATGGAACTTAACATCTGAGGTCATCAGTCCCCTAGAACTGACAACTACTTAAACCTACCTAACCTAAGGACATCACACACATGCATGCCCGAGGCAGGATCCGAACCTGCGACCGTAGCGGTCGCGCGGTTCCAGAGAGAAGCGCCTAGAACCGCTCGGTCACAGCGGCTGGCAGCAGATACACATAACACAGACTTAAGTCATCAATAATATATTCTCCTTCACTTCTTAAAACAGTGTGCCTACGCTAGGGTAACTTTTCCGTTCCGTGACTGTAGAAATTACATGGTCTTGAAGCGAAGAACTCTTCGAGTCACGTTTAGAGCAAATTTACATCAGAGTTCGATAGAGAGCGAAAAAGGTGAAATCTAAGGGCGCAAGATCAGGTTAATTAGGTGAGAGCGGAATGACTTCCCAACTCCTGTATAGCGTTTTTTGTCAGCCGAGCAGAATGCAGGCGAGCATCATCGTTGAATAGCATCACTTCACACATTCTTTCTGGTTGTGTTCTTGGATTGCGTCTGCAAGACGCCCCATCTGTTGACAATAAATGTCAGCAGTGATGGATACACCTCGGGGAAGCAATTCACACCGTCGCTCTTCCACCAGATGCAGTACACAATCTATTGTGGATGTGCGTAGATCTCTGTACGGGGAGTTGCTGCTTTGTTTCAGCTCAACCATGTGCCATTTCTCTGGCGCGTTGCGTTTCCGGCACTATCGATAGCGACTTGTATTTCTGTTTCCATCTGGTTCGGCCTGCGCAGGCGCTGAGGCGGCTGCTGCCCTCTGGAGCGTTTGTCGCGTGGGGCCGCGAGCGCTCGGCTCAGCAGTTGGATTCGCACCGAGCTAGTGGTGTTTTGCCTTCCGCCCCGGCACGGAGGTGTGGTCTCGTTGTTGGCGGGCCTCGTTGATTTGGGCGTTGGGCGGTGTGGCGTGTCGGTGCCGTGCTGTAGTGGACAACTGTCGGATCCCCGCACGCGATCGCTCTAGGTACTCCGCCTCTGAAAAGGGTGCCACGATATCGCTTGGGTTTCCGCACCAAGGAGTTGTAAGGACTGCAGGGCAGGTTTTCTGTGTCTTTGCTCTGTCCGGTCTGCGTAGCGGGGTTCGTTTCGCTTTACTTCAGCTGTTGTCTATATTTTCTGCGTGATTCCGTTTTAGCCGGAGTCTAGGTGCCGACTTTTCTGCTGGTGTGTACCCGGTCGTCGCCCCTGTTTTCCCGCCCCGGGGGGCAGCCGTATCTGTTGGTGGGAGTTATTTGGCAGTGTGTGTTTTGCGCTGGCCCGGTGTGCTCACGCGGCCTGATTCTGAGTTGAAATCACTGTGGTCAGGCTGGCTCGGTTGTTGGAGTGTGTGCGATTGGTTTTCTGGCTTGCCGGGGACTGTGCTCGCGTCTGTTCCGTTTTGTGATGTGGCAGCAGTCTGATATTTTTATGTGTGCTTGTTAAGTTGTTAGTAATTGCTTTTAGCCTTGTGCTTACTTATTTTTATTTAAATTGCTGGGCGTCGTCATTTGTCTGTTCTTTTATCTTCATTTCTTTGTAGTGTCAATTAAGCCTAAGACGATGTCCAAGGTGCTAGCAATTGATTTTAGCCTCGTGTGTACTTAATCCTATTTAAATTCTTGGGCATTGGCATTTGCTTGTTCTTTTACTCTTATTTATTTGTTGTGCCAGTTAGCCCTAAGCGCTCAGGTGCAATATTGCCGGGCCTATCCCGGATTTGTCATTAACTGAGAGCCTTTTATACTGTATTTTTAGCACTGGTTTTGGCAAGTGCACCTGCGTTTGGTATTTATTGTGTTCTCTCTCCCCCCCTCTTTCTTCCTCCTGCGTGTAAACTGATTTTGGCACGATTGCTAGGTGGCCTGTGTTATTACCTATGTAAGTTTGCCCGCTGCTGTAGTCGTAACATGTTTTGACCGGCAAGCGGCCCATGTTGGCGAGAGTTTGAATGTGTTTTGCGCTGTTGATGTTGGGCTTTGCCGTACATATATTTAGTCATGTACGTGTTATTGTGTTATTGTGTTAAGGATTTTAGGGCATTTTTAATTGAGATACCTGTTGGAAATTTTATCACTCTTTTAAAGAATTTATAGGAAGGAGTAACTTCAACAGAAAATTTAATTGTAAATTGTATATTTGTGCTTCACATTTAAAAATTTAACTGTATTAGATGAATGTATGTAGTTTAATGCACAATGATTATTTCTTAATGTATCAAATTGTAAACAGTTTTGAAATTTCTCTGTTTACCAGTGGTATATAACATTTTCATTGCCTCATATTGTAAGCCGCTTGATTTGTTTGTGTCACTGTAATTTGTAAGCCACAGGGTAATTTATTACAATTAATTAATTTTTTTGGGGGAAATAAAACTTGAATTGTATGTCCCCTTTTCATTAACCGAATCCCATCCAAATCGTCCGTTCAAACCACTCCTTCCTTTTCGTTATGTTAGCACAAAGACACCATTCCTCGTTACTGAAAATACGGGATTGGAATGCTTCGTGTTGTTCACCAGACACCTGACGACGAGCATGCAAAGATGCACAGTTGGCCACTCGCTGAGCCGGCCGTGGTAGCCGACCGGTTCTAGGCGCTACAGTCTGGAACCGCGCTACCGCTACGGTCGCAGGTTCGAATCCTGCCTCGGGTATGGATGTGTGTGGTGTCCTTAAGTTAGTTAGGTTTAAGTAATTCTGGATGTGTGTGGTGTCCTTAGGTTAGTTAGGTTTAAGTAGTTCTAAGTTCTAGTGGACTGATGACCGCAGCAGTTAAGTCCCATAGTGCTCAGAGCCATTTTGAACCACCCGCTGATTTATGTGATTTTGGCTTGCAGCATGCGGTACCCGTTCACCTGATTTCAGAACCTTCCCCAACGCATGCAAATGTCGCACGATGGTGGAATGGCAACAGTTCGTCACACCTGCCAGTTCGGAGTACACTGACGTGGATCGTTGTGGATTGATGAGTTTAAACGATCTTCATTACACCCCGACGGTCTTTCTGAACGTAGAGTGTCTCTAATGTCAAAACGATCCTCATTAAAACGAGAAAAGCATTTTCTTTCCTTGCTCTGTCCAGTTACATTATCCCCATAAACGGTGTAAATGTTTCCGGATGCCTTCGATGCTGTCACCCCTCTACTAATTCGAACAGAATATCGGAAATGTTTCGATTTCTCGACGTGGTATCAAATTTCGAGCTTCCACAACTCCATTCACTCTCTCCAAATGACAAAATGACCATATGCGAACTCAAATACAAACAGTGAACTATAAATAAAGAATGACAATTGCTAATTAAACCAGTAGGAACCGGAATACCACCATCCAACTTAAAAATGTCACTAACATAATAATGTGTCATTAGTATCATTGGAATCGCGGAAAGAATTTCGAGATTACAACCAATTATGTTGGTCATTAGTAAAGGCCACAGACTAGAGATATACGGCTGTATTTGTACAATCTGCCGCCGCGCACATGGTGGAGGTTTTATCCCTCAGCTGTTATCGAAGTTCTAGCACCTGTAATGTGCTTCTCCTTCTGGCGTGACGTTGGGAGATATGATGTCGTGATTTGTTGTTGTTGCTTTTGACTTTTGTGCTTTTTTTTTTTTTTTAAGAAGACAGGACAGAGAAAGGAACAGTAGAAGATGGCGGAAAAGGAACGGCCCATTGACTAGCCAGGAATACTATTATACTAAGTTATAGAATAAAGGATAGGAGGAGGAATAGTTAGAGTGAGTGAAATCGAAAGGCCATTATCCTGGCCGCCTCTTCCTCTTAGCGGCGTCTTGATGGTGGCAGACAGTTTTGAAGTGATGGTTTGGGGGGGGGGGGGGGGGGGAGAGAAAGTAGTCAGAGAGTGACAGCTGGAGAAGTGGAAAGAGGAAGGGCCTGTCGTGATTAGGCCATCATTGGGGGGCCGAGTGGGTGGAAGGGGGGGGGGGTGGCGTGCTTGTGACTGTGAATTACATGACATGATGGTGGATGATCGATGATGTGAATTCATGGGGGGCGGAAAAGAAGGTCTGGCCATCGAGTGGTGGCCAGACTATGAACACGGGTACCCAGGGAGAGGATTAAGGGATTAGGAGAGTGGCGTGTTTGTTGGTAGAAGGAATTGGCTGCAGATAGGATGCGTGTGCGAAGGAGCGGCACGTCGGCCAGGTTGTGGAGTTCTTGGGTTGGGAAGTCGAAAGGGAGGTGGAGGGCACGCCGGAGAGCCCGATTCTGGACGGTTTGGAGTCGGCGGAGGTGGGTGGGGGCAGCATTGCCCCACACCACCACCACGTATTCAAGGATGGGACGAACAAGGGAGGTGTACAGTCTAACAGCAAGGTGTGTGGGGAGTGAAGAGGTTGACAATCTGCAGCGGCAGCTAAGCCTTGATTGTTGAAGATTAGCAACTTTAAGATCAGATAGTAGCTCGGGGGAAGAAGCATTGGATTGCTGGTAGTTTTTCGCAGTGCTGAGACGTGTCCACCCTAAATACAGGTGCTAAAATGCTAAGTAAGTTCAGTACATTTGGAGCAGAAAGAAACATGAAGCACAATGTCTAATCTATCCTTCAGCAAAGTAAGTTTCTGAAGTACATAAAATGGATGGGATTCTGAAGTACTTCCTTTCTCAGTTTAGAATTATCAAGCGTTTAGTGTGTGCGCTGCCATCGAGCATCGCTCTCCACGTAACACACACTTCCCGTTAAGACTCGGGCAATTCAGCTGCTGAAGTAATGCGGTGGTTCTTACTCAGAATTATCAAAAGTAGTAGAGTACGGTGCTTCAGCGCGTAATGAAACTGTTGCATATGTTTTGTCAACAATTTCGGCCCAGTGAAAAAATTGAAAGAAAGAAATTAAATTTGAGTCAATAAAGGTCACTAGATAATTTAAATACAATTTCAAGAGCGTAATTTGCTCGGAACTTTGTGACTATATTTTAGAGTATATGAAGATGTTTGAAAATCTTAGTTTCTTATAAATTGTGTTATTAATGTACCTGTATGCACAGTGTATGAGGTACTTACATGATAAAATAATAAAAGTTGTGAATATATATGTTTATGATTTTAAAAAAATCTTCCAACTGTCTCGACTTAGATTTTTATTTACTTTATATATATCGCAGCGAACGTTTCATTAACAGGATCTCCAAGTATGACCTGAACCTTTTCTTGATAGTCTGGTAAAGCAGTCACACGTGAGGACGTTTCATTGTTATAAACAGGGCGATTCACCTATGGGTTTGTGCAACCCGCATGGCTATGAAAAATCACATGCTCGCTACGTGTAAACATACAGAAAACGCACAAAAAAGGCCTTCAACGTGTTTCTCTTGAACATCTCGAAAAACGTGACCGCCATCGAAAACATATACCAGTAAAAAAATTAACTGTATTGAATTTCCTTCAAAAAGTTTCCGTTCATTTTTTCTGTAGGACTAAAAGTCTGCACGTAGCGAGCGAGAGAATATGAAAATCTCACTCATCGTTTTTGAAGGCATCTTCGGTCGCATAAAACTCACAGGTAGTGGCAGCTGAAACGCGCTGCATACCGAGTACACGTGACACCTGATGATAAACGAACTACAGAGCTATCAGAAAAGGGAATATTGCGAAAATCTACGTCAGTGGTAGCCCACGGTGAAATTTCTTTGTCGTTTGACTTTTTCAAATTTTATTTTTTTATGTACCTGTCGGTGAAAAACCAATGTATCAAGACGTTGGTGACATCGTGCGTTAGACGGAGCTCTATTTCACGCACCTACTGCACGAGAGAAACAAGATTGCTTTTAAAGGCCATAATTTTCTTACGACTAATTACATAAATCATAAAGGAACTAAGCACTGAGTGTTTCTTACGTAAATGCATTTGCAAAAAATTGTGCAGAGGTAATTTTAGAAGGAAGGGGAAATAGGGTTGCATAAGAGCGTACAGTAGGTTGGTTTCTATAATCCAGAACTTTTTAAAGGTGTTGAGCAGTCCACTGAATCTCCTGCGCCTCTTCTCATCAAGCATGAGATGTGCTTTTGTATTTTTTTGCTTGAAAATTTCTGGAAGTCGTACATTATAATTGGAACAAGAAAGGATGGTAGATTTTAATTCCTAAAAGTGTCTGTATACGGCATGAAAGATAATGGATTCGTTAAAAAGTAATTTAGTGTGAAATTTGAGTTTCCACAATTTGATACTCTGCCACATACTGGTGCCCAAAATTAAGTCCTACGTCTGGGTCTTTTATGTTCTACATTTTATTAAAACGATCTGGTAAACTTATACACAGATTATTTTCAATCGTTTAAAGAAACGGCGCTAACCTGAGCGTGTATGGGGTGTGCAACACGCAAGGCCGTCCCAATAGTGTGTGCATTATAACATATTTTATTTCATTTTTAGGTGATTTCTATATCTTTGATTGTTGACCGAGTTCGATTGCAGTGACGCTTCTGTGCGTAATTCAAACTTCGCTGTAGTCATTTTCGTTCCGTTACATCTCACTTCTTCGTTAGATCTCACTTATTGGATAGAGCTCACTGTTGTGATAGCGTATTCTGCGGCAGTCAACTTCCGAGCGAGTTACTGCATAGGCTTTATTACTGCGTTAGTGCTGACTGAGTATTAGAACAAATATTGCAATCTATTTCAGGATAACGTTTCACACTCTTATGGTGAGTGCACTTTCGCGGAAAGCATTCTAAGCTAATCTAATACTTACGTAATTAAAGGCTCTAGCGTGAAGTTACAACTGAATTATTGATTGACCCGTGTCGATGAAGAACGTAAGAAATATTAATAGCAATCCAACCGTTATCTGTTCAAAACAGATGTGCAAGTCTCGTGACTTTATCTGAAAGGTTAGAATTACGTAGTCGCTATTCAGACTAGTTTTTATATTGCTGATATATATGAACCTACTACATGTGTCAAACATAATCGTTCAGATTATTCAAAGCGAGTTGTCACCAGATAAGATAGGTGTGGTACTGAATACTAGCACTCGGAAACAAAGCACCATTTTCACTACCCCCATGGTAGTCGATATTTTATAACAGCACCTGCCAAGAGCTATTGTAACAGCACGCGGTCTTGCGTTATGATGATGCTCCATGTATGTGGCACGTACCAGCGGTTCTCTCGTTTGCAAGACACGTTCTTTCACTTTGTGTCTGGCGGTGATAAATTGGTTACCGTGGATGGTGTTCTATTTGAACGTGACTGTTCCTGGGTGCCGCTATTAAGGTGTTATATCATTTTAAACTATTATAAACTTGACTTCGACTCACTGTGTGATCCGATTAAATTGGCGTTTGTGGACGAATGTAATCGCACTGCACGTTGGCGCTGCAGGTACCCACGTTGATCATCCATAATGGCTTACCTGAAACAACAGAAAACAAAAATTAGGTAAGGATTAAGCGGTAAAGCACCATCGCTGTAGTCTCCAAAATTTCTTTTCTCCTATGCATGCCATTAACAATACAGATAGGGCCTTACTTGCTTGTAACACTGTTGGTATCCATCGTTACGATCCGAAGAGCCGACCGGAGTGGCCGTGCGGTTCTAGGCCGTACAGTCTGGAGCCGAGCGACCGCTACGGTCGCAGGTTCGAATCCTGCTTCGGGCATGGATGTGTGTGATGTCTTTAGGTTAGTTAGGTTTAAGTAGTTCTAAGTTCTAGGGGACTTATGACCTCAGCGGTTGAGTCCCATAGTGCTCAGGGCCGTTTGAACCATTTGAACTTATCTAGTGTAGAACAACCCGAACTCAGACAATACGAAACGGGTCGAGTGTGGAATGAGATATGTAACACATCGATTCCTATTACCTCTCCAATGAACAAATTTTTTTCTCGCTTTCCGCATACCAGGCCTAAATGTGCGGGACCCCAAGACCCTTCACCAAGCAACGCTTGCGATTTACATCAGCGCTTGGAGAGCTGACTGGACATTGTTTGCTGGACCTGTGACTGCCAAGTACAAATTGGACCCAGCTCTGCCTCACCAGGATTAGGCATGTAAGAGGCAAAGCATTTATTGCACACACACAACAATGTGATTGTGGTCTGATCGAGCAGAAAAGTAGAGTACAATAAAAAGACTTAAAGGACACGGGAACGACCTCAAAAAGAGCTCTCCAAAGGTTTTCATTGCATAGTTACGTCCTTGGCCACTATGAAACTGACTGTGGAAGCCTAAGAACTTTTTTATTAGACTGTTTCACGTCCCTTGCTCCAGAGTGTGTCGTGGAGCGAGGTCGCGATTGTTAAAGTTTGGAAAGACAGCTCATAACATTAATTAAACACGTACAAGTTGTTAGTTATATATATATATATATATATATATATATATATATATATATATATATATATATATATATATATATATATAGTAGGTACTTAGATATAGTGTGCGTTCACAAGACACCAGAGATCAGTACTTAATTTCTATACTGGCCACTCAGTTACAGGTTACATGAGAAAATGAGTCTGGTCATCTGGAAAATAAACAATATGAGCATTGCCCCAGACAGACGTTTACTATTCTTATCGAACTAACTTACATCAGTAACTATTAACCTCTTTCCAGAACCGTATAAAATATGGATATTATAACCGAGTCCCATCTCTGAACTAACTGTGCATCAGCAAATCCACAAACCATACTTCTCAAAATAATTAGTATATATAGGACAATATACCTTAAACCAAAACTCACTCAGGTCAAGGCTCAACATTTAACAAGCATATCGATAAAATAACTTCAAATTACACACCAATACGTATTACTAATATGAGGCGCACACATACATCCTAAAACCCCGAAGTCATACCGGTAGATGTAAAGTAACTTATAAGATGGAACTGCTAACGACTACGAGATATTTATTAAAATACAGTACATTAAATTTTTGTATCAAGCTTCCTCGCCATCTCTATGGTCCAGAATAATAAATTAATTAAATGCAGCAAGCCCCAAGGCGAGACTTCTGTCAAGACACTACTTCTTACATTTGCGTCGTATAAAATTAACGCCCAGCACCTACAATGGTAAACAAGTTCATAGACCCAAGTCCCACAGCCTGGCTAGTTATTTCAGTAACAGCCGCTACCAAAACGAAGTCGCCCCTTTCGAGCTATGAACAAATTTCCTCGTTCCAGTCAAACCACACGAGGTCGGAAACGAAGTCTCAAAACAGCCACTGTGAAATTCACCATCTCAGAGACGGAGTACACTCGAACACAGTCTAGATTAAACAAGCCACTTCGGATAACAAAACTGATGATGATAAACAGAAGACCGAAATTGTGAACGTAGCTTTCAAAAACTCGTTTACAGTAGAGGACTGCAAGATCATTCCCTCTTTCAGTTATCGAACAAACGCAATGATGGCTGACGTGTGTTTAGTGTATCTGGGATTGTAAAACAGTTAAGATCCATTAGACGCCAGGAAGGCATCTGACCCAGACGGTATCCATGTAAGATTACATGTTGACTATGCTACAAATATAGCATCATTCTTATCCATCATCTATCAGAGATCATTGGAACAGCGGAGAGTTCCATGGGACAGGAAGAAGGCCCAGATCATAGCAATCTATAAAACGAGTAAAAAATCGGATGCACATAATTTCCGGCCAATTTCACTGAAATCGGTTTGTTGTGGAATCATGGAAGATACTTTGTGTTCAGACCTTTCTAGACTCATCTGCAGAAACCAGCACGGTTTTAGGAAACAGCGGTCGTGCGAGACACAGCAGGCACTCTTTGTGCATGATATTCAACAGGCTCTAGACACCGGTTCCCAGGTTGATGTCATATTTCGCGACTTCCGAAAGGCGTTCGACTCAGTTCCGCACTGTCGCTTGCTCCAAAAAGTGCGCGCTTACGGTCTATCCGATGACGTATGCGGTTGGATAGAAAGTTTTCTAACAGACAGGAAGCAGTGTGTCGTCCTGACTGTGGTAACTTCAACAGAAACAACTGCAACTTCAGATGTGCCCCACGGCAGCGTAATAGATCCGCTGCTTTTTACGATTTACATAAACTATCTGGTTGGTGGTACTGACAGCGGCATTAGACTGTTTGTCGATGATGCTGTAGTCTACAGGAAATTAGTATCACACGAAAGTTGTGAACAAATCACTGAGGATTTTCAGAAAATATATGGGTGGTGTAATGACTGGCAGTTATCTCTCAATATTACTGTATTATGTGTAACCTACTGCATATAACAAGGCGTAAATCCCCATTAATGTACGAGTACAAAATAAATGTCCAGTCTATGGAAGCGGTAACATCCGTTAAATATCTGGGTGTGACTATTAGAAATCATCTGAAATGGAGTGATCAGATTACAGAAGTAACGGGTAAAGCAAACTCTAGATTGCCTCTTTTTGGTAGAACCCTGAGGCGGTGCAGTCCTTCAGTAAAGGAAATAACTTACAATACGTTAGTTCGTCCAGTCTTAGTGTACTGTTTGTCCGTATGGGGTCTTTAAAAGTTGGGTCTGATTCAAGAGATTGAGAAGGTCCAAAGAAGAGCGGCAAGATTCGTGACTGATACATATAGCCATCGCGAGAGCGTTACAAATCTCATACACTACTGGCCATTAAAATTGCTACACCACGAAGATGACGTTGTACAGACGCGAAATTTAACCGACAGGAAAAAGATGCTGCGATATGCAAATGATGAGCTTTTCAGAACATTCCCACAAGGTTGGCGCCGGTGGCGACACCTAAAACGTGCTGACATGACGAAAGTTTCCAACCGATTTCTCATACACAAACAGCAGTTGACCGGCGTTGCCTGGTGAAACGTTGTTGTGATGCCTCGTGTAAGAAGGAGAAATGCGCACCATCATGTTCCCGACTTCGATAAAGGTCCGATTGCAGCATATCGCGATTGCGGTTTATCGTATCGCGACATGCAATGACTGTTAGCAGAATATGGAATCGGTGGGTTCAGGAGGGTAATACGGAACGCCGTGCTGGATCCCAACGGTCTCGTATCACTAGCAGACGAGATGACAGGCATCTTATCCGCATGGCTGTAACGGATCGTGCAGCCACGTCTCGATCACTGAGTCAAGAGATGGGGACGTTTGCAAGACAACTACCATCTGCACGAACAGTTCGGCGACGTTTGCAGCAGCATGGACTATCAGCTCGGCGACCATCGCTGCGGTCACCTTTGACGCTGCATCACAGACAGAAGCGCCTGCGATGGTGTACTCAACGACGAACCTCGGTGCACTAATGGCAAAATGTCAGTTATTCGGATGAACCAAGGTTCTGTTTACAGCATCAGAATGGTCGCATGTCTGTGTGGCGACATCGCGGTGAACGCACATTGGAAGCGTGTATTCGTCATCGCCATACTGGCGTATCACCCGGCATGATGGTATGGGGTGGCATTGGTTACACGTCTCGGTCACCTCTTGTTCGCATTGACGGCAGTTTGAACAGTGGACGTTACATTTCAGTTGTGTTACGACCCGTGGCTCTACCCTTCATTCGATGTCTGCGAAACCCTACATTTCAGCAGGATAATGCAGAACCGCGGGTCCTGTAGGGGCCTTTCTGGATACAGAAAATGTTCGACTGCTGCCGTGGCCAGCACATTCTCCAGATCTCTGACCAATTGAAAACGTCTGGTCAATGGTGGCCGAGCAACTGGCTCGTCACAATACGCCAGTCACTACTCTAGATGAACTGTGGTGTCGTGTTGAAGTTGCATGGGCAGCTGTACCAGTAAATGCCATCCAAGCTCTGTTTGAGTCAATGCCCAGGCGTATCAAGGCCGTTATTAAGGCCAGAGTTGGTCGTTATGGGTACTGATTTCTCAGGACCTATGCCCAAAATTGCGTGAAAATGTAATCACATGTCAGTTCTACTATATTATATTTGTCCAATGAATACCCGTTTATTATCTGCATTTCTTCTTGGTGTAGCAATTTTAACGGCCAATAGTGTAGAAAGTTTGAAGTGGGACTCACTTGCATTTTCCCTCGCACAATCCGCTAGTGGAACAGAGGGGAGAGTGGAGGGGGGTGGGGGGAGGGGCGGCTAAATATGACTTTGGCGCGCGAAATGTCCCCTCCGCCCTCACCGCTTGGTGGCTAGTGGAGAATATATGTAGAGGAAACGTACACCTTCTATTTAATATTCCTCGGAATACCATGTGTACATTTACAATAGACTTTCCCATCCTGGAAGTTCAGATGTGATTGCTTGATACTCCAGGGTATTACAGATAATTACAGTACGTGCAGTGCCCGGCGCTAATCCCGGAATCCGGTACAAGTGCAACGCAAAGACGTTTCGTAGAAACCGTGGCTCGAGTCGGATCGCTACCACAGTCACTTCCCGTAGCTCCGCCACCTAGCCACAGCTGGCAGATCACATGCAAGGCTGGTATCTTCTCGGTCGTAGCTTCACAAGAGACTGCCCTGCAAGGTCGCTCCGGAAACTCTTCCCAGAAACCACCGTCCGAAGCCAAAGATCCCCATAACAAGTAGATTGTGCCTGTCGCCAAGCAGCACACGAGTTGTCGTGAAACTGCAAGGACAACCTAATCACCAGACACCGTAAGCGGACCTCTAGCCGCCCACAGTAGCTCTCGCGGCGCTGATAGCATCGCGGTTTCTGTCGGCCGGGCCGACACTGACCGACGCGTGGGCGGGCGACTTGGCAGAGCAGGGCGCGGCCGGCTGGCTCCCACGAGAGAGAGGGACACAGGGTCAGAGGCCCGGCCCGCGGAAGCGTCGCGCTGTGCGGAGCGGCGTGGTGCGCCCCACATACACACAGGAAATTATGTTGCGCGGCAGCCGGGCCGGTTTCTCTTCCCGGAGAAATCGAGCTGTGAGCATTACTCATACGCATCGTAAACATCTACGGTCTCTGTTACTGTATCATTAATCTCTACCTCCCATACACCATTTGTCTCTGGACGGACGTAAAAGAACTACTTTAAATTTGAAGAATTATCTAGATCGGGTACATTATAAAACATCAAAATTTGATGACTAGTTCCAGTTGACTAAGCCTTCAGATCACCCACGGTAAAATACACTGAAGCGCCAAAGAAACTAGTACAGGCATGAGTATACAAAAAGACAGATATGTAACAGGCAGAATACAGCACTGCAGTCGGCATTACCTATATAAGACAAGAAGATGTAAAATGTTCAAAAGTGTGATAAATCTTATGGCACTTAACTGCTAAGCTCATCAGTCCCTAAGCTTAAACACACCTTAACCTAAATTATCCTAAGGACAAACACACACACCCATGCCCGAGGGAGGACTCGAACCTCCGCCGGGACCAGCCGCACATCCATGACTGCAGCGCCATAGACAACAAGAATCTGGCGCAGTTTTTAGATCAGTTACCGCTCTACAAAGGCAGGGTATCAAGATTTAAGTGAGTTTGTACGTGGTGTTATACTCGGTGCACTAGCGATGGGACACAGCATCTCTGAGGTAGAGGTGAAATGGAGATTTTCCCCCACGACCACTTCGCAAGTCTACCGTAAATATCGGGAATCTGGTAAAAACGTCACAACTCCGATATTGGTACGGCCGGAAAAGAGCCTGCAAGAACAAGACCAGTGACGACTGAAGAGAATCGTGGGAGAAGTGCAACCATTCCGCAAATTGCGGATTTCAATGATGGGCCATCAACAAATGTCAGCATGTTAACCATTCAACGAAACATCATCTATATGGGTTTTCGGAGACAAAGGCCCGCTCGTATGCTCTCGATGACTGTACGACACAAAGCTGGCCGGCCGGCGTGGCCGAGCGGTTCTAGGCGCTACAGTCCGGAACCGAGAGACCGCTGCGGTCGCAGGTTCGAATCGTGGCTCGGGCATGGATGTGTGTGATGTCCCTAGGTTAGTTAGGTTTAAGTAGTTCTAAGTTCTAGGGGACTGATGACCTCAGAAGTTGAGTCCCATAGTGCGCAGAGCTATTTGAACCATTTTTGACACAAAGCTTTACGCCTCTCCTGGGCCTCTCAACACCGACATTATACTGTTGATAGCTGGAAACATGTTCCCTGGTCGGACGGGTCTCGTTTCAAATTGTGTCGAGCGGATATGGAGACAACCTCATGAATCCATGGACCTTGCGTGTCAGCTGGAGACTGTTCAAGCTGTTGGAGGCTCTGTAATGGTGTGGAGCGTGTGCAGTTGGAGTGATATAGAACCCCTGATACGTCTAGATACGACTCTGACAGGTGACACGTACGTAAGCATCCTGTCTGATCACCTGCATCCATTCATGTCCATTGTGCATTCCGACGGTCTTGGGTGATTCCAGCAGGACAATGAGACACCCCACACGTCCAGAACTGCTACAGAGTGGCCTCACGGACACTCTTATGAGTTAACTAATGAAAAGTTTCGTCTTATTTTACAAATATTGTACAGGAGTGAAGGTAGAAACGTCATACCTATTACAATTTTAGGTACGATGCAACTGATGTTTCTATTTCTTCTTAGGATACTCAACATTTCTTTTCCCTTAAAGTGTGTACCTGTATGTTACTTTACGTATTATTTCGGCTGACATCATTTAAATGTGTCCACGCCATTTGTTTCAGTACTCTTTAAATATGCTTTTAGTCTACAGCTCATTCCTAACTTCACTATTCTTTTTCCAGCTCTTGATATTAGGAGTCTCATCTCTTCTTCAATCCTCCCCATCCAATGAGGTTAGAGTCCACGGCTTTGACCAGTACCTCAGGCCTGTTACAGCCATAGTATTTAAAAGTCTGGTACTCTCTCTTTCCAAATCTTTCTTGGGAATGTGCAATTTATAGCATATATCTGGAATTTTTGCATTTACATTTTCTGTGATAACAGTATATAACAACAATCTCTTTGAGCTATGCATCCATTAAATTCATAGTCTCTCAGCAACTAAGCAATTCTACTGTTCAAGCATCTTAGCTCTCAGGTTATTATTTTCTCTACATTACTTACGATGCGTCCACTAAATTCACACTGGGCTCTACGCATTGTAAAACAGTCCGAACTAAACAGTTTCACTCCGCTTTATACGCGCAGTACCCTCTTTGACGCATGACGGCAGTCAGTTGCTTCACTTCTCTCCAGACTCTTTAGCTCTTTAGTATCACGTGTCAATCTCTCGATACCTTTCAAAACTCGCCTGTTTCGTAAAATAATATGTTAACTACAATTTTATATTACCACGCAACTTTATGCAAACAGACAAATTTGAACATCACATTAATAAAAAAGTAAGCACACAACAGCGGACAGCTTTGTTTGTCCTGCCAAGTATAAGAAAACAGTCATTACTTTCCGAATATGCCTCGTGTCACCGTTTCCGTAATACAAACAAACCATCTTCAGTAATTATTTGACTTAACTCTGAACTGACGAGTTAAACTGTAACGCAGTTAGGAATGTGGCTGCGTTGTATATAAACCAACACAGGCTACATTAAAAGAAAAAAAAAAGACATCTGGTGTCCCTGGTAGCTAAGTATGAAATCATACTGGGGGGAGGGCTTACAGCAGTTCCAATTCCAATGCTGCTCAATGGGACAGAACGTCAGACGATACCACCAAAATGGGGAAAGAATGAAGTCGTAAATAACGCAATGGTAACAAGTATTACTATCTAATAAGTACTTCATCGTAGAAAGTAATAATAGTAACTAAAACACTGCACCCCGTTGTCTAACAAATTTACTCACCCACTGCTGTGCACAATCGCTTTTCTGCTCATAAGTGCTTGTTCCACTCCGTGTTGAGGTGACGCAGAAAACTATGAAACACATTCCAGTTTGAAGTCACCAATTTCATCTGAATTTTTTTCCAATTATTTGATGTGAGTTAGAGGCTTTTTCTGGGTTAATACACTCCTGGAAATGGAAAAAAGAACACATTGACACCGGTGTGTCAGACCCACCATACTTGCTCCGGACACTGCGAGAGGGCTGTACAAGCAATGATCACACGCACGGCGCAGCGGACACACCAGGAACCGCGGTGTTGGCCGTCGAATGGCGCTAGCTGCGCAGCATTTGTGCACCGCCGCCGTCAGTGTCAGACAGTTTGCCGTGGCATACGGAGCTCCATCGCAGTCTTTAACACTGGTAACATGCCGCGACAGCGTGGGCGTGAACCGTATGTGCAGTTGACGGACTTTGAGCGAGGGCGTATAGTGGGCATGCGGGAGGCCGGGTGGACGTACCGCCGAATTGCTCAACACGTGGGGCGTGAGGTCTCCACAGTACATCGATGTTGTCGCCAGTGGTCGGCGGAAGGTGCACGTGCCCGTCGGCCTGGGACCGGACCGCAGCGACGCACGGATGCACGCCAAGACCGTAGGATCCTACGCAGTGCCGTAGGGGACCGCACCGCCACTTCCCAGCAAATTAGGGACACTGTTGCTCCTGGGGTATCGGCGAGGACCATTCGCAACCGTCTCCATGAAGCTGGGCTACGGTCCCGCACACCGTTAGGCCGTCTTCCGCTCACGCCCCAACATCGTGCAGCCCGCCTCCAGTGGTGTCGCGACAGGCGTGAATGGAGGGACGAATGGAGACGTGTCGTCTTCAGCGATGACAGTCGCTTCTGCCTTGGTGCCAATGATGGTCGTATGCGTGTTTGGCGCCGTGCAGGTGAGCGCCACAATCAGGACTGCATACGACCGAGGCACACAGGGCCAACACCCGGCATCATGGTGGGGAGCGATCTCCTACACTGGCCGTACACCTTTGGTGATCGTCGAGGGGACACTGAATAGTGCACGGTACATCCAAACCGTCATCGAACCCATCGTTCTACCATTCCTAGACCGGCAAGGAACTTGCTGTTCCAACAGGACAATGCACGTCCGCATGTATCCCGTGCCACCCAACTTGCTCTAGAAGGTGTAAGTCAAATACCCTGGCCAGCAAGATCTCCGGATCTGTTCCCCATTGAGCATGTTTGGGACTGGATGAAGCGTCGTCTCACACGGTTTGCACGTCCAGCACGAACGCTGGTCCAACTGAGGCGCCAGGTGGAAATGGCATGGCAAGCCGTTCCACAGGACTACATCCAGCATCTCTACGATCGTCTCCATGGGAGAAAAGCAGCCTGCATTGCTGCGAAAGGTGGATATACACTGTACTAGTGCCGACATTGTGCATGCTCTGTTGCCTGTGTCTATGTGCCTGTGGTTCTGTCAGTGTGATCATGTGATGTATCTGACCCCAGGAATGTGTCTATAAAGTTTCCCCTTCCTGGGACAATGAATTCACGGTGTTCTTATTTCAATTTCCAGGAGTGTAGTAATCACATGTTGTGTCATATACTGATGCTCTATTTACTCTTATGGTACTTGGACTCTGAAAAGAGATGCCAATATGAGCGCTGGGCGATGTGCAACCGGAGTGGAAGGGTGGCCTGTCTATAGCTGCTTGGCTTTTGAGGGTTCAGTTCCACACTTTATACTGACACAAGTAGACGAAATGCTGATCGATCGTTGACATGACATGGCACTAGACGAAAATGGATCCGGAAACTGCATGTGGGAGCTCTTCTTTTTGCTCTATGTGGTCTATGTACCTGCGTCATGGCGTGCACGTTTGAAGGAAGCGGCGATTGTTGTACATTTTCTCAGACGCGCCACATTTCCTCTTTGGATGTCAACTAAATACAGGGTAAGGCAAATAATAGTGACCCAGAGAGCAGAGTTTCAGTATACAAAGAAACAAGGTAGAGGTAGAGGAAAGGAACTACATTATTAAACTGACTACAGCAGATCTTGAAAGTGACCACCTTGCATCTCTTGGCACTTTCGGGACCTGGTAGGCAAATTGATGAAGGCAGATCGAATGTGGACAGTTGGAACTGTTGCAATATCATCCGAAATGTTCCGTTGCAGTTCTCGAGAATGAGGGTTGTCACTACACACCTTGGACTTGAGGGATTCCCACTCTAAGTAACTGGGCACTGACAGACCAGGTTACCTGGGTGGCTAGCTAGGGACGCGCCGAGACTGACCTCCGCTAACAAGACTGTCTAAATGTGCTCCAAGGTTCGGCCGGCTGTATGGGCAGTTGCTCCATTCTGTTGGAAGTAAACTGTAGATCTTTTCCTTCCCCGTTAATGCTGCCACAAATTATCGTCCAATCGAATCCACTAGTCCGGGCCACTTTTACCACCCAGTATATGGTTTTAAATCGTATTATATCATCATTGGACAAAGACAGAGCTCTGAGAATATTCTCACACCTGCTTGACCCCGCTGCGAACTGCCAAATCTACCCACGATGCTACGAACCGCACAGCCAACGGCAGCAAGTCGTTTATGGTTGGCAGCAGTGGGCGAAGGAAGCAGATCGCTGATTGCCTCTCTTAGCTGAGGGCATGCCAGCGCAGATCGGCTTGCGGCGCTGTGTGGGGTGCGTGCGTGTGAAGCAGGGCGTGACGGAAGCTGAATTGGGCACGCACAGTGCAAAACCGCGCCCACGCGCCGTACAGCGCCTCCACAGATAACGGGTCGGCGCCCAGGCGGACAGAGTGGTTGCGAATGAAGGTTTGCCGACTCACAGGACGCTCATCAGAGCCAGTACAAAATATCGCGCGTGTCCTTGGAATATTTCCAGCTTCGATTGTGCCACTTGGTTTCATTCGTGTGATCTTATCAAATAAAACAAAACATTCCCAAGACTAGTGTTTATCTCGCAAGATAATCTTCTACGCGCTGTTGACTTTACGGAATTAACAAAAATCATGCACCCCAGTTTCAGTTGTGAAACTTCCTGGCAGATTAAAACTGTGTGCCGGACCGAGACTCGGACTCAGGACTTTTGCCTTTCGCTGGCAAGTTCCCTACCAACTGAGCTACCCAAGTGCGACACAAGAGCAGCCCTCACAGTTTCAATTCTGCCAGTATCTCGTCTCCTACCTACCAAACTTCACAGAACCGCTTCTGTGAACCTTCCAGCACTAGCACTCCTGGAAGAAGGGATATTGCGGAGAGCCTTAGCCACAGCCTGGGGGATGTTTCTAGAATGAGTTTTTCACTCTGCAGCGGAAAGGCAAAGGTCCCAAGTTCGAGTCTCGGTCCGGCACACAGTTTTAATCTGCCAGGAAGTTTAATATCAGCGCACACTCCACTCCAGAGTGAAAATGTCATTCAGTTGTTGTTTTTGTAGTTATCACTCCGTACGAAGTTTTAATGAAGCTCTACGAACTGGTCTATTCCATACAAGTCTCTTAATCTCAACTATTGCAACCTACATAAACTTTATATACTCAAGCTGTGGTCTCACGCTTCAATTTTTACACTCCAGACTTCCTTCCGTTAGAAACTGCTTTGCCGGCCGCGGTGGTCTCGCGGTTCTAGGCGCGCAGTCCGGAACCGTGTGACTGCTACGGTCGCAGGTTCGAATCCTGCCCCGGGCATGGATGTGTGTGATGTCCTTAGGTTAGTTAGGTTTAAGTAGTTATAAGTTCTAGGGGACTAATGACCACAGCAGTTGAGTCCCATAGTGCTCAGAATCATTTGAACCATTTTAGAAACTGCTTCTAGATGCGTTAGGATGGATCCTATCCCCTTATCGCTTCTTTTTGTCACGTTGTGTCTTACAATGCGGTGACGTAAGTCAGGAGACAGCGATACGAGGTATAAAAGGACAGTGTATCGGCGGAATTGGTATTTGTTCTCAGGCGCTTCTCCGACGTGATTATGACCGTTCAATAGTAATTAATAGTCCGACATCCAAAGTTTCAGCAGTGTGCCAAGAATACAAAATTTCAAACGTTACCTCTCAGCACAGATAGTGGAGTGACCGAGGGCCTTCACTTTACGTGTGAGAGTATTTGCATTTGCGTAGCATTGTCAATGCTAACAGACAAGCAACACCGCATGAAATAACCGCAGAAATCAATGTGGAACGTACAACGAATGTATCCGTGAAGACAGCGAAATTTGGCTATAATGGGCTTCATAACGTTGTGGCCTGTGTTTTGCATGGAACAGATCGTTGACTGGAAAGGGTTCTCCTCGGAAACTTGGTGACTATATGCAGCCATTCATGGACTCCATGTCCCCCCTCCCCCCCCGCCCAAAAAAAAAGATGGAATTTTTATGGATGACAATGCACCATGTTACTGGGCCACAATTTTTCGCGATTGGTTTTGAAGAACTTTCTAGTCAATTCGAGCGAATGATCTTGCGATCGATCGTCCGACACGAATCCCATCGATCATTTATGTGACGTAATCGACAGGTCATTTCGCGCACAAAATCCTGCACGAGCAACATTTCCACAATTGTGGACGGCAACAGAGGCAACATGGCTCAATATTTCTGCTGAGGACTTCCAACGACTTGTTGAGTCCTTGCCACATCGAACTGGTAGGGCAAGATGAGGTACGGTAAAAATATTAGAAAGTATTCGATAACTTTGGCCATCTCAGTCTAAAGCGCTTTTTCTCTCTGATCCGACGCATTAGTTACCCGATCTAACGGACAAACCTGCAGCATACTTTTGTAACTTCTAAACTCCATCCGAACGGGTCTCGAAAGACCCAACGGTCGTGACCGATAACCGTGTCATCCTGAGCCTAGAGGCGTCATTGGAAGAAGGAGGGTGTGATGTCAGCACACCGCCCTCCCGGCCGTTGTCAGTTTTCGTGACGGGAGCCGCTACTTCTCAGTCAGGTAGCTCCTCTGTTGGCCTGATAATGGCAGAATGCATCCCGCTTGCCAACAGCGCTCGGCAGCGTGGACGGTGACCCACCAAAGTACTAGCCAAGCCCGACAGAGCTTAACTTCGGTGGACAGAGGGGAATCGGTGTGACCAGTGTGGCAAGGCCGTTGGCTTCTTTTGTAATCACACAGTTAATAATAAAACCTGTTCCCCTCTTGTTTGCAGTATTGATCGTCCAGGTTTCACTTCCTTACAAGATTGCTCTCCATGTAATTCGGAAAATACTTCACAATATTTATTTTTTTATTCGATGTAAACAAATTTTCCTTTTTCAGAAACGATTTGTATGGTATAGCCACCCTGCACTTTACATCTTCTTCATTTCTCCGTCTTCAGTTAGTTTTCTGGCCAAATACTACTTTTAGCGCCAAACTTAACATCTTAGTTAATTCGATTACACTTCATTACCTTTATTTTACTTTTGATTACGAAACCTATTTTGAAAACAAGGTACATTCTTCACTCTTCCACCAAATATAAGGTAAATCAATAAATAAGTCGCAAACGCCAGAGTACAGCATACGGTTTTAAATTCTGCGGCCATGCGTATCTAGCAGGTGGCAGCACATGCCGCTTGGAAGGTATCCCATACACAGTATTCCGCGGTCAATGATTAATGATCTGAAGTCAGAACCGGATGCCCGCCTGGCTAGCCGCGCGGTCTAACGCGCTGCTTCCCGAGTGGGAACACTTGCCGGTCCCCGGCACGAATCCGCCCGGCGGATTAATGTCGAATTCCGGTGTTCTGGCCTGCCTGTGGATGGTTTTAAGGCGGTTTTCCATCTGTCTCGACGGTTGCGGGCTGTTCCACCTTATTCCGCCTCAGTTACTCTATGTCGGCGATTGCTGCGCAAATACTGTCTCCACATAAGCGTACACCATAATTACTCTACCACGCAAACACTGAGGTTACACTCATCTGAATGAGACGTTCCCGTTGAGGGGAAGGGGGGGGGTGGAATAGGAGGAGGTTCCACTGGGGCTCGAACCGCACAATAACCCTGGGTTCGGTGTGGGGCGGCGGTGGGGTGGGTGGACTGCTGTGGCCAGGTGTGGTTGTGAACCACTGAAGGCTACGGCGGGACGAAGCCTCTGCGTCGTTTCTAGGTTCCCGGTTTAAATACACAATGCAGACGTAGATGGCAGGCGTGCTACGAGTTTCTACACAACTATAACAGCGCAATTTTTGTGAGCCGAGGGGCTACCGACAGAGCACGTCGATAGCGAAACTCGTCCAGTACATGGTTAGCACTGTGTTTAATGCAAATATTTAACGGAAATTTTTGTTCGATTGGACACGGGAAAGGAAGAAAGAAACAAGGAGTGTCCTGGCCGCTATGGTTACCAAGTCATGGCACATTGCTTCCCTTCGTAGGGGCACTTCGCTGCCCCCAAGGACACTTCGCTCTTGTGGCTTGAAGCACTATAAGGAAATGAATTTGTTTCATCCCGAGAGGTCACTCGTTAGATGCGAACGCTTCCAAAATACTTTAGGGTTTTAACGCTTTGTACAGTGGCGGGA
This sequence comes from Schistocerca gregaria, assembly GCF_023897955.1. NCBI lineage: Eukaryota > Metazoa > Arthropoda > Insecta > Orthoptera > Acrididae > Schistocerca > Schistocerca gregaria. The sequence goes on along the minus strand of NC_064920.1, from coordinate 1,158,305,893 downwards.
TTAGTATTTAAACTTACAAGGGGAGTGTGTAAATGGAAAATAAATTTCAGGCTGGTGCACGTGGCTCTGAGGTCTCTAGACCAGTTTATTTTTTAAATTTTTTATTTTTTATTTTTTATTTTTTTGTTGACTCATCAACTTTAAATGTCTTGCAGATTTACGATGTTGTTGGCAAACTTTAAAAATTTCTTATCTTCTCCCAGAACGAAAATTTATTTTTCACACTTCCATTTTTTGTCTCAATGCTTGCTCTTTCTCCTCTTTTTTTTGAGTCATCAATCTTCTGACTGGTTCAGTGCAGGACTTGCAACCTACGTCCTCAATTATTTGTAACATGTATTCGAATGTCTTTTCTCCCCTACAGGCTTCACCCTCTGCAACAGTACCACTGAAGTTTTCCTCTTTTGTCTTAACAAATGTCGTATCATCCTGTCGTTTCTTCTTGTCAGTGTTTTCCAACTTATTCCTTTCCTCGCCGATTCCGCTGAGAACCTTCTCACTCCTTACCTTACCAATCCAACTAATCTTCAACATCCTTCTATAGCACCACATCAGAAGCGTTTAGATTCTCTTCTTTTCCAGTTTTCTCACAGTCCGTGCTTCGCTACCGTACAATGCTGTCCTCCAAAATTACGCTCTCTTCCTCAAATTAAGGCCTTTGTTGATACGAGCACACTTATTTCGGCCAAGAAATTATCTTTTTGTATGTGCTAGTCTCACTTTTATGTCCTCTTCGCTTCTACTGTCATGTTTTAGTTTGCTTCCGAAGAAGCAGAATTGTTTGACTTTATTTACGAAGTGGGCATCACTTTTGATATTAACTTTATAGCTAATCTTATTTCTGTGACTCCTCATTACTATAGCCTTTATTTGATTTACCATCAATCCATAGTACCTAATTAGATTTCCGTATTCTGAAATTAGATTCTTTATTTCATTCAATAAGTTTCGTAATTCTTCTTAAGGTTTACTGACAGAAGTAAGTCATCTGCGGTTCTTATGATACTGCAGTCTTTATCCTGACATATTTACTACACTTCATTTTCGGCAAATATGAACAATTTCAAATGATCTCATGTCGTTGTGTCTTCAGTGATTTCTGCCGCACTGTTACGTTAATTTGATTTCAGTGTTTTTAATTCATTTCATTAGCGTTGATGTTCCCGTCGGTGACCAGATCATTAGAGATGGAGCACAAGGTGGCGTGGCGTAAATATGGGGAAGGAAATCAATTGTATTCTTTCTAAACAAACCATCTCGGTATCCATCTCAAGCGATTTCGGAAAGTTACGAAGACCTTATATTTTATAACGGAGTTTATCAAGGATTGATTCACTTGAGACAGTAACCTGTACAAACATTCATTAAACCTATGGTAGTAGACTGAAGATGATGTGTCGCAGACACGGCTTTCATTGGAATTCATCAGGACAGTGGCAGTGGAAATTCAGAGTAGAAGCAGGAGTGAGGCAAGGAGATGGCATGTTAACGAAACTAGTCTCACTGATCCAAGAGGGTGTTTCAGCTTCAATGGGAGAAAAAAAAGAAAGAATTCGTGTCACTGGAACAAAGTGGCAACTCATAGTCATTGCTCTATTCTGTATCATCGTTTACGACTTGAAAGCGGTCCATTGCATTATATGCATTTCTAAAACAAGCGTGTTTCTCTGCTCGATTAAAATATAATTTTTATCTAGGCACTACGTCATAATAGTAGTAAATATGTTGTACATTGTTTCTTGTTTGCCTGGGGAATTATCTTCGGAATTTCGTTCTGTTTTGTTTGTTTCATATGTAACGACGTGCAAATAACAATCACAGAGCTGCACTCAAGTTTAAAAATTTTGCACTGTTGTCTTCCCTAGCGACAACACAAGGAACCATCGCAAAAAGAGCAGTTACTAACATAAACATGAAAAAGTGTTATTCCATGTATGGCATTGTTTCAGATTAGACAGATAAATGTTCGGTCATGTTGATACGAATACAAAAAGGCTTAAGACTTCTATGGAGGAGCGAGGGAGAAAAAAATAAATCAAAGACTGGCTATCCAGAATCAGTGAAAAGTGAAGGAAAGGGAAAAGAATAATTTCATTTTTTTATGTGCGACTTAGTGGGGAAAATCGAGAGAAAAGCAGACGAGATTGTAAGTTACTCAGTAACATAACTTCTTATCTGTAACACGTAAAATAAACTATAGTTCATCCATTCGTATCGCCGAATGCACTGTAAGTTTCTATGCTTCCAACTAGGAGAGAGGACCAAAAGTTGTAGCCTGCTTTAGTCTTTCGTACAGGCGATGAGCTGTTGAGCAACCCAAGCGAAGGCTGACGTGGGTGGGTCCTAAAATACGGCCACGCCTCGAGGACACGTACTTTACGTCGTTTTATGGCGGCAACGGCCTGAGCTCTGCCCCCGCAATCTGGGATTAAATCGGCCGCTGCGGAGAGACTAATGCCGGCTGATAATCGATGGCAGCGAGTGCGGTGCGGTGCGGTGTGAAATGAGGAGAGGAGGCACACAGTAATAACACAGGCCGTCACCCCGCCGCGCCGCGGGATTAACGAGCCTCCAGTTTAAAGAGGCGCCGCTTCACGTGCCGGTGGACGCCTGGACAGGGCAGAACAGAGTGGAAACGCCCCCGCATGTGGGGGCGGCTATCAGAATCTGTTTAACACACTCTTGCTGGCTTATAATGTTCGGTTACTGGCGGCAGTTAACAACGAAAACATTTAAACGGACATCAGCTCCTCGTTATAACTGTGCAGCGCTCGTGCACTCAGTAAACATCAGTAGCCATGTTCACAATAGTCAGATGGCTTCAATATTGCTGAAAAGCGAGAAGTGTTCTTAGTAGGGGTTCGCCTCACGTAATAGCCGAACGAGGTAACACAGAAAACATTGCATCCGTATTCGGGAGGACCTTTGTCCTGATGTACTTAGGGTCATACGGATTTAGATTTTCAGTGATTTCCCTAAATCTGTCTTGTCCACATCCGAGCTTGTCTTCCATCTCTAAGGACCCTTTCGTCGGTGGGACGTTGGACTAGGTTTCATCTTCATTTGCTTCTACACTGACAATCCAAAACGTTACGACTGTAAGGTGTCAGGATTCTGACCACAATCTATTGGTTATAAATTGTAGATTAAAACTGAAGAAACTGAAAAAATGTGGGAATTTAAGGAGGTGGGACCTGGATAAACTGAAGGAACCAGAGGTTGTAGAGAGTTTCAGGGAGAGCATTAGGGAACGATTGACAAGAAAGGGGGAAAGAAATACAGTAGAAGAAGAATGGGTAGCTCTGAGGGATGAAGTAGTGAATTTAATTGATGAAATGAGAAAATATGAAAACGCAGTAAATGAAGCAGGCAAAAAGTAATACAAACGTCTCAAAAATGAGATCGACAGGAAGTGCAAAATGGCTAAGCAGGGATGGCTAGAGGACAAATGTAAGGATGTAGAGGCGCATATCACTAGGGGTAAGATAGATACTGCCTACAGGAAAATTAAAGAGACATTTGGAGAAAAGAAAACCACTTGCATGAATATCAAGAGCTCAGATGGAAATCCAGTTCTAACCAAAGAAGGGAAAGCAGAAAGGTGGAAGGGGTATATAGAGAGCCTATACAAGGGCGATGTACTTGAGGACAATATTATGGAAATGGAAGAGAATGTAGATGAAGAAGAAATGGGAGATACGATACTGCGTGAAGAGTTTGACTGAGTGTAAGGTGTCAGGCAAATCCAACACCTTGCATGAAAACCATGACATGATAGCAAATCCGGCAGTATGTCACATAGCTCCGAATGAATCCTGACATTAAATTAACCAAAGTAATACGATCAAGGAGTGAGCAAATGGAATACCACAGACTAACACAAGAACGCCTAAATGCATGTCATACCTTCCCACCGTGAAACAGACGCAGTTCCGAGGGGGGAAACGAGAACAGAAGCCGAGAGCAGAGTCGTGTAGGCCAGGAGGCCCTAGGATAAGGGACGGACACCCACATTTCCAGCCGACCGCCAAGACCACCCCCAGCCCATGTTAGAAGATAGAGCCTTCCAGAAGAACAGTATATATCTTACGATAACACCAAAAGGGCCACACCAGCTGAAAGTTTTAGCGTGAGACTATACGCGTCTCTGTTGCGTTGCGAACATTAAAAACATTGCCCCACCACGAAAAGTTTAACGTTTCTCATTGGATAGACAGAATTTTTGTAAGCGGAGCTAAGGTTAACATTGAGACTCTGATTGGTCAGCTGAAAATACAGCCAGATAGCTTTTTCTTAAACCAACTTCGGTAAATTGTAGTAAGGAGAGGTTAGAGAAGAGTTGCTTCCGAGACGGCGAGGTGTGTGGAGCTGCGCCTGCCGCGGCCCCCTGACGCTGCCTAACCAACGACAAGGTAATGAACGCACGCGATGCCGCATGAGAGCGCATAAGGCTTCACTCAGAACTGCAGAAGTCTCATCTGTTACATCCCCTTTTTGGCAGATTGAGGATGGAGTGAAACAGGGTGATGACCTCTCTGCAGTCCTGTTTAAATTAGCACTGCATAGTATCATACAAAAAGTAGATAAAAGACGAACAATCATGATGAAGTCCAGCCAGATATGCGATATGCAGATGATATTACCATCGTGCAAGGGATGTACCATAGCTTAAAGAAATGGAAGTCGAAGGAACAACAATTGGACTTACTGTAAAAGAAAACAAGACAAAATATATGGTTATGTCCAATTCTGAATGTAAGAGAACACCACAGGTCCTGAAGTTCTCTGATAAACGCTTCAAAGCTGTTAGATGCTTCCACTACTTACGTGACCTGCTATCCAATGATAATAATATGAGACAATGTATTAGAGAAAGGATACAAGCAGGAAGCAAAGCTTACTATGCAAGCCTAAAGCTGTTGAAGAACTCTCTAATTACAAGAACAACTACACTACTGGCCATTAAAATTGCTACACCACGAAGATGACGTGCTACAGACGCGAAATTTAACCGACAGGAAGAAGAGGCTGTGATATGCAAATTATTAGCTATTCAGAGCATTCACACAAGGTTGGCGCCGGTGGCGACACCCACAACTTGCTGACATGAGGAAAGTTTCAAACCGATTTGGCATACACAAACAGCAGTTGACCGGCGTTGCCTGGTGAAACGTTGTTGCGATGCCTCGTGTAAGGAGGAGAAATGCGTACCATCACATTTCCGGCTTTGATAAACGTCGGATTGTAGCCTATCGTCATTGCGGTTTATCGTATCGTGACATTGCTGCTAGTGTAGTTGTTCTTCTAATTAGAGAGTTCTTCAACAGCCTTAGGCTTGCATAGTAAGCTTAGCTTCCTGCTTGTATCCTTTCTCTAATACATTGTCTCATATTATTTTCATTGGATAGCAGGTCACGTAAGTAGTGGAAGCATCTAACAGCTTTGAAGCGTTTATCAGAGAACTTCAGGACCTGTGGTGTTCTCTTACATTCAGAATTGGACATAACCATATATTTTGTCTTGTTTTCTTTTACAGTAAGTCCAATTGTTGTTCCTTCGACTTCCATTTCTTTAAGCTATGGTACATCCCTTGCACGATGGTAATATCATCTGCATATCGCATATCTGGCTGGACTTCATCATTATTGTTCGTCTTTTATCTACTTTTTGTATGATACTATGCAGTACTAATTTAAACAGGACTGCAGAGAGGTCATCACCCTGTTTCACTCCATCCTTAGTGAATCTGCCTGGTCATTCTGTTATTCAATTTCATTGTTAGTTCAATTAACCTTCTCAGTTTTATCACAGATGTGCAATTCTTTCAGCTCTTTATACAATGCTGGTCTATTAATACTATCGAAAGTCAGCGAACAGTAAGTGGGGATCCATATCATATTCATAAAAATTTTCCATTTTTTGTCTAACAACAAACAAATGGTCAGATGGATCTCTGTTTCGTCGGAATCTACATTGGTATTCTGCGAGTATCTTTTCGGCGCAATTCTTTCTTCTTTCGTTCAGCACTCTAGAGAAAATCTTATATACTCTATTAATTAGAGTTATGAGTCTATAGTTTTCACAATTGAGCTTTTGTCCTTTTTTATATATTGGGCATACTATTCCAGTACTCCACTCGTCCGGCATGCTTTCATTTACCCACATGTTCTTTATTACTTTAAATATTTGACGTTTCAGAAGTTGTCCCCCTGATTCTATTAGCTCTGACACGATCCCATCTTCACCGAGCGCACGGTTATTTTTTAGCCGATGTCAGTAATTCCTTTGTGTCTTAATCCACAGTGGCCGCTGGATCAAATTAGTGTCTGTTCTTTTGGATATGTCCGAATTACAGTTTTATACTTTCATTACAAACTTTTACCTAACACTAGTCTCAACTGAAGTACAGAACGTAATAATGTAATCTCTATGATCAGTAATAACTTTTTTCTTTTTTTATTACTCGAAGTTGTATTTTACTGTTCGGTAAATGAATTTAAAAACAGCAGTGTTGGAAGCCGATTCGTCTGCTTTGGAAAAAGGTCATTTTCTTGGAACCGACGTTTCCATAATTGGTAAATATTCAATGTCGTATTTATACCGTCCCAGGAACACATATTTAACGTCTTCTCACGTTTCTATAGAATTCTGAGTGATCGGAGCAACAGTTGAATCAATATACATCTGGAATTCTGTCTCCTCGTAGCAGTACGTGACCACTGTCTGAACTTATTATTAGCCGCTAAATGTTTACAATATTTGTATATATCAGCCTTCTTTTTATGACACATTGCAAGAATAATTATTACTTATTTGACTGGCGCTTTTTGCGAATCCATTTCAGTATGTGACCAGTTTACTCTTGGCCAAAAGATATTTTAAAATGTAATAATTTAAACCTTAAGTGCAACATGGAAGAACCCTGGAGATACTAAAAGGTATCAGATAGATTATATAATGGTAAGACAGAGATTTAGGAACCAGGTTTTAAATTGTAAGACATTTCCAGGGGCAGATGTGGACTCTGACCACAATCTATTGGTTATGACCTGTAGATTAAAACTGAAGAAACTGCAAAAAGGTGGGAATTTAAGGAGATGGGACCTGGATAAACTGAAAGAACCAGAGGTTGTACAGAGAGCATAAGGGAACAATTGACAGGAATGGGGGAAAGAAATACAGTAGAAGAAGAATGGGTAGCTTTGAGGTATGAAGTAGTGAAGGCAGCAGAGGATCAAGTAGGTAAAAAGACGAGGGCTAGTAGAAATCCTTGGTTAACTGAAGAAATATTGAATTTAATTGATGAAAGGAGTAAATATAAAAATGCAGTAAATGAAGCAGGCAAAAAGGAATACAAACGTCTCAAAAATGAGATCGACAGGAAGTGCAAAATGGCTAAGCAGGGGTGGCTAGAGGACAAATGTAAGGATGTAGAGGCGCATATCACTAGGGGTAAGATAGATACTGCCTACAGGAAAATTAAAGAGACCTACTGAGATAAGAGAACCACTTGTATGAACATCAAGAGCTCAGATGGAAACCCAGTTCTAAGCAAAGAAGGGAAAGCAGAAAGGTGGAAGGAGTATATTATAGAAATGGAAGAGGATTTAAATGAAGATGAAATGGGAGATACGATACTGCGTGAAGAGTTTGACACAGCACTAAAAGACCTGAGTCGAAATAATGCCCCGGGAGTAGACAACATACCACTGGAACTACTGACGGCCTCAGGAGAGCCAGTCCTGACAAAACTCTACCATCTAGTAAGTAAGATGTATGAGAAACGTGAAATACCTTCAGACTTCAAGAAGAATATAATAATTCCAATCCCAAAGAAGGCAGGTGTTGACAGATGTGAAAATTATCGAACTATCAGTTTAATAAGCCACAGCTGCAAAATACTAGCACGAATTCTTTACAGACGAATGGAAAAACTAGTAGAAGCCGACCTTGGGGAAGATCAGTTTGGATTCCGTAGAAACACTGGAACACGTGAGGCAATACTGACCTTAAGACTTATCTTAGAAGAAAGATTAAGGAAACGCAAACCTACGTTTCAAGCATTTGTAACTTAGAGAAAGCTTTTGACAATGTTGACTGGAATACTCTCTTTCAAATCCTAAAGGTGGCAGGGGTAAAATACAGGGAGCGAAAGGCTATTTACAATTTGTACAGAAACCAGATGGCAGTTATAAGAGTCGAGGGACATGAAAGGGAAGCAGTGGTTGGGAAGGGAGTAAGACAGGGTTGTAGCCTCTCCCCGATGTTATTCAATCCGTATATTGAGCAAGCAGTAAAGGAAACAATAGAAAAATTCGGAGTAGGTATTAAAATCCGTGGAGATGAAATAAAAACTTTGATGTTCGCCGATGACATTGTAATTCTGTCAGAGATAGCAAAGGACTTGGAAGAGCAGTTGAATGGAATGGACAGTGCCTTGAAAGGAGGATATAAGAAGAACATCAACAAAAGCAAAACGAGAATAATGGAATGTAGTCGAATTAAGTCGGGTGATGCTGAGGGAATTAGATTAGGAAATGAGACACTTAAAGTAGTAAAGGAGTTTTGCTATTTGGAGAGCAAAATAACTGATGATGGTCGAAGTAGAGAGGATATAAAATGTAGCCTGGGAATGGCAAGGAAAGCATTTCTGAAGAACAGAAATTTGTTCACCTCGAGTATTGATTTAAGTGCCAGGAAGTCATTTCTGAAAGTATTTGTATGGAGTGAAGCCATGTATGGAAGTGAAACATGGACGATAAATAGTTTGGACAAGAAGACAATAGAAGCTTTCTAAATGTGTTGATACAGAAGAATGCTGAAGATTAGATGGGTAGATCACATAACTCATGAGGAAGTATTGAATAGGATTGGGGAGAAGAGAAGTTTGTGGCACAACTTGAGCAGAAGAAGGGATCGGTTGGTAGGACATGTTCTGAGGCATCAAGGGATCACCAATTTAGTATTGGAGGGCAGCATGGAGGGTAAAAATCGTAGAGGGAGACCAAGAGATGAATACACTAAGCAGATTAAGAAGGATGTAGGTTGCAGTAGGTACTGGGAGACGAAGCAGCTTGCGCAAAATAGAGTAGCATGGAGAGCTGCATCAAACCAGGTCAGGATTGGAGACCACAACAACAAGTGCAACGCAGTAGTCAGTGCCGCAATCGAGTTACTTCGCTTCTCAGATCGCCTTGTCATTTGTTTTTTAACTGGAGTATACTCCTGTTCTTTGCAAACTATTTTTAAGGGCTTCATTCAGGTAACTTACTAGCGGCATTTTTCAGACCTACACCATGACCTGGATTACCTAGTTATAGATAACTTTACTTAATTGCTCGTGGCAATCGTAAATAACCCCAGGCAAACCATTAGCGAGATAAGAAGTATCCTGTTAGTGAATCTAGTTCATAGTCTAATTCTGAACCAGATTTCATCCAAATACGTTCAGCCGCTGTAGTAATTTTTCTCGCTTAGATGAAACAAAAAAATAAAATATTTTTCGAGGTAACAGTGGAATACATTAAATTTGAGCATATAACTGAGTAACTTCACTGATATTACAGAATGATTGCATTCCAAACACCAGCAACACTTTAACTATAATGAACAACAATTGCAGAATTAAGATTAAACGAACAATTCATAGTTTTAATAAATTTAAAAGTTCAAGTTATTGCTAAAAATCGATTTGTAACACACGTATCCCTTTTCTTAAAAAAGAATATAAAAACAGGAATCATGTATACTTTAACTGTAAATGACTGTTTACAAATGAGGCCACTGCTTCAAATCACAGACAAAAACATCGACATGAAACGTCGTTCAAAATGACACCGATACTTCAATGATTTACAGTTGGAAACATCGATGGCAAATATAAATATTATTCAGTTTAAGCATCGATGTATCGTTTGTATCTCCAACAATACTCCACAAACATCGGCAAAATTCGGACATCATACACAGCTTCAAACTGTGTGTGTGTGTTTATAGCTATGTTCAGGTGTTTGTGTATATTAATTATGGGTTTTGAGTTGAACACTGGCACGTATCACTCTAACAGCAGATGGACAATGATGAAACCTAACTGCCCATTTAACGTCGCTTCAAACGCTCAATAAACCGCGCGCTAAAGTCGCCGAGAAAAGTCTCTTGAGGTTATACGCACCACAAAGTGCACACTAGTGCACTTGCAAAGAGCGAGCTGTTATGGCCCTGTGAGCTAATATTAAATCAGCAGGTCTTGCGTTCTCTGTGTCTGCTGCCATGGCAATAAAAACATGAAAAAAAAACATGTTGTAGATTAAAAAAAAAAACTAGATGAGCAGGGATAGGGGAAGTTCGACATTTCTTGGAAAACAACTTGTTTTAGAGGCCGAAAACTCGTTTTTAAATAACCTAGAACGATGACTATTGATTGGTACTGCGTCTTGTGTAACAGGCACAAAGGGAGAAGATCTCTGTGATGAGAAAATGTATTACTACCTCTGACGGTTCATCGAATTGTCGTAAGATTGCATTGCACTGGTGAACAGAAGTCTGCCAAAGGACTGAAAATGTTCAAATGTGTGTGAAATCATATAGGACTTAACTGCTAAAGTCATCAGTCCCTAAGATTACACGCTACTTAACGTAAATTATGGTAAGGATAAACACACACACCTATGCCCGAGGGAGGAATCGAACCTCCGCTGGGACCAGCCGCACAGTCCATGACTGCAGCGCCCCAGACCACTCGGCTAATCCCGCGCTGCAAAAGACTGAATTTTCTCATTGTGATACTACTGAAAAACGACCTGTTTCAATTGTTAAAAACCATTCAACAGCCACAATGGAATAAAATATTTCTGTATCCAAGCCAGCGGGCGTCAACACATTTATCGTCTACTTCAGATCTGTCAAAAGACTATATATATTCTCGATACTTGAACATCCTCACTGGCATCACCAATGCTCTTCAGGGTGTCAATGAAATGTCTTTCCGGCCGTGTTGGTAATGCAGAGTTTTTGTTTTCTTTTTAACGTCCTACACTGTAGTCTACGGCTGACAGCCTCTTAACACAGAACATATTTTGCTTTATCCTGTGTCTCCTTTATTCCTTTACTTCTGACGTCAAAGAGACACCGCTTGAGTTCATATTTTTCAGTTAAAACATTCACAAGTTCTTAGAATCAAGATGCCATATTCTACTTTCTTTATTCTCGAAAATTGTCACCCCTGTAAGAGCAATGGAGTGCACAGGTGCCTGACGTCTTCACCTCCGGGAAGGACACCAGTGAGTGCAAAAATGGTTTAAATGGGTCTGAGCACTGTGGGACTTAACATCTTAGGTCATCAGTCCCCTAGAACTTAGAACTACTTAAACCTAACTAACCTAAGGACATCACACACATCCATGCCCAAGGCAGGATTCGACCTGCGACCGTTGCAGGAGGGTGGTTCCAGACTGAAGCGCCTAGAACAGCTCGACCACAACGGTCGGTCCAGTGAGTGCACGCTTCGGCTTCTATGAGCCGGGTTCTTTTAACATCGTGTGCGTATCACGCACAGGTATAAACTTTGCTTTCGTACAACTTGCAGCAGCATAGTAGGGGGTGGCGATTTTCGGCAGCCGGAGCAACTCCGCCGTATATTGAACGCTAAAAGGAACCTGTAAACAGACACCAAGGGGTTGTTTAAATGTTAACGTTCCACCTAGTGTGAACGCATCCCCATTCGACGAGATGTTTCCGTGATATTACTTGACGTCCAGCGAGAACCTACCATTAGGAGACAGTCTAGTCGCAACGCCATTTGACAATATGTTTCCGTGACGTGATAGCGAAAAACGAACATCAGAAGATAGAAATGCTGCACCGAAACTGTGGAGGGCTCTCACCAAAACTACGGAGGGCTACCACCTCATTGTGAACCGCGCCTCCGTCATAGACGGAGGAGTCCGGAACGCCAAGTGGGACGTTCCTGCGTTCCAGTGAGGCCGCTGGAAGCCTTCTCCGGGCGACAGCTGTGGGCCACTGGACTGGAACGGAATGTGTGGCCGGTGCCGGTAACGCGTTGCGTAAAGCCGTTTCCTGACGTAACGACCAGTTTCCCCCTGGAATGGCGACGCAAGCTGGTTACTGCCATTTTACGACTGCGTGAAATGCTCGGAGAGTGCCGCTCTTAAAAAGGAAATTACGAAACGTGTGGCCCACTCGCGGCAAGTTCTAAACTAAATATTCTCCTCTGCAGTCCAATAACTGTAACTTCATTTACCTGATTACAATAATGGCGGAAAAACTGATGCACCCGGAGTGCTGCACGGGGACACGCGCGCCCCGCATCGAATCGGCCCGCATGCCGACCAGCCTGAATGTGGTTTTTAGGCGGTTTTACACATCCTACTAGATGAATAACGGGCTGGTGTCCATGTCCCCCAACCCCCCTTAGTTACACGATTCATAAACCTTTAGAGAACTTGCCCAAGCTTGCATTTGATATTACAGTAAAGCAGACAGATGGAATACATAACTTCCATTGATGGGGGGGGGGGGGGGGGGGGGAAGAGGCTTGGGGGGGGGGGGGGGAAGGAAGTCATGGGATGAGGGTGTGAAAATAAGAAGGAAAATAGCAAGAATGATAGTCAAAATTAAGGTAAATACTGAAAGAAACAGAAATGCGAATTTCCGAGAACGAAATTTCAGCAAGGGTATACGATACTAGGATTCTGCAATGGGTTAAATACAATGTGTTTATGCACCGGTAATCACAAATTCCTTCTATCTGAATGTCTATGGTTCAAATGGCTCTGAGCACTATGGAACTTAACATCTGTGGTCATCAGTCCCCTAGAACTTACAACTACTTAAACCTCACTAACCTAAGGACATCACACAGATCCATGCCAGAGGCAGGATTCGAACCTGCGACCATAGCGGTCGCGCGGTTCCAGACTGTAGCGCCTACAACCTCATGGCCACTACGGCCGGCTCTGAATGTCAGTAAGTGCCCTGATTCGCTTTTGTGTCTGTATATGAAGGTCAACCTCACGAACTACTGTAGGCAATTTCTTATGATTTTCAATAATAGATGAATTCTACATCTACTTGCCTATTCAGTTGTAAGTAGGCTGTTTAGGTTTTTATATTGGTAACGCTACGTAGCGCTCTGTATGAAAATCACTGGCTGTGCTGTGTGCAGTCTGTGGCTAGTTTGCATTGTTGTCTCCCATTGTAGTGTTGGGCAGATGGATGTTAACAGCGTGTAGTGTTGCGCAGATGGAGGTGAGCCGCCAGCAGTGGTAGATGTGGGGAGAGAGATGGAGTTTTGAAGTTTGTAAGACTGGATGTCATGAACTGCTATATATATTATGACTATTAAGGTAAATACATTGTTTGTTCTCTATTAAAATCTTTCATTTGCTAACTATGCCTTTCAGTAGTTAGTGTCTTCCGTAATTTTGTATCTTTTATTTAGCTGGCAGTAGTGACGCTCGCTGTATTGCAGTAGTTCGAGTAACGAAGATTTTTGTGAGGTAAGTGATTTGTGAAAGGTGTAAATTAATGTTAGTCAGGGCCATTCTTTTGTAGGGATTATTGAAAGTCAGATTGCGTTGCGCTAAAAAAAAAAAAAATAAAAAAAATAAAAAAAAATTGTGTGTCAACTTAAGCAGTCTTGTATAATTGTTCTATGGAGACGTTTCACAGTAATCCACCTTACGGTGTGTCGCACAGGGTACTCTATGCACCACTGACAGTTCCCCGTTTTACTGTTCAAGTCGCGTTTGGTTCTCTGGAAGAATGATTGCTGGTAAGCCTCCGTATGAGCTCAAAGCTCGAATCTCTCTAATTTTATGTTCATGGTCTTTTAGTGAGATACAAGAAAGAGGAAGATACTGGTTGACTCTGCTAGGAACGTACGCTCTCGGAATTTTAACAGCAGAGCATAATGTGGTGCAGGACATTTCTGTCACTGTTACTGAGTGACCATTTCCATGATGCCTTCGAGATTACTAAATGAACCTGTAGCGTAACGTATTGCACTTCTTTGGATCTTTTGTATTTCGTCCATCAGTCCTATCTCATATGGATCGCAGATTCAAGTATTGGCTGTCTCCTTTTTTGATGATTAGGTTTCCTGAGTATTCTTCCAATTAATCTCAATCTGGCATCTCGGTTACCCGTGATTAACTTAAAGTCCTCGTTCCACTTCAAATGGCGCCGTATGCATACTCTTAAATATTATATCTAAGCAACAGCTTCCGGTAATGGTTCTGCAATCGTGTAAACATACAACAAATGGTCTCTCTCTCTACGTATTTGCAATTATAAAAGTTGTTCTGTCTATGCACTAGTAATACTTTACATTTGTTTACGTTGCGTATCAACTGGCGCAGCTTACACCAAGCACCGTTCCTCTGCAAGTCATCCTACATTTCACTACAATATGTAGTGATACAATACAATAGTGATACACTACAATATGTAGTACATATATTATAATTCCAATCCCTGCTGCAAAATACTAACACGAATTCTTTACAGACGAATGGAAAAACTGGTAGAAGCTGACCTCGGGGAAGATCAGTTTGGATTCCGTAGAAATGATGAGACACGTGAGGCAATACCGACCCTACGACTTATCTTAGAAATTAGATTACCTACGTTTCTAGCATTTGTAGACTTAAAAAAAGCTTTTGACAGTGTTGACTGGAATACTCTCAAATTCTGAGAGTGGTATGGGTCAAATACAGGGAGCGAAAGGCTATTTACAATTTGTACAGAAACCAGATGGCAGAAATAAGAGTCGAGGGGTATGAAAGGGAAGCAGTGGTTGGGAAGGAAGTGAGACGCGGTTGCAGCCTATCCCCGATGTATATTGAGCAAGCAGTAAAGGAAACAAAAGAAAAATTCGGAGTAGGAATTGAAATCCATGGAGAAGAAATAAAAACTTTGAGGTTTGCCGATGACATTGTAATTCTGTCAGAGACAGAAAAGGTCCTGGAAGAACAGTTGAACGGAATGGAGCGTGTCGTGAAAGTAGGATATAAGATAAACATCGACAAAATCAAAATGTGGACAATGGAATATAGTCGAATTAAATCAGGTAATGCTGGGGGAATCAGATTAGGAAATGAGACACTTAAAGTAGGTGATGGATTTTGCTGTCTGGGAAGCAAAATAACTGATGATGGTCGCACCTAGAGAGGATATAAAATGTAGACTGGCTATGGCAAGGAAAGCGTTTCTGAAGAAGAGAAATTTGTCAACATCGAGTTTAGACTTAAGTGTTAGGAACTCCTTCCCGAAAGTATTTGTATGGAGTGTGGCTATGTATGGAAGTGAAACATGGACGATGAACAGTTTAGGGAGGGAGAGAATAGAAGCTTTTGAAACGTGGTGCTACAGAAGAATGCTGAAGATTAGATGGACAGATCAGATAACTAATGAGGAGGTACTGAATAGAATTGGGGAGACGATGAATTTGTGGCACAAGTTGACTAGAAGAAGGGATCGGTTGGCAGAACGCGTGCTGATGCATCGAAAGATCGCGAATATAGTATTCGACGGAAGCGTGGAGGATAAAAACCGGTCGGCCAGAGTGGCCGTGCGGTTCTTGGCGCTACAGTCTGGAACCGGGCGATCGCTACGGTCACAGGTTCGAATCCTGCCTCGCGCATGGATGTGTATGATGTCCTTACGTTAGTTAGGTTTAATTAGTTCTTAGTTCTAGGCAACTGATTACCTCAGAAATTAAGTCGCATAGTGCTCAGAGCCATTTTTGATACAAACCATAGAGGGAGAGGGATGAGTACACTAAGCATATAAAGGAGGATGTAGGTTCCAGCACGTACTTGGAGATGAAGAAACTTGCACAGGATAGAGAAGCATGGAGAGCTTAATGAAACCAGTATCTGCACTGAAGACAACAACAACAAGAACAACAATATGGTGGCACGAACTCTCAGTATACAACACTATCATCCATGAAAAGCGTCATGTTAGGTCATTTATATGTTTTACAAGTCCCCAGGAAAGTCTCAAAGTTTCATGAAGCGTTTTTTTTTTAAAACACCTGTCGGAGTTGCAGTACGTGTGTTTGGTTATCAGCTTCGATTCAACTGGTCCATTCTCAAACCTGGTCTACTGAGGTTGCACTGAAAGTGCCTGACCTTAATGACGAACATCAAAATGGTCGTATCTAATTCTGTGTTGCTGCTGTTGATTGTGAATCATGTGCGAACACGTTATAAAGTATGTATTGGCGTTTTGATGTTTGTTATTAAGACCAGGCACTTTTAGTGCAGCCTTAGTAAGTCTGGTTTGAGAACGAACCACTTGGTCCGAAACTAGTGGCCAAACATATGTCTGCAACTGTGACAGATCTGTTAATAAACGCTTCACGAAACATTTAAAAAGTTGTTGATCCTATACCAGTACCTATTGAAACTGAAAAAGTCTCAACACTTTTGTAAAATTATTATCGCTGGATCTGTCTGTACGTTCTCTGATGCTCGCTGCTGACACAATCTAGAGCAGAATAGTGTGCTCTGTCCTGAAAGCATTTTCACTGAGCAGCTATATCAACACCGTGACTACGACTAACTTACTAAGTTCGTGTGACTTAAATGTGTTTTTTCATCGCATCTCATCGGTGCACCGATGCTTCGGAACGATATGTCGAGTGCTCCATTTGTGTCGTCATGCTATTAATGGCTGCTGTATCAGTAGTTAATTAATGCTAGTACTGTGTATGAAGCTACTGAAATCCATTTTCCGTAATACACGTTTCATTTTATTTAGTCACAGCATCGCCAGCGGTATGTCACGTCCGTTTATCGCTTACAAAGCGAATGCACTTACCCAAATTTTACTCTTTTGCACTGGTGCTTTACATAAAAAGAGACATGGAGACACAGAATGGGTAATTAAACACAACAAGGCTAACGACAACTAAGCGTAATGGTAATATTTCTTGGGTGGGCGACAGCACAGACGGTGGGAAACCTCCGGGCACAAGACAGCGAGAGAAGGTCTGCTTCTCCATATTCCGCCCAATTCCGCGGCAGGCATTCTGTTTTAATTAACGGTATCACTGGGTGTAGGTTGGGGTCCCGTCTCAGCAAAGCCGACTGGTCAGCAAAATGCCACAAGCAAAGGGGACGAGTAAAGCTAGTGCAGATTCTTTTGTACAACGATGATGCAGGTATTCAAAGGTGACCTCCGAGATTGCAACAGCGTTTCTTAAGTCATTCCATGCCTCACGAGAGACGTGACAAAGAATGCATTACGTGCGGTAGTTGGACTTCGATCGCAGCATGACATAAGGAGACAAGAATCTGGTTTATTCCGTCGAGAAAACAGAGATTACCTACAGATTCCGTATCAAGGGTGAACTGCTATCGCATACTGAAGCATACAAAATAGGGCATAACCGTTGATTCTACTCGCGATAGAATTCAACACATGGGTTGCAAAATTGAAATAGACGGACATACTTAGTGAAAGTTTTAAAACATGAGAAAGATCATGGTCGTTCAACGTACATAGACCGACTGCGCTATCATGTATGGCTAATACCTTAGAACGCCTCATCACGTTCCGTTTATAACGGTGGATAGAAAATATACATCTACATCTACATCTCTACATTTATACTCCGCAAGCCACCCAACGGTGTGTGGCGGAGGGCACTTTACGTGCCACTGCCATTACCTCCCTTTTCTGTTCCGGTCGCGTATCGTTCGCGGGAAGAACGACTGCCGGAAAGCCTCCGCGCGCACATGAATCTCTCTAATTTTACATTCGTGATCTCCTCGGGAGGTATAAGTAGTTGGAAGCAATATATTCGATACCTCATCCAGAAACGCACCGTTTGGAAACCTGGACAGCAAGCTACACCGCGATGCAGAGCGCCTCCCTTGCAGAGTCTGCCACTTGAGTTTGCTAAACATCTCCGTAACGCTATCACGCTTACCAAAAAACCCTGTGAAGAAACGCGCCGCTCTTCTTTGGATCTTCTCCATCTCCTCCGTCAACCCGATCTGGTACGGATCTCACACTGATGAGCAATACACCAGTATAGGTCGAACGAGTGTTTTGTAAGCCGTCTCCTTTGTTGATGGACTACATTTTCTAAGGGCTCTCCCAATGAATCTCAAACTGGCACCCGCCTTACCAACAATTAATTTTATATGGTCATTCCACTTCAAATCGTTCCGCACGCATACTCCCAGATATTTTACAGAAGTATCTGCTACCAGTGTTTGTTCCGCTATTACATAATCATACAATAAAGGATCCTTCTTTCTATGTATTAGCAATACATTACATTTGTAATGTATGTTGTAATGTATGTAATGTGTTTGTAATGCATGTAATGTAAACTATGCTATTCGAGTTTAAAAGGGAATACCATGTGGGATGAGACGTGAATGGAGATTTAGAGTGAGCAGGGAGGCGCACTAGGATGGTCCATGCAGCTGTGCAAAGCCACTGCGCCAGAGTGACCAAGTGGTGTGCGCACGTGCCTAGTTAACAGGACACCCTGGTTGGTACAAATTTTCGTTCGTCGCTTCAATCTGCGTATACTCATAATACAGAATGAGACGACGAACACAACGCGTCACTGCACATTGAAAAAACGTTCCTGAGTAACGAATACCTGAGGCCTTTGACCACAGATTTTTCGAGAGCTTGCGATAATGTCATTAGACGTGAGACACTCGAAACTGCCATATATATATGGAAATTGAAATAAGAACACCGTGAATTCAATGTCCCAGAAAGGGGAAACTTTATTGACACATTCCTGGGGTCAGATACATCACATGATCACACTGACAGAACCACAGGCACATAGACACAGGCAACAGAGCATGCACAATGTCGGCACTAGTACAGTGTATATCCACCTTTCGTAGCAATGCAGGCTGCTATTCTCCCATGGAGACGATCGTAGAGATGCTGGATGTAGTCCTGTGGAACGGCTTGCCATGCCATTTCCACCTGGCGCCTCAGTTGGACCAGCGTTCGTGCTGGACGTGCAGACCGCGTGAGACGACGCTTCATCCAGTCCCAAACATGCTCAATGGGGAAGATATCCGGAGATCTTGCTGGCCAGGGTAGTTGACTTACACCTTGTAGAGCACATTGGGTGGCACGGGATACATGCGGACGTGCATTGTCCTGTTGGAACAGCAAGTTCCCTTGCCGGTCTAGGAATGGTAGAACGATGGGTTCGATGACGGTTTGGATGTACCGTGCACTATTCAGTGTCCCCTCGACAATCACCAGAGGTGTACGGCCAGTGTAGGAGATCGCTCCCCACACCATGATGCCGGGTGTTGGCTCTGTGTGCCTCGGTCGTATGCAGTCCTGATTGTGGCGCTCACCTGCACGGCGCCAAACACGCATACGACCATCATTGGCACCAAGGCAGAAGCGACTCTCATCGCTGAAGACGACACGTCTCCATTCGTCCCTCCATTCACGCCTGTCGCGACACCACTGGAGGCGGGCTGTACGATGTTGGGGCGTGAGCGGAAGACGGCCTAACGGTGTGCGAGACCGTAGCCCAGCTTCATGGACACGGTTGCGAATGGTCCTCGCCGATACCCCAGGAGCAACAGTGTCCCTAATTTGCTGGGAAGTGGCGGTGCGGTCCCCTACGGCACTGCGTAGGATCCTACGGTCTTGGCGTGCTTCCGTGCGTCATTGCGGTCCGGTCCCAGGTCGACGGGCACGTGTACCTTCCGCCGACCACTAGCGACAACATCGATGTACTGTGGAGACCTCACGCCCCACGTGTTGAGGAATTCGGCGGTACGTCTACCCGGCCTCCCGCATGCCCACTATACGCCCTCGCTCAAAGTCCGTCAACTGCACATACGGTTCACGTCCACGCTGTCGCGGCATGCTACCAGTGTTAAAGACTGCGATGGAGCTCCGTATGCCACGGCAAACTGGCTGACACTGACGGCAGCGGTGCACAAGTGCTGCGCAGCTAGCGCCATTCGACGGCCAACATCGCGGTTCCTGGTGTGTCCGCTGTGCCGTGCGTGTGATCATTGCTTGTACAGCCCTCTCGCAGTGTCCGGACCAAGTATGGTGGGTTTGACACACCGGTGTCAATGTGTTCTTTTTCCCATTTCCAGGAGTAATATATATATATATATATATATATATATATATATATATATATATATATATATATCTCAGAATAAATTTTTGGGACCGATGGCCGTAGTAGTCTGGTCCCTTCAATCCCACAAACCAACCAACCAATAAATTTTTAGAATTATTTATGGTTTACACGACCGTCTAGGATAGCCCACACATGGTGCCAAGCGCCTTCCGATGGATGTGATATTAATCCCCTTAAATACGCCCTACATGTCGCAGATCCGGAAATTATATTGGGTCCCAACGTTAAAAACCTTCGGTAAGCTAACGATGTACATGTAAACGCCCATTCACCAAGTTTTTGGGTGACAAAAGTATGACTAAACGATATATGTGAAATTCTTGCCAAGTGGAAGTTGGGCAATGGAGTTTGCCGCCAGAAAAATCCATGGTAGTGCTGCTCACAAGGCAAAGGCCGAAGCACTTATTAACAGAAACAGAACTTGGCCCATAATAATTTGCCATATGTCGCGTTTTAAACTGCCTGGAGTGTATCTTGACTGCAAATTACATTCGAGTCGTCATTCTGTGTAACTAATAGACATGGTAGGAAGTAGAACGAACATATTAAAAAATTACTAGGAACTGGTCAGGAGGGAAATGACGATAGTGCTGACCCTGTTCTTCATTCGTCTATCTTCGGCTATGAAAGCACTATATACGGTAATGCAGTGAAATCTGTTTTGCAAGAACTCGATTTTCTCCTTTATAAGGTGGTCCACCTAATCCGTGGCGCCATGAACTCAACTCCAACCATCGCACTCTTAGCAGAAGCTTCCGAATGAAGTCAGGAGGGAGAATATCTACTGTTTAACCATCATAACCTGCCTGGAAGCTTTAATTAATGCAGACGCCGGCCACGAAAGCCTACCCTTATAATATCACGCTTGTATACAGGGTGGTCCATTGATCGTGACCGGGCTAAATATCTCACGAAATAAGCGTCAAATGAAAAAACTACAAAGAACGAAACTTGTCTAGCTTGAAGGGGGAAACCAGATAGCGCTATGGTTGGTCCGTTACATGGCGCTGCCCTAGGTCAAACGGATATCAACTGCGTTTTTTAAAAATAAGAACCCACATTTTTTATTACATATTCGTGTAGTACGTAAATAAATATGAATGTATTAGTTGGACCACTTTTTTCGCTTTGTGACAGATGGCGCTGTAATAGTCACATTCATATGGCTCACAATTTTAGACGCACGGTTGGTCAGGTAGGTTTTTTAAATTAAAATACAGAACTTAGATACTTTTGAACATTTCATTTCGGTTGTTCCAATGTGATACAGGTACATTTGTGAACTTATCATTTCTGAGAACGCTTGCTGTTACAGCGTGATTACCTGTAAATACTAGATTAATGCAATAAATGCTCAAAATGTCCGTCAACCTCAATGAATTTGGCAATACGTCTAACGATACTCCTCTCAACAGCGAGTAGTTCGGCTTCCGTAATATTCGCACATGCATTGATAATGCGTTGACACATGTTGTCAGGCGATGTCGGTGGATCATGATAGCAAATGTCCTTCAACTTTCCCAACAGAAAAAAATCCGGGGACGTCAGATCCGGTGAACGTGCTGGCCATGGTGTGGTACTTCGACGACCAATCCACCTGTCATGAAATATGCTATTCAGTACCGCTTTAACCGCACGTGAGCTATGTGCCGGACATCCATCATGTTGTAAGTACATCGCCATTCTCTCATGTAGTGAAACATCTTGTAGAACATCGGTAGGACGTTACGTAGGAAATCAGTTTACATTGCACCATTTAGACGGCCATCGATAAAATGGGGGGCAATTATCCTTCCTCTCATAATGCCGCACCATACATTAACCCGCCAAGGACGCTGATGTTCCACTGTCGCAGCCATAGTGGATTTTCCGTTGCCCAGTAGTGCATATTATGCCGGTTTACGTTACCGCTGTTGGTGAACGACGCTTCGTCGCTAAATAGAACGCGTGCAGAAAATCTGTCATCGTCCCGAAATTTTTCTTGTCCCCAGTGGCAGAACTGTACATTACGTTCAAAGTCGCCGCCATGCAATTCCTGGTGCATAGAAATATGTTACGGGTGCAATCTATGTTGCTGTAGCATCCTCAACACCGATGTTTTTGAGGTTCTCGATACTCGCGCAATTTGTGTGGTGGTACTGATGTGCGGATTAACCGCGACAGGAGCTAAACCACCTACTTGGGCATCATCATTTGGTGCAGCTCGTGGTTGACGTTTCACACGTGGCTGAACACTTCCTGTTTCCTTAAATAACGTAACTATCCGGCGAACGGTCCGGACACTTGGATGATGTCGTCTAGGATACCGAACAGCATTCATAGCACACGCCCGTTGGGCATTTTGATTACAATAGCCATACATCAACACGATATCAACCTTTTCCGCAACTGGTAAACGGTCCATTTTAACACGGGGAATGTATCATGAAGCAAATGTGTGACTATTACAGTGCCATCTATCACAAAGCGAAAAAAATGGTCCAACTAAAACATTCATATTTCTTTACGTACTACACGAATATGTAATAAAAATGGGGGTTCCTATTTTTAAAAAAACGCAGTTGATATCCGTTTGACCTATGGCAGCCCCATCTAGCGGGCCAAGGATAGCGCCAACTGTTTTCCCCCTTCAAGCTAGACGAGTTTCGTTCTTTGCAGTTTTTTCGTTTGATGTTTATTTCGTGAGATGTTTAACACGGTCACTATCAATGGACCACACTGTATACACAGATGGGTCTAAAACAGGAGAGGGTATAGGATACGCCTCTTTCATCTCCTCTAATAATACGTGTCAAATGATTGCAGTTCCAACAGTCCAGCGGAGTTATTGGTCGTAAGAGACGCTATTTATTACGGGATATAGACGTTGAAGCTCATGTTGATACTTATGGACTATCAAAGTGTTATGCAGATATTACACAATCCAAAATTCGACAAGTGGACTAACAAATATATCATGAAAGCGTACCAAAATAGGACAGACGTTCACTTGATACGGACAACAGGACATCATTCAACTTTCTATAACGAAATAGTCGAGAGTCAGATGAAGAGGATAATCACAAACGGGCAGTTACACCTGACACCAATGTCTCATACTGATTTCAGATGTACCACGACTGGAATTGTGAATGGCATTCTTCTCAAAAACTTAGGGGCACACACCTAGAGGCCATACAGCCGGACATCTTTGTTCGAGCGTTGTCATGTGACGTCCATAATTCTCATGAGGCCGGGACTTCGATTTTATTCAGTACATCTGCTTCTTGGAAGTCGTGATCAGGTCGATCTGATCATATAATACTGACCTGCAGTATAAGGAAGCACAGCCAGATTATTCACCGATGAGTGGCGCATCTGCGAATGATCCCCCCCTTGACACGCGCTGGTGGTGCCAGCGGTAGTCGTAAATGGAAGCAATGCGCTGGCAGTGTGAGGTCGGGTGGAGGACGCCGGTGCGGTAACACAGTAATGCCTGGTGAATAGCAGTGGTTTGGGTTTTGGACTGCGTCGGTGCTCAGCTGGACTGGTGGCTAAAGCTGGCTGTGGAAATGTCTGACAGTTGTGTCTGACTTATGAGGTGTTGGGTGGGCACTGGATGTCCAGTAAATGTTTGGCTCTGAACTGTTCCGACGACAGTTGGCACCGACTGGTGAGCGATACCCCCGCAGCGGACTTGGGCCTCTAGATTGTGCTGACTGCGATTCTGTAACAGGAAACCACTTACTTGGACGAAGCGTTGTATTTCATCACAGTTTAAACCATTGCCGTCACAGTTGATTGTATCATAGGTTTTGAATATATGCTTGCTTTCGAGGCCTGTAGGTGGTCTATTAAAAATTTATTGTTTGATGCTTATGGATTACTCATAGAGTTTGTTTAAATGATTAGCTTATGATTCCAAAAAGTATCCTAATACACTCCTGGAAATTGAAATAAGAACACCGTGAATTCATTGTCCCAGGAAGGGTAAACTTTATTGACTCATTCCTGGGGTCAGATACATCACATGATCACACTGACAGCACCACAGGCACATAGACACAGGCAACAGAGCATGCACAATGTCGGCACTAGTACAGTGTATATCCACCTTTCGCAGCAATGCAGGCTGCTATTCTCCCATGGAGACGATCGTAGAGATGCTGGATGTAGTCCTGTGGAACGGCTTGCATTGCCATTTCCACCTGGCGCCTCAGTTGGACCAGCGTTCGTGCTGGACGTGCAGACCGCGTGAGACGACGCTTCATCCAGTCCCAAAGATGCTCAATGGGGGACAGATCCGGAGATCTTCCTGGCCAGGGTAGTTGACTTACACCTTCTAGAGCACGTTGGGTGGCACGGGATACATGCGGACGTGCATTGTCCTGTTGGAACAGCAAGTTCCCTTGCCGGTCTAGGAATGGTAGAACGATGGGTTCGATGACGGTTTGGATGTACCGTGCACTATTCAGTGTCCCCTCGACGATCACCAGAGGTGTACGGCCAGTGTAGGAGATCGCTCCCCACACCATGATGCCGGGTGTTGGCCCTGTGTGCCTCGGTCGTATGCAGTCCTGATTGTGGCGCTCACTTGCACGGCGCCAAACACGCATACGACCATCATTGGCACCAAGGCAGAAGCGACTCTCATCGCTGAAGACGACACGTCTCCATTCGTCCCTCCATTCACGCCTGTTTCGACACCACTGGAGGCGGGCTGTACGATGTTGGGGCGTGAGCGGAAGACGGCCTAACGGTGTGCGAGACCGTAGCCCAGCTTCATGGACACGGTTGCGAATGGTCCTCGCCGATACCCCAGGAGCAACAGTGTCCCTAATTTGCTGGGAAGTGGCGGTGCGGTCCCCTACGACACTGCGTAGGATCCTACGGTCTTGGCGTGCTTCCGTGCGTCATTGCGGTCCGGTCCCAGGTCGACGGGCACGTGCACCTTCCGCCGACCACTAGCGACAACATCGATGTACTGTGGAGACCTCACGCCCCACGTGTTGAGCAGTTCGGCGGTACGTCCACCCGGCCTCCAGCATGCCCACTATACGCCCTCGCTCAATGTCCGTCAACTGCACATACGGTTCACGTCCACGCTGTCGCAGCATGCTACCAGTGTTAAAGACTGCGATGGAGCTCCGTATGCCACGGCAAACTGGCTGACACTGACGGCGGCGGTGCACAAATACTGCGCAGCTAGCGCCATTCGACGGCCAACACCGCGGTTCCTGGTGTGTCCGCTGTGCCGTGCGTGTGATCATTGCTTGTACAGCCCTCTCGCAGTGTCCGGAGCAAGTATGGTGGGTCTGACACACCGGTGTCAATGTGTTCTTTTTTCCATTTCCAGGAGTGTAACTTATAAATTTCAGAAGGAATTATTGTTGTGTAAATGTATGCTTCTTATCAATGATTTATAAATTTATGTTTTTAAATTCAACTGACTGAAGGATTTATTTTAAACGTCCGCTTGGACGTACAATTTTAGATAAGTGTAATTAATTTTTAGTTCTAATAAATGTCTGAAAGTGTCAGTCTGCCTTTTGACACCCAGTCTTCGCTCCACTGCCCACTTAGTACACCATACAAGAAACTGATTGCAAGACGCTTTCCCCTACCTGCAAGTGTTACTTCCTTACCCTACAGATTCGATGAAAGAAAGTATAATTTGATAGCAGAACTGATGTACATATTAAACTTGGTTCTATAAGTCAGCTTGGTTCAATTAAGCGTGAGGAAACAACTCAGTCTGATCGAGAACTTATTTTTATGACTAAACACTTTTTTTATTCTTTTTTATATACAGTGACTTAAACAATCGTAACGAAGATAGTCAATATAAACCATTCTACGAACAGACATATGCATAATGTAAGATCCTTAGGATATTTTACTGTCCACAATGCTGACATTCTGTGAGTTTTTGTGTTAATTCTGAACAGAAATAACTATTGTTGGCTGTCTGGTCAATGTTCCCCAAAAACAAAATAAATAGGCCTGCTTGGCTAACAAAAAATCACATGGTGAAAGACGTCGAATATCTCGCGTAAACGTATCTCGAAAGTATCACTAAACCTATTGCCGGCACGGTAGCTCAGCGTGTTCGGTCAGAGGGCAGCTCGCCGTCTGTACTAATAAACTGAGTAAAAGAATCAACGATCAACTTGAACGGATGTCTTGTGACGTCCGCCCAGACCAAACGCAACAAACAGCACCGAACAAAAAGTAAAAAAAGAAAAGTGGGCAGAGCGCCAGCTTGTCACACCGGGGGGCGAAGGTTCGATTCCCGGCTGGGGCGGAGATTATCCGCTCAGGGACTGGGTGTCTGTGTCGTCTTCACCATCATTTCATCCTCATCAACGGGCAAGTCGCCGCAGTGGCTCCATTTCAAAAGACTTGCACAAGGCGATCAGATCTACCCGCCGGGAGGCCCTCGCCAAACGACATTCCGTTTCGCCTTCGTATACTAGATGCAGGTAAGTGATTTGCTCGATCAGTGGTTGATTAATACAACCCCATGATTTATACTAGGCCAACGGCCTTGCCGCAGTGGTAACACCGGTTCCCGTCAGATCACCGAAGTTAAGCGCTGTCGGGCTGGACTAGCACTTGGATGGGTGACCATCCAGTCTGCCGAGCGCTGTTGGCAAGCGGGGTGCACTCATATGAGGCAAACTGAGGAGCTACTTGATTGAGAAGTACACTGACATACGGCCGGGAGAGAGGTGTGCTGACCACATGCCCCTCCATATCCGCATCCAGTGACGCCTGTGGCCTGAGGATAACACGGTGGCCGGTCGGTACCGTTGGGCCTTCATGGACTGTTTGGGAGGAGTTTATACTTTATACTGGACGGCAAATGTCCAACAGAAAGTAATATCGAATGTGCTTCATTGTATGAAATACTTGCTCCTCTTGGAAGCCTTTATATAGGCAGCCTGCAACTGAGTTAGGATGGCCACGTGACTATTTTAGCCGTTTAGTAGTGTAGATACATGCGTGTTAGGGAAAAGCTATCGTTTGCACCAAAATAACTGGTGCGTAACCTAACTGTTTTTTTTCATTCATGAGATCCAGGAGGTAGTAACAGACAACGGAGTTCAGGTTAGTACAGTATTAGTCGACTTTTAAAAAGCCTCCAGTACAATCCTGCTCCGCCATATCACCTAATAACTATATTCGACATTCGGATTATCAGATCAAATTTTTGACTTGACTGAAAATGTCCTCTAGTAGAGTGTAAATACTGTACGGAAGTGTGTGCGTGATCCGCTCTGTGCAGACAGAGAGGTGTATGTTGTAAGTGTGTTTTCTGTCCAACGCCACCCGCACCTTCGATTGCCTGTCCTTTTAACTGAGCCTCTGTTTCTTTTTGTGTCTCTCATTACATGATGGGAAATCTCTCAGTATCGGTTTTTAACATTATATAAAACAAACGTTATATAAAAATAAACGCTAAATGTACGTTACGCCAGCCGGAGTGGCCGAACGGTTCTAGGCGCTTCAGTCCGGAACCGCGCTGCTGCTACGTTCGCAGATTCGAATCCTGCCTCTGGCATGGATGTGTGTGAAGTCCTTAGGTGAGTTAGGTTTAAGTAGTTCTAAGTCTAGGGGACTCATGACCTCAGCTGTTAAGTCCCATAGTGCTCAGAGACATTTGAACCATTTTGCACGTTACGTATGTATGTGTTGGTTGGTGCGTCACACGGTGCAATGCTTCTTACCACTATGCAATGTCAAGCGAGGCTTCTTGCATGTATGAAACTGTACGACGAGACCTCTCTATGTGGTTCTTAATAGGAAGACAACGCCAGAAGTGAAAGTAGCTGGCGGCATACCTCAAGCTAGTGTAGGACCACTGCTGCTCACCTTGTAATTAATGACGTGACAGATAACGTCTCTAGGTTCCTCAGGCTGTTCACAGACGATGTAGTTGTGTATAGGAATGTAACACTGCAAGAAAATTCTCAGGAAATACAGAAACACTTGGTGCTAATCTGTGCCTGGTCCAACAAATTAGCAGTTGATTATAAACATATAATAAGCATAAATAGATGAAAACTTCTCCGGCCCTGTGGCCGAGCAGTTCTAGGCGCTTCAGGCTGGAACCGCGCTGCCTCTATGGTCGCAGGTTCGAACTCTACCTCGGGCATGGATGTGTGTGATGTCTTTAGGTTAGTTAGGTTTAAGTAGTTCTAAGTTCTAGGGGAGTGATGACGTCAGATGTTAAGTCCCATAGTGCTTAGAACCATTTGAACCAACGAAAACTTCGTTACCCAGAAATAATTTTTAGTGGTGGAATGTCCACTGACTTGAAGAACGTCCCGGCAGATTATATATTTGTGCCAGATCAGGACTGGAACCCCAGACCTTCACTTTTCGTGACCAAGTGTTATAATGCGCCATCCATGGACGACTCACAATACACCCAACACAGTTACACTTCCGCCAGCACCTCGTACCTTCGTAACTTCACAATTCTCCGGCATACCTTACGAGACCAACGAAGAAAGGGTATTGTGAGAAATATTTTAACCGCTTCAAGTGAGTCCTTTTTTATCTTCTTTTTGCTCAAGAATTTCAGTGATGCTTTGAGATGTCCGCGCGGGAATGATGATGAAAGAATGTTGAAGAAACAGACAGAACGATGGCAAAAAAATGTTTAGCGTACATCCACGAAGATCACGGGGTCTCGCGTACGATTCCCATTCTTCGTTCGGGGACCAGATAGGCGTTTATTCAAAAGGTTCGAATGGCTCTAAGCACTATGGGACTCAACATCAGAGGTCATCAGTCCCATAGACTTAGAACTACGTAAACCTAACTAACCTAAGGACATCACACACATCCATGCCCGAGGCAGGATTCGAACCTGCGACCGTAGCAGCAGCGTGGTTGCGCAGTGAAGCGCCTAGAACCATTCGGCCACAGAGGCCGGCTGCGCGTTTATTGTCGTAATACCTTTATCTAACATTCACCACAAACATGCAAAAGTCGCCAATTGGGGTCGAATAGAACGACTTGTGCCACTAAAATAATTGCGTGGGTTCCGCAGCCAGAGCTAGTTGACGTAAGAATTTTGTGTGTGTCCTGCCTCTTCGTACTGAAACAACTACACTGAAGAAACCAGCGTTCCGGTCACGGTTACAGCAGCCTTCTTCTGGATCAACTGATGTGCTTCAACTGTACGGAGTTGCTCATATTTTGTCGTTGTTGCTTACCGAGCATGACGTTACGTCAGAATTTTAAAAAGGTCTTAGTTATGATTGGTCACTTTAGGCTGCGTACAGCGTTTGTCGTCAGTGGGTACAACCATAAATCGATGCCGACAGCCATGGCAAGAAACAAAAGGAAGCGAGCCAGACAAGGAATCGACGAACTGAAGCCAGCAGCGCGCTTACCTTACGTGAAAAATGTCACTGACTGGATTGGTAAACTTCTTCAACGGGTTGGTATCTAGCCCGTCTGCCACAGCAGCCCCACGTTCCAGGATGTGCTAGGCTCCACGAAGGACAAGATAGATGCTTTACACACTGGACGCGTGTTTTTTTTGTTTTTGTTTTTTTGTTTTTTGTTTTTGGTCATCAGTCTACTGACTGGTTTGATGCAGCCCGCCACGAAATCCTTTCCTGTGCTAACCTCTTCATCTCAGAGTAGCACTTGCAACCTACATCCTCAATTATTTGCTTGACGTATTCCAATCTCTGTCTTCATCTACAGTTTTTGCCCTCTACAGCTCCCTCTAGTACCATGGAAGTCATTCCCTCATGTCTTAGCAGATGTCCTATCATCCTGTCCCTTCTCCTTATCAGTGTTTTCCACATATTCCTTTCCTCTCCGATTCTGCGTAGAACCTCCTCATTCCTTACCTTAACAGTCCACCTAATTTTCAACATTCGTCTATAGCACCACACCTAAATTCTTCGATTCTCTTCTGTTCCGGTTTTCCCACAGTCCATGTTTCACTACCTTACAATGCTGTACTCCAGACGTACATCTTCAGAAATTTCTTCCTCAAATTAAGGCCGGTATTTGATATTAGTAGACTTCTTTTGACCAGAAATGTCTTTTTTGCCATAGCGAGTCTGCTTTTGATGTCCTCCTTGCTCCGTCCGTCATTGGTTATTTTACTGCCTAGGTAGCAGAATTCCTTAACTTCATTGACTTCGTGACCATCAATCCTGAAGTTAAGTTTCTCGCTGTTCTCATTTCTACTACTTCTCATTACCTTCGTCTTTCTCCGATGTACTCTCAAACCATACTGTGTACTCATTAGACTGTTCACTCCGTTCAACAGATCATTTAATTCTTCTTCACTTTCACTCAGGATAGCAATGTCATCAGCGAATCGTATCATTGATATCCTTTCACCTTGTATTTCAATTCCACTCCTGAACCTTTCTTTTATTTCCATCATTGCTTCCTCGATGTACAGACTGAAGAGTAGGGGCGAAAGGCTACAGCCTTGTCTTACACCCTTCTTAATACGAGCACTTCGTTCTTGATCGTCCACTCTTGTTATTTCCTCTTGGTTGTTGTACATACTGTATATGACCCGTCTCTCCCTATAGCTTACCCCTACTTTTTTTCAGAATCTTGAACAGCTTGCACCATTTTATATTGTCGAACGCTTTTTCCAGGTCGACAAATCCTATGAAAGTGTCTAGATTTTTCTTTAGTCTTGCTTCCATTATTAGCCGTAACGTCAGAATTGCCTCTCTCGTGCCTTTACTTTTCCTAAAGCCAAACTGATCGTCACCTAGCGCATTCTCAATTTTCTTTTCCATTCTTCTGTATATTATTCTTGTAAGCAGCTTCGATGCATGAGCTGTTAAGCTGATTGTGTGATAATTCTCGCACTTGTCAGCTCTTGCCGTCTTCGGAATTGTGTGGATGATGCTTTTCCGAAAGTCAGATGGTATGTCGCCAGACTCATATATTCTACACACCAACGTGAATAGTCGTTTTGTTGCCTCTTCCCCTAATGATTTAAGAAATTCTGATGAAATGTTATCTATCCCTTCTGCCTTATATGACCGTAAGTCCTCCAAAGCTCTTTTAAATTCCGATTCTAATATTGGATCCCCTATCTCTTCTAAATCGACTTCTGTTTCTTCTTCTATCACATCAGACAAATCTTCACCCTCATAGAAGCTTTCAATGTATTCTTTCCAACTATCTGCTCTGCATTTAACAGCGGAATTCCCGTTGCACTCTTAATGTTACCACCGTTGCTTTTAATGTCACCAAAGGTTGTTTTGACTTTCCTGTATGCTGAGTCTGTCCTTCCGACAGTCATATCTATTTCGATGTCTTCACATTTTTCCTGCAGCCATTTCGTCTTAGCTTCCCTGCACTTCCTATTTATTTCACTCCTCAGCGACTTGTATTTCTGCATTCCTGATTTTCCCCGAACATGTTTGTACTTCCTCCTCTCATCAATCAACTGAAGTATTTCTTCTGCTACCCATGGTTTCTTCGCAGCTACCTTCTTTGTACCTACCTTTTCCTTCCCAACTTCTGTGATGGACCTTTTTAGAGACGTCCATTCCTCTTCAACTGTGTTGCCTACAAGGTGGAATGTCACTGTGGAGAAGTGTACATCGGTGTAACCGGAAGGTGGATAGAAAAGCGCCATTGGGGAAGTTCTGCCGCTTGGTACAAGTCGTTATATTTGACTCCTTTTGGCGATCTGTGTATGTTTGTGATGGAAATGAAGGTATTAGGATAAGACACGCACACTCAGCCCCCTAACGAAGAAAATTTGTGAGCCAGCGGGGAACCGTAGTCGAGAGCCCGTGAAGATGTGCGTTACGTTCCTTCGGGGCAGCACACCAAGTCTGCAGTGTGTAAGTAGGCTGTTTAGGTCTTTTTATTTGTAACACCACCTCTGTATGAAAATCAGTGGCTGTGCCGTGTGTAGTCTGTGGCTGGTTGGCATTGTTGTAATACTCGCCATTGTAGCGTTGGGCAGTTGGCTGTTAGCGGCGCGTAGCGTTGCGCAGTAGGAGGTGAACCGCCAGCAGTGGTGGGTTTGGGGAGAGGGATGGCGGAGTTTTGAAATTTGTAAGAATAGATGTCATGAACTGCTATATATATTATGACTGTTAAGGTAAATACATTGTTTGTTTTCTATTAAAATCTTTCATTCGCTAACTATGCCTATCAGTAGTTAGTGGCTTCTGTAGTTTGAATCTTTTATTTAGCTGGCAGTAGTGGCGCTCGCTATATTGCAGTAGTTCGAGTAACGAAGATTTTTGGTGAGGTAAGTGATTTGTGAATCGTATAGGTTAATGTTAGTCAGGGCCATTCTTTCGTACGGATTTTTGAAAGTCAGATTGCGCTGCCCTAAAAATATTGTGTGTCAGTTTAAGCACAGACTTGTATAATTTTTCTAAGGGGACGTTTGAAGTGGCCGAACACCGGCAAGAAGAAACCTGCATACTGGCCAAGCAGGCATGTGTGACGAAATGCAAGATCAGAGACACCATAGAAATAATAAAGCGTTCTAACATGATGAACAGAGTGGATCTATTTCTAGAGGTTTTCCCCCTCCTGTCTGCCAGCCTGCTGGAGTCCAACAGGCTGCACCCACATGTGATGCGACCGCTACAGGCAACTCGTCGCCGCCGTCCGGCCTGCGCCCAGTACGAGGAAAAACAGGAGTCCACGCCTCATTCGCCGATGAGCACCAGTCACGGCAGAGAATGCAGGAAGCATTAGACAACAGCAGACCCCCACTCCCTCCACCGTGGCAACCTGTTACAATAAAGTTCCAGCTCCTTCCGCCTGAAATGACCAATCATAACAACGACATTTAAAATTTTTTACGTAGCATCACACTCAGTAAGCAGCAGTGACTAAATACACTACTGGCCATTAAAATTGCTACACCACGAAGAAGACAAACAGCAGTTAACCGGCGTTGCCTGGTGAAACGTTGTTGTGATGCCTCGTGTAAGGAGGAGAAAGGCGTACCAGTCATGTTTCCGACTTTGATAAAGGTGGGAATGTAGCCTATCGCTTTTGCGGTTTATCGCATCGCGACATTGCTGCTCGCGTTGGTCGAGATCGAAAGCAAAATATAGAATCGGTGGGTTCAGAACGTTAATACGGAACGCCGTGCTGGATCCCAACGGCCTCGCATCACTAACACTCGAGATGACAGACATCTTCTGCGCATGGCTGTAAAGGATCGTGCAGCCACGTCTCGATCCCTGAGTCAACAGACAAGACAACAACCATCTGCACGAACCGTTCAACGACGTTTGAAGCAGCATGGACTTTCAGCTCGGAGACATGACTGCGATTACCCTTGACGCTGCATGACAGACAGGAGCGCCTGCAATGGTGTACTCAGCGACGAACCTGGATGCACGAATGGCAAAACGTCATTTATCGGATGGATCCATGTTCTGTTTACAGCATCATGATAGTCGCATACGTGTTTGGCGACATCGTGGTGAACGCACATTGGAAGCGTGTACTCTTCATCGCCATACTGGCGTATCACTGGGCGTGATGGTACGGGGTGGCATTGGTTACACGTCTCTGTCACCGCTTGTTCGCATTGGCGGAACTTTGAACAGTGGACGTTACATTTCAGATGTGTTGCAACCCAGGCTCTAACCTTCATTCGATGCCTGGGAAACCCTACATTTCAGCAGGATAATTCATGACCACATGTTACAGGTCCTGTACAGGCCTTTCTGGATACAGATATGTTCGACTGCTGCCCTGGCCAGCACATTCTCCAGATCTCTTAGCAACTGAAAACTTCTGGTCAACAGAGGCCGAGCAACTGGCTCTTTACAAAACGCCAGTCACTACCCTTGATGAACTGTGGTGTCGTGTTGAAGCTGCATGGGTAGCTGTACCTGTAAATGCCATCCAAGCTCTGTTTGACTCAATGCCCAGTCGTATCAAGGCCATTATTACGGCCAGAGGTGGTTGTTCTGGGTACTGATTTCTCAGGATCTATGCAACCAAATTGCTTGAAAATGTAACCACATGTCAGTTCTAGTATAATATATTTGTCCAATGAATACCCATTTATCATCTGCATTTCTTCTTGGTGTAGTAATTTATTGGCCAGTAGTGTGTAAGCGACTCTACACAGTTAAAGCACATTAGTAGGCCCAGAAAAAGGCCATTCTAACCTTGGCTGTTACGTTGGTTTCTCCAATATAATTGTTTATGTTATTACGACCCTCAGAAACCCTTTATGTCAAATTACCAATAATACGATACGATCATTTCCTTTGAGCTTAGTCTATAGAGTAGCTGCTCGCGATAAGCAAAGGTCTCCGCTTCGGGTCTCAGTCCGACATAGTCACACAGTTTGCGAGGAAGAAACGTCCACATCATAAACTAGCACAGAGAGCTGCATCAAACCAGTCTTAGTACTGACGACCACAACAAAAATAAGTTTGGGTCAGGTATAAGTGATGGCGGATGGGTGTAACCACAAAGCCATAATCAACACCGCATGGTGCAGTAAGGGTTTTGTACAGCCGTGATAGGGTCTCTGGGATACCGTTACATTTTCCGTTTGTTTTCTGTCTTTTTTCTTGTGTGGGCCAAGCCAGGTCCATAGAGCGGGACTGGGAGACAAACGGCCCCTGCGCTGTGGTGGGTGGCGGAGCACAGGTTGCCGCAGCGGGGGGCCGGCGGGGTCGCGGCCTTGAACCCTGAGGGCCGAGGCTGCGACACGCGCGGCCTCTGGTAGCGGCCTTCCCAACCAAGGACGTCAGCGCCGCCCGAGTCCGGCTCCTGGTCCGCCAGGGCGGCATTGTTCTCTGTCCGTCATGTGTTTACATGCCCAAAGCTATAGCGGGCGTTACACTGTGGTATAGAGGCAGCTAGTAATAACTTAATTGGGATAAATAACCAGTAACTGAGAAATTGCAGTTGATGGTATAACCATTTACCTCCACTTTAAAAGTTTTGAAAACATTTTTGGAGAAATCCGGCGATCACATCCTAATAACGGAAATTAATCCAGATGGCAAGGAATGTTTACTACACTACTGGCCATTAAAATTGCTGCAATAAGAAGAAATGTAGCTGATAAACGGGTATTCATTGGACAGATATGTTAAACTAGAACTGACATGTGATTACATTTTCACGCAATTTGGCAGCAGAGATCCTGAGAAATCAGTCCCTAATACAGCCTCCTGTGGCCGTAATAACGGCACTGATACGCCTGGGCATTGAGTCGAACAGAGCTTTGATGGAGTGAACAGGTACAGCTGCCCTTGCAGCTTCAACACGATACCACAGTTCATCAAGAGTAGTGACTGGCGTATTGTGACGAGCCAGTTGCTCGGCCACCATTCAAATGGTTCAAATGGCACTGAGCACTATGGGACTCAACTGCTGTGGTTATCAGTCCCCTAGAATTTAGAACTACTTAAACCTAACTAACCTAAGGACATTACACACATCCATGCCCGAGGCAGGATTCGAACTTGCGGCCGTAGCAGTCGCACGGTTCCGGACTGCGCGCCTAGAACCGCGAGACCATCGCGTCGGCCACCATTGACCAGACGTTTTCAGTTAGTGAGAGATCTGGAAAATGTACTGGTCAGGGCAGCAGTCGAACATTTTCTGTATCCATAAAGGTCCGTACAGGACCTGCAACATGCGGTTGTGCATTATCCTGCTGAAATGTAGGGTTTCCCAGGGATCGAATGAAGAGGATGTAACACAACTGAATTGTAACGTCCACTGTTCAATTTGCCGACAATGCGAACAAGAGGTGACCGAGACGTGTAACCAACGGCACCCCATACCATCACACTGGGTGATACACCAGTATGGTGATGACGAATACACGCTTCCTATGTGCGTTTACCGCGATGTCTCCAAACACGGATGCCACCATCATGATGTTGTAAACAAAACCTGGATTCATCCGAAAAAAGTCGTTTTGCCATTCGTGCACCCAGGTTCGTCGTTGAGTACACCATCGCAGGCGCTCCTGTCTGTGATGCAGCATCAAGGGTAACCGAAGCCATGGTCACCGAGCTGGTGGTCCGTGTTGCTGCAAACGCCGTCGAACTGTTCGTACTGATGGTTGTTGTCTTGCAAACGTCCCCATCTGTTGACTCAGAGATCGAGACGTGGCTGCACGATCCGTTACAGCCTTGCGGATAAGATACCTGTCATCTCGACTACTAGTGATCCGGGGCCGTTGTGATCCAGCACGGCGTTCCGTATTAACGTCCTGAACCCACCGATTCTATATTCTGCTAACAGTCATTGAATCTCGACCAACGCGAGCAACAATGCCGCGATATGATGAACCGTGATCGCGATAGGCTACAATCCAGCCTTTATCAAAGTCGGAAACGTGATAGTACGCATTTCTCCTCCTTACACGAGGCATTGCAACAACGTTTCACCAGACAAAGCCGGTCAACTGCTGTTTGTGTATAAGAAATCGGATGTAAACTTTCGTCATGTCAGCACGTTGTAGGTGTCGCCACCGGCGCCAACCTTGTGTGAATGCTCGGGAAAGCTAATCATTTGCATATCACAACATCTTCTTCCTGTGGGTTAAATTTCGCGTCTGCAGTACGTCATCTTTGTGGTGCAGTGTTTTTAATGGCCAGTTGTGTAAAAAGTTACCAGTTTCGATCATCCAGTGTTCTTCTTCAGAACTTCAACCATACTCGTGGTCAATGCCCACGGTGCAGGAACCGCTTAATAGAAAATAAATCATTTTAATTACTTTCCATAACGTGCACCATGTATTTAAGAAGTACACAGTTCGGTATCATCATAACGTGATCTCGGATATTCTGGTTTCCTCAGACTTCTCGGGCAAAGTTGTCGGCAGCCTTATGTGAATAGTTAGCTGCCTGAATGTTCCATGCCTCATAATTACGAAATCTTGCTATGACACCGAATAGTTTTCGAGGTGTAGTGCATCTTGTCAGTGGATAGCAACTCATTTCGTAAGACCTTTTTCATGCTTACAGTGTTTTATACTGAACTATGTTCAGCGTCTCCTTCCCCTCTCTTACAGGCACACACACACACACACACACACACACACACACAAACACACACACACACTCGTGCTACATCTACATCTACATTTTTATTCAGCAAGCCACCCAACAGTATGTGGCGGAGGGCACTTTACGTACCACTGTCATTACCTCTCTTTCCTGTTCCAGTCTCGTATGGTTCGCGGGAAGAACGACTGTCTGAAAGCCTCCGTGCGCGCTCTAATCTCTCTAATTTTACATTCGTGATCTCCTCGGAAGGTATAAGTAGGGGGAAGCATATATTCGATACCTCATCCAGAAACGCACCTTCTCGAAACCTGGCGAGCAAGCAACACCGCGATGCAGAGCGCCTCTCTTGCAGAGTTTGTCACTTGAGTTTGTTAAACGTCTCCGTAACGCTATCACGGTTACCAAATAACCCTGTGACGAAACGCACCGCTCTTCTTTGGATCTTCTCTATCTCCCCCGTCAACCCGATCAGGTACGGATCCCACACTGACGAGCAATACTCAAGTATAGGTCGAACGAGTGTTTTGTAAGCCACCTCCTTTGTTGATGGACTACATTTTCTAAGGACTCTCCCAATGAATCTCAACCTGGTACCCGCCTTACCAACAATTAATTTTATATGATCATTCCAAAAAAATGGTTCAAATGGCTCTGAGCACTATGGAACTTAACATCTGTGGTCATCAGTCTACTAGAACTTAGAACTACTTAAACTTAACTAACCTAAGGACATCACACACATCCATGCCCGTGGCAGGATTCGAACCTGCGACCGGAGCAATCGCGCGGTTCCGGACTGAGCGCCTAGAACCGCTAGATCACCGCGGCCGTCTAAATGATCATTCCACTTCAAATCGTTCCGCACGCATACTCCCAGATATTTTATAGAAGTAACTGCTACCAGTGTTTGTTCCGCTATCATATAATCATACAATAAAGGATCCCTCTTTCTATGTATTCGCAATACATTACATTTGTCTATGTTAAGGGTCAGTTGCCACTCCCTGCACCAAGTGCCTATCCGCTGCAGATCTTCCTACATTTCGCTACAATTTTCTCATTCTGCAACTTCTCTGTATACTACAGCATCATCCGCGAAAAGCCGCATGGAACTTCCGACACTATCTACTAGGTCATTTATATATATTGTGAAAAGCAATGGTCCAATAACACTCCCCTGTGGCACACCAGAGGTTACTATAACGTCTGTAGACGTCTCTCCATTGATAACAACATGCTGTGTTATGTTTGCTAAAAAACTTCGAAATTTTTCTCTTGGAGTGGATGGAATTGTCTAGCAAATACGATTTCCGTTTCTGTCTGAGGTTCATTTTGTTGTCCATTTAACTATTAACATCATTCGGTAAGCGGTCAAAAATTTACATGGCTGAATACCTCCCTCTTCTCGGTGCCACACGAAATCTGACTGAAGCTTAGTGTAAATCTTTCAGAATTAATGTTACTTTGTATCTACCCTGTGATCAATGTTCAAAACAACTTTATAAGGGAATGGATGTATTGTGGACGAGAACGCCGCAATCACGATGCATTACTCACTCATGAAGTTTAGCGTGGTACAGTATAAAACACTGCATACATGGAAAATAACTTAAGGGAACATGCAAATGATCAGGGCGTGTTGTCTTCTTTTCCACTGAAAAGACACACTGTAACAATAAAACTGTTCCACATCTTAGCAAGAGTACCTATTTACGACAAATGGAACATGTAAATAGCTAACTAACTAAGGATACTCTGCCATTCCCAATAATGCAAGAGCCGACAAGTGCTATAATTATCGCACAGCCAGCTTAATAGCTCATTCATCCAAGTTGCTGACAAGAATAATATACAGAAGAAGGAAAACAAAATTGTGGATCTATCAGACGTCGATCAGTTTGCTTTTAGGAAAGCTAAAAACACGGTAGCTGCAGTTCTGACGTTGTGGTTGTATATGGACGCAAAACTGAAGAAAAATCAAAACACGTTCATAGGATTCGTCCACCTGAAAAAAGCGTTCCACAGTGTAAAATTGTGCAATATATTCGAAATCCTGAGTAAACTAGGGGTAAGCTATTGGGAAAGACGGGTAATACACAATATGTTCAAGAACCAAGGGGGAACATTAAGACTAGAAGATCAAGAAAGAAATGCACAGATTGAAAAGGTTGTAAGAAAGGCTGTAATCTTTCACCCCTACTGTTCAATCTATACATCGAAGAAGCAATGAGGGAAATAAAAGAAAGATTCAAGAGTGGGACTAAAATTCATTGTGAAAGGATATTAATCATAAGATTAGCTGGTGACTTTGCTACCCTCAGTGAAAGCGAAGAAGGACTGCAGGATGTTTTGAATGGAATGAACAGTATAATGAGCACAGAACTTGAGCTGACAGTAAACAGAAGGAAGGCGAAAGTGATGAGAACTAGTCGAAATGAGAACAGCGAGAAACTTAACGTTAGGCCAAATGGTGACGAAGTAAGTGAAGTTAAGGAATTCTGCTACCTGGGCAGCGAAATAACCAGCGACGGTCGGAGCAAGGATGGCATAAAAAGCAGATTAGCACTGGCATTGACAAACAGTATCAAACACGGACCTCAAACTTGAGGAAAACATTTTTGAGAATATACATTTCCAGCACAGCATTGCGCGGCAGTGAGACGTGGATTGTGGGAAAATAGGAACAGAGGAGAGTAGAAACATCTGAAATGTGGTGATGAAGAAGAATGTTGAAAATTAGGTAGACTGATAACGGTAAAGAATGAGGAGGTTCTCCGCAGAATTGGCAGGGAAAGGAATATATGGAAAACACTGACAAGGAGAAGGGACTGGATGACAGGACACCTATTAAGACATCAGTGAATAACATCAGTGGTACTGGAGGGAGCTGTCGAGAGTGAAAA
The DNA here is from genome assembly GCF_023897955.1 of Schistocerca gregaria. Taxonomy (NCBI): domain Eukaryota; kingdom Metazoa; phylum Arthropoda; class Insecta; order Orthoptera; family Acrididae; genus Schistocerca; species Schistocerca gregaria. The sequence goes on along the minus strand of NC_064920.1, from coordinate 1,158,265,787 downwards.
CTATGGACTGAATACATTCAGCAAATACAAACATCATTATAAGCTTTGCATCACCTCGGTTCCGAGAGTTCAGGATCGTGTACAGATAATTAGAATAGAGATCAACATAAACATCATTTCCCCCCTTTTAAATGCTTATGAGAACCACACATTACATGTTGTGCCACTATACAGCGAGACCTTCAGATAGTGGTCCAGACTGCTGTACACACCGGTACCTCCAACACCAGTAGCACGTCCTTTTGCATTGATGCATGCCTGTATTCGTTGTGGGATACTATCCACAAGTTCATCAAGGCACTGTTGGTGCTGTTCGGACATGTCCGAAAGAACAGATACCATCTTCATATATACGTAGTTGAGGCTCACCTGGCCCCCTGCGCACTTCGTGAACTTTGTAGAAACTGCCACCAGTCTCTGCGTCAACGCAAGTTCGAGTAATCATAAACTGTGCTCGGCCTACTCCGAGTTGGATAGTAACTTAGTATGGTCCTAGAGGTTGGGGGCAATTGTCTTCCTTCGATTTGTAAATTTAATTACCCAGCTAATTACATGGGGTCTTACAGTTTAGTGTGGAGTCCAAATCAAGATGCAACAGCTGTCAAGATAATAAATCATTGTCAGTTGAGAGTGAGGCAGGGGACTGAATCAAGTACTTTGAAAAGATACACACTTTTCACTGTACCATACGTGGAGTTTTCTTCCCACTACAGCAACAGTTGGAGAGTAGTAATTGGCCTCTGTCAACTGTGTAGGATCTAATTCTGCAGGCCACTTTCTACGACTACACATTACTGTAACGCACTGGAGGGGCGAACACTGACTTGGTTCTGTCTGAGGCTGTTCGTTGTCGTTTCCACTGGCCACTTTGATGGTTATTTCACATATTCATCTAGTCGTCCACTGACCTGGGCTAACCAGCCAAAAAATGTAGTTCTGAATGCACAGTTTGTTCAACTTTTACAGTTATTATTTAAAAAAAAAATGCGTGAAAGCAATGCAATTGAAGGGAGTCATCTCAAAGTAAACATCTAAAAATTTGATATAGTGTGAGTGCTCAAGCTACTTCTGCTACCGATAGTAAAACAATAGTGTTCTAACGGTACTCAAACGACAAAACAAAGAACGCAAAGCACAACTTAATAGCACACCTGATTATCTCTGTCTCAAGTAGCCACGAAAGCTATGGAAGAAGCTAAGAGTCATGTAATGGAAGTTAGATCTACTTCTAAAAAGTATATTTATTTATTCTAAAACTGAAGAATATGAGTCAAAAAGTTATTTTTCAACAGAACGTTTAGTTTTACTTTTATGAAACAGAAGTTAATTGCATTAACTCTGCTCTTAGCAAAAGCTGATTTTGCTATTCAATTTCAGGAAGTATTATAAAAATGTTGGCAGTGAAAGCTACAACTAATCTATTTTTCGCAGAATCTGATTTTACTCTAAAATTGAGCAAATAATTAACAGACTTGGAGAGCGAAAGGACTAAATGAGTTCACCTGTAAATCAGTTGAACCAACTGGCTGATATTTACACCTAGGAGGATCAATATAGAAGGATGACTGTATGGAAGGAACAGCACAAGTATGTCATTATCTGTGCAGCTCGCTGATGAAAAAGAAAATTAAATCGAACTGGAGATACGTCAGCAATCTAGATTGCAGATAACGGATGTCTGTCACCTCCGATCCAAGAGGTGCAGCAACCACACATGGCCAACATCTTTCTTCTCTGCACAACTCGAACGTCCTCCATGAAAATTTCCTTCCTCCTGCTCAGTTACCACCCTCTCAAAAAATCACAGGTAGAATTCTGAATCTATGCCATTGTCAACGTGACAGCCAAAAATGGCACATAATTTTCGAAAAGTCGGGAAAAACACTGAAAACATTGCCCCTCCTTCATGCACCACACACTATTTCCTTTACGAAGTTGATAGCACAATGAAACCATGTTATTTCCGATGGGACAGTTCGTCGGCGCCCTACGTTATGCGAACCGACGCAATCTCATTAGCTGAATCCATATTTTGGAGCGAGAAACAAGAGGCACCGACCCCAACTATTTTACTGGAGCCGGGGCATCGATCCTCAAGATGCAACCAGAGAGAACCTTGGTTATTGTGCCCCAGAAGTGGCGGGGCAGTCCAATACTCAAAGAGACGGAAGTGCTGGGTGTTACGGACGCCAGAGTTAGACCGCCCACAAGGCAGGGATGGTTGAAGCGGTAATATTTACCGATGGCCTTCTCTGTCGCTAAAACAGGATCCTTAGGCCAACCGGTGACTGACAGGTGGATGTAAAGCTTCGCTCCTTCAACTCACAGTTAACAGACCTACAACTATAAATTGAATAATATGCTGATCGAAAAAATGAATCCATTTCGCATAGCGATATGTGACGGGCATGCCACACAACGTAACCATTAAAGTGGTCATGTACGAAGTTTGGTAAGCAGTGGCTTGAGGCGCCATATACTGCTAGATGCTTTGCTTCTGTTCCCGCTGCATTCTCTTCTGTGGGGCTTCCTTCGCTCCCAGACTAGCCTTTACGAAAGTGTTCGCGCGGGCAGGGACTAGAACCCTGGACCATTAGGTTAAAGAAAAAAATCTAATGCTCTACTGACTGAGCTACTCACTGCTTACGGTCCGGATAAGTTTATTTCTAACGGAACAACAGTTTTTACATAATTTTGATAATGGTTCTTTGCTCTCAGTTTCTGAAATACCGCATCACAACATTAATTTTGTCGTTCAAAATCGAGAACACTGTCTTCAACTAACATATCATCTGCACTTTCACTGCTATTGTCAGTCTGTCACTGCATCAAAATAAATCGCTTCCTCAAGCCACGCCAGAACTTCCTCTTCCTTTATTCTGCAGAGTACATCGTGTGAAACTGAAAATACGACAACCTGTCACAGCTACTCGTTTTGCTGTTAGAGCCGTAGTGATTTCAGAGGGAACCACCACAATAATTGTAAAACTAAATACACAAATTTATTTATTATCGCTATACTAAAACAGGACCGTTTTGTGTACCTAATACATGCCCAAAACAAGTCTTATAGGGACAGATTCAGTTACAACTTGAAAACAAAGACAATCACGCAATGTATGCAAAAATGAGTGCTACGTTTGTTCGTCTAACTGCAAAGATTCGCAACATATGACGTTGCTCTAGCTACAACCGCTACAGGGAAGTATCTACTGTTGATGTAAAGAGTGATTACAGACGTACCTATTACTCGTACGCCACGAAATGAGAAAATCCTAGGTGGCTTCAAAAGGAAAGGATAACGTTTTTACCTGCTCCTGCAATTCGAGGAATGTTAATACGAAATTTTTTTGACATCTATTCAGAAAGACTGAGAAGAAAAGTTATCCCATGATAATGAAAGTTCGACCTAACATTGTGGGAAAATGAATACATTTCTTAATGATTGTTTTCCAGCGTTATTTCACAACTTGTTGGATACCCTGGATTTGATCATGTAAGGATGTAATTTCAGCTCTTTGAGTCAAAAATGGAAAATCTTATTACTTTTTGAGTGTCGAATCAGGTGAATGGTGAAATTTATATAACGCTAAATGTAAGAAGTAAAATTATTATTAGTAGTATTATTATTTAGTCACATGCAAATTGAATACTAATAATGAAATACCGTTCGCTCTAGCCAGTTTCGGTTTCCTCCACGTATTAATGTGCAATGTCTGTGGCGTAGTATGGGCTGTAGCAAAGTCGAATGGTATGAGTGATGTACACGTGATTTTTGTTTCTTTTGTGTTTTGTTTGTAGGGCACGATGAAGAGACTGAAGAAGAAGCATGCTGGAGAGGGACGACGGGAGTGGTCCGAGACTGCAATGAGGCGAGCAGTTTCAAGTGGTTTGGACGGCAAAATGACCGAAAGGGCTGCTGCCGATCGGTTTAATGTTCTTAGAACTGTACGACAAGGCAGCTGAATGTCAGTTTTAGGGAATCAGCTCACATCTAAGACACCTAATATGGAGTTTTGCAAACAACATTTGAGGAAATTACGAAGAAATAGTTGTAGCACAAATGAGAGATTTTGATTCCACGTTAATGCCGACACCTATGACTGAGTTTCAAACGGTTTCTTACCGATTGACAGCAAATGTGGAACTGCCTCACAGATTTAACAGACAGTTTATCAGGTAAGGATTTCTGTCAAAAATGTGTGAAAAAACACCTAGAACTGACTTCCAGAAAACATCAGTCCACAACCCTAATGTGTTGTGTTAAGTTCATTCAACTTCAAGTCGAACGTTTTTTTAACCGGCTGTTTTTTATTGTCTTGTAGTTTGGATACGTCAACAGATAAATTTATTTGTTTACCACAGAAACACCGTTTTCATTCAAAAACCTACGTTTTGCTGTATGTCTCATACTGCTATTCTTAACAGCTCGAGCTGCAATCCCGGAAAATATTTTCAGCATGTGTTTTGCTTTAGTTCGAAATCTTTTTTTCTCCATTTATGTCAAAAAAATTTTCAAGTACATGTTTTGTGCAGTTATACCTTATTTCAAGCTAACAACAAAAGTAAAACTCTGAACATAGTTGCTAAGGTCCAGTGACCGTGTCAGAATTATATTAGAGCACATAAGCCCTCGGTCACAAGTTTGTAAAAAGTCTTGTTGTAACCCTTGTTCACTAAAGTACGAGCAGCCCTTAGCGGCTCGCCATCTTACTTACAACTATTCAAGACGTCGCCTTTTCGGCTTAGATCTTTTTTAATATGTGAATTGTAAGTACTGCATCTTTTTCCAGTCAGTACAAACTTTAATTTTATTAATGTATTATATACTTAATATGTTTTACAACAGTTGGTCTAATTCTGAAGACGACGCTCATAGTAGCGTCGAAACCTGATCAATTTTGGCTGGGTATGTGTGACCGAGGGCTTATTTGTTCTAATATAACAACAAAAGCTAAATACGAATCGTGGCTTAAGTGGATAGCTGCTGTTCCTCAACCTGTAAATATTTTGAGAAAAAGTAATTTATGTATACTTCTTGTCAAAATTAGTTTTTGGCTCACAACACATTTTCACGAACATTGAATCAGCGGTTCTGTTAATAGGTCATGTCATTAGGTTTGAACTTCTTCTTCTTCCGTATCCGGATGCACCAATTATATCTTCCCTTCCCAGTAATTAGCAACGTAGTTTGCTTTATCATTGACTTTCAAAATATAATCTTTAGTGCATGTCTTCCGAAGTAAGAGTGATTTCAGGTGTGCCGCAGGGGAGTGTCATAGGACCGTTGCTATTCACAATATACATAAATGACCTGGTGGCTGACATCGGAAGTTCACTGAGGCTTTTTGCAGATGATGCTGTGGTGTATTGAGAGGTTGCAACAATGGAAAATTGTACTGAAATGCAGAAGGATCTGCAGCGAATTGACGCATGGTGCACGGAATGGCAATTGAATCTCAATGTAGACAAGTGTAATGTCATGCGAATACATAGAAAGATAGGTCCCTTATCATTTAGCTACAAAATAGCAGGTCAGCAACTGGAAGCAGTTAATTCCATAAATTATCTGGGAGTACGCATTAGGAGTGATTTAAAATGGAATGATCATATAAAGTTGATCGTCGGTAAAGCAGATGCCAGATTGAGATTTATTGGAAGAATCCTAGGGAAATGCAATCCGACAACAAAGGAAGTAGGTTACAGTACGCTTGTTCGCCCACTGCTTGAATACTGCTCAGCAGTGTGGGATCCGCATCAGATAGGGGTGATAGAAGAGATAGAGAAGATCCAACGGAGAGCAGCGCGCTTCGTTACAGGATCATTTAGTAATCGCGAAAGCGTTACGGAGATGATAGATAAACTGCAGTGGAAGACTCTGCAGGAGAGACGCTCAGTAGCTCGGTACGGGCTTTTGTTAAAGTTTCGAGAACATACCTTCACCGAAGAGTCAAGCAGTATATTGCTCCCTTCTACGTATATCTCGCGGAGAGACCATGAGGATAAAATCAGAGAGATTAGAGCCCACACAGAAGCATACCGACAATCCTTCTTTCCACGTACAATATGAGACTGGAATAGAAGGGAGAACCGATAGAGGTACTCAGGGTACCCTCCGCCACACACCGTCAGGTGGCTTGCGGAGTATGGATGTAGATGTAGATGTAGATGTAGATCTTGGCAAATCAGTAGGTGGTCCAAGTCCTGTATTGCTCCGCATTCACACCTATCGCTATCACTGTAACCCCATTTAAATAGGTTTGATTTGCACCCAGTTACTCTAGTACGCAGCCGGTTTAATGACCTCCAAGTTGTAAAAGGTAGTTTAAATCCTGCAGATCCCTCCTCAAGTAGTTCCATTGTAGAGTGTGGCACCATTTCTTCCCAAAGAGATAGCCGCCTTGCGACGGGCTTAGTGGCGAGCTCTTCAGTAGTTTCAATGAAACTCCTGCGGGATTTCAGCCGGACACGTTGTTTTCGGTGCATATGCATCGGGTGTCGAGGATCATTCTTTTGTTTTGATCTTTCGATCTCGGGGCTACATGTCTGCGGATAGTGGGTGGTGCTATGCCGATGATGGGATAAATGATGTCTGTGGGAGTTGGTTTGAGGCATCCTGTGGCAATACGTACAGTTTCGTTTACGGCGACGTCAACTTGCTTAGTGCGAGCAGAGTTCCTCCAAACTGGCGCCGCAAATTCCGCTGCTGAGATACTCAGCACCAGACCCGTCGTGGGCAAAACATGTGGTTGAGCTCCCCACGATGAACCTGTTAGCTTCCGCAGTATGTTGTTCCTGGCACAGACCTTTTTTTTAATGTGACAGTGCTGCTTAAAAGTAAGTGCTCTGTCCAATGTTGCTCCCAGGTATTTTGGGCTGTTTGAATGTTTCAGCTCTTCCCCTGGCCACATGACTCGGAGTTTCCGTTTGGCTTGTTTGTTCCTAAGATGGAAGGCGGATACTTGAGATTTACTATGGTTTGGTTTGAGATTATTGCCGTCGTAATAGGTAGCAAGTTCTGTTAAGGCCCCTGTGAGATTCTCCTCCACTTGTTCAAAGGTTTTATCCTGTGTGGCCACTGCTGCATCATCAGCATATATGAACATTCGTGTCTGGTGGCTGATGGGAAGATCATTGGTATAGATGTTAAATAATATTGGAGCCAAGACACTACCCTGTGCAAGTCAATTTTTCTGTGTCCTCCATCGGCTGTTTTTAGATTGTAAGGTTACATAGTAGCGTCTGTTCTGTAGCATGCATATCACGAACATAGAAAGGGTGTAGTCCTTAGCGACATTATACACCTTCTGGGTAAGCAACTTATGGTCAACTGTGTCACATGCTGCACTGAGATCCAGGAATGCCACCCCAGTTACTTCTCTTCTCTGATAGCCGTCTTCGATGTACTGTGTGAGATTAAGGATTTGGCCACAGCATGATTTTCTTGGTAGAAATCCAGCTTGTTCGTTAATGAGGGCTTTGTCCACATAATCAGCTATGCGTTTGAGGATAATTCGCTCCAGAATTTCAAATAAATGACAAAGCAGTGAGACAAGCCGAAAATTTTTAGCTTCAGCTGGGTCTTTCCCTGTTTTTAGTAACGCAGTAACCCGAGCTTTCCTCCACAGTTTGGGAATTTGCATTCTTGTAATATAGTTATTCATTAGCTCTAGGATCCATGCTTGTACTCCCGGTCCAAAATGTTTAATTTTCTCAGATCTCAGATCATCGAGGTCAGCGGCCTTATTGTTTTTCAAATCGTTGATGGCATCTTGTAGCTCCTGAATGAAGAACGGGCGAGCTAGGAAGCTAATCTCCTCGTTCAGTTTTCTTTTAATTTTGCCATTCCTGATCTTCCTTTTAGTTTTTCCGTTCATGAGTAGTTGGTGAGCTATCTGGTCAGATGTAACTTCACTGTAATTTGGTTGTGGTTCTGTTGGGTTGTTGTTGAGACTTTTGACCAGTTTCCATGCCTTCCTACTGCCGTGCTTCACGTCCGTCTCTTGCAGGAGGTTACACCACTTTTCCTTTCTCGCTTCAGAGATACCAGACATCAGTACCTCACCTGCCTGAATCGTTTCCTCTGAGAAGGGGTCCTTATTGTACAGTTCTTCATACTTTTTCAGAGCTTTCTTGCTGCTACCATTGAGTCCAGCGATATACTGGGTGCGGCACCCTCTAGGTATGCGCCGTCGAGAGATTTTTTTTGACAAGGTCTATAAAAGTTTCATATGATTCTATCTCTGGTTTCATTTCCAAGATCTCATTATCAAGGTCCTCTGTGAAATGTTCCCAATGAGCTTTTTGGAAATTGAAGCTTCTCTTGAAGGGCATTACATCTGACTTGATTACTGCAGTAATGCAGCTCTGTGTTGCGATCTTGGAATTGAGTCCTCGATTTGCTTTACAGTTTACAGGGATACCTTTTCGGAGACAAAGATGTTATCTGGATTATATCCTCGTTTCCATCTTCCGCTGTTAAATGATGCAGGCAACTTTGGGTCATATATCAATTTCAGTTTAGCCTGGTTTGAACAACTACGAGCGAATATAAAAGGTTAATTGTGATTAGACTTCACCGAAAAGTACGTAAGACTGAAAATTCTTAAGTTGACGAACGTGCACACTGTCATATTTGGTGATATACATAACTACACGTTCTACATCTACATCTGCATCTATACTATGCAAACCAACGTGAGGTGCATGGGAAAGGGTACGTCCGACTATAGCAGTTATTAAGTTTTCTTCCTACTCCATTCACGTATGAAGCGCAGGAAGACTGATTGTTTGAATGTGTCTGTGCGTGCAGTAGTAATTCTAATCTTATCTTCGCGATCCCTATGTGAGCGAAAGTAGGTGTTGTAGTACAATCCTAGAGTAATAATTTAAAGGCGGTTCTTGAAACTTTGTTAATAGACTTTAATCGGAATAGTTTACGTCTATCTTCAAGAGTGTCCCAGTTCAATTCTTTCAGTGTCTCTGTGACACTATCCCACGGGTTAAAGAAACCAGTGACCAATCGTGTTGCCCTTCTCTGTATACGTTCAGTATCCCCTGTCAGCTCCATCTGGCACGGGTCCCACACTATTGAGCCAAATTCTAAAACTAGTCGCACGAGGCATTTGTAAGTAGTCTTCTTTGTAGATTGGCCGCACGTCTCCAGTATTCTGCCAATAAACCGAAGTCTACCACCTGATTTAACCACGACTGTGATCATTCCATTTCATATCCCTACAAAATGTTACACCTGCGTATTATTGTATGAGTTTACCGACTCCCAGTGACTCACTGATATTATAGTCATAGGACACAAGGTTTTTTTCGTTTTGTGAAGTGTAAAATTTTACATTCTGAATATTTAAAGGAAGCTGTCAATCAAAATTTGACCGGATATTTACGCAGCTTCTTTCAGACAGTACTTCTTTATTGATAACTACATCATCTGTAGAAAGCGTAATTTTACTATCACACTACTGGCCATTAAAATTGCTACGCCAAGAAGATATGCAGATGATAAACGGGTATTCATTGGGCAAATATATTATACAAGACCTGACATGTGCTTTCATTTTCACGCAATTTGGGTGCATAGATCCTGTGAAATCAGTACCCAGAACAACCACCTCTGGCCGTAATAACGGCCTTGATATACCTGGGCATTGAGTCAAACAGAGCAGGTACGATACCACAGCTCTTCAAGAGTAGTGCCTGGCGTATTGTGACGAGCCAGTTGCTCGGCCACCATTGAACAGCCGTTTTCAATTGGTGAGAGATCTTGAGAATGTGCTGGTCAGGGCCGCAGTCGAACATTTTCTGTATCTAGAAAGGCCCGTACAGGACCTGCAACATGCGGTCGTGCATTATCCTGCTGAAATGTAGGGTTTCGCTGGGGTCGAATGAAGGGTAGAGCCACAGGTCGTAACACATCTGAAATGTAACGTCCACTGTTCAAAGTGTCGTCAATACGAACAAGAGGTGACCGAGACCAACTGCACCTCTTACCATCACGCCGGGTGATACTCCAGTATGGCGATGACGAATACATGCTTCCAATGTGCATCCACCGCGATGTCTCCAAACACGGATGCGACCATCATGATGCTGTAAACAGAACCTGAGTGCAACCGAAAAAAATGACGTTTTGCCATTCGTGCACCCAGGTTCGTCGTTGAGTACACCATCGCAGGCGCTCCTGTCTGTGATGCAGTGTTTAGGGTAACCGCAGCCATGGTCTCCGAGCTGATAGTCCATGCTGCTGCAAACGTCGTCGAACTGTTCGTGCACATGTTTGTTGTCTGTTGACTCAGGGATCGAGACGTGGCTGCACGACCCGTTACAGCCAATCGTTTAAGACGGCTGTCATTTCTACTGCTAGTGATACGAGGCCGTTGGGATCCAGCACGGCGTTTCGTATTACCCTCCTGAACCCACCGACTCCATATTCTGATAACAGTCATCGAATCTCGACCACCGCGAGCGGCAATGTCGCGATACGATAAACTGCAATCGCGATAGGCCTCAATCCGACCTTTATCAAAGTCGGAAACGTGATGGTACTCATTTCTCCCCCTTACACGAGGAATCACAACAACGTTTCACCAGGCAACGCCGGTCAACTGCTGTTTGTGTATGAGAAATCTGTTGGAAACATTTCTCATGTCGGCAAGTTGTAGGTGTTGCCACCGGCGCCAACCTTGTGTGAATGCTCTGAAAAGTTAATCATTTGCATATCACAGCATCTTCTTTCTGTCGGTCAAATTTCGCTTCTGTAGCACGTCATCTTCGTGGTATAGAAATTGTAATGGCCAGTAGTGTGGTATTGTATGCAAGGTCTTTAATATGGAGCGTGAGCAGCAGTGGTTCCTACACACTTCCCTGGGGCGCACCCCAAGTTACTTCTACATCTGACGATGACTCTCCATCCAAAATAACATGTTGGGTCCTTGCTACAAAGTCCTCAATGCAGTCACAAATTTCACTTGATACCATATATAATCGTAATTTTTTGAATAACCTTAGGTGTGCTACTAAGTCAAATGCTTTTCGGAAGTCAAGAAATATAGAATTCACGGGTACCCGATTGTCTTGATCCAAAGCCTTCAGTATTTCGCATGAGTAAAGTGCGAATTGGTTTTCACATGATCAATGTTTTTGAAATCCATGCTGGTTGACATTGAGGAGGCCATTCAAGATACCTCATTTCGTTTTAGCTCAGAAAACGTTCTAAGATCCTACATTTCTACAAGCCTTCGGTTGTATTTTCAGTTAGTAGCAATTAGTTGCGTAGTACGTAATTGGTATTAAATCTGCCAAACTTGGTGGCAGCTAACCTCGACACAGCTTACACACAGCAGAAATTCTGCCAGCGTCCGTTATGGTTACACAGTGCGGACTGTTGAACAGCCATAAGCGAAATAACATATCCCGATTGCGAAAACGGTGAAGTAGCAATAAATCAACGACAGCGACTCTGAGAAGTCTTCACTGCCGTTTGTGTAGTAGGGAAGACAGCCGGCGACGCAAGGACGCGGTCGTTAAAAGCTACGAGAGACGAAGCGTGGCATGGCCGTCAGGCGAATAAGGCCAGACGCAGGGAGGATGGGCGTTCATGCGTCAAGGAAAACGAGTGCGTGTGTTGCGTTCGCAGAGTCGCTGGCGTCAGGAAGTGTCGAAAGAAGGAGAAAAGTCGTTACAGTCAGGATGTGCATTCTAAGTGGGGCAATAATTTCTGACAACGTCCGCCTAGAAAGGTTGCAGCTTCCGACATGGAAACAATTTTTATAAAACTACCTTCCTTCACAGGTATAATCAGTAACTCGTGTGATACCCTTGTAGAAATGAAAATTGTAGCATTCTTTTTTTACAATTTAATGTCAGGTTAAACTGACCTCGCTTAGTAGGCGGAAGGGCTGTTGCTGCTGTCCAATAAAAAGGAGTCTTTAAGGATATCTTAGAGCTGACTGTGACTAAACCCCGAGGCATATACAATCAGCCTTGAAAAGAGTCTTCACTAAACTCTCAGACATGTTCTCCCCAGAAAACGGCTGGAGTACATAGAAGGCTTAAAAACGCAAGACATCTAATACACTCTTGTGAGAAAATCCCGAGACGTACGAGGGTGAGTCAAATGAAAACCTTAAACTTGAAATTACAAATCGAAAATTCGCGCCGTTATCCTGTAAGTTGGTAAGCGTGCTACAAACAACGTGCAGAATGGCCTGTAGGTGGCAGCATAATGTAGATGCACACATATCGTCGCAGTATCAGTGTAAAGATGGCCGCCCAACTTGCGACATGCACCACGGAAGAACAGCGTTCTGTTATTTGGTGCCGGCCGATGTGGCCGAGCGGTTCTAGGCGCTACAATCTTGAACCACGCGAGCGCTACGGTCGCAGGTTCGAATCCTACCTCGGGCACGGATGTGTGTGATGTCCTTATGTTAGTTAGGTTTAAGTAGTTCTACGTTCTAGGGGACTGATGACCTCTGCAGTTGAGTCCCATAGTGCTCGGAGCCATTTGGACCATTTTTGTTATTCGGTTTTTGCGTAGTGATGGTGTGAAACCTACTGAAATTCATCGACGAATGAAGGTTCAGTACGGTAATACATGTTTGTGATAGCAGCAAGTCTACGAATGGAGTAGGAAGTTCGCAAATGGTATGACTTCACTGGAAGATGCTCCTCGTCCAGGTCAGGCACAACGAGTTGTGACTCCACAGAACATTGCAGCAGTTGAAGCCATAGTGAAGGAAAACCGCCGAGTGACACTGAATGATATTGCAGCATGTTTACAGTTTAGTCGTGGGTCAGCACACCACAGTGTGCATGATGTGCTCCAGTTTCACAAAGTGTCTGCATGATGGGTGCCACGACAGCTGACTCCTGAAATGAGAGAACGACGTGTTGATGTGAAGAACTTCTTCGGCGCTTTGAACGAGAAGGTGATGGCTTCCTTACAAGAATAGTTACTGGGGACGAAACCGGGGTTCACTTCCACCAACTGGAAAAGAAAACAGCGAGCAAGAAATGGCGCCATTCCTCATCATCAAGTGATTTCCATATGTTTGGACCACTCAAAGACGCAATGGGAAGAAAGAAGTTCCGTACTGATGAAGAGGTACGCCACGCGGTTCATGAGTGGTTGCGCGGACTACCAAAAGAATTTTTCTTCTAAAGGAATTTATGCACTTTGTAAGGGCTGGAGGACTTGCATAGAGCTTGTGGGAGATTATGTTAAAACGTGATACAGCTTTGTACCACTTCTGCACAATAAATAATATTTTAAAAAATATTTAAGGTTTTCGTTTGACTCACCCTCGCTTACGTTGGTCCCAGAGAGAAGGCTAGAATACTCAGATTTAAACCCAAAGAATTTTATTGTACTCGAGTCATAAGCCGTACAAAATTCTACATGACAAGATTGTACAATATTAAGGGACACTACTAAAACTTCTCCTTCTTAACAGTCACGTTATCCGGGGAGACCATAATCGTTCTCTACATTCCACCATCAGTCATTTCTGTTCCTGGCTTTTCAGTTCATTCTCCTTTTCTCAGTACCATCGCCTCCATATCCCTGTCGCTATCTCGCATCATCTTTTCCATGGTCTCCCTCGGCTCATTCTACCTTCCATAGATCCTGAGAACGCTACTCGCTCATTGTAGTATTCCAATCCAATTACATGGCCTGCCCACATCACTCTCCTTTTCTTCATGTTTAGGACGACATCAGGTTGTGAGTACAGATCTGCCAGTTCCTGGTTCTTTAATATCCTTCAGTCCTGTGACTGGGTGTCCCTCTTGGGGTGATAAACAGGGTGTTACAAGAAGGTATGGCCAAACTTTCAGGAAACATTACTCACACACAAAGAAAGAAAATATGTTATGTGGACATGTGTCCGGAAACGCTTAGTTTCCATGTTAGAGCTCATTTTATTACTTCTCTTCAAACCACATTAATCATGGAATGGAAACACACAGCAACAGAACGTACCAGTGTGACTTCAAACGCTTTGTTACAGGAAAAGTTCAAAATGTCCTCCGTTAGCGAGGATATATGCATCCACCCTCCGTCGCATGGAATCCCTGATGCGCTGACGCAGCCTTGGAGAATGGCGTATTATATCACAGCCGTCCACAATACGAGCACGAAGAGTCTCTACATTTGGTACCGGGATTGCGTAGGTAAGAGCTTTCAAATGCCCCCATAAATGAAAGTCAAGAGGGTTGAGGTCAGGAGAGCGTGGAAGCCATGGAATTGGGCCGCCTCTATCAATCCAACGGTCACCGAATCTGTTGTTGAGAAGCGTACGAACACTTCGACTGAAATGGGCAGGAGGTCCATCGTGCATGAACCACATGTTGTGTCGTACTTGTAAAGGCATATGTTCTAGCAGCACAGGTAGAGTAACCCATATGAAATCATGGCGGTGAATCGAGGAAGTACAGTACATACTGACGAAACTAAAATGAGCATTAACATGGAAACTAAGCGTTTCCGGACACATGTCCACGTAACATATTTTAGTTAATTGTGTGGAGGAATGTTTCCTGTAAGTTTGGCCGTACCTTTTTGTAACACCCTGTACTTTTCTTAATGTCTTTCTCTCGAATGCTAGCAGTGTTTGTTCGTTTTCCTTAATGTAAATGTTTCAGAGTCGTACAGGGCTACCGGGAGAATTATACACTGTTACAGTCTGATTTTATTCATTCCCGAAACAGCTCTAATGCACAGCACGTCCCGTAAGCCAAAGTGTGCTCTATTTGCCGCTGCAGTGTTTACCTTAATCTCAGTTATAATTTACATAGTTTACGTAATGAACTGAATGATTTTCGGCGAGAACTGAGCAAATGCACCACCTTCAGCTTTCATTAGCTCTTTATCAGTAGACGACTGAGGCCGACGTGGGAAGTGTCACAGGTTCCTCTCCGCATTCGCTTTGCCTCTGTACTTTATCAAGTCCCTATCTGACAAGTTTCTTCCTAGGTTTATCAACGTCTGATCTGGGGAAAGTTGAAAATACGAGGGTCGGTCAAAAAGTAATGCCTCCCATTTTTTTTTCTACTTAAAAAAATTAAGTTAAGTGAAAAATTTGAATTTGGCGCCATTCCTCAAACCTTCTTCTGCAATCCACTGCAGTAGTAACTATCTGTGTCAACAGGTGGCAGCACAGCAGAAGTTTGTAAGATGGCCGACATCGATGTTCGTTTGAGACAGCGTTGTGTGATTGAATTCTTGAATGCAGAAGGTGAAACGCCCATACGCATTCATGAAAGACTGAAGAAGGTGTACGGTGTTGTGACAGTGGATGTCAGCACTGTTAGACGATGGGTTCGTCGTTGTAAGGAAGCTGAAGGGCAAACACCGTTGACTGACGAAAAGCGGAGCGGCAGGCCGGTGAGTGCAGTGACTCCACACAACATTCAGCAAGTTGATGACATCATTCGTGGTGACCGTCGGGTGACTGCAGATGAAGTGTGTCGCATTATTTCTCTTAGTAAAGGCAGTGTGATCACGATTATTAAACAATTGGGGTACTCAAAAGTTTGTGCACGGTGGGTTCCAAGAATGTTAACCGATCAGAATAAAGAGGCAAGGAAAACAATAGCCTCCCAACACTTGCAGCGCTTCCGTTTGGAGGGAGATGAGTTTCTGAAAAAAAATTGTGACCGGGGACGAAACATGGGTGCTTTTTTTTGAACCCGAATCAAAGAGGCAGTCAATGGAGTGGCGTCACACAAGCTCGCCGAGGAAGAAAAAATTCAAAACTGTGCGATCGGCAGGGAAAGTTATGGCAACAGTTTTCTGGGATACAGAGGGTGTGATTCTGGTTGATTTTTTGGAGCAGGGATGCACAATAAATTCTGTTCAATACGTCACAACCCTCAAAAAACTTAAAGCACGTCTTCAGCGAGTTCGCCCAACAAAATCAATGGCAGATGTTCTTCTTTTGCATGACAATGCAAGACCACACACCAGTCGTCACACCTCTGACGAGATTGTCAAAATTGGATGGGAAGTTTTGCTTCATCCCCCATACAGCCCTGACTTGGCACCATCAGACTTCCATCTGTTCGGGCCACTAAAAGAAGCTCATCGTGGGATTCATTTTGAAGATGAGGAGGCCGTCAAAACATCCGTGCGTCAATGGCTTAGGAAGCAGAGCTGTGATTTTTACCGTGCTGGGATACATGCCCTTGTTCAAAGATGGACCAAAACTGTAGAGATGGGCGGAGATTACATTGAAAAATGACAAAATGATCCTCAATGTTGTGGTTTTCAACCTATGTAATTGCATTTAAATTTCCTGACAATTAAACGTAGAAAAAAAATAGGAGGCATTACTTTTTGACTGACACTCGTATGTACCGGATCGGAACTCGAACCCGGGTCTCGTGTTCTCTAGCGAAATGCTCCGACTACCAAGTCAAGCGGACACAGTGGCCTCCGAATACGACGTATTTGGCCTCGTTAATGCAACATTAGTTTTGATATACGTTTCGAATTACCAAGAAGATAAGTATGTGATACGAAAAGGCTGCTTTCGTAACATAGCATTTTCCTTAATGCGGACTGACGAAACTAGTGCTTGATCTACGTCCTCTTTCTGAAAATGCTAAGACCATACTTCACTATGTTTCCTTCTCACAACGTTCACCCAGGAAGCTTTCGAGTTGGACTGAGAGGAAGCCCAAAGTCAAATAACAGAAATAAACCCGCCACATTAAACGTATACACGGTGATTTTTTGTAGCGTGTACAAACTCTAGGGATTGATCGATGAGAGGATATGGAACGAAAAATGTATAATGAACTTTCGCCCGAAAATGCACGAATTCCATATGGAAACCAGCTACTCAACGCTTGCATGTACTTCCCGTACCATGTTTTTTCTCACATGTTCGCATCGGCCAGGATACGTCCGAGCAGTGTCATAGGCAGCACGAATACGCTGGTCGATTGTCTCCTCGTCGGGAATGGGCTCTGAAAACACGATACGTTTGAGATGGCCCCATAACCAGAAGTCTCACGAGTTGAGATCCGGTGAACGAGCAGGTCATGCAACTGGACCCCCTCGTCGATCCATCGACCAAGGAAGAGACGATTGAGAAGCGTCCGGAAGTTAACGGCGAAGTGGACTGGAGCACTACTACGTAGCAATCACGTAACCCTTAGACTCATAGATGGCAGGAGGCAAAGTCACCCGCTACGCGGAAGGAAGACTGGTCCCAAAATAGTTCGCCACTTATCCTGTCCCTGACTCTCCGGTTACACCGGTGTTGATGATTCGCTGTCATCATACCATGGGAGTTCTGCATAGTATCGCACACTAGACTGTTATGCAAATTGAGGATACCATTCCGTGTAAAGGTGGCCTCATCTGTGAATAGGATGGATGGCACAAATCGTGGTTGCCTGGTGAGAAAACCAGTGAGAAACTGCTCCCGATGTGGAAAATCTGTCGCTAGTAATCCCTGCACACGCTGTAAGTGACAAGGGTAGTAACAATTGTCCTGGAGAATGTTCCACACGGTCTTCTGGCTTAGTCTGTACTGGCTGGCCAACTGCCTGGTACTGACACGGCAGTTTCTCCACAGTGTTTGTCACATTTTTCTCCAAGTGTAGTGTCCGAAGATTTCGGGTAAGTTCTTCATGATTTCCTGCTTTCTGAAACGACCCTGCCTCCGACAAACAACGAAGCACTTCGCAAACATTAAATTGTATGAATGGCCGAGAGGTTCTAGGCGCTTCAGTCTTGAGATGCGCGACCGCTACGGTCAAAGGTTCGAATCCTGCCTCGGGCATAGATGTGTGTGATGTCCTTAGGTTGGTTAGGTTTAAGTAGTTCTAAGTTTTAGGGGACTGATGACCTCAGATGTTAAGTCTCATAGTGCTCAGAGCCATTTGAACCATTTGAATGCTATGGTTGTTGTCGGCGGGGATAGGTCTATAGGTCTGCTGATACCGCCCGCCGCCCGCTGCCATTTGCCTTTCCGTAAGTAAACACCATGTCGGCAAGCTCTCGATTTGAATACGGAAACGTTGTGTACAACGCTGTGTCACATCCACTAGAAGTTGAGTCAGCAAGAGAAGTGAATCGGACACAATATTACCAGTTACTATGGCAGGAGAGAGCGATAGGGCACAACGTATGAGGGACAGTACCTTCGCCGGCCGGTGTGGCCGAGCGGTTCTAGGCGCTTCAGCCTGGAACCGCCCGACCGCTACGGTCGCAGGCTCAAATCCTGCCTCGGGCATGGATGTGTGTAATGTCCTTAGGTTAGTTAGGTTGAAGTAGTTCTAAGTTCTAGGGGATTGATGACCTCAGATGTTAATTCCCATGGTGCTCAGAGCCATTTTGAACAGTACCATCCTCTAGGAGGAAACCATGCATGCTGTAACTGTGGGTGCAAGATACAGCGCGTGTCAGACTACAGTCTCCGTAAATTTGGAAATTTGTGGTAAGTCCTGTGGGACCAAACTGCTGAGGTCATCGGTCCGTAGGGTTACACAATGCTTAATCTAACTTAAACTAACTTACGCTAACGACAACACACACACCAATGCTCAAGGGAGAACTCGACCACCGACGTAGATAGCCGCGCGAACCCTGGCAAGGCGCCCAGACCGTGCGGCTGCACCGCGCGACGCAGTCTCCACATCAAAGTATGACTGAATAAACTGTCTCTAGCATGTAAACCATGTCTTTCCGAACGTAATTTTGTTCCGTGTCCTCTTGTCGATCAGTCCCTAGAGTTTGTACACGGTGGAAAAAATAACACTCTATAAAAGAAATAAATCCACTTACGAGTGAAATGTGATTCATTTACACCTAAGACGATAATCAGAATGATTAGTACACCAGTAAATGACGCAAACTGCTACTTTTGGTCAAAACACTTGCAGTAAAAGTGTAAGTAGGTTTTTATGTTGGTAACATCACCTAGCGCTCTGTATGAAAAATCACTGGCTGTGCTGTGTGCAGTCTGTGGCTGGTTGGCATTGTTGGAATATTCGCCATTGTAGTGTTGGGCAGCTGGATGTTAACAGCGCGTAGGGTTTGGCAGTTGGAGGTGAGCGGCCAGCAGTGGTGGGTGTGGGGAGAGAGATGGCAGAATTTTGAGAGCGGACGATCTGGACGTGTGTTCATCAGAAAGAGCGAATTTGTAATACTGTATATCATGAACTGCTATATACATTATGATGTTTTGTTCTCTATGAAAATTTTTCATTTGCTAAGTATGCCTATCAGTAGTTAGTGCCTTCAGTAGCTAGAATCTTTTATTTAGCAGGTAGTATTGGCGCTCGCAGTACTTTGACAGTATTTCGAGTAACGAAGATTTTGTGAGGTAAAGTGATTCATGAAAGGCATAGGATATTGTTAGTCAGGACCATTCTTTTGTAGGGATTATTGAAAGTCAGATTGCGTTGCGCTAAAAATATTGTGTGTCAGTTTAGTGTTGATCAGAATAAGTAAAGAGAGAAATGTCTGAGTACGTTCAGTTCTGCTCAGCTGCTTGAAAATCAAATAATGTAAGAGGTATATCAGCACAGTAAATGGGTCTGGGCACTATGGGACTTAACTTCTGAGGTCATCAGTCCCCTAGAACATAGAACTACTTAAACCTAACCAACCTAAAGACATCACACACATCACTGCCCAAGGCAGGATTGCAGGATTTGAACACGCGACCGTAACAGTCGCGCGGTTCCGGACTGAAGCGCCTAGAACCGCTCGGCCACCGATGCCGGCTCTCAGCACAGTAATTCATAATTTTTTCTCAGGCGACGTTTCAAAGGCGAATGTTTGGGGGAACTGACATGACGGACGTCAGCTTCAAGTTTGTGACGTCACGGCAGCTCCGTGTTTCTTTGCCGCGGAACGACATCACCAGCGCTCGTGTATCTGGGACCGCGTGCGTAGTGGCGCGCTCTGCGTGCTTAAAAGAACGGAGCGAGTACGATAGCTTCAGTCTATAGCCTCACTTGGAACACAGGCGAAAGGTATAGTCCGCAGTAGCAGGTGAAGAAACAGGATCTCTGTGACGGTACGCCCGAAATTCAGTTCGTGATCTACAGCGACGCGAAAATGTGGAGGTGAGCAGCAAACTAATTGCCAGAAACTGCAGTACGTTCTGCTGTACTCGGGGCTCGGGAGTGCAGGTGGACGGCACGGTGCGTGCTGTGTTCAGCCCTGGCCGGCCGCCGGGTCTCCCTCCTTATAAGGCAGTCTGCTCGGGCCGCTTGGCGCCTCTCACGTCACGTGGCGCCCGGCACACGGCGCCGTGTTTTACTCAACGTCACCACCCAGCACAGTGTGATACACCGCCTCGGCGGATGCTCCCAGCTCCTTCCTGTCCGCTTTTACCAGGGTCCACGTTTCGCTGTCATGTAACAGCCTTTGATGTAAACATTTATATGTAACATACTAGGTGAGTGATTTCTTGGATCAAATCATGCCTAAGCGTTCCTTTGAATGTGTGAAGAGTGGAAGTGGACCATGTTCTAAGTGCCAAATCTCACATTTTTCAGCAATCATGTGTGGAGTTCCCCAAGGACCAATCTTAGGTCCTCTACTGTATCTCATATGTGAATAAATCTTCCATCTAGTATACAACAGCAGAATTAGTTCTTTTTGCTGATGAAATTAATGTTGCAATCAATCCAACCATTTGTACTGAAACAGAAGGGATGGTAAACAGAGTTCTTAAAAGTATCATTGTCTGGTTTTCTGTGAATTCTCTCACTCTCAATTTTAAAAAGACACAACATATTGTATTCTGAACATCTATAGGAACTACACCAACGATAAATGTAACACATGGTGAGAAAGTAATAAACACAGTGGAAACTTCAAAATTCTTAGCGGTCTACAATGCAAAAAGAAACACATTTTCAAACTCCTAAAACAACTTAATCTATGCTTAGGATCATTCCAAATCTTGGGGAGACACAAACCAATAAGTTAACATGTTTTGATAATATTCATTTTATAATGTCATATGAAATAATGTTTTGTGGTAACTCATCTTTAAGGAAAAAAGTCTTCATTGAGTAAAATGTGCCACAAGAATAACATGTGGTGTTCACTCATGATCATTTTGTAGACATCTATTTAAGGAGGTGGGCATTCTGACAACTGCTTCACAGTATATTTATTCCCTTTTGATGTTTGTTGTAAATAATCCACTACGGTTCAAAAGGAACAATGATGTACATAATTACAATACCGGAAGAAAAAATGACATTCATTACTCCACGTAAAGATTGTATTTAGCACAAAATGCAAGGCAAGGCAAGGCTCTTTCTGTACATTTTTATTTTTATCCAAAAAGATACTATGTAAGTATGCTCCCACCTCAGCATGCAAAAACAGCCAAATTAGATCATAAATAATTTATTAAGAACTGGCTAAGAGCCAATAAGAAAGCTTTTGTTTTAAATGCCATTAATACACAAGTACTGCATTTCTTGAGTAACAAGTAAATAAATACACAAGATAAATGTTAACAAATATAATTTCACATTTCTTTTACATCTTTTAGAGAGAAGAACAAAATTAAATTCATGGAAAAATCTTTCGGTACTGACCTCTTTTTGTTTCACAAGTCCATTTATTAGGATCAGGTGTTCAAAGTTTACTCTGAAACTCCTTGTTGTGTTGATGAAGAAATGGCAACATCACCAAGAGGTCTTTTTGTTTCGGAACTGATAAACACAACGGGGCTTTCAGATGAAGTACAGCACGGTGTTCATCAGTCCTGGTGTTTCCTCTTTTGAATAGGCTTACATTTTCTCCTTTCTTCTGTTTTGCCATAGATGGATGAGTCGAGACACTTCGACCATACAGCTTTTGGAGATCTTACACTCTGTTGATATACACGACATAAAATCCTGTCTGAGGCCAGCGATCATTTTTATGTTAATAATTGGCAACCAATGCTGTACAATCGCAAAAAAGTCATGAGATCTTCAAATGACTCTTTTATCAGAACATGTTACGCGTTTCGGGATTACACCCATTTTCAGACATAACGAACTTTAAATCATTCCTAACGTACCAGACGTACAGCCTTGAGTTGTCAAGGCTGATCCCATTCTTTGATACTAGAGGAGTAGCTCACCATGAGTATGTTCCTCGACATCAAACAGTGAACCAAACTCTTCACATCTAAGTGCGTTAAGCAATTCGATATCGCAGTCCTGATTTGTTGCATTCTTAGGGGTTCTTAATGCATGGCAATGCTTTATCTGTTACCGAATATCTGCCCAGACATTCTGTTATTGCGGTCCACATCCACCATATTCGTCCGACCTCTCGCTTTGAGATTTTTTCTTGTTTCCATTGAGTGAAAAGGCGACTGAAGGAAAGCTTTATCAAGATATCGCAGACATTCAACGGATGTGATAAATGAGCTGATAAGACTCGAAGTTGAAAATTTCCCTGTGTGCTTCCTAGATCTCTAGAAACGTTGGCTCCTGTCCAAGGGAACTACTATAATGAGAGCTACGATCATTAATTGACAAGTGCAATTTCCCATTTTTTAAAAACCTTTCCTGGAATTTTTCTGACAAAGGGAGTATTAAACGTAATTTAATAGTCATTTATCATATCCAGTTCAAGTTATTAATTACGGTGACCCTGCCGACATGTCAGAGTGACTCTGTATGATGTATAATACACACATAAAAAAAAGTTTTGCAACACCTTGGTCTCGAGAGTTCCGAAACCTGTACAGAAGATTGGAATAGAGATCAACATTAAAATCACTTCCACACTTTTTATTGCTCATGAAATCATACATTGCATGTTGTACCACCACACAGCGAGACCTTCAGAGGTGATGGTCCAGATTGCTGTACACATCGGTTCCTGTAATACACAGTAGCACGTCCTCTTCTACATCTACATGACTACTCTGCAATTCACATTTAAGTGCTTGGCAGAGGGTTCATCGAACCACAATCATACTATCTCTCTACTATTCCACTCCCGAACAGCGCGCGGGAAAAACGAACACCTAAACCTTTCTGTTCGAGCTCTTATTTCTCTTATTTTATTTTGATGATCATTCCTACCTATGTACGTTGGGCTCAACAAAATATTTTCGCATTCGGAAGAGAAAGTTGGTGACTGAAATTTCGTAAAAAGGTCTCGCCGCGACGAAAAACGTCTATGCTGTAATGACTTCCATCCCAACTCGTGTATCATATCTGCCACACTCTCTCCCCTATAACGTGATAATACAAAACGAGCTGCCCTTTTTTGCACCCTTTCGATGTCCTCCGTCAATCCCACCTGTTAAGGATCCCACACCGCGCACCAATATTCTAACAGAGGACGAACGAGTGTGGTGTAAGCTGTCTCTTTAGTGGACTTGTTGCATCTTCTAAGTGTCCTGCCAATGAAACGCAACCTTTGGCTCGGTTTCCCGACAATATTATCTATGTGGTCCTTCCAACTGAAGTTGTTCGTAATTTTAACACCCAGGTACTTAGTTGAATTGACAGCCTTGAGAATTGTACTATTTATCGAGTAATCGAATTCCAACGGATTTCTTTTGGAGCTCATGTGGATCATCTCACACTTTTCGTTATTTAGCGTCAACTGCCACCTGACACACCATACAGCAATCTTTTCTAAATCGCTTTGCAACTGATACTGGTCTTCGGATGACTTTACTAGACGGTAAATTACAGCATCATCTGCGAACAATCTAAGAGAACTGCTCAGATTGTCACCCAGGTCATTTATATAGATGAGGAACAGCAGAGGTCCCAGGACGCTTCCCTGGGGAACACCTGATATCACTTCAGTTTTACTCGATGATTTGCCGTCTATTACTACGAACTGCGGCCTTTCTGACAGGAAATCAAAAATCCAGTTGCACAACTGAGACGATACCCCATAGCTCCGCAGCTTGATTACAAGTCGCTTGTGAGGAACGGTGTCAAAAGCTTTCCGGAAATCTAGAAATACGGAATCAACTTGAGATCCCCTGTCGATAGCGGCCATTACTTCGTGCGAATAAAGAGCTAGCTGCGTTGCACAAGAGCGATGTTTTCTGAAGCCATGCTGATTACGTGTCAATAGATCGTTCCCTTCGAGGTGATTCATAATGTTTGAATACAGTATATGCTCCAAAACCCTACTGCAAACCGACGTCAATGATATAGGTCTGTAGTTAAATGGATTACTCCTACTACCCTTCTTGAACACTGGTGCGACCTGCGCAATTTTCCAATCTGTAGGTACAGATCTATCGGTGAGCGAGCGGTTGTATATGAGTGCTAAGTAGGGAGCTATAGTATCAGCGTAATCTGAAAGGAACCTAATCGGTATACAATCTGGACCTGAAGACTTGCCCGTATCAAGCGATTTGAGTTGCTTCACAACCCCTAAGGTATCTACTTCTAAGAAACTCATGCTAGCAGATGTTCGTGTTTCAAATTCTGGAATATTCAATTCGTCTTCCCTGGTGAAGGAATTTCGGAAAACTGCGTTCAATAACTCCGCTTTAGCGGCACAGTCGTCGATAACAGTACCATCGGCACTGCGCAGCGAAGGTATTGACTGCGTCTTGCCGCTTGTGTACTTTACATACGACCAGAATTTCTTCGGATTTTCTACCAAATTTGGAGACAGTGTTTCGTTGTGGAACCTATCAAAGGCATCTCGCATCGAAGTACGTGCCAAATTTCGCGCGTCTGTAAATTTTAGCCCATCTTGCTGCATGCCTGTATTCGTCGTGTGATACTATCCACAGGTTCATCAAGGCACTGTTGGTCCAGATTGCCCTACTCCTCAACGGCGATTCAGCGTAGATCCCTCAGAGTAGTTGAAAGGTGACGTCGTCCATAAACAGCTCTTTTCAATCTATTCCAGGCATGATCGATAGGGTTCTTGTCTGGACAACATCCTGGCCACTCTAGTCGAGCGATGTCTCTATTTTGAAGAAAGTCATTTAAAAGATGTGCATGCACGATGGGGGCGCGAATTGTCGTCCACGAAGACGAATGCTTCGCCAATATGCTGCCGTTGTCGTTGCACTATCGGTCGGAGGATGGCACTCACGTTTCGTACAGCCGTTACGGCGCTGTCCATGGCCACCAGCGGCGTACGTCGGCCCCACTTAATGCCAGGCCAAAACAGCAGAGAACCTCCACCTCGCTGCACTCGCTGGACAGTGTGTGTAAGGCGTTCAGCCTGACCTGGTTGCCTTCAAACACGTCTCCGACGATTGTCTGGTTGAAGGCATATGCGACACTCGTCAGTGAAGAGAACGTGATGCCAATCCTGAGCGGTCCATTCGGCATGTTGTTGGGTCCATCTCTACCGCGCTGCGTGGTGTCGTGGTGGAAAAGATGGACATCGCCATACACGTCGGGAGTGAAGTTGCGCATCATGCAGCCTATTGCGCCCAGTTTGAGTCGTAACATGGCGTCCTGTGGCTGCACGAAAAGCATTATTCAACATGTTGGCGTCGCTGTTGGGTTCCTCCGAGCCATAACCCGTAGATAGCGGTCATCCACTGCAGTAGTAGCCCTTGGGCGGCGTGAGCGAGGCATGACATCGACAGTTCCTGTCTCTCTGTATCTCCTCCAAAGTAACAATGCGGACGCGATCGAACCGCGGTATCGACCGTCTATGCATGGTTGAACTACAAACAAAATTAGCCGTGTACCCTCCTTCCTGGTGAAATGACTGGAACTGATCGGCTGTCAGACCCTCTCCGTCTAACAGGTGATGCTAATGCGTAATTGTTTACATCTTTGGGCGGTTTTAATGGCATCTATGAACAATCAAACGGACTGTGTCAGTGATACAATATCCACAGTCAACATCGATCTTCAGGATTTTCAACGCCCATCTTCAGGATTACTGGGAACTGGGGTGATGCAAAACCTTTTTTGATGTGTGTATTAACTGCAGTAACTGAAGCGTTAAAGTCAAGCTGTTAAAAGTTAGACATTTACGCCACATTCCTCCGTGGCGTTGTAGCTTAATTTTCATGTCACGAATTTCAAATACACTCCTGGAAATTGAAATAAGAACACCGTGAATTCATTGCCCCAGGAAGGGGAAACTTTATTGACACATTCCTGGGGTCAGATACATCACATGATCACACTGACAGAACCACAGGCACATAGACACAGGCAACAGAGCATGCACAATGTCGGCACTAGTACAGTGTATATCCACCTTTCGCAGCAATGCAGGCTGCTATTCTCCCATGGAGACGATCGTAGAGATGCTGGATGTAGTTCTGTGGAACGGCGTGCCATGCCATTTCCACCTGGCGCCTCAGTTGGACCAGCGTTCGTGCTGGACGTGCAGACCGCATGAGACGACGCTTCATACAGTCCCAAACATGCTCAATGGGGGACAGATCCGGAGATCTTGCTGGCCAGGGTAATTGACTTACACCTTCTAGAGCACGTTTCGTGGCACAGGATACATGCGGACGTGCATTGTCCTGTTGGAACAGGAAGTTCCCTTGCCGGTCTAGGAATGGTAGAACGATGGGTTCGATGACGGTTTGGATGTACCGTGCACTATTCAGTGTCCCCTCGACGATCACCAGAGGTGTACGGCCAGTGTAGGAGATCGCTCCCCACACCATGATGCCGGGTGTTGGCCCTGTGTGCCTCGGTCGTATGCAGTCCTGATTGTGGCGCTCACCTGCACGGCGCCAAACACCCATACGACCATCATTGGCACCAAGGCAGAAGCGACTCTCATCGCTGAAGACGACACGTCTCCATTCGTCCCTCCATTCACGCCTGTCGTGACAGCACTGGAGGCGGGCTGCACGATGTTGGGGCGTGAGCGAAAGACGGCCTAACGGTGTTCGGGACCGTAGCCCAGCTTCATGGAGACGGTTGCGAATGGTCCTCGCCGATACCCCAGAAGCAACAGTGACCCTAATTTGCTGGGAAGTGGCGGTGCGGTCCCCTGCGGCACTGCGTAGGATCCTACGGTCTTGGCGTGCATCCGTGCGTCGCTGCGGTCCGGTCCCAGGTCGACGGGCACGTGCACCTTCCGCCGACCACTGGCGACAACATCGATGTACTGTGGAGACCTCACGCCCCACGTGTTGAGCAATTCGGCGGTACGTCCACCCGGCCTCCCGCATGCCCACTATACGCCCTCGCTCAAAGTCCGTCAACTGCACATACGGTTCACGTCCACGCTGTCGCGGCATGCTACCAGTGTTAAAGACTGCGATGGAGCTCCGTATGCCACGGCAAACTGGCTGACACTGACGGCGGCGGTGCCCAAATGCTGCGCAGCTAGCGCCATTCGACGGCCAACACCGCGGTTCCTGGTGTGTCCGCTGTGCCGTGCGTGTGATCATTGCTTGTACAGCCCTCTCGTAGTGTCCGGAGCAAGTATGGTGGGTCTGACACACCGGTGTCAATGTGTTCTTTTTTCCATTTCCAGGAGTGTATTTTTATAAACTTGTACTGTTTTCTTGTTAGTTTTAAGAATGTATCAGCCAGTTAAATTTTTGGACCTACCTAAAGAAAAAAGACAACAGAGTCATATCCAACGTAAGTTCAGGAGGTACATCACTGTTATACCAGCTTGTAATCATCTGCTTTGTTTAACCACCAAACACTTTCTCAGCTGAAGTACCCGCGTGCGAACCAGAAATTTGCATTTCACTAAAGCATGATTTTAACAAGCATTCGCTATATTCTAAAAACGAAAAAAAAAGTTGTTCCCTAAATGTGCGGGGATACAGAGTAACTAATATATCGGTAATGTGCATAAACTTCGTGCTGTTTATGAACGACCGACAGTATGTTGCAATGAGAGGAAACCTGCACCACGTACTGCGCGTAAAATTCCGAAGCTCTGAAGAACTAGACTAACAAGACCCAGAGAACGACAGGAACGACGCAGCCACGGTACTCAAAAGGGAAAAAGTCTGCGCTGAGCAAACTAGAAAAGTGATGGCTCATACGCTGGGGAATTTTACAGCAATGAATGACGTGAAGTGACGAAGAAAAATTGTAGTGCGTTCATTCCGAGAACAAGAGAGAAAGCAGATCTCTCGGAAAAGACGGCGTTCCAGACGAGAACGCGGAAGCTGATGGAACTGTACGCTACGTCAGTTCACTACTGCAGCAAGTACACTCACTTCTGTTTACGTTAGACTGTATCACTGCAACATTCGATGCTACGAAGCATTTGGCGGGCAATTCAAGCACATTAGCATTACGGGCTGATTCGGAGTTACATATGTTTACCAGTAGGTATATTCAGCCGCCAAATACCAAATAACAGTTAAAACTCATTGTGAAACCCTCAAATGTCATTTACTTCGGACAATTCGCTACTAGTTTCGGTTAATGACCATTATTAAACTTAGCCGGCATAAACGGCAGGAAACTTACACCATAGTTAAGTTTCGGAATGGTCATTGAGCGAAACTAGTAGCAAACTGTGCAAAATAAGTGACAGCTAAAAGTTTCACCATGAACTTTAAGTGATTCAGAGTTGCAGAACGGTGGTGTTGTGGTTTCGAGTCTTCGTCTGATACACAGTGATCATTTGATTGTCACACACATGTTGCCGCAGATGTAACGTATCGTTCTATATTTGGAGTGATTATTTACATATACGACTTAAACAATTGGCGAGGATTTTGATTATTCACAAAAGTTCATACTACGTAGGCATTATTGAAGATGACAAAAAAACATCGTTTTTGACTTTTGTTCGTAACGAGACAATTGTCCTCCTTGTAATCAAATTTGAAAAACTTGCGTGCGTTCCGACCACTGTATTCAAATACCATTTTGCGGAAATTACTGCATGGTCTGATAACTTTTCTCGCTGTATAATGTCCACATATTGACAAGCGAAATTAAGTAGAAAACAAAACTCCATGAGCGTTACAGTTGGAAAAAAAATGAAAGGATGCCTTCACCAGAAAGAACAACATCTACTACAAACTGGTGTAAATATTAATACAATGCTGAACGGTCTCATGAAAAACCGTAAGACATTTTGGTAACGGACCGGAATTATGTTGTCACTTTATCAGAAACCACAGTGCCACCGAAATGATAGGTGACAGAATGCAGAAATACTGAATTCAATCTTCCGAAAGTGTATCGTTACGGAAGACCGTAATACGACTACTTTCCATCAACACAGACCATGGAAAGGACAAATAGACGAGTAATCAAGGAATATAAAATTAGCTACCAGTGGAAAAGCATCAGCTTTGGAAGATGTACCTGTAACATTCTACATAGAAAATGTGACGGATCTTGTTACTTATAGCAACATATTAGCTCTGTCTTAGGCCTTTGAAGCATAGAAGGGTATAAAGCGATTCGACAACAATAAAATTCACTTTTCTCTTGAGATTTAAATGTTTTTTGGGGCAAAGGTTTTGTATAACTGAAACCTTTAGAAGTAGGATCTAATTTCTTCAAGACTTTTTAATGAGTTCTTCTACTTTTATAGGTTGAAGTGAGAACATTGTTGACACACCACACGCTCGTGACCAACCAGGAATTGGCCACTACAATTTCGAAGCCCCTGCCATTATCACTTCTGTTCCACAAGTAGAGAAGTATGATATTCTCTTAACCAAATTAGAAGTAAAAAAACTTTAAGAAAATAGTAAATAAAAAAGACGCAACACGAGGTGATTATCGAATACGACGGAAATCGGTAGATATGGAGTACATGTGCAGACAATCAAATGATTACAATTCCAGAAAAATTGGATGATTCATTCAATAGAAAGAGTTTTACAAATTGAGCAAATCAATAACGCGTTAATCCACCTATGGCCTCAAAGGTAGCAGTTATTCTGCTTGGTTTTGTTTATTAATGGTTTTGGATGTCTTCTAGAGGGATATCGTGACAAATTCCCTCGAGATGGCCCGTTAGATCGTCAAAATCAAGGCGTGGTTGAAGGGCCCCTGATAATAATACTTCAAACATTCTCAACTGGCGAGAGATCAGGTAACCTTACTGGCCAGGGCACGTTTGGCAAGAACGAAGACAAGTAGAAACTGTCGCAATAGGCGGACGGGCATTATCTTGCTGAAATGGAAGCTCATATGGTTCAAATGGCTCTGAGCACCTTGGGACTTAACTTCTGAGGTCATCAGTCCCCTAGAACTTAGAACTACTTAAACCTAACTAACCTAAGGTCATCACACACATCTATGCCCGAGGCAGGATTCGAACCTGCGACCATACCGGTAGCACGGTTCCAGACTGTAGCGCCTAGAACCGCTCGGCCATCCCGGCCGGCATGTAAGCTCAAGTTGGCTTACCATCAAAACGGGGAAAAGCATAGCGTCGACGTTCCGCTATGGTGTAAGGGGACCTCGGATGATAACCGATGGGGTTGTGCTATGATCTCATCCCAGACCATCACTCTGGTTGTAGGGCCGTTTGTTGGGCTACATACAGATTGGTACCCCACCGCTGACCGTGGTGTCTCCGGACATGTCTTCGTTGATCATCGGGCCCCATGTCGAAGCGGGACTCATCGCTAAAGCAGTTCTACACCATTTAATGAGTTTCCAGGTGTCATTTCGAGGTTGGGGGTTGCGGTTCTAACCTCTATCGTCGAAGCGTCCAAAGAAGGAGTGAACTTAGGATAAGACGGGGTGTTATGACCTTCCCATCTTGTGGTGCGTCCACTCTGGCATTCGGCAGAATTGTGGTGAAACTTGATGCCAATGTGACATCAATAACCCACCTTACATTGTACATGAACTTCGGAGCTGTGGTCTTTTTCCTTTTTTGCGCATGTGTCGACACCCTGTTGCTCGAAGCGTCGTCGCGCCCGAGGATGACGTCACACGGCGCCATGGTTTTGCACAACTACAGAAAAACCTTGTACGCACCGTTGAGCCGAAGTTCAAACTTAAATGGCTCAATTGCTTTTGCGCTATGTACACTGAAGCGCCAAAGAAAATGGTATACATAAGCGTATTCAAATGCAGAAATAACTACCCGGGCACAATATGGCGATGTCGTCGGCAACATCTATAAAAAGACAAGTGCCTGGCGCAGTTGTTAGATCGGTTACTGTTGCTACAATGGCAGGTTACCAACATTTTAAGTGAGTTTGAATGTGTTGTTATAATCGGCGCACGAGTAATGGGTCACAGCATCTCCGAGGTAGAGATGAAGAGGGGATTTTCCCGTACGACTGTTTCACGAGTGTAACGCGAATATCAAGAAACCGATACAACAACGAATCTCTGACTTAGCTGTGGCCGGAAAAAGATCCTGCAAGAACGGGACCACGACGACTCAAGAGAATCATTCAAAGTGGCAGAAACGCAACACTTACACAAGTTGCTGCAGATTTCAGTGCTGGGTCAGCGTGAAATCCGTTCAACGAAACATCATTGATATCAGTTTTTGGAGCCGAAGGCCCACTCGTGTACCTTTTATGACTGTGCGACGCAAAGATTTATGCCTCGCCTGGGCTCGTCAACACCGACATTGAACTGTCGATGACTGGAAACATGTCACCTGGTCGGACGAGTCTCGTTACAAACTGTATCTAGCGGATGGGTCTGTACGGGTATGGAGACAACCTCATGAATCCATGGAGCCTGCATGTCAGCAGGGGACTGTTCATGCTGGTAGAGGCTCTATAATGATGTAGGGCGTGTGCAGTTGGAGTGATGTGGGACCCCTGATGCGTCTAGATACGACACTGACAGCTGCCACGTACGTAAGCATCCTGTCTGATTACTTGTATCCAATCATGTCCATTGTGTATTCCGACGGACTTGGGCAGTTGCAGCAGGACAATGCGACACCCCACACGTCCAGAATTGCTAAAGAGTGCCTCAAGCAACACTCTTCTGACTTCAAACATTTCCGCTGGCCACCAAACTCTTCAGACATGAACATTACTGAGCATATCTGGGATGCCTTGTAGCGTGCTTTTCAGAAGAGATCTGCACCTCCTCGTAATCTTACGGATTTATGAACAGCGCTACACGAGTCATGGTGCCAGTTTCCTCCAGCACTACTTCAGACATTAGTCGAGTCCAGGGCACGTCGCGTTGCGGCATTTCTTCGTACACGCGGGGGCCCTACATGGTATTACGCAGGTGTACCAGTTTCTTTGGCTCTTCAGTGTACTAGGAACGAAGTGCATATTTCGTATCATGTCGGTAATGTACAAAAACCAGCATAAGTGCACTCTCGTTCTCACAGGACTCCTTCTATTGTCCAGCAATCGACTATGAGTAATGTTCCCTGTGTACCGCCGATCTCTATGTATTACGCATTGTTGCAAGTGGATCGTAAATGTCAACGATCGATAAATTAAAATGGAAATTAAAAGAATGATCGCCTTAAAACGAACATCTAATTATAAACCATCCTTGTACCCAGAGGCTAACATACACTCCTGGAAATGGAAAAAAGAACACATTGACACCGGTGTGTCAGACCCACCATACTTGCTCCGGACACTGCGAGAGGGCTGTACAAGCAATGACCACACGCACGGCACAGCGGACACACCAGGAACCGCGGTGTTGGCCGTCGAATGGCGCTAGCTGCGCAGCATTTGTGCACCGCCGCCGTCAGTGTCAGCCAGTTTACCGTGGCATACGGAGCTCCATCGCAGTCTTTAACACTGGTAGCATGCCGCGACAGCGTGGACGTGAACCGTATGTGCAGTTGACGGACTTTGAGCGAGGGCGTATAGTGGGCATGCGGGAGTCCGGGTGGACGTACCGCCGAATTGCTCAACACGTGGGGCGTGAGGTCTCCACAGTACATCGATGTTGTCGCCAGTGGTCGGCGGAAGGTGCACGTGCCCATTGACCTGGGACCCGATCGCAGCGACGCACGGATGCACGCCAAGACCGTAGGATCCTACGCAGTGCCGTAGGGGACCGCACCGCCACTTCCCAGCAAATTAGGGACACTGTTGCTCCTGGGGTATCGGCGAGGACCATTCGCAACCGTCTCCATGAAGCTGGGCTACGGTCCCGCACACCGTTAGGCCGTCTTCCGCTCACGCCCCAACATCGTGCAGCCCGCCTCCAGTGGTGTCGCGACAGGCGTGAATGGAGGGACGAATGGAGACGTGTCGTCTTCAGCGATGAGAGTCGCTTCTGCCTTGGTGCCAATGATGCTCGTATGCGTGTTTGGCGCCGTGCAGGTGAGCGCCACAATCAGGACTGCATGCGACCCGGCATCACCCGGCATCATGGTGTGGGGAGCGATCTCCTACACTGGCCGTACACCTCTGGTGATCGTCGAGGGAACACTGAATAGTGCACGCTACATCCAAACCGTCATCGAACCCATCGTTCTACCATTCCTAGACCGGCAAGGGAACTTGCTGTTCCAACAGGACAATGCACGTCCGCATGTATCCCGTGCCACCCAACGTGCTCTAGAAGGTGTAAGTCAACTACCCTGTCCAGCAAGATCTCCGGATCTGTCCCCCATTGAGCATCTTTGGGACTGGATGAAGCGTCGTCTCACGCGGTCTGCACGTCCAGCACGAACGCTGGTCCAACTGAGGCGCCAGGTGGAAATGGCATGGCAAGCCGTTCCACAGGACTACATCCAGCATCTCTACGATCGTCTCCATGGGAGACTAGCAGCCTGCATTGCTGCGAAAGGTGGATATACACTGTACTAATGCCGACATTGTTCATGCTCTGTTGCCTGTGTCTATGTGCGTGTGGTTCTGTCAGTGTGATCATGTGATGTATCTGACCCCAGGAATGTGTCAATAAAGTTTCCCCTTCCAGGGACAATGAATTCACGGTGTTCTTATTTCAATTTCCAGGAGTGTACTTATAACTGCTAATCATGCTGCTTTCTCACGATCCACTACGATGGGCACTCGAGTCGTGAATGTAATCATTTTGAACTACGCTCAACAAAAACTCGTAGTACTCATTCATCTTTCGTCCATTGCACTTATAAGGCGGATTGACGTATTAAGTCAGCGTTAGGAGACAGACAAAGATGGTTTGTTGGTTGAGACGCCTCGGTGCTGTGTACAAGCTACACCTAATTCGAGAAGTTTTATGGCCAAGGACCTGGCAATAAGAGAGGCACTTAGGCAGTGTATAATATCAACGACGTCCTGATAATAACAGATTCACAGAGCACCCTTGAATAAGTGGAGCATCGCTCTTGGACTGGTGTATCGAATAATATAAAATAGCGCAACTTCTCTAGGTGAAAGGGCATCCTGGAATCGCCGACAATGAAGTGGCTGACCAGTTGCGAAAGAGTAATGTCACTGAAGAAATATTTTTTCCTGTGCGTCTACCTTACACAGACTTCGAAACGAATGTAACGAAAGAGGCATTTGATGAATGGTATCCACACTGAGAAATGTCTCAGATGACGAGAGGGGAACACTTTGCAAGGCTTCATTTCAGTCAATGATTCCCAAAAGAATCTGGTTTTCAAAGTTACATCTTTCAAGACGGCGTACAACACGAATAATGAGCATGCGAAATTAATACTGTTGTGACTTTCAATTCGCAACTGTCACAAAAAAAAACTTTTATTTATGTAAGTTTACAATGTTGATGACTGAACAACAAAAGAAACGTAACCATAACGATGCCAGTAAAAGTCTCCTAATTGGAGCAGACAATAGTTTTCTTCTAATTTTCCACAAAGGTTCGTGGTAACACACACACACACACACACACACACACACACACACACACACACACACTCTAGTAAAAGCCCAATTCAAAGAAGAGAACGTAACTGTCAGCGGTCGACGTCCACGAGGTCGGCATCCAGAGTGAACTGGCGTAGTGATACTTCCAGCAGGCTGTGGCTCGAGCTCCCCGTGCAGGAAGTAGTGCTCGGAATGTCTGTTTCCATCGTGTATGTAAATAGCCGGTGTTTTACATGGTGCTTTTGGTACGCCTTGGACATAGACAACCCCATCTTGTGTGGTGTAATATGGGTTACCGGCCCGGAAGGGCTACCTTGGCTCCGGCATAACAGACACCGATGTTTTTTTGCACGTCTCTACAGAATCTTTTAATCTGTTTATATTGAGAAAATGGCCATTCTAAATGGAAGATCTAAACCACCTAATACTCGCCTATCCCTGCTACGTCAACCAAATGGTTCAAATGTCTCTGAGCACTATGGGACTTAACATCTGAGGTCATCAGTCTCTAGAACTTAGAACTACTTAAACCTAACTAACCTAAGGATATCACACACATCCGTGCCCGAGGCAGGATTCGAACCTGCGACCGTATCGGTCGTGCGGTTCCAGACTGAAGTGCCTAGAATAGCTCGACCACTCTGGCCTGCTGTCAACCAGCAAGCCAATATTCATTAGGCAACCATCAAATTGGTAATTCAGCCTTCAAATTGATAATTCCCCATCCCCCAAATGTCACATAGACTTCTTTGACAGCAAAAATCTATACGTTTCAAGATACTTTCGAAAGACGGACATTCATCTTTAAGATCGAACATGTGAAGAGATCCCACGCAGCAGCCATAATACTTTATGCATATTTTAAAATTCTCAGTAAAAGAATAAGGCAGTTAGTGTCTGTGTTATTTTTAGTGATAATATGTAATTAAGAAATGTTGAGATGCATCGAATATCCATATATGTCCTCCAAGAATAACTCCTCCATACTCTCACTTATCCAACTACCGATCTGCATACTGACTAACGTACATCTATGTTCATTAATGCTGGTCCACAGCTGACTACGGCGCCCTTCTGTTAGTACACATTAGATGCAGTTTTCTGTCACCAGAAGGCTCTTCTCCAAATGTTTTTCGAACAAGTGCCGAAAACATTCTCAGTCTTACGTCTTGTCAATTGGGCTGTGAACTGGAAACTACGACTGTTCGTGACATAAAAGACAAATTAAAACGATTTTAAGAGTCAGTCGCTTTTGCTTTCTTCTTGTGATATGAGGTGGATTAGCAGATTACGTTATTATTTATGTTCTTGAGTGCAGCCAAATTCTGCATTAATCTTCATTTCGAAGATTCTCCAGCAAAAAGAACACTGATGGCGGTTTTAAATTCACATTTGTGTCATTGAATGCTACACAAACACAAAACAAAAACAGTCCAGTCTTTGAATTAATTCTTATCTCATGAGGGCTAATGTTTTTCTGGATCTGCATGCCAACGATAATACCTACACTCCTGGAAATGGAAAAAAGAACACATTGACACCGGTGTGTCAGACCCACCATACTTGCCCCGGACACTGCGAGAGGGCTGTACAAGCAATGACCACACGCACGGCACAGCGGACACACCAGGAACCGTGGTGTTGGCCGTCGAATGGCGCTAGCTGCGCAGCATTTGTGCACCGCCGCCGTCAGTGTCAGCCAGTTTACCGTGGCATACGGAGCTCCATCGCAGTCTTTAACACTGGTAGCATGCCGCGACAGCGTGGACGTGAACCGTATGTGCAGTTGACGGACTTTGAGCGAGGGCGTATGGTGGGCATGCGGGAGGCCGGGTGGACGTACCACCGAATTGCTCAACACGTGGGGCGTGAGGTCTCCACAGTACATCGATGTTGTCGCCAGTGGTCGGCGGAAGGTGCACGTGCCCGTCGACCTGGGACCGGACCGCAGCGACGCACGGATGCACGCCAAGACCGTAGGATCTTAAGCAGTGCCGTAGGGGACCGCACCGCCACTTCCCAGCAAATTAGGGACACTGTTGCTCCTGGGGTATCGGCGAGGACCATTCGCAACCGTCTCCATGAAGCTGGGCTACGGTCCCGCACACCGTTAGGCCGTCTTCCGCTCACGCCCCAACATCGTGCAGCCCGCCTCCAGTGGTGTCGCGACAGGCGTGACTGGAGGGACGAATGGAGACGTGTCGTCTTCAGCGATGAGAGTCGCTTCTGCCTTGGTGCCAATGATGGTCGTATGCGTGTTTGGCGCCGTGCAGGTGAGCGCCACAATCAGGACTGCATACGACTGAGGCACACAGGGCCAACACCCGGCATCATGGTGTGGGGAGCGATCTCCTACACTGGCCGTACACCTCTGGTGATCGTCGAGGGGACACTGAATAGTGCACGGTACATCCAAACCGTCGTCGAACCCATCGTTCTACCATTCCTAGACCGGCAAGGGAACTTGCTGTCCCAACAGGACAATGCACGTCCGCATGTATCCCGTGCCACCCAACGTGCTCTAGAAGGTGTAAGTCAACTACCCAGGCCAGCAAGATCTCCGGATCTGTCCCCCATTGAGCATGTTTGGCACTGGATGAAGCGTCGTCTCACGCGGTCTGCACGTCCAGCACGAACGCTGGTCCAACTGAGGCGCCAGGTGGAAATGGCATGGCAAGCCGTTCCACATGACTACATCCAGCATCTCTACGGTCGTCTCCATGGGAGAATAGCAGCCTGCATTGCTGCGAAAGGTGGATATGCACTGTACTAGTGGCGACATTGTGCATACTCTGTTGCCTGTGTCTATGTGCGTGTGGTTCTGTCAGTGTGATCATGTGATGTACCCGACCCCAGGAATGTGTCAATAAAGTTTCCCCTTCCTGGGACAATGAATTCACGGTGTTCTTATTTCAATTTCCAGGAGTGTAGTTGCAAGGGGCGCTATTTTTTTAAGCCACCTTTTGTGAATTACGGATATCATTTTATTCTTGGTTCCTCGTATATATCGCAGACTAACACGTGAAATTAGTTTGCTCAATGACTGCTTTCGCTGTTTAGTCTAGTGCTAACTCGTCAAATTCTGAAACGTGGAGAAAGTCCTGAAACACTTCCATTCAGATTGATCGATTGGTTGGTTGATTTGGGGGGGAGGGGGGAGGAGACCAAACACCGAGGTCACCAGTACCATTCGATTACGGCAGAATGTGGAACGAAGTCAGCCGTGCCCTTTCAAAGGAATCATCCCAACATTTGCCTGGAGCGATTGAGGCGCAAATATATTCGCTCATGTGTCACAGGAGTGAGATATCATGTCATAAACTGACATCAAGGCAGGAACTAGTTCCAAGTTCCCAGTTCCTCATTTGATGTTGCCGGTTTACAGGGAGATATTTTACACCTATGTCGCCTCAGCAAATACACTGGTGCAATGTGTATTTTTAACTTCATCTCCTTAATACTAGTTCCTTAGTTCCTAAGATGGTGGTTTTGGCTTACGACGAGATCTTTTATACCTACGTCACTTCAGCGAATACAGTGGCGCTATGTACATTTTAGGATTTCATCTTCTTAATAGCGACAAACTGATGTGCTTGCGCTAGAATATAAGTGGAATGTGTTCCAACCATGTGATTTATCCGTTTGCTCTTTAAATTTCCGTAGATAGAAAGATGAGAGCAAGCTTCTGTCGAAACGGGTCATCGTAAAATAAATAGTATTTAGCTATCTTGGCTTCGAAAGAGATTTTTCCACCCTAGTCAAGGGTTGGGAGGACTTTTCGAGTTTTGGGTCATTTGAGGAAACAGTAAAGGAACCAAGAAGAAATTTGGAGGGTAACTAAAGTTCAAAGGGAAGAAATAAAAATTTTGAGGTTTGCTAATGACATAGCAGTTCTGTAAGAGGCAGTAGCAGCCTTGAAAGGGCAGCTTGTAACGCCGGAAATCCATATCCTCCTATTTACATCTATTGTACTATAAATTTTTTTCCTTATTTTGTTACCTGAAGATATGACATTTCTGTGTCTTTTTATATTGTAATTGTTTTACTATTTGTAAATATATGCATTTATGTCGATGTATAATTGGTTTCTTTTGTGATATTATTTGTATTTATACGCTGGGTATGGCCTATAGAAAACTATGCAATCGAACCAATACATCGATAGGTCGTGTGGAGAACCAAAGTGTTTAGGATCTTTGGGAGTGTTTACTCTGCCGCGTGGAGCGCGGGCAGAGCAGAAGGAGTCTGGCTGGAGTAGTGCAGTGGAGCAGGTGTGTTGTGTGACGCTCCCGCGAGTTGCCGCGTTTTCGGGGTTTGGCAGCATGTAATTGCGCTCGACTTGCTATGATAGTTTCTGACACGGTGTCGCGGACGGGAAGCATTAGCTGGCGCACATCAAGAGCCCGTTTCGCCTGCTGACTGTGTCGAGAAGAAGGCGCGCCAACATCCAGCTTCTGCAAAAACATCGACGACCGACAATGAGTTACTGTCGCCACCTCCTCGATCGACGACTTCAAACCTTCAGTCAACCAACAAGGAAGACTGGAAGCACGTAAAATTTTAGAGCTGTATGGCAGATCTCAGCTTTTCAAATTGTTGCATCACAAAATTACAGCAACTTTGCATGAACCTTTGTTGCTCATTATCCCAATTGCATTACCAAGCAAGGTCCCTTCCTTTTCCAGAATGAACCCGACTGTCGTTGAAATTCAGACGCCAGGATTAAAGTAATATAATTCGATTTCACCGATTTAATTTCAAAGTTCAGTTAAGGTATTCATAGCTGGCTCCAATATTTAGACACAAACACAAATTAAGGGTGCGCGTTTTCTTACCATATTTTAGCTTACCTGTGACTGCAGCTCAGCTTGGTACGTACTAAATGTTACTATTGTTAATTGTCCAGAATCATTTAACTCAAATTCAAAGTTAAATCTCACATTTCTAAATTGCGTAGATTCAAGTAGCTTTTGAAATGATTGTTGAGGTAGCCCGAGACTAACTTTATTTTATTGAATTTCGATGTGCTTCAGAAATAAATCTCACTATTAATTTGACTCACTAAATTAACTTTCAGTTTTCCGGTTTTATTAATTATTTTGCTAAATTACGTTAGAGTATAGCGAAATTTATTACTTCTGACAAACATTCAGTTTTCACACAACATGTGTCAACATTCAGTTGCCACGCTTTTAGTGCTAATTGTATGTGCAATAACCTTTCTTTTTCAGTTACTATAGTAATTGTCCATAGGACTGGCGACCATAATTTCCCAAAAATCTCAAATATCTAATTACCGCTAGTTAATTGTTAACGTAACGACTGCACATTTACTTTCTTTATTAACTTTACCTTTTTCTTCAAAATTAATTTTCACCAGTTTCATTTGCATTTTTCCTTTCATTTAGATGTAACCCTTTCCTCCGTCTTTACCGACAGATTAACTTCGGTGACGATTGCTTTTCGCAAATTTCCATTAGGTGCACGCGGTTTAATTTCTCACTGTCATTAAGGTCGATAAGTGAGGGGGAGGTTACAAGCTGAACGGAATGTATGGTGTGATGAAAAGAGTTGTAAGACGAACGTCGACAAAAATGAAACAAAGATAATGGAATGTATCGAATTAAATCAGGCCGTGCTGAGGTAGTTAGACTAGAAACTGACACGCTATAAGTAACTATTTGTCCAGCAAAATAACTGCTGATGCCCGAAGTGTAAAGGGTATAAAATGCAGTATGGAAATAGGAAGAATAGTATTTATGAAAAAGAGGAATTTTTTAACATCTAATAAAAGTCTGAGTTTCTTCAGAAAGTATATATGTGGAGTGTAGCCTCACATCCTGGTAGGTCATAGAATCGTCAGTCTGGTGGGGATGTAAACTGCAACGGGATGCCAAGGGTGAATACAGTAGGTTCAAATTGATGTAGGTTGCAGTAGTTATGCAGACATAAAAAGGCGCAGGATACACTGGTGTACTTTTGCATGAAGCCAGTCTTAGGGCTGAAGAATCAACTCCTAGGGAGCTGGGAGAGGGACAACGGTATTCCTAATTGGAAAGATATGTGTTTTACCAATTCCGGGACTTGTCTTAAAATCAAGAATGGAGACCCACCACCGCCACCACCCCGTCGAAGATCATGGTCCTATGGGGATTTGAACTATTCTGATTTCTTTTGGAGACGATATGTACCAAACAACAATTTGAAGCTTCGTGCGTATGTGTGTTTTTTGAGAGAGTTTAACAGAATTAAGTGGTGTGACTAAGTAAGCTTTCCCGGTGTAATGTCTTCGGGTTTGCTACCGGACCCTAAAATCAACTTGACTCGATATTTCGGAGATACAACTGGTCGCCATCTTCAGGAGAATGCTGCTTCTGTTGACGAGTCCCGCTGATGCTGCCGTTCTGCCTAGGTTGTATGGTCTGCCTAAGTTACATAAGGAAGGGACTCCTCTACGCCCTATTGTTAGTGATTTGGGTGCACTCACTTATAACCTGTTCTCAGTCCATGTGTTGGCAAGTGTAAACACCATATCTCCAATTCGATGGATTTTATTCCACGATTGAGATCTCTGAAGTTCAGTCCTTCAGATCTATTAGTGAGTTTTGATGTGGTATCCCTTTCCACACGAGTTCCTCTGGAAGAGTCCCTTAGTTTGATCAGTGGAAAACTGGATGAAGAGCTGGTGAAGCTTTGTCGTCATGTACTGATATCCACATATTTTTTATTTTTTTATTTAACGGTAGCATTTTTGAATAGAATGACGGAGTGGGTATGGGTAGTCGTTTATCACCTATAGTCGCCAATTTATTTATGGAGGACTTCGAACATATGGCACTGAAGACTTCAGCTTTGCAACCAAAGTGCTTCTGTAGATGATACCTTTTTCGTCTGGCCGCATAGACGTGATACTCTTAATAGATTTTTGGACCACTTCAACTGTCTTCATCCCTGCATCAAATTTACTATGGAGGTTGAAAGTGATGGGATGCTTCCATTTTTAGACGTTATTGTTTATAAAAAACCTGATGGTACTTTGGGACAGTGTTCACCGTAAGCCAATGCACACCGATTGATGTCTGCATTTTAAGAGTTGTCATCCACCACACCAATGCAGTGGCGTCCTTAGACGCCATTTCCGACGCGGTCAGCTTAACCCAAGAACTTGCGCATTTGATGGCTGTTTTTAAGGAGAATGGATACTCCGAGAAGCAGATTCGTTGGGCTATGGAGTTTGGACCATCTCTGGAGACGCACGAAGAGGAACATATACCGATGGCCTTTCTTCCTTATGCTGGAGACATATCGTTTAAAATTGGAGGAATTTTAAGGTATTTTAACATTAAGAGCGTGTTCCGTCCACCTTCTAAAATTAAGGCACTACTAGGCTCTGTGAAAGATGGTCTGGGGCTTAGGAAACCCGGTGTATACAAAATTCCGTGTCAATGTGGGAAGGCTTACATTGGCCGTTCGATTCACACAGTTCATGACAGGTGTGTGGAACATTGCTGTCATACGAGGCTACAATAGCCGGAAAAATCAGCAGTAGCAGAACACTGCTTAAATGAGGGACACAGTATGAAATTTGATGAAACTGTGCTAGTTGCCAAAATTTCTGGTTTTTGGAACAGTGTCTCTAAAGAGGCGATTGGAATTAGGTTGGCGGATAATTTAATCAACAGAGACAATGGGTTTCCTCTTAGCAAGATGTGGAATGCTGTATTATCTCGCATGAAAACTGAATGTTCTTCGGTTCGGCCCTGAGTGCGATACGTCGTTGCCAGCAGTGTTCTACTAAGGGCGGCGCCACCTTCCTGGCTTGGAGGGCAGCAAACGTGATGGGCGGCGAATGCGTCGTGTACTGAATGGTGGCCTATATAGGACGTCGATTTGCAGCCTGGCCCCCTTCTCTCCCCCGAGTCCTTTTGCATTTCCCTCCTCTGCCTCTTCTCATTCCCTCTCGCGTCTGCCCTGCCCATCTCCCCCCTTATGCGTCCTCTCCCTCCTTGGTCCCCCCTTTCGTTTTTTCCTTTCCTCCCTCCTTGTTTTTCCCCCTCCTCCAGGACCCCCCCTCCCCCCACCAGCCTTTGTCTCGGGAGTGTCATCTTTGTGCCGCCATTTTCGTGCAGTGTTTTCCAGTGAGTGTTCCATGTTGTGTCTTTTGGGAAGTGTTGCGAACGGCCATCATACTGTCGCTGGGTGTGATTTTTATCTCTTGTGAACAGAAACCAGACTGTCACCATGGTTTTTAATTGTGTGTTTACTTTGTTACTTGTCTGATTCCTGTGTATTTTATTAACATTGCCAACCCCTTTGCTTTCTGTTTTAACTTTCCGCATTTTTCCGACATTTTACACTTTCAGTCACCGTTTTATCGCCTGTTTTTCTTGTTTCTTTTCTTCTTCCGTTTTTAAAAAAGTCTGTAGGCTATAGAGCAGCGTACTAAGCTGCTGCCAGCCATCCCCCTTTGGGGAGAATTGGAAATCAATAAAGAAAAAAAAAAGCAACCTGGCTTCAGTTCTCAGTGGGACTCAGCAGAAGCAGCATTCTCCTGAAGATAGCGACCAGCTGGATCGCCGAAATATCGAGTCAAGTTGATTTTGGGATCCTGCAGCAAACCCGAAGAGACTTTCAAGAATTAAGTGGTGCAGTGTCCCTTGAACATATGTATCCCTCACCACAAGTGTCTTTAAAGTGGAATTCCTATATAACGCTAGAAATAACGCTTGCTGCATTTGTAAGGTCAGTTTGAACTGGTGTCGTGTATCCATTACTTTTGGGTTGTCAATCTTGGAGAGCAGCAGTGTATGATTTCTTTTCAGACAAACGGCTGACACGTGCCTTGATGACCCTCTGAGAGGAGTGCAGGGTGGAGTAGGTTGTAGTGCCGGCTGGAGTTACTGCGGCAGTAACTCGGCGCCGAATGCAGGGGCGGCGGTTTACTGCGCCTGTAAAACTGCGACACGCACAATGCGACGGCCCGGCGGATTGAAATATTCAGGCAGGCGTCCGCAGGATTTGTGGGGCGACGTGTACGGCGCTGTACGTCAGCCGATAACCGCAGAGCAAGCGCTCGGCTGCAGGAGCTCCTGCCGGTGGGCGCCTCCCAGACAAAGGGAGGCGGATTTATGGCGGCGCGAGCGGCCTGCGAGCACTGGAGGCCTTCAGGATCTGTGGGGGCAGTTAAGGAGGTCACCCGTCATATCAGCCGCAAGTGGTCATCGAATACGGTACTAGCTAAGAAGTAAGCACAATCAAGAAATTACAGCACCTTTAAGAGGATACAAGACTTACCTCAAGTGCTACAACCCCCCACCCCCTACATCTACAGCTGTATTTATTCTCCGCAAGCCACCCAACGGTGTGTGGCGGAGGGCACTTTACGTGCCACTGTCATTACCTCCCTTTCCTGTTCCAGTTGCGTATGGTTTGCGGGAAGAACGAGTGCCGGAAAGCCTCCGTGCACGCTCCGAATCTCTCTAATTTTACATTCGTGATCTCCTCGGGAGATATAAGACGGCGGAAGCAATATATTCGATACCTCATCCAGAAACGCACCCTCTCGAAACCTGGACAGCAAGCTACACCGCGATGCAGAGTCTGCCACTTGAGGCTGCTAAACATCTCTGTAACGCTATCACGCTTACTAAATAACCCTGTGACGAAAGGCGCCGCTCTTCTTTGGATCTTCTCGATCTCCTCTGTCAACCAGACCTGGTAAGGATCCGACACTCAAGTTTAGGTCGAACGAGTATTTTGTAAGCCACCTCCTT
This sequence comes from Schistocerca gregaria, assembly GCF_023897955.1. Classification (NCBI taxonomy): domain Eukaryota; kingdom Metazoa; phylum Arthropoda; class Insecta; order Orthoptera; family Acrididae; genus Schistocerca; species Schistocerca gregaria. Next base: position 1,158,221,332 of record NC_064920.1, on the reverse strand, counting down.
TGTTGATGGACTACATTTTCTAAGGGCTCTCCCACGAATCTCAACATGGCACCAACCTTACCAACAATTAATTTTATACGATCATTTCACTTCAAACCGTTCCGTATGCATACTCCCCGATATTTTACAGAAGTAACTGCTACCAGTGTTTGTTCCGCTATCATATAATCATACTGTTGTGGTTGGCAGGAGAGCCAACACAGGGTTAATAAAGGAAGCTGAAATGCACGTGTTTTAGTTCACGCAGTCTGGCGTGAGGTCTGGAACATGGCAAGGGAATTAGAATTGAGAAAAACGGATGTAGCTGATGGAATACTTAACTTTAATCCATTTAATGACGACCGTCACTCTTGACGATACATGGTTTACAATATCAATAGTACTGACTATGGTGCCTTGCTAGGTCGTAGCAAATAACGTAGCTGAAGGCTATGATAACTATCATCTCGGCAAATGAGAGCGTAGAAGTCAGTGAACCATCGCTAGCAAAGTTGGCTGTACAACTGGGGCGAGTGCTAGGAAGTCTCTCTAGACCTGCCGTGTGGCGGCGCTCGGTCTGCAATCACTGATAGTGGCGACACGCGGGTCCGACGTATACTACCGGACCGCGGCCGATTTAAAGGCTACCACCTAGCAAGTGCGGTGTCTGGCGGTGACACCACACATACAATAAAGGATCCTTCTTTCTATGTATTCGCAATACATTGCATTTATCTATGTTAAGGGTCAGTTGCCTATCCGCTGCAGATCTTCCTACATTTCGCTGCAAATTTCTAATGCTATAACTTCTCTGTATACTACAATATCATCCGCGAAAAGCCGCATGGAACTTCCAACACTATCTACTAGGTCATTTCTGAAACATCAGATCGTAAGTGTTAGTCTGTGCCACAAGTCTCATATCCCACTCTACATGGTTATACAGATTACACCAAATGATCCACATAATCACTCAACCTATCCTGAAAAGGTGCGCTAAAAGAATATGCACTCTGATGTTTTTCCAGCGCATTACTAACTTGTAGAATTCTCGGGTGAGTCTGCTTACGTTGTAAGCTCTTCACAGTATTTCGGCAAACAGACTTGTTGCCATCTTAATGTGGTTCCTGACAATGTTCACCATTTGACCGTTACCCTCCACCCAACCTCGCCAGATTTTGTTGGAATCCCATTCAGTGAAGCATCAGCTGTGAAATTCAGTACAGTTCAGTCACGAAGCATGGCGAGCTAAGTTACCTGAATAATCTCCGCAGAAGCACAAGCCTTGGGGGTCTTCAAAACAAATTGTGACAAAAATGTCACATACTACTACGCGTTATTGTTTCATTTTTCTGCTACAGTGGTAGGAGGTTGGCACTCCATATCGGTGTGCAGCAACTGATTTGAAATGTAATAGCAGACGATTACGAAGAACAAGAAACGGGTAATTTTTATCCATGATGGAGCTCCAGACAGTACAGACTTCTATCTTTTGCACTACAGTAAACTGTAGTTGACTAATGAATTTAATCTTAAAAATAATTTCTGATTACTGTTAATGTTTCTCTTCTGTGAGGTTGGTCATGATCATGCGTTGCACCAAGTTATGAGACACATCAACTACTCTTTTCACAGCAAAAACAAACAGCATGCGGCACACAAGTTGGAGGTTAACTGCACTGCAACCATCAACTACCAACTTTGAGTTTATGTTTTAATTTCACGTACTGATACGTTCCATGACCTAGGAGATTTGCTCCTCAACTTTGTATTACGGAATGTTTTATGAAGGCGTTTGTGTGGAGTGTAGTCTCGAGCGGAAATGAAACGTGGACGAAAAGTAGTTAAGAGGAGAATAGCTTTTCATATGTGGTGTCTACAGAAGAATGTTAAAAGTTAGGTAGCTAGATCTACAGACTAATGAGAAGTCAGTGAATTGGGGGAAAAACATATTTGTGACACAGCTTGACTAGAAGAGGGGATCGGTTGGTAGGCACATGCTGAGGTGTCAATGAATCGTCAATGTGGTAATGACAGGAAATGTGGGGGGTAAAAATTGTAGAGGGTGCCCAAGGCTTGAACACAAAAAGCAGGTTAAAATGGTTGTCGTTAGTGGTATTTATGCAGAGATGAAAACTAAAGGGCAAACTAGAGCAGATAGCTGCATCAAAGAAGTCTTGGGACAGAAGACCACAACAATAACAAACCAGTTTACATCTGAAAATTAGCCAACTATGTTTTTATAGCCTCTGAGGACGACTCCCGCAATTGTGGAGACAGAAATGTGCCTTAGATATACCTTAGAAATCCTTTACATTTACTGGATATTTCCAGCTTCTTAACTGCTTGTTTGCTGGAGTTGACATTATACCGACGACTACAAGCTGCTAGTCGCGTACGCTCTGAGAGTAAAGAAGTAGCAGTTAACTGCATGTTGTTTGCTGCAAGGGAATTGGACATTCAGGATGCTGTTTACGAACACAGTCGACCGACGGACGAACACGTGCTGTTTGTCCATGAGAATAGCGTCAACCAATTTAGCTAATAACACGCAGCATTTTCCTTACATGCTAATGAAGCATCATGATGGGATCATGTGAAGAATGTTGTATTAACGACCCGTCCCTAACCGATGTACGAAGTGTTATTCTAACACTCCGTAATTGACTACTTTTTTTCAAAAAATCCTGCTAACAAATAGAAGAAGATAGTTTATGGATGTTTTGGTTTTCCGTTTTATTATTAGTGGCTTTAGTTTCAGTTACCGAGCATGTCGCTTCACTGGAGCGAATCGCGTTTCATTCAGCTTCGTAAGGCTGATTCAATCAGGTTCTGACGAGCTGCACGTCGCCCTTGTCTAATAAGGAGAGAGCAGCGCTCGTTTTTTGCCAGAGCAGAGGCACTCAGCCGTCCAACCTGATGCTGTAGTGGAAACCTCCTGTACCAGATGTATTAGGTGTATCTACGTCATATTAACAAGTACAGGGAAAAGATTTTACTGGGTCAGAGGTAGAATACAGAGTTCGTATTTAGGAGAAACTTGGCTCGAATACGTGATCAGTCATTCTGTTCTTTTTTGCTATTATTTAATTATAGTTAGTGTTATTATGCTGAAACATAACTTTGTTGTTAGTTAACTTATAATTTTAATCCTGTTTTTAGTAGTAAAATATATCAGTATCTGGCCACGGTGGCAGCACTATCTTGTTCGAACCTCAGAAGTGGGGAGGGGAGGTAGAAATAATACATTTCAGTATTATTACGACTGAAAAGCACGTACGATAACACGATACATGCTCGTGTGCATCACTGAATGCAGTGTTTATTCAGAACAAGAACAGAATCAGGACGAACAGTATATTGCACATTTGCTGCTCACGACAGTTGGCTAGCAGTGCGCGTAAAATTTCCTCCCGCGCTGATGTCACCATTTTTCTCAGCTTTCTCTACCGTTTCATGCGCCGACTCTTTATTTCAAATGCACGCCGACCGATTTTATTACATATTCAATTTATTCATCCGTCAAAGCGCGAGGGCAATTCCTTTCAGGATCTGTCCTTTTTCGTAATGAAAACAACAGTGAAAATCAAAAACGTTTTATTTACAACGCTTAGCTACAACTTCCAGCTACTTCTCTACACAGCTGCCTCTCCGACTTCGACATTTTTCTTAGTGTGGTACCAACTTTCCAATGCCCTTGTCAAAGAAGGCAACCGCCTTTGCCTTGCACCTGTTATCTACACTGAACTGCAGCTCGTTGTCTGTCCCTAAATGCTGTCCTCATAGCCAACGGTACATGTGAGCAAAGAGACGAAAATCAGGGAGAGCCAAGTCTGGAATATAATATGGCTAAGAAGCACTTCCTATCGATTACGCTCCAGTCTGTGGCCGAGCATTGACGTGAAGGCGGTCAATGCCTCCTGACAACATTTCTCTTCGCTTGTTCTGAATTGCACTTCGTAGACGCTATTCTCACTCGCTGAACAACTTGGTTCCTTCCCCAACCGCATGCATCCTGCTTCGAAGTTCCCTCACCATTGCCGCAACTGACACGAAGGGCAGTTACCTTATGTGGGCTGCAGGTGGAACCCGTAAGCATGGAGACATCAAATAACAGCACGCATTTCACACCTGTCGGGAGACTATTGTTCCATGGCATCTTCACGCGCTCACTTTGGGTTCAGGACTGAAAAGTGCGACGCGACGCGACTGGCGCTCATAGAAGAGACACGGCGCAACACATTTGCGCAAAGATTCATCCGATTTTCCCTGTGTGTTTAATTTCGCCACCGATCGGACCTAGGAAAAAGTGCCCTCGTATCTCTCCTCGTATGTGATTATCACAAATATTTTTTGACATGGTATCATGTAAGGTTTTCCTGCTGTCTTCTACAGTCATAGCACAAAAAGCACAAAACACATGTCGTCATTGATGTCTAGTGGTTTGTGTTATTCGCTAGTGATGAAGAATCGCAGGCTTGATCCCGGTTACCATATCATCTATTTCGCTGGCGGAAATGTCTGGAATGAGGTGTACACACTCTCGCGAGCCCAAATGAATATCTCCTTGGACATACGTGCAGCAAGTTGATGCACAAGTCTGCGAAGAGAGGTTTGGAATGTGGATGACACCGACGATTATTTCTTAGCAGCAAATCCTGCAGTGGATATTTTTCTCAGAGTCGTGAGCGAAACACTAAACAGATTAGGAATACGGATATCATTCTGCAAGATACTGGAACAGTTCGCCGGCTACTGTGGCCGAGATGTTCTAGGCGCTTCAATCCGGAATCGCACTGCTGCTACGGTCGCAGGTTCGAATCCTGCCTCGGGCATGGATATGCGTGATGTCCTTAGGTTAGTTAGGTTTAAATAGTTCTAAGTCTAGGGGATTGATCACCTCAGATGTTAAGTCCCATAGTGCTCAGAGCCATCTGAACCATTTGTTACTAGACCAGTTCAATACGATTTTGGCGTAGATGGTGTGGCGGCAGTTACAGAGACAACCGATTATCGCTTGCGTACTTCAATAATGAGCAAACGTGTAAGGGAAAGGGGACGTGAAATGCCAAAAGTAAAAATCGAAAAGTATAATTTGCAGCGACCTGTTTCTAGATTTGTTGAAAATATTGAAAGTGTCAGTGCGTTCCGTTGCAGACCACTGTCGATGTTTTATTTCAATAAAATGAAACTTTCTCCGTGATACAAAAACGCATTTCGTAGTAGTTCCACAGACAGATTTTAAATACCTTAATAACTGTCTTTTTACTTTACCTTTGGAAATTTTTCGCTATTCTTACTCTCGAACAATTACACTACTGCTCATTAAAATTGCTACACCAAGAGGAAATGCAGATGATAAACGGGTGTTCATTGGACAAATAATTTATGCTAGAACTTATATGTGATTGAATTTTCACGCAATTTGGGTGCATAGATCCTGAGAAATCAGTAGCCAGAACAACCATCTCTGGCCGTAATAACGGCCTTGATACTCCTGGGCATTGAGTCAAACAGAGCTTGTATGACGTGTACAGGTACAGCTGACCATGTAGCTTCAACACGATACCACAGTTCATCGAGAGTAGTAACTGGCGTAGTGTAACGAGCCAGTTGCTCGGCCACCATTGACCAGACGTTTTCAGTTGGTGAGAGATCTGGAGAATGTGCTGGCCAGGACAACAGTCGAATATTTTCTGTATCCAGAAAGGCCAGTACAGGACCTGCAACATCCGGTCTTGCATTATCCTGCTGAAATATAGGGCTTCGTAGGGATCGAATGAAGGGCAGAGCCACGGGCCGTAACACATCTGAAATTTAACGTACACTGTTCAAAGTGTCGGCAATGCGAACAAGAGGTGACAGAGGCGTGTAACCAATGGCACCTCATGCCATCACGCCAAGTGATACGCCAGTATGGCGATGACGATTACACTCTTACAATGTGCGTTCACCGCGATTTCGTCAAACACGGATGCGACCATCATGATGCTGTAAACAGAACCTCGATTCATCCGAAAAAAATGACGTTTTGCCATTCGTGCAACCAGGTTCGTCGTTGAGTACATCATCGCAGGCGCTCCTGTCTGTGACGCAGCGTCAAGTGTAACCGCAGCTATGGTCTCCGAGCTGATAGTCCATGCTGCTGCAAACGTCGTCGAACTTTTCGTGCAGATGGTTGTTGTCTTGCAAATGTCCCCATCTGTTGATTCAGGGATCGAGATGTGGCTGCACGATCCGTTACAGCCATGCGGATAATATGTCAGTCATCTCGACTGCTAGTGATACGATGCCGTTGGGATCCAGCTCGGCGTTCCGTATTACCCTCCCGAACCCACCTATTCCATATTCTGCTAACAGGCATTGGATCTCCACCAACGCAGTCAGCACTGTCGCGATACGATAAACCGCAATCGTGATAGGCTACAATCCAGCCTTTATCAAAGTCGGAAACGTGATGGCACGCATTTCTCGTGCTTGCACGAGGCATCACAACAACGTTTCACCAGGCAACGCCGGTCAACTGCTGTTTGTGTATGAGAAATCGGTTGCAAGCTTTCCTCATGTTAGCACGTTGTAGGTGTCGCCACCGGCGACAATCTTGTGTGAATGCTCTGAAAAGCTAATAATTGTTATATCACAGCATCTTCTTCCTGTCCGTTAAATTTCGCGTCTGTAGCACGTCTTCTTCGTGGTGTAGCAATTTTAATGGCCAGTAGTGTACATAAAACTGCTTTCTTCCTTCACTGACGCTGTTGAACAGATAAAGCGATTTTAATTTATACATCTGTTTGATCTATTTACGTTTTTTTATTCAGGATTTAGGCTCGTTCATTGTCGAGATATTTTGAAAGCTAAATAAATTTTAGTTTTTAGAGATTAGATCTCTTTTTTAGGAGTAATCTCTAACGAAAAGTATCACGTCGTCATGCTACCGCAAAGCGTCTCGAAAACGAAACAAGCAAAAAAATGCAGATGAGAAAAAAGCAGGTATTCCACTACTACACCATTATACAGCAGGGCGGCGTTTTATTAAACTCCTATGCTAGCAGTTGACATTGAGACCGAAACTTTCTTCTTCAGAATCATTGACGGTGAATGCTAATCCAGTTCCGTTGAAGGTCAGATTGAAAGACGCCATTTTAATACATTGCGAAAATTATTGACTTTCTGTTGCGTTCTACAAATCGACCTTCATACTGCATGCCATCTAGGGAAATCTTTGCCTTTAACGGGCTATCTCTGTTCCACTTGATCTTCGATTAAAGCATTAGAGAATTATATATTATTTCCTGCAATAATGATTCTGCCTCAGATTACCGTCCGATACATACTTTTAATATGTCAAGGAAAGTTACAGATTAAGTACTTGGTTCACACAATAGGCAGTTTTAGTCCGGTTGCAACGCCGGCTCGCGTCGCCAAGGTGTAATAAATCCACTGCTTTCCAGACTCCCTGAAACGTGGCACCTAGATGGGTTTCGCCGATTACTGCAGCATGCTCTGTCATTATCAGCAGCATCTGCCATTTGACAAACGATTCTGCGGAAATGCGTGGTTCAGATATTTTTACATATTAAACTGCTTGCGAAACGCACCCATGATTATTCTGATAACTTTCTAATTTCATCAACATAACTCACACTATTCTGTTTCCTTTATTCACCAGAGTTACTGCTTACTGACAGTTGCGTTCTTGATAAGCACGACTGAAAAGCGATCAACTTTAGTCGCTAAACTTCAACAACAGGCCTCGTGGCAGACATCATGAAAGCGCCGATATCGCAAGTATATGCTGAGAAGCGCGATCGTATGCGGTACATCAGAAATTCTGATAGCACGGCTATTCACGTACGGCACAATACAGTGAAATCGATCATTTCAACAGATCGTAGCTTGAACATGTGTTGCACTGCAGAAAGAGGTTAAAATATTTTAAACTATTTGTTTGTTACTTTGTAAAAACTTGCCCTTAAAACACGCTTTCGTAAAGGTATTTACTCTTAGTTCTAATAATATTAGTCTGAAATTGCAATTTATACAATAAAGTACAAGCAGAAGAATTGGCAAATCTAATGCCATTTCAAATTTTCGTGTTTTTGCTTCAACAGATAGCTGGAGTGTAACTGCATCCACTGTGCCGAAATGTCACACATATACCCATTGCCTCTGGGCTCTCATGAAAGACGTAGAATGGACAGTGATTCCCTCTCTGCAAGGCAAGTATGTCCTTTCTGCATCTTGTAGTTCAATTGCATAGGAGACTAGCCGCTCGTAACGTCACAATGCTGAGAAGAGTCCGCTTTGGAGAAACACAGGAAAGAGTTTCTCCATCAAGATGGCGAATTCAGATGATATTCTGCCTTTCAGGAAATAAAGCGTACATCAGCCGAGGCAGCAGGAAGAGGTATTCCAAAGGAAAATAAAACTACTTTTCAACTGTCCAGGTTGAAGCATATCGCATACAAATCAGGTCTGAAAGGGAATATAGTTGCTTTTGATTATATTGATTGACTAGCCAAGCACACAATGTCTCTCAAATACTACATTATCCCTCCGGGTCTACCTAATGAGAAACCATATATCACTGGTAGTGTTGCAATAATGATAGAAGTGAAGCGTCTTTAGAAATTTCCCATATGTAGAACTCTATTGATATCCTTAAGTTTACGGTTGCCTCGATATGTTTCGAATATCGACAGTCTTCTTCACCTGCAGCTGCATGCACATTTATTAGAGATATTATAACTAAAGAACACAGTTTTGATTGTTATGAACAGCCCTACGGTTAGCGTATAGTATTGTGTTTTGAACTTTTATTACTTGTTTCATTCTCTTTTTCTCTAAAAAGAAGAAAACATGCTGGTGATGTCCGTAGCAAACATTTTTGGGAAGTGATTCCTCCTGCCTTCCAAGTGGCACTGTGACTCATCGCTAAGTGCTGGCATTAGCGTAAGTTGTGAGTCAGTGACGTGGTGTTGATGGAATTTGAGGAGCAGCTAAGGTTATTCATTTGCCATTCCATCTGAACTGCTTGGCACTGAGGAGGTGTATAGGAGAAAATAACCACCGAGGAGGTTCATAAGATATTCCAGTATTCTTTTGTCAGCACTGTGCCATTTATACAACCTATTTATTCTGATCCAACGGCCTTGCCGCACTGAATACGCCAATTGTCGTCAGATCACTTGAGTTAAACAACATCTGGTGTGACCAATGCTTGGGTCGGTAACCATATGGGTACGCCAAGTGCTGTTGGCTGTTTTAATTTTGCCAAAATGGCAAATGGGTGGTGGGGTGGTAGTATAAAGTTCTTGATAAGACTTTTCGCCAATATCTGGAATTTATAGCCAAATACCTTTCGGCAGTGTCTGATGCAGTGACGCCATGCGACACATTTTTCATCTTCCATCCGTTGGATGACAACACGAAGGGCGGAGGCCCCCTTGGTGGTATTCGAGAAAAGAAGGCTATGTGTGCAACCGGGTTTCACCGCTCCCCTCCCCCCTCTTCTCTTTACAACGCCGGTATGACACACTACATACACCAGTTATGGTCAAGAACACTTCTCAAGTAAACTTAAACGCACAAAGTGCACACTTCCCGAAGGAAAGGTACCAATGTGCTGGAAGGAAAGAAAAGCCTTATGAATTAGGTGGGCTAACCTGTCGTTCGGGAGGGGGGGGGGGGGCCTTCCAGCCAACACTGACGTGCGACTTACATTTTTTTCTTCTGTAGATATAATCCAAGGCAGTTCTTGATGCCGGAATACGATCTTGTGTACAAGAGGAAGACCGATCACTGTCTTAAAAGTCCAACTCTATCATAAGGACTGATCTCGACAGTTCTTGGGTGTTTGATTTGATGCAAATCGGGTGCTACACGTTTCCCTGAAAATCATATCTGGTAATCAAAACAATTGCGCCAAAGTTTATTCATAAAATCACCATACCTAGAAAGACAATATTTTAAACGTAATATTGGTCTGGTGGCGAAATTATATACACTATGATGTACTTATGCAGAGTGAAGTGACGGATGAAAATTTCTACCAACGCCGGGATTAGAGCCCAGGTGTCCTGCTCACTAGTCGATGAGCTAACCACTATGTCATCCTGACACAGTGGCTTTGCACAACTTCACAGACCTGGGGGTATACCAAGTGAGCTGAAGAGTTGGATTGAGTAGGGAGGCGTGCTAGGGCACTCTGTGCAGTTGTGCAAGGTTACTGTGGCAGGGTCGCGTAGTGGTTAGCGCACCTGCCTAGGGGCAAGAGACCTGGGTTCGAATCCCAACCTTGCTACAGATTTTCATTCGTCGTTTCAGTCTGCATATAAACATCATATATGTTTGAGACTTTACTATTGACAAAGGATTTCAGATATATTCCGTATTTCTGGTTTTCCGGAAGGCTTTTGATACTGCACCACAAAAGCGGCTCTTAGCGAAATTGCGTGCTTATGGAATATCGTCTAAGTTATGTGTCTGGATTTCTGATTTCCTGTCAGAGAGGTCACAGTTCGTTGTAACTGACGGAAAGTCATCGAGTAAAACAAAGGCGATTTATGGCGTTCCCCAAGGTAGTGTCATAAGCCCTTTACTGTTCCTTATCTATATAAACGGTTTTGGACACAATCTAGACAGCCGTCTTCCGTTGTTTTCAGATAACGCTGTCGTTTATCGACTAATAAAGTCATCAGAAGATCAAAACAAACTGCAAAACGATTTAGGAAAGACATCTGAATGGTGAGAAAACTGGCAGTTGACGCTAAATAACGAAAAGTGTGAGGTCATCCACATGAGTGCTAAAACGAGCCGCCCGGGATTAGCCGAGCAGTCTGAGGCACTGCAGTCATGGACTGTACGGCTGGTCCCGGCGGAGGTTCGAGCCCTCCCTCGAACATGGGGGTGTGTGTGTGTTTGTCCTTAAGATAATGTAGGTTAAGTAGTGTGTAAGCTTAGGCACTGATGACCTTAGCAGTTAAGTCCCATAAGATTTCACACACATTTGAACGTTTTTTGATAAAAGGAACTCGTTAAACTTTGATTACACGATAAATCAGTCTGATCTAAAAGCAGTAAATTCAACTAAATACGTTGGCATTACAATTACGAACAACTTAAATTGGAAGGAGCACAAAGGAAATGTTATGGGGAAGGCTAACCAAAGACTACGTTTTATTGCAGGATACTTAGAAAATGTTGCAGACCTACTAAGGAGACTGCCTACACTACGCATGTCCGTCCTCTTTTAGAATACTGCACCGCGGTGTGGGATCCTTACCAGATAGGACTGACGGAGTACATCGAAAAAGTTCAACGAAAGGCAGAACGTCTTGTATTATCGCGAAATATGGGAGAGAGTGTCACAGAAATGATGCAGGCTTTGGGCTGGAAATCATTAAAAGGAAGGCGTTTTTTGTCGCGACGGAATCTTCTCACGAAATCCCAACCACCGCCTTTCTCCTTCGAATGCGAAAATATTTTGTTGACACCGACGTACATATGGAGGAACCATCACCAAGATAAAATAAGCGAAATCAGAGCTCGTACGGAAAGATATAGGTGTTCATTCTTTCCGCGCGCTATACGAGAATGGAATAATAGAGAATTGTGAAGGTGGTTGGATGAACCCTTTGCCAGGCACTTGAATGTGATTTGCAGAGTATCCGTGTAGATGTAGATGTAGACTTGAAAAGATCTCTGGAACTTTATAGATTCATTTCATTACAGACTATCTGATCAGAAATCTCTCGACACCGCTATGCAATGAGGAGTTGACCACCAGACGTCACGCTGGTATAAAGAGAGGCGTGGATTATTGTGTTGTTAGCGGAGAATTAGTAACAGCAGACTGAGTCGGTCAAGAGATCTCAGTGTCTATGAAGGTGTCCTAGTCGTTCAATCTCACGTGAGTATCAGATCCACCAGGGACATTTCAACCCTTCAACTGCTGTCCATAGCGACTACTGGTGAAGTGATTGTGAAGTGGAAACCTGAAGTAACAACCATAGCCAAACCAAGACAAGGAAGACGCTCATGCACGTAAGGTCTCAGCTAGTCGAGATTCGCGGGGGTGGTTGCAAAAAATCGCATGGAATCTGTGCACTGAACCACGCGTGTGTTCCAAAGTGCCACCAGCAGTCTAGCTTGCAGAGTGACTGTCCCTAGGGACCTAAAAAGAAAGGAGTGCAATGACCGAATAAGCGATACATTTCTGAAGCCAAAGCTAAGCGACGCTTGAGGTGGCGTAAAGCGCCACGTCACTGAATAGTGGATTCCTGGAAAGGAGTGATTTACGTTGCTGAATCACGCTACACATTGTGGCAATCAGATGGAAGGATTTGGGTTTTGCGAATGCCCGAGAGCGTTAACCCACGATCATGTGTAGTGTGAAACAGCCCCGTTATATCCTTTATTGGGTTTTGTGTGATTTACCGAATCCGCCAAACAGTTAATATATGACCGTGTGCTTAATGGATGAAAGGCCATCGGTTTTTCTGATGTTGTTTCGGGGGTATTTCAACAGACTGCGGTTCTTCTGAGACGGAATAGTTAATGATTGAAAGCTTTTCTATCATTAAAGACCACAAAGGTTGCGATATACCAACTGATACGTATTTTCTATTGACACACAAATTCTGAGGCAGTTGCAACCTTCTCCTTACACGTTCAGTTGCGGTTATATCTTTTACTGGTTGCTGATTTTAAGCACTTCGTCACAGGCAATGATGATGGTTAACATTCACAACAATCCTCTCTGCAATCCATGGTTGATGCTCTCCGACGCGGTTGACACGAAACGCGTAACTCGGCACTTGTCACTTTTGGTTTTATATCACTCGCGAATCAGTATTAGTGAGGGTCACCCCATGACAATAAACGGGCGCGCTCATTTGTCACACTCCGTTGAATTTACAATTTACTCCTCACTCGGGACATCCGTCATTGACACCGTACTCAGCTCGACCGTCATTTCTTTATTTTTTCCAGTCTTTCCAGATCTGCTTTCAGCCAGCACTAATCTCAATGCCTCCTGCTGAAGCGCTCGACAATCCACTCCTGTCTTCTATGGACCTGGGTGTCGGATACTAACATCTATGATCGTGGGATCACGGATCCCTTACAAGTGCCAACTGTGAAGTGGCACTGGATATGTTACAGCACGTGTGTGTTTTGTTTTTTGTCCTCTTTTTGCTGTTAACAAGACTCTAAATACAGCAAGATATGAACACATTTTAACGTTTTGTGTACTGTATACAGTAGAGAAGCAGTTCAGACATTACGACTTTATCAGTTCGACAATGCACAGTATCAAAGCAGCACTTGGTAAGGAAATGGTTTGCGGACAACATTCCTGGAAAGGAGATAGAATTCTAACTTCCCTCCAGATCCCAGCGTTCAACATCACTACCTTCTCTGCTTTCGGCTCTTGAGGAACAATGGGCTGCCATCCCCCCAAAGATTCAGACACCTCATTGAAGGTGTTCCCAAGAGAGTCTGAGACGTCGTAAATGTGGTGGGCTAACACATTCCAATTTAATGTCCACTAACTAGGGTCCGTATACTTTTGAACAGACAGAACGAACTTTCGAGATCCTGCCAGAGACACGGTAGTACCCTTCTTCCGTAAGTTGTTCACCCCGCACTTTGTGCAAGAAGTAAAGGAAACCAAGGAGAAATGTAGAAAGGGAATTAAAATAAAGAGAGATGAAAAAAATACACTCATGTCCTGTAAAAACAGAACATCGTGAACAACTGTAGATAGGACGTTCATATTCACAGGACATGTACATTAGTACGTTCTGCAGAAATGATTAGCTCGCTCCATACATAATGGCGTTGATGCGTATAAGGCGCGAATGAGGTCCTGTGATATAGCCATCCATGCTGCATTCACCTGGTTCCAAAGGTCATCTGTAATGGTTGGCCTTGGGTCACAGTATTGCACCCGTCGGGTCACCATATCCCAGACATTCTCGACTGGTGTTAAGTGTGGTAATTTGACCGGCCAGGGCGAAAGGCTGACATCCTGTGTCACATTGAAGGCACGTAATCGTGCAGCAACATGTGCTCGTGGATAGTCTGGCTGAAAAATGTCGTCTGAGGTTTCGTGGAGAAAGAGTATGGCTACGGGTCACAGGATATCATTTGCGTAGGTTACACTTGTCAGAGTGCCCTAGACATGCACAAACTGTGATTTATGGTTGTACATAACAGCACCCACACCATATGACCTTGAATTGGGGCTGTATGTCTTGTCCGAATGCAGTCAGAGTGATGCCGTTCCCCCTGTCTGCAGCGAACCAAAATGCAAAATGCGGCCACAATTTTCAATCAAACAAAATCTGGATTCGTCCGAAAACACTATCTGATGTCATTTCTGTCACCAGTGCCGTCGTTCCATGGACCATTGGCATCTACGAGGGTCAATCCAAAAGAAATGCACACTATTTTTGTAAAAATACAGTTTTTATTGTGCATGTATGAAAGTCTTACAGCGTGTAGATACCCCCTTCCCGCTTGTTTTCAAATTTAGTTCAACCTGTTCCCGTGAGTGGCGCCGTCACAGCATGTCTTCAAGATGCCTGCTACACTTGACGTTCGTCAGAAGCAACATGCTGTCATAGAATTCCTGTGCTGTGAAAACGAGACAGTGGGAAACATACACAAGAGGATAAAAAAGTTCTATGGAGATGCTGCTGTCGATTGCAGTACAGTTAGTCGGTGGGCAAGAAGGTTACGACATGAAAGCGGGCACGGCAATATTGAGGATTGTCCTCACAGCGGCAGGCCTCGTACTGCACACACTCCAGACAATGTGCAGAGAGTTAACGAATTGGCGACTGCTGACAGATGCATCACATTAAACGAATTGTCGCGCTACTTTGGGATAGGAGAAGGAAGCGTTTGCAGAATACTGGAAGTGTTGGCGTTAAAAAAGGTTTGTGCCAGGTGGGTTCCCAGGATGTTGACAGTGGCTCACAAGGAAACAAGAAAAACGGTATGCAGTGAACTTTTGGAACAGTACGAGAATGCTGGAAATGAATTTCTTGGAAGAATTGTGACAGGTGATGAAACATGGCTCCATTATTTTTTAACCAGAGACGAGGAGGCAATCAATGGAGTGGCATCATGTTAATTCACCCCCCCCCCCCCCCACAAAAAATTCAAAACCACACCTTCTGCTGGAAAGGTTATAGTTTTCGATTTCGAAGGACTCTTGTTTGTGCACATCATTCAAAGTGGAACCACCATAAATTCTGATGCACATGTGACGACACCGAAGATACTTCAAGCTCGACTGAGTCGTGTTTGACCACATCGTCAAAAACATGATGTTGTGCTGTTGCACGATAATGCACGGCCACATGTCAGTCAAAAAAGCATTGAAGCGATCACAAAACTCGGATGGACAACACCTTACAGTCTTGACCTGGTTCCATGTGACTAACATCTCTTTGGGAAACTGAAAGACTGTATTCGTGGAACAAGGTTTGAAGATGATGACTCCCTTGCGCAAGCTGCCAAACAGTGGCTCCAACAGGTTGGTCCAGAATACTGTGCGGGTGTAGAGGAGCTGGTTCGAAGATGGCGTAAGGCAGTTGAGAGGGATGCAAATTAGGTGGAGAAATGAAAATATTGTTCCTAAAGAATGTATCTACACACTGTAAGACTTTCAAACATGTAGAATAAAAGACGGATTAAAAAAGATAGTGCGCATCTCTTTTGGAGTGATCCTCGTAGCTTACTTCTACACAGTCGTCAATGGTAGGCAGGGAAGCGGACGAAGAGCACGTAACCCATGCTGTAAAAACGACCACGGATTGTCACCCCTCCTAGTGTCTGATATGTTACAGTGTTCTACTATTGCGCCAGAGCCATGAAGGTTGCAGAATCGCCCTGTAATGCCATTCTAATGACTCATCAGTCTTCTTGGGGGTGTGGTCTAGGTGGTGTGATCTGATCCATGTCATCGTGTTCTATGACCTTCCGTGAACCATTGTGCACACATTCGTAGCACTGCTGAAACACTTGGTCCAACACGAGCAGAGTTCCTCGGATGGATGCATCCCATTCTCTCATGCCAATAATGCCCCCGCTTTCACACTCACTGATTTGTCGGTACGTTTCACACATACGTCTGCGAGGCATCCGGCACACTTGCTCAAGTCACACAGATCCGTTACCTTCAGTGACAACGAGAGCCACAGGAACATTTTGCCGGTAGGTGGTGTTGCGCCGCGATATCGATGTTGACCTTGAGCCCACGGGTTGACATTCTTCAAACGCTAATCATTTTTGTGCAACAAGTCCTGTGAAAATGAGCGTCCTGTCTCCAGTCGTTCAAGGTGTTCTGATTTTTCTGAATATGAGTGTACTTCAAATGTAAATATTTTAGATTAGTCTCTGCCTACCTGTTACTGACATCGATTGGAATAGCAATTTACGGTTGATGATGATGATGCCCATACTCTGAGGAGCGTAGGGGACGATTTGGGAGACCCGCACCGCAGTACTAGGCAAGTTCTTAGTGGAGGTTGTTTACCATTGCCTTCAAAAATGGCTCAGAGCACTATGGGACTCAACTGCTGTGGTCATCAGTACCCTAGAACTTAGAACTACTTAAACCTAACTAACCTAAGGACATCACACACAGCCATGCCCGAGGCAGGATTCGAACCTGCGACCGTATCGGTCGCGCGGTTCCAGACTGTTGTGCCTAGAACCGCTCGGCCACTACGGCCGGCGCACCATTGCCTTCCTCCGACCGTAATGGGGTTTAATAATGATGATGAAGACGACACTACAACACCCAGTCATCTCGAGGCAGGAAAAATCCTTGACCATTCCGGGAATCGAACCCGGGACTCCGTGCGCGGGAAGCTAGAACGCTACTGCAAGAACACAAGCTGCGGACGGGTTTACGGTTACCACTATGGGTTTCAGACGTTTAAACCTGTGTCTTGTTGACTTGCTGGCGTTGTCAGTATCGTTAGCAAGACTTCAGGAATTCCTCATGGCAGATGTGGTTTAATTGCGCCCTCTATCAAGCTGTTTGATGGTGGCCATCCGATTATCGCGCCCACCCGCTTATCTGCATCATTACCGGGTTTATCGAAGAAGGCGCTGAAGATAGCGCGTTGTAGCACTGAAATCGGTCGCAAATATATTAAAACCTTTCACTAACTGAAGAATTGAGTCAAGGACGTCTGCAGCATGGCGACCACTATTTTGGCTGCCTTTGACGTGGGAGCCAGGGCATCCGCGCCGGAAAGGTGCGTCCAACGACAGCACTCAACATAGCAGTGGCACCACCTGGCCTTTTCAGGCGAGTCCTCGTTCTGTGCATAGCATGGCTGAATTCGTGATTTCCTGTCATGGACGCCACAGTTGGTAGTAACTGACGGAAAGTCATCGAGTAAAGCAAAACTAAGTTCTGGCGTTCCCCAACACAATGTTATAGGCCCTCTGCTGCTCCTTACCTAAATGAACGATTTAGGAGACAATCTGAGCAGCCATCTTAGATTGTTTGTAGACGATGCTGTCGCTTATCGCCTGGTAAAGTCATCAGAAGATCGAAACAAATTGCAAAACTATTTCTGAAAGATAACTGTAGGGTGTAAAGGTTGGCAGTTGACCACAAATGATGAAAAGCGTGAGGTCATCCACATGAGAGCTTTAAAAAAAACTGTTAAATTTCGGGTACACGATAAATCAGTCAAATCTAAACTAAATACCTAGGAATTACAATTACGAGCAACCTAAATTGGAAAGAACACATAGAAAATGTTGTGGGGAAGGGAAACCAAAGACTGCTTTTTATTTCCAGAACGCTTAGGAAAGCTAACATATCTAATAAAGAGACTGCCTACACCAATCTTGTCCGTAATCTTTTAGAATACCGCTGCGCTGTGTGGAATCCTTACCAGACAGGATTGACGGGGTACACGGAGAAAGTTCAAAGAGGGGCAGGACGTTTTGTATTATCACGAAATACGAGAAGAGAGAGTCACTGAAATGGTACAGAATTTTGGGTGGACATAATTAAGACAAAGGCGTTTCTCGTTGCTGTCGTATCTTCTCATGAAACTTCAGTCACCAGCTTTCTCCTCCGAACACGACAATATTTTGCTGAAGCCGACCTACATAGGGAGAAACGATCATCATAACAAAATACGAGAAACCAGAACTCACACTGAAACATACAGGTGTTCGTTCATTTTTTGCGCGCTGGACGAGATTGGAATAATAGAGAATTATTGAGAAGGAGTTTCGATGAACTCTGTACCAGGCACTTAAATGTGATTTGCAGAGTATCCATCTAGATGTAGATGTAGATGTACACTACTGGCCATTAAAATTGCTACAACACGAAGGTGACGTGCTACAGAGGCGAAATTTAACCGACAGGAAGAAGATGCTGTGATATGCAAATGATTAACTTTTCAGAGCATTCACACAAGGTTGGCGCCGCTGGCAACACCTACAACGTGCTGACCTGAGGACAGTTTCCAACCGATTTCTCATACGCAAAATAGCAGTTGACCGGCGTTGCCTGGTGAAACTTTGCTGTGATGCCTCGTGTAAGGAGGAGAAATGCGTACTATCACGTTTCCGACTTTGATAAAGGTCGGATTGTAGCCTATCGCGATTGCGGTTTATCGTATCGCGACATTGCTGGTCGCGTTGGTCGAGATCTAATGACTGTTTGCAGAATATGCAATCCTTGGGTTCAGGAGGGTAATACGGAACGCCGTGCTGGATCCCAACGGTCTCGTGTCACTAGCAGTTGAGATGACAGTCGTCTTAAACGGTTGGCTGTAACGGGTCGTGCAGCCACTTCTCGATTCCTGAGTCAACAGATGGGGACTTTTGCAAGACAACAACCATCTGCACGAACAGTTCGACGACGTTTGCAACACCATGGACTATCAGCTCGGAGACCATGACTGCGGTTACCCTTGTCGCTGCATCACAAACAGGAGCGGCTGCTATGGTGTACTCAACGACGAACCTGGGTGCACGAATGGCAAAACGTCATTTTTTTCGGATGAATCGAGGTTCTGTTTACAGCACCATGATGGTCGCATCCGTGTTTGGCGACATCGCGGTGAACGGACATTGTAAGGGTTTATTCGTCATCGCCATACGGGCGTATCACCCAGCGTGATCGTATGGGGTGCCATTAGATTACACGTCTCGGTCACCTCTTGTTCGGACTGACGCCACTTTGAACAGTGGACGTAACATTTCAGATGCGATATGACCCGTGGCTGTAGCCTTCATTCGATCCCTGCGAAACCCTACATTTCAGCAGGATACTGCACGACCGCATGTTGCGGGATATAGAAAATGTTCGAATGCTGCCCTGGCCAGCACATTCTCCCGATCTCTCACCAATCGAAAACGTCTGGTCAATGGTGGCCGAACAACTGGCTCGTCACAATACGCCAGTCACTACTCCTGATGAACTGTGGTATCGTGTTGAAGCTGCATGGGCAGCTGTACCTGTACATCCCATGTAAGCTCTGTTTGACTCAATGCCCAGGCGTATCAAGGCCGTTATTACGGCCAGAAGTGGTTGTTCTGGGTACAGACTTCTCAGGATCTATTCACCCAGATTGCGTGAAAGTGTATTCACATGTCAGTTCTAATATAATATATTTGTCTAATGAATACCCGTTTATCATCTGCATTTCTTCTTGGTGTAGCAATTTTAATGGCCTGTAGGGCAGATGAATGTGACCGACATATTAAACACCCTACCAGTGCCTTTCAGCGCTGCTACCAAGACTTGCATCAACGACTCCGCCGCATTGAACTACTCTCAAGGGGAAAATACTGAATTTGGAAAAGAAAAAAGAAAAACTTTTGTAAATAAAAAAACCAGTCTTATATTTCTCAGGCGTCTTGCAGATATCCACGTAGCCCTCGCGACCTCATGGTCTCCGTGACGATATAGGACGCTGGGAATTTCAGCGGCTGTCAGTGTAGTCAGCAGAGGAGGCAGAGCAAAGAGCAGAGGAATTTCCTCGGAGGCAGAGCCAAGGTCGGGGCCGCGCGTGGGCGCCGCCTCCTCAGCTCAGGCCTGGACGGACCTGCCGCAGCTGCCGCGGGTTCAAGGTGGGCGGCGGGCTGAACGCTTCACGTCTGGCAGGCGGGGCGGCGCCTCGGCTCGTCTGTACAGCCGGCCGCACCAGCTGTGGTCTCACATAGCGTGGACAGACCCAGCTTGCCGATAATCGAGACTTAGGAGCTTGTAACGCCGGAAATGCATATCCTCCAACTTCCATCTATTACCTGGAGGTATGACATTTCAGTGCATATATATATAAATACAAATAATATTTACAAAACAAACCAATTATATATATATATATATATATATATATATATATATATATATATATATATATATATATATATGCACAGAAATGTCATACCTCCAGGTATGAGCTCTACCAAGAAAACTAAGCGTTTCTGGACACATGTCCACATAACATATTTTCTTTATTTGCGTGTGAGTAACTTTTCCTGAAAGTTTGGCCGTACTTTTTTGTAACACCCTTAACTTTTCCTGAAAGTTTGGCCATACTTTTTTGTAACACCCTATATATATATACCCTATATATATATGGTGTTACAAAAAAGTACGGCCAAACTTTCAGGAAAAGTTACTCACACACAAATATATATAGGGTGTTACAAAAAATTACGGCCAAACTTTCAGGAAAAGTTACTCACACACAAATAAAGAAAATATGTTATGTGGACATGTGTCCGGAAACGCTTAGTTTTCATGGTAGAGCTCATTTTAGTTTCCTTCTTCCACCTACACTAAATGGAGCACATTATCATGATTTCATACGGGATACTCTACCTGTGCTGCTAGAACATGTGCCTTTACAAATACGGCACAACATGTGATTGATGCACGATGGACCTCCTGCACATTTCAGTCGAAGTGTTCGTACGCTTCACAACAACAGATTCGGTGACCGATAGATTGGTAGAGGCGGACCAATTCCATGGGCATTTGGAAGGTCTTGTCTAAGAAACCCCGGTACCAAATGTAGAGGCTCTTCGTGCTCGTATTGTGCACAGCAATTCTCCAGGGCTGCATCAGCGCATCAGGGATTCCATGTGACGGAGGGTGGATGCATGTATCCTCGCTAACGGAGGACATTTTGAACATTTCTTGTAACAAAGTGTTTGAAGTCACGCTGGTACGTTCTGTTGCTGTGTGTTTCCATGCCATGATTAATGTTATCTGAAGAGAAGTAATAAAATGAGCTCTAACATGGAAAATAAGCTTTATATATATATATATATATATATATATATATATATATATATATATATATATATAATTGGTTTGTTTTGTAAATATTATTTGTATTTACGCTCAGTGTGGCCTAGGGAAAACTATGCTTTCAAACGTTTACATCGATAGGTCGTGTGGAGAACCAAAGTGTTTAGGATCTTTTGTAGTGTTAACTGTACCGCGTGGAGCGCGGGGAGAGCGGAGTCTGGGTGGAGTAGGGCGGTGGACCAGGTGTGTTGAGTGACGCTCCCACGAGTTGCCGCGCTTTCGATGTTTGGCAGCATGTAATTGCGATCGACTTGCTATGATAGTTTCTGACACGGTGTCGCGGACGGGAATCATTAGCTGGCGCACATCAAGAGCCCGTTTCGCCTGGTGACCATGTCGAGGAGAAGGCGAGCCAACATCCAGCTTCTGCAACAGTGATGGCTAACAAAGAGTGACTCTCGCTAACTCCCCGATCGACGACTGAAACCTTCAATCAACCAACAAGGAAGACTAAAAGCACGTAAAGTTTTACAACTGTACACCAGACCTCAGCCTTTCAAACTGTAGCATCACAAAAACACAGCAACTTAGCATGATCCTTTGTTGCTCATTGTCGCAATTGCATTACCAAGCAGGATCCCCTCCTTTTCCAGAATGAACCCAAGTGTCGTTGAAATTCATACGCCAGCATTAAAGTAATATCATTCCATTTCACTGCTTCAGTTTCAAAGTTCAGTTAAAGTATTCATAGCTGGCTACAATATTTAGAGTACACAAGCAGAAATTAAGATTGCGAGTTTTGTTACCATATTTTAGCTTACCTGTGATTGCAGCTCAGCTTGGTACGTACTGAATTTTACTACTGTTAATTGTTCAGAATCATTTAATTCAAGTTCAAAGTCAAATATCTTATTTCTAAATTGCGTAGATTCAAGTAGCTTTTGAAATGATTGTTGAGGTAGCCCAAGACTAACCTTATTTTATTGAATTTCGTGATGCTTCAGAAACAAAGTTCACTAATAATTTCATTCACTAAATTAACTTTCAATTTTCCCATTTTATTAATTCTTGTGCAAAATTAAGTCAGAGTGTAACGAAATTTATAACTTCTGACAAACATTCAGTTTTCACAAATGTGTCAACCTTGAGTTGCCACGCTTTTAGTGCTAATTATATGTGCAATAACCGTTCTTTTTCAGTTATTATAGTAGTTGTCCATAGGACTGGCGACCGTAATTTTCCCCAAATCTCAAATATCTAATTAACGCGAATTATTTGTTAATGTAATGACTGCACATTCACTTTCTTCATTAATTTTACCCTTTTCTCAAAATTAGTTTCCACCAATTTCATTTGCATTTTTCCTTTCATTTAGATGTAACCCTTTCCTCCCTCTTTGCCGACTCATTAACTTCGGTGACGATTGCTTTTCCCAAATTTCCATTAGGAGCACGCGGTTTAATTTTTCACTGTCATTAAGGTCGATAAGTGAGGGGGAGGTTACAAGCTGATCCTTAAAAATAGCGGCGAGACAGGGACCTAAGAACTGGGACATTCAACAGCGGTGACGCGTCGTGGCGTGAACTCAAAGACGCCACGGTAAGTCACTGGAGGGAGTTGGCACTACATCAGTCCACACAAGTTGCCTAATTCCAGTCAATCTGGGAGACAGCCGCTCAGCTCTGAGCCACGTTCAATCACGTCCCAATCACACCTAAGCCAGCCAGCTACCAAGAGGGACAAATCCTAACAATAAGGAATATATAAACTTGAATGTCAAAGTTGTGATGCAGTACACATAGGCATGACATGCAGGAATTTGAAACACGATACAAAGAACGTATCAGATGTTGGAAGTATGAAACAAACCATTCCTAAGAAGAAGAACAACAACACCAAAAATGTAACAGGAGTTTAATATCCCAATCACACCTAAGCCAGCCAGCTACCAAGAGGGACAAATCCTAACAATAAGGAATATATAAACTTGAATGTCAAAGTTGTGATGCAGTACACATAGGCATGACATGCAGGAATTTGAAACACGATACAAAGAACGTATCAGATGTTGGAAGTATGAAACAAACCATTCCTAAGAAGAAGAACAACAACACCAAAAATGTAACAGGAGTTTAATATCCCAATCACACCTAAGCCAGCCAGCTACCAAGAGGGACAAATCCTAACAATAAGGAATATATAAACTTGAATGTCAAAGTTGTGATGCAGTACACATAGGCATGACATGCAGGAATTTGAAACACGATACAAAGAACGTATCAGATGTTGGAAGTATGAAACAAACCATTCCTAAGAAGAAGAACAACAACACCAAAAATGTAACAGGAGTTTAATATGTAAGAAATTGTCCACGCAACCTTTAAGTGCAGTTCAAAACATTACTACTTAATAGGAAATACCAACAAGCAGAACTGTTTACAACCTATAGACACAGTGATAAAAATGTAAATTAAATAGCTAACGTATGTACAGATCCCAGGCCACTGATGATGCCTTGCAGAAAATAAAGGCGAAACGCGTATGGCACTAAAATTGTGTTTTATTCAGTTGCTGTCAGACGGTCCATAAGTATAAATTATCAATATACCGTAATATTACACGCAACAGAGGAAGACAGGACTACAAAAATTGAAGACATCCCAGATGTGTTCGACCGGGTTCAGGTATGGTGAGTTGTGGGGCCAGCGCATCTACTGGAGCTCGCCAAGGTGTTACTCGAACCACTCCGTCGCACTTTTGTGACGTGGCGCATTATCCTGCTGAAAAATGCCACGGAAAATGTGATTGTCGTGAAGGGGTGTATGCGATCTGGAATCAGCGTACGATGCTCCTTGGCGTTCATGGTACCTTGCACGAGCTCCACTGCATCCATGGATGGCCACGTGAATGTTCCCCATAGCGTAATGGAGCCGCCGCCAGCTTGTCTCCCTCCTGCAGTACAGGTGTCACTGGTTGCTTAAGACCTACTCCTGTGGACAAACTCCAGTGCCTCGCTGGCATAGATGATCCTGAAATCTCGGCTGAAAGCCCCCAAATAATTTTTGAGATCAGCCAATGAAATTCTTTCAAAGGCGAGCATTTACCAATTTCGGCTAAAAGCCATATTAAGGAAAATTTAAATGAATTCCTCAGCTCAAAGCCCAATAATATTTCAACATAATGAAAGGCAACCTTTAAAGACAAGCATTTACACAGTACAACAGAAAACCTGAAATACCTTGACAGCTGGAGCCCCAAAAAATAATTCAAAATAATTAAAGGCAAACCTTAAGATAATCATTTACAAACTATGGCTGCAGGCCATTTTAAGAATTAAAGAGAAACCTTGCAGACAGTAATTTAGACATTATGGTTTAAAGCCACAAATTTTAAAACAAACGCGGCTGAAAGCCTAAATACAGAGCAAACAAGAGTTTTGAATAAAACACAACTGAAGGCCTAATCTTAAAATACTTCACATAATGTTCAGCTGAAGACCATATACTAAACATATTACACAAAAAATTAATACACGTCTGAAGGCCTGGCACAGTACTTGCGATAATAGAAAATCACAATCACAAACAACACAAAAGTGGTGCTCAGAAGTGTTCCAAGGGTCGGCCTGGGGGAGGAAACTCTAACAACAGTTTAGATGAGACTGGCAGCCAAGCATAACACTAAATCATCGAGTGGCAGCAAGACCTAGGGACGGCTGAAGAACCAACCAGCAACCTAATCAATTCCCTTCCACCCGACTAACAGCATGACATCCAAAAATATCAGTGGAGACGATGATCACAGCAGTATTGTGTCTTAATAAATGGCGTCTGAACACAGTCAAAGCACGATAACCATTCAAAGAAAAAGGGAGAATAACATCAAGCCGTCGAACTACACACTGTGCCGGACAATATTGACAGGGCGAGGAAAACACACTGCTGTAAAACGACCAGGGGGTGTAACCGGAACTTTACGGCCCCAAGGTAGAAGATATTGCTGGCGCACTTCACTAAGAAATTATAATCATTTCAGAAGTTAAACATAATATAAGAAGATGGCTGCAAAATTCTGCTAACTCCGGGACACCATCATGTTGCTGCTTCTGGGAACACCCCAGGAAGCAACAACCAGCAATCAACGAAGAGATGTCACAGCAGTTGAGATTTCATAACAGGTTCACTGATTACTCAACTCCAGTATGCAGGTTCGGTGGGCGACGAACTTTGCAGCTAGTGCCACACAACTCCGACCGCGCGTGCACGACGCCAGTGGTCCCGGTCTGACCTCAGGCCATGGTGACTTCCTGCAGCTCCGTCGCAACTGACCAGCTGCCTCACACACACCACGACACGGAAATATAGCGGCCACACCAAATAAGGTACAGCAGTACTAGTATCGATAAACGCTGCTGCTGCCACTGATGGAAGCCAGTGAGCAACTCATTCAGGTAGTAACTGAGGAGGCAATAAGACGCCACTTAATGGTGACAAAATGCCAAAAAAGAAAAACGGCGTCAGCGCGAGCCAGCCACAGCTCAATCAGTCTAACTGGTTTGAGGCGACCCGCCACGGATTCCTCTCTTACGCCAGTTTCTTCATCCAGAGCCGCAATTGCGAGCTACGTCGTAAATTATTTGTTGAATGTATTCCCATCTCTGTTTCCCTCTATAGTTTTTACCTTCTTCACCTCCCTCTGGTACCATGGAAGTTATATCCAAATGTCTTAGCAGGTGTTATATTACCCTGTCCCTTCTTCTTATCAATGTTTTCCATATATTCCTTTTCTCCGCCGATTCAGTGAAGAACCTCCTCATTTCTTATCTTCTCAGTCAACCTAATTTTCCAATATCGTTCTGTAGCACTAGAACTTAAACTCTTTAGTTCTCATTTTTCCCTGTTTCCGACAGTCTATGATTCTCTGCCATACTATGCTGTGCTCCACATGCGCATTCACAAAATTTTTCTTCCTCAGTTTAAGACCTATGTTTGATATTAATACACGTATTCTAGCGAAGAGTGCCCTCTAGCCAAAAATTGCTTGTGCTAGGCTAAATTGCCTAATCCACCTCAGGGTGCTGCTTTTGCACAGCTTGAATGTGGAGCTAACTATACATCGTGATGAGCACATGCCTCCATGGTCATTTATATCTGGTATATTTTTAATTTATACAGAACGTCAGTTTACTGCATAATACAGAACTTGATAATATAACAATGTAGAAATGAAAGGGGGATTGTTCTTCATAAATATTAGTCGTGTTTGTGAAATCGTCACTGAATTGGATTAATGTGTGGACGGATGTACTTGAATTGAAACATAACAACGGTTTACCATAATATTACCGAAACATAACTTAAACTGTCCACGTAATAGATATTAAACCATAACAACAAATGTGACGTATGAGAATTTGTAAACAAACGGTATCTGGGGAACGTATATGAAACATAATACATATTTACATTTTCAAAATTTTAATTAATACATATTAATTGGAATGTCTGGTGTGCGAACTAGATGTCTGAATCGACCTGCAGCTTCGATTGAGATAGTTCAGATACTTCAAAAAGCCTTTATAAAAAGGATTTGCAACCAAATGGGTAAATGTTTTTGTATCAGACTTTATGGTAACTTATGTTTCAGTAAATATTCGTTAAATGTTTGTTACTGAAGGAATTTTCAGGCAGCCGTGTGTTATAAGAGAAATTGTATATTATGTTACATCAGAATCAAATTTTATTGTCGGTTTAAGACAATCGATAAGTCATCATGTTCTTGCTGTCATTCAGTGAATACAGAAGTCGTGGATTCATGAGACTTATACCATAAACTCTAGTATGTGCCACTTCTCATTACACTTATCGGCGTTATGTGTCTATTACGCGAGATGTTGGTGGCTGTCACATTTCTCCTTAATTGCCAACTTCCCATCTACTTCAGCGTTGCCTGCCTGTCGATAGTTGCTTTAAATATGCGTTGTAGTAAATGTTATTCTTTCCTCTTGGCACATCGAACTTGCTATCAATAGGAACAGCCGAAATACCCCCATCATCGAGAACAGAAGCTTAAAATAATTACTACCGTAGTATTAAAAATACTATTTTTGACAATGCATACAGAAAAACTCACCAACAACGGAGTCTACTAATGTCACCACAATTTGTCACTGCAAATCAGTTACCTGAAACAAAAAGAGGTCTCATTTATGTCGCATACAAGGCACAACTACATGAATAGGAGAAGTCTGTTAGAATAATATACATTCATAAAAAGTGCGGGTAGTCAACAAACTGAGCTTGGCTACCTTTGATTTCGAGACGAAACACTCAACGATATCTAGGAGGCAAAACATGTGTCTTTAATTCCCATAGAAACCACGCCAAACAGTTTCTTGGCTTAAAGGATGCAATTATTAAGTCTTATTTCAAAAAGAAACTACTCCGGCAAGGAATTTCTTTACTCTCTTTAATTTTCCTGCAACCTTCAACTCGATAATCAATATGCTGATTCCGATAAGAAGGAATTTATTATTTTTAATTGAATAACGGGAATCGTGCTAGCGTCATTGATCTGAATTATATTTTTAGAAATACGTAGAAAATTCAGACATCAGAATCACTTGTGTGCCAGTTATACTTACCGTCCTGTTTGGGGAGAGAGAGACAGAGAGAAGAGAAAGGAGGAGAGAACAGAATAACTCCACTGAGGAGCTAACATAAAGCAAGGAGCGTCCAATCTTTTCAACAAATTCGTGATGAAAAATGTCCAGTTCTGGTCTGGGAGAACCAGTATTCTCAATCTTGTATCCAGACAGAAAAAGAAGACGTAAATACGGAGATAGTTCCGAAAACAAATCACTACGTAGAGGACGGCTGATTACCGAAATTGCCGTCGACAACACGGAGGGTCTTAGTTCCCGAGCTTTCGGAACATTGCCGATCTTCCAGTGATCATGAAGCCAGGTTGTTGGCACCAAGTGAGATGGCTGGTTCGACCCCTCCCGGGCTGTATATAAGGTCTGTCAGAATCAGCTGCAGGTATTACCAGTCAAAGATCTCAGCATCCAACGTCATACAAGGAGGCATCACAGAAGAATTAGTGTTACCATTCACTCTGTTCAATATTTTCATCAACGACATTCCCTTGGAAAATAATGGACAAATTATTCAGCAAGCAAACAATGTGACAAATGTCGCAAGAGTTCAACGCCAACTACAGCTAACAGTGTAAAATTTCAGTAAAAACAAGGTTACATTAAATACAGGTAAAATTAAACCAAAATAAAGTGGTGTGCAAAACGTAAGGCCGAAATTAACTTTACAATCAATAAAATGTTCCGGGTTATTGTGCCGTACTCAAATGGATTTCACATTAAAATCCAACGTTTCGTCCCCATTTGCGGTGGACATTTTCGAGGGGAATCGTAGTTTCTTTGAATGTCGAACTCACACACTGGCTCTATCCTCCTAGAAAATTTCCTCCGCTGATGGAAACGAAACATTGGGGTATAATGTGAAATACATTCAACCACAGCTTAATAGCCCGGAATTTTATTAACTGTGACATTTCCAGCAGTGGAAATTTACATTTTACAAAATTAACTTTCGCATGGTGTGTCACTGTCACGCAACATAGCTCGATGAAACTTGGACATAGACTATGTGATCAAAAGTATCCGGACACATGGCTGAAAATGACTTACAAGTTCGTGGCGCCCTCCATCGGTAAGGCTGGCCCAACCTTAGCCTTGATGACAGTTTCCACTCTCCCAGGTATACGTTCACTCAGGTGCTGGGAGGTTTCTTGGGGAACGGCAGCCCATTCTTCACGGAGTGCTACACTGAGGAGAGGTATCGATGTAGGTCGATGAGCCCTGGCACGAAGTCGGCGTTCCAAAACATCCCAAACGTATTCTATAGGATTCAGGCCAGTCCATTACAAGGAAGTTATTGTCGTGTAACCACTCCGCCACAGGCCCTGCACTATGATGCAATCACCATCAATGTAGGGCTGTGCTGTGATAGTGCCACGTAAACAAGGGGTGCAAGTCTCCTCCATGGAATACACGACCACACCGCAACACCACCGCCTCCGATTTTTACTTTTGGCACTACACACGCTGGCAGATGACGTTCACCGAGCATTCACCACACCTACACCCTGCCACTTTATCGCCACTTTCTGTACCGTGATTTTTCACCGCACACAAAGTTTTTGCACTGTTCAATCGTCCAATATTTACGCTCCTTACACCAAGCGAGGCGTCGTTTGCCATTTACCGGCGTGATGTGTGGCTTATGAGCAGCCTCTCGCCTATGGAATGCAAGTTTTCCTACCTCCCATCTAACTGTCATAGTACTTGCAGTGGCTACTGATGCAGTCTGGAATTCTTGCGTGATGGTCTGGATGGATGTATGCCTATTACACATTACGACCATCTTTAACTGTCGGCGGTCTCTGTCAGCCAACAGCCGAGGTCGGGTTGTACGCTTTTGTGCTGTACCTGCCCCTTCACGTTTCCACTTCACTATCACATCGCAAACAGTGCACCTAGGGATGTTTAGGAGTGTGCAAATCTCGCGTACTGACGCATGACACAAGTGACACCAAGTCACCTGACCACGTTCGAAATCCGTGAGTTCCGTGGAGCGCCCCATTCTGCTCTCTCACGCTGTTTAATGACTACCGAGGTCGCTGATATGGAGTACCTGACAGTAGGTGGCAGCACAACGCACCTAATATTCAAACGTCCCCTTAGAAATATTAATGAATTACTGTGCTGATAGACCTCTTACATTATTTGATTTTCAAACAGCTGAGCAGAACTGAATGTACGCAGACATTTCGCTCTTTATTTATTATGATCAACACTAAACTGACACACAATATTTTTAGCGCAACGCAATCTGACTTTCAAAAATCCCTACAAAAGAACGGCCCTGACTAACAATAACCTTTACCTTTCATGAATCACTTACCTCACAAAAATCTTCGTTACTCGAACTACTGCAATACAGCGAACGCCACTACTGCCAGCTAAATAAAAGATTCTAACTACTGAAGGCACTAACTACTGATAGGCATAGTTAGCAAATGAAACATTTTGATAGAGAACAAACAATGTATTTACCTTAATAGTCATAATATATATATCAGTTCATGACATCCATTCTTACAAATTTCAAAACTCCGCCATCTCTCTCCCCACGTCCACCACTGCTGGCGGCTCACCTCCAACTGTGCAACGCTACGCGCTGTTCACATCCGGCTGCCCAACTCTGCAATAGGAAACACCAATGCAAACCAGCCACAGACTGCACAGAGCACAGCCAGTGATTTTCGTACAGAGCGCTACGTGGCGTTACCAGTAAAAAAAAAAACCTAAACAGCCTACTTACAATATGAAAAACGTTTGCTTTTGCGTTGTCCGTATACTTCTGATCACCTAGTGTACATAGAAAAACTGCTACAGTATAATACAGAAAGTAAATGAAAGAAATATCCAATGAGGCTAAAAGAAATTACTCTTTTATTCAAAGACAACACTCGCACGGAAGTCACAGCAATTTATGATGGTCCTCTGAAAATTACAAAAGGCGAGACGTGGTTCTTAATAGTCTATGTTGCGATCATATGCACGGCAGTGCATTCTTGCTTGTGGACATGCTGCAATACCTCTCTTCAACGCATCCCACACGTGGAATTTAATCCGTGATGGCAAGTAGGCCAGACCATTCTTCTAATATCTTCAGGTTCCTGGAGCTCCTGCACCTGTGCAATGAGGCGGCGCGTTGTCACCCATAAAAGTGATGGTCACGGTCGATCGCACTCCTGAAAGCCGCACAGGAGGAAGGAGTACAGTGGCACAATAACCTTGACCGGTGAGTCTAACGTGGTAAAAGATAAGGATATCAGTGCGCCCACGCCAATAGCATGTGGACCAGCGCAACGATCACGTTCGACAGTGCTGAAGTCCCCTCATATGTCGAAAGGTGGGAACACGCCTTGCCCCCAGCAACACTGTCGAACATGATCGTTGTGGTGGTCCAGTTGTTATGTTGTGGAGACGAATAATGTTGCGTGGACGTACTGCCCTCCTAGTCACACTGGTCAACATTGTCGTGAGGCCTTAGTCCTTCCCCATTTGCGTCTTTTCAGGGGTGCATCTGGCTCAGATTTCAAGTTTATGAAAGATAATCCGTGACCGCTTTGTGTAGTACAGGTGGGGGATCACTTGGAACGAGAAGATATCGGCAATTGAAACGGCCCCCAACTAAACCCCAAGCCCCTCTGGCATGCGTTGGGGAGACGTATTGGAGCACATCCACATGTACCAACGACCAATTGTATACTCCTCCGGCCGGGATGGCCGAGCGGTTGTAGGCGCTAAAGTCTGGAACCGCGCGAACGCTACGGTCGCAGGTTCGAATCCTGCCTCGGGCATGGGTGTGTGATGTCCTTAGGTTAGCTCAGTTTAAATAGTTCTAAGTTGTAGAGGACTGATGACTTCAGAAGTAAAGTTCCATAGTACTCAGAGCGATTTGAACTTGTATACTCCAAAGTTCATAGAGCTGTATTACGTGCCAGTGACACATCACGCGAAAGCTACTTTCGTCCTTAAGTTTTGCACGCCGGTGAACTTCTCCAATAAATACGCAATTACGCGATGACAACTTCACACTCTCAATAGAAACAAAACAACTGAAACAGTTAAATACGTTGGAGTAACTACGACATCGCTGAGAAGTGACACAATTATTTAACTATGGCAAAAGCTTTAGCGTATTTCTTCCAATTTACAAATAAAAACCAAGCTGTGACTTTCTAAAGCCACAGTGCTGCTAGTGATGTTGTATGGCTGCACGACTTGGAGCATAGCGTCGGAAACTCAGCTAAAGCACTTCTCCCTGTCAAAAACAAAGTTTTTAAAGGGGTATTCAAAGCAGTGGAAACGCACAACAGACATCTATGAAGTGTCGAAGATACAGCCGGGTAAAGTTATTCAACAATATTACCCTCCTATGGTATACAATATCCGCCATAGAAAGCTTAATTTACCGACAAAGCCGGCCAGAGTGGACGAGCGGTTCTAGGCGCTACAGTTCGGAACCGCACGACCGCTACGGTTCGGAAATGGATGTGTGTGATGTTCTTAGGTTAGTTAGGTTTAAGTAGTTCTAGGTTCTAGGGGACTGATGACCTCTAAAGTTAAGACCCATAGTGCTCAGAGCCATTTTTATTTTACCGACAAATGGCATCTGAGCCAGATCACTTTAAAATTCTATCGTACCTCGTCACAGAAAAATGACAATGTAGAGGAAAACTGACGGATCCCAAGACAAAAGAAGAATTTTATTTGTCACCTATCAAAATATTCGTTATGTTTTTCATTCTTATTACGTATAGAGTTTAAGGTAGTATCAGTCAAAACCGAATGGTGAAGAAGGTAGATAGGGACCCAATATAAATACCCTCCTTTGGAGAGAAAGTGAAGTAGAACTTTAAAAAACATCGTGCTGAAAAAAATGTCGTGGCAGAGCGCCGGAGTGCTGGTTGGATCTACACAGCATCAGACGTGCGGGAAAGGAAAAAAAAAGTTACAGGTGCTACATGTGTCACTCTCGTCGTGCTAGATCTGCCTTAAGTTTCCTATAACCTAAGGATTAACTTTCGGACTAACCCGCGATTGCTGCGCGTCGTTTTCTACCCAAGACAGCCTTACAGATCCGCTGCTTACGGACCGGCAGTCTAACTTACGAGTGTTTGCTACCCCAGACTCTGAACC
Organism: Schistocerca gregaria; assembly: GCF_023897955.1. Classification (NCBI taxonomy): domain Eukaryota; kingdom Metazoa; phylum Arthropoda; class Insecta; order Orthoptera; family Acrididae; genus Schistocerca; species Schistocerca gregaria. The sequence continues at coordinate 1,158,188,249 of NC_064920.1, read as the reverse complement.
AAATCACCACCGGACTCTGTACGTGACTATGCTGTGTACTGTGGTGAGTGTGCAATAAATAGTAGCTAAAACAGAAATATAAGTGGACAATTTTCAGGCAGTGAGTCTTAAATTACTCCTTTTGTAAACGTATAAAAACGGCAGGTTCAAATGGAGGTGTAGCGTAGTATGATTAGAGAACGCTGGTGATGGTGGGCGGAGTACGTACTAGATGTCTCGAGGCGTTCTTAACCGTCTGCGGGGAGGAAATGACGTAACAGCGATGATCGATGTCCAGAGTAGCCGTCTGACTTTCACTTTCATGGTACTTGCGGTCAGGCCCTGACACTTTGTGTGTGGGTGTCTCACTCTTCTGCATACGAGTGGCCTCACTTTTACGAGACCCGACATTGCACCTCCATGTCCACGCACAAACAATATAATAACACTGGAAGATTGAGTCTATGGTGCGCGTCTGTGGTCGAAGGATGTCTGAAGCCCGGTTTATACTCGTATATTTATGGGGCCGCATAGAAGCTGCCGTGATGCTAAATGGTGTTTTTTTTATAGTACGGAATAGTACCGAATTAAAGGGAGGATGCGTATGTCTATTTATTCCTTCTCTCCTCTCTCCCTCCCCATCTCCTTCATCCCTCTGTCATAACTCCTCCTCCCCCCCCCCCCCCTCAAATCTCTCTCTCTCTATCTCTCTCTCTCTCTCTCTCTCTCTCTCTCTCTCTCTCTTTCACTCATACAGACACACACACACACACACACACACACACACACACACACACACACACACACACACACACACACAAATGGTTCAAATTGCTCTGAGCACTATGTGGCTCAACTTCTGAGGTCATCAGTCCCCTAGAACTTAGAACTACTTAAACGTAACTAACCTAAGGACATCACACACATCCATGCCCGAGGCAGGATTCGAACCTGCGACCATAGCGAAACACACACACACACACACACACACACACACACACACACACACACACACACACACACTTCCTCTTTCTCTCTCATACACACGAACACAACATAAATATTAAGAAACTATTATTAAAATAACTCGCCGCTTTGGCTTCATAATCATATTACGTGTTCTCTGTACTTTTCCTACATATTCAATCTTTGTTCATGTACGTTTATAGAAAGAATGTGTAATATAAATACAACTTTGTAAAGCAGTCTGTAATCTCTGGCAAGTTTTGATATTAGTGTTTTCCACGCAATTAAAGCATTCAATTATTTGGGGTCTTGTACTACACCAGTCTTTTCCTCCGCTGCCGGTGCCACAGGTTGCCCGGGGTACATCGTAAGACGAAGTCATTTACATCCTCCTGATAAGGATATACAATCCTCTGAAACGTCTACTCGAGAGATCAATAAAAACGACTGGTTATGTGTGCATTTCGGTTGTTAATTTCCTTTGACTGCCGGCCGGTGTGGCTGAGCGGTTCTAGGCGCTTCAGTCTGGAACCACGCGACCGCTACGGTCGCAGGTTCGAATCCTGCCTCGGGAATGGATGTGTGTGATGTCCTTAGGTTAGTTAGGTTTGAGTAGTTCTAAGTTCTGGTTGACTGATGACCTCAAATGTTATGTCCCATAGTGCTCAGAGGAATTTTTTTCCTTTGACTAGGGGGTGTGACAGTATGAACAGCAAACTGAGAAAATTATGTACGCTGTCTTCAGGTAATCCAGCTAGTAACATGAGTGAGAAAAAAAATAAGCACGTTTTCTCTACACACACGACTGAAAACAATCGTAACTCGTACTGCTACCGCGTCATGCCTCGGCGCTTGAAGGTGCTGAGTTGCAAGGTTTCTTAATGCACAACAGGAGAAGCCTTAGGGAGCCACGACGTGCTTCATTGTACAGGAGACGTATTATAACGCGACACCTAAAGCACGGTGTATTACCGACTGCTTCGCCTGCACAGTGGTCTGTTAACAGACACAGCAAATACGACGATATGATCGTAACCGAGATTTCCGCCAAGCTAGCCTAACTCCGTGTTCATACAGTTTGCGTTCTCCGGAATACTGTGGTTTATTATTGCAGCCAAACATACCTTCATAAATAAGACATTCTTACTCTCAGTGTTGCTCGTTGCCTAGTGTAAGCATCTTGTGTAGGCAGGCATTGGGTACCTTGGGTGTCCGAAGTACATTACACGTACTGCAGTGTACTTCGCGACAATGACGAGAGAGAGTGTTGAATGTAGCATTTAATATTACACATTTTTTGCAACTCATGTCATAGTGACGACGTTATAGAAAACACGGCAAGAAATTTACAGTTTTGATTAGAGATTAGATGCACTTTTTTGTTCCAATTGATCCATAGCGAGGAGATCCTCTGGTGGGATGTGGAACGTGTCAGGAACAAGAATACGCAATAAATATTTACACAATAAGAGCAGGTATGTCACAGATCCCAAATGAAATTGCTCTTGCAGAATACGGAAGGGTAAAAAAATAAAGGAAAAAACTCAAACTTAAACATATTTGCATTTAAGAGGATACAAAACTTCTGACTAAGTATTAAATATTCAACACACTTGGGGGGCATATGACAATTCTTTATACAGAAGTCAGATTGTGCGCAGTATTCACATTATGTGATATTAACAACATAGAGGCATCAATCGGCTCCGCTAAGAAAATCATCGATGGAGTAGAAGCAGTTGGTCACCAATAAACATACTTTAGACTCTTCTCAAACTGAACTTTGTTATTAATTTAATTTTTTATGGTTGCTGGAACTTTATTGAAAATGCGTATTGGTGAACAGTGGACATCTTTCTGAACTAAGTAGCTAATTTTAAATCTTTGTGAATGTATTGATTCCATGAACTGAGTTGTTAATTTGAAATACGAAAATTACAAATTTCATTAAGGAATATATTTATTGGGAAGGTATCTCCAGTTCCTTAAACAGCCCTCTGCAGGACGTTCTCGAGTTTACAGCACAAATAATTCGGATTGCATGTTTTTGGGCTCGGAAAACTTTGGCTTGGCTTCGTGAGCTACCTCAGAAAATAATCCTGTATGGTATTTTGGAATTGAAGTAAGCATAGTGCTCTAGGTTCTTTTATTTTTATATCACCTATGTCTGACAACATTTGCGTTTACTTTAGGCGCTTCAGCAGTTCCGTGGTATGCTCCTCCCAGTTAAATTTAGTATCAAGCTGCAATCCCAAGAACTGAACTCTGTCAACTTCGTCTAGCTGCTTGTTTTCTTATTTTAGGCACACTGACAAAAAACCTTTTACAATTTCTGAACTGTATATGGTATGCTTTTTCAAGGCTTAGTGGCAGAAAATTGTCTATGAACCATTTATTAATGTCCACGAAAATTTCCTTAATCGTCGTTTCTAAGGCTGTATCTGATTTACTCTTTACTGCAATGTTTGTAACATCTGCAAAATAAATAAATAAATAATAAATAAACAAGGCATCTGATAGTGTTACTGATGAAAGGTCATTGATATACACAAAAAAGTAACGGCCCTAAGATGGAATCTCGAGGGGCACCACATGTTACTGGTGTCCAGTTGGATGATGCCTACAGAGACACTTTTTTTTCTGTCAGAGATATGGGATTTGAACCATTTGGAAGCATTTCCTGTTACACAATAATGGCTGTGAGCACTACGGGACTGAACTTCTGAGTTCATCAATCCCCTAGAACTTAGAACTACTTAAACCTAAGTAACCTAAGGACATCACACACATCCATGCCCGAGGCAGGATTCGAACCTGCGACCGTAGCGGTCGCGCGGTTCCATACTACACAGTAATATTTTAATTTACTTAAAAGGATGTTGTGATTTACACAGTCGAATGTCTTTGACAGACAGCAAAATATACTCGTAGCCTGTAATTTATTGTCTACTAAAAGAAAAAATTTTGAATACCGGTACTGAAACTCTGAACTATGAAGTGAAAATAACAATGATATTACAGGGAACTCTCCTCCTGGTCTCCGATTCATCCGGATCTCTCTCTTCTTTTCTGAAGCACAATAACTGTACAGTGTGTAATACTCCTGTGTAACAACAAAGTATAGGGAGAATTATTAAATTCGAATTCAGCCAACCGAAATACCTGGTTTCTGGCAAGGCGTCTGTTAATAGATTGACACGGAACTGTACAGTTCTCTATTACTTCCGTTCGTTGGTAATATGGAATTACATGAAGGTAGCGTATATGAAAAGAAAGATGCACCGCATAGATAGAGCACATAATCGTATGAAAACACTGCTGCAGAATTTTGTGATTTCAGGGTGCTCAGAGGTGTTAAAGACGTAAATCACTGGCTGTGAACTGCCAGTTACTGAGCAGTTGACGATCGTGGAGTTACAACACACGCTCTATTCATCACCACCGCCTACCATCGTGGTATGAGGCTCTGAGGATTGTCAAAAACTGACCGGAACCGGTTACCACCAAAATAAATGTTTTTGCGATCGAGACTGTTTGAGTCAATTTTAAAGTACTTTTTGCCTGACCGGTGTTCCCCACTACAAATGTTCTCACAAATAATCATAGAAAAACGTTTGATGAAAAAGTGTATGAGAAGCTACCTGTTCGACAGATAGGCCTATGCCTGTTCAAAGTATTTTGCTGTCTTTTCATGTCCATGGGCTCGCAAGAGCTGTGGATACCGTGGCACAGGAGCAACTTTCATTCCATCTTCAGCCTTGTGGTTTATCACATACAAACTTTTTCACCTTTTGAGTAAGCATATGTCATTTCAAACCTATATATTGTATTGTATTAAACTGGGGACCTAGAAACGAGGTAGAGGCTTCGTCCCACCGTAGCCCTCAGTGGCTCACAACCTCACAACTGGCCACAGCAGTCCACCCACCCCACCGCCGCTCCACACTGAACCAAGGCTTATTGTGCGCTGTGGGCCCCAGTGGAATTGGCAAGTTTGTTTTGAAACTGCTCCCACATTAAACAAAGATACTTTCATACCTATTTTCATCTCCGCCCTTTCGCTCCGCCTCTCCTTATCCCTAGGAGTGATACTTTATCGAACCCGTAGACTGTAAGTAGATAAGAAGATCGACACTTACCCACATTTTTACATTTAACGTCTTGTCACAGCGACCCCGAACCCTAGAGTGTATTGCTTCCAGAATATTTTTTTCGAAAATAATGAATTATGTACACAAAATATTTGAGTAAAATTGCTCCAGAAATTCTCGAGATGCGCTTCTATGTCAACCCCTTCCAGTGACAGGTAGGTGATTCTTACTCCCACAGTGCTTCTTTTCAGATTGTAGGTGACGTGTACGCAAAGTTTGTTTGAAATTGATCCAGTGGTTTATGAAGAGACGTGGAACGTATGTAAGAACCTACAACGATTTTTACAAATACGCATCGTAATAAAATGATTTGTTACAAAAATTTCAACACATGATTTAAAAAAGTGTAGTAGAAAGTGCTTTAAATCTAGATAAATTTGGTGGCTAGCTTGGCGTCTACAATCTTGAAGTAAATGATAATTGATGGCTTCAATAAGGAGTTACACTGTAAACTGCCATCTAAGAATGGTAACGAAAAGTTTTATATATTACAGGTTCGAGCGTGAAGTTTATCATTATGGAATTATTGCTTAAGTGAAACTGAATAACTAACTGCTCAAAAAGGAGGCTGCAAGATAAAACTGCTGCTGAACTCAATGTATTCTCAATTATCGCCTTCTCACTCTAATGACTTTCCTTCTCAGAGACAATTTATACTACAATAATGAGTAGAAATGTTCAAAGTGCATTAAAATAATGAGGTATGTGCAACTACTTTACGAGAATATTAGCAGAAGATCCAAGAACAAGTTTCTACTGTTTCTGAAAGTCGATGGTACGACAGGCAGTGAACAGACGAGCAACAGCTCCACTTTTTCTTTTTTTTGAATCACCCTTTTGACTGATTTGATGCGGGTCGCCATGAGTTACAGTTAAAGGCCACAGCTACTGACTGTGCATATGCAGCCGCATGCCGTTTATCATTGCTGATTCTTCCGCCCTTAGTGGCAGTTCGCCCCCCCCCCCCCCCCCCCCCCATGAGCCAGAGAATACCCTGAGCCTCTGCCCGCTTCCCGCCCCCTTTGACAAGGCCGTTGTACTTGCCGATCGGATTCGGCTTTTATGTTGGAGGCATTTTCTGGGAGAATCTGAAAATTATGCTTGGCGAGACAGAATGAAATGATTAAAAAAGTCAGATTCCAGTATAAAGTTCCTTCAGTATAATAATAGAAGTTGGCCGGAGAGTAAAACAAAGAACTTTTTAGTAACTGGAGGTGTTGTTCATCAAATCAGGGTCTTATCTGCCATGCGGCATGTAGACTGAATGGACTTTTTCATGAATTACGGGCGTTGACGACATGCTTTCCTGCTGCTGTTGCACTTTTCTAACGATGTCTGCCTTTCTCCCTTGTCTTTCTGTGTCCATCCTTTTGACTGAACGTCTGAGGGACTTTGGCCGTTCACTTACGTAATAAAATGGAACATCTATAGCCGTCCTTTCGATGTTATTTATTATATGGGTACCGATTTCGGTGATTCAGTACACCATCTACAGGCCTTAACTGACGCTGAGGGGGTTAACTGCAGTCGTATACGCATTCCAACAGAGACCAACATTTATGAACTGGTTTATGTAGACAGTAACAACTACACTCCTGGAAATGGAAAAAAGAACTCATTGACACCGGTGTGTCAGACCCACCATACTTGCTCCGGACACTGCGAGAGGGCTGTACAAGCAATGATCACACGCACGGCACAGCGGACACACCAGGAACCGCGGTGTTGGCCGTCGAATGGCGCTAGCTGCGCAGCATTTGTGCACCGCCGCCGTCAGTGTCAGCCAGTTTGCCGTGGCATACGGAGCTCCATCGCAGTCTTTAACACTAGTAGCATGCCGCGACAGCGTGGACGTGAACCGTATGTGCAGTTGACGGACTTTGAGCGAGGGCGTATAGTGGGCATGCGGGAGGCCGGGTGGACGTACCGCCGAATTGCTCAACACGTGGGGCGTGAGGTCTCCACAGTACATCGATGTTGTCGCCAGTGGTCGGCGGAAGGTGCACGTGCCCGTCGACCTGGGACCGGACCGCAGCGACGCACAGATGCACGCCAAGACCGTAGGATCCTACGCAGTGCCGTAGGGGACCGCACCGCCACTTCCCAGCAAATTAGGGACACTGTTGCTCCTAGGGTATCGGCGAGGACCATTCGCAACCGTCTCCATGAAGCTGGGCTACGGTCCCGCACACCGTTAGGCCGTCTTCCGCTCACGCCCCAACATCGTGCAGCCCGCCTCCAGTGGTGTCGCGACAGGCGTGAATGGAGGGACGAATGGAGACGTGTCGTCTTCAGCGATGAGAGTCGCTTCTGCCTTGGTGCCAATGATGGTCGTACGCGTGTTTGGCGCCGTGCAGGTGAGCGCCACAATCAGGACTGCATACGACCGAGGCACACAGGCCAAGACCCGGCATCATGGTGTGGGGAGCGATCTCCTACACTGGCCGTACACCTCTGGTGATCGTCGAGGGGACACTGAATAGTGCACGGTACATCCAAACCGTCATCGAACCCATCGTTCTACCATTCCTAGACCGGCAAGGGAACTTGCTGTTCCAACAGGACAATGCACGTCCGCATGTATCCCGTGCCACCCAACGTTCTCTAGAAGGTGTAAGTCAACTACCCTGGCCAGCAAGATCTCCGGATCTGTCCCCCATTGAGCATGCTCGGGACTGGATGAAGCGTCGTCTCACGCGGTCTGCACGTCCAGCAAGAACGCTGGTCCAACTGAGGCGCCAGGTGGAAATGGCATGGCAAGCCGTTCCACAGGACTACATCCAGCATCTCTACGATCGTCTCCATGGGAGAATAGCAGCCTGCATTGCTGCGAAAGGTGGATATACACTGTACTAGTGCCGACATTGTGCATGCTCTGTTGCCTGTGTCTATGTGCCTGTGGTTCTGTCAGTGTGATCATGTGATGTATCTGACCCCAGGAATGTGTCAATAAAGTTTCCCCTTCCTGGGACAATGAATTTACGGTGTTCTTATTTCAATTTCCAGGAGTGTATGCTGTATCTCCAACCATCTAGTACCGTCCCGTGTGGTTGTCGTGTCTCTCTGTCATTATCTATTGAAATTTCTTCGTCCATCCCCCATCCATTGGCCTTGCTTTATCTCCAGTTGATTTTCATTGCTCAGAAATACATCCTTCATCTAGTCTCCTGATATAATGGTTTGCGTCACTGTTTTTTCATTGTGCTCTGAAAGACCCTTCGATTTTTCAATGATTTTCACATTAAAAATGTCATATATCAGTGCCGTAAGTCAAAACTGGAAGTAAACACTGGTCATAAAATTTCTGTTTCAAACATATTGCTTCTTCGCTTGGTAACCTCAGTTTATTAAGAGCACTTGAGATATTCATCAATATCTAAGGGCAAAGCTTTGGTATATTCTAGTGCATTCATCAATTCCATGTACTGTATTCATCGTTGGTTTTATTCTGCTTGTGGCACAGAATATTCTTTCCAAAATCGAGCAGTTATCAGATTGCGAAAAATCATTAAATAATCATTCCAAATGCATTGTTGGCAATTTATTCAAATATGGTCTCTCAGGAAAATTAAAGAGACTTTTCGAGAAAAGAGAACCACCATATGAATATCAAGAGCTCAGGTGGAAAACCAGTCCTAAGCAAATGAGGGAAAGCAGATAGGTCAAATGGGTATATAGCGGGTCTATAAAAGGGCGATGTACTTCAGGGATATGTTATGGTAATGGATGAAGACGCAGGTGAAGATTAAATGGGAGATATGATACTGCGTGAAGAATTTGACAGAGCACTGAAAGACCTAAGTCGAAATAAGGTCCCGGAGTAGACAACATTCCATTAGAACTACTGATAGCCATGAAGAAACTCTTCCATTTGGTGAGCAAGATGTATGAGACAGGCGAGATCCCCTCAGACTTCAAAAAGAATATAATAATTCCAATTCCAAAGAAAGCAGGTGTTGACAAGTGTGAAAATTACCGAACTATTAGTATAATAAGACACGGTTGCAAAATACTAACACGAATTCTTTACAGACGAATGAAAAACTAGTATAGGCCGACCTCGGGGAAGATCTGTTTGGATTCCGTAGAAATGTTGGAACACGTGAGGCAATACCGACCCTATGAATCATCTTAGAAGATAGGTTAAGGAAAGGCAAAGCTACGCATCTAGAATTTGTGGCGTACACAATAAAAGGACTGTGGTACACGACATCTGTGCCTCGTGTTGGCCCAGAGCACATATTTGAGATGAACGAGGCGTCCCAACGCGCGCTGTGTACTCTGGAGAGAGGCGGGCCGGTGTTGCTCAACGCAGCGCCGGGCTGACGACGAATGCAGCCCTTCCAGCGGAATGGACGCCGTCCTTTGTCTCTCCAGAGCCCGTGTATTCCTACGCGGGGCCCAAACGCGGAGGCGCTGCGTTTTGTAATGGGCTGCCTCGCCGCCGCCCGGCTACTGCCGTAGCTGTGCGTGTCGCAAAGCGCCAGTTTTATATCCGACACTCCGGAATGTCTCCCTGACGTCACGGGCGGCTCATATAAGGCCGGGGCAGGTGGTGGCCGCCCCCACTGCAGAGAGACCCTGGCGGGGCGTCTGCTCTCCTAAAATAGAGCCGAGAGTAATGGCGGCGTGGTCGCTATGTCGACACGCGCGCCTGCAGTCTGCGTATTCACGAGCTGCAGCCCGTGGCTGAATAAATGATACAACTCCGTAACTGGGAGAGATACCGACGTTACGTGGGAAGACGTATCCCTTGCAGGTACGCCTCTGCGTGGACCACATATCACCATCACTGTAACAAATATAGTACTGGGAACCTGGACACCCTGCGAGAGTATTCCAGTTGTTAACGAGGTCCGCAGCTAAACCAAATGCTCTAAATCAGGCCTTCCCAACCTTTTCAGCTGGAGAACCCCTCTTCAGTCGAAAATCCATGGCGGACCCCTAGTCAGTCAAGAGCACACTAACTTTAAATTTCACAGCGAAACCTATGGGAACTGAAAGCTTCTTAAGGCAAGTGCCATGTTCCCAATGACCGCCCACCCCCCCGAAGTATAAACAGTCTTTGGTTTAGAGATGAATGAAAACAACTTGAAATCAACGATCCAATTTGAATTCCCACTGTATCCAGACACTTACTACTGGATTTACTCCCTTTGTTCAACACACTATATCCTGATTAAAATTACTTGGTAATTGAAATTTCACACGATGAAGCTGCCTTCTTCCAAGATCAATCAACGTCACGTCCAAACTGTTCGCTGTTGACAAGCTGCCGCTTATGGTCTGTTCACTTCCACTATTTGGCTACTGTTGTGTAAGGTTGTTGTTGTTGTTGTCTTCAGTCCTGAGACTGGTTTGATGCAGCTCTCCATGCTACTCTATCCTGTGCAAGCTGCTTCATCTCCCAGTACCTACTGCAACCTACATCCTTCTGAATCTGCTTAGTGTATTCATCTCTTGGTCTCCCTCTACGATTTTTACCCTCCACGCTGCCCTCCAATGCTACATTTGTGATCCCTTGATGCCTCGGGACATGTCTTACCGACCGATCCCTTCTTCTCCCCAATCCTATTCAGTACCTCCTCACTAGTTACGTGATCTACCCATATAATCTTCAGTATTCTTCTGTAGCACCACATTTCGAAAGCTTCTATTCTCCTCTTGTCCAAACTATTTATTGCCCATGTTTCACTTCCATACATGGCTACACTCCATACAAATACTTTCATAAACGACTTACTGATACATAAATCTATATTCGATGTTAACAAATTTCTCTTCTTGAGAAATGCTTTCCTTGCCATTGTCAGTCTACATTTTATATCCTCTCTACTTCGACCATCATCAGTTATTTTACTTCCTAAATAGCAAAACTCCTTTACTACTTTAAGTGTCTCATTTCCTAATCTAATTCCCTCAGCATCACCCGATTTAATTTGACTACATTCCATTATCCTCGTTTTGCTTTTGTTGATGTTCATCTTATATCCTCCTTTCAAGAGCCTGTCCATTCCGTTCAACTGCTCTTCCAAGTCCTTTGCCGTCTCTGACAGAATTACAATGTCATCGGTGAACCTCAAAGTTTTTATTTCTTCTCCATGAATTTTAATACCTACTCTAAATTTTTCTTTTGTTTCCTTTACTGCTTGCTCAATATACAGATTGAATAATATCGGGGAGAGGCTACAACCCTGTCTCACTCCTTTCCCAACCACTGCTTCCCTTTCATGCCCCTCGACTCTTATGACTGCCATCTGGTTTCTGTACAAATTGTAAATAGCCTTTCGCTCCCTGTATTTTACCCCTGCCAACTTCAGAATTTGAAAGAGAGTATTCCAGTCAACATTGTCAAAAGCTTTCTCTAAGTCTACAAATGCAAGAAACGTAGGTTTGCCTTTTCTTAATCTTTCTTCTAAGATAAGTCGTAAGGTCAGTATTGCCTCACGTGTAAGGAGCATGCATATTTCGTAACAGTCGTGTGTGTTTGTGTGTGTGTGTGTGTGTGTGTGTGTGTGTGTGTGTGTGTGTGTGTGTGTGTGTGTGTTGGGGGGGGGGGGGGGGGGGGTTCGTGAAATCCCAAGAAAAATTTTCAAATGTATTTAAAGTCTTCCTTTGATCGTCCTCCCCCCTCGTTCATTTCAACTGGAAACTTCCCTTGTTGTGAAGGAGACGGGAAAACTGCACTCTTTTTCAATGATCCTGACTTCAGCCACCGATCCATGTTAGAAGTAACAAACTGGTCTAAAATCGACTTATGAAATAGGTAGTTCACTGACAAAGCAAGTTTAACATTTAATGATGCCTGGGGCCGCATGCGTACCAGCGAGCGCTGTGATTGGTCGACGAAACTCGCTCCGCGCATGCGTAAAAGGTTTCAGCGCATCTAGCGCCGTGAGCCGGCGCACAAACGACCCCCGTATTTTTGAGAAACAGACGGTCAGAGAAGCCGCATTTTCTGGCACTAAACTGTGTATACGTTCTCGCTTATGAACCGCAAAGGCTGCTTGGGGATACGACCTGAAGTAAAAGTACACATGTTTTTCACACGAAAAAAAGTAGTGATGAATTTGATTTTCACATTTTCATTCAATAATTTTACTCATTATTTTACACGATTTGGTGAAAGGTGGCCGCGGACCCCCTAGAAAGAGCCGACGGACCACACGTTGGGAAGCCCTGCTCTAAATGATAACCTGCCACACTGGCTGTCGTAAATTAAAATGTTCTTTTATTCAGTAGGAGGAAGTTATTGTCTGTTCTACGAGATTATGGAATAGGAGACAAACTTTTGCAAGCAATTTAAGGTCTTTCATAGTTAGTCAGGCAGCAGTTAACGATAAATTGAGTTCGTGGTTCAGAGTAGTTTCAGGGGTAAGACAAGGATGCAACCTGTCTCCACTGTTGTTCATATTATTTATGGTTCATATGTTGAAAACAACAGACTGGCTGGGTGAGATTAAGTTATGTGAACACAAAGTAAGGAGTCTAGTATATGCTGATTACTTAATTGTGATGGCAGATTCGATTGAAAGTTTGCGAAGTAATATTTCAAAGCTAGATCAGGAATATAAGGACTATGGTATGAAGATTAGCATCTCCAAAACGAAAGTAATGTCAGTGGGAAAGAAATATAAATGGATTGAGTGCCAAATAGGAGGAACAAAGAACAGGTGGACGGTTCCAAGTACTTGGGATGGATATTCTCACAGGATGGCAACATAGTGAAAGAACTGGAAGTGAGGTGTAGCAAAGGTAATGCAGTGAGCGCTCAGCTACGATCTACTCTCTTCTGCAAGAAGGAAGTCAGTACCAAGACTAAGTTATCTGTGCACCGTTCAATCTTTCGACCAATTTTGTTGTATGGGAGCGAAAGCTGGGTGGATTCAGGTTACCTTACCAATAAGGTTGAGGTTGCGGATATGAAAGTAGCTACTAGGATGATTGCAGGTACTGGTGGATGGGAACAATGGCAGGAGGTTGTCCACAATGAGGAAATCAAAGAAAAACTGGGAATGAACTCTACAGATGTAGCAGTCAGGGCGAACAGGCTTGGATGGTGGGGTAATGTTACACGCATGGAGAAGCAAGGTTACCCAAGATACTCATGGGTTCAGCAGTAGAGGGTAGGAGGAGTCGAGGTAGACCAAGGAGAAGGTACCTAGATTGGGTTAAGAATGATCTTGAAGTAATAGGCCTAACCTCAGAAGAGGCACCAATGTTAGCACTGAATAAGGGATGATGGAGGAATTTTATAAGGGGGACTATGCTCCAGACTGAACGCTGAAAGGCATAATCAGTCTTAAATGATGATGATGATTCAGTAAACAACTTTTATTTTGTTCAAAAATGGTTCAAATGGCTCTGAGCACTATGGGACTTAACTTCTGAGGTCATCAGTCCCCTAGAACTTAGAACTACTTAAACCTAACTAACCTAAGGACATCACACACATCCACGACCCAGACAGGATTCGAACCTGCTACCGCAGCGGTCGCGCGGTTCTAGACATGTAGCGCCTAGAACTGCTCTGTCACTCCGGGCGGCCTTTTATTTTGTATTTGTCACTACTACACAGCTTCATATGCGTAGCCGTTTTCTAGTGTAATGTATAACCCGACAAAACGGCTAGCCAAAACAATATTGCGCAACCCTTTAATGTAAGATGGAGAAGGGATGCGTCATTTTGATTTGGCTATAGCTGTGTACTGCCTTACTGTAGCCCCGGTATTTCAGTTCTTAGCAGGACTGCAGACGTGTACCACCAAACAAAAGCAAAATTGTTTACGTACGTATTTGCTCTGAGCTGCAACATAATATACACAGGGCGTCTCAGTGTGTTATAGCACCCAAACTAATTTATTTATTCCGACGATGTCCGGCTTGTGTGACACACAAACTCACAAAGTTTTGTCTGTGTGAGTTCAGCTTGCCTTGGGTGAAATTTAATGACAACAGTTCACGAGAAGACTCACTGTGTGTTGGACTAGCAGTGGTGGTCCTATTTCCTGGCCTCGTACGTCGCCTGCCCTGGCGGACTTCTTTCTATGGAGATACGTCAAGGACAGAGAGTACCTAACGGCCGTCAACCAAATCAGTGGTTGGAAGAACTGAATAGTTACTGCCACTCCCGTAGTTGATGCAGGCTGCGTGGAGTGTGGACAGAGCTTGAATGCAGACTGGGAGTTGACGTGACACCAAAGTCATTCAATGAAACTGATTCAATGACATGAAAACTTTGTGAGACAGGATATAATATAAACTACAATTAGTGTTGTTTGGATGCTGTAACACATTGAAGTAGTACCTTTTGAGACAACAGGCATTTCGTTGAGAGCAGTGCTTTAGTTGAGTGGGAGCGGCGATCCCAGAAATGTATATCTCTGACCATATCTGTATGAATTTTACTGCATTTAATGAAAGTCGTTCATTCGAAAGGAACGTCCGTTTTTCCTAGACACTAGCAGTTCAGCAATTCATTGTCGATGGAGGGCCTGTAGAGGGCATTGGTAGGTGGCACAGAATCTACTTCAAAGAGTGTAGGGGGCTTCTAGGAAAAAAAAAAAATTGCCTATCCGATTCATGATTCGTAAGTTGGTAATTGTACCGGTAGGAAACAGGATTAGTACGTGCATTTGCGAAGTTTCACACGTGGTAATTAAAAAAATAAGCAACTTCACTATTATATCGAGTTATTATTTTGTCTCCAAGAGTTTAACGACTTGGCTGAAGAAAAGATCAACGACAAAGGAGCACGAAACAGCTTGCAGGAAGCAAGATGCTAAAGTAGAGGTTTTAACTTGATCCTTTGGCTCGCCCTTAATGGCCTTGGCAAAACAACCTAAAACCACACGACGGAACTTATTGCAGTGCTAACTGTCCCACCATTCAAACACTAATTTACTACAATCTCAATTCCTGACATCTGCTGTTTAATCACCAGATCCGCCCTTAACGCTCCATTACCGTCATGTCTACATCTACATCTACTTCTACATGGATACTCTGCAAAGCACATTTAAGTGCCTGGCAGAGTGTTCATCGAACCACCTTCACAATTCTCTATTATTCCAATCTCGTACAGCACGCAGAAAGAATGAACACCTATTTCTTTCCGTACGAGCTCTGATTTCCCTTATTTTATTGTGGCGATCGTTCCTCCCTATGTAGGTCAATGTCAAAAAAATATTTTCGCATTCGGAGAAGAAAGTTGGTGATTGGAATTTCGTGAGAAAGTTCCGTCACAACGTAAAACGCCTTTCTGTTAGTGATTTCCAGCCTAAATCGTGCATCATTTCTGTGACACTCTATCCCATATTTCGCGATAATACAAAACGTCCTGCTTTTCTTTGAACTTTTTCGATGTTCTTCGTCAGTCCTATCTGGTAATGATCTCATACCGCGCAGCAGCATGTAAGGTGTCAGGCAAATCCAACACCTTCCATGAAAACCCTGACATGATAAGGAAATCCAGTAGTATGTCACATAGCTCCGAATAAATCGTGACATTAAATTAACCAAAGTAATACGAGTAACGAGTGAGCAAATTGAATACCACAGACTAACACAAGAATGCCTAAATGCAAATCGTACCTTGCCACCGTGAGACCGACGCAATTCCGAGGGGAGAAACGAGAACAGAAGCCGAGAGCAGAACCGTGTTAAGCTAGAAGGCCCTACGATAAGGGACGGACTGGACACCCACGTCGCCAGCTAACCACTAGGGCACACCACCCGCACGTTTTAGTGTGATACTTTTTTGCGTCTTTGTTACGTCAAGGACCACCCGCCAGCCCATGTTAAAAGCTAGAGCCCTCCAGAAAAACAGTATAGATCTTACGATAACGCTAAAAGGACCACACCAGCTGCAAGTTTTAGCGTGAGACTTTTTCGCGTCTCTGTTACGTTGCAAACTTTAAAAACATTGCCCCACCACGAAAAGTATAACGTTTCTCATTGTATAGACAGAATTTTTTTTAGGCGGAGCTTAAGGTTAACATTGAGACCCTGGTTGGTCAGATGAAAACACAGCCAGATAGTTTTTTTTAAACCAACTTCGGTAAACTGTAGTAAGGAGAAGTTAGGGGAGAGTTGCTTCCGAGATGGCGAGGTGAGCGGAGCTGCGCCGGCTGCGCCGGCCGCTGCCTCCCTGAAGCTGCCTAACCAACGACAAGGTAATGAACGCACGCGATGCCGCATAACAGCGCATAAAGCTTCACTCAGAACGGCAGAAGTCTCATCTGTTACACCCCCTTTTTGCGTAATACGAGTGTCGATCGTCAATTAAAGCTCATGGTGTTCACATTTGCCACTTGAAGGAAAAATATGAAACGCTATGATTTTTCTGTTATATAGTTATTGAAAAGCCACATCAGCCACTGTAATTTACGACAAGTTAGATAAGTAATTAAAGATAATTGAGGGTCACTGTAGACCATTTTGATAGTTTTATCTTTTGTGAAACTTAATTTAAACCTAGATTATAGATGTGATTTTGCATAGGTCATCCTTCGATCCATTGTAGAACTTGGAAACCCATTCAGGGAATATTCGTTCACATTTTTGTTGAACGCAGTTGGTTTTTACCACGCTGTATTAGATGTCCGCCCCGGTAGCTGAGTAAAGTTCCGCTTGGGACGCGACAGCGACCGGACGTGTCGGTACTTCCGCGTAGTCGTAGCGCCGCAAGCCTTGTTTATAATAATTCTTGGAGTGTGACCTGTTATATTCTCAGTGTTTCTTCACTTCCGTCGTATACAAGCTTCTTAATTTACTCACAGCGGTCCCGAACGCTCATAAAGTGCAGTTATGGCTCCCAGTGTACCTCTTAAGAACACCCTGTGTTTTGCATTTGAGAAATCTTCCAGGAATGTGCAACCGAGTTCTCTAGAAATCCATGACTGGATAGTAGATATTATTGGCATTACATCCGATCAGGTCCACACAGCATATTATGACATGACGGAATACTGTTTCTTTGTGAAGTTTTTAGGCCAGATACAACTGGAGAAAATTTTGGTGAACACTGGTGGGAAAGCAGAGTTCAGACATCGTGATCAGTCGGTAAGTACAGTTTCAATAACTAACGCTGACATTGAGTATAAACAAGTGCGAGTGTTCAATTTGCCACCTGAGGTTGAGAATTGTTTTCTTAGGGATGTCCTCGCCAAATACGGAGACATCCGACAGATTAGAAACGAAAAATGCTCGAGCCGTCACAAACTCCAATGTTACAGTGGGGTTCGTTCAGTTGACATGGCCGTTAAAGTCAATATCCCATCCTATATAATGGTTTGTGGTTATAAGGCTCATGTCATTTACGAGGGGCAAGTAGGCACTTGTTTTATCTGTAACACGAGTGGCCATTTACGAGAGGATTGCCCACGGCGAGTTGTCGTACTTCGAAACAATCTGCAACAACGACAGAGATTAACATTGGCTGATGTCCTAACTCAAAATCAGACGCCTTCTGTGACTGACTCCCAACCGAGTGCATCTGTGTCAGAGGACAACGATCTCGGTAACAGCACCTTCCCACCCTTGCCTCAAAAACCCGTGGCCAGTCACCCCTTAGTCACCGGTGTTGCATTATCTGTCGGTAACAAACGACGACGTACTATAAGTGACGGTAGTGGTTCCGGCGACCAGGTAGTAAAAAATCAAACCGATGACTCGGAGCCACGGGCCCCCACACAGGACACGCATGTGTCGGGTGGCGGAGTTACGACCCGCCAAATTCCCATTCATCCGCCCGATGTAGAACCAGTCAATACGAGTGCAGCCGAGTGTTTACAGCAATCCGTTCCGATGCCGCTTGCCGACTCGCCGCAGGTGGCCAACACACAAGAGGCGGCAGTCAGTCCACTGCAACTCGTAAACACGGCGGATGAAAGAAGCGGTGCAGAGCATGACATAAACAGCCACCACCTCGAAACTGCTTCCAAACAACACGAGGCCCCGGACAGCTGTATACAAACAGCCAGTGCGGCTCCAAACAAACACAGTGGGCCTACTGAAGCCGCATCTTCGGTCTTGCCGTCACCCGTTCCGAAGCAGGGACATTCACATGCTGCTTACAGCCATGACTCGCCGACTCCGCCGTCTTCAATGACACTTCGGACGATTTTGCGACGGCAAAATAAAGTTAAACCAAAGGACTCTGTGGCTGGAAGTAACTCAAAAAGTAAAGTCAGCGCGAAAACTGGTACAAAACCTGCGGATGTAGGTTCGAAGTCCGGCGGTGAGATGGGCTGGGCTTCCTACGCTTCCCATCACCCACAAGTATCGGACGATCATGAGTCAAGCTTATAAGTTTTTGTCCCTGAACATAAATAGAGTTAGGACAGATTTAAAATTAGCAATGCTACGGCAGTTTATCTAAGAGTCCGAAGCTGATATAGTTCTGTTACAGGAAGTGTCCGTTTTAAGTTTTCATGTATCAGGATTCGCAACAATCGTAAACACCGAGGCGGACGGGGGTACAGGTACGGCCATTCTATCGCGAGACGGAATCCCAGTGAGCAATATCGAAATGTTGGACTCCGGTAGAGGCATAGCTTGCCAAATTTTTGACGTCACCCTCGTCAATATCTATGCTCCATCAGAAAGAGCTAACTTCTTCAAACAAGACATCATATACTTGCTACGCCGCAACCCAACCCAGTTGACAATTAGTGGTGATTTCAACTGTGTGACCCACAGGAAAGACCAATCGCCAAACTTTAATTACTGTAGGGAACTACATGATCTGGTGCGTCACCTGCAGCTGAAGGTAAGGTAAGGTACACGTACCTGACCACCACCGCATGTAGCCGTCTAGACCGTTTGTACATCACTGAGAACATTTGCCAACATGTTCTGGACGCCGATGTCATTCCGGCTAGCTTCTCCGACCATTGCTCCCTCTGTGTCACGATAAATCTGGCCAAACAGCATACTAAATGGCATAGGATTCCGTGGAGCCTAAATGTTTCTATTCTCGCCGATGCCTTGCTACAAGAAGTCATCTCCACGACATGGGCGGACTGTCTCAAGCAATGCTGCAGATATCCGAGCAAGATAGCCTGGTGGAATGCTGTGGTCAAACGGAAAATGCGATTATCCTTAAGAAACTACAGTTGGTAACGGGCGCAAGATGTCAAACGCACGATTAATTTTTACCAAACAGTTTTGCGAGAGTTGTATGCGACTACGACACCAACCAACACACAGCTGACGACCATCAAACAAATAAAGGCGAAGCTTATAGGCATAAAGCGAACGCAGCTCGAAGGAGTGAAGATCAGATCTAAAGCAAAATCGCTTCAAGAGGACGAACTTGCAACGTTGTATCACCTCATAAAACATTGTGCCCCTCGCAAGCGAGCTTTTATCGGGGAGCTGGACACAGATGATGGACTCCGTTTGACCCGACAGAGTGATATTCTTACTGCAGTTTACCGGTACTTCACGGATCTGTACTCGCAATGCGATACATATGGTGATGACGGCGGCGATATCGTGAGTGCTCTGCCCACCGTAGTCACGTCTGCGGACAACTCGGCGGTCGTACACGATTTTGAACTGATTTCTGCCTCGCCATCGAATAAATCGCCTGGCCCTGATGGTTTGCCACGGGAATTTTATGTGCGCTTCTGGCCCATAATCGGACACGCATTTACAGATGTTCTCAATGAAGTGATGCGAGGGAGTGACGTGCCGGCCGAAATGAAGGAAGGCCGAATTGTATTGATACCAAAAAGCAAACACCGAAAAACCTTAGATAACTTCCGACCTATTACTTTACTTAATTTTGATTACAAAACCTTCGCCAGAGCACGCAACAGCAGATTGTCTCCGTTAATGAAGCAGGTGATTCACAGCCATCAATCATGCATCCCTGGTCGCACTATTATGACGCCCCTTTCGGAATATAGAGATGTAACAGCCATAGCGTCAGTCACTAACGTGAATCTCTCATTGCTGTTTATCGACTTTTGCAAGGCTTTTGATCGCGTCCGCCACGAGTACCTCCTACAGCTACTGCAGCGTTGTGGTTTCGAGCAACGGGTTATAAATGTCGTGCAACATTTCGTCACGGGCATTACAACCAGAATCAGCGTAAATGGACAGCTTACTCAACCCATCGAGGTCCAAAGAGGAGTGCCGCAGGGGAGCCCTCTCTCCATGCTGTTACTTGTTTTGTCGCTCGAGCCGCTCTTACTCTCTATTCAGGACAAACTTGCAGGCTTTTCGATCGCCGGGACGTCCTTCGTGGTTCGTGCTTACGCCGACGACGTCGGAGTGTTATTGCGCAACGACGGAGACGTCTCAACCCTCCAGACCGCGGTAGACGAGTACTGTCGTGCTTCCGGTGCTAAAATCAACGCCGGTAAATGCACCTTTGTCAACATTCGAGGATTCGACGCAGTAAATATACCTTGGGCGAAGCGTGTCGAAACCCACACCACTCTGGGGATGATTATAGACAAATGCCCGCTAAAATTGAATGCAAAAAATTGGAAGCAGGTCACCAATAAAAGGCAAGGTGCCATCTATGAAAACAATTGGCGATCCGTTAACATACTCCAACGCATACGACTCCTCAGCAGTTATATATTCAGTAAAGCGTTCTATATGGCCCAACTATTTCCAGTCCCCAAGATGCAGGCCAAACACGTGATGAAACTCTCTAATAGATATATCTGGCAAGGGCATCTATCCAAAGTGAAATACACCACGCTGACGTCTTCCAGACAGGCCGGCGGACTAAACATGCCTGACATTAACCGAAAGTGTACTGCTTTATATATTAAACGAATCACCCATTTGTTGGACAAGGAACCTCTCAGCGTAACCAGTTGGCTCTTCCGAACCTTACAACCCACCGATATGCATCCACCCATTGATGTAGGTAAAATACTTTACAAATTACGACATGTCAAGCAGTTTTTTCTTGAAGTAAGTTATATTGATGGACATTATTTAACGCTGGATTTACCGACGACGCGCCTGTTATTAAAAAGATGGACATCTCCTATAGTCCGGAATCCCATTGAACTTAAATACCCGAGTGTTCATTGGAAGGCAGT
Organism: Schistocerca gregaria; assembly: GCF_023897955.1. Lineage (NCBI taxonomy): Eukaryota > Metazoa > Arthropoda > Insecta > Orthoptera > Acrididae > Schistocerca > Schistocerca gregaria. The sequence continues at coordinate 1,158,167,083 of NC_064920.1, read as the reverse complement.
TTGGGACAACGTAAGTTTAACTGTCCACACTGCTGAAGTGGTGTCCACCTGGTATAGAGTGGTAAACGATGTTATACCCACTAATGAAAGGTTGCATAGAATCGGTTTAAGTGACAGTGATAAATGCGTCCGCTGTGGTTTAGTCGACACCTTACGCCATCGCTTCACTTGTGGCGGTCATCTCACTAAATGGAAATGGGTGCAGCAAAGACTGGGCCTGATTACCCGCAGCAGCCCAGCCAGCCACTGCACCGACATCCTGCTCTGGCCGGACACGAAACATTTTCCCGCCACCAAGAACAACACCGTGATGTGGATGTTAGGACAGTTTGTGACATATATCATAATCCACAATAGTGAAGATAATCTCATTAGTTTCGAGGCTTACATGAGAACGGCACGCTGGAAGATGAAACGTTGCCCAAATTTCAGGAAGATGTTTGCTAACATGTTAGACATAATTTTTGAAAAACAAGGCGTAGGGTAATTCTCGATGCCGGTAAGCACACAAATCACATGCAAGACTATGTAGCGAACAAAATACACAACGAATAAGGGGTTATACCAGATCCTAGGACTACTCCCGACTTCTCATTGGTGTTATAAACTTCATTATGACGTTTTCATTAATTTATGTTCCTGTGCATCTCTTGTTATCCGTTTGTGTGCTCCAAATGACTTTGAGCTTTGGACGGTTATGAATCAAATGACAGAACTGTCATTCCAGTTAAGACAATCAATTATATATATGTTTGCGTTTCGGTTCTACGTCTCTGACTGGACTAAAGAGGCTATTTTCAGTTTACTATAATGTTCTATTTTGTAATCTTACAAATGGCACTATATTGAAATGTATTCTTCAGTCTATTGTAGGATACATTTCGTGTTGAATCAGTTCCAGCATTTCAATATTAGTTTTTGTGCTTATGTACATATATGGTTGTTTTAATAAAGGAAAAAAACTAGCAAAAAAAAGATGGTAGAGCACTTGCCCGCGAAAGGCAAAGGCCCCGAATTCGAGTCTCGGTCGGGCACACAGTTTTAATCTGCGAGGAAGTTTCATATTAAAAAAAAAAAGTTTTCAGCGCGACAGACTGTCAATCCAAAGGGCCCGGGTTCGATTCCCGGCTAGGTCGGAGATTTTCTTCACTCAGGGACGGGGTGTTGTCCTGTCCTAATCATCATCATTTCATCCCCATCGACGCGCAAGTCGCCGAAGTGGCGTCAAATCGAAAGACTTGCACTAGTCAATTCCCTAAAAAAAACGCGCTCAGAGCGTCGTTGCGCGAAAGTGGTAGGGAGACACAATATAGAACAAACAGACACCACCATGAATGTTTAGAAGCATTCTAAAAGAGGACGGACAAGAGTAGTGTAGGCAGTCTCCTTAGTAGGTCTGTGTCCTGCCAATAAAACACAGTCTTTGGTTAGCCTTCCACACAACATTTTCTATGTGTTCCTTCCAATTCAAGTTGTTCGTAAGTGTAATATATAGGTGTTTACTTGAGTTTATGGTTTTTAGATTAGACTGATTTATCGTGTAACCGAAGTTTAACGAGTTCCTTTTGTCACTCATGAGGATGACGTCACACTTTTCGTTATTTAGGGTCAAACTGCCACTTTTCGTACGATTCAGATATTTTTTCTAAATCGTTTTGCAGTTTGTTTTGATCTTCTGATGACTTTATCAGCCGAAAAACGACATCGTCATCTGCAAAACAACCTACAACGGCTGCTCGTATTGTCACCTAAATCGTTTATATAGATAAGGAATAGCAAAGGGTCTGTAACACTACCTTGGGAAACGCCAGAAATCAGCTCTGTTTTACTCGATGACCTTCCGTCAATTACTACGAACTGAGACCTCTCTGACAGGAAATCACAAATCCAGCCACATAACTGAGATGATATTCCATATGCACGCAATTTCACTACGAGCCGCTTGTGTGGTACAGTGTCAAAAGTCTTCCGGAAATCCAGAAATACGGAATCAATCTGAAACCCCTTGTCAATAGCACTCAGCACTTCACGTGAATAAAGAGCTAGTTGTGTTTCACAGGAACAAGATTTGTAAACCCATGTTGACTGTGTGGCAGCAGACTGTTTAAGTCGAGGTAATTCATAATGTTCGAACACAATATGAAAAAATGTTCAAATGTGTGTGAAATGTTGTGGGACTTAGCAGCTAAGGTCATCAGTCCCTAACCTTACACACTACTTAACCTAAATTATCCTAAGGACAAACTCACACACCCATACCCGAGGAAGGACTCGAACTTCCGACGGGACCAGCCGCGCAGTCCGTGACCGCTCGGCTAATCTCGCGCGAACACAATATGAGTTCCATAATCCTGCCGCATATCTACGTTAACGATATGGGCCTGTAATTTAGTGGATTACTCCTACTACATTTCTTGAATAGTGGTGTGACCTGTGCAATTTCCAGTATTTGGGTACTGATCTTTCGTCCAGAGAATGGTTGCATGTGATTGTGAAGTATGGAGCTAATGCATCAGCATACTCCGAAAGAAACTTATCTGGTATACAGTCTGGACCAGAATACTTGCTTTTATTTAGTGATTTGAGTCGCTTCACTACTCCGAGGATATTTTCTTCTACGTTAGTCATGTTGGCCGCTGTTCTCGATTCGAATTCTGGAATATTTACTTCGTCTTCTTTTGTGAAGGCATTTCGGAAGGCTGTGTTTAGTAACCCTGCTTGGGCAGCACTGTCTTCGATAGTATCTCCAGTGCTATGGCACAGAGAAGGCATTGATTGTTTCTTGCCGCTAACGTACTTGACATACGACCAGAATCTCTTTGCATTTTCTGCCAGGTTTCGAGACAACGTTTCGTTGTTATAAGCATCTCGCACTGAAGTCCGTGCTAAATACTGCATGTTCAAGCGAGTATATCCTGAAGGCGACCCGGTCGGGGTGGCCGAGCGGTTCTAGGCGCTACAGTCTTGAACCGCGAGACCGCTACGGTCGCAGGTTCGAATCCTGCCTCGGACATGGATGTGTGTGTGATGTCCTTAGGTTAGTTAGGTTTAAGTAGTTCTACGTTCTACGTGACTGATGACCTGAGAAGTTATGTCCTATAGTACTCAGAGCCATTTGAACCTGAAGGCGACGTACAAATAGAGCCAGATGGAAGTAATTGTGTACCCTTGCAACACGAACCGAATGTTTGTGGCGCTTGGAGGAGACACGGCCGTTTCGAGTGGTCACCCGGCCGTGAAGAGCGCCCAGAGCTGAGCTGGCCACGTGTGGGAGGGGCCGCCGTAATTGCTGGCCGGTGTCCGATGCTATCTTCGCTGCCATTCACACGCTGCCGATTTACTGGCCCGTCGCTAATAAGCGGCCAGGAGGAGGTGCGGCCGGCGTGGGACCGAGTGGCGACTGAGAGGCGCAGAACGGCGCCGGCTCGCTAGGGAAGACGCCTACGTCGGTGCTCATCTCCTGTCCTGCCTCTCTGAATCCGTAATCTACATCCGTCCTCCACTGTGCGCAGCATATACGGTAGCGGCAAGGACCCCACGAACTTGCAATATTCATCCCACTTCTTCGTCACCGTATACAGGGGATAGACAAACTAATGTGAACACCTGTACTTACTTGGGAATGGTTTATTAATAAGGGGTTGGACCCCTTTTGCTCAATATAAAGCTGCGACTCTTCTTGGAATACTGGCGTATAATGATTGTGTAGTCTCCAGTGGAATTTTATGCCGCTGCTCAAATGTTCAAATGTGTGTGAAATCTTATGGGACTTAACTGCTAAGGTCTTCAGTCCCTAAGCTTACTCACTACTTAACCTAAAGTATCCTAGCGACAAACACACACACCCATGCTCGAGGGAGGACTCGAACCTCAGCCGGGACCAGCCGCACATTCCATGATGTATGCCGCTCTTCGCTCAGAACCTCTTCGAACTCCTGTAGTGACGAGGCAGGCGGAAATCTGCTGCAACACCGCCCGCAAGGGTTCGATAACGTTCAAGTCCGGCGACTGTGTTGGCCAGGGATGACGTTTCAGTCCAGTTGCATGCTCCTCATACCACGATTGTACTCTCCTAGCTGTGTGAATGGGTGCATTGTCGTCCTGAAGTATAGCATCATTGTCGGGGAACAACATTTGACTCATGCGGTCCACCTGATCACCTAAAATGTTCACATAATCGTTGGCTGTAACACGGCCTTTGGGAATAATGATGGGACTACCAGGATACCTTCGTAAGGCTGCCCACACCATCACATTTCAACCTCTTTGCTTAACCTTTGGAATCAGGCAATCAAGACTGCAGGCTTCTTTCATGTTCTCCAGACGTAAATCCGCCCGATTTTGGAAATCGTGAAAACGTTGACTTGTCGGACCATATGAGCCGCTCTCACTGATCAGCCTTCCAGAATTTAAGCTTCTGACACCATGTTTTACGCTTCTTTGCGTTGGTTGTCATCACTAATGGCTTCGGAATAGCAGCTCGTCCATAAATATTCGCTTTATGGAGTTCTCGGCGGACAGTGTCGATAGATATAGGATCTCGAAGATGGCTATTGAGCTTTGCAGTCACTTTATCCGCTGCAGTTCAGTGACGTTTTGACACAATTCGTGTTAGCGTACGACGATCTCTGTCATTTAGCTTTGATTTGCGTCCACTATTATGTTTACACGATGATATGTTTCCATGTTTTGTGTAGGCTATCACGACTGTTGAAATAGTTGCTCTTGAAACATTCAATAAGTTGGCTGACTTGGTTACTGATGCTCCAACTAATTGGGCCCCACAATCTGCCCTCTTTGGGACCCTGTTAGGTTTGTCATTGTACGTCCACCTCGCCCTCTGAACGCAAATACGAAGTGTGCACTACTCGTAAACAGCCTGCACTGCTGTCTAGTCCATACTGAACACGTACAGTCCAGCGCGACACGTGCCTTACCTGCGTTGTTGACCAGCAAACACAACCATCCCATTACTATCTGCACTTTTACTCAGCATGCCACCGTGCAGTACGTGGTCGAGGGTACTCCTTATACCAATGACCCCCCCCCCCCCCTCCTCTTACCCCCCCTCTCCGTTCACAAAAAAGCGACTACCTGGTAAACGTACCTAGCTCTAAGCAGAGTCGTAAATCTACCATAGACTACTATAGTTTTCGTAGTAGCTTTGATCAATTAACACCGTAGCCGCGTTATCTGTGTGTTAGGTGTATTGCATACCTGTCGGGCGTTACCTATGTTCGATCACTTTGTTTGCACACACAGTCAGTGTCCTACTAGGTTCCCCTAGATTCCGGAATCGGTGAACCATCTAGAAACTGTGTGAAGATATATAAAAGGCCACTTAACCTAGTCTCTTGCTAAGAAATAAACAGCATTCATAGCAAAATTGAAACTGTCAGTATTTAATTCTGGTTTTATTGGAAACTTGTTGATACGTAATGTGAAACAGAGGGATGTTTTAGTTCAAATGGCTCTGAGCGCTATGGGACTTAACATCTGTGCTCATCAGTCCCCTAGAACTTAGAACTACTTAAACCTAACTAACCTAAGGACATCACACACATCCATGCCCGAGGCAAAATTCGAATCGGCGACCGTAAGGGCCACGCGGTTCCAGCCTGAAGAAAAAAAGAAAAAAACAAAGGATATAGCTTCATCATATGGAATCAGAAAACACACAAAACATCAAACATCGCTTAACTACATCGTCGAGCCTATATAAAACATTTTTCTGGTATTCATAAGCAACTTCTGCAATTATCAAAATGGTTCAAATGGCTCTCAGCACTATGGGACTTAACATCTGTGGTCATCAGTCCCCTAGAACTTAGAACTGCTTAAACCTAAGTAACCTAAGGACATCACACATATCCATGCCCGAGACAGGATTCGAACCAGCGACCGTAGCCGTCGCGCGGTTTCGGACTGAACGCCTAGATCCGCGAGACCACCGCGGCCGGCCGCAGTTACCAATAATAACAGGAAACTCTTCTCTGTCATCATTATTAAGAACGTTCTACTGAGTACAAAAGACAACAATAATGATCTAAATTTTTTATCTTTGTTCATGTAAACTGTACTTATATCAAAATTGATTGTACTGGTTACATAAAAGCGTAAAAAGTTACGCGACCAACTAATTTTTATTACCTGTAAAATGCAGTTTATATTTTGTAAGGCTACAGAATACACAGAGGACTATCACTGAACGATGTGTGGTTTTAATTACGTGCAAAACAAACAAGCAAACAAAACACAAAGAGAAGTCATCGGTTCATTTATGGTTGTTTCCCTACGAAGGCTACCAGTACTGCCCGAAATACCGTTTGAGGAAATTGCAACAACAAGAAAAAAACGCAAGAATTCAATTAATTTAATACCACAGGTTAGGTACATGACAAGTAACAATGATTACCTTTCCAAATGTTGTGCGGCCACCATGTGTTGCATTTAGAGGTGCTATACGCCAAGGCATTGAGTCAATAAGGTTCTGAATATGTCCCTGAGGGATTTCCCTCCACGCAGTTTGTATCCGAGACCACAAATCCGTGACACCAGTTACTGGAGGACCATGACGCACTAGGTGCCAATCAACCATATCCCAGACATATTCGATGGGTGACATGTTTAGCGAACGTGCCAGGAAGTAGGTTACAGTACGCTTGTTCGCCCACTGCTTGAATACTACTCAGCAGTGTGGGATCCGTACCAGATGGGGTTGATAGAAGAGATAGAGAAGATCCAACGGAGAGCAGCGCGCTTCGTCACAGGATCATTTAGTAATCGCAAAAGCGTTACGGAGATGATAGATAAACTCTAGTGGAAGACTCTGCAGGAGAGACGCTCAGTAGCTCGGTACGGGCTTTTGTTGACGTTTCGAGAGCATACCTTCACCGAAGAGTCAAGCAGCATATTGCTCCCTCCTACGTATATCTCGCGAAGAGACCATGAGGAAAAAATCAGAGAGATTAGTGCCAACACAGAAGCATACCGACAATCCTTCTTTCCATGAACAATACGAGACTGGAACAGAAGGGAGAACCGATAGAGGTACTCAAGGTACCCTCCGCCACACACCATCAGGTGGATTGCGGAGTGTGGATGTAGATGTAGATGTAGATGTACCCGTCGCTTTTCCAAGAAAGCCTGTACATTCCTCGTAATATGTGGCCGGGCAGTGCCTGTTGAAATGTGATCCATGGAGAAGCCTGAAGCAGCGGGAGTACCTCAGGCTCCACAACCTCCGTTAGGTATCGGTTGCTGTTCAAAGTGCCCGCAATACGTACGAGGCGAGATCGGTTGTTGTAACAAATGGCGCCCCAAACCCCTCACACCTGGTGTTTGTTCGCTGTGCCGCTACACAATGAAGCCCTCCAGGTTGCGCCCACCACGGTACCGCCGGACACGTATGCGGCCATCACTGTAGAACAGGTTGAAGAGGGACTCATCCGAAAAGATTACACGTCGAAACTCAGCACCCCAGTGACGGTGTTCACGTGCCCATTGCAGACGGAAGATCTTTTGGTTTCTGGACAATGGAAGCCGACGTAATGGCAAGCATGCAACCAGTCTAACCTGCAGGTGACGGCGACGAACCGTCAATGCAGACAAGTTCACATATGTTGCAGTGCTCCAGCAACGAGCCAGCACTGTGGATGACGCTATACGGTCCGTAATGGCCATGTGCACAAGATGACGGTCATCCCGTGCTGTGGTCCTGTTCCCGCTCGTCACTGCGTACGACCTTCCTCTACCCACTGCTTCCACACACGCGTCACTGTCGTGGCAGGATTCCTTGTGAGAGCCGAAATGTCACGGTATGACAACCCCGTTTCCCGGAGACCGATCATTCTGCCCCGTTAGAACTCGCTAACGTGCCGATATGGCTCCCTTTGACGTCGACGAGACATACTGACACTCACTGTACTGTTTCCACCTTGTGTGACAACTCTGTACCGACACGAGAAGGCTCTGCTCGGCCTACGTGTACCACATCTCCCTGCAAAACGTGTCACGTATTGCTTGTACATCCGTCGCACTTCCACTAAGTGTGACGCTATTCGGGTAATTCTTTCTCGGTGTTACCCTTTTCCAAACGGCAGCGTAGTACCATTTAGTACGCCATTCATGTATTGTACCAAAACGATAGAGCCGTCGTTTTGGCAGGGCGCAAATCTAGCTCTAAGCAATAACCGCCCCCCCCCCAATATTTTTTAAACAATCCAGCTACCACGTATAGAATAGCTACGTCTTAAGAAAACATAGTTTTTTGCGCATGTCAGTGTGTATGGCGTCATATCACCTAAACACAATTATATAAGAAACTTCCTGGCAGATTAAAACTGTGTGCCCGACCGAGACTCGAACTCGGGACCTTTGCCTTTCGCGGGCAAGTGCTCTACCAACTGAGATACCAAAGCACGACCCACGCCCGGTACTCACAGCTTTACTTCTGCCAGTATCCGTCTCCTACCTTCCAAACTTTACAGAAGCTCTTCTGCGAGACATGCAGAACTAGCACTCCTGAAAGAAAGGATACTGTGGAGACATGGCTTAGCCACAGCCTGGGGGATGTTCCCAGAATGAGATTTTCACTCTGCAGCGGAGTGTGCGCTGATATGAAACTTCCTGGCAGATTAAAACTGTGTGCCCGACCGAGACTCGAACTCGGGACCTTTGTCTTTCCCGGGCAAGTGCTCTACCAACTGAGCTACCAAAGCACGACCCACGCCCGGTACTCACAGCTTTACTTCTGCCAGTATCCGTCTCCTACCTGCCAAACTTTACAGAAGCTCTTCTGCGAGACATGCACAACTAGCACTCCTGAAAGAAAGGATACTGTGGAGACATGGCTTAGCCACAGCCTGGGGGATGTTTCCAGAATGAGATTTTCACTCTGCAGCGGAGTGTGCGCTGATATGAAACTTCCTGGCAGACGGATACTGGCAGAAGTAAAGCTGTGAGTACCGGGCGTGGGTCGTGCTTTGGTAGCTCAGTTGGTAGAGCACTTGCCAGCGAAAGGCAAAGGTCCCGAGTTCGAGTCTCGGTCGGGCACACAGTTTTAATCTGCCAGGAAGTTTCATATCAGCGCACACTCCGCTGCAGAGTGAAAATCTCATTGTTACAATTATATAATTTTGCAGCTACATTCAGTGGTATGTGTGGACTTCATCGGTAAACATACTGTGAACAGATTTAGTGGTAAAGAAGTAATAAATTAGAACGTCAAGCCTGAAGCTGAAGTTTTAGTGCATGGACATTCAAAATGTAGTGGCAATGAACTTTTATTTTAACTGAACCTTCCGACGGTTCTTGGTAGAACAACATTGTAATAAATGAAAAACGCTACTTTGTTTTTGTTCTACAGTATTATTTTATTGTGTTAATCGGTTTTCGGCTTACAAGGCCAGCATCAGACATTTACTGACTGTTGTCGCCAAAGGTGTCACGAAGCTCGTAAACGAAATTGGAAAATAGGTTACACATGTAGACTGAAGCAAAAACGCACAGCAAATGACATCTTTGACAGTGTTCATGATGATATTTGGTTTGTGGGGCGCTCAACTGCGCGGTCGTCAGCATCCGTACAAAGTCCCCATTTTTACGCAGTCCAATCTAGCCACTGTCACGATAATGAAAAGATGAGGACAACACAAACACCCAGTCCCCAGGCAGAGAAAATTCCCAAACCCGGCCGGGACTCGAACCCGGGATCCCGTGATGCAGAGGCAGCAACTCTAGGCACTAGACCACGGGCTGCGGATTTTGACAGTGTGATAGTAATGCAATGTAAAAAGTAAAAAGTTCCTTTCATTATTTTGTGGGATGAGTGAGGAAGAAAGAGATTTCGAAAAGGTTTGAAATTATGTATAAGTTACTATGTTCTCTGGGTTTCTTATACTCGTCTCTAATAGTTTGATTAATTTGTGGGCCGTATGTTATACTGGCTCAACACATATATACAGTTTCAAACTTTAGTAACTGGCTTACAGTTTTAAATTTTTAATGGAAGATTAGGCCTCTTAATGAGTAGATTGTGACAGCATTTTAAATTTTTAAAGTCGTTGTGTATATAAGATGTACTAAAAATTAAAGTTTTTGCCTCTGGAAGCCATTACATAGGCAACTTGCGTGGTACATTAGCAACTGCTGACTACAAGAAAATACAGTGCTCTGCAAGGAAGTGGCCCCTGGTGGCACAACATTCCCTCTCTCTTCTTCTGTATTTTGCATTTTATTTGTTAAACCACTTCGTAATTTACTGGGAAGCACCCTACATTATCAGTCAGCAACCTGATCATTTTAATTGTTGTTTTACCTTTTCATATACTCTCCCTACATTTTATTACTTTCAGTTGTAACAACTGTTGAACTCTTTTTTACTATCGTTATGTTAAGAGGCTAATATTCTTTTGTACATTGTTCGACTTGATTTTAATATGATAAATTCTATTTTGTAATTGTGCGTACTGTGGTTCCCTCTAGCAGATGCAAGTCTGTACTGATCTTAAATATCGGCGTCACGAAACACACAGTAGTTTTAATGATTTAGTACTTGACTTTTCAAAACATGTAACGATATATTGGTGTGTTATTTGTCACATTGTGTTCTTTTTTCATATTGCACTTATTGTAATTGGGTAGAACGTTTTATGACTAATATTCTTTTCTGTCTATCTTAAATCTGAAGATGACTACAAGCATAATCAGGAGCCAGACAAATAAAAGGTTACATTACAAAGATAAGTGGTGGTATGAAATGAAATGAACTGAAACTACTCTGTGACCGGCTGCCGGAGAAATCTGTCTTCCATATCAAAATACTCAGAAAATACCCCTGAACAACCCAGAAATTCTCTCGGTAGAGTTCGGAGTCGTGCTGTTCACGATAAATAAAGCAGAATTGTTGCAAAGTCTTTTGCAGATACGGAATCCCTTAATTTACCCGATAAGACTTCACTAGAACAATGTCGCCTTGCTTCAGAACTTGTGAGTTAAATGTTTTTTATTCCAGTCTTTGAACACAATATGAATTCTTTAGCCGATGGCCGGTTTCAGTCCGTAATGACCATCCTCAGATCTATGCTATACAAATATATACACCTAGTGAGCAGTGTGTCTTTCAACATAATACAGTAATACGTTTCACAATAGACTATCATACAATCAGGGAGATGTACAGAAAGTACGGTCAAAGGTACCTTTCTTACACCATGTCCTAAAGTGATAAGCCCATAATGGCATCGTCAAAACATATAAATATAATCAGCATAGCATCGTCTTATAGACCTAAAATAAGGTCTAGAATACGCCGCATCGTCCACACAGTTATAATTGCAACTGGCTACTGAAGTACAGTAGCTACCAGCAATCCGTTTGCCTACATCATCCCTAGATGTCGCTACTGTCGGCTTAGATGTAGTCATCATTTACGCAAAAAGCGTAATCTGATAAAACACATTATGTAAAATACATGTAGCAAACTTTTAAAATTGGTAACTATCATTGAAACTAAATTGTGATAGATTGAAAGACAAATACAGTTACCCATGTAAAATTATTAAAAGGAAATATATGTATAGAATGGGACCGGTCCTTTTTATGGTGAATTTACGGTCAACAATTAATATACGTATTATATTGCCTTGTCAGTTAAGTTTCTTGAGCGTCTGTATAACACATTCGTAGTGGTTATGCGGGCAAGTTGGATCCTGACAGTGTGTACATGAATTCAGTATCCTTTGTCGCTTCTACCTGATACTGACTACAAAAGCTGAAGCAGCACTCTTGAAATGTTTACTTCATCTTCTTGTACATGATTTTCTTCAGAAGTGCGTTACTTTGCTTCCACCGTAATACGTTTAGTAAATTTAGTCGCCTGCATGGTTCCCAAATGTTCAGCTTGACGCTCACCTCATTTTTTCTGCTCCTCAATGTCGGTAGCAGCTCGAATTAGAGACTCAATAATCTTATGTTTGTTAATTTATCGCAATGGAGTCTTTACCTTCTCTGTGTTTCAAAGAGGAGCTTTTCAGTTTTGATGAAGAAATCCTCAGTGTTTACGAAGAGCTTTCTAGTAATCAATAACTCATATAAAAAAAGATACGATTCGTCGAAGAGTAGTGAAAAAATAGTATGTGAGTGATCAATTTGTCTAACTAGCATGCGTTGGATTCGGGTACACTTCCCGCTACTTCCAGAATTTCTTTTTCCTGGTGGGAGGATTGGAAATATGTGCACTCAGCTTCGTGAGACCAGTTGAGAAGCCCGAATGAGATGTAGCGGCACCAAAGTCTGGATAGACGACAACGGCCTGAAGAGGAGTGTGTTGATTACACGCTCTTCCAGTCCGCATGTTTTTCAGGGTCTCATCACAGAGTTATTAGTTTTTGGCTACTCTTCAGTATTTTCAGCTTTCATTTACTTACTCTCAATCCATATTCTGTGCCCAGTAGACTCCTGCTTCCATTAAACAGGTCAGCGTTCTTCATTTTCACAAAGGAGAGCAACGTCATCAGATAATTTTACCTTCCTTTCACCATCGGTTGTAATCCAATTCTTGAAACGGTTGCTTCTTTGACTGCTTCTTCGATATAAAGGTTAAACAGTATTGTAGAAAGACGGGTTTCTTGCCTTAACCCACGCACTCCTAGCATATCTAGTGATCTTCCTTTGCCTATGTACCCTTTTGGTCCTTGTACACATTGTCTTTCCCTACAGTGCACGTGTATTTTGATGATGATTTCAAGTTATTTTCGGATGTTTCTTCTTGTTCGGCAAATGTGGGGGAAAGTGTTGATTTTTCTTAAGTTTTTCTTCCATTACCAAGCGCAACGTCAAACTGCCTCTCTTGTGAGCCTTAGCAAATAAGTGCAATGTCCACACCGTGGTTGATTAATTTTTGCCCTGAAACTAACGCAATGGAAACAAAAAGCACGGTATCGCCTTATGGAGACAAACACAATGTTTAGTGGTACCTCATGTATTTCTCAATCTACTGCCTGATGCCTCTCAGAATGAACCGGTGGAGAGAGGAGAGGAAGGAGATTGAAGTAAAAGATTGAATTCAAATCCTTGGATTAATTAGCATTATTTACTAACATTAACAGAATTACATTAAGGAAATCTGTCCCGTTCGAAATGAAGACTTGACCATAATTTGACAGACAAAGTGATCAGCATGTGGTGGGAGGTTACCTCCATGGGAATAAGGGAAACGATTTTATAAACCTGTGTCTGATCCAATATGCTGTAATAGAGATAAGCGTTGCTGTGGACAAAGAAACAAGAGATAAAGCTGCTATTACTCATTCACAGAGATTCTCGGGGCTGATAAATTTACAGTTTCGTTAACCGATTTGCACGTGTCAAGAGCAGAGCGAAAAGAAATGGATATTAGTTACTGCTATTGAAGCAAGAGAACGAACACGCTGGTCATCCTCAAACAGGGCGGTGTAAATAATTTAGCATACGACAAACGAGAGAAAGGTTTCGGCAGTCCGGAAAGATTTTCAGATGGTTCAAATGGCTCTGAGTACTATGGGACTTAACTTCAGAGGCCATCAGTCCCCTTGAACTTAGAACTACTTACACGTCCCGTCTTCAACTCTTCTCGTCCGCTTCTCAACACTCCAGAGAGGACGCATATCTGTACTTTTCAGGCGCACATTTCGGCCAATCACAGGCCTGCTTCCGGACACAGCTCGTCCAAAGCGCGCCATATGGATTCCTTGTATATCCGTTTTAACTGACGAACTCTCTGCAACGAACTCGAAGCTTCTACCTCGAACTTCCAGCAACCAATGGAAACGTTCACTCACGATTTCGGCAGAAAGATCAGTCTATCTAATCATATATTATAAGTTCTCACGGATGGTACTAACATCACTTTAAACATCCGGGCTATTAGACCGTGGTCGATGTATAGAACTTTTTAGAACTTTCTCCTAACGTTTCCTCTCCGACTGCGGGAGACTTCTTCAGAGATAAAATGGCGAAATGCAACACAACTCGCCCTCTATATTGCCTCTATATTCGCAGCTCCCTCGAGTTCAGATTCCAGTTCGCCATTTAACCTCTGAAGCTGTCTTCCGCAATCGGAGAGGAAACATTAGGAGAAAGTTCTATTCATCGAGAACGACCTGATAGCCCGGAAGTTTTAAATTAGCTCTACCCACCTATGCGCTCCAAGCTGCGTAAGCCAAGACATCAAAACATAGAAGTATGGTTTCCTCTGCCACTGTTTCCCTCCTTACCCTCCCCCACCCCTCTTTGCTATTGCATTCCAACGATTTAGCGCTCCGTTATTAAGACTGAAGAGAGTAGAGAATTTCTCTTTGCTTTTGGATTTCAAAAAATGGTTCAAATGGCTCTGAGCACTATGGGACATAACAGCTGTGGTCATCAGTCCCCTAGAACTTAAAACTACTTAAACCTAACTAACCTAAGGATATCACACACATCCATGCCCGAGGCAGGATTCGAACCTGCGACCGTAGCAGTCTAGCGGTTCCGGACTGAGCGCCTAGAACCGCTAGACCACCGCGGCCGCCAGAATGGATTTCATGAAAGACAGGGAGTGCACGTGAAGTAAAGACTGCTGATCATAAAGGAAAAGTTAGGATTAAATAAAACACGTAGCCATCATACCACTTCCCAAAGGCATTGATTCGAGTAGAAAATAATAAAACTGTGTAAGTAGGCTGCTTAGGTTTTTATGTTGGTAAAGCAACGTAACGCTCTGTATGAAAATCACTGACTGTGCTGTGTGCAGTCTGAGGCTGGTCGGCATTGTTGTAATATTTGCTATTGTAGTGTTGGGCAGTTGGCTGTTAACATTGCGTAGCGTTGCGCAGTAGGAGGTGAGCCGCCATCAGTGGTGGATGTGGAGTGAGAGATGGCGGAGTTTTGAGAGCGGGTGATCTGGACGTGTGTCCATCAGAGACAGTAAATTTGTAAGACTGGATGTCATGAATTGATATATATATATTATGACTTTTGAACACTATAAAGGTAGATACATTGTTTGTTCTCTATCACAATCTTTCATTTGCTAACTATGCCTATCAGTGGTTAGTGCCTTCAGCAGTTAGAATCTTATATTTAGCAGGCAGTATTGGCGCTCACTGTATTGCAGTAGTTCGAGTAACAAAGATTTTTGTGTGGTAAGTGATTCATGAAAGGTATAGGTTATTGTTAGTCAGGGCCATTCTTCTGTAGGGATTGTTGAAGGTCAGACTGCGTTGCGCTAAAAATATTGTGTGTCAGTTTAGTGATGATCGGAATAAGTAAATAGAGAAATGTCTGTGTACGTTCAGTCTTGCTCAGCTGTTTGAAAATCAAATAACGTAACGGGTTTACCAGCACAGTCATTCACATATTTTTCTAAGGGGACGTTTCAACCGGACTGGCATATAAAACGATAAAATACCTTATCTAGTTGGCAAGATATACTCTAGTGAAAGATTTAGTCAAATAAACCTACGATTTTCATAGTCTCTCCTTGATGTTTCCACAGCTGTAATAAGCGATCTTGTTTTAACATTTTCTATTGGCTTCGGTTCCAAGTATCAGTCTTACTTCGGTTTGACAGCCCTTCTTTCTGCTTCCTTTATGGCTCCAAGTGCTTGTACGAGGAGATGAGTACGAGACGTATTTTACGCAACGCCAGTATTTTGACCGGCCTGAGTGCTGTCAGGTGGCAGGTCGGCCATGTTATGTCACTACCAGTTGAGGGCGGGGACTGTCAGCGGCGATTTGAGCGTGAGGATCGCGTCCTTGGAGGTCCGCGGTTCTCGGAGGATTTACGGTCGCTAATTGCACGCCCGGCCAGCCGCGAGCGTCCGCTCTGGCCGACTTCTAACAACCGCTGTCTCCTGCGGCAGGCTGTGCCTCACTGACATTCCCAGCCGGGAGAGGAGTTACATGCCTACACCGTGTTCCAGCCGGGCGCGCATTATTTCTTCGGGGCGAAAAACGGAAAAACTGTAGTTACCGCATAGCAGAGTGACATTAAAATTGGCCGAGATGGAGCGAGGTCTGTGTTTCAGTCGAGGACAGGACTGAGGTGGTTGTGAAACTGGCTTCGGAAAAGGGAATTTATGCGGAGCTTTCCAGAGGGTTCCGCTGTGTTTCGTAGCAGCGGTAGACAGCAACCTGTGTATTTTTTTCTTTAAGGTACTGTTGTCAGAATCATCAGTCCCGACTCGTTTGCAGCGGTCTTGTTACTCTGCTTGCTCCACAGTTCCTTCATCAATTATGGCTGCCGGCCGATGTGACCGAGCGGTTCTAGGCGCTTCAGTCCGGAACCGCGCTGCTGCTAAGGTCGCAGATTCGAATCCTGCCTCGGGCATGGGTGTGTGTGATGTCTTTAGGTCAGTTAGGTTTAAGTAGTTCTAAGTCTAGGGTGACTGATGACCTCAGATGTTGAGTCCCACAGTGCTTAGAGCCATTTGAACCAATTATGGCTGCAGTCCCACCGTGACTTCTACAGTTTTCGCTTCGTGTGTTTCGGCTGTTTTACCTGCAGGCTCGTTCCTGTACATGTTGTACAGTATTGTTCGTTCCTTTTTTTTTTTTACTCAACTTCTTCTTTTTGGCCTGATGCAGCTATTCTAGTCAATGCTGTACAAGTGTTTGCATCTCTGCACAAGAAAGTAACCTGCATCCACATGAAGTCGCTTAACCACAGGAAAGCCTTGGTCGTCATAAACAATTTTTATCCCTGACACATTCCTCCATTAACAAACAGACCATCTGTTGATACCTGAGGATATGCTGACCCCGTCTGCATCTATACACCTCAAGTTACTTCACTGCGTGTGGCGGAGGGTACTTTCTGCACCAGTGTCACTTGGCTCCATTTCCTGTTCCAGTCGTGAATGGTCCACGGGGAGAATGGTTGCTGGTAAACCTTTGCATGGTCTCGAATCTCTCTGATTTTTATCTTCACGGTCTTTCCGCGAAAACTGGCTCTTCCAGGAATGTACGCTCTCGGAACTTTAACAGAGAACCATACCGAGATGCAAAACGCCTCTATTCCAGCGTCTGCCTCTAGAGTCGGCTAAACATTTCTGTGAGTCTTCGCACTTACTAAATGAAACTGTAACGAAACTTGCTGCTCTTCTTTCGATCTTCTCTGTTTCCTCTACCAATTGCTGTCTGGTACGGTTCCCAGGCTGACGAGCAGTATTCAGATACTGGTCGAACGAGTATATTGTAAGCTACCTCCTTTGTTGATGGACTACATTTCCTGAGAATTTATCCAGAGAATCTGTCCGACAGTAACCTAGCCCACGATTACTTTTGTGTCTTCATTCTACTTCAAATAGCTCGGAACGCATACAACAGAACACTTTAGAGAAGTAACTGCTTTCAATGATCGTTCTGTAGTAGTGTAATCACACAATAACGGGTATTACTGAGTATGTACACACAACACGCTACATTTGTTTATCTTGAAGTTCAATTGCCACTCCGCGCACCAAACGTCGTTCCTCTGCAGGTCTTCCTGCATTTCTTTGCAATCCTCCAGCGTTGCGACTTCTCTGTTTACAATATTACCACCTGCGAAAAACCTCATGGAATTTTCGACATAATCTTCTAGATCATTAAGACTGAAGCGCCAAAGAAACTGATATACCCGCTCAGTATCGTGTAGGGCCACGCGAGCACGCAGAAGTGTCGCGAAACGACGTGGCATTGACGACTAATGTCTGGAGTAGTGCTGGAGAGAATTGACACCGTGAATAGTGCATGCCTGTCCATAAAGCCGTAAGAGTACGAGGAGGTGGAGATCTCTCCTGAACAGCACGTTCTAAGGCATTCCAGATATGCTCGATGATTTTCATGTCTGGAGGGCTTGGTGTCCAGAGGAACTGTTTAAACTCAGAAACTTGTCCCTGGAGCCATTCTGTAGCAATTCTGCGCGTTTGGGTGTCGCAGTCTCCTGCTGGAATTTCCCACGTCCGTCGGAATGCACAATTGATATGAATGGATGCAGGTGATCAGACTGGATGCTTATGTACGTATCAGCTGTCAGAGTCGTATCTAGACGTATCAGGGATCCCACATCACTCCAACAGCACGGGCCCCACACCATTACAGAGCTCCATCAGCTTGAACAGTCGACTGTTGACATGCAGGGTCCATGGATTCATGAGGTTGTCTCCATCCTACTCCTAAGACGTCAGAAATACTTAGATTATGGAAGGCAGTGTATGGGGTTAAGAATCGTAGAAGGTGACCAAGGACTGACTATGGAAAGCGGATCCTGTTGAATGTAGGGCGTATTAGTATGCAGAGATGAAAAGAACTGCCGACTATAGAGTAGCCTGAACAGCTACATGAAACAAATCTTCCTGCCGGCCTGTGTGGCACAGCGGTTCTAGGCGCTTCAGTTTGGAATCGCGCGACCGCTACTGTCGCAAGTTCGAATGCTGCGTCGGGCAAGGATGCGTGTGACGTCCTTAGGTTAGTTAGGTTTAAGTAGTTCTAAGTTCTATGAATCGTCAGACATAGGAAATTTATCTTTTTATCTACTTCAATTTCTGTCGTAAATTTTATCTTGGCATGCATACTGCTTAACTTCTGCGCCACATCTTCTATTTGCGTTTTACTACCTCCATAAAGAATAATTGAGTCATCGACATATCTTCTGTAATATACTATATTCATCAGAATCTCTGTGTTTGTCTCGAAGAAAGTCTTTTCTAGCTGGTTAATAAAAATGTCTGTTATTGTTCCTGCTAGTCCATCGCCTTGTCTGTAACATTTATTGTTAAATAGAAAGTAGTTATACGACAGAACAAGCAGCTATATTTCAGTCAGTTCTACAGCTTCAGCTTGGCCTAGACGCTCATTACGTAATAGATTAGTTTTTATTATCTCTAAAGGTATCATCGATGGGAATATTTGTATATAAGTTCTCGATATCCATTGATGCGAATGTGGCATCCTCCCGTATCTCGATAGCTTGTACTTCCTGCGCAAAGGCCGCACTGCTTTTAACATTGTATGATACTTCGTAAACAAAATTAGCTCTCAAAATTTTGTTGAGTTGCCTATTAATCTTATATGTAGGACAATGAATTTCCTTGAGACAGAGAAGTTGCTGTCCATGCATCAGCCCGGCTTTAGAAAGCATCGCTCCTGCGAATCGCAACTCGCTCTTTTTTCACATGATATCTTGCGAACCATGGATGAAGGGTATCAGACAGATGCCATATCCCTTGACTTCCGGAAAGCGTTTGACTCGATGCCCCACTGCAAACTCCTAACTAAGGTACGAGCATATGGGATTGGTTCCCAAGTATGTGAGTGGCCCGAAGACTTCTTAAGTAATAGAACCCAGTACGTTGTCCCCGATGGTGAGGGTTCATCGGAGGTGAGGGTATCATCTGGAGTGCCCCAGGGAAGTGTGGTAGGTCCGCTGTTGCTTTCTATCTTCGTAAATGTTCTTTTGGATAGGGTGGATAGCAATGTGAAGCTGTTTGCTGATGATGCTGCGGTGTACGGGAAGGTGTCGTCGTTGAGTGACTGTAGGAGGATACAAGATGACTGGGACAGGATTTGTGATTGGTGTAAAGAATGGCAGCTAACTCTAAATATAGATAAATGTAAATTAATGCAGATGAATAGGAAAAAGAATCCTGATATGTTTGATTACTCCATTAGTAGTGTAGCACTTGACACAGGCACGTCGATTAAATATTTGGACGTAACATGAAGTGGGACAAGCATGTAATGGCAGTTGTGGGGAAGGCGGATAGTCGTCTTCGGTTCATTGGTAGCATTTTGGGAAGATGTGGTTCATCTGTAAAGGAGACAGCTTATAAAACACTCATACGACCTATTCTTGAGTACTGCTAGAACGTTTGGGATCCCTATCAGGTCGGATTGAGGGAGGACCAAATGCAATTCAGAGGCAGGCTGCTAGATTTGTTACTGGTGGGTTTTATCATCACGCGAGCGTTACGAAAATGCTTCAGGAACTCGGGTGGGAGTCTCTAGAGGAAAGGAGGCGTTCTTTTCGTGAATCGCTACTGAGGAAATTTAGAGAACCAGCATTTGAGGCTGACGGCAGTACAATTTTACTGCCGCCAACTTACATAAGAAAGATTAGGGCTCGTACAGGGGCATATAGGCAGTCATTTTTCCCTCGTTCTGTTTGGGAGTGGAACAGGGAGTGAAGATGCTAGTTGTGGTACGAGGTACCCTCCGCCACGCACCGTATGGTGGATTGCGGAGTATGTATGTAGACGTAGATGTAGATCTATACTATTAATCACTGGCCTAATGGGTTTTACATGTTCATATTGTTATCATTGTCGTCATTCCATTACATAGCTGATGGTTGACCGTATTCACAACTGGGAATACATTTCGCGTATCAAATGAAGACGGCGAGATGGAGACGTGAAATTCGCTCTTCCCTATTCGCGAGTCCAGTACAGCTAGTATCAATCGTAGGCCCCAGTTCCCAGAGTAGCGAACACACAGGAGGAAGACTAGAAGCTGCGTTCTCTCGGCGCTGTTGCTGCACAGCAGGAGCAGGTGGGGAAGCACTTGTTTACCCAGAAGGTCAGGAGAATTTGAATTCTGCTCGACAGTTGGCGTCAGCTGCGACACGCATCGCACTGCCCACGGCGGCCTCGCATCGCCCTTGAATTACTCAGTGGGCGGCGGCAGGCTTAGCACAATCCGCTGTCGTTCAGAATGCGGTCAAGTCTCTGCAAAAAACATCACAGTTCTCCTGTCGACAAAGCGTAACAGGGGCCCTGTCCTCTCGATCGGTAGGCTATGATCAGAAGACTCACCGAGGACTCGAAAAGTTAAGGTTAGAAAGTAACGAAACTTAAACAGGGTGAGTCACTAGCTGCTGCCATCTAGAATAACTCTGAAAGGATCTACGTCTACATCTACGTGATTACTCTGCTATCCACTATAAAGTGCCTGGCAGAAGGTTCAATGAACCACCTTTAAGCTGTCCTTCTACCGTTCCACTCTCGAACGGCACGCGGGAAAAACGTGAACTTAAATTTTTCTGTGCGAGCCACGATTTCTCTTATTTTATCGTGATTATCATTTCTCCCTGTATAGTTGGGTGCCAACAGCATGTTTTCGCAATCGGAGGAGAAAACGGGTGACTGAAATTTCATGAGAAGATCCCGTCGCAACGAAAAACGCCTTTGTTTTAATGATTGCCACTCCAATTCACGTATCATGTCTGTGACACTATCTCCTCTATTTCGCGATAAAAAACGAGCTGCCCTTCTTTGTACTTTCTCGATGTCGTCTGTCAGTCCCATCTGAAGCTGATCCCAAACCTCACAGCAATACACCAGAATAGGGCGGACAAGCGTGGTGTAAGCAGTCTCTTTAGTAGAACTGTTGCACCTTCTAAGTGTTCTGCCAATGAATCGCAGTCTTTGGTTTGCTCTACACACAATATTATCTACGTGATCGTTCCAATTTAGGTTATTTGTAATTGTAATCCCTAAGTATTTTGTTGAATTTACAGCCTTCAGATTTGTGTGACTTGTCGCGTAATCGAAATTTAGCTGATTTCTTTTAGTACTCATGTGAATAACTTAACACTTTTCTTCATTCAGGGTCAATTGCCACTTTTCGCACCATGCAGATATCTTATCTAAATTATTTTGCAAGTCGTTTTGTTCATCTGATGAGTTTACAAGACGGTAAATCACAGCATCATGTGCAAACAATCTAAGACGGCTACTCAAATTGTCTCCTAAGTCGTTAATATATATCAGGAACAATAGAGGGTCTGTAACATTTCCTTGGGGAACGCCGGATATTACTGCTGTTTTACGCGATAACGTACCGTCCATTTCTACGAACTGTGACCTTTGTGACAGGAAATCACGAATCCAGTCGCACAGATGATTGTAGCTGAAACGTTTGTGGGACAAATGTTGCATGGGACAACAGGGGCTAGGTGGGGTATGAAGGTCAACTTTGTTTTTTTTTAATGGTATGCTATAGTCTGGTACTTATTTTCTGATAGAGGCCATCGAGACGAATCCAGTGATATGTAACAATAAGGTCTTTGAAGGTCAACGAAGGTCAAAGAGGTGCCATAAACGTCCATTTACAGAATGTGATCGAAGTGATGACTATTGGTATTAATGCAGTGCTGTAATCTTCTTATCGGCACCTATCGAAGCACATGCTCTGACAATTTTCTCTCGTATATCATGCAAAAAGTAAATAGTCGCCGAATATGGCGTATCAATCTAAAGTGCCATTGACACGTAAACACCATTTGACGGTTTCACAATAAAGCGCTAACAGCAACGGTAAGACAAGTATAATCGAATCAAGAGAATGTGAATGATGTATTCCTTCGAAGGACAAGTCGATATGCTTTTCATTTATGGAGAATACCAACGAAATTCAGTGAGAACAAGAGACTTATACGCTGAAAGATATCTTCAACGTACTCACCCTACATGTCGTACATTTAAGTTTGTGTATGATAAATTGAGAACAACTGGATTTTTTAACACATCGGAAATATATCCGGCAAAGGGAAGTTACTAACGAGGAAACGGAAATTGGTACTCTTGCCACTGTAAACCTAGACCTTGTGTTAGCTTGCGTCAAATCGCAAGGGAATCTGACATGAGCAAGAATAGTGTTGTTCTGTTCTGAATCGCCTAAGTATCATCCTTACCACATCAGCCTCCAATAAGAATTAACTGGCATGGACTGCTGATGGCGTCAACTTCAGATTCAGAGGGATGACACGTTTATTAATTTGATTTTATTTACTGACTAGGCCACATTCACGAACCATGGAAGTGTTAATTTGCATAACATGCATTATTGGGCAACTGAAAATCCATGTTGGCTGCGGTAAGTTGCACACCAAAAATCGTGGTACTTTCAGAGTTATTCTTGGTGGCAGTAGTTAGTGACTCACCTCGTATAAAAGGCAGAACACTAAAATTAAATACGTCATACGTAACTCAAGTAACGAAGGTAAGTTTCAGCCAAACACTATACTTCCTAACAACGTGTATTTTCTGCTCATAAACAGACTCTGGCGTCCAGCAGCTTATCATTACGTCAGTAATTAGTAACCACAAACACAAATTGCTAATCCCAGCGTGGCAGTAGTTGAACAGGGTTGTTTTGGGGGAGGAAACCTTGAGGTGTCTGCCAGTTTATTCTTGGTGGCAGTAGTTAGTGACTCACCTCGTATAAAAGGCAGAACACTAAAATTAAATACGTCATACGTAACTCAAGTAATGAAGGTAAGTTTCAGCCAAACACTATACTTCCTAACAACGTGTATTTTCTGCTCATAAACAGACTCTGGCGTCCAGCAGCTTATCATTACGTCAGTAATTAGTAACCACAAACACAAATTGCTAATCCCAGCGTGGCAGTAGTTCAACAGGGTTGTTTTGGGGGAGGAAACCTTGAGGTGTCTGCCAGTTTAGCAAATCCGTCTCCGTAGGACTCTACCATGGGTCAGAAAAATGTGTGACCATTGGTGCCGCCATCCTTTGTATACGTTCAGTATCCTTTGTTAATCCAACGCGGTATGGCTCCCAAACAGTTGAGCAGTAGTCTAGGAAGGGAAGCACGTTTGTTAGACAATCTCCTTTGCAGACTAGCTGCATAATGAGCCGAAGGCTGTCACTTGCTCACTCTGCGACTGAGTAGGGGGTAGAGGGGGAGGGAGAGCGGCGAAATTCGAGAGGCAGTAAAACTTCCTCTATGAGATTCAGGTCGCACGATCACTCTGACAATTTTAGAGCTTAACTATTCACTATTGAAAGCGTCCGTCCACCAGACAAACCGTCGATATCTGGGCCATTGATGGTCTTGCAGGAAGCATACCTACAGGTTTTCAGCATCTTAGTTCTACGAGAAAAACAGTGAAAATCAATACCACTAACTTCATTTGTTAGAAATATACCAACGTCTCTCTTCCCGTACAGATCTACACTCTATGGAGCTCTTAATACCTTGGAAGCTATTCTCCGTTGTCTTACTTATGATATTGTCCTGTTCCCTCTCGTAGTCGGTGGCTTTCACATGATCAGCTTCTACTTCTGCTTACATACTCCACAAGCTGCCGTAAGGTGCGTGGCGTAGGGCACCATGTACCACTGCTAGTCAATTTCTTTTCTGTTCCACTCGGAAACAGAGCGAGGGAAAAACGATTGTCCGTACGAGCCCTCATCTCTCTAATCATATGTTCATTATTCTTAGGCGAAATGTACGTTGGCGGCACTAGAATCGCTCACAAATTTCGGTTCTCGAAATTTTCTCAATAGGGCTTTGCGAGAATAATGTCACCTTGCCTCAAGAGATTCCCAATTGAGTTCTCGAAGCATCTCCGTAACACCTGCGTGTTATTCGATCGTACCGGTTACAAATCTTGCAGCCTGCCTCTGAATTGCTTCGATGTCTTATTTACTTTTTATTTATTTATTGTTCCGTGGGACCAAATTAAGGAGAAGTTTCCATGGTCATGGAACGAGTCAATACACGAAATTATAACACGACATTAGAAACAGATAAAATGAAATATAAAAAAACATATACAGATGACAAGTCGTAAGTTTAAATACAGAAAATCAACAATGTAACACAGGAATTGGCTTAATTTTTCAGCTCTTCCAGGAGCTCCTCGACAGAATACAAGGAGTGAGCCATGAGGAAACTCTTTAGTTTAGACTTAAAAGTGTTTGGGCTACTGCTAAGATTTTTGAGTTCTTGTGCTAACTTATTGAAAATGGATGCAGCAGAATATTGCACTCCTTACTGCACAAGAGTCAAGGAAGTGCATTCCACATGCACATTTGATTTCTGCCTAGTATTAACTGAGTGAAAGCTGCTAACTCTTGGGGATAAGCTAATTACTAACAACAAACGTCATTAAAGAAAAATATACTGTGAGGGCAATGTCAGAATTCCCAGACTATTGAATAGGGGTCGACAAGAGGTTCTCGAACTTATACCACACATCGCTCGAACAGCCCATTTTTGAGCCAAAAATACCCTTTTTGAATCAGAAGAATTACCCCAAAAAATAATAACATATGACATAAGTTTATGAAAATGTTCGAAGTAGACTACTTTTCGTGTTGAAGTGTCACTTATATCAGATACTGTTCTAATAGTAAATAAAGCAGCATTTAGTTTCTGAACAAGATCCTGAACATGGGCTTTCCACAACAGCTTACTCTCTATCCGAACGCCTAGGAACTTGAACTGTTCCGTCTCGTTTATAATACGCCCATTCTGTCTGGTCAAAATATCGGTTCTTGTTGAATTGTGAGTTAGAAACAGTGAAACGTGCCCTTTGAAAAATTTATACATGACTGTGCTTAAAGTGACACACAATATCTTTAGCGCAACGCAATCTGACTTCCAAAAATCCCTACGAAAGAATGGCCCTGACTAGCATTAACCTATACGTTTCACAAATCACTTACCTCACAAAAATCTTCGTTACTCAAGCTACTGCAATACAGCGAGCGCCACTACTGCCAGCTAAATAAAAGATTCAAACTACGGAAGGCACTAACTACTGATAGGCATAGTTAGCAAATGAAAGATTTTAAAACAGAACAAACAATGTATTTACCTCACTAGTCATAATATATATAGCAGTTCATGACACCAGTCTTACAAATTACAAAACTCCGCCATCTCTCTCCCCACGTCCACCACTGCTGGCGGCTCACCTCCAACTGCGCAACGCTACGCGCTGTTAGCATCCAGCTGCCGCTGCTCAACACTACAATGGCAGACAACAATGCAAACTAGCCACAGACTGCGCACAGCACAGCAAGTGATTTTTCATACCGAGCGCTACGTGGCGTTACCAATAAGAAAACCTAAACAGCCTACTTACAACAGTAAAAACTGAGTCTTACTGTGATTTAGCATCAAATTATTTTTTATTTCCTTTAATGAGGCGTGGTGCAGATCCCAAACACTCTAACAGTACTCAACAATGAGTCGCACTAGTGTACTATGTACAGAGGAACCACAGTTTCCTAAAATTCTCCCGATAAACCGAAGGCGACGATTCGCCTTTCTTACTACAGTCCTTGCATGCTCATTCCATTTCATACTGCTTTCCAACGCTACCCCTACATATTTAATTGACGTTTCTCACCTCACCGGTCCTGCGGAAAGCTCATACCCGATCAGGTGATGATACGATGCTGTGAGAATTTAAGGCACGTATAGGCAGGGCTGCAAAGGGTTTGTACGTAGGACCAAGAGTTCAGTGAAAAAGGATTGATGGCAATGGCTGTAATTCGAAAATGTCACTTGCCAATTTAATGGCACCAAACTAACCACTAGTTAATCATTTCACTTCAATAAGAATTTGTGTGAGGAACTGTGTAAGTGAAGTGTCCCTGGACACGGTAATGGTGAGGTAACTGCTCGGGAATAGGAATAAAACCCAGTTTCTGGTTTCGCCAAGCGGTTTCAACCCGCGATGGGGCCATCTTCAGGGCAATTTACACCATTTGGTCGCTCGCTGGAATCGTCACCCAGCCTGTGCACGGTTATGGTTACCAACCGCGCACAGGCAGGGTGACGGCTCCAGCGGGCGACCAAATGGTGTAAGTTCTCCTGAAGATGACCAAATCGCGGGTTGAAACCGGTTGGCGGCAAAATATATCTACATCTACATCTACATGACTACTCTGCAATTCACATTTAAGTGCTTGGCAGAGGGTTCATCGAACCACAATCATACTATCTCTCTACTATTCCACTCCCGAACAGCGAGCGGGAAAAACGAACACCTAAACCTTTCTGTTCGAGCTCTGATTTCTCTTATTTTATTTTGATGATCATTCCTACCTATGTAGGTTGGGCTCAACAAAATATTTTCGCATTCGGAAGAGAAAGTTGGTGACTGAAATTTCGTAAAAAGGTCTCGCCGCGACGAAAAACGTCTATGCTGTAATGACTTCCATCCCAACTCGTGTATCATATCTGCCACACTCTCTCCCCTATAACGTGATAATACAAAACGAGCTGCCCTTCTTTGCACCCTCTCGATGTCCTCCGTCAATCCCACCTGGTAAGGATCCCACACCGCGCAGTAATATTCTAACAGAGGACGAACGAGTGTAGTGTAAGCTGTCTCTTTAGTGGACTTGTTGCATCTTCTAAGTGTCCTGCTAATGAAACGCAACCTTTGGCTCGCCTTCCCGACAATATTATCTATGTGGTCCTTCCAACTGAAGTTGTTCGTAATTTTAACACCCAGGTACTTAGTTGAATTGAGAGCCTTGAGAATTGTACTATTTATCGAGTAATCGAATTCCAACGGATTTCTTTTGGAACTCATGTGGATCATCTCACACTTTTCGTTATTTAGCGTCAACTGCCACCTGACACACAATACAGCAATCTTTTCTAAATCGCTTTGCAACTGACACTGGTCTTCGGATGACCTTACTAGACGGTAAATTACAGCATCATCTGCGAACAGTCTTTGAGAACTGCTCAGATTGTCACCCAGGTCATTTATATAGATCAGGAACAGTAGAGGTCCCAGGACGCTTCCCTGGGGAACACCTGATATCACTTCAGTTTTACTCGATGATTTGCCGTCTATTACTACGAACTGCGACCTTCCTGACAGGAAATCACGAATCCAGTCGCACAACTGAGACGATACCCCATAGATCCGCAGCTTGATTAGAAGTCGCTTGTGAGGAACGGTGTCAAAAGCTTTCCGGAAATCTAGAAATACGGAATCAACTTGAGATCCCCTGTCGATAGCGGCCATTACTTCGTGCGAATAAAGAGCTAGCTGCGTTGCACAAGAGCGATGTTTTCTGAAGCCATGCTGATTACGTGTCAATAGATCGTTCCCTTCTAGGTGATTCATAATGTTTGAATACAGTATATGCTCCAAAACCCTACTGCAAACCGACGTCAATGATACAGGTCTGTAGTTAAATGGATTACTCCCACTACCCTTCTTGAACACTGGTGCGACCTGCGCAATTTTCCAATCTGTAGGTACAGATCTATCGGTGAGCGAGCGGTTGTATATGAGTGCTAAGTAGGAAGCTATAGTATCAGCGTAATCTGAAAGGAACCTAATCGGTATACAATTTGGACCTGAAGACTTTCCCGTATCAAGCGATTTGAGTTGCTTCGCAACCCCTAAGGTATCTACTTCTAAGAGACTCATGCTAGCAGATGTTCGTGTTTCAAATTCTGGAATATTCCATTCGTCTTCCCTGGTGAAGGAATTACGGATAACTGCGTTCAATAACTCCGCTTTAGCGGCAAAGTCGTCGATAACAGTACCATCGGCACTGCGCAGCGAAGGTATTGACTGCGTCTTGCCGCTTGTGTACTTTACATACGACCAGAATTTCTTCGGATTTTCTACCAAATTTCGAGACAATGTTTCGTTGTGGAACCTATTAAAGGCATCTCGCATCGAAGTACGTGCCAAATTTCGCGCGTCTGTAAATTTTAGCCCATCTTCGGGATTTCGCGTTCTTCTGAACTTCGCATGCTTTTTCCGTTGCCTCTGCAACAGCGTTCGGACCTTTTTTGTGTACCACGAGGGATCCGTTCCATCTCTTACCAATTTATGAGGTATGAATATCTCAATTGCTGTTGCTACTATATCTTTGAACTGAATATGCGATTGGGACTGTCATTTTGAATAATTGATTATAAGAAAATTAATCGCTGTTTATCTCCATAAAACTATGTTATCTAAAAATTCTAGGTCCGGTCCTGCTAGAAATTTCCAATCACTGATTAA
Source organism: Schistocerca gregaria (assembly GCF_023897955.1). Classification (NCBI taxonomy): domain Eukaryota; kingdom Metazoa; phylum Arthropoda; class Insecta; order Orthoptera; family Acrididae; genus Schistocerca; species Schistocerca gregaria. The sequence continues at coordinate 1,158,138,282 of NC_064920.1, read as the reverse complement.
ATAGTGGAAGTTTTGGGTGGTACGTGGAGTCAGGAAATTGGCTCGTTTGCAGCAAGTGTCGACGCGCACAGCGTGACAACTTCCGAGGCCACACTGGCTCGCAGCGACCACTGTTGATACTTCCCTCGATGCGGCGGCAGAGATAGGTGAGCCGACAGTGACGAGACGAGGGACAGCACTGTAGACGGGAGAGGCTTCACGTCGTCTGTTCAGGCGAGTGCTGGTTCTGGGTGCAGCATCACGATGGACGCGTCCGTGTACGGAGGCGCCAAGGAGAACGAACGTTGCCAGGTTGCATTCGTCGTTGTGAGACTAGACCCTGGCGTGATGGTGCGAGGTGACAGCGGGCACACAATGCGATCATCTTTAGTTCACACAGCTGGCAGTTTGGAAGCAGCCAGCGCTTTACTGTGACAGAAATACCTGCAACTTGCAAATGTGCCTGATAACAAACAAATTTTTGTGTGTTGCATGAAGTGAATTTGTCTGTACTATGTTCTAAAGTTGAACAGTTACTGTTAATAAATTACAATTGTAAAAAAAAGTATAAAGGCTTCGAACTAGATGAGAAGAGATCCCATTTCAAGTGTTTAGTGCTTATCTACTTCGATAAGGAGTATTTTGTCTGCTGCCTTGGCCAGCATATTCCGCATACCTCAAACCCATTGCAAATATTTGGCCATGGGTTGGAAATAATGGCACGTCGCCACTTTCCTGCCACTAGATTGATGAGCTCTAGCGTCAATTTGAAACAACATAGATTGACGCGTCCATATCTGCCATGAGAGCTCAATATGCGTCAATGTCCAGCCAGGTTAGAGCCGTTGTTTCTGCGTACTAAAGTTCGGGATATGTATACCGTAAGTATTATCTTATCACACGTATCCGGTATGGTTACTAATATGATTGAACTGTTGTGGACGCTTTCAATGAAGCGTCTAAATGTACGTGGAGGAATGGAAAGTCGTTGTTCGTCAAGAACAGAAACCAAAAAGTAATGTTACACACTAGGATCTGCAGCGAAGTCAAGTTGTAGTTCATTCCAAGGATGTGCCATTGGGCGCCCGGGTTCCTGGGTTCGATTCCGGCGGGGTCAGGGATTTTCTCTGCCTCGTGATGACTGGGTGTTAAATAGAAATACTAGCCGGCGGGGGTGGCCGAGCGGTTCTAGGCGCTACTATCTTGAACTGCGCGGCCGCTACGGTCGCAGGTTCGAATCCTGCCTCGGGCATGGATGTAAGTGATGTCCTTACCTTAGTTAGGTTTAAGTAGTTCTAAGTTCTATAGGACTGATGACCATAGATGTTAAGTCCCATAGTGCTCAGAGCCATTTGAACCATTTTTGATGTGCCATTGGGTTCAGCGGGTGTAATCGACAGCCAAGCAATTGCAATAAATGGTGGTTTTCCGATACCGTTTACCATGGTTTCGACGTATTAAAACCCATCTTCCACAGAAGGACAAACAAACTTCACATTAGCAATCAATCGGTACAGCTCTCTCCACGTGATGTGACCGCAACGGTCTGTACGCCCATATGTAAAAGTTAGGGCCCCTAGAATCAAGGACTTGTCACAATAATAAAACCAATCTTTTAAAATAACAGACCAAGTTAATAGGTGCATATCGACTGAGTGACCGCGTGGTCTTGGGCGCCTTGTCACGGTTCGCGCGGCTGCCCCCGACGGAGGTCCGAGTCGTCCCTCGCGCATAGTTGTGTGTGTGTGTGTGTGTGTGTGTGTGTGTGTGTGTGTGTTGTCGTTAGCGTAAGTTAGTTCAAGTTAGATTAAGTAGTCTGTAAGCTTAGGAACCGATGACCTCAGCAGTTTGGTCCCATAAGACCTTACCACAAATTTCCAGATTTCCGACTGAGGGAGAGTGAGGAGCGTGGAGATCATGAAAACAAATCCTGAAGCGCATGCGCCGATAAACATGTACGCTTGCGTTTAGGTTGGGCGAGTGTGCACGCCAGTGGATTTCAGGAACGTTATTATGCACGGGTGCTGCTTGAAGAAGGAGCGCATTGTCATGCTTTTAACAGTCAATCGACGTTTCTCAACTGTTCCTCTACAGTACGAAGTATACAGTGCTTTAAAATGTGGTTACGTCGTTATGCATCTACCGTTTTCTTAACAGCAATACGGGGACTACACCCCAGCCACTAAAAACTTACCAATATCGTATAACCAGCTCCTCCATACTTTACTGTTGACACGACACGTGGTGGTAGATAGTATTCTCCAGGCATTCGCCAAGTTCAAATCCTTCCAAAAGACTGTCACAGTTTATTCATCGCCCCAAACCACTTGTTTCCTGTCATCCACCGTCCAGTCACTCTTTATGCCACTCCAAGAGTCGCTTAGCTCAGACTAAATGAATGTGTGGCTTATGAGAAGCTGCTCGATCATCGTTCACCTTTTTAACTCACTTTGTAGTGTCATTTTGCTGGATGGATTGTTGGTAGCACTTTGTAACTCACGAGTGAGTCGTTCTGCTGACTTTATACGACTTTTTACAACCAATCTCCGCAAAGATTGCTGCCCTCTGTCCGTCAGTACAGGATGTTCACGTGGTCTTTGTTTAGCTGTGGGCGTTCCTTCACATTTCTACTCCGTAATGACATCAATCAACTTGGGCACCTTGAAAAGGGTTCAAATGGCCCTGATGGATTTGCGTTATTCGGGCGACACCATTGTGCTGTATGTGATTCTCTACTGATAACACAGTACTCCAGCTTCCTTTTATACTGCGGATCCGCGTCACGTGACATTAATGGTCAATTTCCCACTACATAGGCAACGGCCTTGCCGCAGCGGGTACACCGGTTCCCGTCAGATCACCGAAGTTAAGCGCTGTCGGGCGTGGGTGACCTGCGTTGTTGCCATTTTTCGGGGTGCACTCAGCCTCGTGCTGCCAATTGAGGAGCTACTCAACCGAATACTAGCGGCTCCGGTCTAAGAAAATCATTCATAACCACCGGGAGAGTGGTGTTCTGACCACACGCGCCTAAAAAATGTTCAAATGTGTGTGAAATGACATGGGAGTTAACTGCTAAGGTCATCAGTCCCTAAGCTTACACACTAATTAACCTACATTATCCTAAGGACAAACACATACACACCGTGCCCGAGGGAGGACTCTAACCTCTGCCGGGACCAACCGCACAGTCCATGACTGCAGCGCCCCAGACCGCTCGGCTAATCCCGCGCGGCACACGCCCCTCCTATCAGCATCCTGATTGAGGATGACATGGCGGTCGGTTATTCATGATGGGCCATTTGTGGCTTGAAGACGGAGTGCTTTTTTTCCCCATTACATAGGGATGAACGGATAATTTCGATAGTGCATACCGTAAGAAACACAATAAGTAAAGTTTCTTTTCCTATCCTCCTTGAAGTTTTAATTTTAGTGGCTAATAGTGTAGACTCATATTATGTGCAGTTTACCAGAACAACTTGAAGTTTCCTTTGATGAGCCCACGTCCCATTGCTCCCCTTATCTTTCCCCGACTGAATTTGCGCCCCACCCTTACTGACTTGGATGCTGCCGTTAGGACAGTCTACCATTCCTTCCTTCGTCCGCAGTGTGCACCACGACAGTTTTAGGTACACTCGCGAGGCGTTGTCGGTGTGTGAGACGCGGGCTCGGCTTGAATGGTGCTCGCCGGCTTAGCCCGGTGACCGAGTTGCTCGCGGCTGCCACAAAAGGCGCTGCGTTAGCGCTGCGTTGCGACAGCGGCCGCAGCTGCTCAGCTGGCGTGCCTGCACGCGCTTGCGCGTGGCTCCGCATCTCTCCCGCCGCTTCTGTGCATCTGCCAGCTGACCTGGCTTCTCCTGCAGGCACGTGAAGAGCGTCCCTAACACAACAGTGCCGATCTTCCCCTTTTTTCGCGTCATCAGTCTTCTATTTTTATTTATCGTACATTTTTTCGTTCCTCATCTGGATGCTATATGACCAGCTGTTCAGTCAACTGTTGTTGACAAAGACCGAAACCAACCATCAATTTAATAAGGTTTTTTTATGTCATTACCGGTTGCAGCCAATCACACTCATCTTCAAATGGCTAACTTTTGCAGTTACAGGGACGTATTCGTCAGCATTAATTCGTTCTACACTCATGTTCAGAACAAAATGGACACCTTGAAGACTAGAGATGGGTCGTTCATATTCACAGAATATGTACACTACTGGCCATTAAAATTGCTACACCAGGAAGGTGACGCGCTACAAACGTGAAATTTAACCGACAGGAATAACATGCTGTGATATGCAAATGATTAGCTTTTCGCGGCATTCACACAAGGTTGGCGCCAGTGGCGACACCTCCGACCTGCTGACATGAGGAGAGTTTCCTGCCGATTTCTCATACACAAACAGCAGTTGACTGGCGCTGCCTGGTGGAACGTTGTTGTGATGCCTCGTGTCAGGAGGAGAAATGCGTACCATCACGTTTCCGACTTTTGTAGCCCATCGCGATTAAGTTTTATCGTATCGCGACATTGCTGGTCGCGTTGGCCGCGATCCAATGACTGTTAGTAGAATATGGAATAGGCGGGATCCCGAGGGTAACACGGAACGCCGTGCTGGATCCCAACGGCCTTGTATCACTAGCAGTCGAGATGACAGGCAGCTTATCCGCATGGCTGTAACGGATCGTGCAGCCACGTCTCGATTCCTGAGTCAACAGACGGGGACGCTTACAAGACAACAACCATCTGCACCAACAGTTCGACGACGTTTGCAGCAGCATGGTCTATCACCTCGGAGACCATGGCTGCGGTTACCCTTGACGCTGCATCACAGACCGGAGTGAATGCGGTGGTGTACTCAACGACGAACATGGGTGCACGAGTGGCAAAACGTAATTTTTTCGGATGAATCCAGGTTCTGTTTACAGCATCAAGATGGTCGCATCCGTGTTTGGCGTCATCGCGGAGAACGGACATTGAAATCGTGTATTCGTCATTGCCATACTGGCATATCACCTGGCCTGATGGTATGGGGTACCATTGGTTACAGGTCTCGGTCACCTCTTGTTCGCATTGACTGCACTTCGAGCAATGGACGTTACATTTTAGATGTGTTACGACCCCTGACTCTACCCTTCAGTCGATCCCTGCGAAACCCGACATTTTCAGTAGGATAATGCACGACAGCATCTTGCAGGTTCTGTACGGGACTTTCTGGATACAGAAAATGTTCGACTGCTGCCGTGGCCAGCACATTCTCCAGATCTCACAGCAATTGAAAACGTCAGGTCAATGGAGGCCGAGCAACTGGCTCGTTATAATACGCCAGTCACTGCTCTTGATGAACTGTCGTATCGTGTTGAAGCTGCTTTGGCAGCTGTACCTGTACACGCCATCCAAGCTTTGCTTGACCCAATGCCCAGGCGTATCAAGGCCGTTATTACGATTAGAGGTGGTTGTTCTGTGGACTGATTTCTCGGGATCTATGCACCCAAATTGCGTGAAAATATAATCACATGTCAGTTCTAGCATAATATATCTATCCAATGAATACCCGTTTATCATCTGCATTTCTTCTTGCTGTAGCAATTTTAATGACCAGTAGTGTATATTAGTGCTGTCGGCAGTAGTGATTAGACCTGCTGGTTCCAGGTCAACAACGATACCATTCCGCAACACCAGCCACCAATAAAGTGTGCCTGTGGCTTTCTTTGTCGCTATAAACCGAAGGTGTGATTTTAGCAGACGTGCAGGATGCCTCGCAAACCTATGCACGAAGCGTGGCGTCAAATCAGTGAGTTTTGAAGAAGCTGCACAATTGGCATGACACAATGTGACGCATCCATCCGAGAAATTGCTGCCGAAGTGTTTCGGCTGTACAATAGATGTGTACAGAGTGGTTCGCGGAAGGCTGAAGAACACGGCGAGATGGTCAGGTCGCACCACCCAGGCCACCCACCGCGAACATCGACACCTCATCCGAATGGCATTGCAGGACAGTTCTGCTTCCTCCACGGCTCTAGAACAGTTTAACATATCGTACATTGTCAAGGATGACAGTCCGTCACCGTTTATTACGGCGTGGGTTACGTGCGCGTTGTCCGCTTCTGCGCCTACCTGTGACGAATTTGCAGATACATGTTAGATGGCTATTGAGCAAGCAGTAAAGGAAACAAAAGAAAAATTCGGAGTACGTATTAAAATCCATGGAGAAGAAATAAAAACTTTTAGGTTCGCCGATGACATTGTAATTCTGTCAGAGACAGCAGAGGACTTGGAAGAACAGTTGAACTAAATGGAGAGTGTCTTGAAAGGAGGATATAAGATGAACATCAACAAAACCAATACGAGGATAATGGAGTTTAGTCGAATTAAGCCGGGTGATGCTGAGGGAATTAGATTAGGAAATGAGACACTTAAAGTAGTAAAGGAGTTTGGCTATTTGGGGAGCAAAATAACTGATGACGATCGAAGTAGAGAGGATATAAAATGTAGACTGGCAATGGCAAGGAAAGCGTTTCTGAAGGAGAGAAATTTGTTAACATAGATATTTAAGTGTCAGGAAGTCGTTTCTGAAAGTATTTGTATGGAGTGTAGCCATGTATGGGAGTGAAACATGGAGGATAAATAGTTTGGCCAAGAAGAGAACAGAAGCTTTCGAAATGTGGTGCTACAGAAGATTGCTGAAGATTAGATGGGTATATCTCATAACTACTGAGGAGGTATTGAATAGAATTGGGGAGAAGAGGAGTTTGTGGCACAACTTGACCAGAAGAAGGGATCGGTTGGTAGGACATGTTCTGAGGCATCAAGGCATCACCAATTTAGTATTGGAGGGAAGCGTGGAGGGTAAAACTCGTAGAGGGAGCCCAAGAGATGAATACACTTAGCAGATTCAGAAGGATGTAGGTTGCAGTAGGTACTGGGAGATGAAGAAGCTTGCACAGGATAGAGTAGCATGGAGAGCTTCAACAAACCAGTCTCAGGACTGAAGACCACAACAACAACTTATTAGATGGCAATGGTGTACGCAACAACGTCCCTCGGGAAAAGAATGGCATCCCATAGTGTCTTCGGAAGAATCCATGTTGTGTCTGTGGCCGCAGTTTCGTTCGCCATAGACAGGGACAGCGGCATAGCAGCGATTGCATTCGGAAAAGACATGCAGCACCAACTCGAGGCCCTACGCTGTGGGGTGCTACTGGGCCCAACCACAAATCAAACACGGTGAATGTCCAGGCCACTGTGACCGGTGTGAACTACGTGAAGGACAACCTGCGACCCGTAGCCGTATGCCTTCTGCGCAACACACCACACGCCATTCTTTAACAAGACAATGAACGACCACATATTGCTGTACGAACACTTGCGTTCTAGGTGTCACAGGATGTCAGGCTTTTACCCTGACCCGCCAGATGCAGACTTGTCACCAATCGAAAACTGTGGAACCAGGTGACTGCAGCATGGGTGGCCACAGGACGCCATTCGCCTTTATAAGCGTCGATGGCATCACACATGCAATAAGTTACAAGGGCCCATGGCGGCCCTGTGCCTACTAGGCAACAGGACACGTAATGGACCGTGGTGACGGGAATGCTAATCATTTAGTGGTGTTCACCCAAGGACGTCATGTAGGCGTCTTTTAAGGAAGTTAGGTATTTTAACTGTAGTATCAGAGTACATATATTCGCTAATGATACACATATTCGCTAATGAAATTCGTTACAAATTATCCATCTCAGTTCGCGAATAACAGTGATGTTCATACGTACAACACTAGAGGGAAAAATTACCTTTCCTATCCGTTATTGAAGCTGTCAGCTGCTCAAAGAGGAGTACATCATTCAACAACAAAAATCTTCGATCATTTGCCCAACAACATAAAGTGTCTGGCGGGTAACAGATTAAGTTCTAAATCTAGCTTAAAGTCATTTCTTTTGGACAACTCCTTCTATTTCACGGACGATCTTCTGTTTCAGATAGTTGCATGTGTAGAACTAAATTTCAATACTATTAATTTTCCATGTGTGTATAGATGCCTTCTAATCTGACTAAAAAATGGCTCAAATGGCTGTGAGCACTATGGGACTTAACATCTGTGGTCATCAGTCCCCTAGAACTTAGAACTACTTAAACCTAACTAACCTAAGGACATAACACGCAGCCATGCCCGAGGCAGGATTCGAACCTGCGACCGTATCGGTCGCGCTGTTCCATACTGTAGCCCCTAGAACCGCGAGACCACCGCGGCCTGGTCTAACTCGTTCCACATCATATCGATAAAATAAGCGGGAAAATAGTCTACAGAACATGACACAACTGAAACTAAACTAAACTAAACTTATGTAGAACATACTTATGTACATGTCCTGTGAATATGAACATCCATGTCGTTCAAGGTGTTCTGTTCTCCTTCCTCCTTTTTTTATTAACGTGAGTGTGTGTGATACTATAAATCTAATGTCCTCAGCTGACTGCTAATGGCCTGTATATGGGGTGAAGAAAAAATGCTGCACTTTGAGGCCCACGTGAGATTCCTCATCCAGAATCAAAAGTTCACCTAGGAAAATTAGGTCGGACAAATTTTGAAAACACGTGTGTGATAACGAGGAGCAGGAAACACTGCCACATCGCGGAATGCATAGGATCGTACAGGGGACACTGTATCTGGCCGCACTGAGTAGACAATGGGACATCAAACGGCATGTCAGCCATGGAGCTACGGTTCGAATGCTCGTCAGATTCCTCTTTTATTTCTTAGACGTCCGTTCCCTAGTTCGTATTTTTTATAAGCAGCACATCATTTTAAATATCTTCAACATTTCGTGGCCCTGTCAGCAACTATGTAAATATTAATTTTAATTTTAATAATTAACAGCCTCAGTTGCACTGTTTGCCTAGAATTTACCTAGGCTTCAGTCGGGATAAACCAACCTCCTTCAAAATAACGCCCTTGTTATTGTGTTATTGCGAAGAAGGTTGGGTTATTCCGACTGAAACCTAGGTAAATTCTAGGCAAACAGTGCAACTGAGGCTGTTAATTATTAAAATTAAAATTAACGACACCACTTTGTCAAATGACGATTTCCTATCACATAACAACGGAATACAATAAACTCCAGGAATGTATCTACTAACCGCACAATACACAACCATAACTGATCATGCCAAATTCATGTAGGGTGGCTTCCCGATCGAGTACGCAAGCGATGATATGCTTCTGGTGCTGGGTGCTACACGGTACCCTCAAAGGCGCCATGCAGATAAGTATAGTTTCGAAACTTCCTGGCAGATTAAAACTGTGTGCCCGACCGAGACTCGAACTCGGGACCTTTGCCTTTCGCGGGCAAGTGCTCTACCAACTGAGCTACCGAAGCACGACTCACGCCCGGTACTCACAGCTTTACTTCTGCCAGTATCCGTCTCCTACCTTCCAAACTTTACAGAAGCTCTTCTGCGAAACATGCAGAACTAGCACTCCTGAAAGAAAGGATACTGTGGAGACATGGCTTAGCCACAGCCTGGGGGATGTTTCCAGAATGAGATTTTCACTCTGCAGCGGAGTGTGCGCTGATATGAAACTTCCTGGCAGATTAAAACTGTGTGCCCGACCGAGACTCGAACTCGGGACCTTTGCCTTTCGCGGGCAAGTGCTCTACCAACTGAGCTACCGAAGCACGACTCACGCCCGGTACTCACAGCTTTACTTCTGCCAGTATCCGTCTCCTACCTTCCAAACTTTACAGAAGCTCTTCTGCGAAACATGCAGAACTAGCACTCCTGAAAGAAAGGATACTGTGGAGACATGGCTTAGCCACAGCCTGGGGGATGTTTCCAGAATGAGATTTTCACTCTGCAGCGGAGTGTGCGCTGATATGAAACTTCCTGGCAGATTAAAACTGTGTGCCCGACCGAGACTCGAACTCGGGACCTTTGCCTTTCGCGGGCAAGTGCTCTACCAACTGAGCTACCGAAGCACGACTCACGCCCGGTACTCACAGCTTTACTTCTGCCAGTATCCGTCTCCTACCTTCCAAACTTTACAGAAGCTCTTCTGCGAAACATGCAGAACTAGCACTCCTGAAAGAAAGGATACTGTGGAGACATGGCTTAGCCACAGCCTGGGGGATGTTTCCAGAATGAGATTTTCACTCTGCAGCGGAGTGTGCGCTGATATGAAACTTCCTGGCAGATTAAAACTGTGTGCCCGACCGAGACTCGAACTCGGGACCTTTGCCTTTCGCGGGCAAGTGCTCTACCAACTGAGCTACCGAAGCACGACTCACGCCCGGTACTCACAGCTTTACTTCTGCCAGTATCCGTCTCCTACCTTCCAAACTTTACAGAAGCTCTTCTGCGAAACATGCAGAACTAGCCCGCGAAAGGCAAAGGTCCCGAGTTCGAGTCTCGGTCGGGCACACAGTTTTAATCTGCCAGGAAGTTTCATATCAGCGCACACTCCGCTGCAGAGTGAAAATCTCATTCTGGAAACATCCCCCAGGCTGTGGCTAAGCCATGTCTCCACAGTATCCTTTCTTTCAGGAGTGCTAGTTCTGCATGTTTCGCAGAAGAGCTTCTGTAAAGTTTGGAAGGTAGGAGACGGATACTGGCAGAAGTAAAGCTGTGAGTACCGGGCGTGAGTCGTGCTTCGGTAGCTCAGTTGGTAGAGCACTTGCCCGCGAAAGGCAAAGGTCCCGAGTTCGAGTCTCGGTCGGGCACACAGTTTTAATCTGCCAGGAAGTTTCATATCAGCGCACACTCCGCTGCAGAGTGAAAATCTCATTCTGGAAACATCCCCCAGGCTGTGGCTAAGCCATGTCTCCACAGTATCCTTTCTTTCAGGAGTGCTAGTTCTGCATGTTTCGCAGAAGAGCTTCTGTAAAGTTTGGAAGGTAGGAGACGGATACTGGCAGAAGTAAAGCTGTGAGTACCGGGCGTGAGTCGTGCTTCGGTAGCTCAGTTGGTAGAGCACTTGCCCGCGAAAGGCAAAGGTCCCGAGTTCGAGTCTCGGTCGGGCACACAGTTTTAATCTGCCAGGAAGTTTCATATCAGCGCACACTCCGCTGCAGAGTGAAAATCTCATTCTGGAAACATCCCCCAGGCTGTGGCTAAGCCATGTCTCCACAGTATCCTTTCTTTCAGGAGTGCTAGTTCTGCATGTTTCGCAGAAGAGCTTCTGTGAAGTTTGGAAGGTAGGAGACGGATACTGGCAGAAGTAAAGCTGTGAGTACCGGGCGTGAGTCGTGCTTCGGTAGCTCAGTTGGTAGAGCACTTGCCCGCGAAAGGCAAAGGTCCCGAGTTCGAGTCTCGGTCGGGCACACAGTTTTAATCTGCCAGGAAGTTTCATATCAGCGCACACTCCGCTGCAGAGTGAAAATCTCATTCTGAAGTATAGTTTCGTCGCCTGGAGCAACTCCCTTGTTACTTTGTCCACAAGTTCTGGACAGAGGTCGTCATGGACTAAATATACTCTACAGAGGACGCGAATTTTGAAACCGTTCACCACTCACTTCGGTAAAGTACCAGTGACATTGCAAGGCAGTTCCATATACCACAAAGACAAGCTGTTCAAGTGATGCACGAAGAAACTGTGTTCATACCATTATACTTTAACTCAACATCAACGGCCAGACGACAGCTTTCAACGAGTACAGTGATATGAATGACTTTTGCACCAAGTGGAAGGTAAACAACATTTTTAATAAGGTGATATGGACCGTCAACTCTAGCATAATTTTCAACTTCTCCAACAGCTGTTATCAAATGGTTCAAATGGCTCTGAGCACTATGCGATTTAACTTCTGACGTCATCAGTCCCCTAGAACTTAGAACTACTTAAACCTAACTTACCTAAGGACATCACACTTATCCATGCCCGAGGCAGGATTCGAAGCTGCGACCGTAGCTGTCGCTCGGCTCCAGGCTGTAGCGCCCAGTACCGCACGGCCACTCCGACCGGCTGGCCGTTATCGGTCGGAACACAACCCACATGTTACTCGTGAACGTGCCTTTCGGGACCGAAGACGTTTTGATTACTAAAGATGACTAAACTAAACTAAACTCCCCGAATACGCCATGAAAGCCCAACGTTACCGACCGGCCGCCATGTCATCCTCAAACCACAGGCATCATTGGATGGGGGTGTGGAGGGGCAAGTGCCCAGCAAACTGCTTTCCCGGTCGTATGTCAGTTAACGAGATCGGAACCGATACTTCTCAGTCAAGTAGCTCCTCAGGTTGGCTCACAAGGGCTGAATGCACCCCGCTTGCCAACAGCGCTCTGCAGACCGGATGGTCACCCATCCAAGCGCTAGCCCAGCCCGACAGTGCTTAACTTCGGCGATCTGACAGGAACCGGTGTTATCTCTGCGGCAAGGCCGTTGGTACTGATCACTGATACTGCATCTAAACCACGGGTGACACAAGCAGGCCAAAACGAGACATTCGTATGGAGTTGACGTTTTTCTCATGTTTTCCCATATGAAACAATAATAGTAGGCTAACTAAAAAGTGGGAACCGATGAAGAAATAAAGACTTCAGTGTTTGAGTTCTTAGTCGCAAAAACATACAAACATCATATTCTCTTCGCAAAAGCATTAAACTTTTCTGCATTCGTACTATTGTGTTACCAGTCCCTTTCATGTACCCTCATTCACGCCTAATATATACGGTGATTCTACAGTCACATGAATAACACCACTGCGAAGAAAATAAGGCGAAATGTCTTAGCTGACTATACCCAACCAGGGAATAGACAGGGTGCAAAGTAAAGGTATGTCCAACTTTAAGGAAACATTCCTAGCACATAAAAGAAAATGATGTACGTATATGTCTAGAAATGACTTCCTTTTGTGTTAAAATCCAACTCTTTGTTGATTACAGGAAACGTAAGGGAACAAAGCTTGCCATCAAACCACGTGAAGATCCCCCTCACATTAAATGTTTCGAATGGTTCAAATGCCTCTGAGCACTATGGCACTTAACATCTGAGGTCATGAGTCGCCTAGAACTTAGAACTACTTAAACCTAACTTATCTGAGGACATCACACACATCCATGCCCGAGGCAGGATTCTAACCTACGACCGTAGCGGTTTCGCGGTTCCAGACTGAAGCACCTAGACCCTCTCGGCCACACCGGCCGCCTGTTACGAATGACTTCGGTTTATCATTGATGCATGCATCAAACCACCGTATTGAGTCTCGGATGCGTTGATGGTCCGTGGAGTAGTGCATATTGTTTCGAAGTCTTGGGCAGTATGGGCACTAAGATACACTACTGGCCATTACAATTGCTACACCACGAAGATGACGCGCTACAAACGTGAAATTTAACCGACAGGAAGAAGTTGCTGTGATATGCAAATGATTAGCTTTTCAGAGCATTCGCACAAGGTTGGCGCCGGTGGTGACACCTACAACGTGCTGACATAAGGAATGTTTCTAACCAATTTCTCATACACGAACAGCAGTTGATCGGCGTTGACTGGTGAAACGTTGTTGTGATGCGTCCTGTAAGGAGAAGAAATGCATACCATCACGTTTCCGACTTTGATAAAGGTCGGATTGTAGCCTATCACGATTGCGGTTTATCGTATTGCGACATTGCTGCTCGCGTTGGTCGAAATCCAATGACTGTTAGCAGAATGCTGCATCCCAACGGCCTCGTATCACCAGCAGACGAGATGACAGGCATCTTATCCACATGGCTATAACGGATCGTGCATCCACGTCTCCATCCCTGAGTCAACAGATGGGGACGTTTGCAAGACAACAACCATCTGCATGAACAGTTCGACGACGTTTGCAGCAGCATGGACTATCAGCTCGGAGACCATGGTTGCGTTTACCAAATGTTTAAATGTGTGTGAAATCTTATGAGACTTAACTGGTAAGGTCATCAGTCCCTAAGCTTACACACTATATCCTAAATTATCCTAAGGACAAAAACACACACCCATGCCCGAGAGAGGACTCGAACCTCCGCCGGGACCAGCCGCACCGCCTGCGATGGTGTACTCAACGACAAACCTAGGTGCACGAATGGCAAAAACGTCATTTTTTGGATGAATCCAGGTTCTGTTTACAGCATCATGATGGTCGCATCCGTCTTTGGCGACATCGAGGTGAACGTACATTTCAAGCGTGTATCCGTCATCGCCATACTGGTGAATCACCCGGCGTGATGGTATGGGGTGCAACTGGTTATACGTCTCGGTCACCTCTTGTTCGCAATGATGGCACTTTGAACAGTGGGCGTTACATTTCAGATGTGTTACAACCCGTGGTTCTAACCTTCATTCGAGCCCTGCGAAACCCTACATTTCAGCAGGATAAATGCTGAAGATTAGATGGGTAGATCACGTAACTAATGAGGAGGTATTGAATAGGATTGGGGAGAAGAGAAGTTTGTGGTACAACTTGACCAGAAGAAGGGATCGGTTGGTAGGACATGTTTTGAGGCATCAAGGGATCACAAATTTAGCATTGGAGGGCAGCGTGGAGGGTAAAAATCGTAGAGGGAGACCGAGAGATGAGTACACTTAGCAGATTCAGAAGGATGTAGGTTGCAGTAGGTACTGGGAGATGAAGCAGCTTGCACAGGATAGAGTAGCATGGAGAGCTGCATCAAACCAGTCTCAGGACTGAAGACAACAACAACAACAATGCACGACCGCATGTTGCAGGTCCTGTACGGGCCGTTCTGGATACAGAAAATGTTTGACTGCTGCCCTGGCCAGCACATTCTCCAGATCTCTCGCCAATTGAAAACGTCTGGTCAATGGTGGCCGAGCAACTGGCTCGTCACAATACGCCAGTCACTACTCCTGATGAAGTGTGGTATCGTGTTGAAGCTGCAGGGGCAGCTGTACCTGTACACGCCATCCAAGCTGTGTTTGACTCAATGCCCAGGCGTATCAAGACCGTTATTACAGCCAGAGGTTATCGTTCTGGGTACTGATTTCTCAGGATCTGTGCATCCAAATTGCGTGAAAATGTAACCACATGTCAGTTCTAGTATAATATATTTGTCCGATGAATATCCGTGTATCATTTGCATTTCTTCTTGGTGTAGCAATTTTAATGGCCAGTAGTGTATTTTTCATCTAGGCTCGGTACACAAGAACTTTCGAACGGCCCTACAAATAAAAGTCTGATGGGTTCAAGTATGGCAAATGTGAAGGCCAAAGAAATGGTCCCCCTCTTCCTGTAAGTCTCCTGTAAGCTTGTACTGCACATATTGTTGATCAATCAAACCAATAATCGTCTGATGGAACTGAAGCAACGACGCGAAAATCTGGAAGGCCGCCTAACGTTGCAACAACACTCAGAGATCAGTCTCGAGCTCCTACAATGCGCCAAAAGCAATATTGCAACAGTTGCCGAAATTATGAGTCAACAAATGAAGTCTTACTTGGACACTTAATCTCCTATCCCGTTTAGAGCACCAGTTATCAAGAAAAATACGGAACGACCTAACCCAATAGTGGAATTAACTTCAAGTCCTTACAGAAAGTACACAGAATCCAATGAAAAGACATATAATCTGAAGAAACCTGTGCACAAACCTAAAACAGGCAGGTAGATGAAAAGTTTAATAAGAATTAAAAAATTTAGGATAGAGTGAGTTCGTTACGTCAACTGTGTAAGGAAGATCGAGAAGAATAAATGATTCTATGTATGAAACATAAAGATTGGGTACATGACCTATGTTCTGGCGTCATAATGGTTGGGTACATGACCTATGTTCTGGCGCGGATAGAAGAATTAACAAATATTTCTATGTTATTTGTTTAAACCAATTGATTTTCGATATGCCAGTCTAAGTAATTTAATTTGCTACAAATGTATATTTTGTTACCTAAGGAATATTTCATTACGTGTAAATTTGGTATTGTCACGTTTTGTCACATTATTCTATGGACTTATTATGTCGTCGCTGACTTCTTACACTAACTACGACCCAGGCTATAGGGGTACGGGTTAGAAAATGAAGCACCTTAATCGTACCGAAGTTGCAGTTTTGAAGAATGTTGAACGCTCATATTGAGATAAAATCTTTTACTTATGTGGAAGCTAGTTGATAGTTTAAAAAATAAAGAATCAGAGTACGCCAAACAAATTGCGTTATTTAAATTACCCATGAAATATAGTGATTCTCTCTTGAGGGCTACGACTTGAGAAACCTTATCCTAGTATATCTGAGAGCAGCGAGTTACATGCGCCAAGACATACACATAGTTTGTAAATGTAACGCATGTCTTACTGTGTTAAACCTTTTTAATGAGGTATAAGACTTTATCTGCTAATTCACTGATTATGAAAGCATTTTAAATTTTTATTTCGGGCAATAATTGTACTGAATATCAAATTTTCTTTGCCCTTGGAAGACGTGTGGGGGGACGTTGATGAAATTGACCAAAAGTGTCAAGTTTCGATTTATTTTTTATTTGTTAGTACAACTCATGGACAATAATTACCCAAAGTTTCAATGCTGAAACCGCATCCGAAGTGCCTGAAAATAATTAAAAGTGTGATACGGTCTCCCTGCCACACCCATGTTTTGAAGCAGCACTTCAATAGCAGCCCAGTGAACAACGATTCTGTGTATTACTTTCAATCATCTAGAAGGCCGTGATACATACTCTTTGGTTTTACAAAACATCTCTGACCCTGTTCCGTATCTTATAAACAATAACAAACTAGCTGTGTCGTTTATAACGAAGCAATTCTTTTTTTGCCTTCTGATACTGACTGAGAGTTATGCAAGTGTTCGATTCTTTCTCCATTCAGTTATGCCACGATAACAAAGAGTGTATAAAAAACTTGATAAACTGCGTTTGAATAAGAATGGGCTTCAAGATAGGAAATTTTACTCAAGACATCCTGAGAAAAATAGATTCTGCAGCGGAAAAGTCAGTTGAAGACCTAGTAAAGGAAAGAAGACAGACAACAAGGAACCAGAAGAGAAGTCTTGAATGGAAAGACGACCCAGAGTATAAATGTGGTACCGTCTGAAGAAGTGACATAACGAAAAAAGTTAGGTTGCATTTTAAATCGCGTTTCCTGAAAACTTTGTTTTTTAAAGTTTATGTTCCTTTTCCTCAGATTCTATGAATGCTAGAATTATGAAATTTTGTACACATATTTCTGTAAACCTAATAAACGTTGTCACAAGAGCAAATTTTGAAATTTTGATTGCAAGCTGAGACATGGGGCAAAGTGCTTGGAATTTTGCATGAATTTAAAATTCTACTTGTGGAATTATAATTAAAGAATTATGAAAAATCTTGTATTTGACCTATTCCAAAAACCTCATGCGAGAAGCTTACAACGTATAAAGAGATGAAACAGAGATTTTTTTGTAGAAATATCATCAATACTTTCTGAGAAAAACGGATATACATTATTTTTTGAAAACGAAACTTCTAGTTTCATTTAAAATAGTTGAATACATATAGTCAAAGGATTTTATGTGTAAATGTGTTACTTTCATGTAATGCGTGGTACAAAATTTCATTGCCATATCTCCAAAACACTGAATTTGGTGCATTTTTGAAATAGTGTGTGTTTTTTATCAACGTCCCCTCTTAAATAGGCAATTTGCAACTGAGATTAGGTGATAGTGCCCCGGGGTCGTCGTTTAGTAATAGAGATCTCAGTAGACAGGTGAGAAAATCTGTAGGCATATACAGCAGCAGACAATGCAAATTTATATTCCTAACACCGAGAAACTGTAATAAGTATCGCCTTGTGGGATTTGCGTACCTCGCAGGAAGGCTAACAATGGCCCAGTCGGTCATCGAACCCGGGTCGCCTCCAGTCCGGGAGACTTTATTGACGGCCCGCCGCCCTCAAACACCTCGGCGCCGTTGCGAACTGCGCCGCGGACGCACAAGGTCGCCTAGGGAGCCGCCATCTTGGGCTGACGTCACCGTTATGCTAATGTTTGGCGAGGAGCGCGCGGCTAGGTAATGAGCGAGTGCGAGAGCGCATGCGCGCCAGACAGCTTGCTACAACTGTGGTCCACGGTCGTTTTTACGACTCAGCGGGCTTCGCGCAGACAACTCCCCTCTAACAACACCCGTTTACCCTCCCTGCCCCATCCCACGCCTTCACAAGAACCGTCGTTTCAAGCAATTTTGTGACTTTCTACAGCTTTGCGTTAATGTAACAAGCTTCTTAAGTTACACAGATACCCCTGCCTCGTTTCAGTAGATGTAATCGGCGTAGAATCTCTGTTAGCTTGAGCTACACCGACTTTCATTACAGGAAGATTGTATCTACCGATAAGCAACTGCAAATGTAGAGTCATTTCTCGCGTCCTTTCGGGAAGACACAATTTCGTTCAGCTTTGATAATCGAAGTTCATTTTGACGAGTAGTTATAGAGACTTGCATAGCAAATGACCAGCATCATTTATTAAGTTACTATTCACAAAGGCAGAGATATAAACTTCGTCTTCTCAACTTTGCAACGTTTTCAAATAACTACGTTGTTAAATTTCCCCGTAATACGCCACAACCGATTGATCGGTCATATACATCTCTGAACGTTGACTTCCAAAACGCTTAAATCGATAACTTGTAATATAAATGAACAGAAAAAACTATGATATGTGGTTGAAGTATGTCAAACTTGTTTCTCTTTTGTCAGCAAACTACAATTTAATGACGGGTCAAACTCAATGGTGTGCGTATTTCGTTCTCTGAAGAAATATGCTGAATGAGGTACCAAACCGAAATTTATGCCACACTGTACATAAAATGCTACATTAACATACGAGATATATTATGAATTGTGTATTTTTTCCAATTACTTGAATAAAATGTAAAGGAACCAGAGGGTGGACAAAATCAGGGAAACACAACACATACTGAGACTTTCCTGGAGGATTAAAACTGTGTGTCGGACCGATATTCGAATTCGGGACCTTTGCCTTTCGCAAGCAAGTGCTCTACCTACTTTTCTTTTTTTCTTTTTGACAAAAAAATTTATTAAAGAAACAATATTACACATTCCAAATTCATACTAAGTACATATACGAACCATGTACACATGTTATACATGAAATGATTTTAACAAAAACAGTTTGATCATTGCAGTTATGCTGATGTTAAAGAAATGAAACAGAAGATTGTGTTACTGACTAAATTAGCAGGAAGAATTAAGTTAAACATCGAGAAAAGTTTTTTTAAAGACATTCGAACTTCAAACAAGAAGAAATAAAATCTTCACTTTGAATTGATTGTGCTCCAGTTTTTACAGACGCACAAATAGCTCTTTATGAAGGATATTAGCAAGTTGGTGAGATAATGTTTGATATATTAATGTACACAATGAAATCGTCTCTGTGAGAGACAGGTTAAGTGTAGAAACTGATCTTTAACCTTCTCAGCTTAGTCAGACTAGCTATGAACATTTCACAGTAATGTATGGAAGTCAGCAAATACAGAATATGGAAGATTTATGCCCATAGCACATAACAACAATTTGATAATCATATTAGACAGTTTCTGAAATTACTTGATAATGGTGGAAAGGAGACATTATGAAGTTGACTAGCCTTCCAACAACACTTTCTGGATGTTAATTGAATGTTAGGGGTCTGAAGTGACCAGACCTATATAATAACTCTTTCACTGCAATACTGACTTACACATCACAGTGCAAAAATAAACAGGGCAATGTGCCAGCCACTGCATATTACATTATATCAGATAGAATCTTATGGTTTTAACCAATTGATAAAGACATTTCCATAAACATTGTCAATTTCCAGATTTCTAATATAAACCAATAATGCAGCCTTAATGTTTTGTGTTTTGACACTATCAGACACACAATCTGACTGTCACATAAGCTCTGTACATTAGCTTATAAAATATCAAAAACTACTCTCTGAAGTAGAAAAAGCACACCAAAAATATACAGTAAAATTGTAAATAATATCCTTAAGGTAACTAACTGAGCTACCCAAGCACGACTCACCACCCCTCCCCACAGCTTTATTTCGATCAGTAGTTCTGCAAGGCTCGCAGGAGAGCTCGGAAGGTAGGAGACGACGGACTGATGGAAATAAAGCTGTCTGGACGGGTCGTGAGTCGTACTTGGGTAGCTCAGTTGGTAGAGCACTTGCCCTCGAAAATCAGATCATACAGGCACAATAATAACAAGATCTGGGGACAGTCGGGGAAGATGCGACAATTCATCCTTGTGCTCACGAAACCAGTACTGGACGATGCGAACTGCGTGAAACAGAACCCTGGCATCATCAGTGGCGAACAAACATTGTACTGTGGCATGGGCCGGATAAGCAAATTACGGACACATAATTCTTGGCAGTAATACGACCTTGCACAATGACCGTGAGGAATACCACGATTTAGTTGCCCAGACCATCAGCGGACCCCCGCCAAGTTTCACTCTTGGTATGTAACTTCAGCCAGAAGTGGGAAACAGCGTGATCCAAGACTCGTCCGAGCAAATGACTTTCTTCCACTGTTCCGTGGTTCAGGTTTTTGTAACTTCGGCGCCATATTAAAAAAAAATGGTTCAAATGGCTCTGAGCACTATGGGACTCAACTGCTGTGGTCATCAGTCCCCTAGAACTTAGAACTACTTAAACCTAACTAACCTAAGGACATTACACACATCCATGCCCGAGGCAGGATTCGAACCTGCGACCGTAGCAGTCGCACGGGCCATATTTTCCTGTTATGGCTTTTGCATCACTGATGAGTGGTTTTGGATTGCAGCTTGGCCTGCAATTCCTCGAATCTGAAGCTCCCTTCGTGTTGTGTTGGTGCTGGCATGCTTCCGACAGTGACATTCATTTCTGCAGGGACTTTCGCATCTATTGTCCTCTTATTTTTCTTCACAATCCTCTTTAATGAGCGTCCGTCACGACCCCTTACCACAAACTTTCGTCAGCGTTGTGGCTTAGCGGATAATGTTTTTCCCCTTTCCACGTACTCGATATAAATCTTCCAATTCACTTAGCTCCCATATAATACATTCACAAGTGGGCTACACAGAGCATTATTCCGACCACGGCTGACACTTGCGAAGTATTTAGTTAAAAGTATTCAGTTAAAAGAAAGTTAAAAAAGTATTTAGTTAAAAGAAGATTTGGCCGGAAAGGGATTCATCTCCGACGACGAGGTGAAAGAAGAGGTTCATAACTTTCTGAACAGCATGTAAACAGTCAACAATCCTCAAAATGAAGGAATCAAGATAATTGAATTTAACATCCATGGATTCCGTAGAAATGTTGGAACACGTGAGGCAATACTGACCCTACGACTTATGTTAGAAAATAGATTAAGGAAAGGCAAACCTACGTTTCTAGCATTTGTAGACTTAGAGAAAGCTTTTGACAAAGTTGCCTGGAATACTCTCTTTCAAATTCTGAAAGTGGCAGGGAGCGAAATGCTATTTACAGTTTGTGCAGTTATAAGAGTCGAGGGGCATGAAAGGGAAGCAGTGGTTGGGAAAGGAGTGAGACAGGGTTGTAGCCTATCCTCGATGTTATTCAATCTGTATATTGAGCAAGCAGTAAAGGAAACAAAAGAAAAATTCGGAGTAGGAATTAAAATCCATCGAGAAGAAGACAGCAAATGACCTGGAACAGCAGCTGAACGGAATGGACAGTGTCTTGAAAGGATAATATAAGATGAACATCAACAAAAGCAAAACGAGGATAATGGAATGTAGTCGAATTAAATCGGGTGATGCTGCTGGAATTAGATTAGGAAATGAGACGCTCAAAGTAGTAAATGATTTTTGATTTTTGGGGAGCAAGAAACTGATGATGGTCGAAGTAGAGAGGATGTAAAATGTAGACTGTCAATAGCAAGGAAAGCGTTTCTGAAGAAGAGAAATTTGTTAACGTCGAGTATAGATTTAAGTGTCAGAAAGTCGTTTCTGAAAGTATTTGTATGGAGTGTAGCCATGTATGGAAGTGAAACATGGACTACAAATAGTTTGGACAAGAAGAGAATAGAAGCTTTCGGAATGTGGTGCTACTGAAGAGTTCTGAGGACTAGATGGTACATCACATAACTAACGAGGAGGTATTGAATAGAACTGGGGAGAAGAGAAATTTATGGCACAACTTGACCAGAAGAAGGGATCGATTGGTAGAGCATATTCTGAGGCATCAAGGGATCCCCAATTTAGTACTGGAGGGTAGCGTCGAGGGTAAAAATCATAGAGGGAGACCAAGATATGAATACACTAAACATATTCAGAAAGATGTAGGTCGCAGTTAACACAGAGCACTATTCCGACCACGGCTGACAATTATTTAGTTAAAAGTATTTAGTTAAAAAAGTTAAAAGAAAAGTATTTAGTTGAAGGGACATTTGGCCGGAAAGCGATTCATCTCCGACGACGAGGTGAAAGAACAGGTTCATAACTTCCTGAACAGCATGGCGACGAGCTGGTATGACATGGGCATACAAAAACTGCTACAGCGTGTACAAAAATGCATCGACAGAAATGGTGATTATGTCGAAATTAAGCTAAATGTTTAAGCTGTAGACTGATGCAAACCATTGTAGAAATAAACAGGTCTATGCACTTATAAAAAATAGGAGACCTTACTTTTGGGATTACCCTCGTACATTGCAGAGGTACCGTTCGCGGTCAGATAAACAGCACAACCTCCACTCTTGGCGAGCATCTTCGTTTATGTTCCAACCTGCGTTTCTCGCCGTGTTTTCTTATCTTCGTCCAGCCTGTGTATATAAAGTGCACTTAGGGTTGCAGATCGTTTCTTCTTCATTTGCTAGTGCCTTTGTCCAGCAGTTCCGCAGGGTCGGCATGGTTACGGTATTTGGTATGGTTAGTTTTAAGAGGTGGCCGGATGCCATCTCTGTCGCCACCTCTTTGAAGACAACACAAACACCCAGTTTCTGAGCGGAGAATATCTCCGACCCAGCCGCGAATCGAACCGGGGCCCGGTGGTGTGACAGCCCGCCGCACTGACCACGCACCGATCGGGGTGGACAGATGTGCAATTCCTTTACACTACATGCTTTGGTAATCATGTCAGTAATATGAGGAGCTGGGAGGGTGAAAGTCTCTCTTAACCAGTTACACCCTCCAACAGCGGACAGGACTCTTAATTTTTTTAATTAATTGCCTGTTGTGTATATACTAACATGAAATATTAGAAGCATTTTATTCATTGTAAAATGGCTACGTAAACCTGCGACTGCAAGACAATATGTTATTTATAATCCATCTTGATGCAAAAATGTTTATTCACATGGCCGGTTTCGGTTCCTCTAGAACCATCTTCAGGTCTGAAACGACAATGATACTAATTTACTATTTCACAAATGCAAACCTTTTTCACCCTATCCGATCAACGTGAAATATACGAGAACGTACCTGCAGTTTGGGTTACAGGAGTAACCCGTCCACACACAGCTACCTTCACATGCTGCGTCACATTATATTGATTGGCAGAATGCACGTCATTTATATTAATTATAAAACTATTACCGACAGGTGGCGTCTCGTACATTTGTTACATTCCATATACATATACTGTGTTAAATAGATTTTTATAATTTACGTTTACCTCTAAAAAAACTTAGTTAAAATACGTAGTTGTCACGGTTAAAAACTGTAATTGAAAAAAATTAAAATACACAATAAAAGTATCATTTTTGTTCGATCCAAGACAAAGGGTGATTTCTATATCGATGGCGACTGTGTACACTTGTTTTCCTCCATGGTCACCTCCCGTGGTTCCCGTTATTTCGGTGTTGTGCCGCGAGCCGTTCAGTCTTCCGATGTCCATCGCCGTGGCTACGAAGTCCGTGCAGGAGCGCCTAGTCAACGACGTTAGGGGCTGCACGCATCTTCCAGCTTATTCATCGTGCACCATCTCTCATCCTTCGGCTTGGAATTCAACACGCAACAGTGATCATCTCAGTAAGTCGTCATGTCTTTTTCCAAAGCTGTTTTACAGAGGAAGACTGCACTGTAGTTCCTACTCAAGATTCTCGCACGGATGACAAAATGGTAGACATCTAAATAGACGACAGAGGGATAGAAAAACAATTAAAATCGCCCAAAAGAGGAAAGGCCGCTGGACCTGATGGGATACCAGTTCGATTTTACAAAGAGTACGCGAAGGAACTTGTCCCCCTTCTTGTAGCGGTGTACCATAGGTCTCTAGAAGACCTTAGCGTTTCGAAAGGGCTCAGGTCATCCAAGTTTCCAAGAAGGGACGTCGAACAGATGTGCAGAACTATAGACCTATATCTCCAACGTCGATCAGTTGTAGAATTTTGGTACACGTTTTATGTTCGAGTATAATGACTTTTCTGGAGACTAGAAATCTACTCTGTAGGAATCAGCATGGGTTTCGAAAAAGACGATCGTGTGAAACCCAGTTCGAGCTATATGTCCACGAGGCTCAGAGGGCCATAGAGACGGGTTCACAGGTAGATGCTGTGTTTCTTGACTTCCGCAAGGCGTTCGATACAGTTCCCCACAGTCGTTTAATGACCAAAGTAAGAGCATATGGACTATCAGACCAATTCTGTGACTGGATTGAAGAGTTCCTAGATAACAGAACGCAGCATGTCATTCTCAATTGAGAGAAGTGTTCCGAAGTAAGTGTGATTTCAGGTGTACCGATGGGGAGTGTCGTAGGACCGTTGCTACTCACAATATACATCAATGATGTTGTGGATAACATCGGACGTTCACTGAGGCATTCTGCGGATGATGCTGTAGTATATCGAGAGGTTGTAACAATGGAAAATTGTACTGAAATGCAGCAGGATCTGCAGCGAATTGACGCATGGTGCAGGGAATGGCAATTGAACCTCAATGTAGACATGTGTAATGTGCTGCTAATACATAGAAAGAAAGATCCTTTATCGTTTAGTTAGAATATAGCAGGTCAGCAACTGGAAGCAGTTAATTCCATAAATGATCTGGGAGTAGGCATTAGGAGTGATTTAAAATGGAATCGTCGGTAAGGCAGTTGCCAGACTGAGATTCATCGGAAGAATCCTTAGGAAATACAATCCGAAAGCAAAGGAAGTAGGTTACAGTACATTTGTTCGCCCACTGCTTGAATATTGCTCACCAGTGTGGAATCCGTACCAGATAGGGTTGATAGAAGAGGGATCATTTACTAATCGCGAAAGCGTTACGGAGATGATAAATAAACTCCAGTGGAAGACTCTGCAGGAGAGACGCTCAGTAGCTCGGTACGGACTTTTGTTGAAGTTTAGAGAAAAACACCTTCAACGAGAAGTGAAGCAGTATATTGCTCCTTCCTACGTATATCTCGCGAAGAGTCCATGAGGATAAAATCAGAGAGGTTAGAGCCCACAGAGAGGCACACCGACAATCTTTCTTTCCACGAACAATACGAGACTGGAGTAGATGGGAGAACCGATAGAGGTACTCAAGGTACCCTCCGCCCACACCGTCAGGTGGTTTGCGGAGTATGGCTGTAGATGTAGATGTACATAAATACTAAAATACGCGTTATTATTGAACTCGCTTTGCTCGTTGAGGATTAAATCTGGATCTTTCCTTTTGTGAGTGTATACTTCAACTTCTTCCAAAATGTTAGGAGACCGTCCCTTATAAACTCTATGTAGGATGTAGGATTATAAGTAACATTGTATAAGCAGTGATTGCGGTATCCCATTACACATTATGTCTGTTTTTGATAGATAATAATTCCTTTTTTCTCTTCCAAAACATTTGTTGCTGACAGCCAAAACGTTTTGTTTCATTTACATTGCGCAATTAATAGCTCCAATATTATTTCATGATATAAATGTGGTGCTTGTTGCGTATAAGCTGCCGTGACATTCCGGGACCTAGAGGAATTCTGAACGTTTTTTTATGCTGAAACTCACATGCTAATCACTAACAATTATCTTATGTAAATCAGAAATAGAAATAAACCAGACCGGACACAAAAAAACAATGTATTATCGTGAGTGACACTAGCAATTATTTTGATTGAAATCCATTTTTAAAAGTAATTGTCTGTCATCATTCAGTTTCGCTAGGAATTACAAACAATATAGTACTTTTAGAGTCACCAGTTAAACTGTTGTCTTCGGCGGCCGGAAGTGGTACCTGTACGCATCTAGCACCCTCGAGAACGATCCATCGCAGTTGGGTTTTAATATTTCTGGTTTCACAGCGCTCATATTTGGCTACGGGAAGCGCTTCTCAGAGCTGTTGAGAAGGCAGCTGTGGCAAGATGACGTAATGTGGTGACAGGTACCGATGACAAATGTTTTGTTCGGTACGGTTATCGTGAGAAAGACCGCGTAAATCGTGTTTCTTCTCCGCGATTGGCTGCTCCGTTGACCAGTTGTGCCCAAATTGAGAGTATTCTATTATTAATATTAGAAAAACTAAAGAGCGTATTTACTTGCATAACATATTAAAGCGTCTCCCAATACCGTGCTATCATTCCATTATTTCACAAGTATTAATAACCAGCAGAATAATAAACAACTGCTGAACGAAGAGGCAGACGAAGCACTTCGTTGATCTTCGGATCGAGCCTAACTTGGACGGCGGGCGAAGGGGTACGGCAGTGTCGGAGGACAGACATGTGTACGTCGCTGCCGGTGTCAATTAAGACTTTATTAGCAATCTATGATTTGTATACATGAGAGCTGGTTCGGCAGTGTCGGATGACAGACGTGTTGCCTACCGCGGTCGATATCAGATAAGACGTTTTTTTAGCAATATATGGTTATTTGTATATGTAGCTGACAACAGTGTGATAGTAGTTACGTAAATATGTTCATTGTTTTGTTAAAGAATGGAAATGATTTATGACTCCAAAGTGGAATGTAATTGTGCAGCTTATTGTCTTCTGCTAATAAAAATCGAGTGGCATCCCGTATAAACAAACTAATTGGAAAGTTCATTATTTCTAAAAAATTTGTTCCTCGCTAAGAGTTTATTACAGCCTCTACATAACGGATTCACGACCTGCATGCTCTCTTTTGCGTAGGGAGCAAAAACTGTAGAATATTCAAGTGTCAGGAAGTCGTTTCTGAAAGTATTTGTATGGATTGTAGCCATGTATGAAAGTGAATCTTGGACGATAAATAGTTTAGATAAGAAGAGAATAGAAGCTTCGAAATGTGGTGCTACAGAAGAATGCTGAAGATTAGATGGGTAGATCACGTGGCTAATGAGGAGGTATTGAATAGAATTGGAGAGGAGAGAAATTTGTGGCACAACTTGACTAGAAGAAGGGATCGGTTTGTAGGGCATATTCTGAGGCATCAAGGGGTCGCCAGTTTGGTATTGGAGGGCAGCGTGGAGGGTAAAAGTCCTAAAGCGAGACCAAGAGATGAATACACTAAACAGATTCAGAAGGATGTAGGGTGCAGTAGATACTGGGAGATAAGAAGCTTGCACAGGACAGAGTAGCATGGAGAGCTGCATCAAACCAGTCTATGGAATGAAGGCAACAACTGCATAACCAACGAAAGGATAACGTTCTACCTATGGGGGCGTGGAATATCAGAAGTTTGAACGTGGGAGGAAGCTAGAAAATCTGAAAAGGGAAATGCTAAAGCTCAAACTAGATATAGTGGGGGTCAGTGAAGTGAAATTGAAAGAAGACAGAGATTTCTGCCCAGGTGAGTATAGGACAATATCAACAGCACCAGAAAATGGTATACCGAGCGAGGTGGCTCAGTGGTCAGACACTGCACTCGCATTCGGGAGGACGACGGTTCAATCCCCCGTCCGGCCATCCTGATTTAGGTTTTCCGTGATTTCCCTCAATCACTCCAGTCAAATGCCGGGATGTTCCTCTGAAAGGGCACGGCCGACTTCGTTCCCCATCCGTCCCTAATCCGATGAGACCGATGACCTCGCTGTCTGGTCTCCTTCTCCAAACAACGCCCCAGAAAATGGTATAACGCGAGTAGGATTCATTTTAAATAGGAAGGTAGGGCACAGAGTGAGTTAATGTCAACAGTCCAGTGATAGGGTTGTTCTCATCAGATAGACAGCAAACCAACACGAACAACGGTACTTCATGTATACATGCCGACGCCGACTTCACAAGCAGAAGATGGAGAGACAGAGGTAGTATATGAGGGTACTGAACATGTTATTCAGTACGTAAACGAGGACGAAAATCTAATAGTCTTGAGAGATTGGAATGCGGTTTTAGAGGAAGGAGTGGAAGAGAGGGTTACGGGAGAACATGGCCTTGGTACTAGGAATGGGAGCGGAGAAAGACAATAAATTTCAGGTAGTATTTGCAGACATTCTGTTCAGGAAACGCAAGACGAGGAGATATACTTGGAAAAGGCCGGGAGATATGGGAAGATTTCAGTTATATTGTCAGGCAAAGACTCCGAAAACAGATATTCCGCTGCAAGGCGTACCCAGGTGCAGATATAGGCACAGATCACAATTTAGTAGAGACAAATAGTAAGCTGAACTTTAAGAGACTAGTTAGGATGAATCAATGTACAAAGAGGTGGGATACAGAAGTTCTGAGCAATGAATAGATAAGCTTGAAGATTTCTGCGGCTATAGATACAACAATAAGGAACAGTTCAGTAGGCAGTTCATTTAAAAAGGAATGGGGACATGTCTCAAACGGACAATCACAGATGGTGGACAGAAAAGGATAGATACGAAGAAAGTAACTGCACAGATACCATGGGTAACAGAAGTTCCAGTGATCGATGAAAGAAGTAAGTGCAAAAATGTTTGGGGAAATTCTGGAATAGAGAAATACTAATCACTTAGAAATGAATTAAATAATAAGTGCAGGGATGCTAAGACGAAATAGCTGCGTGAAAAATGTGAAAAAATCGAAAAGAAGTGATTTTCGCAAAAACTGATTCAGCATCAAGAGAAGTCCAAACAACCTTCGGTGAAATTTAAAAAAATGGTTCAAATGGCTCTGAGCACTATGGGACTTAACATCTGTGGTCATCAGTCCCCTAGAACTTAGAACTACTTAAACCTAACTAACCTAAGGACATTACACACATCCATGCCCGAGGCAGGATTCGAACCTACGACCATAGCATTCGCGCGGTTCCCGGACTGAGCGCCTAGAACCGCTAGACCACCGCGGCCAGCTGGTGAAATTAAAAGCATGGGTGGTAACATTAAGAGCGCAATGGAAATCCCACTGCTAAATGCAGAGGAGGCAGCAGATAGATGGAAAAAGTACATCGAAGGCCTCTACGAGGGAGAAGACTTGTCTGAGGACGTGCTAGAAGAAGGAACAAAAGTCGATATAGAAAAGATAGGGGATCAGTTTTACAATCAGAATTTAAAGGTACTTCGGAAGACTTACGTTCGAATGAGGCGTAAGTTATAGATAACATTCGGACAGAATTTCTGAAACCATTGGGGGAAGTGGCAACAAAACGATTATTCACGTTGGTGTGTAGAATGTATGAGACTGGTGATATACCATATGACTTTCTCAAAAACATCTTCCACACAAACAGGAAGATTGCAGGAGCCGACAATTGCGAGAATTATCGCACAGTCAGCCTAGTAACCCATGCATCCACGTTGCTGACAAGAATAATATACATAAGAATGGAAAAGAAAATAGAGGCTCTCTTAGATGACGATCAATGAGGATTTAGGAAAGGTACAGACGCCAGAGGCAGCACTGATATTGCCGTTGGTAATCGAAGAAAGCCTAAGGAAAAGTCACGACACATTCATAGGATTTGCCTACCTGTAAAAATTGTTCGACATTGTAAATCGGTGCAAGATGTTCGAAATTCTGAAAAAAAATTAGAGGTAAGCTATAGGGAAAGACAGGTAATATGCAATATGTACAAACAAAAACCAGGTCGCCCCCTCTGATGTTAGCAGGACAACGCCCCTTGTTTTATCGTGCCGCCTCCCTCTTGTGGGCGAGATCTATATTGGCCCTTGCTCTCTGCCAATTTTCGTGGATAATTCCTACTGATATCCCCTCTGGCAACAGGTCCGAGATCGACCACAAGTTAGCAAGCGGAGAATTTACAGAATAGGCCAACAGTAAAGCGGCCGGCGTGGTTTGATGCGACTCAGGGCGGGCGGTATTGAAGGCCAAATTGAGCCACGGGAGGGATCTACCCCGATGATTTTCACGGGTTTGCAGCCGGGTCCCGTCGTCCTGACGACAACACGATATTTCGGCGGACCATCTGGCCGCCATCTTCAGGTGAGATTGAGTGCACAATCACGCCGGAACTTAAAGAGACCTCAGTTTATAACGCGGGTACTGGCCGTTGCGCGTGCACGAGCAGCGGATGAGCTGCCCTCTGTGAGGCGAAGAATTGCAGCGGCGCCAGCGGTGAAAACTGTCAAAAGCGAGGAATCGCAAAATTGAAATGCAGCCGGTCGGAAGCCAGACCGTTGTTTTATCTGTGATAAAATAGGATTTCACGTCTTACTTAAAGGAAATCCTTTATCTCTATTAATAATTTCGTCAGACTGACGTACTTCAATTGATTCTTTCAATACGCAATCCCAGTAACGGGAAGCCGAGGCAATAATTTGCTTCTCATTATGCGACATATTGTGCCCTTCATTAAGACAGTGTTCAGCAACGGCTGATTTTTCCGGCTGGAGCAGACGTGTATGTCTATGATGTTCCACACATCGATCTTGAACAGTACGAACAGTCTGTCCAATGTAGGCCTTTCCGCAGTGACAGGGGATCTTGTATACGCCAGGCTTCCTCAGACCCAAATCATCTTTAACCGATCCAAGAAGGGATCTTAATTTTGGCCAAAGGCATAAGGACGCTTTTAATATCATATTTCCTGAGGATTCTTGAAATTGTCGAAGAAATATTTTCCACAAAGAGTAAAAAAGCAACTGATTTGGAAGTGTCCACCGTTGGTGCTCGTGGGGGTCCAAATTGAAAAGCACGAGTAATTTGGCGATCAGAATACCCATTCAGCCTGAAAACAACCTCAACGTGATCCAACTCCTGTTTCAACTTATCGGAATCCGAAACAGCATAAGCCCTCTTGGCCAGTGTGCGTAAAACTCCCAAGCGTTGATGTTGTGGATGACAACTTGTGGCATAGAGGTAGCGGCCCGCATGCGTACGCTTTCGGTATAGTCTGTGTCCCAAAGTCCCATTTTCTTTCTTATGTACTAAGTCATCCAAAAAAGGTAATTTGCCCTCTTTTTCAATTTCCATCGTAAATTTGATTCGTGGATGAAGGCAGTTAAAATGATCTAAAAATCGATGAAGAGATTCCATTCCATGTGGCCAAACGATGAAAATATCATCCTCGTATCTCAAAAAACATGTTGGTTTAAGAGGAGATGTCCTAAGTGCCATATGCTAAAAATCTTCCATAAAGAGATTGGCGACAATAGGGGAAAGAGGACTCCCCATAGCCACACCGTCAGTTTGTTCATAACTTGCCTCATTAAATAAAAAATACGTCGATGTCAATACATGGCGACACAGCTCACTAGTTGTGTCATCCAAAAGCTGACCAATTAGCAATAAAGACTCCTCCAAAGATACCTGAGCAAAAAGTGAAACAACACCAAAGCTCACTAGGTCAGATGTTCCAGGGCGAAGAGACGTCAGGCGTTCAATTAAATCGGTCGAGTTGGATATGTGCAAACCCGTGAAAATCATCAGTATTTGATACGCCGGGATAATCTACGTTATCACAAGGATCTATCCCATTTGGTCCGGCTCTTTTCTCGTCATAAACTATCAATGCTGATTTAAGGTTTCGGTTAAAACGCTCAGCGAACGAGGGCTGCGGATAATAGCGTGTCGTCGTGACATGAGTCACGGCGTGATGAAAACAGAACCTTCGAACTCTTTGAAACAAAGCCAGGCGCATTATCGCTAACCAAAACCTTGGGCGGACCAAACAAATAGAAAATCCTCTCGAGATGAGCATTAGTATTCTTGGCCGTGACTCCGCTGCTCGGAAACATCCAGACAAATCGAGTGAGAGGATCAACCGCGACCAAAATATATTTGTACCTAGCCTGGGTACGGGGCAGTTGGCCCACATAATCAATAAAGGGGCGCTCCATAGGACGCTCAGCACGTGAAGACTGACGCAACCCCCGAAGCGCGTTAGAACTGGGTTTAGCCATACTGCATTCCCTGCAGGCTCCCACCATTTTCCTAACATCCCGATATAGGGTTGGCCACGTCAAGGATTCTCTAATCTTACTCATAGTTTGAAAGACCCCCAGATGTCCTCCAACAACCGACCAGTGGTAATACCTAAAGACGGCCGAGGTCAACGATTTGGGCAAGCAAATCTTAAACCACTGATCAAAGCGAGTACAAAAATACAAAATTCCTCTCCTAGATAGTACTTCCGGTTTCCAGCCGCTCCCTGATCCTGGCCAACTCCGTGTCAGATGGTTCAATTGGCTCTGAGTACTATGCGACTTAACTTCTGAGGTCATCAGTCGCCTAGAACTTAGAACTAATTAAACCTAACTAACCTCAGGACATCACACACATCCATGCCCGAGGCAGGATTGGAACCGGTTCCAGACTGTAGTGCCTTGAACCGTACGGCCACTCCGGCCGGCAACTTCGTGTCCAAATGCTGCTCCTCTTCCAGGTTCTTGAACAATTCCGGCACTTCCCCTAATACAGCAGCTACCAGAGCATCTTCTCGCGTGCCCGTTTGGAAACGTAGTTGATCCTCGCTAGCCTCTTCATCGGATTCCTCAAACATGCGGCTCAGAGTGTCGGCTAGCACAGTTTCGGTCCCCTTGACATGCCGAACTACGAACTTAAAGGCCGACAAACGCACAGCCCAACGGGCAATCCGACCCGTTTTCCGCGGTCGCGCCAAAACCCAAGTGAGAGCGTGATTATCGGTTTTTGGTAGGCGTGTGCCAGAACGGGTGAAAGGACATAAAGCGTTATCTAAATTTGAGCCTTACTTTGAGGGCCCCTATCAGGTTCTTCAAGTCCTCAGCCCGGTGACCTACCGTGCTTGTCTAAACTGATCCCAGGGGGTTTTACGTTAAGTGGTGGAGGCTGAGCCAGATCGCTGGTCGATCATCAGCGATCGGCTTGTTATCTTTGGCTCGTACATGAACATCTTTGGGTTTTCGGATGGAACGCGCGGGACGGCGAGAGACAGTCTGTTTGGGGCGGCCGGTGAGACTGGCGGAGCTGTGGCTCGGACGTAAGCACGTGTGTGATGTCTGTTACGCTGGGGCTGTTAGCTAATCGTGAAACTCCTGCGGCGGTTACTGGTGGCCTGGAAGGCATTTCGTATAAACTGTGCCAAGCCTCGCAGTGAGAGGGGAGTCCTGTGTTGGCCTAGATGTTTGTACAAATTGAGGTGCCTGTGTGAGAAGCACGGCGTGGGCCTGTTGGTTGCTCCGTCCTTCTGGCAGCCACCGCAAGCGTATGTTCGGCTGGAATGTCTACAGTTTGTGGTGAGCATAGTGTGAACAATTTCTCGTAGGATGTGCTCCCAGCCTGACTCTTAGCCTGTGTTATTGGTGGGTGCCGACCACTCGTCTGTTACTGATTCCGGGTGTCCTGTAAGGTTTCACAGCAAAACTGTGTTTTGTAGCATTCTGTGTTTCTGGCTCAGCCGCCGCCTAGAAAGGTTCGATTGGACATCTTTTGGAATTCCTTAATGCTGTAATTTAAACATACAAAAAAATTGTTCTTTCAGAATAAGCGCCTGTTTCTTTGGGACACCGCAGTTCAAACAGGAGTGGCGTAATGTTAATGAGTATTTATTCGTAAAATGAAGTAAATTTTATGTCTTGCAGTTTTCTGGAGCACGCAGCTGTGTTATTGAACTCAGTTTGAAGTGTTCTGTCGGGTGAATGACTGCTCCCCATTTCAGTGTATTCTTTTGAGTAGTATTGTAAGGTTTTTTGGATATTTGTCAGTGGGGTGTATTGATTCAATTTTGTTTTTCTCATCTTTTGAATTACGCAGAATTGTTCAGTTTATCTGGTTATTGGCTTAACTCGCG
This sequence comes from Schistocerca gregaria, assembly GCF_023897955.1. Taxonomy (NCBI): domain Eukaryota; kingdom Metazoa; phylum Arthropoda; class Insecta; order Orthoptera; family Acrididae; genus Schistocerca; species Schistocerca gregaria. The sequence continues at coordinate 1,158,104,307 of NC_064920.1, read as the reverse complement.
CTTCACGCACTAAATCAGCTGATATTGAAAATTGATATTTTTACTCCTGTTTAATGTCAGACAGATTCAAATGTAACTTCATTTATGTTATTTGAAATGTGTTGGATTGACCTTAATGAATTATGTGCAATCCAAGTAAGGGACCGAGTCTTTCATTAGTGCTTAACAGTGGCTTATGGTTCGGGTTGTGAGCACCATGCTCGGTTCAGTTCGTATAAGGGCGGCGCTATGGGAGCCTGCTGGGCCCATAACATAGAGGTCCGTGGATCATAACCACGCTCTGCTACCAGAAATGAATCGATCACAGGGCTCTTTTCTGTTGATGAAAAGTACTCCACACTCTGTCTTCACGTGGCTTCCGTATCAGCGATGACGACAACTTAGAATCGGAGATGAATTTTTGAAAGAGGACATTCATGGCAAATGGGTATGATAGTTATTCAATCGACAGGGCTTTTAGGCGGAATATTTATACCGCTAATAAGAATGACGGGGAACCGCCTTCTCACTCCGTCAGGTTACCGTTAGTTTCTGGGGTCACTGACCGCAAAAGCAGAATTTTAAAGAAAAATGGTATTCAGACATCTTTCTTTAGTCAAAACGAAATAGAAGACTTTTTCCCTCGGAAAACGGATGCACCTGATTACCTGCTCAATGCAGGCGTCTAGCAAGTGTCATGTGGCTGCGGCAAAGTGTATATAGGCGAAACGGGAAGAACTGTTAACGAACGCATTAAGAAACACGAACGGCACATGGGGCTAAAACAAAGTGCAAAATCGGCAGTAGCTGAACACCACGAAAACTGAGGCTCTGTCATCGATTTTAATGGCGTACGTGTGCTGGCTATACAAACAAACATTTATAGAAGAAAGGTCCGAGAAGCGGTTGAAATTTCTAAGAATGCATCTAATTTCAATAGAGAGGACGGCTATAGGCTTCCGGTATCGTGGCTCCCCGCCATCCAGGGAGTAAATACGCTGCCACGGTGTGTGAGCGGCATGAACAACGTGCTGTAAGTCACCTCGGCGGACAATAATATTTTAGGTAAACATCCCACCTTTCTTGCTCTGTCCGTCTCGAATCTAGCCACTGATGAAGACTAACCAATAACGGTAGCAAGCATTTCAATCAATAACCCTTCTCCAGCATGTGTGTTGGATTAGTGCCATGCTATCCAATGACGATGATCGCCAATGGTATCCACAGCAGATGAGCTAGCAGCGCCCCTTCTTCTGTACTAGTCTATGACTATGGCCCACCAATGGTAGCCGTATGAATTTTAACCAATACTATCATTTCGCCAGCACGAACGCCAGAAAATTCCCCCTTTATAAGTGGACACGGCACTCGTCTCTGACAGTGTTCTACATCTACATCTACATACATACTCCGTAATTCACCATACGGTGCGTGGTGGATGGTACCTCGTGCCACAACTAGCATCTTGTCTCCCTGTTCCACTCCCAAACAGAACGAGGGAAAAATGATTGCCTATATGCCTCTGTACGAGCCCTAATCTCTCTTATCTTATCTTAGTGGTCTTTCCGCGAAATATAAGATGGCGGCAGTAAAACTGTACTGCAGTCAGCCTCAAATGCTGGTTCTCTAAATTTACTCAGTAGCGACTCACGAAAGGAACGCCTCCTTTCCTGTAGACTCCCACCCGAGTTCCTGAAGCATTTCCGTAACACTCGCGTGATGATCAAACCTACCAGTAACAAATCTAGCACCCCGCCTCTGAATTGCTTCTATGTCCTCCCTCAATCCGACCTGATAGGGATCCCAAACGTTCTAGCAGTACTCAATAATAGGTCGTATTAGTGTATTACACCAATCACAAATCCTGTCCAAGTCATCTTGTATCCTCCTATAGTCACTCAACGACGACACTTTCACGTACACCACAGCATCATCAGCAAACAGCCGCACATTGCTATCCACCCTATCCAAAAGATCATTTATGTAGATAGAAAACAACAGCGGACCTACCTCACTTCTTTGGGGCACTCCAGATGATAACCCCATCTCCGATAAACACTCACCATCGAGGAAAAGGTACTGGGCTCAATTCCTTAAGAAGTCTTCGAGCCACTCAAATACTTGGGAACCAAACCCATATGCTCGTACCTTAGTTAGGAGTGTGGAGTGTGGCACCGAGTCAAACGATTTCCGCAAGTCTAGGAATATGGCATCCGTCTGAAACCCTTCATTCATGGTTCGAAAGATATCATGTGAAAAAAGGGCGAGTTGCGTTTCGCAGGAGCGATGCTTTCTAAAGCCGTGCTGATGTATGGACAGCAACTTCTCTGTCTCAAGGAAATTCATTATATCCCAACTGAGAATAAGTTCGAGAATCCTACAACAAACCGATGTTAAGGATATTGGTCTGTAATTTTGAGGATCCGTCCTTCTACGCTTCTTATATACAGGTGTCACCTGCCCTTTTTTGCAGTCGCTCGGGACTTTACATTGGGCAAGAGATTCACGACAAATGCAAGCTAAGTAAGGAGCCAATGCAGTAGAGCAGGGATTCCCAACCTTTTCAGCTGGCGGGCCCCTTCTTCAGTCGAAAATCCATGGTGGACCCCTAGTCAGTCAAGAGCACAGTAACTTTAAATTTCAGAGCGAAACCAATGGGAACTGAAAGCTTCTTAATGCAAGTGCCATGCTTCCAAACTGTTCGCTGTTGACAAGCTGCCGCTTACGGTCTGTTCACTTTCACTGTTTGGCTACTGTTGTGTAAGGAGCATGCATATTTCGTAACAGTCGTGTGTGTGTGTGTGTGGTTTTTCGTGAAATCCGAAGAAAAATGTTCAAATCTATTTAAAGTCTTCCTTTGGTCCTCCCTCCTCATTCATTTCAAGTGGAGACTTCCCTTGTTAAGGCGATGGAGAAACTGCACCCTTCTTCAATGATCTTGACTTCAGCCACCGATCCATGTTAGAAGTAATGAACTGGTCTAAAATCGACTTATGAAATAGGTAGTGCATTGACAAAGCAAGTTTAACATTTAATGATGCCTGGGGCCGCATACGTGCTAGCGAGCGCTGTGATTGGTCGACAAAGCTCGCTCCATGCATGCGTAAAAGGTTTCAGCGCATCTAGCGCCGTAGCCGGCGCACAAATGACCCCCGTATTGTTGCGAAACAGTCGATCAGAGAAGCGGCATTCTCCGGCACTAAACTGTGTATACGTTCTCACTTAGGAACCGCAAAGGCTGCTTGGGGATACGACCTGAATGACTGTGTGTTGTGTGATGTCCTTAGGGTAGTTAGGTTTAAGTAGTTTTAAGTTGTAGGGGACTGATGACCATAGATGTTAAGTCCCATAGTGCTCAGAGCCATTTTTTTTATACGACCTGAAGTACACATGTTTTTCACACGAAAAATAAAATAGTGATGAATTGTATTTTCAAATTTTCATTCAATAATTTTATTGATTGCTTTACACGATTTGGTAATAGGTGGCCGCGGACCCCTAGAAAGAGCCGGCGGACCCCTGAGGGGTCTGCGGACCATACGTTGGGAAGCCCTGCAGTAGGCTACAGTGTTGTAGCAGTAGTGGACACCAAAAGACACTGAGGAAGATCGCAGCAGAGGGCTCGAAACGTCGAACATTTTAGAAGAAACATGACGCGGTCTAATAACCCAGAAGATTTTAACTTCAGCGACTTACATGAAAATATTTCCTTGTGAACTGATCGCAGCAATGTTTTGGTGTGACAGGAAGTCCTGTGACATCGGCAGTCTTCCGGAGGAGCGGCAGCTGCGGAGAAAGCCGGCTGCCGGTCCTTGACACAGTGGGCAGGCGCGCTGTTCCACATAACGCATCGGCGCGCAAGCCGGAAGCCGCTCCCAGAGGGGACCGCGGAGCGCATAGTGATCCCGGGCCAGTGACAGGTCAGCAAAGCCACCGGCCCTCGCGTCCCCCATCTGCGACCACGACAACAACACCTGCATTTACGTTGGGTCGCTGCGCGTTGTCATAACCTCTTTAACACAAGATGACATTGAGGCACTCGGGACGCTGTGCGGTCCTTCTAGACATCACATAAGCACATGTAGTTTCTGCTCATTTTCGTTACTCCTGTCATTTCGTCACCATTATTAATTAGAAAATTTCATAAGGATTTTGTGGACAACAAACCTAGTTTCCAGTATTCAGACGAAAGGGACTTTGTACAACATGCAGAGTTCTTGAGCATATTCTAAATTCGAATGTAATAAATTTCCTTGGGAGAGAAAGGTTTATATCCAAAAGTCATCACGAATTCATCCGATGGGATACCAGTTCGATTGTAGATAGAATACGCGAAGGAACTTGCCCTCCTTCTTCCAGCGGTGTACCGTATGTCTCTAGCGTTCCAAAGGATTGGAAAAGGGCACAGGTCATCCCAGTTTTCAAGAAGGAACGTCGAACAGGTGTGCAGAACTATAGACCTATATCTCCAACGTCGATCAGTTGTAGAATTTTAGCCGGTCGGTGTGGCTGAGCGGTTGTAGGCGCTTCAGTCTGGAACCGCAAGACCGCTACGGCCGCAGTTTCGAATCCTCCCTCGGGCATGGATCTGTGTGATGTCCTTCGGTTAGTTAGGTTTAACTAGTTCTAAGTTCTAGGGGACTGATGACATCAGATGTTAAGTCCCATAGTGCTCAGAGCCATTTGACCATTTTTTGTAGAATTTTGGAACACGTATTATGTTCGAGTATAATGACTTTCCTGGAGACTAGAAATCTACTCTCTAGGAATCAGCATGGCTTTCGAGAAATACGATCGCGTGAAACCCAGCTCGTGCTATTCGTCCACGAGACTCAGAGGGCGATAGACACGGGTTCACAGGTAGATACTGTGTTTCTTGACTTCCGCAAGGCGTTCGATACAGTTCCCCACAGTCGTTTAATGAACAAGGTAAGAGCATATGGACTATCAGACCAATTGTGTGATTGGATTCGAGAGTTTCTAGATAACAGAACGCAGTATGTCGTTCTCAATGGAGAGAATTCTTCCAAAGTAAGAGTGATTTCAGGTGTACCGCAGGGGAGTGTCGTAGGACCGTTGCTATTCACAATATACATAAATGACCTTGTGGATGACATCGGAAGTTCAATGATGCTTTTTGAGGATGATGCTGTAGTACATCGAGAGGTTGTAACAATGGAAAATTGTACTGAAATGCAGGAGGATCTGCAACGAACTTACGTGTGGTGCAAGGAATTGCAATTGAATCTCAATGTAGACAAGTGTAATGTGCTGCCAATACATAGAAAGAAAGATACTTTATCATTTAGCTACAATATAATAGGTCAGCAACTGGAAACAGTTAATTCCATAAATTATCTGAGAGTAGGCATTAGGAATGATTTAAAATGGAATGATCGTCGGTAGAGCAGATGCCAGACAGATTCACTGGAAGAAACCTAAGGAAATGCAATGCGAAAACAAAGGAAGTAGGTTACAGTACACTTGTTCGCCCACTGCTTGAATATTGCTCACCAGTGTTGGATCCGTACCAGGTGGGGCTGACAGAAGAGATAGAGAAGATCCAACGGAGAGCAGCGCGCTTTGTTACAGGATCATTTGGTAATCGCGAAAGCGTTACAGAGATGATTAATAAATTCCAGTGGAAGACTCTGCAGGAGATACGCTCAGTAGCTCGGTACAATCTTTCGTTGAAGTTTCGAGAACATACCTTCACCGAGGAGTCAAGCACTATGTTGCTCCCTCCTATGTATATCTCGCGAAGAGACCATGAGGATAAAATCAGAGAGATTAGAGCCCACACAGAGGCATACCGACAATCTTTCTTTACGAGAATAATACGAGAGTGGAATAGAAGGGAGAACCGATAGAGGTACTCAAGGTACCCTCCACCAGACACCGTCAGGTGGCCTGCGAAGTATGGATGCAGATGTAGAATTCAACGTGAATTTAGAAAGCACCGCTTGTGCGCAGCTCAGCTTTCCCTTTAATAGCACGTTATCTTGCGAACCAAGGATGCAGGTCAAGGGGCAGATTCCTTACTCCTAGACCCCATATTTCTAGATTTCCTAAAAGCTTTTGACACAGTGCTGCACTGCACATTATTAATGGGACGGGTTCTCTGATGAGACCTCTGTTCCTGGCGCCGAGTGGGACACGTGATTTCTAATGCCTGTTACGTGATCTTTATCCGGTGGTGACAGCCGCGATCTGGCGTACGTTTGCTGAGCTTGAAGTGAGTGTCGCAATTGCATTAGCGCTATGCACATTCTGAACAACTCACAACTCGCGGGATTTGTTACGCAACTTGTACTGCCATGCCAATCGTATTCGTGGCTCTTGGCCGCGTTTGCTTAGCATTTGCGAGTTGCACAGACAGGAGAGCTTGTAACGTCCCGCAAGCAGTCTTCCACGTAAATTAGGTCCTCTCGAATAGCGTTAGCGGGACATTGTTGATTAAACTGAGCTTCATAAAGAGCTTTGTGTTTCAGTATTTTAGGGGACTTTGTGCTCGTTATGTTGGAACAGTTTCCCAAGCAGTTTTACGACGCTTTGTGTTCATTCCGTTCGAAACTTATTCTCTGTCATTTTAATATGTTAGTGTCGAGATCTTAGACCAAATAAATGACTTATGAACTTCAGACTTGACTTGAATATCAGAACCAAACTATCGCCCAACAATTGATTCCTGTTAGGCGACCCTCTAGAAATAAATATAGCCAGGTTATCTGCATTTCTCTTTGTCTCATTTAACTCGATTCCTTTAGCATACAGTGGCCAAACCTTCTGATCTTTCACTTTGTAAACAGACATTCCGTTCATTTGGTTTTTAGAATTACAGTCTCTTGGTTTCTTTGTGTTCGCTGTTGGGCTATCTTTTAAAATAGGTTCAAAAGAAGAAGAAGGGTCTCTCACATTAGACTGCATCGAAACGTATAAATTTTTACGGACATTATGGGATGTTAAGGCAGATAAATACTGAAGCGTGGATTTACTTTCAAAATCTTTTCTTAAAGAATTTACTTTATTTATTAGCGATTCATCAAGAACATTAACACATTTAATCACACTATGAGAGCATGGAAGTAGTTGCCAGTGGGTAACTGATGAAAACAAATTTCTTTCAACAAATGGAAATCTTATTCCTAAAAACCCTCTCCCTTTAAAAAGAAAAAAAAACAGATTTAAAACTTATAATCAGAAAGCACCCTCTAAATATCGTTACAATTTATTCAAAGGCAGAAATAACTTTTTTTTTCAGTATGAGCTTTGGGGTTGAGAACCTTGTCGCTCCGGTTTAACACGGCCGTAGTCACGACCGCTCACAACAACCTCTGAAAGACTACACTGGTGCAAACCTGCAACACACCAGATTACTTTAAGCTAAAAGTTTTGATAACTCACACAACCATATAAACTATGCACCCTGTAGGAGGGATGGAAATGGTACAAAACACTCACATTAAAAAAAATTACTTGCCACTGAAGGTGCAACTTGCTTTTAAAAGAAAACTCTTACGGTGGAAGGGTGGCAACTTTTTATACTAAAACGGCCATCCAAATAAAAACGCATGAAATGCAGTCTTACATAAAATGTACAAACATGCTCTGCATATCACATATACCGCCTCTCAAGATGATTGGCAAGACAAAAACATTATTTCAGGAATTCGGCCTTTACACTTTAAGCAATAACATCGTTAACACCGATTCCGACAAACATGACAGAGGCAGCTATTAACGTATGGCAGATTGGCAGGGGGATTACTGAACAACCCGAACCACAGATTGCTCTAACCTGCCCCTACTCCACAAGGGAAAAACGAACCACCCAATCCATAAATTACCACCTTCCCGCGGGTGGGCAAACAGAGAAGAACGGTGGGACGACCCCAAAACAAGGCGGCTGGTGACCTCACAAGAAAAGAAGTAGAATTTAACAAGTAAATGAAACAACATATCCCCCAATCACTTAACTTCTAATAAACTGCGATTCCTGGCGAAGACCTGGTGCAGCCCCTCCCAACGCTCTCCCGAACCGTCCGCTGCCAGCCGCTTCAACGGACGCAGGAAGGCGCGCCGATTTCCCGTCTCACGGCGTCGCAGCTCGCACCGGCCAGACTGATGCCGTGGGTTGACTCCTGTTGCTCTCGTGTAGGCCGCGAAGCCACTACCCCTCGGTATATTGCGAGGCCCACTGGACTCACATGGCGACCTCACATGCGCCGACGCTCAAGACGGACAAGGCATCTCGTGTCTCAGTGCGCGACCGACCAACCGATCGATCCAACCGCTAGTGACCATTGCCTGAACAAACTCGACCAGACTGGCGGCCTAACACATACTAGCACTCCGGACGTCATACAGACACTGACTGCCCCACACCGACCCGGCTGACCAACTGACCAGACTCGCTCTAGCGAGCTCATCGCGCCCCTTCAATGCACGTGAACGGGGTACCTTTCCCCTTTCCGACCAGAGGGAGACACAAAAGCTACGATTGCCACAGCGGCGCCACCGCCAGAAACGGAGGGCGACTGCTTTACATTACGCGCTGCGGCGCGCTCTTCAAACCAGCAAATTTTACCGCGGCTCAAATACAAGACCCGGAAAATTACGAATGATTGTTATACGTTGTTGCTCACCAAATACAGAGAGTAGTGCGCTACTTTTAAAATGGGAGATTTTCTTTAGTTCTTCAAGATTAAATATAGTGGTAAATATTGCCAGTAATGTACCGAAGTTGGGTCATCAGCGCGTAAAAAAAACTAGCATTTGTCTTGTTCAATCTGAATTTCGTAAATAAGTACTCGTTAGGGAATTTTTGTCACTCATTACAGCAGTTTCTCATCTAGCTTCTCTTTGTTTTTGCTTAAAACAAGTGAGAGCAATTGCACAGAAGCAGCGTCTTGAGCGGTCTAGGAAGAACTTCAGTAACATTGCACAGTCCGGGTGATCAAAAAGTCAGTATAAATTTGAAAACTCAATAAATCACGGAATAACGTAGATAGAGAGGTAAAAATTGACACACATGCTTGAAATGACATGGGGTTTTATTAGAACAAAAAAAACTATATTGCTAGATGCGTGAAAGATCTCTTGCGCGCGTCGTTTGGTGATGATCGTGTGCTCAGCCGCCACTTTCGTTATGCTTGGCCTCCCAGGTCCACAGACCTCAGTCCGTGCGATTATTGGCTTTGGGGTTACCTGAAGTCGCAAGTGTATCGTGATCGACCGACATCTCTAGGGAAGCTGAAAGACAACATCCGACGCACCATAACTCCGGACATGCTTTACAGTGCTGTTCACAACATTATTTCTCGACTACAACTATTACTGAAGAGTGATGGTGGACATATTGAGCATTTTCTGTAAAGAACATCACCTTTGCTTTGTCTTACTTTGCTATGCTAATTATTGGTAGTCCACATCTACATCTACATCCATACTCCGCAAGCCACCTGACGGTGTGTGGCGGAGGGTACCTTGAGTACCTCTATCGGTTCTCCCTTCTGTTAAAGTCTCATATTGTTCGTGGAAAGAAGGATTGTCGGTATGCTTCTGTGTGGGCTCTAATCTCTCTGATTTTATCCTCATGGTCTCTTCGCGAGATATGCGTAGGAGGGAACAATATACTGCTTGACTCTTCTGTGAAGGTATGTTCTCGAAACTTCAACAAAAACCCGTACCGAACTATTGAGCGTCTCTGCAGAGTCTTCCTCTAAAGTTTATCTATCATCTCCGTAACGCGATTACTAAATGATCCTGTAACGAAGCGCGCTGCTCTCTGTTAGATCTTCTCTATCTCTTCTATCAACCCTATCTGGTACGGATCCCACACTGTTGAGCAGTATTCAAGCAGTGGGCGAACAAGCGTACTGTAACCTACTTCCTTTGTTTTCGGATTGCATTTCCTTAGGATTCTTCCAATGAATCTCAGTCTGGCATCTGCTTTACCGACGATCAAATTTATATGATCATTCCATTTTAAAACACTCCTAATGCGTACTCCCAGATAATTTATGGAATTAACTGCTTCCAGTTGCTGACCTGCTATTTTGTAGCTAAATGATAAGGGATCTATCTTTCTATGTATTCGCAGCACATTACACTTGTCTACATTGAGATTCAATTTCCATTCCCTGCACCATGCGTCAATTCGCTGCGGATCCTCCTGCATTTCAGTACAATTTTCCATTGTTACAACCTCTCGATACACCACAGCATAATCTGCAAAGAGCCTCAGTGAACTTCCGATGTCATCCACAAGGTCATTTATGTATATTGTGAATAGCAACGGTTGTATGACACTCCCCTGCGGCACACCTGAAATCACTCTGATCAGATAAAGTGCCATCTGTCGGACATTTATTGAACGTTTGTATTTTTTTGGTTCTAATAAAACAGCCCATGTCATTCCAAGCATGTGCGTCAATTTGTACCACCCATTATTCCGTGATTCATTGAGCTTTCAAATTTATCCTGACTTTTTGATCACCCGGTACAATGATATTGACCGTGCGGGGACCGCTTCGACGAGACGGCTGACGTTCGCCTCTGGGACCTGGCTACTCGTACTGCACACGCGCGCAGCAGCCTTTCGTCCCCCCCCCCCCCCTCCTGCCCCTCTGCCCTCGGCGCGACCGTAGTAAACCCGTGGTCCTCCCACCAGGAAGGTCACACAGCAACAGGTGAAACTGAGAGGACCGAATCACCTTGGCGGCGATTGGTTCCGCTGGGAGCACGTGCTGGTGCCGGACTCGTGCCGTGTCACGCAGCCGGGGCCAGGGGCCCCTCCTGGCTTTCTCTCTCTCCTCTGCTGGGCTCTGCTTCCCGCGACCTCCGCGCTTTCTCACGCCGGCTCCCCGGTCGACGAACTGTCCGGGCGTGTAGTGTACTGTGGGTGTACACACGGCGAGAAACAGTACGTCACAAAGAAGGCTACGTTGTCAAAGCTCTTCCTCTCCGAGTCGCAAATACACTACTGGCCACTAAAATTGCTACACCACGAAGGCGACGTGCTACAGACAGGAAGAAGGTGCTGTGATAAGCAAATGATTAGCTTTTCAGACCATTCACACGAAGTTGGCGCCGGTGGCGACACCTACAACGTGCTGACATGAGGAAAGTTTCCAACCGATTTCTCATACACGAACAGCGGTTGACCGGCATTGCCTGGTGAAACGTTGTTGTGATTCCTCGTGTAAGGAGGAGAAATGCGTACCATTACGTTTCCGACTTTGATAAAGGTCTGTTTGTAGCCTATCGCGATTGCGGTTTATCGTATCGCGACACTGCTGCTCACGTTGGTCGAGATCCAATGACTGTAAGCAGAATATGGAATCGGTGGCTTCAGCAGGGTAATGCGGAACGCCGTGCTGGATCCCAACGGCCTCGTATCACTAGCAGTCGAGATGACAGGCGTCTTATCCGCATGGCTGTTGAACCGTTAATTTACGTTCAAAATCTTTTCTTAAAAAAATTATATTATTAACTAGCGATTCATCTAGAACAGTAACACATTTAATCACGGAAGTAGTTGCCATAGAGTAACTGACATAAATCTAATTACCATTAACAAATGGGAATTTTATTCATAAAAGCCATTTCAAAAACAGATTTAAAATTTATAATCAGAAAAGCATCCTCGAAATATCAAGTTAAAATTTTATTGAGGCAGGAAGAACAATATTGACAGTATGAGCCTTCGTGCTAAGAAGCTTGTCACTTCCTTTCAACAGGGCCGTAGTCACGACCGCTCACAACAACCTCTGAAAGACTACTCTGGTGCAAATCTGCAACACACCAGATTACTTTAAAACTTTTAACAATTCATACAAAAACATTAAGTATGCACCCCGTAAGAGGGATGGAAATGGTACAAACACTCACACCAAGCTATTATTTGCCACCGAAAGTGCAATTTGGTTTTAAAAGGGCTCTTACGGTGGAAGGGTGGCAACATTATAAAAATGACTATTTAAATAAAACCCATGAAATTCAGACTTACATAAAATGTGGAACATGCTCTACATTACACACATCCCGCCTCGCACGATGATAGGCAAGATAGAAACCTATTTCAGGAATTCGGCCTTTACACCTTAATTTTATAAATTCATTAACACCAAATCCGACAAACATGACAGAGGCAGCTATTAACGTACGGCAGACCGACAGACAGACAGACAGGCAGAAACTAACTGCCAAACAAATGCGGACGAAAGACAGGCGAGCAAGCTGGGGTCGAGAGACTGAGCAAGAAAACAAGTAGAATTTAGCAAGTAAACGAAACAGCATATCTCCAATTACTTAACTTCTAATAAACGGCGATTTCTGGCGAAGACCTGGCGCATCACTCCTGAAATGCACTCCCGAACCGTCCGCTGCCAGCCGCTTTAACAGACGTAGGAAGGCGCGCCGATCTCCCGTCTCAAGGCGTCGCAGCTCGCACCGTCCAGCCCGATGTCGTGGGTTGACTCCTGTTGCTCTCGTGTCGGCCGCAAAGCCACTACTCCTCGCTATACGGCGCGGCCGGCTTGCTGCCACGTGGAGACCTCGCATGCGCCGAGGCTCAAGCCGGAGAAGGCATCTTGTGTCTCAGTGCACGACCGACCAACCGATCGATCCAACCGGCCTTAAAGGTCGATCCGAACGCCAGACATCCTGGCACTCCAGACAGCATACCGACATTGACTAAGCAATACACCCGGTCAGACCCACCCCTGCAGAGGAAACATGCACTCAGGCTACCCGACTTCCCTGCCCCGGGAAGCGACCGACCTACCGATCAAACCAACCGTCAATGTCAATTGCTTAAATAAAGTCGAGCAGACTGGCGGTGTAACACATACTAGCACTCCGGACGACAGACACTGACTGCCCCACACTGACCCGGCTGACCAACTGACCGACTCACCGAGACTGACAGACTGCCCAACTGACTAGACTCCCCCCAGACTGCACCGACTCATGCTCACCAACTGCCGAGCTCATAGCGCCCCTTAAATGCACGTGAACAGGCAGCTTTTCCCTTTTTTTTAAAAAAACAGCAGCCATCTGCACGAACAGTTCGACGACGTTTGCAGCAGCATGGTCTATCAGCTCGGAAACCTTGGCTGCGGTTACCCTTGACGCTGCATCATAGAGTGGAGCGCCTGCGATGGTGTACCCGACAACGAACCCGCGTGCACGGATGGCAAAACGTAATTTTTTCGGATGAATCCAGGTTCTGTTTACAGCATCATGATGGTCGCATCCGTGTTTGGCGACATTGCGGTGAACGCACATTGGAAGCGTGTATTCGTCATCGTCATACTGGCGTATCACCCGGCGTGATGGTATGGGGTGCCATGGGGTGCCATTGGTCAGCTCTTGTTCGCATTGACGGCACTTTGTACAGTGAACGTTACATTTCAGATGTGTTACAACCCGTGGCTCTACCCTTCACTCGATCCTTGCGAAACCCTACATTCAGCAGGATAATGCACGACCGCATGTTGCAGGTCCTGTACGGACCTTTCTGGATACAGAAAATGTTCGACTGCTGCCCTGGCCAGCACGTTCTCCAGATCTCTCACCAACTGAAAACGTCTGTTAAATGGTGGCCGAGCAACTGGCTCTTCAAAATACGCCAGTCACTACTCGTGATGAACTGTGGTATCTTGTTGAAGCTGCATTGGCAGTTGTAACTGTACACGCCATCCAAGCTCTGTTTGACTCAATTCCCAGGCGTATCAATGCCGTTATTACGGCCGGAGATGGTTGTTCTGGGTACTGATTTCTCAGGATCAAAGCACCCAAACTGCGTGAAAATGCAATCACATGTCAGTTGTAGTATAATATATTTGCCCAATGAATACCCGTTTATCATCTACATTTCTGCTTGGTGTAGCAGTTTTAATGGCCAGTAGTGTACGTTTACGAGCCAGCTTACAGTCTAACACGAGACTCAGGTTTTTACTTTTCTGTTGGCCTTTACGGTAAATAACATTACTATTTATAAGTAGAAATTAAAGTTCAAATTAATTGCTGTACACGGTCGCTCATCATTAAAAATCAACAACACCCAATTCTAACAAATGTTACCAAAAATTGTGACTGAGTTGAGATTCACTTATTCTTGAGTTTAATTGTCATTAAGTCGAGACCCCAATAAAAACGTAGATAGAGGATGACAATTATTGAACTATATGAAAAAAAAACGTGAATTACTTACAAATTACGGCGTGCACCACTATATTCAACATGTAAAAGTCACTACAGATATTTGGATTTCGGTTATGAAAAGTTCAATTTGCCTTCCATCATTGGCAGTAATGTGGCGCATACGAATAGCGAAATTCTGCATGACCCACTGAAGTGTCGGAAGATCGATTCTGACGATGACCTCCGGAATGGCTGTTTTCAGCTCAGCAATGGTTTTGGGGATATTGCTGTCCATATGTCTTTAATATAGCCCTAAGAAAAGGAGTCTCATGTGTTCAGATCCGGAGAATACGGCGCCAATCGACTCCCATGCCAGTGGCCTCTGGGTACCCCAGAGCCAGAATGCGGTCCCAAAGTGCTCCTCCAGGATATGAAGCACTCTCCGGCTTCGATGCAGTCAAGCTCCGTCTTGCATGAACAACATTTTGTCGAAATGAGAGTCACTTTGGATAATGGGGATGAAATCATCTTCGAAAATCTTCACGTATCGCTCGGTAGTCACCGTGCCATCAACGAATATCGCACTGATTATTCCGTGCTGGACATTGCACACCACACAGTTACCCGTTGAGGGCGAAGAGACTTCTCGATCGCGAAGTGCCGATTCTTAGTCCCCCAAATGCGTCAATTTTTCTTATTGACGTACCTATTCAAATCACAGTGGGCTTCGTCGCTAAACCAAACCATACTAATACGCATCAAGCCCCGCGGCCAACCAGGCAGTTCGTACGTCCTAAAGCAAACCGTTCAGAAGGTATGACAATTTCATTTCATACCGTACAACAGCTTTCAACCTGTACATAAATCCACAACTCCCGTGGTCTTTTTGGTCGCTTGTATTCCAGGGTTGCAGGTCCAAGACGTCGTAAGTGTGTTTGAAGTGATCATTCACTTTCATAAATAAGAAAGAAACAAAATCATCTTCGTTTAATATTGTTCTGTTCATAAGCAACGTGAGAACGATGCACTGGACAACTGTTGTAAAATGTCGTCACCTTCACCCTTGGCAAAAACACTGCAGCGTCATCTTGTACACGTATACACATTTGTTGTGTGCTATATCTCTGCCAAGACTCTCAACAACAACCGCCCACGCAGTAGCTACTGCCAAACGAAAAAAAATGAAAAGGTAAGAAAAGCTTTCAGTTGACGCTGCTGTTTTCATTCTACGAGTACGATTACGATGAGTCGCATACACTATGTGATCAGAAGTATCCGAACACGTTGCTAGAAATGATTTACAAGTTCGTGGCGTCCTCCATTGGTAATGCTGGAATTCAATATGGTGTTGGCCCATCCTTAGTCTTGATGACAGCTTCTACTCTCGCAGGCATATGTTCAATTAGGTGCTGGGAGGTTTCTCGGGGAATGGAAGCCGATTCTTCACGGAGCGCTGCACTGAGGAGAGGTATCAGTGTCGGTCGGTGAGGCCTGGTACGAAGTCGGCGTACCGCAACATCCCAAAAATGTACTGTAGGATTCATGTCAGTACTATGTGCAGGCTAGTCCATTACAGAGATGTTATCGTCGTGTAACCACTCCGCCACAGGCCATGCATTATGAACAGGTGCTCGATCGTGCTGAAAGATGCAATCACCATTCCCAAATTGCTCTTCAACAGCGAGAAGCAAGAAGATGATAAAACATCAATGCAGGCGTGTGCTGTGATAGTTCCATACAAACCAACAAGGGGTGCAAGCCCCCTCCATGAAAAACACGGCCACAACATAACACCACCGCCTCCGAACTTTATTGTTGGCACTACACATGCTGGCAGATCACGTTCACCGGGCATTCACCTGCCATCGGATGCCAAATTGTGTACCGTGATTTGTCACTCCACACAACGTTTTTCCACTGTTCAGTCGTCCAACGTTTACGCTCCTTACACCAAGCGAGGCGTCATTCGGCATTTACCAGAGTGATGTGTGGCTTATGAGTAGCCGTACGACCATTAAACCAATGTTTACTCACCTCCCGCCTAACTGTCATAGTACTTGTAGTGAGTTTGTCACCCCAAGGCCCTAAACCCCTGTTCGCTCCTCCACCCTCTTTGACAAGGCTGTTGACTGAATGAGGGTGACGTCTTATGTCGTAAGTCTTCGACCGCCACTACTGGTGGTTTCTATTCGAAATTTAAGTAGTGTTGGGGTTCGAATATAGGACCGAGGGCGTTTTGATTGCTGATCAAAGACGCTACCCCTAGACCACGGATTAGGGAAACACAATCTTTTACCTTAGGCTGCAGAATAGCCAGAATCCCACGGACACTGGAAAGCCGCACTGTCCCTCATATTAGCGATCGGCACTCGCCACACTTGTGGGCAAGATATTGTCTCCATTTTTGCAAAAGGGGGTCTGGTGAAATTGCGACATCTCATCCGCCACAGCTTTGGCATTGATAATTGACAATCTGACGGTGTCGCCTTGGGAAGTCCTTTATCTCTCTTGGTAGTCGACCTTTCTATGGGAATGAGCATTTTTAATACCCACAACTATTTTGGTGGCGTTGATATACTCTCAGAGTTTGGCCGCATGATCTGGACAGTCTTCAAGAGTTCCTGCAGCATCTCAAGTCCACACATGAAAAAAGAATTACTGTGGATATAGTGAAAGGAGGGTGTTCATCGTTCTAATGGCGACGTAGGAGTGATGGTACTTCTGTATGTTCGGTCTTCCGAAAACCCAGTCTGAGATATCCTACATTATGAGCAGCCAGTAGACGTGTTTCCGAGGCGGTGAGCGAGAAACAAACAGGGTGGCAGGCGTGAAGGATGAGTCAAGCAGGCGTATCGTCAGCTCAGCAGGTCTTACATCTTGGCTTCATTACTCGCAAAGCACTGTTACAGGTAGGGAATTCAGTTATTTAATTTAATGAGTAAGTGCATTTGTAAATACCTTTACGTCTGATCAATGTGCATTGACTCCTTTAGAGTAATTGGTTCCTCAGGTAGAGAAAAGCCAGATACACACCTTTCGCCTTTATGACGCCTGCTGGGGACAGTTTCAATGAAGCGTCTGACTCTGTGTGTGTGTGTGTGTGTGTGTGTGTGTGTGGAGTGGGGGAGAGGAGGGGGGGGGGGCAAAAGTGGCCTACTACCATTCTTCCTCAAGAGCCAACTGATGTTGAGAACTGTGGTCTGGAGCAAAATCCACATTTTAATTCATATTAAAGGTGTTCCATTTGGTTCAAATCGGGACCTCATGAACCTTAATATCCATAAACCATTGCCTTACAGATGGATACAGTGTCATGCCGATACAATCGATCGTTGTCTCTGAACTGTTCTTCTGCTGTATGCTGTACAGCTATAAAATGTTAGTATTTTTTTAGGGGTAATAAGGGGACCTCAACCTGAGCACGATAGACATGCCCTTACTGTCACATGACCTCCTATGTAATTCACTGTTAGCACAGAACATAATGGCAGCTAATGTTTTTCGGGAATTCGCCAAACCCAAGCACTTTCATCGGATTGGTTTAGGGTATAGCGTGATTCACTATTCCTCCACTGTGCAGTGGCATCGCTTGAGCGGTGCATGGCTCGTGTTATCTCATTTGACATCCTGTTATTACCGTAATACCACCTAGTTACGTTAATTTCAATTACTGGTGTCACTGAGTTGCCCGTGAGGGGAAGCAGCGGCGCTTATCGATATAAGCCCTGGCGTATTGCCTTTGCTGACTGCTATTACTTCCTGGTTGTCCTGTGTTCGGAATTAGTTCAGATATGCCAGTAAGTTGGGAGGCGCTAGGAGTGCAGCTCGGACCTGGGAGTGTTTGGCTTAGGACACGCTAGAAGTTCAGTTGGGGCGCGGCTGCAGTGAGGTCAGGACAGCCAAGACTCTCCTGACGGTTGGCGATACATATCACTTGAGTGCGGATCACCTTAGTTGGTCGTCGGTCGGTTGTCTTGTCGAACGACAAGTATGTTGTCTGGCGATCGCTTACGGGTTGCCTGCCTGTGCTGACTCGTGATTCGTCCTCGTTATTGCACAGCCGCTGCCGTTAGTACTGTATAGTCCTTCGTTCAAGTGTTCGTGAAACTTTGTGTAGCTTGTGATGTCGACTGCTCAGTTATTTTAGTGTTGTCTCCGTACTGATGTGTGGGAGTCGGTCGGTTGGTGTGGATCAGCCAGGAAATCTCCGCGCGGTGCTGTGGGCCGGGCCCGCTGGTGGTCTCTACGCAGTGTCGGAGTGTGTGGGAGCTGTTCCGATTCCTGTTCGTGGCTCACCGAGCCAGGACATCAAAGTTGAGTGGTGCTTTAATTACCGAAGCCAGTCTCTTCACATTCTGCCGTTCTTTTTCATGGTTGGCTGTTGGGGGTATTTCCGTGAGCAACAGCGAGTGTTCGAGTTGGCGAAAGTTCGGCCGCCATACGGTGGAGTTTAACTGTATTTTGGTTATTTGAAGTCCAAGTGCACCAGCGGAATTTTCTGCCTTGTGGCCGTTAGCGTTCCGGTTACCTGCCCTGGCCGCTGACGTAAAATCAGGCAGTGTCCTCTCCTCACCGTGTTGTCACTGTTCAACACGTGTGTGTAGTTTTGACGCCTTGTGCATACCTGGTTGCTGTGAGCGGCTACGCCTTTTACGTTTTGGCATGGGAGTTCCTTGTGTACCTGTCGGGTGGGAAGCAAGTCGTCTTGTCGGTGGGTCCGTTGACTTTCTCTTGGTTGGGTTGCCGGCTGATCGGATATAGTTGCGCCGACTACCTGTCTCCCCTAAGCGAACATTGTATTTCAAGTGCAGACCGACGCCCGGAAACGCCGCTGACTGTACTGCCTTTTCTTATTGGTGTTTGTGTATTTTAATGGCTCATAGACGATGGTTTGAATTTGTATGCTTTTATTTGGGTTTTAAATAATGGGCCTTCAACCGTTTTAAAATTGCAAATTCCTTACTTCTCAAGTCTTGCATTGTTTGGGCCTTCAGCCTCATTAAAAATATTTTTTTGGATAAAGTTTTGGGCCTCCTGAGTTTTGAAAATTTATTATAGTTGTGTTTTAAATCATGGGCCTTCAGCTGTTTTAAAAATTAAAGAGGTTTTGCCCCTAAGCCAAAAGATTGTGTAACATATTCAACCGATAGTTACGCTCGGAATTTGCGCTGTAATGTTTGGGCAACTAAATGAAGTTCGAGTGCAACTGACAGCCGCTCATTTTTGGCCCTTTTCCACAATTCCGACTACCTGTTCTGTCCTGCGGTTTTAACCAGGCGTTTCATCGCTCTCAGGGCCACCTCAAACGTCGATTACCAAAGACTACTGAAATGTGTGGCTTATGAGGAGCAGATCGACTGTTGTACACCATTATTTGTACCTCCCTACGCATCATCATTGTGCTAGCTGGGCTGTCGGCAGCGTTCCCAAGTGATTCCTTGCGCCCATCTCATGCGGCACTTTACCAACACCCCACGCAAAGCTCGACGGTCCCTGTACGTTATTCTGGCCTTGCTTTCGCAGTAGTTGTTCTTTCGCGTTTCCACTTCATAAGCACACCGCCAGCTTCAGAGAGTTCATATGTCCCTGACAGATTTGTTAATCAGACGAAATTCAATGACAAGTCCACTTTCGAAGTAATTAGGCTTCCTGACCGATCCATTCTGCTACAGCTGGTTGCCCAGTGATAACAGAATACTCCCCGCCTCCTTTTATAGTGGCAGGCCTGCGACAGCTAGTGGTTGATTTCGCATTCCGTAGGGGTAATCCAGATACTTTTTATCAGACAGTGCACGCGACCCTTCCAATAACTACCCTCTCAGTAAGCTGGGTGAGCGCTTTGGAAACGCGGAGGTAAGCGCGCTCGGCGACGTCAGCCATAAGGTGTCGGCCGC
This sequence comes from Schistocerca gregaria, assembly GCF_023897955.1. Lineage (NCBI taxonomy): Eukaryota > Metazoa > Arthropoda > Insecta > Orthoptera > Acrididae > Schistocerca > Schistocerca gregaria. The sequence continues at coordinate 1,158,084,286 of NC_064920.1, read as the reverse complement.
GTTGCGCAAGGACAGCCGTCTCCTCTGGGTGCTGCGGGCGCGCCCGGTGGCGGTGGCGGTGGCGGTGGCGTTGCCCAAGAAGGCGGCGGCGACAGTGGCGGAGGCGGCGGCACCAGAGCGGCCTTGGCGCCCACGTGCTCGCGGCCTCTGACGTCAGCACGCGAGCTGCCAGCTGGACATGCAGCGCCGATCCATGGGAACTCCTGTGGGACGATGCCAGTTCAGTGCTCCGGACGACCCAGTCTCGCGGATTAGTCATCCCTCACTCCTCCCCCACCCCCCACCAACCCCCTTTTTAATGATGACCACTTGATGTTCGGAATTTTTTTTTCAGCCTTCTGACTGGTTTGATGCGATCCGCCACGAATTCAGCTCTTGTGGCAACCATCTCCACATATAGTTGCGCTTAACCGGTCATTGACCTTGTGTGCGGATGCACACGCATTGCCCAAACTTTTGAGGGGCACGGTCAGATTGTCTGCCGCGACTAATGAGTGAAGTGAGCAGGGACACTAAGAAGTGTGTGGACATTAATTTGGGAATGTGGCTCTCACGGGGAGCGTGCAAGGGATAAATCCCTGTAGTCGCACTATCCTCTGTGCCCCCGGTGTCTCAGATGGATAGAGCGTCTACCATATAAGCAAGGAATCCATGGTTCGAGTCCCGGTCGGGGCACACATTTTCAACTGTCCCCATTGATGTATATCAACGCTTGTCGGCAGCTTGGGCTCTTGATTTAATTATCATTTCATAAAATCTTAGAGTTTGCCCTCCAAGTCCTGTGCTGCTTGTTGGATGTATTCAGACCTCTGGTATCTTCTACAGTTTCTACCCTCTACAACTCTCGCGAGAACCAAGGTACGCTATGAGATCAAAATATCCGGGCACCCCCAAGAACATACATTTTCGTGTTAGGTGCATTGTGCTGACACCTACTGCCATGTATTCCATAACAGCGACCTCAGTAGTCATTAGGAATCGTGAGAAAGCTAATCGGGGCGCTCCGCAAACTCAACGGGCTTCGAACGTGATCAGGTGATGGGTGTCACTTGTGTCATAAGTTTGTATGCGAAATTTCACCACTCCTAGACATCCCTAGCTCCACTGTTTCCCATGTGATAGTGAAGTGAAGACGTGTAGGGACGCGCACAGCACAAAAGCGTACAGGAAGACCTCGTCTGTTGACTGACGGAGACCGCCGACAGTTGAAGACGGTCGTAATGTGTAAAAGGTAGACATCTATTCACACATTCCAAACTGCATCAGGATCCACTGCAAGTACTGTGGCAGTTAGGCGGGAGGTCAGAAAACTTGGATTTCATGGTCGAGTGGCTGCTCATAAGCCACACATAAAACCGGTAAATGCCAAACTACACCTAGTTTGGTGTGAGCAGTGTAAACATTGGACGATTGAACGATGGAAAAACGTTGTGTGGAGTGACGAATCACGGTACACAATGTGGAGCTCCGATGTCAGGGTGTGTGTATGGCGAATGCCCAGTGCTTGACGAAAGTAATACCAACGTGGACATTCATAATGATAATGTAACTGTTTTGTTTATCATAACTTTAATACGTGAGCAACGAAAATTTAAATACCGATTTTTAAAATTAATTATACTAAGGTGCCAATGAAACTTCCATAATTACAAAGGAACTTCGCAGTAGATGTGCAACAAAAGAAAAATTCATGTGTGTACATAGTCATTAGGAGAGGTAAAAGGAGGTAGAAAGTTTTAAGGTACTATGGCAGAAACCGCACACGAAAGTAACAACGTTTCGTGAATTTGCATTCTAGGGACTTTCGTGTTTACAATGCTGCAAGTGCTACGTCGTTGATGTTGTCAACAGTAGAAAAAGAAAGGTAGTAACGAACCCGTCGAGAATAACGAACGTTGTTTGTTAGTGTCGTTTTTTCACTTTCTAAGAGTAAACGGAACTCTGTGTTCATTTGCCGCCATCACCACAAATTTACGATGTATTTAAGTTGATACAACGTCCTCATTATAAGGAAACTATATTTATTTTAGGCTATGCCTCGAAGAAGGACATTAACGGGTCGGACTGAAAGACAAAGAGCCAGAGAGACACAATTTTTACGTAGAGAAAGTAACAAAAATATTGCAGCTGTTGATAATTCTATTGTCGTGCTGTAAGATATATTTAAAAATGCACTGAATAAAATTCCAATTAATTGGTTAGAACTGTAATTGCGGTTTGATGAATTTAAAGTGCAGATATTGTAGTGCAAATAATTTCGCGTCTGAAATGATTTTAAGCGATACAACGGCATTCACATTGTGTTGTCATAAGGGTAAATTTAATTTGCCGCCGTTAACACAAACTTCAAATGATCGAACAGATCAAAGAATTAATTCTTCAATACGCTTAGCTACAATGCAGAATTTGCCACGGATCTGTTCTGCGGCTAAAATTTCAGACACTTTAAGATACACGACATATGTTATCATAGATCAGATCCACTGTCGCAATTAATCGAATTTCAACCGCAGGCTATACTAGTAATAATCATTATATGAAAAATGTATAATAAACTTTTTGTTTCATCTAGAAGCTGTTACCACATCTGCAACTCAGATTGGGTGACCGTTTTAGCCAATTAATAATGCGGATAATTACGAAGATTAATGGGAGCAGAGACTGCAAAACGATCCCTGTACATGGGCTACTCATCTGGAACCAGGATTCCGTGGTCTCACTCCTGAGACTTTGTGGAAGGTTTTGTGCTTCATCTTGCCATCCTGGAGCTGCTTTATTTTAAATCATTAGTCTTTCGATTTATTTGATGCTGCCCTCACGTTTTTTTTATCTACCTCGTGCTAATCTTCTAACCATAATCTACTTTTGTAACCCTCTACGGTGTTTACCCATCCTGTATGCGACAGCCGATTACTCTTTAACCTTTCCCTTCTTCTGATACGGCTTTTCTACAGATTTCTCCTCACCATGTTATCAGGTGAAGACACTGAACATTTCATTCACTACGAAGGCGTGTTAACGGCGTTCTCAGACATAGTAAGACTTTTTATAACACCACTAAACTTCTCAGGACCGCTTCGTGGCAATGTAAACGCTTTGGCGGCCGCAACAGAAAGTCGACTATGAATTAATAAGCAGTCAGATGACAGATCCATGCTCCTTTAGTAAAGAACTAACTTTTGATGTATCCATAATTTCCCTTTCCGCTTTATTTCGAGTTCCTTGAAACTTTTTCCGAAAGAAAAGAAACTTCATGACAATTATTCCTCACATGGAAACATGATGAGTTGATAATTTATTCAGAATCTTGTCAACCGTTAAAAACTACTCATATTTCAAGCGTACGTCCTTGTTCGTGAAGGCTTAGAGTTACAGCAAGAACCGCCTTTAGTTGGAATAGATTCAGAATCTAAGTAGGCTGTTTAGGTTTTTATGTTGGTAACGCCACGTAGTGCTCTGTATGAAAATCGCTGACTGCGCTGTGTGCAGTCTGTGGCTGGTTGGACTCATTGTTGGAATATTCGCTAGTGTAGTGTTCGGCAGTGGGATGTGAACAGCGTGTAGCGTTGTGCAGTTGAAAGTGAGCCGCCAGCAGTGGTGGATGTGGGGAGAGAGGTGCCAGAGTTTTGAGAGGTTACTATGAACGGACGATCTGGACGTGTGTCCGTCAGAAAAAGGAAATTTATATAGTTGGAGGTCACAAAATTATTAAATTCATTGTTTGTTCATTCATTGTTTGTTCGCTATCAAAATCTTTCACTTGCTAACTATGCCTATCAGTAGTTAGTACCTTCAGTAGTTAGGAACTTTTATTTAGTCGGCAGTATTGGCGCTCGATTTATTGCAGTAGTTCGAGTCTCGAATATTTTTGTGAGGTAAGTGATTCATGAAAGGTCTAAGTTATTGTTAGTGAGGGCCATTCTTTTATAGGGATTATTGAAAGTCAGATTGCGCTGCGCTAAAATATTGTGTCAGTTTAGTGATGATAAGAACAAGTAAAGACAGAACTGTCTGAGTACGTTCAGTTTTGCTCAGCTGTGCTTGAAAATCAAATAACGTTAGAGTTTTCCAGCAGTATCATTCTTTACATACAAAGAGGAAGTTTCGAGAATAACAAATGTCTGGCGACATAAAGACGTGGTCAGCTCGTATGTGCAGTGAGGCTTTGGCCCCTACCTCCTACATAGATCACAAGGCCCCCCCCCCAAAAAAAAAATCGGCAGTTTAGAGAAGTATGGTGCTAGTCAAGCCATAAAAAGTCTGGCCGACGGCACATCGTGACCCGTTCGGTATGAACATCATGTCAGTTCAGCAGCTGCAGTTTCTTCACAGAGAGGTGGGGGGGGGGGGGGGGGGAGGAGGGGGGACTCGTCCTGCTGCAGGCATTTACCACCTTGGAGTAGCAGTTTAGCCGTTCTTCACCTTGAAAAGAACGAAGCAATGTCATTCGCGAACTCTTGCCGGCTGGTTTTCTCGGAGTATCCTGCGCTACGACTGCAAACCAACGGCGCTAAGATTCACAAGATTCACCCCTTTTGTCACCTTGGTCTGTTGTCTTATTCAGTACTGTCTCTCCGTGTACGCAGCTACGGTTGTAAGACCTATGGTTGTAATACATGTATTCTGTGTCGTTTATCAGCGCGCAACGTTGCTGAAGGCTGCCTTCGGCTAAATGTGATGCTTGACTGTTATTTCTACATCTACGTCTACATAGATACTCGGCAGGCCACCGTACGGTGCTTGGCGGAGGGTACCCCATTTCAGATACTCATTTAGTCTTATTAGAGTAGCGATATCCTCCTACCTGTCCAGTCTCACAACAGTCAGGAACAAACTATAAGTAGGAATGTTTTTGACGCTTTACACGGCTGAATATCGGGTGGGAAATCAATTTAAAACCCCGACCGCCCGCTAACACCGCGCCCATTAACAGGGGAAACCTTCGATCATTTTCGCCCCCTGGGTTTGCAAGAGTTCATAAAAACAGCGGGACAGGGTAGCCTCACTTTGGGACTAGATTACTAAGCACACACTATTCCTGTATGACGGACAGCAACGGCGTAAGGTGTGAAGACAGATTTAGATTGTGTGGGAATTTCCTACACGAATCAAGTCACCGATTTAATTTGTTATCACCAATCCATTAGCATTTGCGAGAAGTAGCGAAGTAGCGATGCTCTTCCTAGAAGGAAAATAATTACAGTTACCATTTATTTAAGTAAACATCTAAAGGAAAGGAAACCGTTACCGCTACCCCATAGGTACGAATGTGAGTCGTAAACAATGCAACAGTGGACCATAAGAAAATGGGTTCTTTTGAATGTGGGTTTGGAGAAGGTTACTGGGGATTTCATGGAATGAGAAAGTAAAAAATATATTTTGTGGAAAAAATAAAACCAATAATATCTTTGTAGGCCAAAATACTGTAGATTAAGGTAATTTTGGCTCATCGTGATAACAGGAAAAGCTGTAGTACACGTAAGAACAGATCAGAGACTCAGAAGAAAGGCTAGGAGAAGATGGATAGAGGTCATCAAAGAAAGCAACGGAATGATGATGAAGAATGAGGATCAAAACAACTCCCAGCAGTGCATAGAGGGACGTCATTCATCATTTCACCAGGAGTCAAGAGATGGGTTGGTGGATCATCACACGGACATAACACAGTAGAGAATCTAAATATAGTGGAAGAAAGAGTGGAATTCAGAACTATAGTACTGTTTGATATCTATGTACGGAAACAAAACAGGCGAGAAATAGTAACAGTATACTTAAATGGAGATTACTCGGCCGGAGTGTAGCCAGCCATATCAGTATAGGTGGCACAACCTTGTGCAAGGATATTTGGTCTTTGTTCCAGGTATGATGCATGTTTAACTGAGGAAGAAATAGCTTAGAGCGTAGAGTATTCATTGTAACCCAGTGCATTAGATGTGGAGGTTATGCCGAGACTCATATTAGCGTCAGAGGAAAGTGTAATAAGGGAGCACCAGGCAGTTCACCATCTAGTGGGAGCACAAGTTCCATTAAAAGTCAAGCTGTCATCAACACCACAGAATTTTACTAGGTATTGTTCTGTTGGAAGTGGTATGCAGATACCATTCCCCGACCTTGAAAACAGATCTACTCAGCAGGTTGAAGAGGGTTCTACAGTTTAACGCAGACTCTGAACCACATTACGTGGATCAACAAAAATTGCCAGATGTGAACGAAGTGATCCTGAAGATAAAAATACTAGAACTGTAGACTTCACACAGTATTGCACTAGTGTTTAGAGATATTTTCTTATTTTTCCTTCATTCTATTTGTTCTACCATAGGTTTCAACTGGAGGCTCACCGTCGTGTCCTACTTTGACCATCTTCCTTCATATTTTTGTATGTTCGTCCATTTCTAATGTCGTCCATCATTCCATTTCTCTTCCTACTTCTTCCTCTCATTCCTTCCACTTTTCCCCGCAATAATATTATGTTGGAGTATATATCCCCACCAATATTTTTTCCTGTTTCTGATCACTCCGGGAAATCTTCTTTCTTTCCCTATTGTATCTGTTACTGCTGCATTCATTGTCACTGTACTTCGCCTTAAGCGTTCTTCTCCATAGCCACATTTAAACACCATCTCGATATGTTTATTCTCTCTTCTCATTGTCCTTGATTCACTCCAGTATCACACTTCTCTCCAGACATAATATTTAGCAAATCGTTCCGATAGCTCTATTCGAATTCTTTTAGCTGTTAGTGCCTGCTTCATTTTTTCAAACCCTCTCCTTCTGGTAGAGATCCTCCTCCTTACTTCTTCTGTAGAGCTTCCCTTCCATATCCTTAAATTTTTCAGATATGTAAAAGAATATGTTAACTGGCGCCTCCCTTTGGCTTATTCTCATGACTTTTGTTTTTACTACGCTTATCTTACACTGAAGCGCCAAAGAATCTGGTATAGGCATGCATATACAAATACAGAGTTATGCAAACAGGCACAACATGGTACTGTGGTCGACAAAGCCTCTATAAGACAACAAGTGCCCGGCGCAGTTGTTAGATCGGTTACTGCTGTTCTCATGGCAGATTACGAAGATTTAAGTGAGTTTGAACGTGGTGTGACAGTGGGCGCACGAAAGATGGGACAGAGCATCTCCGAGGTAGCGATGAAGTGCGGATTTTCCCGTGAGACCACATCACGAGTGTACTGTGAATATTAAGAATCCGGTGAAAGCTGGCCGCTGTGGCCGATCAGTTCTAGGCAATTCAGTACGGAACCGCACTGCTGCTACGGTCGCAGGTTCGAATCCTTTCTCGGGCATGGATGTGTGTTATGTCATTAGGTTAGTTAGGTTTAAGCAGTTCTAAGTGTAGGGGACTGATGACCTCAGATGTTAAGTCCCATAGTGCTTAGAGCCATCTGAACCATTTTTGAATCCGGTAAAACATCAAATCTGCGACGTCGCTGCGGACGGAAAAAGATCCTGGAAGAACGGGAGCAACGAAGACTGAAGGGAATCGTTGAACGTGACAGAAGTGCAACCCTTTCGCAAATTTCTGCAGATTCCAATGGTGGCCCATCAACAAGTGTCAGCGTGCGAACCATTCAAGGAAACATCAACGATATGGGCACTGGGAGCCGAAGCCTCATTCGTGTACCCTTTATGACGGCACGACACAAAGATTTATGCCTTGCCTGGGTCAGTCAACATCAGCATTGGACTGTTGATGACTGGAAACATGTTGCCTTGTCAGACGGGTCTTGTTTCCAAGTATATCGAGCGGATGGACGTGTACGGATATGGAGAAAAACTGATGATTCCATGGACTGTTCAAGCTGGTGGAGGCTCTCTAATAATGTGGGGCGTGGGCCGTTGGAGTGACGTGGGACCCCTGATACGTCTAGATACGACTCTGACAGGTGACACGTATGTAAGCATCCTGTCTGATCACCTGCATCCATTCATGTCCATTATGCATTCCGACGGACGTGAACAATTCCAGCAGGATAATGCGACACCCCACAGGTCCAAAATTGCTACAGAGTGGCTCCAGGAACACTGTTCTGAGTTTAAACACTTAAGCTGACCACAAAACTCCTCGGTCATGAACTTTACTGAGTATATCTGGGATACCTTGCAGCGTGCTGTTCAGAAGAGATCTCCACCCCTTCGTAGTCTTACGGATTTATGGACAGCCCTGCTGGATTCCTGGCGTCAGTTGCCTCCAGCACTACTTAAGACATTTGTCGAGTCCATGCCACGTCATGTTGCAGCACTTCTGCGTGCTTTCGGGGGCCCTACGCGATATTAGGCAGGTGTACCAGTGTAATTAAGTAGTCCTCGCTACTTCTCGCAGTGCTCTTCAACAACTGCTATTGTCCCCCTTTTTCTGTCATCACTGTTTGATAATCCGCTTATTTTATAATCTTTATCAGTTCCCCTGTAATTACAATGACTCTTGTGTCGTCTATGGCTTTACCTATCAGTTCTTCTTCAAATACGATGAACAACTTCGGTGGCTGAAAGATTCCTTAGAGGCGTATCCATGAGTAATTTGTCTTGCTGTTAAACTGCTGCTTGCACCCACTGGGAACGTGTAGCCTTCGGCCAATGATTCCTGGTGTCTCCAATTCCAGATGAGGGAAGAACTCGATGATTGATTTTGGTCCAGCGAGACATCATCGACCTTCCTGGACACGTGAATACGAAGCTGGTATGGGGAAATCCACCTTAGTTGCCAGAGTGACCTCTTAACGCACAAGAAGTGTGTTTGATGTGCAACATCACGCTCGCGAATCTTCACCGAATACTGTGTTGAAGAGCATGCTGTATCATAGATGATTATCTGTTACATTTAATGGAGACTAGTTCGAATAACACTCGTAAGTTTTTAGTAAGGTTACGCATACTGACTGACAAAAGAGTGAAGCACCCAGGAGACATTTGCAGACATCGGTATAATTTCGTACACGTACATACCATTGGCGGGTACGCGAAAGTTTAGACTTAAATTTGTCTGTGGCAGGTAGAACGGTCACCAGGGTGGATTAGTGTCGTTTGTATTTAGTGTTCTTACGAGGTTTGGGTGGGCACATAAGGGGCGAGAAAAGCGTCGGATGTCGAGTGAACAACATGGAAAAGCCGTTTAGCAAATATATATATATATATGGTTCAAATGGCTCTGAGCACTATGGGACTTAACATCTATGGTCCTCAGTCCCCTAGAACTTAGAACTACTTAAACCTAACTAACCTAAGGACACCACACAACACCCAGTCATCGCGAGGCAGAGAAAATCCCTGACCCCGCCGGGAATCGAACTCGGAAAACCGGGCGCGGAAAGCGAGAACGCTGCCGCACGACCACGAGCTGCGGACGCCGTTTAGCACCCTAAACCACTAATCATAAGTCATCATCAACGTGTGAGACAGCATTATGAGCGCCTGGTGGAGTTTGAAAGGGACCTGATTGTAGGTCTCCATTTGGCCGTCTGATCGAATGTTACAGTATGAGGTTCTGTAGGGCAATCGGAGGTGACAGTGACCCGATGTTGAACTGCATGATAAAATGGCTCTGAGCACTAAGCGACTTAACTTCTGAGGTCATCAGTCGCCTAGAACTTAGAACTAATTAAACCTAACTAACCCAACGACATCACACACATCCATGCCCGAGGCAGGATTCGAACCTGCGACCGTAGCGGTCGCTCGGTTCCAGACTGCAGCCCCTAGAACCGCACGGCCACTTCGGTCGGCGAACTGCATGATAATGTGAGGGTATCCGCAGTTATCGTCAAGATTTCAGTCGGCCATGTCTGACCGTCACCAGAGAGGATCGCCGTGTTGTCACCAAACATGTGGTAACTTCATCTTCGCCTGCCTTCCGAGAACATGTAATGGAGTCCGTGCGACATCCTGTGTCATCCACCACCATTGTTCGGTGATTAGAAGCAGCCGGTCTAGCAAATTACAGTACCATACGTAGGCTGCCATTAACAACACAGACTGCTGTGTCTGAAGTGGCACCAGGATCAAGAAGCCTAGAGTGCTGTTGTATGGCACTGAGCCACTCTCGAAACCTTACCGGCCAACACAGCGGCAAGCTGGAGAGCGCTCCCTTATTCCAAAGTTTTCGAGGGCACAGCGTTATGATGTGGACAGACGTCGGATATGACTTCAGGTTTGGCTGGCAGCGAGTGAAGGATCTCCGAGGGATCAACGGAACGTCACAGACACCCTGCATTCTCAAGTGTTTCCTCTCATGGGACTGCATCGTGGTGCCACGTTCCAACAGGACAATGCTCGTTCTTACTTTGTGCGTGTCTGAGGTGTTGAAGTACCCCCGGAGCCAGCAAGGTCTTCCCCTGATAGCTGTGTGGAACCAGCTAAGTCACCTTCGTCCCATTGGCAGATCTAGGACGCCTGCCAAATACATCACCACTTCGCTAGGTTGACTCAGGAGAGGATACAGCGGCTTTATGACACCCTTCCCAAGTGTATAAGTGCAAGCATCTTAGCCATAAGGGAAGCGTTGTCATACTGTCTAGTCGGTTCTCAGTGCCAAGTTTTGAGTCGGTTTTGTAATCACTAAAGTAACACCAAATACGTCTACAACTCTTGAAGTTTCATTTGGCTTCCAGCTCCTCTTTTGGGTGCATCACTTTTTGTATCTTGCAATGTATTTTTGTGCTCTCAATGTGGTATCAACGTCCGATACCACACTTGTTAGGGGCTGCAGTTACCCACCGCGGTCCGTATCAGTATCGCTGGTCCCGCGGCTTGTGTCAAGTTTCTAGCGAGCTCCCGTCCTCTCTTGCTCGGGATGTCAAGTAGTAAAGTAGCATAGCCTTCAGCTTATAGGAAGCAACCTCTGACAAGGCGCTTAGTCAAGTATGGCATCAGTGAGGCATCAGTAGATACCTGTTTACAATTATATGTAAGCAACCAAGAAGCATTCTGTACAACCAGTTAAGTACAATGTATATTATTTTTTACCAACGACTTCTAATTATTTTAGTCGTTGCAGATCTAGACCATGCACCCAGCATCTTATTGACGTTACAGACAAACCTGCTGTGATTTATATAGGGTGGTCCATCTGAAGTTTCGGATGACATTATCTCGAAAACTATATATTGGGTGAAAATATTGGGTAAGACAAGTTCGTAATCTCAAAGGGGGACAGCAAATGATACTACACGTGACCCCCAGCTCCCGCCCCCTTGAGTGGGGCGGGGGGCAACTTTTAAATCTTAAATGGAAACCCTCATTTTTATTGCAGATTCGGATTTTCCATAAAAATGTAATTCAGTTTTGTCTGAAATATTTTCTTAAGCCATTGACAGAGGCTCTGAAATCTAGTAAAATTAAAATTGGGGAAGAACTCCGATTTATTTAGAGTGATCCAAGAAGGACGCATCAAATCGATACAAAATGTGCACCAACTCTTTCATTACGCCGAATTAAGCTTTTTTTCTTTTTTTCCAAATATCTCCTACCCGCCACAGTTTTTGATGGAGGGAGGCAGAATGGTCTTAAAATATCGTTGGGGAACGCTTCACAATTGCATTACTCATCCGATTGTGGCGCTACCGTGGCCAAACTGCGAACTATGGCTCAGTATAAAGGCCGGTTCAATGTGATCAGACGTCACTTCACTTTCAAATTGTGAACCGTGAACATCAACTGACGAAAGTAAATTATTCTTTAGCGAAACATGGCTCAGTATCCTCCCACAGAGTTTGTTGATATGATGTTAATTTTAGGTGTTTCCCATATCAATTACGCTGCAGCTGCTCAATTATATGCTGATCGTTTCGCAAACAGACGACATCCGAGCGAAAACATTATTCGAAATTGCACACAACGAGTTCGAAATGGATACATGCACCGTCCACCTCGTCAACGTGAATACAATGAAAATGGCGCTCGTGCCTTACCGTTCTCGCCTGTGTTCAACTGGATCCCCAAATGAGTGGCTGAGCGGTTCAGAGACAGACTGGAATACCGAAATCAACTATTTTGAGGATTTTGAAGGCAGATAAATATCATGCGTATCGTATCACACTGACACAGGCATTAATGCCGAAAGATATGCAAATATGCGTTCATTTCTGCTAATGTGCCTTAGAAATGATAAGAGGTGACAATGACTTTTTTAGATGCGTTTTGTTCACCGATTAACCCACATTCAAAAACAATGGCGAATTAAATCGTCATGATTGTCATTATTGGTCCTCTGTCAACCTACACTTGCACAGACCCGTTGATAATAAACACAAATGGTTGTTAATGGTCTGGTGTGGAATTTTAAACGGTTATTTGATAGGACAGTTTTTTTTTTTTTTGACCGAAATGTTACTGGGGAATCTTATTTACAAATTCTCCGCGATGATTTGTTGGAGCCATAGGAAGATGTTGATTTAGAAACTAGGCAACGAATGTGGTTTGTAACAGGACGGAGCACCTCCCCATTACGCTAAAAATGTGCGGAACATTTACAGTACCCTGGTCGGTGGATAGGACGCGGCGGACCAATTCAGTAGCCTCCACGTTCACCAGACCTAACATCTCTTGATTTTGTCTTGTGGGGTTATTTAAAAAATATTGTTTATGAAAGACATCCCACAACCCAAAACGATATGGAGCAACGCATTCGAAGAGCGTGTGCAGACATACCAAGGGACGTGCTGCTCAAAACTGTGGACAACTTTCGCAGACGATTGACTTAATGCATTGAAGCAAATTGGGATAATTTTCAACAATTTCTCCATGACTAATTTCATTAATTAAGCCAAATTGTGAGAGGCAAGGAGACTCACACTAATGAAGCACTCGAACATGTGAGAGGCAAGGGGACTCACACTAAGGAAGCACCCCAACATGTGAGAGGCAAGGGGACTCACACTAATGAAGCACCCCAACATGTGAGAGGCAAGGGGACTCACACGAAGGAAGCACCCCAACGTGTGAGAGGCAAGGAGACTCACACTAATGAAGCACCCCAACATGTGAGAGCAAGGAGACTCACACTAATGAAGCACCCCAACATGTGAGAGGCAAGGGGACTCACACTAATGAAGCACCCCAACATGTGAGAGGCAAGGGGACTCACACTAATGAAGCACCCCAACATGTGAGAGGCAAGGGGACTCACACTAATGAAGCACCCCAACATGTGAGAGGCAAGGGGACTCACACTAAGGAAGCACCCCAACATGTGAGAGGCAAGGAGACTCACACTAAGGAAGCACCCCAACATGTGAGAGGTAAGGGGACTCACACTAATGAAGCACCCCACGGGAACATCGGTCTACTACGTCCATGTCGTTCCTGGATAACGCTAAAAGTAGGATAGAGTACATTTTGTACAAAAACAGCTTAATTAGGAGCAACGAAAGAATTGGTGCACATTTTTTATCGATTTGATGCGTCTTTCTAGGATAATTCTAAATAAATCAGACTTCTTCCACAATTTTACTTTTGTTTAGATTTCAGTGCCATCTGTCAATGGTTTAAAACATGTTTCGGACAAAACTTGTTTCCTTTTTTATGGAGAATCCGAATCTGCAATAGAAATGTGTGTTTCCATTTAAGATTTAAAAGTTGCCCCTTTGAGCTTACGAACTTGTCTTACCCACTGTTTTTACCCGATTTGTAGTTTTCGAGATAATCTCATCCGAAACTTCAGATGGACCTCCCTGTATGTTTCTGTTTAGTATTGACCACCAGTCAACATTGCCCACGACTCGTTCGTCGTCATCATAACACTCAATATTTTTTTAGTGTTGTAAGTTTTTTTTTTATTATTCATTTTCAGAATTAGTGCTTTTGTTTTGATTATGCTCAGTGGCATATTAACGTTCCACAACTGTAACTGAGCAATGAATCACATTGTACCTCTTTAGGACTGATTTGAAGAGAACGGGCTCGTCGGCGGAAAATCGTATCCAGTTCGTGTTGCAAAGCTAAAGTAGGTTTCTTTGCGATCCATACTCTCTGGACTCTAACGAATGCGAACGCAAGGCTGGAGGTAACGAGACGGCCCCAGTGGCCCTGAACTTGGCAGATGCAAACGTGCCGCCCAAGGACGCGCAGCTCCCCAGCTTCTTCTCTCCAAACGAACCGAGTGAGGTGGCGCAGTGGTTGGCGCACTGGACTCGCATTCGAAAGTACGACGGATCAGTGCGGCCATACAGTTTTAGGTTTACGTGATTTACGGCAAATGCCGGGATAGTTCCCGTGAAAGGACACGGCCGATTCCCTTCCCGTCCGTCCCTGATTCGAGCTTTTTCTCCGTCTCTATTGACCTCGACGCCGTCGAAACGTTAAACACTAATTTTCTTTCTTCTTCCTCTTGAGATATATTCTTGATTTAGAAGCTGCTGGATGGCGCAAGCAGTATCATCAGCGTAACTCACAATAATGAATTTCTACGCCGATTACTTCAAATCGTTTCTATATCTCAGCGAATGTGTTAAAACGTGAAACAAATACTTAACGCATGTTAGCAAACTTGGTTAATAATCGATGCGCTACGCATTAGTGGTAGGCTGTGACACAACTGGTTAACAAGGAATAATGCTCTCACAACTTACGTTAGGACACAGCATAAGAGCAACCCTGCATTTACAGCATTTGAAAATTCCGTAAAGCTTTTCACATATGAAACACAATGAGAGAAAAGTTATGTACAGTTTCAACAGGCAGCAGTCTGCAGTTATTAGAGGCAAACGGTATGAAAGCGAGGCAGTAGTTGGGAAGGGAGAGGGGCAAAGTTGTATCCTTTCTCAATGCGGGGAATTTTGGCCGCCGTATTGCAAGTCCTTTTTAGTTTACGACACTTCGGCGACTTGCGAGTCAATGATGATGAAATGATGATGAAAGACAGACGACACCCAGTAGTCACGAGGCAGAAAAAAATCTCCGACCCCGCCGGGAATCGAACCCGGGACTCCGTGCGTGAAATGCGAGAACGCTACCGCAAGACCACGAGCCGAAATACTTCGCAATTTATACAAAAATCAAGAAGTAAAGAAAACAAACAAGCTATTTGGAACAACAATTAAGTTGTACACATGCTGATGGGGCGATCTAATGCTGCAATTTATAATATCACAAGCAATGATCAGTAGTTGATGTGAAATAGTGTATTTCATGACCAGTTTTCACAGTAACTAGTTTTTCATCCTTACATTCTCAACTCTACAATTTGCAGTAGAATAACGTTGATATAGTGATCTGCATGCTCGTACAACAATTACACAAGGAACCACATTATCTGAATAATAAGAATTACATACCTCACAGAAACTTAATTGCACATCAGTCTCGTCGACATACATAGAAAATGCTCCAATTATAATTATACAACTCCACACTGTAAAGTCAAATATATAAAACTTGCTAAATCAAATATCCAAAGCACCATAAAGGCGTACAGGCGCAAAATCAGGTATATCACTAAAAATGGTGTGTCGACTACAACTCAGGAAGACAGAGCGGTTGAGCTTTAGACGCCATGCTAAATGGTTCAAATGGCTCTGAGCACTATGCGACTTAACTTCTGAGGTCATCAGTCGCCTAGAAGTTAGAACTAATTGAACCTAAATAACCTAAGGACATCACGCACATCCATGCCCGAGGCAGGATTCTAACCTGCGACCGTAGCGGTCGCTAGGCTCCAGACTGTAGCGCCTAGAACCGCACGGCCACTCCGGCCGGCCATGCTAAGTGATTCCAAGCTCGTTCGCCAGGCAGTGCCACCGCATTAAGACAACAACGTGTACATCTACATCTACATGCATACTCCGCTATCCACTATACGGTGCTTGGCTGAGCATCTTCTCTCCCTGTTCCACTCCCAAACAGAACGAGGGAAAAATGACTGCCTATATGCCTCTGTACGAGCCCTAATCTCTCTTATCTTATCTTTGTGGTCTTTCCGCGAAATATAAGTTGGCAGCAGTAAAATTGTACTGCAGTCAGCCTCAAATGCTGGATCACTAAATTTCCTCAGTAGCGATTCACGAAAAGAACGCCTCCTTTCCTCTAGAGACTCCCAACCGAGTTCCTGAAGCATTTCCGTAACACTCGCCTGGTGATCAAACTTACCAATAACAAATCTAGCAGCCCGCCTCTGAATTGCTTCAATGTCCTCCCTCAATCCGACCTGGTAGGGATCCCAAACTCTCGAGCAGTACTTAAGAATAGGTCGTATTAGTGTTTTATACCCCCTCATGAACCATGGACCATGCCGTTGGTGGGGAGGCTTGCGTGCCTCAACGATACAGGTAGCCATACCGTAGGTGCAACCACAATGGAGGGGTATCTGTTCAGAGGCCAGACAAACGTGTGGTTCCTGAAGAGGGCGGCAGCCTTTTCAGTAGTTGCAGGGGCAACATTCTGGATGATTGACTGATCTGGCCCCGTAATACTAACCAAACGGGCTTGCTGTTTTGGTACTGCGAACGGCTGAAAGCAAGGGGAAACTACGGCCGTAATTTTTACCGAGGGCATGCAGCATTACTGTATGATTAAATGATGATGGCGTCCTCTTGGGTAAAATATTCCGGAGGTAAAATAGTCCTCCATTCGGATCTCCGGGCGGGGACTACTCAGGAGGACGTCGTTAACAGGAGAAAGAAAACTGGCGTTCTACGGATCGGAGCGTGGAATGTCAGATCCCTTAATCGGGCAGGTAGGTCAGAAAATTTAAAAAGGGAAATGGATAGGTTAAGGTTAGATATAGTGGGAATTAGTGAAGTTCGGTGGCAGGAGGAACAAGACTTCTGGTCAGGTGAATACAGGGTAATAAATACAAAATCAAATAGGGGTAATGCAGGAGTAGGTTTAATATGGAATAAAAAGACAGGAGAGCGGGTAAGCTACTACAAACAGCATAGTGAACGTATTATTGTGGCCAAGGTAGACACGAAGCCCATGCCTACTACAGTAGTACAAGTTTATATGTCAACTAGCTCTGCAAATGACGAAGAAATTGAAGAAGTGTATGATGAGATAAAAGAAATTATTCAGGTAGTGAAGGGAGACGAAAATTTGATAGTCATAGGTGACTGGAATTCGACAGTAGGAAAACGGAGAGAAGGAAACATAGTAGGTGAATATGGATTGGGGCTAAGAAATGAAAGAGGAAGCCGTCTGGTAGAATTTTGCACAGAGCATAACTTAATCACAGCTAACACTTGGTTTAGGAATCATAAAAGAAGGTTGTATACATGGAAAAATCCTGGAGATACTAAAAGATATCAGATAGATTATATAATGGTAAGACAGAGATTTAGGAACCAGGTTTTAAATTGAAACTTCCTGGCAGATTAAAACTGTGTGCCCGACCGAGACTCGAACTGGGGATCTTTGCCTTTCGCGGGCAAGTGCTCTACCATCTGAGCTACCGAAGCACGACTCACGCCCGGTACTCACAGCTTTACTTCTGCCAGTATCTCGTCTCCTCGTCAGGTTTTAAATTGTAGAACGTTTCCAGGGGTAGATGTGGACTCTAACCACAATCTATTGGTTATGGACTGTAGATTAAAACTGAAGAAATTGCAAAAAGGTGGGAATTTAATGAGATGGGACCTGGAGAAACTGACTAAACCACAGGTTGTACAGAGTTCCAGGGAGAGCATAAGGGAACAATTGACAGGAATGGGGAAAGAAATACAGTAGAAGAAGAATAGGTAGCTCTGCAGGATGAAGTAGTGAAGGCAGCAGAGAATCAAGTAGGTAAAAAGACGAGGGCTGGTAGAAATCCTAGGGTAACAGAACAAATATTGAACTTAACTGATGAAAGGAGAAAATATAAAAATGCAGTAAATGAAGCAGGCAAAAAGGAATACAAACGTCTCAAAAATGAAATCGACAGGAAGTGCAAAATGTGTAAGCAGGCATGGCTAGAGGACAAATGTAAGGATGTAGAGGCTTGTCTCACTAGGGGTAAGATAAATACAGCCTACAGCAAAATTAAAGAGACCTTTGGAGAAAAGAGAGCCACTTGTATGAATATCAAGAGCTCAGACGGAAACCCGTTTCTGAGCAAAGAGGGAAAAGCAGAAAGGTGGAAGGAGTATATAGAGTGTCTATACAAGGGCAATGTACTTGAGGACAATATTATGGAAATGGAAGAGGATGTAGATGAAGATGAAATGGGAGATACGATACTGCGTGAAGAGTTTGACAGAGCACTGAAAGACCTGACTCGAAACAAGGCCCGGGAGTAGACAACATTCCATTAGAAATACTGACAGCCTTGGGAGAGCCAGTCCTGACAAAACTCTACCATCTGGTGAACAAGATGTATGAAACAGGTGAAATACCCGCAGACTTCAAGAAGAATATAATAATTCCAATTCCAAAGAAAGCAGGTGTTGACAGATGTGAAAATTACCGAACTATCAGTTTAATAAGTCACAGCTGCAAAATACTAACACGAATTATTTACAGACGAATGGATAAACTGGTAGAAGCCGACCTCGGGGAAGATCAGTTTGGATTCCGTAGAAATGTTGGAACACGTGAGGCAATACTGACCTTACGACTTATCTTAGAAGGAAGATTAAGGAAAGGCAAACCTACGTTTCTAGCATTTGTAGACTTAGAGAAAGCTTTTGTCAATGTTGACTGGAATACTCTCTTTCACATTTTAAAAGTGGCAAGGGTAAAATACATGGAGCGAAAGGCTATTTACAATTTGTACAGAAACCAGATGGCAGTCATAAGAGTCGAGGGGCATGAAAGGGAAGCAGTGGTTGGGAAGGGAGTGAGACAGGGTTGTAGCCTCTCGCCGATGTTGTTCAATCTGTATATTGAGCAAGCAGTAAAGGAAACAAAAGAGAAATTCGGAGTAGGTATTAAAATCCATGGAGAATAAACAAAAACTTGAAGGTTCGCCGATGACATTGTATTTCTGTCAGAGACAGCAAAGGACTTGGAAGAGTAGTTGAACGGAATGGACAGTGTCTTGAATGGAGGACAAAAGCAAAACGAGGATAATGGAATGTAGTCGAATTAAGTCGGGTGATGCTGAGGGAATTAGATTAGAAAATGAGACACTTAAAGTAGTAAAGGAGTTTTGCTATTTGGAGAGCAAAATAACTGATGATGGTCGAAGTAGAGAGGATATAAAATGTAGACTGGCAATGGCAAGGAAATCGTTTCTGAAGAAGAGAAATTTGTTAACATCGAGTATAGATTTAAGTGTCAGGCAGTCGTTTCTGAAAGTATTTGTATGGAGTGTAGCCATGTATGGAAGTGAAAGATGGACAATAAATAGTTTGGACAAGAAGAGAATAGAAGCTTTTGAAATGTGGTGCTACAGAAGAATGTTGAAGTTTAGGTGGGGAGATCACGTAACTAATGAGGAGGTATTGAATAGGATTAGGGAGAAGAGAAGTTTGTGGAACAACTTGACTAGAAGAAGGGATCGGTTGGTAGGACATGTCCTGAGGCATGAAGGGATCATAAATTTAGCATGGGAGGGCAGCGTGGAGGGTAAAAATCGTAGAGGGAGACGAAGAGATGAATACACTAAGCAGATTCAGAAGGATGTAGGTTGCAGTAGGTACTGGGAGATGAAGGAGCTTGCGCAGGATAGATTAGCATGGAGAGCAGCATCAAACTAGTCTCAGGACTGAAGACCACAACAACAACAGTGTTTTATAAGCGGTCTCCTTTACAGATGAACCACATCTTCCCAAAATTCTACCAATGAACCGAAGACGGCTGTCCGCCTTCCCCACAACTGCCATACATGCTTGTCCCGCTTAATATCGCTCTGCAATGCTACGCCCAAATGTTTAATGGACATGGCTGTGTTAAGCACTACACTACTAATGGAGTATTCAAACATTACAGGATTCTCTTTCCTATTCATCTTTATTAATTTACATTTATCTATATTTTAGTTAGCTGTTCTTGATTATTACGAAGATTGTACTATCCAAATATTTACATAAAAATTTGTAAACCCTGTCACGTAACAAAACTATAGACAGGAACGTAGTTGAAACTGGACAAAACACTGACAAGGCTGACAGCTGTTTTATGAGTAGGGAATATTCTTTGAGAATTCATAACTAATATTATAATATAATATAATAAAAAATAAGAAAAGTAAACAGCTTCCTTGTTTTAATGTCAGTGACCGTGGATATCATTATTATTATTATAACCGTAAGAACAGCATTCGTTACCTGAAAAAGAACCTGAATATGATACTTCCAAGAAAGTTTTCATCTGTCTTCAGGCGTAAGTGTTAAATTTTTCAGCAGTTTATTATCATTCCGTGGTATCAAACGTCCGCTTTTCCGAGTGTTCCGTGACGGGAACTATGGGTATTTCGTCATGAGAGAGTTGAATGCCAGTAGATTCTTTATACGCAGTGTGCTGCTGTTACATGCTACCCCGGTCGCTAAGGTATTTACGTTACAATACACGTCTTTTAAAGCTATATTGGCTTCTTCTGCTTTTTCGTGTTTCTTTGCACCGCAACGGCGCAATATCGCCATGGTTATAAATGAATTTGGCATGGATGGTTTAAAGGGTGTCGAATGCCCTTCTTATCACCATTTCTTTACACCCCTGTGACGAAATATGTACACGTGGAAGTGAGCCATAGTTGTCTAAATGTTTGTGAATCGTGTAACAATACAGCACTTGGGTACTAAAACATATTCGGTATAATTGCATCCGCTCCCACTTTCCATACTAAATATACCTCAGTCCCATTTACGCACAGAAACGTCCCATCCTGCAGCAGTTTTAAAGGAATCAGCCACAAAAGTTGTATAAGCCAGTCTACGAGCTCGTGGCTTAAGTTTGCTACCTGAAGTGCTCTTTAGTCAGTGTTCCTAAAATGGAACCCCTTCTCAGGGGTTTCGCAGTGGCCATTTGCAAAGCTTGAGACGTGTACCCAACGACACGGAACATCGTTCTACACGAAGAAATTATTGTTGGAAATTTTCAAGTTCGTTCAAATCAGACTCAGGTGTCCAGATGTAATCTCTGAATCCCTCATAGCGTAATTTCTGAGTCTCATTCATCTCAAGGTCTGGTAAAAGATGTCATGTTGCGAATATTGCTGTGCCTTTGAGATAATATTGGAGCTACTTTCCATTGCAAATACAGGTAAACCTGTCAGAAGACTGGTGAAGCGTCTGATCCCGGCGGAGGTTCGAGTCCTCCCTCGAGCATGGGTGTGTGTGTTTGTCCTTAGGATAATTTAGGTTAAGTAGTGTAAGCCTAGGGAGTGATGACGTTAGCAGTTAAGTCCCATAAGATTTCACACACATTTAAACTGGTAAAAAATAAATGGGACTTAAAATCTATGGTCATCAGTCCCCTAGAACTTAGAACTACTTAAACCTAGCTAACCTTAGGACAGCACACAACACCCAGTCATCACTAAAAAATAAATAAATGAATAACAAAATTTAAAAAATTCTACGGAGTGATGATGACAATACATCCATACGGGAGCAACTAAGGAATAAGAGACAACATAAAAATTATGATACACGTAGATGCAGAAAATGTTAAGCAGCAAGCGTGGACTGCAGCTGAGGGCGCGGCCACGGTGGAGGTGCCTCACGCAGAGAGGCAGCACGCGGCACGTGGGAGTGCTGTGCGTGCATCGGACGCGTGTCGTGCGTGGGCCAAGAAGCCGCCAAGAGGCAGGCGCGGTGCGTGCGCAGCCGTGGGCGGAGGCGACACGCCCCGCGCGAAGGCTGCGCGCCGCACTCATTCATGCGACGCGGCGAAATTCCTGGCAAGGGCGTCTGCTTGGCCGGCTGCTCACGTAGCCGGCCGTTTCCTGCCCCCCCCCCCCCCCCCCCAGCTGGGAGGGCTCTCGATTCACACCCTGTCACGTCCCTCTCTCGTCTCTAACACGGAGTGAAGCACTTCTCCTGTCGCTGTGAGTCTGGATGGGTGGGGGGGGGGGGGGGGGTGAAACACGAATACTGCGACTGAACTCCTGGTTGCTAAGAGGCACCCATTTTTTTCCACACAAACTTAAATACATACAAAAAGCACAACAATACCGTTAAATAGAGCTAGATATCAGCTACTTACTTTTCAGGTTTCCATATAGTCGTATTTCCACGTAGTTATCAAGATTCCTAGTTTACTTGTACCCACTACGAAGAAAACCCTACTAACAAAAAAATAAAAAATTAAAAACTGAACTACAGGTTTGACCACAGTGTCTCAGTCTACAAAACGTGGTTACACAATCTGTCTCTCGTGGGTCCAAAGTGATGGAACTCAGAAGGTGTTACATCAGGTACTGACATCTGTAAAAAGGGCAGTCACAGAAGTTGCAGAGAAAAACTAAGGTACAGGGAAGGTATCTCCGAAGAAACCATGGGTAACAGAAGAAATACTCCAGTTGATCGACGAAAGAAGGAAGTACAAAAATATTCCGGGAAATTCATATGGTTCAAATGGCTCTAGCACTATGGGACTTAACATCTGAGGTCATCAGTCCCCTAGAACTTAGAACTACTTAAACCTAAATAACCTTCACACACATTCATGCCCGAGGCAGGATTCGAACCTGCGACCGTAGCGGTCGCGCGATCCAGACTGAAGCACCTAGAACCACCGGCCGGCAAGGGAAATTCAGGAACACAGAAATACAAGTCACTTAGGACTTAAATAAATAGGAAGTTCAGGGAAGCTAAGGCGAAATGGTTGAATGAGAAATGTGAAGAAATAGAAAAAGGGATGATTGTTGCAAGGACGGACTCAGCATATAGACAAGTAACAACGATGAGCGGTGAAATTAAAAACAAGGCCTGTGACGTTAAGAGTGCAACGGGAATTGCGCTATTAAATGTAGAGGAGAGAGTAGATAGGTGGGAAGAGTGCACTGAAGGCGTCTACAAGGCGGAACTCCTGACTGATGACGTGGTAGAAGAAGAAACAGGAGTCGACATAGAAGAGATGGGCGATCCAGTATCAGAAGCACAATTTAGAAGTACTTTGGAAGTCTTAAAATCGAATAAGGCTGAAGGAACAGATAACATTCCATCGCAATTCCTAAGATCTTTGGGGGGAAGTGGCAACAGAACGACTATTCTCGTTGGTGAGTAGAATGTATGAGATTGGCGATACACCATTGGAGCTGACGAGCCCGAGAATTATGGCACAATCAACTTAACAGCTCATGCATACAAGTTTACAACAAGAATAGTGTACAGAAGAAAGGAAACGAAAATTGAGGATCTGTTCGATGACTTTCACTTTGGTTTTAGAAAAGGTAAAGGCATCAGACAAGCAATTCTGACATTGCAGTTGATAATGGAAGTATGAACAAAAATCGTGACACATTCATAGGATTTGCTGACCTAGGAAAAGCGTGCGACTACGTAAAATGGCGCAAGGTGTTCGATACCTTTAGGAAAGTAGTGGTAAGCTACAGGGAAAGGCGAGTAATATGCAGCACGTACAAGAACCAACAGGGAACAATAAAAATGGAAGATCAAGAACGAAGTGCACGGACTAAAATGGGAGCTATTCAATCTTTACGCCGAGGAAGCAATGACGGAAATAAAAGTAAGTGGGATTAAAATTGTAGGTGAAAGGATATCAATGGAAAGATTCTCTCATGATATTGTTACCGCCAGTGAATGTGAAAAAGTATGAGATCTGCTGTACAGAATGAACAGTCTAACAAGTACAGAAGGTGGATTGAGAGTAAATAGAATAAAGACTAAAGTAATGAGAATTAGCAGAAATGAGATAAGCGAGACACTTAATATTGTATTTGGTGATCATGAAGTAGATGAAGTTAAGGAATTCAGCTACTTAGGCAGAAAAATAACCCAGCAACGATGACGCAAAAAGCAGACTAGCACTGGCAAAAAGGGTATTCGTGGCCAAGACATATCTGCTAGTATCAAACACAGGTCTAAACTTGAGGAAGAAAATTCTGAGAACTATAGCAAAACTAAACTGGCGAGCAGAGAGACAGGGTTTATACAAGGGCGATGTACTTGAGGACAATATTATGCAAATGGAAGAGGATGTAGATGAAGATGAAATGGGAGATACGATACTGCGTGAAGAGTTTGACAGAGCGCTGAAAGATCTGAGTCGAAACAAGATCCCCGGAGTAGACAACATTCCATTGGAACTACTGACGGCCTTGGGAGAGCCAGTCATGACAAAACTCTACCAGCTAGTGAGCAAGATGTATGAGACAGGCGAAATACCCTCAGACCTCAAGAAGAATATAATAATTCCAATCCCAAAGAAAGTAGGTGCTGACAGATGTGAAAATTAACAAACTATCAGTTTAATAAGTCACAGCTGCAAAATACTAACGCGAATTCTTTACAGACGAATGGAAAAACTGGTAGATGCGGACCTCGGGGAGGATCAGTTTGGATCCCGTAGAAATGTTGGAACACGTGAGGTGATACTGACCTTACGACTTATCTTAGAAGAAGGATTAAGAAAAGGGAAACCTACGTTTCTAGCATTTGTAGAGTTGGAGATAGCTTTTGACAATGTTGACTGGAATACTCTCTTTCAAATTGTGAAGGTGCGAGGGGTAAAGTACAGGGAGCGAAAGGCTATTTACAATTTGTACAGAAACCAGATAGCAGTCATAAGAGTCGAGGGGCATGAAAGGGAAACAGTGGTTGGGAAAGGAGTGAGACAAGGTTGTACCCTCTCCCCGATGTTATTCAATCTGTATATTGAGCAAGCAGTAAAGGAAACAAAAGAAAAATTCGGAGTAGGTATTAAAATCCAAGAAGAAGAAGTAAAAACTGTGAGGTTCGCCGATGACATTGTAATTCTGTCAGAGACAGCAAAGGACCTGGAAGAGCAGTTGAACGGAATGGACAGTGTCTTGAAAGGAGGTAATAAGATGAACATCAACAAAAACAGAACGAGGATAATGGAATGTAGTCAAATTAAATCGGGTGATGCTGAGGGAATTAGATTAGGAAATGAGACACTTAAAGTAGTAAAGGAGTTTTGCTATTTAGGAAGTAAAATAACTGATGATGGTCGAAGTAGAGAGGATATAAAATGTAGACTGGCAATGCAAGGAAAGTACTTCTGCTGAAGAGAAATTTATTAACATCGAGTATAGATTTATGTATCAGGAAGTCGTTTCTGAAAGTATTTGTATGTAGTGTAGCCATGTATGGAAATGAAACATGGACGATAAATAGTTTGGACAAGAAGAGAATAGAAGCTTTCAAAATGTGGTGTTACAGAAGAATGCTGAAGATAAGGTGGATAGTTCACGTAACTAATGAGGAGGTATTGAATGGGATTGGGGAGATGAGAAGTTTGTGGCACAACTTGACTAGAAGAAGGGATCGGTTGGTAGGACATGTTTTGAGGCATCAAGGGATCACAAATTTAGCATTGGAGGGCAGAGTGGAGGGTAAAAATCGTAGAGGGAGACCAAGAGATGAATACACTAAGCAGATTCAGAAGGATGTAGGTTGCAGTAGGTACTGGGAGATGAAGAAGCTTGCACAGGACAGAGTAGCATGGAGAGCTGCATCAAACCAGTCTCAGGACTCAAGACCACAACAAACAACTGTCATGTATGGCCCCCGCGATCACACAGAAGTGCCGCAACACGACGTGGCTTGTCTACTGTAGTGCTGGGAGGAACTGACACTATGAATCCTGCAGGGCTGTCCATAAATCCGTAAAAGTACGAGAGGGTGGAAATCTCTTCAGAATAGCACGTTGCAACGCATCCCAGAATGCTCAATAATGTTCATCCGAGGAGTTTGGTGGCCAGCGGAACTGTTTAAACTTAGAACAGTCTTCCTGGAGCCACTCTGTAGAACTTCTGGACGTTTGGGGTGTCGCACAAGTCCGTTGGAATGCACAATGAACATGAAGGGATGCAGTGATCCGGCATGATGCTTACGTAGTGAGAGTCGTATCTAGCCGTATAAGGGGTCCCATATCACTCCAACTGCACCTGCCCCACACCATTACAGAGCATCCTCCAGCTTGAACGGTCCCCTGCCGACATACACAGTCCATGGGTTCATGAGATTGTCTCTATACCCGTACACGTCCATCCGCTCGATACAATTTGAAACGAGACTCGTCCGACAGGCAACATGGTTGCAGTCATCAGCAGTCCAACGTTGGTGTTGATGGGCCCAACCGAGGTGCAAAGCAAATTTTTACGTGCAGTCATGAAGGGTACACGATGATGTTGAATGGTTCGCACGCTGACACTTGTTGATGGCTCAGCACTGAAATCTGTAGCAATTTGCGGAAGGGTTGCACTTCCGTCACGTTGTATAATTCTATTCAGTCGTCTTTGGTCCCGTTCATGTAGGATTTTTTTCCGGCCGCAGCGATATCGAAGATTGATGTACTACCCTTTTCCTGATAATTACGGTATATTGGTGGAGTGGTCGTACGGGAAAATCCCCACTTCGGAGATGCTGTGCCCCATCGCTCCTGCGCCGACTATAAAACCACGTTCAGATTCACTTAAATCTTGATAACCTGCCATTGTAGCAGCAGTAACCGATCTAACAACTGCTCCTTTTCACTTGTCTTACATAGGCATTGCCGGCCGCAGCGTCATATTCTGCCTGTTTGCATATCTCTCTATTTGAATATGTTTGGCTAGACCAGTTGTTTTGGCTCTTCAGTGTATAATACCGACGAAATAGCAGCTTCCCATAGTCACGATGTAATTATTACAGCGTCACAATGTAATAATAACAGCGTGCGCCCCTCTGCTAGCCACTTCAGTTGTACAGTGACAGGTTACTATGTAAGATTTCCAAGTGAGTGTCACTGGGTATGCAGCTTATAATGATTCTGTAATGTTTTCGCTCTCTTTCTTTGTAAACAAATCGTCTGACGTTGAGAGGGGGGAGGTTCCATATTCCGAGGAGCGTAGGGGACGATGCGGGAGACACTTACCATTGCCTTCCTCCGATGCTAATGGAGACGAATGATGATGATGATTACGATGACACATCAACACCCATTCATCTCGAGGGAGGAAAAATCCCTGACCCCACCGGGAATCGAACCCGGGATACGGTGCGCGGGAAGCGAGAACGCTACCGTAAGACCACTAGCTTTCTGATGTTATAAGACGAAACCAGTTACGTTTTCATATGCTTGCCCTAAGGCTGAAATATAAGACCAAAGCAGCACTTGTTTTGTGTACCCAGCTGTAACTATTGCTTATGCGTTGTTTGAGGCCATGCGCATCTGTTGGCAGTCTATATGATCCTCGAACTGTGTGCCGAGCTGAAAGCTGAAACCACCGATATCGGATCTATCCTCTTCACATGGTAAAACCGTAGAATGGCACCGGCTACACAGGGCACTAAGTTTTTGTTTGATATAATCACATGCGGTATACAAATGGAATCCTCTGTCCCCGTTGATTAGCGCCTCAGTCGTATTTGCACTAACTCATTGATAACGGATTGATGTCATACGAAGACGAGCAATGTGATATCGATGAGGCGAGCTTTCACTACGGACGGCGCTTGGAGTGGTGTTCAGATTTGCAACAGAATCGCATGCGCTGAAGCAATACACATGCAGTGACATCTGGATACCCACTGGAAGGTTCTTAAATGCGGGCGTCCAATGTAGGCTAGTTTGGGCAGTACGCTCCCTAAGACAGCCAGGAGACACTGCATCAGAATACCGTGACAGCAATTCACTGACAATCATCAACCCGTCCGAAAATTCATGGAAAAATCTATTTACAGTATAATTTTTAAATTTTACACGTTGCTCAGCCTTAAATTTATAATTTAGAACAATATTTTCGCGTTTGCACCACCAAATCTAGAGAGCTTAGGAGTCGTTGGTGCTACGATTGTTTACGTGCGACGATCTGTCTGGTAAGGTTCAAATGGCTCTAAGTACTATGGGACTTAACATCTGAGGTCATGAGTCCCCTAGACTTAGAACTACTTAAACATAACTAACCTAAGGACATTACACACAGGCATGCCCGAGGCAGGATTCGAACCTGCGACCGTAGTAGCAACGCCGGCCGCTGTGGCCGAGAGGTTCTGGCGCTTCAGTCCGGAACCGCGCTGCTGCTACACTCGCAGGCTCGAATCCTGTGCATGGATGTATGTGATGTCCTTAGGTTATTTAGGTTTAATTAGTTCTAAGTCTAGGGGACTGATGACCTCAGATGTTAAGTTCCATAGGCCTCAGAGCCACTTGAACCGCTTAAACTCTTAGCACGAACGCGATTCCGGACTGAAGCGCATAGAACCGCTCGGCCACAACGGCCGGCTTTCTGTTAAGGTTAGGACTAAATCCTCCAAGTAACAACTAACGGTTATTGTCCAACGAGACAACGGGCTTGCCGCAGTGAATACACCGGTTCCCGTGAGAGAACCCAAGTTAAGCGCTGTTGGGCGTGGCCGGCGCTTGGATGGGGCCCCTCCAGCCGCCATGCGCTGTTGCCATTTTTCGGGGTGCACCAGGCCTCGTGATGCCAATTGAGGAGCTACTCGACCGAACAGTAGTGGCTTCGGTCAAGAATACCGTCATAACGACCGGGAGAGCGGCGTTCTGACCCCACACCCCTCCTATCCGCATCCTCCTCTGAGGATGACACGGCGGTCGGATGGTCCCTGTAGGCCACTCGTGGCCTGAAGACGGAGTGAGTTATTGTCCAACGAACAACGCTGGCGACCTTAAGATCAACGAGAACCTGTACATAGGTCCGGTCAATTTTCGGACCTCGAGAAGCTCGTGCACCCTCCAGCATCCACGCGCGCCGGACGCTCTCTCACGAGAGAGGCAGTAACTCAGCCACGCGTCACGCACCAGCGCCCCTGGCGGCCGTTGCCGGCGGCAGCCATTACTCGCCGGCGCGGATGGCCCTCGTAAACACTGCCTAATGAAGCAGTAGTCTTCCCGCCAGCCACAGCCGTACCTCTCCGCGAGTCCGCGTAATGGCTGCTGCGGTGACGTCACGACGACGCCCGGGTATTGTCTCCTGGAGAGGCCAAGGTTGAGGTCGCTGCCGTCTCCGGATGTGTACAGCGCCTCAGCTCGGTTCATCAAAAAGATACATCTGATTTCACTTGGGTACATCTTCTACACGAAAGAACATAGGGACTTGAGGTAAATTTTGACTCACACAAAGTTTTTATTTTCAAAAGAACCATCCGATTTTACAACGATAGTACACGCCTCATTGACAAGATAGTCTTTCCCTATCACAATGGAAGCAGGATCACAGGAAAGTGAAACTGGTCTTGTAAATAAGGAAATGTAATTTCGGAAGATGGTGCCCCACAACTAGTAAATACACAGCTGGAAAAGAAATCAGTAAACCCTCTTACAGGTTTGTAATTCACTCGCGATTTATTATTGCAACTGTGAATTGTGGAGTACATGAAATGATTACATCTACAAATCAGTAGCAAAAGCTGTTCTGAGTTACAAGGTGTCGACTGATGCTGCAACAACCAATGCAGGCGCTCACTTTGGCATTAAGTCGATCGTAAATATAGTGAACACTGTCCTGGTATACGTCGTGCCACGCTGGCTCGATTTGTTCAAGCAGTACTGTAACAGTTACAGGTTGACGTGTAGTACGAGTCACTTCTCGTCCCGTAATATTCCACAGGTGTTCGATTGGAGATACTGCTGGCCAGAGAAGTTGCTGCACATCTTGCAGAGCACGTTGAGTGTGCAGTGTGTAAAGGAGCATTATCCTGTTGGAGTAACACATCACCTTCCTGTTGCAAGTACAGCATAAGAACGGGTCTAATAACATTATACTCTTACCGAGAACTAGTTAGCGTCCCCTCCAGAAAAACACGAACGGTGAAAGAGATTTGTAGCTTATAGCACCGCAGACCGTAAGGCGCGGGATGAAGCCCAGGGTGCCTTGGACGAAAGCACGAGACAGTGATCACAAGGTCTACGTCGTACACGCAAATGACCTTCCCTTGGGTGCAGGCAGACTCTCTTTCCATCGCTGAAGAAGACTGTGCGCCATTCCAGCTTCCAAGTGATCCTCTGACGGCGTCAGTTGAGCCGTCCACGTCGATGCTGTGGCGTGAGTGGAGGACGCGCTAGAGGTGAGCGTTCCAGCAGTCCCACAGCTAGTAGCTCGCTCGCAACAATTTGTGTTGATGTGAGATTATTCGTGTTACCACTGATACCAGTCTCGTTGCACAACTGACAGAGCACGTCGAACTTGGGTAGCAATTCTCTGAAAGCATCATCCCGCCACTCTGAACGACATTCTTTGGCCACTTTCAGACCCGCTCAGTTGACTGTACGAAGTGCTGCATTTCTGCAGCATGATTGCCTGATTCCTTCACACGTTAGCACCACACCGAGCCATCTGGCTGTGAACATTGAAGGATAGACACAGGTGGCGCTCTGGTACTTATGCCACACTGTCTGTTGGCAGATGACGTTGAAACCATTGACAGTAGATCTGCTATCCCGCAAGTAGCATATTGCGTCATCGAATCAAAACCGCCGTCGTGTTTCCATATGTAATAATTTATTTATTTCAATAGTGTATTCGAAAAATTTCATTTCGGCACCTTGAGGTACTGATATAAACAGTTTCAGTCGACTGAGCATAATCAGGTTCATAAAAGTATTCACAGCTTCATGTTAGGCGCGATATGACATCACTAAAGTCAGACTATGAATTATACAGTTCTCATATCGTAATATAACTTATGTTACAATTGCACCTTCGTTAACGCTGTGCTTGCAGATGGCTTTTATTATTTAAAAGACGCAGAATGCTTTTGAAATTCCCGAAAAGAATGCGGAAGTACTGTTCACTCGGAATTACGAGACAAGTTATACGAATACATCAACTGAAAAGAGAACATTCTGTTACATACTCGAGATGATTCGAGGTGACATTGAAAGAAAGATAGCAAACGCTCTGCACTGTTTCAACTAAATTGTGCAAAATAGACAGATGCATTAACATTTCAATCATTGTCATTCAGCATACGAATGAGGAGAGACAAACATAATTTTTCGAATAAGATAATCTGACACGCCAAAATAACTGAGAAATGGAAACACCACATTTGCAAATAACCTTTTAAAAAACAAGCACCACACGCTGGACATAAAAACGCTAATAGGCGGAAATAATAATATGTAGACAGTTAATGCCCATTGTGGCGTCGCAACTAGTGCGAGCGCACAGTTTTCTATCAAATATTTACTGTGAAATGTAGACAGACTGTAAAGTAGCCATCAGATTAGCATATGTGCTGTAGCGGGCAGATTACCGGTGTCCGTTCGTCTGACGTCACGACCATATGGCATGTCTGTACCGTGAGAATGTAAGACCTGTGCGCTAACTAGCCGCGTGTATAACGTGGAACTTTCATCTTTAATAACTTCTAACTGAGGAACCTGAGGAAATTAAAAGTTAATATACTAGTTTCTGTTATGAATAAAAATAAGTCATCCAAATTTGAGCTTTGAAACCTGCATATTTTGGAAATTAGAAAAATCTTACAGAAAACGCAAATTTCTACAATTTTCGAGTCTAAATAAATACCATTATGTATAGATCACCTTCAGTGACCATCCAACTATGAAACAAAATCACCTTCCGTGCTTTTGTATTTATTTTGAGAATTTTACTTTTAGAAATTCACCTATAACTTTGTTAAAACCATAAATGTTTTGAATTTTTGTGAACAGTTATTTTATATGAGTAGGTGAGAGTGAATGAGTGTGCCTGAGTGAATGAAAGAGGGACATTCGCCATTCTTTGCAAGTGTATAAAATTTAGGTTGGAACTCGCAAGTGTTCAGACGATGTAACCGTGGGAACAGAGTCGCCAGTGGTTCCCCATCTTAGTGAATGTCGGATGTCCAAGAGTGTATGGTATTGTACAAGCAGCCAGAACGTTCGCGAGTATTTAAATAATTTCTGGAAATAAAGTAAAGTCTAGTTTTCCTTTCGGTTTGTTAAATTATACAGTAAATTTTGTGTAACAAGAAATCATGACGTAAATGATTCAGAAGTCATGACTGGTGCGTGCTAGATTTTGGCGCGAGGCGCACCCAAAGAGTTAATTCTGATTGGCTGTGTGATGTGTGAGCCAATGAGATGCGAGGACGGTTAGCAGACTAGGAGAGTGAGTCGCGAGTGGATGGGGAGTCGCGAAGGAACTGTGATCGAGAAGAGACATGCTTGATGTGTCCTCGCGAATAATGTGTAAAATGAAGTCATAAAACGGCTTCATCGGTTCGGTACTGTGCGATTTGAGACTGGAAGAGTCCAGTAACGCGTAGTGTGAGTTTGAGCGAGTTGTGACTTTTCGTTCCGCGAAAGACGCGAGTAACTTTAATAATTAAAAGCGTGGCGGTACTTCGTAAACTTTTACTAAGTGCTTATGGCGAGCATTAACGTTAAAAAACGAACTATTATTGAACATCGACTGCAAACGTGTATGTTAGAAAATCGTCTGTGTTGCAGTTAAGTAAATTCCGTAACTTTGAAAGCTAATTCTGGCGGGGTTTGAGTGTGGATAGAATTGTGAACTGAACTTTCTTCAAACGTAGATTAGCGGGCTGATGATCAGGCTTAAAGACAATAAAGAGCTTAAATAGAATTACCAACTTCGCGTTCTCGTTTGAGTAAACAATTACTACCATTCCAATAACTCAATTTATTTAGGAAGATTGCTCATAGATTGTATTTCAGCAAACATGTATCGCGGCCTCCGGTGAGCGGCTATTAAATTGCAGTTTCTTCAACACTGCTTTTCTGCAATTTTTCCAGTAGCTGCTATCAGGAGAGGCGAGTGCAGCAACTACCTAAGAAACGAGGTAGGTGGATTTTCTTTCAGGGAAAGGAAACTGCGCGATAAGAGCCTGACCCGTCGCACCATCTACCACAACAACAACAAAAATACACTTCATTAATTTTACGCATAAGATACGCCACCCTTCTAACTTGAACAATTTTTTCGTGTTATAATTTACGCCTAAAATTTTCGATAAAGATTTTGTCTAGTTGTGGGCCGGCCGGGGTGGTCGAGCGGTTTTAGGCGCTACAGTCTGGAACCGCGGGACCGCTACGGTCGCAGGTTCGAATCCTGCCTCGGGCGTGAATGTGTGTGATGTCCTTAGGTTAGTTAGATTTAAGTAGTTCTAAGTTCTAGGAGACTGAAGACAGAAGTCCCATAGTGCTCAGAGACATTTGAACCTGGTTTCCATAAAAGCTGCGACTTCAATCCATAGATTCCGTGCTACCTGCAGGTTATGATATTTTTCATCTTTAAGATGCCACAAACCCTTCTTCCACAGAATAAACTTATGGATTTGTCACACTGTCCGCCGATTTTAATGAAGAAAGCAAGATAATATGAGTTTCACCATAGGTGGACCAAAGTGTCTACGTTCGGGCTATGATATCTGCTACATTGTGACCGCCCCCATAGTTGTGAAGTGATTTTAAAAGATCAGCTTTGTTCGGCCAATGTAGGTGGCCGGTGGAACACGCCGATGTCGGTACCACTGACACGACAGCCTAAGACGCTGAAGTAGTCAGACGAACAATTACTCGGACGGTACACTGCGGGATGTAAAGTTTACAGAGTGGAGGACGCAAGTTACTTCCATAAACCATAACAGGAAATCATATCTTCCGTATGTAGTAGTAGGGGAAATGAGGTAATCAAATGACTGCTCCGTTCATACTAACAAATATGGCGGACGGAGAAAAATATGAAAAACCGCGAGAGATGCATGGTCGAACATAAATGCAGATGTTAGCCAAGCCTACTGTCGTATTTGAGCACGAATGGTATCTGTGCAACGTCCTCAATACGTTGCAAGCGTCAGTCGTTGTCATGACAGAGTTCTGTGTAGTTACGAGTGCAATATGTCGAAGCCAAGTGAATTCGAACGCGAGCAAATTGTAGGTGCTCGTATGGCGGGTATTTCTGTAACCAAGGCAGCCGAAGAGTTTGGTGTTTCAAGCTGCATCGTACCGAAGATTTATAACGTTTACAGAGAAAGTGAGAAAACATCATCCGCTAAGCCACAACGCGGACGAAAACGTTTGTTGATGGATCGTGACAGATGGTCATTGAATAGGGTTGTAACGGAAAGGAAGACGACGACAGCTGGAGAAGTGACTGCACAACTGTACGTCGCACTTGGAAAGTGTGTCAGCACCAAAACAACACTAAGGTCCTGAAGCGGGGAACTGCAGGGCGAGCCGGCCGGTGTGGCCTAGCTCTTCTAGGCGCTACAGTCTGGAACCGCGCGACGGCTACGGTCGCAGGTTCGAATACTGCCTCGGGCATTGGTGTTTGTGATGTCCTTAGGTTAATTAGGATTCAGTAGTTATAAGTTATAGGGGACTGACGACCTTAGAAGTTAAGTCAAATAGTGCTCAGAGCCATTTTGAACCATTTTGAACAGCATGGCGACCTCTAATTCCAAAACCACTCATCGGTGCTGCAAAGAGGAAAACGAGGCGCTGAAGCCATAAAACCTGGACTATTGATCAATACGAGAAAGTCGGGTGTCTTGTTTCACAGTGTTGTCAACGTCTTACCTCCCACGAGCGCAACTTGCCAGGAATTCGGCGATGATGATGTTTGGTTTGTGAGGTGCTCAACTGCGCGGTTATCAGCGCCCGTGCAAAGACCCAATCTTTACACAGTCCAGTCTCGTCACCTGCACGAATGATGATGAAATGATGAGGATAACACAAACACTCAGCGGAGAAAATCCCCAACCCGGCCGGGACTTCGGTGATTATTTGAGCAGTCATATCATGGTATTCCATGAGACTCCAGAGTTACTCTGCAAGATCGCGTTAGCTAAAGATTATGTGACTATTTTGATTGATCAGGACGATCCCACGGTATAATGTGTTTTTCCTAATGGTGGTACTGTCCCTCCTCTTCACACAGCTCGCACCGCAGAGAATTGGTTTCCTGAGCACACACGTGAATCGTCGCACCTCCCGCACGTACCACAGTCACCAGATCTCAACGTTACTGAGCCTTTGTGATTTACTTCCGAGAGCTCTATCCATCTCTATTATCTTTACCTGAACTTGCCACTATTTCGCACGAAGAGTGGTACAAGAAAACCTTCAAAGCCATACAGCACCTGTATTTATACACACATCAAAAGAGTTCTGCATAATCCCGGTTTCCAGAACTCCTGAAGATAGACGTTGACTGTGGATATTGTATCACAGACACAGTCCCTTTGACTGCTCAGAGATGTCACTAAACCCCACCAAAGATGTACACAACCATGCAAGAGAAGCGCCTATTAGATGGAGGGGGTCCGACAGGGGTCCGACAGCCGATGAGTTCCAGTCATTCCACCAGGATGGAGGTACACGGCTCGTGTTGTTTGTAGTTCAACCATGCCTAGACGGTCAATACCGCGGTTCGATAGCGTCCATATTGTTACTTTGTGCCAGGAAGGGCTCTCAACAAGGGAAGTGTCCAGGCGCCTCGGAGTGAACCAAAGCGATTTTTTTCGGACATGGAGAAGATACAGAGAGACAGGAACTGTCAATTACATGCCTCGTTCAGGCCGCCCAAACACTACTACTGCAATGGATGACCGCTCCCTACGGATTATGACTCGGAAGAACCCTGACAGCAACGCTACTATATTGAATAATGCCTTTCGTGCAGCCACAGGACTTCGTGATACGACTCAAACTATGCGCGATAGGCTGCAGGATGCGCAACTTCACTCCTGACGTCCACGGCGAGGTCCATCTGAGCAAACACGTCACCATGCAGTGCGGTACAGATGGGCCCACCAACATGCCGGATGGACCGCTCAGGTTTGGCATCACGTTCTCTTCACCGGTGAATGTTGCATATGCCGTCCACTAGACAATCGTCAGAGACGTGTTTGGAGGCAACCCGGTCAAGCTGAACGCCTCGGACACACTGTCCAGGGAGTGCAACAACGTGGAGGTTCCCTGCTGTTTTGTGGTGGCATTATGTGTGGCCGACGTACTCTGCTGGTGGTCATGGAAGGCGCCGTACGATACGTGAACGCCACCCTCCGACCGACAGAGTAATCATGTCGGAAGCATATTGACTAGGCAATTGCCTTCATGGACGACAATTCGCGCCCCCATCGTGCACATTTTGAGAATGAATTCCTTCAGGGTAACGACTTTGCTCGACTACAGTGGCCAGTATGTTCTCCAGGCATGAACCCTATTAAATATACCTGGGATAGATTGAAAAGGGCTATTTATGGACGACGGGACCCACAAACCATTCTGAGGGATCCACGCCGAATCGCCGTTGAGGAGGGGGACAATCTGGACCAACAGTAACTTGATGAAATTGTGGATAGCATGCCAAGACGAATACAAGCATCCATCCATGCAAGAGGACGTCCTACTGGGTATTAGTGGTACCGGTGTGTGCAGCAATCTGGACCCCCACCTCTGATGTCTCACTTTTATGGTGGTAAAACGTGCAGTGTGTGGTTTTCATGAGCAATAAAAAGGGCGGAATTGATGTTTATGTTGATCTCTATCTCAATTTTCTGTACTGGTTCCGGAACACTCGGAACGGAGGTGATGCATTATTGAAAAGAGACAAAACTTGGAAATTATAAGGGCGGTTTTAGAAAAGGATGTTCTTGTGCTGAACAGATCCTTAAGTTGAAGTCATTATTAAGTCAAATTAAAGTAGCGAATAAACAGTACGTAATTACTTTCGTTGACTTCAAGAAAGCATACGATTCAATGGACAGACATACTCTTATGAGACGTTTGCAGGAAATTGGCCTGGACCAGAAAACTTACAACCTTATCCAAGAGACCCTGAGTGACACTAGATCACAAGTAAAGTTGAGGGGAACACTTTCGGAAAGCTTTGAGATAAAGATAGGAGTTAGACAGGGACATGGACTTTGGCCTCTTCTCTTGAACCATTTTTATTATTATACACCGCGGGAAAAAATTATTACACCTGGAAAAAGGACGTCGATTTCGATCTGATGATGGCATATGCCACCTGGGGGATAGTGGATGTACTAATAATGGTTTCAATATCGTCTGACAACAGATAGTGGCATAGCAACCAGAGTACCATCTGCATGAAACGTTTGACAGGGAACGCTCACAGCCAGAAGGATCGGTGTGGTGCAAAAGTGAGAAGCAAGCAGGCAACCATGCCACAGGGTGCACTCGTGCTTCCTACAGCCAACTGAACGAGTTTGAAAGGTGTCAAACTGTGTCGTTCCGAGCGGGGAGATGGTTTTTTCAGAGAACTGCCATACAAATTTGACGTACTGTGGCCATTGTGCAACGATGCTGCTATCAATGGTTAAGTGAACATTCTCACACCCGTAGACGAAATTCTTGGCGCCCACTCAGCACGGACGCCCGCCAGGATCTTCGTACTGTGAGGGCAGCAGCTATGACGGCACAGGTAAGAGGGCTTGTGATCCCAGACGTGTCAGCACGAACTGTGGCGAACAGGTTTTAGTATGGCACGGACAGCTCTAGTCCGCCTTTCACTCAACCCGACGGGAGGCCCTAGTCACACGGCGTTTCCACTCACGTCATAGTACCGACGAGCACGGAGCGACTGATGCCATCAGAGGATCACTCGGAAAATGGAATGGGGCGCCTTGGTCTTCAGCGACGAAAGCAGATTCTGCCTGCACAAGTGATGGTCGTTTGTCCTTACGATGTAGACCCGGGTAGCGCTGTGTCGTAGACACACCGTTCCCATTCCAGGCGATAACCTAAAACTCTCGTGGCCCTGGAGGGGACGCTAACCAGCGCTCGCTACGCGCAGAATGTTGTTGGACCCATTCTTCTGCAGACGTTGCAACAGGTAAGTGTTGTGTTGCTCCAAGAGTATATTGCTCGCCCATACACTGGCCGTGAAACTCATTGTGCTCTGCAAGAAATGAAGAAATGAAGCAAGTTCCCTGACCAGCACCATCTCCGGTCTTGTCTCCAGCCAAGCACGTGCGGGATATGATGGGACGAGAAGGAACTCGTATTACTTGTCAGTGAACAACTCTTATACTGTAGAACTACGTAAACAGGTCGAACAGACGTGGTGTATGGGGTATCCCAGGACAGAATTCGTCATCTGTACGATCGACAGGAGGCCAGAGTCAGTGCCTCCATTGCAGGTCGAGGCTGCGCCACACGCTGATATGAGTGTTTTGGCGTGGGTCGACACCTGGTATCTCAGAACCGTTTATGCTATCGATGCGTAAATGTAATTATCTAGTCCACATGCACTGTTGCAGCAATAAATTTTGAGTAAGTTGGAAACCTCTTAAACGATGTACTAATGTTTTTCCAGCAGTGTATCTAACTGCGTTGTCTATAACCTTAGGTGACTAACTACGAAATAAAACGTCTGTCATACATTCGTACATTCATGAATGTCCAACTACAGGACGACACAATTTATGTCAGTCAGTCAGCTTTGGACAGCACACAGGCTGCAACTGTTCACTATACATTCTATTATATAACGTGTCGCCCCGCCCGGTCAGCAGTGTAATCTAACGAACTGCTTTTCCTGGAGGGAAGGCGTACCGGTTCCCAGCACGTAACCTCCCAGCGGATTAGTGTCGAGGTCCGGTATTCCGGCCAGTCTGTAGATAGTTTTTAAGGCGGTTTTCCATCTGCCTCGGCGAATGCAGGCTGATTCCCTTTATTCAGCCTCAGTTACACTATGTCGGTGATTGCTGCGCAAACACTTTCTCCACGTACGTGTACGCCATAATTACTCTACCACGCAAACATTGGGGTTACACTCGTCTGGTGTAAGACGTTCCCGGGGGTGTCCACTGGGAGTCTTACCGCACAATAACTCTGGGTGAGTGGACTGCTGTAGCCTGCTGTGGCGAAGTGAACCACTGAGGGCTACGTCGGGGACGAAGCCTCTCCGTCGTTTCTAGGTCCCCAGTTCCATACAATACAATACATATCGTATCTGAAAGTATCAGCTATGTAGTTAGCGAGAAGAATTCCGAGTGAGGTGCTACAGACTAAAAAATATTGTCACGTGTATTTTGAAAATCCTTCGATGAAAATGAGCAACTGCGCTTTGTGGCCAGAACTTACGTTCGATTGTTCATTATTGTACGAGTAAATTCAAAATATTTTTCATAACATGTAAGCTTTCACGGCCGGCGTCTTCATTCATTAAAACTTCCGGGCTGAATTGCCGTGGTCCATATATAAAACTTCTTCTCCTTCCTTGCAAGATGAATTAAGTCATTTGCGAACAGCTTTCAAGAGATATGGGTACACTGCCACGGAAATAGATCGAGCACTCCACCCTAGAAGAAAGGTGTCCGAAAATACACGACCACAACAACCGTCGGGTGGAAAAGTTTTTCTTCCAGTTATTCATAACATCACGGACCGTATTAGTAAAGTTTTAGCCAAGTTTCAAGTGGAGACAATCTTTCGACCTACCAAGAAAATTAGTGAAAGTTTAAGATCGGTGAAAGACGCACGACCCCAAGTGTGTACAAAATTCAGTGTAGCTGTAGCATGGTTTGTATAGGAACAACTAAAAGGAGTGTTAATATCCGCCTAACGGAACACAAAAGGGATTGTAGATTGGGACAGATTGACAAATCAGCTGTATCGGAACACGTTTTCAAAGACGGTGATAACGAAATAAAATTTGGTGAGACAAACGTGATAGCTAGGACCTCACATTGTTATACTCGCATGTATAGAGAAGCTATAGAGATCTACAAGCACGGCAATAATTTTAATAGAAAAGAGGAACTATTAAAACTAGACAAGATATGGTGACTTTGTACCAACGAAGTGACAATCGATTACCTGTAATCGAGAGAGATGTCGCTAGCCAGAGATAGTTTTAAAGTCGAAAGCACGTGACGAATGGTGGCGCCATCTAAGCGCTCTATATAAGCGGGACCTCCAGCGCCTAGCAGCCAGTCGCCGATTCACCTCAGAAGATGTTGCCCGCAGTAGGCAACGAAACGTCAGGAAGGAGAAGAAGTTTTATATATGGACCACGGCAATTCAGCCCGGAAGTTTTAATTAATGATCAAAATATTTTTGTTATACCGTTTTACTGTAGTAAAGTACTCGCGCCGTAGTTACGGGTAACTCGTTTCCCATTCGTTACCGAATCAGACGAATCTACAAGCGCCGGCGTGCTACTTACGTGTTCAGATATTGCGTAAGACGCGATGGCGGTACGCTCACACAATGTGTGCCTATGGTATACGTTAGGATCGTCATGATGGCATCGTTTCATGGTACCCACCACAAAATCTTTTCGATAGTGCACGGTTTGGTCGGCTTACACACACACACACACACACGGGCGCGCAGCAAAATGGATATCCAAACAAGTTTCAGCTAATTGTAGATTACAATTCCAAATACTTTGGTAATTATGATCGCTTTTATATTACAACAGGTCTATTTCGATGATTGCCATCATCAAGTTATCTGTAAGTAAACAGCACATAATTATGGTATGATATTTCTAAATTTATAGGCAATTATTCAATGAATTTCATTATACATTTTTACATGCTTATGATGGGTTTAAAATCCTTGTGATATCGGTGGTCCTGTCACTCTCTATTTGCTTGTTAGTTACCCTTCGTTGGTGTTATTGTATTAATAATGGCTGGTTACCATCTTATATGACACATTACTTTATGTAGTTTTTAGATTATATTCTTTACATAGCTATTTTCGCAACAGCTTGGTTGACACATAATCCAGCAATACTGTGTGGGTAATTGTTACAATGATTCTTGGTGATCTTATGTAGGTATTGATCTTTGCATATCCATATGTCATCGCTGGACACTTTCATTGTATCGGATAGGCTATGTTTACTCCTATGTATTCGTTTGTATTCCATTATATGTGGAACGAACAGTTCTTTCTTGTTATTTATGTGCTATACGTTCTCTTTAGTTTTCAGAGGTGCGTCTGTCTGTCTGCTTGTTGACAGGTTTTCCAGCCATGCTGTATGGTTACAGTATTGTTATACAGTGGTACTGTTTGTTCGAATCTTTACCCTGTTGAGAATTCAGGTATTATGTGATTTTTTTGTGTTTTTATGCGTCATCCATCGTCCTGGTGGACAATTTCAGTAAAGTTTTCTACGTATTGTTTGTGTTTCAGGTCGATTTGCTTGTTTAGTATTTTTTGCAGGTATTGTGTGTACGTACATAGATTTCCATCACTTCCAAAATTTTCATTAGTGGTTCTTCCCCTATATTATACAGCGCGCATTCTTCTGTCTTTAGATGGTGAAAAGTGTAGATGAAGTTTTTTAGCTGTCTCTGACGTGTTCTTGGTGCCTAACGGTAAGGTTTCTATCCGTCTGATCTACGCGGAATTTATCACATTCTTTGCATGGTTTTATCATGTTCCTGTGTTCTAGTATAGTTATGATTTTGTTTTACCCGACTGAATTCGTGATCTAAGGTTGTGTTTTATGAAGCATGCTAATCTTGCATTTGTGGTTTTTAGTAGTGTATAGCTACGTAGTTGATGTATTTGAAAATTTTGACTTTGTTGGCATTTCTCTGATGAGTGTTATTCCTGCTTCTTTAGGGGTTTATTGTATAGAGTGTAATGACTTGCTCGTGCCACGTGCCATATATTATAGGATTTTAGGTTCTTTTTGTATCGTGTCTTGCTGTACTGGTAAGTTTATTATCCTCTTAATCATGACGTGAAAGTAGACGTATTTATGCGCTTTTCGGTGGCATGAATTTCCATTAATAACGTTATCAATTGCAGTGGGCGTAAGCTAAATTTCAAATTTGTGTATGTTGGTAGTTTTTCGGTGGCTAGGTCGAG
The DNA here is from genome assembly GCF_023897955.1 of Schistocerca gregaria. Taxonomy (NCBI): domain Eukaryota; kingdom Metazoa; phylum Arthropoda; class Insecta; order Orthoptera; family Acrididae; genus Schistocerca; species Schistocerca gregaria. The sequence continues at coordinate 1,158,042,436 of NC_064920.1, read as the reverse complement.
GAAATTTATTGCTTTATTGTTTTCTGCTTCTGCTATAAACTTCATTTTAGGTTACAGTGAACTCTGTGCCCTATGTATTCGTTGGATGTCTATTGTCTCCATCTACATTGACGGAAAAAAAATCGCAACACCAAGAATTAGTTAATTAATGTAAAGCAACGGAATATCGGAAACATCTGTGTCTAGGCAATATATTTATGTGATTAACATTGCAAGGTCACATGATGTAAGCGCGAAAAAAGTCATTGCAAATGTAAATTGGTGGCTGAATGCAAGCAATCAAATTTACATGTTTTGTGGTGTACAGATGTTGGTTACCAGTTTGTGGGATGGAGTTCCATGCCTGTTGAACTTGGTCGGGCAATAGAGGGACGGTTATTGATGATTGTAGGTGATGTTGGAGTTATCGTCCGATGATGTCCCATAAGTGCCCAATTGGAGACATATTTGGTGATCGAGCAGGCTAAGGCTACGAGTCGATACTGTGTAGAGCAGGTTGGGTCACAACGACGGTATGTGGGCGAGCGTTATCTTGTTGGAAAGCACTCCCTGGACTGCTGTTCACGAATGGCACTACAAAAGGTCGAATAACCAATTCACATACAAATCGGGAGTTGGAGTGCATGGGATAACCAAGAGAGTGTTCCTGCTGTCGTACGAAATCGCTCCCCAGAACATAATTCCAGGTGTAGGTCCAGCATGTATAGTACGCAGACAGAATGGTTTCTCACTAACACACGGCCATCACTCGCACCAAGACAGACTCAGCTTTCACCAGTAAACACAAAGGACCTCCACCTTGTTCTCCAGTGAGCCCTCGCTTGGCACTACTGAAGTCGCAAATGGCTATAGTTTGGGTCTGTGGCGTCTTGCTTGGAACTGTCCTTGAAGTAACAAATTTGTGACAGTTTGTTGCGTCACCGCGGTGCCAATAGCTGCTCAAATACCTGCTGCAAATGCAGTACGATGCGCAGGAGCCATACGCTGTACACGATGGTCTTCCCTTTTGGTAGATCCACGTGGCCGTCCGGAGCCCGGTCTTCTTGCGACTTCACATTTGTTCATGAGACCCAGAAAATATTAGATACAGGCTCCCAGGTAAATGCCATTTTCCTTGACTTCCGGAAGGCGCTCGATACAGTTCCGCACTGTCACCTGCTGTGTGGCTGGATTGAAGAGTTTTTAGCAAACAGAACACAGCATGTTATTCTCAATGGAGAGACGTCTACAGACAAAGTAACCTCTGGCGTGCGACAGGGGAGTGTTGTGGAACCATTGCTTTTCACAATATATATAAAAGACCCAGTAGATAGTGTCGGAAGTTCCATGCGGCTTTTCGCGGATGATGCTGTAGTATACAGAGAAGTTGCAGCATTAGAAGATTGCAGCGAAATGCAGGAAGATCTGCAGCGGATAGGCACTTGATGCAGGGAGTGGCAACTGACCCTTAACATAGACAAATGTATATTTCGAATACATAGAAAGAAGGATTCTTTGTTGTATGATAATATGATAGCGGAACAAACACTGGTAGCAGTTACTTCTGTATAATATCTGGGAGTATGCGTGCGGAACGATTTGAAGTGGAATGATTATACAAAATTAATTCTTGGTAAGGCGGGTACCAGGTTAAGATCCATTGGGAGAATACTTAGAAAATGTAGTCCATCAACAAAGGAGGTGGCTTACAAAACACTCGTTCGACCTATACTTGAGTATTGCTCATCATTGTGGGACCCGTACCAGGTCGGGTTGACAGAGGAGATAGAGAAGATCCAAAGATGAGCGGCGCGTTTCGTCACAGGGTTATTTGGTAAACGTGATAGCGTTACGGAGATGTTTAGCAAACTCAAGTGGCAGGCTCTGCAAGAGAGGCGTTCTGCATCGCGGTGTAGCTTGTTGTCCAGGTTTCCAGAGTGTGCGTTTCTGGATGAGGTATCTAATATATTGCTTCCCCGTACTTATACCTCCCGTTGAAATCACGAATGTAAAATTAGAGAGATTGAAGCGCGCACGCAGGCTTTCCTGCAGTCGTTCTTCCCGCGAACCAAACGCGACTGGAACAGAAAATGGAGGTAATGACACTGGCGCGTAAGGTGCCGTCCGCCACACACCGTTGGGTGGCTTGCGGAGTATAAATGTAGATGTAGACGTAGACCATCGCTGACAGCTATCACGTACAACGGCTACATACCTGCCAAGTCTTTTTGCAATATCGGACAATGAACATCCAGCCTATCGCAGTCTAATTACGCGACCTCGTTCAGACTCACTGATGTGTTGATAACGGCGTGTTCGTCGCCTTAAAGGCATTGTTGACTGACATCAACTCATCACGTTGGGTCTCAAAGGTGAATACGCTCACGACCGTTACAGCGTGTACTGAAAGCAAACCTGATTTGCATTCTCATAGTGGCTATACTGTTGCCACTCTTAAGCAACAGGCGCTAGATTTGGACCTATATATCTTTCTGATATAGAAACGTGGCTACCAAATTTCGTTTATGTCGCACAAATCCTTTTTGGCTTTGCAATTTTTTTCCAAATTTTTAAACATGCCTGAAGCGGCAACTGTTGAAAATCTTCACGGTAAACTATAACAGCCAAACAGTTGCAGTATAAAGATTTATTGAAATCCTTGACCATTGTTTCGGTATATGCAAATATACCGTCATCAGAAGCAAAAATACACTAAACTGCAGGATATGATTTTAGTGTATTTTTGCTTCTGATGAAGGTACATTTAGATATACCGAATCCGTAGTCAAGGATTTCAATAAATCTTTATTCTGCAACAGTCTGGCTGTTATTTTTTACCGTGACGATTTTTTCCGTTAGTCTATTAGTCTATTAGAATACTGAAGATAAGGTGGATAGATCACGTAACTAATGAGGAGGTATTGAATAGGATTGGGGAGAAGAGAAGTTTGTGGCACAACTTGACTAGAAGAAGGGATCGGTTGGTAGGACATGTTTTGAGGCATCAAGGGATCACAAATTTAGCGTTGGAGGGCAGCGTGGAGGGTAAAAATCGTAGAGGGAGACCGAGAGATAAGTACACTAAGCAGATTCAGAAGGATGTAGGTTGCAGTAGGTACTGGGAGATGAAGCAGCTTGCACAGGATAGAGTAGCATGGAGAGCTGCATCAAACCAGTCTCAGGACTGAAGACAACAACAACAACAACAACAGTCTATTAGCATTAGTGTATCATCAACATCTCTATAATAATATACGATTTTTTAATGAATGTGTTTGTGTTACTGAGAATTTTTTGTAGCACATTTAAGAATATATCCAGAATTTTCCAGCTATGCAGCATGCTTCGGCCACTCCGTATGCTTTTGTGTAAATTGTGCTAAATTGAAAGTAGTTTTGATGTAATAATAATTGTAGTAGTCGTATAATTTCGTAGGTGTCTGTTCTGGAAGTAGTAGCTTATTCGCATTTATGGTGACCGTTTCATAAATCAGGATATAAGTGTAGAGATTTGCAACATCAAACGATAGGAATTTTCCTTTTGTTGTCTTTTAATTTTCGTGCTAGCGATCTTGACATTCTTACTACAGTATGTATTTTTTATCATACGCATTGAATTTTGTTAGAGTGTTGTTTAATTTTTGCTGATGAGTTGGTAGGGCTGTCTATGCTATCTTCCATTGGGCAGATCACAATGTTTAATTCCATTTGTAATTGAATACAAACGAATACGTAGGACTAAACACAGCCCATATCGAAATCTGTCTAGAACTGAGTACAATAACAGAACTTAGCGATGCCCAATGGACATGCAGAGATCAATATCTACATAACCGCACTGATAGACATACTACATAATATCGTTGGATTCTCTGCCAAACAACTTGTCACGAAAATACTGATGTAAAAAATATAATCTCAGATAAGCTGATAACCAAACGTTGTTACTAAGATAACACCAACAGAAGCAAATATACAGAGGCTGAACCACCGATATCGTTTAGATATTCAAAACAATTAGCTGTATGTAAAAATCTACAACAATAAAATCCATTTAATAATAACCAATAAAATTATGTACTATTTGCTCACAAATAACCTGATGATGGCAATTCAGCCGAAATAGGCCTATTGTAAAATAAAAGTAATGAAACTTGCACCGTACTTGGAATTATATATTATACATTGCCCTTAAGAAATATGTACCACCCAGAGGGACAAAAAGAATATAATTACACAAAGTTTCAGTTTACTTTATGCTAACGGAAAGGCCATTTTGATAGCCAAAGTAACGAAAAATTCCAAATATGATTCTAAAAAAATCGCTCAAAGCAAAAGGTATTAGACGGTTAAGTTATGGCTGTAAGAGATTTAAACGATGCGTAGATATGGCGGACACTGATATAAAACAAAATGAAAGGAAGAGGCAATAAATCCATACGTTAAATGAGTATGGTGGAGAACTGCTTTCTAGCACTGCGCTTCGGTGCGTTTGCATATACTTGCATTTTAACTGGACGCCTCTTTACTTCAATAACTTATCACCAGAACGGTGAATCGTTAACTTATAATTACTTTTTCCAAGAGATATATAGCTCAGTAATGTCCAATAGCTTGTCAGGTTTCTGAGTGGCGTATGTTGAGTCGTTAAGAGATACACGAATTTACAGATTCATCGCACGTACTCAGGAGGTCGTTTGGTGTGAGGCGTCGAATAGACTCGAAAGTTTTATAATCCAGTGGAAATTAACATTACCCCTAATCAACCGTCGTAATTTTTAGTATTGTAAAAGGTGTACAGCCACTTTTCAAAGGGTTTCTTCGGGTTATGTCAAAACTGACAATATAAAAGTTACTCCTCAACGAATCATAACTTCATCAGGCAGTTCTGCAGGTTATAATAAGCCACCAAAAATAATGTCACAATTAACGGTGGCTCCAAACAGTTTGCGTAAGAAACAGAGGACTCTAATCGGATATTTTCAGTGAATGCATCTATAATATATCGTTTTATTTCGAACCATTTTCCGAGAGTTTCATATCTTTGCTTGTTTGCCGAGTTAGATTCCAGAGAAGCTTGTGCGCCAAGTTCAGACGTCACTGCAGTCGTTTTAGTTCTAATTGCTGAATATAGGACATTATATAAAGAATACTGGCCATTTTAAAAGCCCACTTCTGCATTAGAGTTTGTGGAAACTATTAGTCAGCTTCCTTCTTGACAAAATATTACTGTTAATTATAGTTATACGAAACACAAAACAAAGGGACTGTAATTTCACTATAATAATCATTAAAGGTGTTGTTATACATAACTATACGTGTTTGTTATTTCCTGGGATATTTAATATCTGCCGCACAAAGTGCCTTGTTATTACTCATAGCGAATACAAGCTGCATGGAAAGCAGCAGTCACTTTAAATCAAAGGGCGTGTTGCACCAGAATTACTGTGTGTACGGAATGCGATTTGAATACATCTTCACCTGCTTCATCTGTTGTAACATTTTGCGACAAGTATCTCATTCGTCTTTTGCTCGTTCAGCTCAGTTTTCAGTGTTTTAAGTAGGGCTGTGTTAGAGCACGACTTGAAGTTTACGAACAGTTTAAGTCACACGTTGTGAAATCTCGGGTTCTGATGGATCTTTAGATCTGCCGGCGATCTAGCGACTTTTGTTGCTACGATATCTACCACGTGCCTTAGCGTTTGTTTGACACTGTGGATTTTAATAATAAAAATATCCATAAATCACGGGATAAAAGCCTTCCATGGTGTATGTCATATGTAAGAACATCAACCATTCAGTAAATAAGAGTTTGCAACCTTGTTTCTGTCAAGTTCTCGAGCTGGTGCTATCTCCCAAGATGAGCACTGCCGCTGTAATTTACTCTCGCGGTGGAAATTACAGCCAGTTTACCACTACATACTTCGCTTGTTAGGCGTTTACTTTTTCATTTATTTTATTCCATGCTTCACTTGAAAATAATACTCTCTGCTCGTCCGAATGTTCATTAGGGTATCGTGCAGAAATATGAAGAAAAGCGGACGATGTTTTCCTTTATATATCACAAACATATATGGTTAAAATCAGATACGAAATCGTATGTAAACACCGACCTTCCGTTTGTCTTGAAGGTAAAGTGTGAAAAATTTTATCAAGATCGGGATAAAAACGTAGATTTGTATGAATTACCAACAAACAAACGAAGGGACACTCTTCTTTACATGAATATGTTACAATGAAAGCACCACTGAATGAAAGAACGTATTTAAACAAAGTTGCAAAATGCCAGCTTTCATAATCTTATCTGATCGGCCGGAAATCAGAGTAAGAATAAAGACTGTTTTACGAACCTCACACGAGTAGCTTTCTAGACCAATTTTATTCAATTAAGAACTAGAATAGGAAGAATTTTGCCACGTGCCATTAGTCACTGGATGAGATATGCATTAGTTTCGGACTGGTACTGATACTTTAAGTAAGGGGCACAACTACCTCTACTCTTGTAATGTTTCCTGGCAACAAACGTTATAGATTAATGTTCACAACAGAATATTTCAGGCGATTCGAGGTCCTGAATAGACAATAATGTCGGGGCAAGTTGTAAACGACCTAATTTCAAACGAGCATATTTTATCTACTTAAATCATCTCTCACACACTTTCACCACACTTTGGCAGATGCTACCAGGGAGGGGTCCGTAACAGAACCAGCAGCACTGAACGGAATAATTTTCCCGCGCACAGCTGATACGACGTGTAAGCGTGGTCCTGCGCTACGCTGCTATGGCGAAATTTGCTGGCCTGATTAAGGTCCACCTCTCATTCCGCAGGACTCCAAAACGGATAAATCTGATACCCAGTTACTCTTATACAAACTGATGAAGCCCCAAAAGGTTAAAATGCGTTATTGAAATAAATAACTTTGTAAACCAGACTGTATTTCAATCTGAAACAACTAATTAAGTAAAAAATCTTTTTACTATAACACATTTTTAAAACGGACTAAAAAATATAAAATAGGCCCTTATAGATCCCGAATCACAGACACATAATTTTGAAACTTGGTGGTAGCGCATTTTTGATGGCTATGAATGTACTTCTGAGACTTATAACGAAAAACGTGGAGCGCATGTAGTAGGAAAGGTAAATATTCATGCATCAATCATGTATTACATGCCCCCCACGTTTTTCGTTATAGATCTTGCAAGTATTTTCATAATGATTAAAAATTCACCATGACAGATTTGCAGAATTATTTGTTTGCTGTTTGTAATTTGTCTGAGCTAAGAGAAATTATTTTATACATTTTAGCCTGTCTTAAAAACGTGTTATACTATTTTTTATTTAAATAATTATGTTCTGCTTTTTAGCCTTGTTTGTGTGAAATTGTTCAGTGGATTATAACCATTTTGATCGCATTATGTGGGAGATATGTGTTATTTTTAAGGTTTACTTCATTGTCTTTTCGCCCGTTCATATCTGAAACACAATAGTGTTACACCTATCTACTAATACTACATCAATATATTTAATTACTATTTTGCTAAAAAACAAAAAAGCAAAAAGAGAAACAAAGTAGACTCCACCACGCAGTATTCAAAAGAGCGAGTTAAATATATTGTCTTCCAATTCTGAGTTATGTTGAAAGTTCCACATCTCTAGCTCGATGGAAATTTAGCTTGAAATCAATTGCAAAATTTGTACACAACAGACAAGCAGACAATAAAGCGCCCTTACCAAAACGTGTTAAAAAGAAAAAACTGGCGCAATGAAATGTAGTCGAATTAAATCAGGCGATGATGAGAGAATTAGATTAGAAAATGAGATTCTAAAAGTAATAGATGTGTTTTGCTATTTGGGCAGGAAAATAAGCGATGAATACTGAAGCAGAGAGGATATAAAGTCCAGATTGGCAATGGCAAGAATAGCACTCATGCAGTAAAACTTTAGTAGCATGCATTACATCGTAATTTATTACTCCTGTATTACTAATCTATGCGCAACACATTTTTCAGACAGTACCAATTTATACTACTCAAAGTACCTGCAAAATTATATCATTGAACGATACAGATGTCAAGAGATGTGACACCATAAACACTGAGATGCGTGAAAAATTTACCTTTCTTAAAACTGAGCTATATTATATATGAGAGTCAAATTCTTCAAAGAATTCGGGGTGGCGGAAGGAGACTAGTTCAGAATACAAAGCCATAGGAAGTAGAAGAAAGACTGAGTTCATTTAGAATCCGCTAGTTGAATCAGAACTAAATAAATTATGAGGGAAACACATACCAATTAATGATTTTATACATTTACAGTTTCAACTATAGGTGTCTCTACACTATTCTCGGAGTATTATAATCACGGAGTTGCTTCCACAGTTTTTCATCTTAAAATACAAATCCAACAACATAACTGTAACAGATATACCCATGTTTTACTTAATAACATTTCACAGTGTGCTTTAAACAGGATGATTGTTCTTCTGTTCTGTCCTCACAGCACTATTGTGCACTCACCGTTAGAACTTGAAAGAAAATTACTGTCATCACAATCACGTTAGAAGGCAGTAAGAATACAGATTGCTCGTGTTAAAGTAATTGCATAACTACAGGGCTCCGATGTCAATTAATACAAAATTTGAATAAAACACGCAGGTATAAGGAAAGCAGCTCGAACAGAAAGGTTTAGGTGTTCGGGAGAGGAATAGTAGAGAGATAGTATGATTGTGGTTCGATGAACCCTCTGCCAAGCACTTAAATGTGAATTGCAGAGTAGTCATGTAGATGTAGATGTAGAATATGTTAATGATAAATCGTTGTTACAAATGGTTATTTTTGCTTTTTTAAATAAAATACGTAGGTTTTGCTCCCCGTTTTCTTAGCAACCACACAATTTTAGAAAGTTCATTATTTGATATTATGTTTGTTAGCAATGCTATAGGGCCCTCAACCAATTTTTTAAATTAAGAGAAAAGAAACCTCAATAATTTCCTCAGCTTCTATTTACTAATTTTCAATGAACAAGACGAAAAGTAGTAGGGCCTGACAGTTGAGTCATATATCAAATTTAGCAAGAAGGAATTACAATAAGGGGACACTACATCTCTGCACATTACTCTCTGCGACCAGTATAAGTATCAACAAAGCCATCTCGAATCGTACGCAAAGCAGCAAATTATTTATTACACCACGCAATTTTCGAACGTTATTCATCATCTGGAAGTACCAAAAACCTTGATCTCACACAAAACAATCATGTAGACATTTTCGTATAACAACGTGGAACAAATAGCCGTGCACTTATGGACAGAAAACCAGTTTTGCTACATACAAGTATTCATATCTATTTATTTATGCAAAGCTGTACTGAACACTGCATATACAGCATAAGCTAATATGATATGTGTTAAGTAATAAATCAAATGAGTATCCACGTCAACACCATAGCAAAGCATAGTTTCACTCACTTTGGAATGTGGGTACTGTTTCAGCTAGTTTTCAGTACTTTTTGTTAGCTTAAGCTGCTAAATTTCCGGAGATGCTTGCATGAGTCTGTCGATGCTACATCTTGCGTGACCATCTTTGATCCCATGTACATCAGGATGACAGAAACGTTTCGCAGAGTTCTTTGGAGAGGTGATCAATCATTGCTTCGTCAGCGAAAATTTAAAAGGGCCGGGTGTTTAGTTTAACACTGGTGGTGGACTATCGGAGCTCGGCGGTCACAAATCTAGACGGTGCCACGTGCTGCCTTAACTGGTGATGTTGTTCTCGATATTATATTTTCCTGCATGGAATTTATTCAGCTCAAGATGTTTCTTTCCGCATGGTAACTTCAATCATTTGATTTACGGCTCTCATGGACTGGAATTCGGCTTATCGCGGACGGTTTTGAACTGGAGCACCAGACCAGATGTGAGGAAACGCAAATCAGAACATCGTAATTATTTTTTTTTTACAAAAAAATCGCGAAGTGAACTGTTTGATAATCTAAAACTAAGAAAACTGTATCGTTATACATCCCACTGATGATGCCTTAGAAAACAGGAGAAGGCGAAACGCATATGGGATAAATGAAGTAACTAGCAGCAGGAAAAGGCAGTTTTATTTAAAAAAAACAAGTTTCTATTTAACTGTACTTTCCTCTCTAGATACTTTGCATGAGTGTCTGAGCGGCTAAATGTTTTGATCACCTATAACACAAGCCAACGAAAAAAAATTTTTAACAACCTTTTTTTTTACTTTGATAGCTGATCTTTATAGATTTTTGTGAGCTGAATCCAAATCTAGACTTCGTTTTTTGTATCACCCATAGTTCTCGAACAATTTTCTTTTTATTATGTTGTTGTTGTGGTCTTCAGTCCTGAGACTTGTTTGGTGTAGCTCTCCATGCTAGTCTATCCTGTGCAAGCTTCTTCATCTCCTAGTACCTACTGCAACCTACATCCTTATGAATCTGCTTAGTGTATTCATCTCTTGGTCTCCCTCTACGATTTTTGCCCTCCACGCTGCCCTCCAATGCTACATTTGTGATCCCTTGATGCCTCGGGACATGTCTTACCAACCGATCCCTTCTTCTCCCCAATCCTATCCAGTACCTCCTCACTAGTTACGTGATCTACCCATATACTCTTCAGTATTCTTCTGTAGCACCACATTTCGAAAGCTTCTATTCTCCTCTTGTCCAAACTATTTATTGTCCATGTTTCACTTCCATACATGGCTACACTCCATACAAATACTTTCAGGAACGACTTCCTGACATTTAAATCTATACTCGATGTTAACAAATTTCTCTTCTTCAGAAACACTTTCCTTGCCATTGCCAATCTACATTTTATATCCTCTCTACTTCGACCATCATCCGTTATTTTGCTCCCAAAATAGCAAACCTCCTTTACTACTTTAACCGTCTCATTTCTTAATCTAATTCCCTCAGCATCACCCGACTTAATTAGATTATATTACATTATCCTCGTTTTCCTTTCGTTGATGTTCATCTTATACCCTCCTTTCAATACACTGTCCATTCCGTTCAACTGCTCTTCCAAGTCCTTTGCCGTCTCTGACAGAATTACAATGTCATCGGCGAACCTCAAAGTTTTTATTTCTTCTCCCTGGATTTTTATACCTACTCCAAATTTTTCTTTTGTTTCCTTTACTGCTTGCTCAATATACAGATTGAATAACATCGGGGAGAGGCTACAACCCTGTCTCACTCCGTTCCCAACCACTGCTTCCCTTTCATGCCCCTCGACTCTTATAACTGCCATCTGGTTTCTGTACAAATTACAAATAGCCTTTCGCTCCCTGTATTTTACCCCTGCCACCTTTAGAATTTGAAAGAGAGTATTCCTTTTTATTATATAGTATAAAAATCCTGTGCTATACCGTAAATAGGGAATTAATGAAACGCTTTGTTACAACATAAGCATAGTTTCTATTTACAGTAACTTACTTAAAACATTGAAATGTGTTAATAGAGGTTTCACTAGTCAGCTGCAATTGGTTTGTATTTTCTTTCTCTTCTTTCTTTGAAGTGTCTTTTGTAGCTTTTTCTACGATGAGTTGCCTGCTGAACTTCTTGGTTAAGTGACCAACAGTAATCTACCAACATATTTTTCCATCACTAGTTTTGGATGAATCAATAGTCTCCAATCTTCCTTTTTGTATTCAATACGAAACCCATTCATCAGATCAGGAAAGTCTGAGCAGTACACTAAATCACCTTCTTGTTGAAAAAACTTGGAAAATTGTTGCTTTCTCTTTTTATACTAGTATATGCTGGTTCCGACTGCCAATAAGTTGTTTCTTTTTTATCTAGAGCCAAGCAATTGAGCTTTTTCTTTCGTTGAGCCCAGATCCCTAAACAGATCGGTCTGAGTAAACAATTTGGGCTCTAGACTTCCTGAATTACAATGGAATTAATCGTCATCTGGTTCATCTAAATCAGATTTGACATCAGAAAATAGTTAAGTTGGAATTGAATTTAAATCAGCTGGTGATTACGCAACCTGCAAATCTACACCATGCCCTACTGGTCGGATGGCGGACGAGAAGTTACGGTAACTTATTACCTTCTTGTTTTTCGAATTATGACCTGTAACATCAATACTGCAAAAGTAGCAATCATCGGAATGATTTCTTTGCTCCCTCCATATGATAGGAACAGCAAATCTAAAGGATTTTTTCTCCTTTTTGGACCATTTTCTCAGAACTTCAACACACACATAACATACCTTATGCGGCGCCCTAGATTTATCTTGATCACCAAGTTTAGATAAACCTTTTTAACAAAGTCTGCAATGCTTTTTTGCTGTTTTTTTTATCAAAAATTCACCACAAATATAACAAAAACAGTCAGCAGACTTTTTACAACCACGATTAGATATTGTAATCAGCATATGTACAGGAAACGGGGAAGTGAGGTAAGGTTGACGGTGAACAAAACACCATCTGTTAACACAAAAATAAAATCGACCTATTTTTTGCCAGCAAACGTTTTTCAGGAGTGCTACCACCGTCATCTACATTCATTACACCTGTTTTTAAATTGTTTTAACGGCATAAAAGCTGTTAAATTCTTTAAAAAATCACTTAATTTAATAAATTTAACTTTAAAATGTGTAGAAATGATGGGTGATACAGTTTCTTAGGTATCATATTTGGATTTCTAGCGTAAGAAACATAAGAATAAGGTATTTTCAGCAAAAACCTTTTTCCATTGTGGGCCTGTGTAATTTTTAGGCTCACGAGGCAAGCCGACGACTACAGCATTCAGTCACAACACACGGTATGTATCCTTGAGTCAGAGTCAGACAGTCTCTATTAAAATGCTGTATTAGTATGCTTATAATTTGCAGTCAGTGACGTATCTTCTTTTATTTGCTTCTCAACATATTCACAGAGGTTTACACACTATTGATATTGCACTTATATGTGCGTTGCACAGATAGTGCCCATAATCCTTTCCCCTGTGGCCCACACGGAACTGCAGCAATTGTGCGAGTTCTCAGCTTTCGTTTGGCAGCTGTTTTGTTTCCATTCACACTTCACCTAGAAGACAGAGGCATGTATCCCCGAGGGAAAAACGATGTATTTTGGTACAGCTCGTAAGTTTAAGGAACGTTCTGTGCTATTTTAGACAGGAACTGTTTCAATTAATGTAATAAGATGACTAAGCAAACGCATGAAGTGCCAGTTGGATGTTATACGTGTTTGCATTTTGAAAAACACGATCATGCTAGATGAGAATTTTTCAATATTTTTTTACATGATTCTGCAGGTCACAATGTACCGAAATTGGTACATTTCAGAGAAAGCATTAACAATCTTCTTTGGGTGGAAATGATAAAGAAGAATCCAATTACACTAATGTTCTCAGATGCTTCTTGTACATTTTCAGGATCTAATTATTCTTGTCTATGGTAAACTGAGAGTAGCTTGATTAATGACAAGTATAGCTTTATCGTGGCAGGATCCACCAAGAACCCATTATAAACTATAGAGTACTTACGTTTGGCTTTCCTACTAGGATCCATCATGCGGGAAAAAAAACAAAAACCTTAAAAAGAGCATATAAAAATGGCATATATTATAGAGCCGCAACAGTTCCCTAATGAAGAAAGTTGTCTCCATATTTGACAGATTTCCGAAGTATATAGTTCAACTGTGGGCCCTGTGCGTTATCCCACATCAGCATTAATTTTAGAAGCTTGAAAATGGAATTTTTAGCTTTTAAAAGAAATTTATACAAGGTGTAAGAAGAAGGTATGGCTAAACTCTCAGGTTTACATCCTACACACACTGAAGAAGATTTGTTGTATGTATATTGGTCTGGAAACGCTTTCTTTGCGTGTCAGAGTTCATTTCTTACTACTCTAGATGCTACATGTTATCCTGTATATTTTCAGGTTGTTTTTCACTTATTCATTTTTTCCCCTTTCCGAAATGTAAAGAACACCAACTCCATCCAACACCTTTTAGTCTAGCCCTGCTACTTTGTCTTCGACTATTAAGTTCTCACTTCTCGCCAGTCATAAACGGCATACAGGCAAACCGTTTACGTTAGATACATCTTGAATTAAGATACATGTCGTAGATGTGACAACAGCTTTACTAAATTGTCATTCTTTGTAGTCTATAATCTCTCGAAAATATGACCGAGACATTATTTTTATACAGTCATTTTTGTATTGCTGGTATGCAAGAAATTGCTCTGTGAAGTTAAAGTGCGAAAATTATATCCCCACTCCATATATATAGGGTATTAGGGATATAAAGCAGATATTTCTATTGATGACTGAGGACAGTATACTGAACAACATTATATCAGTACCATCACCATTTGGAGATTAATAATTACGGCTGATACAAGTAATACGTTTTCAGGTTGGTTAGTACCTCCAAGTACACGCGACACAGATAACCATTAATGTTTATTTTCCCCTGGGTAGTAGGTCAAGTGTTGAAGTGTGGGTGCGTGGATGCTATACTGACAGGCATAGCTTTAGTTTAGTCTTAGTTATGTCATGTTCCTTAGATCATTTTCCCGATTATTTTACCGATATGATGTGGAACAAGGCAGATTACAAACTCAATTTACACACATGAATAGTGCTAATATTAATATTACTGAAATTTTTAGTTCTACACATGCAACTACATTTAGAGGTACTTTTTTTTTACAATTTCTGAAACAGAAAGGTGTCTATAGAGTAGAAGGAGTTGTCCAAAAGAAATGATTTTAAGCTAGATTTAAGACTTGATGTGCTACCTGCCAAACACTTTGTGTTGTTGGGCAAATGATCAAAGATTTTTGTTGTTGAATAATGTACTCCTTTTTGAGCAACTGACAGCGTCATTTACGGATAGGAAAGGTCATTTTTCCCTCTTGTGTTGTACGTATGAATATCATTGTTCTTCACGAATTGAGATGGATTATTTGTAACGAATTTCATTAGCGAATATCTGTACTCTGATAGTGCAGTAAAAATACCTAACTCCTTGAAAAGGGGCCTACATGACGTCCTTGGGTGAACACCACTAATTATTCTATCTACTCTCTTTTATGCAATCAATACTTTATGTCGAAGTGACGAGTTACCCTAAAAAACTATTCCATATGACATTATTGAGTGGAAATATGCAAAGCACGTTAGGAGGCTGATCTGTTTATTACCAAGACTAGCGATTATACGAAGAGCGAAAGAAGCTGAGAAGCTCAGTAATATACCTCTTCCACTTCGAGTTGTCATCAATGTAAACACCAAAAAATTTGGAGAAATCTACCCTGTTAACTTAGCCCTGTTCATATGCTACAACTATCGGCATGACTCTATCCAGTGTACAGAACTGAATATAGTGAGTTTTTTTTTTTCAAAATGAAGGAAGAGTCCATTTTCTGAGAACCTCTTAATAATTCTTTGACAGACATCCTTAACAATATATTCTGCTGTTTTTTTTCTGGTATGGAATTTATTATAACATTCGTGTTATCTGCAAAAAGTGCTAGTTCCGCTTGTTGAACGTTAAGTGAGAGCTCATTCATATGCACAAGGAACAGCGGAGGACTTAAAATTGAACGCTGTCGGACTCCCTTTGTGATAACTCCCGTTCACTAGAATTTACCACCCTCCAAATATTATTTGTGCTATTCAGCATAACTTTTTGCTTTCTGTTCATTAAGTATGATGATCCACTTCAGCAGTAAATTTTGTGATGTGCTTGCTGGAAGGCTGTTAGATGTAGAGAAAAGACTACCAACACATTGAACTGGGTACATTTTAGGCTATCGATGACCACAGTATCTGTTTCTATACCCCTAGCATCCTGTATACTTAGGTTCCTTATATTCTGCTGGCATAATCAGGTAAATAACCTATTTTAGCCATAGTAACTCACATAACTGCACACAGTTCCAAAGCAGTCATCCAAGGAGAGCTCAGCATCTAATGCTACACTGTAGTGGAGACAATACTTGAAACAAAAACAAAACATTACATAAGAGGATTTGGATGCAACTAGTGGAGGCAGCTCTTGCAAATCAGCGCCGGTGGTAGCCGAATAACGATGATGGGATGTGATATTGGAATGTGCGTATTCTCATAAACATAACTTTACATAAGAAACATAACTTTACAAAAGAATCACTGTGTTTAACAAAACATCACCCGTTATTAATAGCAGGAGGTACTGTTGCGCTTGGAACGTAATTCGTGAATTTACATACAGAAAAGGAGCAGTTGGTTTGTTAGGCACGGTCTGAGAGTTATGGGGATCCGGTAGCCCGGGGTGTCGAGTGCGCGAAGAACCGCGAGGTGGCGGGCAAAAAGGTTGGGAGTGGTCGCCAGCGACCTCCAGGTTTCCTTTAGCAACGCAGCTCCGCGTACCGGACTCTTCCGAGAAAGAGTCCGCGACGCGCGACGGAAAACAGGCGCTGGCGTCGCTCCCACAGCGCACGCGCAAACACACCCTGTATGTGTGTGTGTGTGTGTGTGTGTGTGTGTGTGTGTCGGGGGAGGGGGGCGGTAGAGGCGTGGTGTTGGGTGTTGAGGGGGGGGGGGGGGGAGAGGTTAGCTGCGATGTTCACCGCATATCCTCCCATTAGCCCGTCTTCCCGATCTCAGTTATTGCAATAAATCACGTCTCAAAAGCATTTGCATACAATAGATGGATTCACTGTGGACTAGCAACGTTGTCGCTAAGCGATTGCCCATCGTTTTAATGTGGGAGACGCTGCGTGTTGGATACAAACAGACGCACTGACACTCACACACATATACAGAGTTAATTTGCGGGAGGGCCTGATAAGAGCACCTTATCAGTTTTCACGCTACGTAAAGAGGTTTATCACAGCATCGAAAAACCTTTAGCGACATGGAAATGTTTTCCTAATTGCTGTTGCATATTCAGCCGGGACAATAACAACAATAAATCGTCGAAGTTATAGCTAGTTAGAATATGTACCTACTGAACTATCTGAGTTTATACATGCGATACTCGAAAGGGCTATAATTATGTCCTTAACACATGCTAGACCTAAAGTTTCCAGAGGATAATACGGAACAGGAATATTTATAAAGCTTTTTGGTGGAAGCAGGATTATTTGTGATGTTTTACGGTAGAAATTTTGTAGGTTCATTTTTTTCAATCACATTTCAAATAAATGCTCGTAACTACCTTGAAAACTGTGAATGTAAGGAATAACTTTGCTCAAACAACGTAGCTTGAAAAAAGATCTGTTATCACGAAGCATAAAAGTAAGATCTATTATTTAACAATCTCAGTAAATGTTTCTAAAATTGTTCTCGTTTACATGTGATGTGATCTGAGACGATACTTTCAACCTTCGCTTGCTTTAAATAACCGACGCTAGGTGGGTGTTGGAAAGGAATTTCAGTATCGTTTTATTCATGTTGCTGTCTTACACGTTCATCGAAGTCTCCATCAAAAGTATTGTTCATATAGTGGTTCAAATGCTATTAGCAGCTCCAGTCGTTTTGGCTTCAAGCGACGAGCAGTGTCTCATACAAAAATTTACATTCTAGATTCGTAATATCAAATCCAAAATACAAATAGGAACAAAGACACGGTTAGTAATCTACGCCTAGAGGAATCAGGACGAAAGGTAAAAAGCAACTATTACTGTGAGTCACGCACAAATTTACGATCCATGTCGCAGCTTTTCTTTTTCTTTTCGCTTTTCATTGACCGGTTTCTGAGCAGCATGGCGCGTGAGAAGAGCGAGAGATCAGAGCAATCTTTTTTGTCTATAGCTTCGTCTGATTCATTTATATGTATACAGATAACTTCCAGGAAACGCTTTCGGTATGAAGAAATACAACTACATCGAATATTATTGCAACTTTTTCACGTTTTGTGATATTCAAAGTACAGTGGATTTTATGTTTGGACACAACATTCTCTACACTGGATATAACTGGAAAGACATCACTTACAGTAACTTCCCTTCTATTGTCACAACAGTTACAGACAGACAGACGTACTTTTAAGGATTTAGTAGCTCAATGAGTGATGACTGCACACAATCATCAGTGGGAATGGGTGAGTGACTTGGCGTTTACGGCGCAAAACCAGTAAGAGTTACGTTATGGCATCTCTTTTATTTTTGAAACACTGTAAGGTACATGCACATAATAACCAGAAAAATAGTCGTAAAAGATTTCTCTATTACGTAATACAACGTTTCGGTGTCCATACTAGTGTTTTTGTTTTATGTAAACACAATTGCGTTTGTTATGAACCTAACGCAGGCTGTGACGTACTCTTTCCGAAACTGATGCTGCTGTACCAGTGATAAGGCAGAGTTCACATGTCATCATAATGACATATTTTAAATATGGAATAATTTTTCGGTCGTTGTTCGGAGATATTTGTCGAGTATTTCTATTTAAGGGATTCGCCGTCTTCGGTGGCTCACTGCAGAATAATTTGTTCAGTTTCTTTTCCGTGAAAATGCCTTCATTGCGGTGAAAAAGCCTATAATGCGCAGTCACATAGAACATACCCCAGACCAATGCACCAGTTTTCTGATGCAAGTGTACTGTGATGTAGTCCCCATCGCTACGGTAGCAGCTCTTCCACGATATTGAGTGGAACCACACGAGGAGTACATATCAGCCAACTTCTGAGCATGCTAATGCGTATCACAATTAACTTACAAATCAAAACTACCAGCCGGCCGCAGTGGCCGAGTGGTTCTAGGCGCTTCAGTCTGGAACCGCGCGACCGCTAAGGTCGCAGGTTCGAATCCTGCCTCGGGGGTGGATGTGTGTGATGTCCTTAGGTTAGTTAGGTTTAAGTAGTTCTAAGTTCTAGTGGACTGATGACCTCAGATGTTATGTCACATAGTGCACAGAGCCAATTGAACCATTTTTGAAAACTACCAGAAAAATGAAACCAGAAACAGAACCACGCGGTACTGAAGGCGAGCTTGAAGGCGAAGAATAAAGTTACTGTTGTCAACCGCAAATACCGTGAATGAATGGCACAAATTTGTTTCCATACAATCTGCACAGTGCATACCGTCGACATTAGTTGTTATAGAGAGTAATATAAACACAAATCGGGGAGAGGGGGGGGGGGGGGGGGGGGCAAGAAATCTAGCGAAACTCAGTTACTCCGCAAGGAGCCATTTGTGACAGCGGGTCCCTTATACCAAGAGAGAAAATGCCCCTGAACGATTTATAAAACTGTATCGGTGGAGTTCGGTTACACCCTGAATGTTAATCTCTTGCTAAATATTCCTGTTCCTTGTTATCCTCTGGAAACTTTAGTTCTAGCATGTGTTAAGGACCTAATTATAGCCCTTTCGAGTTTCGCTTGTATAAACTCATATGTTCAGCAGGTACATCTTCTAACTAGCTAACAACTTCGACGATTTATTGTTGTTATTGTCCCGACTGAAAATGCAACAGCCATTAGGGAAACATTTATGTCGCTAAAGGTTTGCATTCCGTGCCGTGGTCAACTCAATATCAGATGTCAGCTTCCGATTTAATGTAGACCTTGGAATACGCTACAGGTAAGAACTGTCATCAAATTTTTCGAGATTGGTGACAGTCATGCTACAACCAGCACCTTTAGGTGCCACCTATTGTTCATAAGAAAACCTACAGAGCTCAAAGCGTGTGTGGATTTGATTAGCACATATATTTCTATTACACGTTTCGGTTAGATCCGTCACACGCTGTAGAAGGTGCGAGACCCACATCGAACACTACATGCGACGAAGTAGCTCCGGATGGTGCACGATGACAATGTAATCACTCTCACACGCTCGTCGGTCGCAGGCAGGGCCTACCTGTTAACTCCTAGACGAGGTGGCAGGAGACGGCGGCTGCGGCGGCACACCTGTTAACTGGCGCCCACGGACACAAACAGAAGCACGTGCGCGCGCGGTCACGCGGTGCAGCGCGAGGGAAGCGCGATCAGCAGCTCGGCTAGAGTCGCGTCACGCGTGAGTGCGGCCGGGAGACTGACTGAGCAGCACACACTGCGCCGAGGTCAGCGGCGAGGAGGCGAGGAGGCGCGGACGCGATGCTGGCGAGCTGCGAAGAGGGGGGAGGGGGGGGGGGAGGGGCGCCGGCCCCCCGCGGTGGACACGCAGGTGGCTGCCCGCGATCTCTGCGTCGCGATGTGCAAATAGGGCGGAACGCATCTCCACGAGGCTTCACCTAGTAAACAACACCAAAGACTGTACACTTCACTGTCCGGAACCAAACAACGGTCGCCAGATTTTAATGACCAGTAAAACTCCCATAATTACTGGAGAAGATGTTTTTATTGTTGTGCTCTTCAATCAGAACACGGTCACATTTTCGCTTCCCGAGCACGGGGTCCCGGGTTCGATTCGCGGCGGGGTCAGGGATTTTCACCTGCTTCGAGATGCCTGGGTGTTTTGTCCTCATCATTTCTGTTGTGTTGAAAGAAGAGCCAACACCGTGTTCATCTACATCGACATTTATACTCCGCAAGCCACCCAACGGTGTGTGGCGGAGGGCACTTTACGTGCCACTGTCATCACCTCCCTTTTCTGTTCCAGTCGCGTTTGGTTCGCGGGAAGAACGACTGTCGGAAAGCCTCCGTGCGCGCTCGAATCTCTCAAATTTTACATTCGTGATCTCCTCGGGAGGTATAAGTAGGGGGAAGCAATATATTCGGTACCTCATCCAGAAACGCACCCTGTCGAGACCTGGCGAGCAAGCTACACCGCGATGTAGAGCGCCTCTCTTGCAGAGTCTGCCACTTGAGTTTGCTAAACATATCCGTAACGCTATCACAGTTACCAAATATCCCTGTGACGAAACGCGACGCTCTTCTTTGGATCTTCTCTATCTCCCTCGTCAACCCGATCTGGTACGGATCCCACACTGATGAGTAATACTCAAGTATAGGTCGAACGAATGTTTTGTACACTACATTTGGGGACTACATTTTCTAAGGACTCTCCCAATGAATCTCAACCTGGCACCCGCCTTCCCAACAATTAATTTTATATGATCATTCCACATCAAATCGTTCCGCACGCATACTCCCAGATATTTTACACAAGTAACTGCTACCAGTGTTTGTTCCGGTATCATATAATCATACAATAAAGGATCCTTCTTTCTATGTATTCGCAATACATTTCATTTGTCTATGTTAAAGGTTAGTTGCCACTCCCTGCACCAAGTGTCTATCCCCTGAAGATCTTACTGCATTTCGCTACAATTTTCTAATGTTGCAACTTCTCTGTATACTACAGCCGCATGGATATTCCGACACTATCTACTAGGTCATTTATATATTTTGTGTTGCCAGAGGAGGCCGAAATGCACGCATTTTAGTTCACGCAGGCTGGCGTGAGGAGGGAAGAACTATACTGACGTGAGGTGTGGAACATGACAAGGAATTAGAATTCAGAAAGCGGACGTAATTAGTTTGATACTTAAATTTAATCCATTAATGATGAACGTCGCTGTTGACGGAACATGATTCACAATATTATCTGTTCAGAATACATTCGTAGTAACTGAATATGGCGCCTTGCTAGGTCGTAGCAAATGACGTAAGTGAAGGCTATTCTAAACTGTCGGCTGTGCAAATGAGAGCGTATGTAGTCAGTGAACCATCGCAAGCAAAGTCGGCTGTACAACTGGGGCGAGTGCTAGGGAGTGTCTCTAGACTAGACCTGCCGTGTGGCGGAGCTCGGATCTGTGATCACTGATAGTGGCGACACTCTGTTCCGACGTATACTAACGGACCGCGGCCGATTTAAAGGCTACCACCTAGCAAGTGTGGTGTCTGGCGGTGACACCACAATTTCATCATCATTCATGCCAGTGGAAGATTGGACTGAGAGAAGGCTGGGAATTTGTACGGGCGCTGATAACCGCGCAGTTGAGCGCCCCACAATCCAAACATCATCATCATAATCAGTCAGAACACTGGCTCGAAGCGGCTTTCCGTGCTATAGTGCGTTTGAAATTAGTTGTCATTTTCGACGATTGACTCACCGGACGAGACATGGTGCCGTTATCCAGGTAACACCAATGGCGACCCCGCTTTGCCTACCACGCTGCCAGCAGTTCGGTTGGTAAAGCGCCCCTGCTGCCACGCCGTGGATAAACAGCACATCTAAATCTACGAACATACTCCGCAGATCACCGTACGGTGAGTGACGGAGGGTACCTTGTACAGTTACTGTTCCAGTCTCAAACAGAGAGAGGGAAAATCAAATACTATTGAAATGCCTGGGCTAGCAGGCCAGAGCAGGTTAGGTTGTGGAAAGGGGCCAAAATGAGGTTGCTGTCAGTTGCACTCAACATACAAACTTTATTTGTCCACACACAGTATTACACAAGAACGCAAAACACTCAAAACTTTAATCGACCTCCTTCGATTAACTTTAGATCGGCTGAAGGCCACACTCAAAATCCAAGACGCAAGGCCGAAGTAAAGAACTGATATAGAAGGTTCTTCGAAGTGTCAACCAAAAATACTTTATAATTCTTCAATCTAAACAGGCTGGAGGCCTTAGCACTTTAATTGTAATGGCACTCGGCTGGAGGCCCCACATTAAGCAATAACAAGTGTTTCAATCCAACGGCAGAAGGCCTAATCTTAAAACAATTGAAGCAAATTTGGCTGAAGGCCCCGTACAAAAGCATCACAACCGTATGCCTTAAGGGCAACACAAGAAGATTAATACAGGATATATAAAACTCGGCTGAAGGCCACACATCAACAAAATAACTAAAACTCAAATAGGGAAGTTACTATGTAACAGACACAGAACGGTGCTCAGAAGTTCCAAGGATCGGCTTGGAACTGTAACACTAACGCCCTAAACGGGGCAGGGCAGCCTTACTAACAATCCCTTAATCGGAAGGCAACCCAACCGACAGACAGCCGACCGACCAATCTACCAAATGAGTTCCGCTCGACACAACCAGCAAAACGACCACAAGATTTCAATACAACGACACACAGAATATTGGCGCCAACAACGACCAACAACACCTCAGCCGTCCAACTACACGCCGCGCTGGACAGCAACAACACGACGAGGAAAATACACGGCCGAAAATTACGTCAAATTGCTCGCGAGAATGTCCCAAAAGCGACAACCAGGATCAAACGAAGAAATGTAAACAGTTGAGGCTCGATAGTGAGTTAACTGGGGACTCAACTTTCATGTCCAATATCGGTGGGCGACGAACTCCGTAGTACTCGCAAGCTGCACCTCACACTCCAACCGCTCGTGTACGCCACCAGCGGCCCCAGCCCGACGGGAACTCGCTTGCTGCTCCACGCCAACCGACGGACTGGACTGCTAACCCGTCCGCGACTGCTGTTCCGTGCCCGACTGCACTGCTGGTGCGTCTCCCACTCACTTACTTCCTTAGGACGGACGATGTCCCGGAGACACTGGCTCGGACCCAACCATGCAGAGGGGACGACACCGACATCTCTGCACAGGAAGGAACCGACCCAAATACACGTCGTCGATGAGACGACCGACCGAACGAACGACCAACCAACGGTCGTCCCCGCTGGTACATGCTGAGCCGACCTCAATGCGGCTCCGTCCCCGACTGCACTGCTGGTCCGTCTCGAACTGACTGCCAGATACACGACGACTCGGAAATACTATCGATCGCTCCAGAGATGGTACGACAGTGCACTTATCGATGCGCGCTGCTGCTGCCGCTCACGGGCAAGTAATGCAGTAAGTTAGTGACGCTATTAAATAGAATAAAGTACCGTAATAGAATATGACAAACAATAAATGGCATGAACACGAGCCGTGCACGGATTAACTATATGCTTCGGCATGAGCCCTAATTTCTCGTATGTTATCTCGTATGTTACGCGCAATGTATGTTAGCGCCAGTAGAATCGTTCGGCGCTCAGCTCCAAATGCCGGTTCTCTAAATTTTCTCAGTAGCGTTTCTCGAAAAGAATGTCGCCTTTCCTCGAGGGATTCCCACTGGGACCCCCTAAGCATCTCCGTAAATCTTAAGTGTTGTTCGAACCTACCGGTAACATATCTAGCAGAACGCCTCTGAATTGCTTCGGTGTCATCCTTCAGTCCGACCTGGTACGGATCTCAAACACTCTAGCAGTGCTCAAGAATAGGTCGCACCAACTTCCTGTATGCGGTCTCCTTTACACGTGAAACACACCTTCCTAAAATTTTCCTAGTAAACCGACCTCGACCGTTCCTCTTCCCTATCACAGTTCTCAACAACCTCCTTCCACTTCATATCGCTTTGCATCGTTACGCCCAGATATTCAAACGACTTGACTATTTCAAGCAAGACACCACTGATACTGTATCTGAACATTACAGGTTTCTTCTACCTATTCATCCGCATTAACTTGCATTTTTCCACATTTATAGCCAGCTGCCATTCATCACAACAACTAGGAATTTTGACTAAGTTGGCTTGTATCTTCCTACAGTTATTCAACTGCGACAGTAAATGATCTGAGGGAAACCGAATATTTATGACATATCTTAACTTAAATATTGTTGTAATATATTATTTTAGTCTGGGAAGCGGTCAGATCATGTCTGTAGAGCTTAAGGACGAAGTATTCGTGGCGGGGATGGCCTTTAGCCAATGGAAAAAGAGATAGTAGTGAACACTACGGGAGTCAAGTGGGGACTTCTCGAGTGAAGAGCCCTTGGGAGCGATCCTGGACCCTTTAAGCGAGTTCTGGAGGAGGCAGACCTGCCTGTGGTAGAGAGTGATATACGATTGTGGAGGTGATTGATTCTGGACATGAACGGACTCTGTCATACTTTAAGTTCTGAAGCGACTTAAGTATCGTGAGGTTTGAAAGTGCTCCAGAATGGGACTCTAACTTTTGCTGCTTGATTTACAGATCTGAAAATAGACAGAGTATGAGTTATTATTCTTCGTATCGTGTCCGTAAATTTGTGACTCATCATGGTGAGCTCTGAACTATTGTGAGCTGGTGAATCTTTCGTGTATTGTGATCACGAAATGTTCGCGAGTCTTTGGTGACTATTTAGTTTGGGAATTCTGCTACCCTTCTCGTATCGCCCTCAACGTAACTCTTTTACATTTGATAAGGGTATTTTCTGTCCGCATTTTAACTCAATTTTTTTAATCGTAGGACTACTTCCCATTCATTTAAGATGTCCTTTCTTGAATAAACATTATTCAACATAATCCTCTGTCGTCTACATCAATTACAGATGTTAGAGCAGAACTTTTGTTATTAAATTATTCATTTAACTTGTATTTCGTATTTCTGTGTATTTTATTCATTCGCAATTCTAGCCAATGATAGACTGTTTGACTGGATCATCACAGCTACAGTATTTTATTTGCAGCGAATTAGCTGTGGGGCATGAAAGCAGACATGTGCAGCTCGACCCTATAACCATATTGAGCTATTCTTTCTAAACAGAGCCGTGCATAGCCCAAGTACCTAAAGTACGAGTAATCACAAATAAAGATGGAAGTGGTTTGTATGGGATGCTCTTCAGTAGAGCAATGCCACAGGAGTAACCTTTAGGTACAGTCGCAGTTGGGATTTTCTCGTCCGGGCTATTAATCTAATCCCTTTATAATTACTACTGCTATTATAAAACTTTACAACATTGGGTGTCAGGTCCCAAATCTATTGCATGATAGGCAGTTTGCATGGGGGCTCTGAGCATAGGTGTTTGCAGCAGTTCCGTGCATGAGAATCGGTAGCAAAAATATATGTGGGGAAGTTAGCCATGGAAATTCTAGAAAGAAGAAGAAGGCTACGCAGAGGCGTGTTGAGTTCGAGTCTGCAGCGGCCACCAGGAGCGAAACCTCGACGGAGGAATTTCAGCAGTGGCGGCAACAGCAACCCGGGCGACTTGCGGCGACTTCGAGTTCATTGGCAGTATCTGCAGTGTCAGCAGCAGCAATACAGCAGAATCAGTCAGCATGACCGATAAGTGAAGTACTCGTGCTAATAGCATTAACATACGCAGACCTCCATGGTCATTGTTAGTGATGGAGTTTCCGATGATTAAGCAGTCACCACTGTGTGTGGTTCAGATAATGTGAGTGTGTCAATTAGTCCAAAATCTGAACATGATATTGTTGATAGAGCCCATATTAGAGGACAGATAGTCCGAAATCAGAGAAGGGATATGTAACTGCGAATTATTCAGTGGTATGGTTAAAGGAAATTCTGACAAATTAGAATTTTAAAATATGGGCACTGGGCACAGAGATAGGTTTAATAGAAACAGAGGTAGGCTCAGTAGAGATAAATGTAGCAGAAAGTGTCAAAACTGAGGTGAAGAATATTAAATCCGATACAGAAGCAATGATAGACTCAAAATTAGAAGCAACAAGAGCAGATTTCTGAAGAGATTGGCCTGGTTAACACCAGAGTCAACACAGTTCAAAAATATTTCGGGGACAAGTAAGAAAAGATAGATTACAAGCTGGGTGGTGAAGTTAGGTGCTGAGGCAAAATGCGTTTGAGGACGTGACCAATAATTCGGTTTATAGTTTGTCAGGTAGAGTAGCAAAATGTAGAAAGGACAAAGATTATAAACGAATCTGTGCAGTATGAACAGCAGTTTAAGGATATGAGGGCAGAATCAAATTCTTTAACATCAAATCAAGGTGGTACTGTGATAGGTGTTCCATGGGTTAATTCAGGAACGACATAGTGTTTTGCCAATGATGGAATACACCATCCACTTTATTTTCTTGCTGCAGTTTTGTGAGAGGATTGTCGGAAGACGCAAAAATTAATTCGTGAAGAGACATCTTGAGGGCAATGCACAGTCATGGGCAAATTAATGAGTGCTTCATTTACAACCAGTGAAGTGTTTGAGATTCTTTCCCGAAAAAATTCTGAAGTGAAGCGAAGCAAAATCGACTTCAGAATGAGTCCCTCAATGGACTAAGTTTCAAATACGGAAGTGGGTCGATTCTGAATGTTTGTGTGCGTGAGCTCGCTAAGTTGACGCATGTAAATCGTCCGCTGGGAGTGTTGACTGAAATCACAACGTTATGAAACAACTACAGGAAATTTTACGATGAGATCTTCTCCACAGTCTGATAAATTCTATTGACAAGTCCTTAAATTTTATTGAGAAACTTGAACAGGCGATGAAATTCAAACCACATAATGTGAGCAGTACACAGGGAAATGGGTAGCAGAACGGGAATTATAATAATCTCCAAAATAATTATCAACGTAATAATAATGTTCATAGGGAAAATGGAAACGGGAAGTTTCATAAGAAAATCGAAGTCGTGTATGAAGAGTTGATGAGCAGGAGTCTTACGAAATGCAACGACAGAATGCGAGATTGTGAAATTAGAGATCGCCGCTTCTCAGGTCCGGAGATAGCGAAGTAAACCGGCGGGTGAAAATTCTGTTGGTGCCGAAAATACAGCAAAGAAGTCACGAGTGTTGTAGATAGAGGTTATAACATTAAATGGAGAATAATTTGAAGCACCTCATCAGTAAACAGGGCGCAACAAAGTTAGAGAGGTTTGATAATGAGGATATGGGGTTAAAAACCAATTTTGTGAAAGGAAAATGAATGATGGAATGAATGTTTGTTTGTTGAAGATTCCGTGATCACAAGAGAGACAAAGGTGGATCTGAATTTGGTGGAGATGGAATGTATGACGAATTATAATAGGGCACCAGTCAGTAGCAACAATTATAGCAATATGGGTGAAAGTAATGTAGATGCTTTTGTTTCGGAGGAAGTAGATGAACCTGTTAAGGCGGCGAAGCTGTTGTCTGTCAGCTGGAGATGAGTTTTACGATGTATCAACGGAAGCATGTGAAGGTATTTGTCAAGGCCGCGTTACAGAACTCTTGTCAGCTGGTGATGAAATGATTTATATATCGGCGGAAGTGGGTGATTTTTTGTTAAAGGGAAACAAAGGTGATGCTCTAGAGAATGAAGTTGCGAATGTTGAGGTTACAGATTTAGATATCTCGGAGGAAGGAGTTTTTGCCTTTATTTATGTTGATGGAAGGGAACCAATGGCTCTTTAATGGAAGCATGAATTATTACTGGAAGTGGAAGGATGAGTGTAAAAGTAATGTGTTACGTAGTGGATTAGAATGGAAAATGACGAAGAAATATGAGCGGAGAGCAAACGTTATGAAGACAGGGGTAGTTGCAGATTTGGCAGAATTTGTTAGTACTGTGAATTCTGATGTGGTGCGCTGCAGTAGCGGAAATTTGTGTGATGTATCGGAGGAGGATAACACAGCTACTGGTGGTGATTTCCATAATGTATCAACGGATGCAATGGATGTTTTAAGCAATAAGTATTATGAGTTATCGGTGGATGTTAATGGGGTTAATTATGATAAAGTCTGTAGTGAATCGGCGTAAATAAGTGAGGTTTTGTGTAAGGGAGACGGAGTTTTATGTGCAGCTACTGGAATCGTTAACTCTGAGGAAGCGAACTATATATCTGATGCTTACGCGGATGATGAATCCACAGGTTTTGAGGGCAATTTAAATGATTTGGAGGTAAATCAGAAGACTCTAGGAACGAATAATTAGATTGAGCGTTGTTCTCAAATTATAATGTGTACCATAAACATCGAAGAAAAAGGGAAAGGGTGCTGAAAATGATTTTGTGAGGGATGTTTAAGGAGACGTTAAATCATATGTGCAGCCTGTAAGTGAACTGATCGTTGTTGATGATGAAAGAAACTGTTCACATTTCGAAACTGAAAATGATGTTCCGGCGGTTGTCACAAATTTTGTCGCTAAACGCAAGAGTCCGTTGGTGAACGTGGAAAGAGGACTCGAATTTGAGCAGTTCAAAAAGCGCAAAAAGGCGAGATTTAAAGATACAGTGACGGTGTAAATGTAAGCGGCAACGGTGACAGACTCGCTTCTTGTTAATGAAGACATTGGAGTTAAAAATTTTGAGTCTAAATATAGATATTCTCATGTGTAGTTATAAGAATTTTGGCCGGTATTTGAATGAGGGGTGAATTGGTAACACGTATGTAATAAAGCGTGAAAAAACAACTTTTACATGGAGAGCGTCGATAATGGCCGCATAAATCTTCGTGCGGGGATATCGGCAGAATATAAGTAATCCCTTCGTGTAGGAAAGAGTGGTATGTAAATCATATTGTACGTAGATATGGGAGGAAATTGTTGTACTTTGGATGGATTTCTCATATACTAGACGTAATTTATTTGCAATTACTGTTCGCACAAAATTTTGTGCATGACGGACGTTCGACGTAATGCCTTGTTCTACTCTCACAAGTAATCAAAATTTTAATCCACTATCCAAATTTTGACTGTGACTGTAGTAGTAAGCGAATGACTCATTAAATTTGCTCAAGATTGTGCATTACCCTCAAGATCGCTTTTTACAAATTTGATTTTTGCCTCTTCCGACGTTCTTCCCTCAAAACTATCTCTTGCGGATTGTATTTGTAGATGTAGAAATCTCCTCAGTGTTCATATTGTAATGTAACGTGTATGTTTTTGTGTACATCCGTATGCGAGACAGAGAAGAGAGGCCAGTGTTAGAGAGGTCGTGAGACACAGCTATCGCTTACATGCGACTCTGGAGACGCTTTTAAAAGATCTCTGCCACTCCGCGTCGGGAGATGACAGACACTCGGCTAGAGTACCGTAACACGTCGAGTACACAGGCTGTTTGCTTAACAGTGAATACGACGCCAGCCGGGATGCGGAACGACTGCCTATGTTGTTCTAGAGGTGAGGGGCACTACGTGTGTATTTTTTGCTCAGGCCACTACTTTAATTAAGAGAGGGACTTAAATATGCTGACGGTTTACACAAAGTGAAAATCATTACTCTAGCAGACATGCCCATACGGATTAAAACCGATGATTACTTGGTGCGGCGGATTATAGGTCGCTCTGCAGAACGACTGCATCATAACAAGGAAAATCACCTTACAGTGGGTAGAGGGCCACAGTCGTGGCATGAGCAATGTAGTCATCACTAAGAATGCCAACCACCACGGGACAAAAACGTACGAACATGTACCTTCTGCAAAACGTGCCGCGGCCGACCAGAATCTAGTGGAACAGTAAGTGGAGCCTGTCGTAGTAACACGGCTATACTACAAAGTATCCTGCACGTCCGCTGCACTACCTCGCTACGTACCACAGAAAGTTTCTAGTCTGCAGGATCCTCCTCCGTTTTATCCACGGACGATTCCGACATTTTCGACTTACCACGCGACAGCAGAACTCCTGCAATGTTTGGTGCTTCGTGAACAACAGATTCCTACCAGGGTGGAGGCCCTACTGGCAGCACGTGTTGTGTCCATGTATACAGGGTGAGTCACTAACTACTGTGAACAAGATTAACTTCGAAAGTATGATAATAGCTGGAAAGATTGTGAGAAAAAAGTTGCATGGGACAACGGGGGCCATAATTTGAC
Source organism: Schistocerca gregaria (assembly GCF_023897955.1). NCBI lineage: Eukaryota > Metazoa > Arthropoda > Insecta > Orthoptera > Acrididae > Schistocerca > Schistocerca gregaria. The sequence continues at coordinate 1,158,011,999 of NC_064920.1, read as the reverse complement.
GTTGGTTTTTTATTGCTTGGTGGGGTCGCGTCAGAGATATGAAGGTCAACTTTGTTTTCTAAATGGGATGCTGCAGTTTGGTACTTATTTTCTGCAGCGGCTATCGTGACGAATCCAGTGATGTGTAACAGTGAGGTCTTTGATGGTCTCAAAAGGGACACGGACGTCCATTTACAGAAGATGTTCGAAGTGATGACCATTTGTCTCAGTGCAGTGCTGAAATCTTCTTATCATGGATTGAGTGGTATTTCTTATCACTTCGGCACTTATCGAAGCACATGTTCTGAAAGTTCTCTCTCATATATCGTTCAAATTGTAAATATTCACCGAATACGGCGTATCCATGTAACGCGCCATTGACATGTAAACACCACTGGACGGTTTCGCAATACAGCAGTAACAGGAACGGTAAGACTAGTATCGTCGAATCAGGTGAATGTGAACGATGTATTTCTTCGAAGAACAAGTCGATATGCTTCTCATTTACGAAGAATTTCAGTGAGAGCTGGAGACTTATACGCTGAAAGATATCCTCAACGTACTCACCCTACACGTACATTTAATTATATGTATGATAAATTGAGAACAACTGGATCTTCAACGCATGGTAAACATATCCGGCAAAGGAAAGTTACTAACTAGGGAATCTGGCATGAAGTGTTGTTCGTGTTATACATGGCTATAAATATCATCCTTACCATATCAGTCTCCACCAAGAATTAACTGGTACAGATTGTAGGCGCCGCATTGAATTCTGTCGATGGGCTCAACTTCAGATTCAGACGGATGACACATTTATTAATATGATTTTATTTACTAACGAACCTACATTCACAGACCATGGAAATCTTAATTCGCATAGCATGCATTATTGGGCAAGTTGCGCACCGAAAACCTTGGTCTGTGAATGTTTGGTGTGGGATTTTGGAGGACAGAATTATAGGCTCCTATTTCGTCGAATGAAATCTTAATGGTAGGAAGTACACCACATTTCTGCAAGAAATATTAGGTCTGTTATTGGTAGAAATACCTTTAGCAACAAGGAACAGAATGTCGTGTCAACACGATGGGTGTCCGGCACATTTTTCGCTGATAGCTATAAATGAGTTGCAGAGACAATTCCCAAATCATTGGATTGGACGCGGAGGAGATGTGTCGTTGCCGGCTCGTTCGGCAGACTTGACGCCTCTGGATTTTTTCTTGTGGGGATTCGTAAAAGATCCAACTACATCTGAAGATATGTGAGGGACAATTGTCAGAGCATGTGCTTCGACAAGTGTCGATGCGATAAGGAGTACCACTCAATCCATGATAAGAAGACTGCAGCACTGCATTGATACCAATGGTCATCACTTCCAACACCTTCTGTAAATGGACGTTCATGCCACCTTTGTGACCTTCAAAGGCCTTACTGTACATATAATTGAATATTGGGTTAGTCTCGATTGCCGCTATCAGAAAATAAGTAACAAACTATAGCATACCATTAAAAAAAAAAACAAAGTTGTGCTTCATGTCTCTGAAGCGACTCCACCTAGCAGCACCTTTGGGCTGCAGATTCCTCGACTTGCGCCATAGGGTGGTGGGGTTTCGGGTTCCACTGGATAGGTCAGGAGTCCACTACACACATCCGGCGGCTCCACGGGTAGCAGGGGTTGTGTGGTGTGGACTGGGCGTTTTTTTTTTCTTTTAGGTTAGATGGCCTCGGGAAGTACAGAAAGGGCAACAGCCTCAAAGGGAAGGGTGCGGGGCAAAGTCAGGACATGCGGGGACCAAGCAGAAATCGGTATTGTAATTGTAAACTGTCGAAGCTGCCTTGGTAAAGTACCGGAACTTCAAGCGCTGATAGAAAGCACCGAAGCTGAAATCGTTATAGGTACGGAAAGCTGCCTGAAGCCAGTGATAAACTCCGCCGAAATTTTTACAAAGGCACAGACGGTGTTTAGAAAGGATAGATTTGCATGCAACCGGTGGTGGCGTGTTTGTCGCTGTTGGTAGTAGTTTATCCTGTAGTGAAATAGAAGTGGATAGTTCCTGTGAATTATTATGGGTGGGGGCTATACTCAACAACCGAGCTAGCTTAATAATTGGCTCCTTTTACCGACCTCCTGACTCAACAGCATTAGTGGCAGAACAACTGAGAGAAAATCTGGAATACATTTCACATAAATTTCCTCAGCATGTTATAGTCTTAGGTGGAGATTTCAATTTACCAGATACAGACTGGGACACTCAAATGTTTAGTACGGGTGTTAGGGACAGAGCATCGAGTGACATTATACTGAGTGCACTATCCGAAAATTACCTCGAGCAATTAAACAGAGAACACACTCGTGGAGATAACATCTTGGACCTACTGATAACAAATAGACCCGAACTTTTCGACTCTGTAAGCGCAGAACAGGGAATCACTAACCAAAAGGCCGTTGCAGCATCCCTGAATATGGAAGTAAATAGGAATATAAAAAAGGGGGGAAGGTTTATCTGTTTAGCAAGAGTAATAGGAGGCAGATTTCAAACTACCTAATAGATCAAAACGAAAATTTCTGTTCCGACACTGACAATGTTGAGCGTTTATGGAAAAAAAATCAAGGCAATCGTAAAATGTGTTTTAGACAGGTACGTGCCGAATAAAACTGTGAGGGACGGAAAAAACCCACCGTGGTTCAACAAAAAAGTTAGCAAACTACTGCGAAAGCAAAGAGAGCTTCACTGCAAATCCAAACGCAGCCAAAACCTCTCAGACAAACAGAAGCTAAACGATGTCAAAGTTAGCGTAAGGAGGGCTATGCGTGAAGCGTTCAGTGAATTCGGAAGTAAAATTGTATGTACCTAGGAAGTTCTGGTATTACGTTAAATCAGTAAGTGGATCGAAACAGCACATCAGACACTCTGGGATGATAATCGCATTGAAACAGCTGTTTCACAGAGGAAGACCGCACTGCAGTTCCTTGTCTAAATCCTCACACGAACGAAAAAATGTCTGACATCGAAATAAGTGTCCAAGTCGTAGAAAAGCAACTGAAATCACTCAACAGAGGAAAGTCCGCTGGAGCTGACGGGATACCAATGCGATTCTACATAGAGTACGCGAAAGAACTTTCCCCCCTTCTAACAGCCGTGTACCGCAAGTCTCTAGAGGAACGGAAGGTTCCAAATGATTGGAAAAGAGCACAGGTAATCCCAGTCTTCAAGAAGGGTCGTCGAGCAGATGCGCAAAACTATAGACCTATATCTCTGACGTCGATTTGTTGTAGAATTTTAGAACATGTTTTTTGCTCGAGTATCATGTCGTTTTTGGAAACCCAGAATCTACTCTGTAGGAATCAACATGGATTCCGGAAACAGCGTTCGTGTGAGGCCCATCTCGCTTTAGTTATTCATGAGACCAAGAAAATATTAGATACAGGCTCGCAGGTAGATGCCATTTTCCTTGACTTCCGGAAGGCGCTCGATACAGTTCCGCACTGTCGCCTGATATACAAAGTAATAGCCAACGGGATATCAGACCAGCTGTGTGGCTGGATCGAAGAGTTTTTAGCAAACAGAACATAGCATGTTGTTCTCAATGGAGAGACGTCTATAGACGTTAAAGTAACCTCTGGCGTGCCACAGGGGAGTGTTATGGGACCTTTGCTTTTCACAATATACATATATAAATGACCTAGTTGATAGTGTCGGAAGTTGCATGCGGCTTTTCACGGATGATGCTGTAGTATACAGAGAAGTTGCAACATTACAAAATTGCAGCGAAATGCAGGAAGATCTGCAGCGGTTAGGCACTTGATGCAGGGAGTTGCAACTGACCCTTAACATAGACAAATGTAACGTATTGCGAATACATAGAAAGAGGGATCCTTTATTGTACGATTATATGATAGCGGAACAAACACTGGTAGCAGTTACTTCCGTAAAATATCTGGGAGTATGCGAACGGAACGATTTGAAGTGGAATGATCATATAAAATTAATTGTTGGTAAGGCGGGTGCCAGGTTGAGATTCATTGGGAGAGTCCTTGGAAAATGTAGTTCATCAACAAGGGAGGTGGCTTACAAAACACTCGTTCGACCTATACTTGAGTATTGCTCATCAGTGTGGGATCCGTATCAGGTCGGGTTGATAAAGGAGATAGGGAAGTTCCAAAGAAGAGAGGCGCGTTTCTTCATAGGGATATTTGCTAAGCGTGACAGCGTTACGGATATGTTTAGCAGACTCAAGTGGCAGACTCTGCAAGAGAGGCGCTCTGCATCGCGGTGTAGCTTGTTGTCCAGGTTTCGAGAGGGTGCGTTTCTGGATGAGGTGTCGAATATATTGCTTCCCCCTACTTATACCTCCCAAGGAGGTCACGAATGTATAATTAGAGAGATTAGTGCGCGCATGGAAGCTTTCCGGCAGTCTTTCTTCCCGCGAACCATACGCAACTGGAACCGAAAAGGGAGGTAATGACAGTGGCACGTAAAGTACCATCCACCACACACCGTTGGGTGGCTTGCGGAGTATAAATGTAGATGTAGATGTAGAAAAAATCAACGTCATATTATGGCCCCCGTTGTCCCATGCAACTTTTGTCCCACAAACTTTTCAGCTCCTATCATACTCTCTGATTATTCTTGGTGGCAATAGTTAGTGACTCACCCTGTGTAACGGCAACTGAACTTACTACAATTTAATTGTTATTTATATAACCAACGTAAATAATCTGTGCGACTCTTAGGTTTATATATGTGCGTGTCATGTGTATCATTGCACAATATGTCTTTTCATTTATAATATATCATTTACTGGAGGTCGGCTGAGTGCATCACATCCGGGTCATAAGAAAAACCTCCTTTAATTTAACCTGTTCCATCGTCATCACCAAATTATCTCTTAATATCAGTTCATATCATGTAGTGTGTTCAAGTTACTGGCAAGTTTAATATACAAATGAATGAACAAGATGATCTGTTAGATGCTGAGCAGCTTGCCTTTAGGTGAGGTAAAGCAGCAGAAAAGCAGATCTGACGTTGCGCTTGATAACGGAAGCACGACTTGAGAAATATCTGCATACGTTCACCGGATTTACCGGCCAGGAAAGACGTAGTCAATGTAGGATGGTGCAAGATGTTAGAAATTCTTTTGAAAATAGTTATAAGCTATAGGGAAGGACGGAGATGGGAAAGTAGGGATGGAAGACCAACGACGCTCAGATTTAAAGTCAGAGCTAAAGTCTTTCCCCCTTATTTTTCAATCTACATATCGAAGAAACAATGACGGAAGTAAATGAAAGGTTCAGGAGATCAATGATAAAATGCACTAAGGACATTGATAACATCAACGAAAGTGAAGAAGGACTGCAATTTTGTCATATGATGACATGGTTGGAGACCGTGGTTGTTATTTGAAGACAAATGTTGATGGCGTTGGGACAGCAACCAGCCACAAATATACTTTCAGTTCCTTTATTCAAAGGGTTCCGTTACCGGTTTCGAATAGTTATGATTCATCTTCAGACGGTTTACTTGATTTCCTTACAACATGTGGTGCGGTTTTTTACAGATTAATTGTCCTAAAATATAAGTAATACGTAATTATAAGCACGTCACACAGAGGGTTGCGTAACAGATTTTTATTGTATGTGACTTACGAGAAATGTTGGTTTGGAGTGTTTGTTTTTGTAACATTCGTCCAGCAGATGTGAATACATTCCCGCAGTATTCTTATCATTGCACACATAAATTTTTCTCACTGAACACTTTAGATTTGTCACAGAAAAGATTTCTACCACACACCACATGTTTTGATACATGCAAAGTGCTTACAAACATATGAGTGTCAAAGATGCTGTGATATCGTAATATTTGAAGATTTCCTCTGTTTTAAAAAAGATCACGTATTCACTTATGCAACTGAAACGCCTTTTACACTAGTACAGAGAAACATAGATTTTGTGAGTTTTTGAGCGGATACTCTTACATTAATTATAAAGTTGCTCTTTTGTTTGTAGAATTATAGGATCTTTTGAATGAAATAAAGAGTCTAATGACCGCAGACTGTGACCTGAGAGTGAACGGAAGGAAGACGAAAGTAACGAGACGCAGCAGAAATGAGAATGGCGCCAAGCTTATCAAAACTGGCGATCACGAAGTAGACGAAATTTATGAACTCTGCTGCCTGGAAGCAAATTGACGGACGAAGAAAGGAGTACATGCAAGGTAGGCTATCAGCATAGGCAAAATGGCATTACTGGACTAGCATCTAATTTGAGAAAGGAATTTCTGAGAATGTAAGTTTGGAGCCCAACATTTTATGGAAGTGAATCTCGTAGGAAAACATACAACATCGCCTGCAGCGCCTCTCATGGGCTTGTGACCGTATCGGTTGGATCCTAGACGATTGGAAAACCGTGGCCTGGTTAGATGAGTCCGGATTTCAGTTGGTAGAAGCTGATGACAGGGTGCGAGTGTGGCACAGATCCCACGAAGCCATGGACCCAAGGCATTGTGCGAGGTGGTGGAGGCTCCGTAATAGCGTGGGCTGTGTTTACATGGAATGGACTGGGTGCTCTGGTGCAAATGAACCGATCATTGACTGGAAATTGTCTTGTTCGGCTGCTTCATGTGGAGCCGTTCATGGACTTCTTGTTTCCGAACATATCACTGAACCACAATTATTTGGGACTGGTTTGGAGAACGTTCTGGACAATTCTAGCGAATGATTTGGCCATGCTGATAGCCCGACATGAATCCCATCGAACATTTATGGGACGTAACCGATAGGTTAATTCGATCACAAAACCTTGTAGCGGCAACACTATCGCAGTTATAGACTGTTGGCTCAGTCTTCCTGCAGGACGTTTCCAACGATTTCCTGAGTCTCTCCCTGCCACTTCGAGTTGGTGCATTACTCGGACAAAAGGAGGTCCGGTACGATATTACACTGTCTAACTGAGCGTGTTAAAGAGACCAGTTTTAGTTCATGATTGGCTATACTCATATTATTGATGCTGATAAAGGATTGCTGTGTTCTGTGCCTGACACACAACTGTTGCAGGCTAATCGCAGAGACTTTTTATATTCATGTACACCATACCGTATGGAGATGGACAAATTGTCTTGTTCCAAGGTGGATTTTTGTAGGAGCCAACTCAAACAGCAAACATCGTTGCTCTTACTAAAAAGGAAGCTACTGTTTTGAATTTTTATAGTTGTGTAGCTTAAACTTTTGATCTTGAAGATTCTATACAAATTTCGAAATTTTCTTTTTTATTTTGCTGTGTGATTTGTTAGTTCATTTAACTGTTCTCCACTATGCTACTGATTTTAAATATGTATTTTAATCGTTGTTAACTGTTTTTATTTCTCTGGCAGTGTTAATGATTTTGTGGTCAGTAAGGTTTTGGTCTGCCAATGTTGGTGTGTGCTAGCTTTGCTCGTTTGAGATCAGCTTAACACCTTTGTCTAAAAACTGTTTATTTTCTCTTATGTTGCTTATGAGAGAAATAAGCGAGTAATTATTGTTCTGGTAACTCAGACTCAGTCAATAGACCCCGTCCTTTAATCACACTGGCTAGTTCCGCCACAAGTGAAATCCGTTCGTGAATGCCGGACTCGCAATGACAAGACCAGTTTCGGCAAATAAAGTATCATGTCTCAGGTTGGCGCACGTGTACACTCCAACATTCCCATTGCTGGTGGCATCACTGTCAAAGACTTCTGGCACTCATGGGTAGATGGCACTGTTATCACCTTTCACAGCGGTGTCTAGTAAAGGTTTGCGTACAGATTAAAAATTCGAATAAAATGCAGGCATCACTTTCCACTCCGTTAGCCTCTGCCTATCCTAAATAATGAAATATTAATTTTTTCATCATAATATTTCGAACGTGAGGAACGGCTCTCAGTATACTTATGGTGCCGTATATTATCGATACCACGCAAGGCAGAACGCATCCCGAGGATAGCAGTAAACCTCCTGCCGTACGCAGGAGCAGCGGCACCATCGAGACGGCTGAAAGAATACGCAGCACCGATCTCGCAGCACCTCGATAGCTGATTGCACGAGGAGCCTTATTCGTAGTTTCAAACATGGTTTAAATGGCTCTGAGCACTATGGGACTTAACTGCTGAGGTCATCAGTCCCCTAGAACTTAGAACTACTTAAACCTAACTAACCTAAGGACATCACAAACATCCATGCCCGCGGCAGGATTCGAACCTGCGACCGTAGCAGTCGCGCGGTTCCGGACTGAGCGCCTAGAACCGCTAGATCACCGCGGCCGGCTATTCGTAGTTTCTCTGTACTTTGATTACTATTTGCGTAAGACCAGGCGCACATTGGGGCGCAACCGACGAAGTGCAGGACAGTGCAGGATTTTGTGTGACACAGGCAGGGAGAAGCAGGGCAACACACTGCCTCCTTCCACCCCCACCGCGCAGTGTGCGGGACACGGTTTACAGCGCGAGTGCCACTCGTCTTCACGCAGTGTGGTGTCTCAGGACGATGACAACGAATTTGGAGGGGTTGGTAACGTTGATAGTTACGAGGAAGTTACATCTCAAACTGATGGTCCTGCGGAGTTGGACATCTTCTCATTAACCAGACGGCGATGTTGCAAAGAACAGCCGGCCGCTGTGGCCGAGCGGTTCTAGGCGCTTCAGTCTGGAACCGCGCGACCGCTACGGTCGCAGCTTCTAATTCTGCCTCGGGCATGGATGTGTTTGATGTCCATAGGTTAGTTAGGTTTAAGTAGTTCTAAGTTCTAGGGGACTGATGACCTCAGTGGTAGTGCTCAGAGCCATTTGAAACATTTTTTTGCAAAGAACAACCAAAGAAAATGAAGAAATGTGATGTTTCCAATCGTACACAGCATTTAATAGTGCAGAGTGAAAAAAGAGCAAAGGAAGGGGCGATGAACGAAAAAGATTGAGGACTCATAATCTGCCACTAATCCACTCCACCGCTTCTTTACGTCGACGCACCTTGCAACTAAAAATCTGCGGCCCACAAGACAACATTTTGTTCGGGATAAAATATATGAATCGATTTTGCAAACTGAGGCATCTCTCCTAGGAATTCAGAGTCCTCCAGCGCAAGAACTCTAACCGCTTCGGAATTACGACGCAGCAAGTCCGTCCGTCGTACTCGTCGGAAACCAGCTGTAGGTCTTTGACACGTCTTCAGAACTCAGTGAACATGCCTTCAAGAAGAACTCTGGATTTTATGCTCAGCTCATGAATAGTTTCCCTGACTAATTTTTCAAAGCAAGCTATGTAACTCTTGATTACGTATTTATTTGGTAAGGCATTTGAGTAAAACGTACCTCAAGAAGTTTTTATTCGCTTCCAATGAGGCTTTGCGCACTATGCCCTTCAGAAAATGTCTATTTTCGCACAGGTTCGTGAACCTCGTGAAACTGGTTCCAGTTCAAACGGAAATAGCTCGTGATCTGTTTGCCAGAAAACTCTTGACGTCAAATCGAACTATCTTTAGACATTTTATTTATTTATCTGTGCGCTTTTCCATTTTGATATGTTCCATTTTCAAGTACTGCGTAAGAACACCAGAATATCTTTTTCGTCACAAGAATCGGATTTCATGAGTTCAGCGTAAGAACATAACGAAGGACTGCGCACTGGATCAACAAGGAAAGACCGAGCGACAGTGGCTAAACTGCATGCCAATATGCGGAGACAATGTGTCGCGAAGAATTTTCTTCGCTGCGCTGCCCTGTGCTGTCCTTCGTCGGCTGCCTGCCGATGTGCTCCTGGCTTAACGCACTCCCTTGGACTTGATGCTTCAAAATAAACAACATTGTTATTCAGATAACGTGTATTTCTTCTGCTATCTGTCTATATAGCACTCCGTCTTCAAGCCACAAGTGGCCCATCGGGACCATCCGACCGCCGTGTCATCCTCAGTTGAGGATGCGGATAGGAGGGGCGTGTGGTCAACACACCGCTCTCCCGGTCGTTACGATGGTTTTCTTTGACCGGAGCCACTACTATTCGGTCGAGTAGCTCCTCAGTTTGCATTACGAGGCTAAGTGCACCCAAAAAACGGCAACAGCGCAAAGCGGCCTGGATCATCACCAATCCAAGTGCCAGCCTCGCCCGACAGCGCTTAACTGCGGTGATCTGACGGGAACCGGTGTATCCACTGTCTATCACCCATCCATTCCTTGGCACCCACCTCTGTCGGATCCAACAACACTCAATAAAGTGATTATCCAGTAGAATTGAAGAGAAAGAAGAATAGCAAATAATGGAATTTTGCGTTTTGTGTGTACAGAGAACAGCAGGAAAATTTCGTCACTAAATCTGTAGGTGACTTTGGCTTTGCAGGATGTGGTCCGTAGCAGGTGGTGTGTCAGTTTCTTGGCAACCCTTTTGGCAAGTGTTTTCATAGGACTGGACGGGGCAACAGACGAAGGTCTTATGTTTGGTGTTAGGTTGGGACAGCATGACCAACAAGTGGTCTTGTTATGTTGCTGACAGATAGTGTGACAGAGACCTTGAAGGTAGGGCACAGCGAGCGTTTTCAACACCTCCGAAACTTGACAGGTGCTTGAGAAGTGCACGGCTCGTGTTCATGCCATTTATTGTTTGTCATCTTCTATTACGGTACGGCCGCCTCGTTTTCTTACTCCACTTACTGGCGTCACTAACTTCCTGCCTTACTTGTCCGTGAGCTGCAGCAGCAGCGCGTATTGATAAGTGCACTGTCGTACCATCTGTGGAGCGACCGATAATATTTCCGTGTCGTCATGTGTTTGGCAGTCAGTTGGCGGCGTACCAGCAATGCAGTCGGCACGCAGCAGCAGTGAAGTCGGGGACGGTGCGCCGGTGAGGCGCTGACTGCCAGTGCCTGCCGACCGCTGGCGACACACATGAACTGTCCGACGGAGGGAGATTGGAGCGGGACGACCGTTGGTTGGTCGTTCAGTTGGTTGTCTCACGGGTCCTTTCACCATTTCCGGGCCTGGACAGTTGGTTTGTTGGCGTGGAACAGCGAGGAAATCACCACGTCGCATTGTTTGGCTGGGACTACTGGCGGATCTATGCACGGTCGGAGTGTGTGGTGCTGTTCTCATTGATACGAGGTCGGTGGCTCACCGATCCTGGACACGAAAATTGAGTTTTGACTTAATCTACCAGCAAGTCACGACTGTTCATATTGTGTGGTTAGGATTTCGTTGTCGGCTGTTGGAACATTCCCGCGAGCAACAACATGTGCTTTCAAGTTGACTAATTTTAGCCACCGTCTAGTGACGTTTAACTGAACTTGGTTATTTTGAAATGAAGTGCACCAGCAGAATCTTCTGCCTTGTGGCCGTTAACGTTCCGGTTACTTGCCCTGGCCATTGACGTAAATTCTGGCAGTGTATTTTCCTTATCGTGTTGTCACTGTCCAGCATGGTGTGTAGTTCGACAGTTCAATGCATAATTGGTTGTGGGCACCAATACCGTCTACGTTCCCAGAATGAAATTTTCACTCAGCAGCGGAGTATTCGCTCATATGAAACTTCCTGGCAGATTAAAACTGTGTGCCGTACCGAGACTCGAACTCAAGACCCTTGACTTTCTCAGGCAAGTGCTATACCATTTGAGCTACCCAAGCACGACCCACGACCCGTCCTCACAACTTTACTTCCGCCAGGCGACGAGGTACTGGCGAAAGTAAAACTGTGAGGACAGAGCGTGAGTCGTGTTTGGGTAGCTCAGATGGTAGAGCACTTGCCCGCGAAAGGCAAAGGTCCCGACTTCGAGTCTCGTTCCGGCACAGAGTTTTAATCTGCCAGGAACTTTCACCTTCTACGGTGTTCCCTTGAACTCTCTGTTGTGTGGTGGTCACATGGAGCGAAAGTTATCTTGTCGGTGGGTCCGTTGACTGTCTGTCGGTTGGGTTGTCGTCCGATCTACAATGGTTGGGCCGACTGCCTGTCTCACCTAAGCGAGCTTTAGTGATTGAATTCCAGTCCGACTCTCGGAAACTTCTGAGTGCCTTTGGAGTACTGCCTTTTCTTATTTGTTCTTGTTGTTTGTATTTGTATGTCTTCTAGCCAATTTTTATATTAAGTTTGTTTTGCCCCAAAGGCGTAGGATTGTTTGGGCCTTCAGCTAATTAAAGGACTGTTTTAAGGTAAGGCCTCTTGCCTTTTACAAATTTAATTTTGGTTTGAGTCTTAAGTGATGGGCCTTCAGCTGATTTTTAAATTAAAGTTGTTTTGCTCTTAAGGTGTCAGATTGTTTAGGCCTTCAGCCTAATTAAGGAACTGTCTTAAGACAAGACCTTTTGCCTTTTAAAAATTTAATGTTAGTTTCAGTCTTAAGAGGTAAGTCTTTAGCCGATTTTTTTTAAATTAAATTTGTTTGATCTTAAGACATGACATTGTATGGCGCATTCAGACGGTAAATTAATGCTGTAACGTTTTCCAAAAATTTTCTTGGCTCTTGTAATGTTTGTTCAAATAAATTAGTTGTATGCTCGAGTGTAACTGACAGCCGCTTATTTTGGTCCCTTTCCACAATCTAAACTACCTGTCCTGCGGGTTTAGCATGGCGTCTCAGTGCTGTCCAGGTTACGAGAACGTGATGTGTACCCAATGGTACCCCATACCATCATGCTATGTGCTGTGCCCGTATGGCAAAGGCGAACGGTCTGTCAGCGTTCGATCTTTTCATAGACGCCACACGCAGGTACGTCCTTAGTGATACTGTATGCAGTAACGTTACTCGTCTGAAAGGACAGTGGGGGTGATGCTCCTGTACCCACGTTGTCGATTGCCGCACAACTGACAGCGCGCCTTGTTCTGCTGTCCTATTGGGAAGTTGCAACAATGGTCACAATGCTGACGGTTCGTGGTGGTCTAGACGTCGCTTCTTTGTCTGTGTAGATACTTATCTTGCTGCAGGCAAGCCAATTTTCTGACTCTAACTATGTGATACGGCTGTACGATCCAGTCGGCCAAGCGATCAACAATGCCTGCCCTCTCGGGTGCTAGTTATGTAGGGTTGTTGAGATCCCACATGGCTGTCCTCATCCCATCGACTTCATATCTACATGCTGACCAGAGGGAGTAGGGATAGTTAGCCTCATGGTCCATGAAACATTTCGCATGATTAACCGTAATGATATGGAATGAATCATTTTTACGTTCACGCCACAAGTTATTTTGTAAGTATAACTGCATGCTCAACATTCAAAAGATACTTTTTAACGTACAGATGTCAGTTACTAATTGCTACCCATCACCTTTTACACATTATAAAAATACTCTACTGGCCATTAAAATTACTACACTACGAAGATGACGTGCTACAGACGCGAAATATAACCGACTGGAAGAAGATGCTTTGATATGCAAATGATTAGCTTCTCAGAGCATTCACAGAAGGTTGGCGCCGGTGGCGACACCTACAACGTGATGACATGAGCAAAGTTTCCAACCGATTTCTCAAACACAAACAGCAGTTGACCGGCGTTGCCTGGTGAAACGTTGTTGTGATGCCTCGTGTAAGGAGGAGAAATTCGTACGACCACGTTTCCGACTTTCAGAAAGGTCAGATTGTAGCCTATCGCGATTGCGGTTTGTCGTTACGCGACATTGTTGCTCCCGTTTTTCGAAATACGATGGCTGTTCGCAGAATATTGAATCGATGGCTTCAGGAGGGTAATACGGAACGCCGTGCTGGATCCCAATGGCCTCGTATTACTAGCAGTCGAGATGACAGGCATCTTATCCGCATGCCTGTAACGGATCGTGCAGCCTCGTCTCGATCCCTGAGTCAACAGATGGGGACGTTTGCAAGACAACAAACATCTGCACGAACAGTTCGACGACGTTTGCAGTAGCATGGACTATCAACTCTGAGATCATAGCTGCGGTTACCCTTGACGCTGCATCACAGACAGGAGCGCCTGCGATGGTGTACTCAACGACGAAGATGGGTGCACGAATGGCAAAACGTCCTTTTTTTTCAGATGAACCCAAGTTCTGTTTACAGCATCATGATGGTCGCATCCTTGTTTGGCGACTTCGCGGTGAACGCACATTGGAAGCGTGTATTCATCATGGCCATACTGGCGTATCACCCGGCGTGATGGTATGGGGTGCCATTGATTACACGTCTCGGTCACCTCTTGTCCGCACTGACGACACTTTGAACAGTGGACGTTACATTTCAGATATGTTACGGATTGCGGATCTACCCTTCATTTGATCATTGTGACACCCTACATTTCAGCAGGATAATGTACGGCCGCATGTTGCAGGTCCTGTACGGGCCTTTCTGGATACAGAAAATGTTCGACTGCTGCCCTGGTCAGCACATTGTCCAGATCTCTCACCAATTGAAAATGTCTGGTCAATGGTGGCCGAGCAACTGGCTCGTCACAATAGGCCAGTCACTACTCTTGATGAACTGTGGTATCGTGTTGAAGCTGTATGGGCAGCTGTACCTGTACACGCCTTGCAAGCTCTGTTTGACTCAATGCCCAGGTGTATCAATGCCGTTATTACGGCCAGAGGTGGCTGTTCTGGGTACTGATTTCTCAGGACCTATGCACCAAAACTGCGTGACATGTAATCACATGTCAGTTCTAGTATAATATATCTGTCCAATGACTATCCGTTTATCATCTGCATTTCTTCTTGGTATAGCAATTTTAATGGCCAGTAGTGTAGAAATTCCTCTTCCAAACAGGAAATTGTGAAGAAGGAACATCTACATTTCATTTTCAAATTTTACTATGCTCTCTGTTTGACATTTTATATCACTGAGTAAATCATCAAAAAATTAAGGTGCAGCATTGTAAACTCCTTTTTGTATTGAAGACATGCTTAATGTGGAGTAATGAATGTAACTTTTCCTTGTGGTGTTGTAACTGTGTACATCATTGTTCGTCTTGAACTGCAGTGGATTATTTACAACAAATTTCATGAGGGAACAGATATACGGTAAAGCAGAAGTCAGAATGCTCAACACCTTAAACAGATGCCTACAAGATGGTAATAAGTGAGCACAACATATTATTCTTACTGTACGTGTTTCTTGAAGATGTGTAACGTCAGATCATTACTTCATATGATATTATTGAATGAAAGTATGCAGAATATGTCAGCTTACTGATTTGTCTCTCCTTAGAATGATTCTAAGTGCAAATGTGGCTGAGCTACGTTGTTTTTAGGAGTTCGAAGATGTGCATTTTCCTGTTTTAATTCTCATCGATATGCAAAGCTAAGAATTTTGAAGTTTTCAACGCATTTATTATTGGCTTACCATGTGTTATACTTGTGGTTGGTGTAGTACTCTGAGATGTCCAGAAATTAATGCACTGTATCTTTTTAAAATTTAGGTGAGACTATGTACAGATACTCATCAATGATACTTTTAAGAACATTGTTTATCATTCCTTCTGTTTCAGTATGCATGCTTGGACTGAATACAATACGGGCACTATTCTCCAAAAGAACTAGTTCTCCTTCTTGTATATCAGAAGGAAGATTGGTGCATTACATGAGAAAAAATAATGGACCTAACATTGAGCCTTCTGAAACCACAGTCCGAATAACACTTCCGGACTGCATTGGTTGAATTACTAAGTACAGTTATCTCCCTTTTGTTCCTTAGATGTGACATTATCCATTTGTTGGCTATACCGTAAACAAAATAAATTTTCAATTTACCTCAGAGAACACTGTGAAAAAGTCAACGATAAACTGTAGTCTCGATACGCCACTTGAAGTTAAGCGTTTCTCTTTTATACATGTGGCATAACACGATCTTCTCACAAGCAACGGACGTTCAACTACAATTTGCGAATTATAAAGCTGCTACGTAATCTTTCCATTTATACAGAATATAGGAGGCATTACACATACCTGCTTTGTCCAGTTGCGCTGAAATGCTAGTCATTCACATATCCAAGCATGTCTCCCAATCAGCGGCCAACACCAAGCCACAATCTGTCTAGTACCACCTCAGAGACCGCAACAGAAACCAGCACCAACAGCAAGACAGCTACACCTAATTATGATAATTCAGAATTTAACTTACTTTTAAGTAGGCTAGAGAAAAAAGAGATACTGCAGACAGCGCAGAGGATGCTACTTAGATTGTGACATCCAAAGGGAGATTCCCTTTGTTTCCAAAGAACTGAGCTAACAGACAGAATCATCCTAAGGACAGAAAATATTCCTACATCAGCAGAGCCGCTGCTCGATCTCATGCTCCTGGTCTGCCTGCGCAGGTTAGAATCATTCGACTTGGACAAAATATATACAGATCATGTAAGAGCACACGGACGAACATATTTCGATTACACACAGACTGGCAGTACATGTTTTGTACACGTAAAACACCCAGAACACATAGACAAAAAATGAATATCTTACAACACAATACAAAAAACAGTATGACAGTCAGCGCGGAAATCCCTATAATAGCACAAGACTTGCAGGCTGACATCATGTGCTTACAAGAACCCTATAACAGAAATGGGCAACTGATATGTCTACCAAAACATGCTACCTCAATAACAGGCAGCAATGACTGTAAGGCTGCAATAGTAATTTTAAATTAAGGTAACACACTTATGCAATCAACACTTTGTTACCATAGAGATAACTAATGGGAACGTTACACGGGTTATTGCATCCATGTACGCCAAATACAACCATCATATACAGCCAAACGCAGACATCAGAGACCTAGTAATGTATGCCAGAGGCAAAAAATTTGTGATAAGTGCTGACATTAATTCCAGATCGACCCTCTCGAACTCAGACAGAACAGATGACAGAGGACGCATAATCACCGACCTAATACAAGAAACACAATTACATGTAATGAATATGGAAAGACCTACACCAACATATGCAGGATTCGATGGTACGAGCAGTAATATTGACTTAACGCTAGCAAAGAATGCAGCAATGGTATACGTAACAAACTGGACTCTACACGACAACATGACCAGTAGTGATCACAATGTCATAATATACACACTAGCTCACACTCAGAATACAATGACCAAATCACACACCAGATTTGTTGCTGCACAAAGCAGACTGGAACAAATTAACAGAAATTATCCAACAATACGATCTAGAAAACATCAATGGAAGTATCGATTATAGAGCATACAAGTTAACACAGGTAATACAACGTGCACAAAGCGCTTCAATACCGACATCAAAGAAAACAACATGCTCACCAGTACCATGGACCAACGAACTCACGAGACTCAAACAAGATGCAAGACGCAAACGAAAATTATATCGAAGGGTGACAGCAGATAGGGACAGACGAATAAGACTTGAAGCACATAGGCATGCACAAGACGTATAGACGTATGGTTACAGTACATGGCAGCTGGTTACAGTACATGGCATAGCTCCATGCAGTATATCAAATCAGAATTTCAAAGCAGTGCGTTCAATTAACAATATAAATACTGCAAACTTTAGGGAAAGACTAAAGGAGCTAGACTGGGATGAAGTGTATATGGAACCCGATGCAAACTTGAAATATAACTTATTTCACGATACATTTTTAAGGGTATTTGAAAATTGTTTTCCCAAGAAAACAGTGAAACATAATTCCAAGAAAACATATAAAAAACCTTGGCTAACTAAAGGAATAAGAATATCTTACAACCGTAAAAGAGAACTGTATCTAACAGCAAGAGGGAGTACTGACCCCGAAATTGTTTAATATTATAAAAACTATTGTGCGGTACTAAGAAAAGTTATTAAAAAGTCCAGAAGCATGTGTATCATGTCTGAGTTCAGTAACTCTGATAATAAAATTAAAGCAATTTGGAATATTATTGAAAGGGAAACAGGGCAACCAAGAGCACAGGAAGACTTTAGTGCCATAAAACTGAATGACAAGTGTACTAACAAACAATCTGAAATTGGAAATATTTTCAATAATCATTTTTTAAATGTTGTGGAGAAAGTAGGATCTAGATCTTCACTAGAAGAGGCAAGGCTTCTATTAGAAGAGGCCATACCTGTGCAGTTTGAAACAACTGTATTTCCACGAACCTCTCCCTCTGAAATCAGTAAAATAATAAACTCACTAAAAAGTAAAAGCTCTTACGGAATTGATGGCATTTCCAGCAAGATACTTAAAGCTTGTTCCCCACAGATAAGTAGGATTCTCAGCCACGTATGTAATACCACTTTGGAGCAGGGTGTTTTCCCCGATAGACTGAAATATGCCGTTGTAAAACCATTGCATAAAAAGGGGGATACGTCGGATGTCAACAACTATCGCCCAATCTCTCTTCTGACAGCTCTATAAAAAATTTTTGAGAAAGTAATGTATTCAAGAGTAGCCTCCCATATATGTAAAAATAAAGTACTAACAAAATGTCAGTTTGGTTTTCAGAAAGGCTTTTCAACAGATAATGCTATATACGCTTTCACTGATCAAATATTAAATGCTCTGAATAACCGGACATCACCCATTGGTATTTTTTGTGATCTCTCAAAGGCCTTTGACTGTGTAAATCATGGAATTCTTTTAGATAAGCTAAATCATTATGGTTTGAGGGGGGCAGTACAAAAATGGTTTAATTCATACTTAACTGGAAGAAAGCAGAAAGTTGAAATAAGTGGTTCATGTAATGTTAATACAACAGCTGATTCCTCAAACTGGGGGGCTATCAAGCACGGGGTCCCACAGGGTTCGGTCTTAGGTCCTTTACTGTTCTTGATATATATTAATGACTTACCATTCCATATTGATGAGGATGCAAAGTTAGTTCTTTTTGCTGATGATACAAGTATAGTAATAACATCCAAAAACCAAGAACTAAGTGATGTAATTGTAAATGCTGTTTTTCACAAAATTATTAAGTGGTTCTCAGCAAACGGACTCTCTTTAAATTTTGATAAAACATAGTATATACAATTCCGTACAGTAAATGGCACAACTCCAGTAATAAATATAGACTTTGAACAGAAGTCTGTAGCTAAGGTAGAATTTTCAAAATTTTTAGGTGTGTCCATTGATGAGAGGTTAAACTGGAAGCAACACATTGATGGTCTGCTGAAACGTCTGAGTTCGGCTTACTATGCCTACTTTCATTCACTGCTTTCGTATGGTATCATATTCTGGGGTAATTCATCGTTGAGTAGAAAAGTATTCATTGCTCAAAAACGTGTAATCAGAATAATTGCTGGAACCCACCCACGGTCATCTTGCAGACATGTATTTAAGGATCTAGGGATCCTCACAGTAACCTCACAGTATATATATTCACTTATGAAATTTGTTGTTGATAATCCAGCCCAGTTCAAAAGTAATAGCAGTGTGCATAGCTATAACACCAGGAGAAAGGATGATCTTCACTATGCAGGCTTAGATCTGACTTTGGCACAGAAGGGGGTAAATTATGCTGCCACAAAAGTCTTTGATCACCTACCAAACAGCATCAAAAGCCTGACAGATAGTCAACCAACATTTAAAAATAAATTAAAAGAATTTCTAGATGACAACTCCTTCTACTCATTGGCTGAATTTTTAGATATAAATTAAGGGAGGGAAAAAAACTAACTTAAGCATTAGTGTCATGCAATATTTTGTGTAATGTAATATTTTGTACAGACATCTTTCATTAACCTGACACGTTTCACATCATTACGAAGTGTCGTATTCATGATCTATGGAACAAGTATTAATCTAATCTAATCTACTCTAATCTACAGACCCTATACAACAAGCGTAGACAACAATGGGAGCTATTTGCAACAACACAAACAGAGCAAAATATATGGGGAGAACCATACAAAATACTGACAGAGAAGATAAAAATCCCACTAGTTCTTGGAACGCTAAGGCTGGATGACAGAACGATGACGAGGGGATGGGGGAATAAAGTGGAGTTTCTGCTGTATAAACTGCTCCCTGACGACGTTATCGATGCACACACACATTATCAAGCAACACTAAGAGAAAACCTACACACACCATACAGCACTGCAACTGTCACCTGTTCTTTTGCGCAAGAAGAGGTTGCACTAGCAATCTCAGAGCGCAAAAACAAAAAAGCACCTGGACCAGATGGTATCCACTCGGAAACAGTGCAAAAACTAGCACCGCAGATCACCCCGTTCCTAACAACGATACTGAACGATGCTTTACGGCTCGGCAGGGTACCTACAGTATGGAAAACCTCCAAAGCAGTCATTATTTAGATCCAAAGACTTACAGGCCAATACGCCTAAAACACCATAGCAAAGATTCAGGAGAAGCTACTTTGTAAGCGCCAACAAACACACAGAGCTATCAGGGGTATGAGCCAACACCAGCTCGGCTTCAGAACTGGCAGATCAATAGATGCCATCAACCAGGCCCTGCACATAGTTAACACCGCAAAACAGAAATACGCCATGGCAATAATGATTGACACTGCCGGAGCATTTGGTAATCTCTGGTGACTAGCACTGTTTCAGAGGCTAAGACATCTGGAGGTACCGCAGTCACCGTACAACAGTTTTCTAGACTACTGTAAAGACCGAGTAGTCGAATGGCTGATGGACAGCCGGAAAGTGTTAAAAGAATTATCAAAGGCAGCCCACAAGAGTCGATCTGCGGCCCCATCTTCTGGGACATAACAGTCGAATCCATCTTACAACTTCTGGATGGGGATGACAGGTCAGACGGAATTATCGCCTACGCCGATGACCTATTAGTTGTAGTCACTGCAAACAACGGAGCTCAGTTAGAAGGGAAAGCCAGTGGAATACTGCAAACAATTACTCAGTGGGGTCACAACAACAAACTCAGGACAGCCGAAAACAAAACAACATACACTTTACTGAAAGGATCACGCCAAAGGAATCCTTCGGTTAAAATTGGGGACACAAACATCAAACGAGCACACGTTATTCGCTATCTTGGGGTACACACAGATGAAAAACTAAATTTCCACGAACACATAAGGCTAACAACAGAAAAAGCATAAAAAATACTACACAAACTGGTGAGGCTAAATTCAAAACAGTACAGACTACCTCTACCAGTCATACGGACATACCATTGTGCGCTCTCCAAATGAGTACTCAGCTTCGCAGCTAGCACGTGGGCACATAGATTGAACGTGGTCACCAACAAAACATCGTTCAGACGAGCGCAGAGAAGTGTCCTATTTAGGCTAACTGGAGCCTTCGGTACCATCTCAGCGGATGTACTGTGTGTGGTGCTCGGAATATGGCCCATAGATATCACGATCAAATACAGAGCTGCAAGATACTGGTTAAAGGCGGGGAGACTAGATAAGGTACACACAATAACCGGTGTGCCGATAGAGACGATACGTCACCTTAAAAGTTGTCGTTTGGATACGTGGCGAGGTGAGTGGGGTGTAAGTGATAAGGGACGTAGACTGCACGACTTCCTCCCTGACATAAGGGAGCGGTAGAGAATGAGACATATCGATCCCAACCCCGGTATGGTACATTTATTAATCGGACACGGACCTCATCCCACGCAATTAAGCCGTGTGAGTCTACGGCAGACACTTACATGAACATGCGGGGAAGAAAGTTCCCCAGAACACACTGCCTTTTTCTGCGGTCAATACGCGAACAATAGACATACACTACACAGATACAGACATACACTCCTGGAAATGGAAAAAAAGAACACATTGACACCGGTGTGTCAGACCCACCATACTTGCTCCGGACACTGCGAGAGGGCTGTACAACCAATGATCACACGCACGGCACAGCGGACACACCAGGAACCGCGGTGTTGGCCGTCGAATGGCGCTAGCTGCGCAGCATTTGTGCACCGCCGCCGTCAGTGTTAGCCAGTTTGCCGTGGCATACGGAGCTCCATCGCAGTCTTTAACACTGGTATCATGCCGCGACAGCGTGGACGTGAACCGTATGTGCAGTTGACGGACTTTGAGCGAGGGCGTATAGTGGGCATGCGGGAGGCCGGGTGGACGTACCGCCGAATTGCTCAACACGTGGGGCGTGAGGTCTCCACAGTACATCGATGTTGTCGCCAGTGGTCGGCGGAAGGTGCACGTGCCCGTCGACCTGGGACCGGACCGCAGCGACGCACGGATGCACGCCAAGACCGTAGGATCCTACGCAGTGCCGTAGGGAACCGCACCGCCACTTCCCAGCAAATTAGGGACACTGTTGCTCCTGGGGTATCGGCGAGGACCATTCGCAACCGTCTCCATGAAGCTGGGCTACGGTCCCGCACACCGTTAGGCCGTCTTCCGCTCACGCCCCGACATCGTGCAGCCCGCCTCCAGTGGTGTCGCGACAGGCGTGAATGGAGGGACGAATGGAGACGTGTCGTCTTCAGCGATGAGAGTCGCTTCTGCCTTGGTGCCAATGATGGTCGTATGCGTGTTTGACGCCGTGCAGGTGAGCGCCACAATCAGGACTGCATACGACCGAGGCACACAGGGCCAACACCCGGCATCATGGTGTGGGGAGCGATCTCCTACACTGGCCGTACACCTCTGGTGATCGTCGAGGGGACACTGAATAGTGCACGGTGCATCCAAACCTTCATCGAACCCATCGTTCTACCATTCCTAGACCGGCAAGGCAACTTGCTGTTCCAACAGGACAATGCACGTCCGCATGTATCCCGTGCCGCCCAACGTGCTCTAGAATGTGTAAGTCAACTACCCTGGCCAGCAAGATCTCCGGATCTGTCACCCATTGAGCATGTTTGGGACTGGATGAAGCGTCGTCTCACGCGGTCTGCACGTCCAGCACGAACGATGGTCCAACTGAGGCGCCAGGTGGAAATGGCATGGCAAGCCGTTCCACAGGACTACATCCAGCATCTCTACGATCGTCTCCATGGGAGAATAGCAGCCTGCATTGCTACGAAAGGTGGATATACACTGTACTAGTGCCGACATTGTGCATGCTCTGTTGCCTGTGTCTATGTGCCTGTGGTTCTGTCAGTGTGATCATGTGATGTATCTGACCCCAGGAATGTGTCAATAAAGTTTCCCCTTCCTGGGACAATGAATTCACGGTGTTCCTATTTCAATTTCCAGGAGTGTAGATACATACACAGCAATAAGAGACTAAGAACAATGGGAACAATTAAACGAACTGACAAACAGTATTACAAAAAGAATACCCGAAGTGTACAGGCGGACAAGACATAACAGACATGCCTATGTGCAGCGTAACAGAAATCTCCAGAGGATGGACAGCGATACCCACAGTGACAGCGAAAACAGTGACAATGGTGAGGAACAGGAGGAGGAAGCTGAGATGTGACAGTAAACAAGCATAAGGTGCTGGCGATCTAGCCAAGAAATCACCAAGTGCTGTACATGGATGGGCGCCTGAAGTAGTTAATACATAGGATTAGTCATTAACAGGATAAGCAATATTATTTCTTTACTAATAACCGTTTGTGTGTGTGTGTGTTTCTGTGTGTGTGTGCGAATGACGGTCAACAGCTCGAAGAAACCATTCGTAGGTATCCATCGTCAGTCACATTCTGTGATGGTACTAACAAATCTCTCCTCTACCCTGTCATATTTTTATATTCTTCTTAAAAAAACAACAAAATTTTATTTATATTTCAATCTTAAATTATTGTTATTTTCAAAAGGGATCATTCTTTGTAAATGTTGCAGGTAAAACAAAAGAAAAAGAAATCTGAGCAAAGATGAAAAACGAAAATTGTAAGATGTACAGCTTGTTTTAAACATCAGGTAACAGGTCAATAATTTGGCAATAAATAAATATCCGTGCATACAGTATGCTTCATGCCAGTTTCAAAAAATGGCTGTGAGCACTATGGGACTTAACATCTGAGGTCATCAGTCCCCTAGAACTTAAAAACTACTTAAACCTAACTAACCTAAGGACATCACACACAGCCATGCCCGAGGCAGGATTCGAACCTGCGACCGTGCCGGTCGCGCGGTTCCTGACTGAAGCGCCTAGAACGGCTCGGCCACCACGGCCGGCTTCATGCCAGTTTGATGTGTGTTGTACGTCACCTTTTGCCTTCCACAAACCTGGCTAAATCGTTGGTTCGTAGTTTTCCCGTAAGACGCTACCTACAGACCAGACGAATATCGTGAGTGCTCGGCTCCTGCTCGCCGCTCTCCCGAGGCTTCCCAGACGAGTGGCGCCTGAGGCTGGTTCCAGCACGCTGAGCCGGCCCTACGGCCAGCGGCCTGGACTATTTCCGTCGCTGATACAAGCGGCCGCGCCGCCTTTTTGCCTTACCTGCCGGTGACCCAGCGCTGCTGCCGACTCATTTCATCCATCGCAGCGAGCCGAGAGCCCAGCCCGCTCCCTGGTCATTACCTCGGGATTCCGCTTTAGCGTCCATTATCCTGCACCGGACACTAATGACGCCACATGCAGACAGACCCTGCAATCTCCTCCATACGTCCCGGAGTCATTTCGACTACAACGGATCGCTGCAAATATGCCGGGGTTCTGTATTAAAGGATTCTGCCGCTGCCTCCGATCGTCCG
Source organism: Schistocerca gregaria (assembly GCF_023897955.1). Lineage (NCBI taxonomy): Eukaryota > Metazoa > Arthropoda > Insecta > Orthoptera > Acrididae > Schistocerca > Schistocerca gregaria. The sequence continues at coordinate 1,157,987,518 of NC_064920.1, read as the reverse complement.
TCTACAAACCTGGAGCCAAATTTCTCAAGTAAACCCACCATACTGAGTAGGTTGGCGCTACTCATGATATTTTTTATTCTTGAAGGCTGTCTCAGAACATGCGTCATATTCTGTGTACCACATTGCGTACGCTGAATAAATGCCATAGTAAAATAGTGCTTTGTTTCAGTTTATTGACATAATACTCACCTCATTTCGTGAGTTAAAGTACGTTAACATCATCACTGCTTACTCACATAAAAGCGTTAATAATATACTGTCATGCCTCCACTCCCCGCCCCGCCGTCCTCGGTTCTATATTCTGAGGAGAGGAGAACCTACTCATTATCAGTCCACTTACTTTTCCAACATCCTTATATAGCACGCTCAGCTATTTTTCCGCTTGTCCTGCATTCCCTCAGTCACTACTATAAAATGCTGTGCTCCGAAAGTACATTCTCAGAAGTACCTTCCCCAATTCAAGCCTATATTTTACACAAGTAAGCATATTTTAGCTAAGAACGTTCGACTTGTTGTTGTTGTTGTGGTCTTTAGTCCTGAGACTGGTTTAATGCAGCTCTCCGTGCTACTCTATACTGTGCAAGCTTCTTCATCTCCCAGTACCTACTGCAGCCTACATCTTTCTGAATCTGTTTAGTGTATTCATCTCTTGGTCTCCCTCTACGATTTTTTCCCTCCAAGCTGCCCTTCAATGCTAAATTTGTGATCCCTTGATGCCCCAGAACATGTCCTACCAACCGACCCCTTCTTCTAGTCAAGTTGTGCTACCAACTCCTCTTCTCCCCAATTCTATTCAATACCTCCTCATTAGTTATCTGATCTACCCATCTAATCTTGAGCATTCTTCTGTAGCACCACATTTCGAAAGCTTCTATTCTCTTCTTGTCAAAACTATTTATCGTCCACGTTTCACTTCCATACATGGCTACACTCCATACAAATACTTTCAGAAACGACTAGCCTACTCTTTTATGTCCCACTCACTTCGTCCGTCACGCCCGGGGTCCCAGGTTCTATTCCCGGTGGGGTCAGGGATTTTCTCTGCCTCGTGATGGCTGTGTGTTGTGTGTTGCCCTTAGGTTAATTCGGTTTAAGTAGTTCTTGGTTCTAGGGGACTGATGACCATAGCTGTTAAGTCCCATTGTGCTCAGAGCCATTTGAACCATTTGAACTTCGTCCGTCTATTAGCTTGCGGCCAAGAAGCAGACTTCTTTAATTTCGTCTACTTCATAGTCACTAATATTGATGTTTTTCTTCTGATGTCTGCTACTCCTGGTTACTTCCGTCTTCTTTCCCTTTACTCTCGATCCATATTCTGCATTCATTACATCATTCAGTTCAACACGTCTTTTAATTCTTCTTCACCTGCACTGAGGATATCTATGTCACTAGCGAACTTATCATTGACATCTTTTCACCCTGAAATTTTATCCCACTTATAAAATGTTCTTTTACTGTCGTAGTTTCTCCTTCGATGTACAGACTGAACAGTAGGGATGAATGACTGCGTCCCTCTTTTACATCCCTTTTAATACGAACACTTCGTTCCCTCTTATCTGGCCAATCTTATACACTACTGGTAATTTCCGTCAGCTTACTCCTATTTTTCCTGAAATTTGGAACGTTTTGCATGTTTCCACATGGTTGAATCCTTTTTCTAGGTTGAAAAATCAAGACATGTCTTGATTTTTGCTCCATTGTCAAGCTCAACATCAGAACTGCCGGTCTGGTCCCATTTTTACCGTTAACCTGTATATTCTTCTTCTCGGCAGCTTTGATACGTGAGTAGGTGATTTCAATTTAATATTTCACGAACACGTATAGAAGCATAGGACAAAGAAAAATTAATTATTTTTAAATTTCGCATCTGTATGTCTGTATGTATACCGGTATTTATAATATCCCTTGGCCGGTACTACCTGCTGGAAAAGATTGATCGGTTCAGTGACCTTTCTATTGTTATCGGTTTAAAGTGAAACGTCCCCTTAGAAAAATTTATACACGACTGTGCTTAAGCTGACACACAATATTTTTAGCGCAACGCAATCTGACTTCCAAAAATCCCTACGAAAGAATGGCCCTGACTAACATTAACCTATACGTTTCACAAATCACTTACCTCACAAAAATCTTCGTTACTCAAGCTACTGCAATACAGCGAGCGCCACTACTGCCAGCTAAATAAAAGATTCAAACTACTGAAGGCACTAACTACTGATAGGCATAGTTAGCAAATGAAAGATTTTAATACAGAACAAACAATGTATTTACCTTAATAGTCATAATATATATATCAGTTCGTGACACCAATTCTTACAAATTTCAAAACTCCGCCATCTCTCTACCCACGTCCACCACTGCTGGTGGCTCACCTCCAACTGCACAACGCTACGCGCTGTTAGCATCCAGCTGCCGCTGCCCAACACTGCAATGCCAGACAACAATGCAAACCAGCCACAGACTGCTCACGGCACAGCCAGTGATTTTCATACAGAGCGCTACGTCGCGGCGGCGTTACCAATAAAAAAACCTAAACAGCGTACTTACATAGCCCCCATGCTCCCCACAAAAAATTTACAAATTGTTTTGGGCAGTGGCCAACATAGATTTGAAAAAAATTTTTCATTATTACAATGACAAAGAAATGAAATGCACACACTTATCGATACAATGTTGGTCAAAAGCTAAAATTTTCTCACAGTCCATAAAGACAGTCCTGATCATTCTTCAAAGTAAAATTGCAGTGTTTTTCTCAAAGTCTGAGTAGTAAAAGAAAATGCACACGGAAGTAGTGGATTTCCATGCAGTCTTGAAGAAGTAGTGTTGTCCTTCCAACGGAAAGACAGTGCTGACTCTTGACATGCAGACAGGTAATGGGCCACAACAGAGCAAACCCACAGCAGATTCAGTCGAAGTTTTGAAGAATATTGGTAGGTAGGTCATCACAGAGTAGACCCCTTGTAGTCCTGGTAGAGATTACGGTATTGGTGGGCCACCAGAGATGCAGACCCACTGCAGTCCTTGTAGAAATAATGGTATTGGTAGGTCATCAAAGTTGTAGACCCACTGTAGTCCTTGTAGAGATAGCCAGCAGCCATCTGTTTGACTGTGCAGGCGCACAATCACCATTGAAGAGTCTTGCAGACAATATAGCAAGTCCATAACCCACCACTTGTCCACTCACAAAATTTTTGGAATTGTCCTTAGAACCAGCAATGTTGTTAAGCAGTCCCTTGCTGAATTATCAACACACTTGCAAACACTATCAGTCCCTACTTCTCACATATTGTGCATATACTATGACCAACAGAAATGTGTGCAGTGAAATGAATGCTTACAAGTTACTTAATTTGATGAACTGGTGTCAATTACAATATTATAACATAAGAATACAATAACAAAGGTACAAAATACATCTTTAAAGAACATAACAATACAGATAACATTTGCAGTAGTACAGGCTTTACAAAAGAATCGAAATAGCAAATACATCAGTGTTACAAAAATTACGACGTAAGTACATACATAAAAAATCAGAATAAATTTCGAAACATCAACTTCACACATGAGCATTAAAACAAAATAGAATAAATAATGTCTAAACATCTTTACAAAGTAAATAACATATTATTGATGCAAATTATATTTGAGGATAACAGTATTCCTCATCATAGTGAATGTAGCTTAGCATTAGAACAGAAAAAATTCTATGAAACAGTACACAGAGACAGGAAGAAAATAAATACACAAGGGTACACAAACACATAGTGGGATACACAAAAGGAAAGGACAGAGTTTGTTTTCAGTGTAACATTTGGTACTGCAGTCCAACCCAAAACATCATTCTGTAGATCTTTCGTCATATCTCAACATTTGTTTCCACCAAAAATATCCTATCCGAGCATGCTTTCTGTACTTTGTTCACATCCTCTTTCAAAAATAATTTTTCTCCACTGTGCACTACTTTTTTGGCCAAACCATTTTCTTATAGCTTCTCAATGCTTTTCTTCCAATTCATCATAGTTAGATTCTAATATAGTCTAACCCCTCTTAAGCTAACTTAAATCTACTGAGCTCAGATGCTAAACTAAGGGCCGAGGCAAAGCAGCAGCACAAAACAAATTAATACAAACAGCAATGTCCCAAAAAAAATGGAAATTGGTAAAGATATTGCAATATTACAACTAATATAAGGAGCTGTGCAGCAAACAAGAGAAACAAATCCCTAGTAAAACTTGCTTAAGAGAGTAATACAAAGTCAAATTCAGTAACATTACGTCTGGCACACAGCAGCAGCAAATGCAATAGCTTATAACTAAACAGGACGAAGCTCAAGCAGCAAATATATTAGAGTAAAGACAACAATGCAGAAAAGGGAAATGTCTATTCACTTATTAATATCTATGTCATTAAAGTGGTGCACCACAAGAAGTTATCCTACCATAAAAATTACCAAGTACTTGAAAAGAAAATTATGTATGCAGTTCCTGTGAAGGGAAGTCTTTTTGTGCTCCTTCGTTTTTTTTTTTAAGTACATCGTAAAGTTATTATTTACTGCATCTGTAGGCATAAAATAACTATATTAGTACATCTATTAAATTGTATTTTAACCAATGCTGCAGTGCAGATAGAAACTAGATATTAAACAAAATGAGTAAATAAATATATAAAGCAATCCATATGGCATTTCTCTCAACTAGCAAGACAATAGCCGTGTAATGTTTCTCATCGTTTCATTAGGCATTTTAGTAAATATCATAAATTAAGAGCTCCACAGTATAATCATATGTTTTCGAGTTTGAGTGTGTCTTATTTGCGATGCTTTCTACAAAGGAATAAATGTCAATAGCGAGGATAATGGTCTTTTTTTTTTTTACCTGTGTCTCTGAAAGGCACACACTAATGGCTTTCTTTTTGTCGTGTGGTTGTCGCGCAGCTGGCTGCCTACGACGCATTACGTGCTTGTGGTCACTTAACTGTCTTATCGAAATATTTACGACACCAGTTTCCGCTACAGTGGCAGTCTCATATAAAAAAATTCACAGTTCAAGAATTTGTGTTACACATGAGTAGAAACAACATCAGTAGAAACAACAGTGTCCAAAAATTTTCGTCGGCATTGTAATACATTCACGCATTTACATACATTTCATAACTCTTAAAGTACGATTCTTGGTTTCCAACAACCTTTTTCACAAACCAGAGTCCCTAACCTCTACTCATTATTTCTTACCTTATTCGTTGACATTTCTTCAATATTCCATCATAACAGATAAGTAGCATAATCAAATAGCTCATATAGCATCAGCTTATTGATCATAAACATACCGCAACAGCGTAATACACATCGTCATCATAACATCATAAAACCTCAGCCAAATCTCAAAATCGTCGTAGCTTCTTCCAATAATTTCAAAACCTAAAAAAAATTCTCTGCTCATGTCAAAAGTGTCATCTACCTCAAACGTTCATTAAAAATCATGATCCCATACCAAATATGTCATTCAAAGCTCTCATAGTATCACAATGGTTCTGAAAAAATATGAACAGTTCACAAAGTACAGACAAAATACAATTTCGTAAGTGTGAAGTTATCCAGCTGTGTAATTACGTAAACATCTGTCACTGATGTAGTATAACAAATGTTTGTTTCTCTCAGTTAAATGATCAGATAGCTGTGTAATTTATGTGTTAGAGAAATATGGTACCGATGTGTAAAGTTGTATAAGCAAATACCATATTAGCTAGGGCTCCTTGTGCTTGCCATACACATGGTACACAAAGTAAGCGTGTACCGCCCTGAGGATTAATGTAATTATACCCTCAGGTGTTACAGATTACAGCAATGCAATGAAATGTATCACAAAAAAATTTCTTTTTAATTCAACAATATTGATAAATAAATGGTTTAAGTACCAAATTAATCACTCAAATGCGTGCCCTGTAGTGCTAAATGTGCGTTTTGCTGTAAGATAATTCTGTGGAACTGTCGTAGTTATCGTCTTCTGTAAGCAAAGTTCTGCTGAAGTCAATGTACTTACCTCATCATAAACGAAGGCGAAATGCTTTCCGTATCGATATCGTAGTTATTACGTACCTTACCGTGATCTAGAAAGTGCTATAATGTAACGTATTGTTGTGCTACGATAAAGGCTGTCTCATTGTAGCTATACCACAAAAGTTACTACTAAAACATGTTTTACTTTCCAGAATAATACAGAAAAACTGTGCAGATATAAAACAGATACACCGCAAAAGCAACAGTGTAAATCGTGTCACATATTAGTAGCGTCGTGATATAATCGTGTAGCTATTAGAGAAACCAAATGCTAAGTCATCTTTCATCTCACCGAAAGAAACTTCAAATAAAGAATGTATTTTCAAGTAAACCAAAATGTTGCATTAAAATCTCATTAGCAGTACTGGTAAATGTTCTAAGTATGTAAGCTTTATAGTCGTTACGTAATCGTGCAACTAACAAGCAAGAATGTACAAATAACAACACTGTGTCGTCTGTTCGATATAACAATGCATTCGTAATTTCTGTTAAAATAAGTTCTCTTGGTTCTTGACTGGGTATTTAAGTTCAAACATTGTTGAATGTTGACAGTTTCTGAGTGTGACAAATTGTACTAGCAGCGTGAAGTGACAAATTTTATGGCAAAAACTAAGTTAAAAAGCAGATTATATTTCAATAAACGGTTTTACATGTGAAATGTGGTGTAAACCTTTACTCTTCCTAGTACGCAGAGTTTCAGCTTCAACGCAATTATCATGTGGAATACGTCGGTAAAGAATATTGGAGTTTTTCTCAAGGTTAGCACCTATGTTATTTTTCTCTGAGCCAGCCGACGCACGTGGCTGCCTGCGGTGCGAGTCATTGTCTGCTATCTCTTTGTTGGCGTGCGTCGTTATTGGGATTAGGAGACCTAACTTCTACAAATTCATTTTGCCGAGAGGGCCCAGCTCTGTTTGAATCCCGCCAGTTCTGACGAAATTCCGGTCTGTCGTTATGATTATATCGTCTGTCGTCATGTCGGTAGTTCCTGTAGTTTCTTTCTTGTCGGTTAAGTGGTGGAGAATTTCTCCCTGAATTATCACTGCGCGGTGGACTCTTGCGTCTTAAGTTATTCCGTCTCCCTTGATAATAATTGTTTTGGTTTCCATATTGTCTGTTTCTCTGATTGTCTCTGTGATAGTCATTACTACGGAAATGCGTACTTTCTCTGTAAGTATTATTACTCCGCCAATGGTTGTCATGTGGGTGGTGTCTGTTTTGGTCACGATTTGCGTTGTAAGAATAGATTTGTCGTGTCCAGTTATTGTTTCTGTCGTCACGTAATTGTGACGGATGTGACCTGTAGTGATTGTTTTCCTGTTTTCGCATCCCGCGACTGTCTGTGTCAATTTCTAATTCCTGTAAGACTCCCTGAAAAGCTTCAATGTCGTCTTTGCAACGCCCTGCCAAAATAATATTCCTTAAATGTTCAGGCAATTTCATTATGCAAATGCGGATGAGTTCCGAAAGGCTATATGGGTTCGAAAGATATTGATTCTTATGCAACATGTCTTCAAAATATTTGACAAGACTCGAAAATCCAGATTGTTCAAAGTGTTTCATCATCATGATGCAATGTTTTACTCGGTCTTGTGTAGCTTCAGACCAATATGCTGAGAGGAAGGCATGATAAAATTCTCCTTCACTGTGACAATCATGAATGACCGATCGCATTCTTACAGCTGGTTCATTCTCCAAGTAACCACACATAAATTCTAATCTGTGCTCTAATGACCAGTTGGGAGGAAAACAATGAGAGAATTGATGGAGCCACGCTTGTGGATGAATATCGTTGCCAGAATTCTTAAATATTTTGAATTTACGTGCAGTAATGAACAGCTTATAGTCAAAATCATCGTGTCGGCGAGTAGCATATCGGTCATTGTTACGTCGTGTCGGCGGTTCCATCTCAAAATTCGGTGCACCTTGCCAATTTCTTTCATAATTTCCGAAGTGCCCTGTGTTATTATTTTGTGGCTGTTACATATTTCTATGTCCCTCTTCCCGTATTGGAGCGCGAGTGTCCTCTGAAATACGTAATTGTTGTATTACCTGTGTCAGCTGATCTTGTACTTCCTGGATTTCTCTTTGGTGTTGCGTACTATTTTGATTCAGACTTTGTTTGAATTTCCTAATTTGTTCGCACTCTTCTGTGTCATTAAAGACTACCGGTTTTGTGTCATTCAGATTATCATCTACCTTCGTAGATAAATTAGTGAACTGATCCGAAAGTTCGGCTACTTTCTCCGATAGTGAACACATTTCCTCAGTGTGTTTTTCTGAACCAAGTTTCAGAGTGTCCATTTGCGTTGAAATCGAATCTACTGTGACCTTTAAGTTTTCCTGAGTTCTTGCAAGTTGCGTAACCGAATCGGTGGATGCAACTGAGTCCATTTTAGCTTGCAAGGTGTCGTGATTTTCACGAACCATAGTTTGCAGTTCTTTTATGGCTGGTTCATGATTCTGTAGTGCATTTTCATGCCGGGAAAAAATAGGTTGAAAATGCTCACAAATTTGTGTTTTTACCTCATTACAGATTTTTTGGCATTTCGATTCAATGTTATGTAACTCAGTAGTTAAATCTTCACGTGTTTGTTCAAGTGTGGTGTCTAACTTTTGAAGCGTTTGCTGTGTTTGTCTCTGATGTTGTTCCATTGTGTCTAACTGTTGCTGTGTTTGTCTCTGGAGTTGTTCCATTGTGTCCAACTTTTGAAGATTTTGTTCCATTGTGTCTAACTTTTGAAGCTTTTGCTGTGTTTGTCTCTGATTTTGTTCTATTGTGTCTAACTTTTGAAGCTTTTGCTGTGTTTGTCTCTGATTTTGTTCCATTGTGTCTAACTTTTGAAGATTTTGCCCCATTTGTTTCTGATTTTGTTCCATTTGTTGCATTAATTTCAATAATAATGTATTAGTGTCTGGAATCTGTTTTTCTATGCTTTTTGGCAGTGCATTTTCACCGGCAACATTTACATTTTGACAGGCAGAAAATGGGTCTTGACTCATTTGAGAAAACAGTGAGGACCCATAACCTAAGTCTACAGTATTCGCAATATTGTGTTCTGTCATTTCGGATTCCTGAGGCGAGCTGTTGCCGACTGATCGATCGATAATTGTTCCCTGTTCACTACTTGTTTCATTGTCTACACCATTATTTGCCACCCGCTCCATTTCCCTGTGCGATATTACCAAATTACTACTTTGAACGTTAGTGAATTCATTACATGGTGACGCTAACACACTGGTTTCGACTGCACTGTCATTTCTCAGTTTACTTTGGAGCCTAGTGTTACGTTTTTCACACGACATTATTGTCACAATTTTTCACACGACAACACAGAAAAACACAATTTGAAGAACAATAATAAGAGAACACATTAACATAGCACTGAAAATAATATCTAGTTAATTGCAAGCGCAGCTGCGAAATACTTCGTGCAAAACTACATGCATGCCACAACTATTTTACTGTACAACAATGAAAGACTGCAACTACAAAGGAAATTCTCTCTATGATTACGCGCTAGCAATAAACAAAGGCTACACTAACTACACAAAATACAAGAAAAAATCAGAAGATTCCAGTGAGGTATCCTCGGCTAAGGGTCGACATATGTAACGTCCCCTTAGAAAAATTTTTACACGATTGTGCTTAAGCTGACACACAATATTTTTAGCGCAACGCAATCTGACTTCCAAAAATCCCTACGAAAGATTGGCCCTGACTAACATTAACCTACACGTTTCACAAATCACTTACCTCACAAAAATCTTCGTTACTCAAGCTACTGCAATACAACGAGCGCCACTACTGCCAGCTAAATAAAAGATTCAAACTACTGAAGGCACTAACTACTGATAGGCATAGTTAGCAAATGAAAGATTTTAATACAGAACAAACAATGTATTTACCTTAATAGTCATAATATATATATCAGTTCGTGACACCAATTCTTACAAATTTCAAAACTCCGCCATCTCTCTACCCACGTCCACCACTGCTGGTGGCTCACCTCCAACTGCACAACGCTACGCGCTGTTAGCATCCAGCTGCCGCTGCCCAACACTACAATGGCAGACAACAATGCAAACCAGCCACAGACTGCTCACGGCACAGGCAGTGATTTTCATACAGAGCGCTACGTGGCGGCGGCGTTACCAATAAAAAAACCTAAACAGCCTACTTACAAAAGTGAAAATACATCTCGAGGTGGCACGTTTCGCCTCTACTCTGCAGTAAAGGCAAGCACAATAATGACAAGCTAACTCATTGCACACATTAGTCTAGTCTTTGTAGACAACGACAGGGTTACGAATATTTGTAGCATTAGTTATTACATATTTTAGTATATGCAGAGTGATGTATTTTGTTTTATGTGTCCATAATTGTAGAGATATATTCTGAGGTATCGAATCTGATGTGTATTTTAGTGGGGTAAAGCTGAATCGTGTCTGATACGTGATTCCTTAATCGTAGCACACTTACACACCGTATCTTAAATACCATAAACGAGGAAGCGGGATGGAATCGTGGTTGGTAGTCACAATTTATAATTAAGACACTTTATTGACGTTAATCCTTCAAAAAAATTGACGATTACAAATAGTGAACGAGCCACTAGATAAAACTTTGCAAGTACCGTTAGAAACCCAACGTATTCTTTACTCTAACAAACTATTCCAATTAAGAAACAGGGTTACTTACAAACTTGAGAACTTCAAACTCCCATATAGGACTTCCCTCAAAATAGATATGATGAAACATTTGCAAGTAAAGGGTGACTTAATAACACTTGAACACTAGTACCAAGCTAAGATGCCGTTACATAACATGACAGGACCACTTAAATAAAAAAAAAACAACAGAAACACTGATCTTAAAAAAATAAATGTTCATGTGCTCAGAGGCGTTAATAAAAAATACTAGAAAAAGCTGCACAAGAAACTAAGCAACTGCTATGCAGTTTAAGGTTTAGCCAGTTGCCAGTCCCTAATATTTCATAAAACAAGTTCATATACAAGCAGGTTACATACAAAATACAGGGTGGTCCACTGATCGTGACCGGGCCAAATATCTCACGAAATAAGCGTTAAACGAAAAAACTACAAAGAACGAAACTTGTCTAGCTTGAAGGGGGAAACTAGATGGCGCTATGGTTGGCCCGCTAGGTGACGCTGCCATAGGTCAAACGGACATCTACTGCTGCTTTTTGTGTTTGTATTACAGCGCCATCTATCATAAAGCGAAAAAAGTGGTCCAACTAAAACATTCATATTTCTTTACGTACTACACGATTATGTTATAAAAACTGGTTCCTATTTTTTAAAAAAACCTGTTGATAGCCGTTTGAACTATGGTAGCACCATCTAGCGGGCCAACCATAGCGCCATATGGTTTCCCCCTTCAACCTAGACGAGTTTCGTTTTTTGTAGTTTTTTTCATTTGATGCTTATTTCGTGAGATATTTGGCCCGGTCACTGTCAATGGACCAACCTGTAGATATCTACCACCTTAAACCACCTTGACGGAAGGAAGATAAATACTAAACTTTGGAAGGCCATATGTGAACAACTACGGCAGTGGCCAGGTTCTTAAACACAGCCAGGCCTAGACCTCGGATGAAATTTGACTCTGCGCCAAGGCGCTGGCACGATCAAAAGTGCCGGCCGCGGTGGCCGAGCGATTCTAGACACTTCAGTCCGGAACCGCACGTCTGCTACGGTCGCAGTATCGAATCCTGCCTCGGGCATGGATGTGTGTGATGTCCTTAGGTTAGTTAGGTTTAAGTAGTTCTAAGCTCTAGGGGACTGATGACCTCAGATGTTAAGTCTCATAGGGCTTAGAGCCATTTGAACCATTTGAACAATCGAATGTGTCTTCCTGAATGACAGACATTCGAATAACTCTGAAACATAGAAACACTCGGCAGAACCTTGGACTCACCTACACAATGACAACTGTATTGATGGCGTGCAGCCTTTAAAAACGGCAACATAAAATCATTTGATTGCAAGAGACACAAAGTACTAGCAAAACTTTTGAGAAAATTTTCAAATAACGACCACGGTAACTAGGCCAACTGAACTCCTCCACACCGTCTTAGACTATGAAAGTCTCACCATAGTAATAAAGTTTAAAATCTCTGAGTGCGTCGGTGAAGAAACTGAATTATGACGGGTTACTCCGTATCAGGTACACAATACGAGGGAGCGGGTTTCACAGCCTCGCCGCTTCCCTTCAAGTTTTGTTCCCAGCGAAGTCACAGAACTTGTATCTCCAAGCCGCCCATGTCGGCAAAACGCCCAACCAATTTCACACCACTACGTGAAACGTCATCACGCTCGTTAGGCAGTCGTTGACACTCGTCTCCTCGCGAATGTCACGAGATCTCGGGGGTTACCCGTCGAAGGCTAACAACCAACTCGCTTCTCCTACCGAGCCGCAAGATAGGACACGCGAAAAGCAAAGATAGTTTACCTCAACCACAATCGATCTCAACGATACATGAAAAAAATATGACTGGCGCCAGCTCGCCTTGGCTCAGCGTCCAGAGAAAAGTAATTGAAAGAATAGTGAACAATTGAATTCTTATGGTTAAAACCAGATCACAGTTTAGAACGCAGAGGGAGTAGGAAGAGAATGTGCTGTCCAGTGGTGATGAACAAACCCCAAAGCAAAAGGTAGATGCTGTCCAAAGAGAATCCAAGGATCCTATGGCTGAGCTCTTAAATCAAAAGAAACTTTTGATCAATATCGTAGCTAGTTTAGCTGCAGAATAGTCCAACATGTTTGCTACTCAGACGAAACTGTTTCATGAGCAATCGAATACGTCAGCTGCGCAGGAGGCTATTTCTGCAAATGTAGAAAACATTGCTGTGGTACAGGCAAATGCAGTGGCTAAAGTAACAAATCTGACTACAACTGTGAGTAATTTTGTTACAGAACAGGCAGAGTTAGTCGAGAAAGTAAAGGGTATAACAAATAAAGTCAACGAACTGTCCACAAGGTAAGATTTTGTTAAAATATTAGCTGATGTGAGCACTTTGACAAATGAACAGACAGCAATTAGGAAATAAATAAATAGTATGAAGCAAACCCACGAACAATATCCAACAGAAATAGAGTAAACAGTGAAACTAAACCGTGCGGGGGAGACAAGTATAGGTACAAAACCTGGCCTCAACGGTAAAGGAATTAGCGTCCGAATGTGAATGGCGAATGGAACTAAAGATCCAACAAAAAAACCAGCAGTTTAAGCAACAATTAGACGACTAGGTAGTGGATAAGGAACAGCATGTGATATGGTCTGTTAACAAAGGTGTCAAGCAAGCGGTAGAGAATATAGTGAGTGAAGGCCTACCGTTATCTCGCCGAATAGATCAAGAGTTGAAGGAAATTCGCGAGCAGACAGGAACCGAGTTCCAAAGATGGAAAGGAGAAGTTACACAGAATTTGCAAACGTGCACTCAAAGGATAGAAGAACTGCTGGGGGCGGCTAGGTAACAAACAAAGGAAACCAGCCCAGAGTGGAGGTCAAAAGGTTGAAATCAGGAGTCGATGTGTAATTATGGGGGTGATGAGCAAATACAAATGAACAGATGTATGGAAATATGTCAAGTATGAGTGATTATACATAATCTATCCTGGAAGGGAAAATGTTAATGCATAGGCAATTCCAAAGATTTTTCCGTAAAAAAAACATTAAATCCTGTTGTATTTATCAGACGATTCAGAGGAGTGTTACCATGAGCTTGGTCTGATCGATAGAAAATCGAATATGTATCAGGATACATCCAAGGCGATGGTAGTCTGTGGGTGACTGACGTAATAGACAAGTGCCACACCTACGAAGAATCTGAGGAGGCATTCTTCCATAGATACTGGTCAAGAGGCATTCAGGAGAGATTGAAGAAGGAAGTACATAACCCGGAACCCATCTCTTACCGAAGACGGAATTTAAGGAGATACTTCGAAAAATATTTGTATAAGACAAGATATTGGGATCAACCAATAGAACACAAAAGTGTGATATGATCATCAAAGCTCAGCTTCCGATGGAGGTCAAGGAAAAACAGCTGAATGTTTCAGAAGCTAATCTGTAAGAATTCATGTCTGCAGTAGATTCAATCGATTTGCTACAGGAGGAACAAAGTGGAAGAAATAATTACAATAAGTCATGTCAAATGGAGAATAGGGAGATGCATTATAACAGTAATACCGGAAGAATGAATGGTAGACAAATGGATAATTTTCATCGAACCAATATGAATAATGGTTACAACAATGGAGCAAACTGCATGGAACAACAGAAGAAATTATGAGCGGAACAGAAGCAGACAGAGGCGATTTGGAAGGAGGTACAATCACGTATGTAATGACCGTAAAAATCAAGGACAAAATAAACCATATACGAGGTAAGGCCAAGGCCAACAAATAATCAAGCCTGGCGAGAGCGATCACCGGTCACAGTCGAAGCAACCGATGACAACAAAGGACTGGCTAGACCGAGAAATGTAAACTGAATCCGACAGCACCACGCCCCAGAGGTTCAGTCGATAAAACAGCAGTGGGAAAAGGCAATCACCTGTAAATTGTTTTAGATACAATGATGGAATGAGGATCACTGAGGCGTTAACGGAAGACGTAAATCCTGGGGAGCAAGTTTTTAATAAACTGCCAATATCAGCGATCCATGCCGAAATATTAGATATACCTATTAGAGTAATCTTGGATATCGGAGCTTCGATAAATGCGATCTCCAACAATTTCTTTAAACGGCTATCCCAGATGACAGAATTACCGATGTTGGCGATCCGAAACTGTAAGATCATTGGAGCCTTAGGTACCCGCTTGCAACCCGTCCCGATACAACTTTGCTAGTTGTAAGAATAGGAAATACAGCGATAAGATGTATGTTCCTAGTAATTCAAAAACTAATAAAAGATTGTACCATCGGATTAGAGACTATGAAGGAGAATGACTTAAAAATAGACTTCTCGTCCGGTAAAGTCAGTTATTGTGATAATGGAGAAATGGCACAAGTAGATCTGATCAGGGAAGAAAGGAGCAGTGGAAATTACTGTCCTGGGCATGGTATTAAGCTCATTAGAAAAGAAAGGAGATGTCAACGTACAGAATAGGTAAAGGAAAGCAAGTTAATCGGGATATCAGAACAAGTAGAAGAAAAGACAAAGGAAGCTGATGGATTAGAAAACGAACAAAATTATCAGTTGGTAGATCTTTTGGAGAAATATTTCGGGTTTTTGAAGAAATGTCAGTAATTATTAAGGGATTTACGTGCCATTTGGAGGTATTTCTTCATGAGACATATTGCAATAAATCATATCCAATTCCGTGGGGATTGAAAAAAAAAAATGAAGAAATAAACAGGCCGATAAACTGGGACCTGATACAACCATTGGTCAGTCCACATTGCAGTCCGCTGTTAGTTGTACCTACAACAGAGAAATTGATGTTTCAAAAAGCACGACTGGTGTTGTGTGACGTCCTTAGGTTAGTTAGGTTTAAGTAGTTCTAAGTTCTAGGGGACTGATGACCATAGCTGTTGGGTCCCACAGTGCTCAGAGCCATTTGAACCATTTTTGTTTCAAAAGGAAGAAAGAAATGAGTGGGTGAACAGTCTAACAATGGTGCCCACATGACAAGTCCACTTGGGAAAAAAAGATGAAATTGGCTTTAGTGAAGATGGCCGAAAAGGCCAGAAAAAGAAAGTTAAATTATGGCAATAAGTTAAAGCAAGTACAAACTTTTGCTGTAGGGGATAGAGTGTTGCTGCACACTCATCCACAGGCACCTTCGTTGAAGAAGAGGGACAAGAAATGGCAATTATTATTTGCTCGACCGTTTGAAATAATAAGGATTCCACATCCTGGGGCATATCTATTGGCCTACCCAGTGACGGGAAAAGTGAAGGGACTCTATCCCCAACATGATATTAAAAAGTACAATGCTAAGTGAAAATTAGAATTAGTCCAAAATATCCACAGGTGTACTGCCGGTCTACAGTGTCCAACGGGCACAATATTTCGGCGATCATACATGTCGCCTCATCAGGTGAACGTGCCGGTACGGAGATCCGTACGCTATGGCTGCTCAGGGGGAACTGCGTTCGGTCCACCACCACCGCAAACTTGACGGGACTTTCGTCCACTGGAATATTGAAGGATCGCTCTGGGCCTGACTTCAGAATGAATATTAGGTTTGAAATGGCGTTTTTATGTGACTAAGACGATAGAAATAGAAAAAATGGAGTGATCAAAATATCAGCAGAGACCCAACTGCGGCGAGACCGTAAGTTGGGACGATACCGGCGCTGAAATATCAGCGTCGGATGAGGGTAAGGGACGTCTCCAACAGCACGACAGAGAACTGCTAGGTGGTCATGAGGAGAGTTTTGGAGGAAGGCAAGGGTGTTCGTGGTGCGACGGCGAATTTGTTGTACTAGCGGCGGAATGTGGAGAAGACGGCGGATGTCGTGGTTGGAGACGTAGCGCGGAGCGTTTAGTATGATCCGGCGTGATTTGCTCTGAACCACCTGGGCCTGGAGAACATGGGTGTCAGCAGCTAGGCCCTATAGTCCGCAGCCGTATAGCAGGAGTGAAAAGACGCAGGACCTCCAGATGGGCAGCTTGGATTGGATCGAAAGGCCGGGGCCCTTCGACAACGGGAAGAGTATGTGTAACATTCCATATGCTTTGTGACAGACGCCATCAACGTGGAGTTTCCACGTGAGGCGGGTGTCACAGGTGAGGCCGAGATAGGTGACTGTCTGGGACCATGGAATGGGACGACCTTCAAGTTCTACCAGGCGAGCCGGCGGAATCCGTTTGTGTGTAAAAAGGATGGCCTGTGTCTTATCTGCATTGATTTTTATCTTCCATTTGTTGCTCCATTGGGTGATCTGTTCAAGGTGGCGTATGAGATTTAGAGCAATAAACTGGAGGTTGTGGTGTGAGGTGAAGACAGCGATGTCATCTGCATAGAGGGCCAGTTGGTTGGAGACACAGGATGGGATGTCGTTGGTGTATATGGCGTACAGAACTGGGGAGAGGAGAGACCCCTGGGGCACACCTGCTTCCATGGCCCGGACCGAACTACGGCTTTGGCCTTGTATAACGTAAAATGATCGCCCAGTTAAAAATCGTCGGACGATGTGGATGATGTGGAGAGGGCAGCCATAATCAGCAAGCTTATAGAGTAAGCCCTCGTCCCTCACCTAATCAAAGGCCTTTTCGATGTCAAGTAAAACCATGCCTGTACTTTGACGCTCCAGCTGCGCCCTGCAGATGGTGTCGTGGAGGCGGATCAGCTAGTGGACCGTGCCATGGCCAGCCCGAAACCCAAACTGTTGGGGAATGAGGATGGAATGAGCATCGAGGAAGGATTGAAGGTGGGAAAGGATAATGCATTCTAGGATCTTGCCGAGGAAGTTGAGGAGAGAAATGGGATGGTAGTCCTGTGGGAAGAGTGGATCCTTTCAGGGTTTCGGGAGGGCAATGAGACGGGCCAGCTTCCAAACAGGAGGGAAGTAATTGCAGGAAAGGCAGCTATTGTAGATATTAACCAGGTAGGTAAGCGCAGCTGGAGAGAGGTGGTGAAGAAGGGCTGGCCGGATACCGTCGGCACCTGGGGCCTTACTGGATGGGATGCTACTGATGTAATTCGCCGCCACTGGGAGGGTGACCGGTGGAAAGGTGGCGTCGGTACGACGGCGAAGCAGCTGACGGACCCGACGATGGACGCGGGTCTCGTGGACGTCAGCCTCGTCGTCGTCGAAGTCGTTGAGGCGAAATTGGCGCTCGAGACTGTGTGCGAGGGCCTCCGCCTTGTCCTGAGGCGAGTAGGCCAAGCCTTGGGGACCATGGAGGCGCTGAGAAGGAGGGGGAGTGGATGTGGTCTCCTTGACTATACGCCACAGTCGGCCAGGACGGTTTGCGGCCTCGCGAAGGCGTCGCGGCGGCGGCTGATTTAAATACCCTCCGCCCGCGGCGGACAGTGTTGTTAGAGAGGCCATAGAAGTTCGCACCAATGACGACCTCATAAACTGTGACTGTGGCTATAATCTTAGCCAAGCTTGGGAACCAGCAATTGGGTTAATCAAGAGTAAATCGAGCAAACGTATAATTGTGACGACCACGGTGGACAGAGCCATCACACCGACGTCATCTCAGACGCCGTCGCAATCTTTACCACCGTGTGACCGTGGGGCAGGGCGAGGACGGCGGAGGGAGCGCGCCGCGGGCGGAGGGTATTTAAATCGACCGCCACCGCGACCGAACCCAGTTCCCCCTGAGCAGCCATAGCGTACGGATCTCCATGCCGGCACGTTCACAGGAGCTCAGTCGGTCAGATCACCTGATGGTGGAGACTTGTATGATGGCCGAAATATTGTGCCCGTTGGACACTGTAGACCGACAGTACACCCGTGGATATTTTGATTATCAAATACGCCGGGAGAAACTGAAGAATTAGAGTAGTCCCGAAGCAGGAGGAGCAGTGACGCAATACTGGTGGCAAGCACGTAGTTTCCATACTTTTAAACTTTCTTAGGTCTTTTACAATAAGTACATTACAAACTTCAGTTTCCCTCTGACAATTCAAAGATCTAGTAAAGAACAACCACTTCATAGTTACATACACATAATTACACTGTATAAACTACTTACAATCGATACTGGTGTTACACAATCTCTAATACAGATTGTATATATTAAGGAGGTTTCATTTCATTGAGTTTTTAGGTTTAGGTAGGTTTAGTTAAATATGTTAAGTTTTGAAACTTCCTTGCAGATTAAAACTGTGTGCCGGACGGAGACTCGAACTCGGAACCTTTGCCTTTCGCGGACAAGTGCTCTACTGACTGAGCTGCCCAAGCACGACTCATGCCCCGTCCTCACAGCTTTACTTCTGCCATTACCTCGTCTCCTACCTTCCAAACTTTACAGAGCCTGCCGCGGTGGTCTCGCGGTTCTAGGCACACAGTCCGGAGCCGCGCGACTGCTACGGTCGCAGGTTCGAATCCTGCCTCGGGCATGGATGTATGTGATGTCCTTAGGTTAGTTAGCTTTAAGTAGTTCTAAGTTCTAGGAGACTGATGACCTCAGATGTTAAGTCCCATAGTGCTCAGAGCCAACCAAACTTTACCGAAGCTCTCCTGCGAACCTTTCAGAACCAGCACTCCTGAAAGAAAGGGTAATGCGGAGACATGGCTTAGACACAGCCTGGGGGATGTTTCCAGAATGAGATTTTCACTCTGCAGCGGAGTGTGTGCTGATGGTTCTGCAAGGTTCGCAGGAGAGCTTCTGTAAAGTTTGGAAGGTAGGAGACGAGGTACTGGCAGAAGTAAAGCTGTGAAGACGGCGCGTTAGTCGTACTTGGGTAGCTCAGTCGGTAGAGCACTTGCCCGCGAAAGGCAAAGGTCCCGAGTTCGAGTCTCGGTCCGGCACACAGTTTCAATCTGCCAGGAAGTTTCATATCAGCGCACACTCCGCTGCAGAGTGAAAATCTCATTCAAGTAAGTTTTGTTTGTTTTTAGCAGAGCCACGGAAGGAGAGCTGATGCTGATTGTATACTTTTATGTGTACGTGTATAACTTTTTGTGTTTATTCCAAGTATAAAGAGTAATGTAGTTTGTGAGTCATAGGGTCAGTAGTTCCTGGAAGCAAATATTTTGACAGGAAATGATTCCAAGTAGCTCTGGATAGTGAACTTCACACACTTTCCTGGAAAGTATGCTGAGGCAGAGTAATTTTTCTGGGGAAACTAGACAACAAAGAGCAGGGGTGTACATGTCATCTAGTGATTGTCTTTACTACAGTTAGGTAGACTTCTGCTATACAACCAAGTTTCCAGTGTCATGTAAAAGGTAAACTTTACGGTAGCTGAGCTGAGTTATGTTAGATTCGGATGTAGAGAGAAATGACCATGTATTAGTGGGTAAATGTTTATACTATTTGAGCAAATGGACTTTCAGTGACGCAAGCAACGTGGTATGACAGTGTAAATAAGGGAATACGTGACTGATTAAATTACGTATTAAGTTATCGAAATATAAGTGCAGTGTAATTGTGCATGCCCATAGAAAACCTGTGACTGTTGGTAGGGTACAAACAATATACCATAATTAGGAACATTATGAGAATTCCTATCTAGTTGAGACCGATCCACGGTGTATTTCGATGAAAATAGGATATAAAAACAGTGACATTTAACAAAAGTGTTACAAATGTGAAAGAATGGTGAAAAACAAACAAAGAAAAACTGGATCCGAATCTATCATGCCAATGCAGAAACATGCTAGTGTGCCAATCTACTAACAATTTCGGGGCCGAGAAGAAATTCAGAGTGAGGGGTCAGAAGGCTGAGACTGGTCATTCCGTTTCGTGTCCACCACGTCCCATACCTGATCCCGATGCGAGTCCGTAACCACCGGATCCGCCAAGAGAGACAACACGATCCCGATCCATCGACTACGCATCCCGGTAGCAGTCGTGGGGGAGAGAGTCATCATTCGAGACCAGCCCGCCGTGCAGCGCCCAGCTTCCCTGCAAGATCGACCGACGTCACCCAGCTTCTGTGCAGTAACTTATTGTGAAAAAAACTGAACAAGAAGATTGTATTTTAAATGAAGAAATTTCAGTTAAAACTAAGAAAATGCGAAATTGTATTTGGAAACCAGGTTGGCGTACCTTACTCCCGGTTTTCCACAGTTTCCCGTGGAGGCTTTGCCCAGATGGGCAAAGCCCATGGCCTTAGCAATCGCGTATTGTCGAGGCTGCTTGGTGAGTGTGGTCCAACCGGGAGTAGGGACAGTTGCACGCGGTTAGTGCAGGGTGGCCCCTACTACACTGATGCTCATAAATTAAGAATAATGCATGGTGAAACAACGCTCTGGTGGGCGGTTTGCGGGTTTAAATCACCTCGGGGTATGATCATGCCGTGCATTTGACCTGCGGTCGTCGCACGTTGGCGCTGGCAGCAGTCCACATACGCAGAGGTGTGTTGGTACACGTCAGAATACGGTACAGCGAGTAAGTGTGCAGACGTTTTCAGACGTGCTAATGGTGACTGTGTGTTGAAAATGGCTCAGAGAACACATATTAATGACGTTATGAGGAGCAGAATACTACGGCGACTGGTGGCTGGTCAAACACAGCAGGTCGTAGCACGGGCCCTCTGTGTGCTAAAAAGTGTGATCTCAGGATTATGGCAACGATTTCACCAGACAGGAAACGTGTCGAGGCGCTACAGTACGGGACGTCCACAATGTGCAACATCACAAGAAGACCGATATCTCATCGTCAGTGCCCGCAGACGACCAAGGAGTACTGCAGGTAGCCTTGCTCGAGACCTTACCGCAGCCACTGGAACACTTGTCTCCAGACACACAGTCTACAGACGACTGAACAGACATGATTTATTCACCTGGAGACCTGCAAGGTGTATTCCACTGACCCCTGGTAACAGGAGAGCCCGTAAAGCCTGGTGTTAAGAACACAGTACATGGTCATTGGAACAGTGGTCCCAGGTTATGTCACGGACGAGTCCAAGTATAGTGTAAACAGTGATTCTCGCCATGTTTTCATATGGCGTGAAACAGGAACCAGATTCCAACCCCTTAATGTCCTTGAAAGGGACCTTATGGAGGCCATGGTTTGATGGTGTGGGGTGGGATTATGATTGGTGCACATACACCCCTGCATGTCTTTGACAGAGGAACTGTAACAGGTCAGGTGTATCGGGACGTAATTTTGCACCAGTATGTGCGCCTTTTCAGGGGTGCAGTGGGTCCCACCTTCCTCATGATGGATGATAACGCACAGGCCCACCGAGCTGCCATCGTGGAGGAGTACTTTGAAACAGAAGATATCAGGCGAATGGAGTGACCTGCCTGTTCTCCAGACCTAAACCCCATCGAACATGCCTGGGATACTCTCGGTCGACGTATCGCTGTACGTCTTCAAGCCCCTAGGACACTTCAGGAGTTCAGACAGCCACTGGTGCAAGAATGGGAAGCTATACCCCAGCAGCTGCTCGACCACCTGATCCAGAGTATGCCAACCAGTTGTGCGGCCTGTGTACGTGTGGATGGTGTCGGAGTACATGCGCAGAAAACAGTGGCGTTTAGTAGCACATGTGTTTTGTGACGTTTTCCTCAACTTTTCACCAATTCAAGTTCTGTAGCACCACACTTCTCGACTAACCTTAACTCATGAGCATGAATGTAGCAGCAGTAAGAGTGTAATCGCTTTAATGACTTTACCACGATAGATGGTTTAAAGTGAAATATATCACGTGGTGGCGCGTTTCACCTGCGCGAGCGAAATGTTTATTCCTTGACTCCGCGTTGCTCCATAGCGAGCGAAGTAAGAAAATTGGTATGTGACTGGACTTCGTTACGAGACAGGATAACGAGAGGACGTGTAGGAAGTTGTGCAATGAAACATTTTTAGCCATCATATTGGATAATTAGTGTTTTTTGAGATTCACAAGCGATACGTAATGTTAATGTGGAGTGTCGTAACGTTCATAATACAGTCAGTTGCATTCCAAACGTAATTACGCATATTTAATTTTGATCAAAGAATTCTGTGATGAACTGTTATGTACTACAAGCTTGTATAGGATTTCGAACATCTAGTGGTCCATGTTTGCTGTAGAACCTGCTTCAATAACACGGTCAAAGAAATAGAGAAAGTTTTCTCTGCTAAAAAAAAGAACTCATTTCACTCGCAGACAATCAACGAATGACCAAATGAGAATGGCAGTGTTCCTGATCCTATAGAAGTTTTCTTTCTCTTTCATTTAAAGAATTAATACAGGAACCATTGGATTCGACAGCTGCTTCTCCACCAAACTGTCTATGTGTACGAAATTACGTATGCTGAGGTAGTAGTCAACGCCGATCACAGACATACAGAGACACTACACACACAAGTTCATTAACAAATAGTTAATATTACCACCTTTATCTTTTATTAATTAATGTTTCCATCACAGCTGCATACTACATTTTTATTGTGGAGTAGTTTGTAAAACTTTCGTCCATTTTCAATCAGTTATCTACAACATTAATAAAAAATGAAATAAATATACACAGAAGGTTTAAAAATGATGCATGTATTTAGACATTTTGTATTTCATGTTTTTATTAATGTTGCAGGTAAAGGTTTAAAAATGAATTAAAATGTTCGAAACTATCACTAACTAAAATATTATATGCAAATCTGATTGAAATATTAATTAATAAATTAGACATATAGCGTTGTGACTTTTTACTGTTGCTCACAAAGAAAATATACCATTTACTTAAGAGATGGCTGCCACTAGTATTAGGCCAACTATTATTATTTCATTACATCCTCAGTCATTCATATGTCCTCAGTATTCATATGTGATCACTCTCCAAACCAGAGAAGACGTTTCAACAACCAATTAAGTAAACGACATTTTCATTCGTCTGAGCTGGAATATTCAGTCACCTTGTGGGGACAAAGCTCATGGCACGCCCTCTAAAGCCGATCTGTGCTAGCAAACACTACATATGTGTCAATTTGTCGGTATGCTAAGGTCACGCTTCTAACGCCGCTATTGTCTTTGTATTCAGATGGATGATAAGAGGTCTGGCAATAGCAAAACTACCATGGATGTATTCTTTCTGCGATTCCTTTTGCACTATTTTGGTTGACACTGTTCTCCAGACGCATATTAAGTCTAGGTGTCACCTTCGTGTCACTGGTGGGTCGTAGTGTACTTTAATACCATCCTACGTCTATAACTAAATACAGTCTGAGTCATGCACGGCCCACGTTTGTCCCATTTATTGTTTGTCATCTTCTACGCTAGGTGTTTTATTTGAATTAACGAAGGCTTTTGACTGTGTTGACCACGAAATATTACTGCAGAAATTGGACCATTATGGAATAAGGGGAGTAGCTTACAATTGGTTCGCCTCTTACTTTAAGAACAGAAAGCAGAAGGTAATTCTCCGCAATATTGAGAGTGGTAGTGATGTTCAGTCCCAATGGGGCACTGTTAAGTGGGGCTTTCCCCAAGGGTCGGTGCTGGGGCCGCTGCTGTTTCTTATTTATATAAATGATTTGCCTTCTGCCCCCCCCCCCCCCCCCCATGAACCATGGACTTTGCCGTTGGTGGGAAGGCTTGCGTGCCTCAGCGATACAGATAGCCATACCGTAGGTGCAATCACAATGGAGGGGTATCTGTTGAGAGGCCAGACAAACGTGTGGTTCCTGAAGAGGGGCAGCAGCCTTTTCAGTAGTTGCAGGGGCAACAGTCTGGATGATGGACTGATCTGGCCTTGTAACAATAACCAAAACGGCTTTGCTGTGCTGGTACTGCGAACGGCTGAAAGCAAGGGGAAACTACGGCCGTAATTTTTCCCGAGGGCATGCAGCTTTACTGTATAATTAAATGATGATGCCGTCCTCTTGGGCAAAATATTCCGGAGGTAAAATAGTCCCACATTCGGAATTCTGGGCGGGGCCTACTCAAGAGGATGTCGTTATCAGGAGAAAGAAAACTGGCGTTCTACGGATCGGAGCGTGGAATCTCAGATCCCTCAATCGGGCAGGTAGGTTAGAAAATTTAAAAAGGGAAATGGATAGGTTAAAGTTACATATAGTAGGAATAAGTGAAGTTCGGTAGCAGGAGGAACAAGACTTCTGGTCAGGAGACTACAGGATTACAAACACAAAATCAAATAGGGGTAATGCAGGAGTCGGTTTAATAATGAATAGGAAAATAGGAACGCTGGTAAGCTACTACAAACAGCATAGTGAACGCATTATTGTGGCAAAGATAGATACGAAGCCCACACCGACTGCAGTAGTACAAGTTTATATGCCAACCAGCTCTGCAGATGACGAAGAAATTGAAGAAATGTATGATGAAATAAAAGAAATTATTCAGATAGTGAAGGGAGATGAAAATTTAATAGTCATAGGTGACTGGAATTCGAGTGTAGGAAAAGGGAGAGAAGGAAACGTAGTAGGTGAATAGGGATTGGGGCTAAGAAATGAAAGAGGAAGCCGCCTGGTAGAATTTTGCACAGAGCATAACTTAATCATAGCATTTCCAAGGGCAGATGTGGACTCTGACCACAATCTATTGGTTATGACCTGTAGATTAAAACTGAAGAAACTGCAAAAATGTGGGAAATTAAGGAGATGGGACCTGGATATACTGAAAGAACCAGAGGTTGTACAGAGTTTCAGGGAGGGCATAAGGGAACAATTGACAGGAATGGGGGAAAGAAATACAGTAGAAGAAGAATGGGTAGCTTTGAGGGATGAAGTAGTGAAGGCAGCAGAGAATCAAGTAGGTAAAAAGACGAGGGCTAGTAGAAATCCTTGGGCAAAAAAAGAAATGTTGAATTTAATTGATGAAAGGAGAAAATATAAAAATGCGGTAAATGAAGCAGGAAAAAAGGAATACAAACGTCTCAAAAATGAGATCGACAGGAAATGCAAAATGGCTAAGCAGGGATGGCTAGATGACAAATGTGAGGATGTAGAGGCTTATCTCACTAGGGGTAAGATAGATACTGCCTACAGGAAAAGTAAAGAGATCTTTGGAGATAAGAGAACCACTTGTATGAAAATCAAGAGCTCAGATGGAAACCCAGTTCTAAGCAAAGAAGGGAAAGCAGAAAGGTGGAAGGAGTATATAGAGGGTCTGTACAAGGGCGATGCACTTGAGTACAATATTATGGAAATGGAAGAGGATGTAGATGAAGATGAAATGGGAGATAAGATAGTGCGTGAAGAGTTTGATAGAGCACTGAAAGACCTGAGTCGAAACAAGGACCCGGGAGTAGACAGCATTTCATTAGAGCTACTGATGGCCTTGGGAAAGCCAGTCCTGACAAAACTCTACCATCTGGTGAGCAAGATGTATGAAACAGACGAAATACCCTCAGACTTCAAGAAGAATATAATAATTCCAATCCCAAAGAAAGCAGGTGCTGACAGATGAGAAAATTACCGAACTATCAGTTTAATAAGTCACAGTTGTAAAATACTAACGCAGATTATTTACAGACGAATGGAAAAACTGGTAGAAGCCGACCTCGGGGAAGATCAGTTTGGATTCCGTAGAAATATTGGAACACGTGAGGCAATACTGACTTTACGACTTATCTTAGAAGAAAGATTAAGGGAGAAATAAGACACTTAAAGTAGTAAAGGAGTTTTGCCATTTGGGGAGCGAAATAACTGATGATGGTCGAAGTAGAGAGGATATAAAATGTAGACTTGCGATGGCAAGGAAAGCGTTTCTGAAGAAGAGAAATTTGTTAACATCGAGTATAGATTTAAGTGTCAAGAAGTCATTTCTGAAAGTATTTTTATGGAGTGTAGCCATGTATGGAAGTGAAATATGGACGATAAATAGTTAAGACAAGAAGAGAATAGAAGCTTTCGAAATGTGGTGCTACAGAAGAATGCTGAAGATTAAATGGGTAGATCACATAAGTAATGAGGAAGTATTGAATAGGATTGGGGAGAAGAGAGCTTTGTGGCACAACTTGACCAGAAGAAGGGATCGGTCGATAGGACATGTTCTGAGGCATCAAGGGATCACCAATTTGGTATTGGAGGGCTGCGTGCAGGGTAAAAATCGTAGAGGGAGACCAAGAGATGAATACACTAAGCAGATTCAGAAGGATGTAGGTTGCAGTAGTTACTGGGAGATGAAGAAGCCAGCAAAGGATAGAGTATCATGGAGAGCTGCATCAAACCAAACTCAGGACTGAAGACCACAACAACAACAACAACATGCCTTCTAGTATTACAGGTGATTCAAAAATATTTCCGTTTGCTGATAACACCAGCTTGGTAGTGAATGATCTTGTGAGTAATATTAAAACATTATCAAATAATGTAGTTCATGAAATACGTTCATGGCTTGTGAAAAATAATTTGATGCTAAATCACAGTAAGACTCAGTTTTTACAGTTTCTAACTCACTATTCAACAAAAATTGATATTTTGATCGACAGAATGGGCATATCATAAGCGAGACAGAACAGTTCAACTTCCTAGGCGTTCGGATAGATAGTAAGCTGTTGTGGGAAGCCCGTGTTCAGGATCTTGTTCAGAAACTAAATGCTGCTTTATTTATCATTAGAACAGTATCTGAAATAAGTGACAGTGCAACACGAAAAGTACTCTACTTCGCATATTTTCATACGCGTAGGTCATATGGTATTATTTTTGGGGTAATTCTTCTCATTCAAAAAGGGTATTTTTGGTTCAAAAACGGGCTGTTCGAGCGATATTTTGTGTAAGTTCGAGAACCTCTTGTCGACCCCTGTTCAATAGTCTGAAAATTTTGACATTACCCTCACAGTATATACACTCCTGGAAATTGAAATAATAACACCGTGAATTCATTGTCCCAGGAAGGGGAAACTTTATTGACACATACCTGGGGTCAGATACATCACATAATCACACTGACAGAACCACAGGAACATAGACACAGGCAACAGAGCATGCACAATGTCGGCACTAGTACAGTGTATATCCACCTTTCGTAGCAATGCAGGCTGCTATTCTCCCATGGAGACGATCGTAGAGATGCTGGATGTAGTCCTGTGGAACGGCTTGCCATGCCATTTCCACCTGGCGCCTCAGTTGGACCAGCGTTCGTACTGGACGTGCAGACCGCGTGAGACGACGCTTCATCCAGTCCCAAACATGCTCAATGGGGGACAGATCCGGAGATCTTGCTGGCCAGGGTAGTTGACTTACACCTTCTAGAGGACGTTGGGTGGCACTGGATACATGTGGACGTGCATTGTCCTGTTGGAACAGCAAGTTCCCTTGCCGGTCTAGGAATGGTAGAACGATGGGTTCGATGACGGTTTGGATGTACCGTGCACTATTCAGTATCCCCTCGACGATCACCAGAGGTGTACGGCCAGTGTAGGAGATCGCTCCCCACACCATGATGCCGGGTGTTGGCCCTGTGTGCCTCGGTCGTATGCAGTCCTGATTGTGGCGCTCACCTGCACGGCGCCAAACACGCATACGACCATCATTGGCACCAAGGCAGAAGCGACTCTCATCGCTGAAGACGACACGTCTCCGTTCGTCCCTCCATTCACGCCTGTCGCGACACCACTGGAGGCAGGCTGCACGATGTTGGGGCGTGAGCGGATGGCGGCCTAACGGTGTGCGGGACCATAGCCCAGCTTCATGGAGACGGTTGCTAATTGTCCTCGCCGATACCCCAGGAGCAACAGTGTCCCTAATTTGCTGGGAAGTGGCGGTGCGGTTCCCTACGGCACTGCGTAGGATCCTACGGTCTTGGCGTGCATCCGTGCGTCGCTGCGGTCCGGTCCCAGGTCGACGGGCACGTGCACCTTCCGCCGACCACTGGCGACAACATCGATGTACTGTGGAGACCTCACGCCCCACGTGTTGAGCAATTCGGCGGTACGTCCACCCGGCCTCCCGCATACCCACTATATGCCCTCGCTCAAAGTCCGTCAACTGCACATACGGTTCACGTCGGCGCTGTCGCGGCATGCTACCAGTGTTAAAGACTGCGATGGAGCTCCGTATGCCGCGGCAAACTGGCTGACACTGACGGCGGCGGTGCACAAATGCTGCGCAGCTAGCGCCATTCGACGGCCAACACCGCGGTTCCTGGTGTGTCCGCTGTGCCGTGCGTGTGATCATTGGTTGTACAGCCCTCTCGCAGTGTCCGGAGCAAGTATGGTGGGTCTGACACACCGGTGTCAATGTGTTCTTTTTTTCCATTTCCAAGAGTGTATTTTCTTTAATGTCGTTTGTTGTTAGCAATATTAGCTTATTCCCAAGAGTTAGCAGATTTCACTTAGTTAATACCAGGCAGAAATCAAATCTGCATGTGAAATGAACTTCCTTGACTCTTGTGCAGAAAGGAGTGCACTATTCTGTTGCATCCATTTTCAATAAGCGACCACAAGAGCTCAAAAATCTTAGCAGTAGCCCAAACGCTTTTAAGTCTAAACTGAACTGTTTCCTCATGGCTCACTCTTTCTATTCTGTCGAGGAGCTCCTGGAAGAGCTGAAAAATTAAGCAAATTCCAGTGTTACACTGTTGATTTTCTTTATTTAAACTTATGAACTGTCGCCTGAATTCGGTTCTTGTATTTCATTTTATCCGTTTCGACTATCGTGTTTTAATTTCATGTATTGACTCGTCCATGACCATGGAGACTTCTCCTTAATTTGATCCCACGGAACAAGAAGTAAATAAATAAATAAAATAAATTTTACGGTACTGCCGCCTCGTTTTCTTACTCCATTTACTGGCGTCACTAACTTCTTGCTTTACTTGCCCGTGAGCGGCAGCAGTAGCGCGTATCGATAATGCACTGTCGTTCCATCTCTGGAGCGACCGATATAATTCCGGGTCGTCGTGTGTCTTGGCAGTCAGTTCGGGCGGACCAGTGGTGTAGTCGGGACGCAGCAGCAGTGAAGCCGGGGACGGAGCGCCTCTGAGGCGCTGACAGCCAGGGCTCGCCAGCCGCTGGCGACACACATATCCGGCGGAGGGAGATTGGAGCTGGACAACCGTTGGTTGGTCGTCTCTTCGGCCTACGTATATTTGGTCCTTTCACCGTTTCCGGGCCTGCAGTTGGTCAGTTGGCGTGGAGCAGTGAGGAAATCTGCGTAGCGTGTAGTTTGGCCAGGCCCGCTGGCAGCCTCTATACGGTGTCGGAGTGTGTGGTGCTGTTCCCATTGCTACAAGGGTCGTGGCTCACCGATCCTGGACATGAAAGTTGAGTTTTGACCGAATTTACCAGCAAGTCACGACTGTACACATTGTGTCGTTTGGAGTTCGTTGTCGGCTGTTGGGGTATTCCCGCAATCAATAACGTGTGTTTCCAAGTTGGCAAACTTTAGTCACCTTCTGGTGAAGTTTATCTGTACTTGCTTATTTGAATTGAAGTGCACCAGTGGAATCTTGTGCCTTGTGGCCATTAACGTTCCGGTTACCTGCCCTGGCCATTGACGTAAATTCAGGCAGTCTATTTTCCTCATCATGTTGTTGCTGTCCAGCACAGTGTGTAGTTTGACAGCTCAATGTATGATTGGTTTTGGGCACCAATACGTTCTACGTTGTTCCATTGAACTCCCTGTTGTGTGCTGTTCGGGTGAAGTGGAGCCTAGCTTGCTGGTGGGTCAGCTGGCGGTCTATCGGTTGGGTTGTCGTCGGATCGACATTGATTGGGCCGACTGCCTGTCTCACCTAAGCGAGTGTTAATGTTTGAATTCCAGGCCGACCCTCATAATTTTTGAGCGCCCTTGAATGTACTGTCTTTTCTTGTTTGTTCTTGTATGACTCCTAGCCAATTTTTAGATTAAGGCTGTCTTGCACTTAAGGCGTTATATGGTTTGGGCCTTCAGCCTAATTTAAGAACTGCTTTAAGATAAAGCTTTGCCTTTTAAATGTCTGATTTTGGTTGAGCTTTAAGTTACTGGCTTCCAGCCGTTTTTAAATTAAAGTGGTCTTGCCCTTGTGGCATGAGATTATACGGAGCATTCAGCTGCTAATTACAGTACTGGCCATTAAAATAGCTACACCAAGAAGAAATGCAGATGATAAACAGGTATGGCTTGGACAAATATATTATACTAGAACTGACATGTGATTACATTTTCACACAATTTGGGTGCATAGATCCTGAGAAATCAGTACCCAGAACAACCACCTCTGGCCGTGATATAACCTTGATACGCCTGGGCATTGACTCAAACAGAGCTTGGATGGCGTGTACAGGTACAGCTGCCCATGCAGCTTCAACACGATACCACAGTTCATCAAGAGTAGTGACTGGCGTATTGTGACGAGCCAGTTGCTCGGCCGCCATTGACCAGAGGAATTCAGTTGGTGAGAGATCTGGAGAATGTGCTGGCCACGGCAGCAGTCGAACATTTTCTGTATCCAGAAAGGCCCGTACAGGATCTGCAACATGCGGCCGTGCATTATCCTGCTGAAATGTAGGGTTTCGCAGTGATCGAATGAAGGGTAGAGCCACGGGTCCTAACACATCTGGAATGTAACGTCCACTGTTCAAAGTGCCGTCAGTGTGAACAAGAGGTGACCGAGACATGTAAACAATGGCACCCCATGCCATCACTCCGGGTGATACGCCAGTATGGCGATGACGAATACACGCTTCCAATGTGCGTTCACCGCGATGTCGCCAAACACGGGTGCGACCATCATGATGCTGTAAACAGAACCTGGATTCATTCGAAAAAATGTCGTTTTGCCATTCGTGCACCCAAGTTCGTCGATGAGTACACCATCGCAGGCGCTCCTGTCTCTGAAGAAGCGTCAAGCGTAACCCCAGCTATGGTCTCGGAGCTGATAGTCCTTGCTAGTGCAAACGTCGTCGAACTGTTCGTGCAGATGGTTGTTTTCTTGCAAACGTCCCGATCTGTTGACTCAGGGATCAAGACGTGGCTGCACGATCCGTTACAGCCCAGGGGATAAAATGCCTGTCATCTCGACTGCTAGTGATACGAGGCCTTTGGGATCCAGCATGACGTTCCGTATTACCCTCCTGAACTCACCGATTCCATATTCCACTAACTGTCATTGGATCTCGACCAAAGCGACCCGCAATATCGCGATACGATAACCGCAATCGCCATAGGCTACAATCCGACCTTTATCAAAGTGGGAAACGTGATGGTACGCATTTCTCCTCCTTACACGAGGCATCACAACAACGTTTCACCAGGCAACGCCGGTCAACTGCTGTTTGTGTGTGAGAAATCGGTTGGAAGCTTTCCTCATGTCAGCACGTTGTAGGTTTCGGCACCGCCGCCAACCTTGTGTGAATGCTCTGAAAAGCTAATCATTTGCATATCACAGCAACTTCTTCCTGTCGGTTAAATTTCGCATCTGTAGCACGTCATCTTCGTGGTTTAGCAAATTTAATGGCCAGTAGTGTAAGTACCAAAACTAAAACTGTTTTTTCTTTAAAAAAATTTCTTTGCCTTTGTAATGTTTGATCAAATGAAAGGTTGTATGTTCGAGTGGAACAGACAGCCCCTTATTGTGGCCCCTTTCCACAACTTAAACTACCTGTCCTGTCCTGCTGGTATAGCAAGGCGTCTCACAGTTATTCTTTCTTTGTCTGTTATATTCAGTATTACAGATTACCAACACACCGAAAGGTATCAGACATACTGACAGCTACAGGCAGCAATAGGTTCAAGTCTGCGCCTAAAAGGTAATCAGAATTTACGCTCCAGAGAAGAAATATTGTTCATACCACTTATTACTTTACCCAGTCTATAAACTATCAATGAAAGTTGTAGCTTCCTAGCTGTAGTGATTTTTTGACTGTGACAAAAATGGTGACACTCTGTCAGTGTTACACGCATATTTCTGTAACTTATTACTTTACCCAGTCTATAAACTATCAATGAAAGTTGTAGCTTCCTAGCTGTAGTGATTTTTTGACTGTGACAAAAATGGTGACACTCTGTCAGTGTTACACGCATATTTCTGTAACCACTTGTTTACTAGTTACCGCGAGAGACCAAGAGAAACAAGTATATTGTTCTTGTTTGCGGTGTTACTACAATATCTGCTCTACATTTTTGCGTTCCGACCTGAAAACGACGGATCCCCGAGTATGCCTAACGTGATAGGAATATTGCATAGTGATTAGTTCAATTTTATGACGCTCCATAGCGTGCAATTGTTGCGCCTTTGATGGGATGGAGAAGCGGAAATAATGAAATGACATCTGGTGTTCCTCAAGGAAGTGTTACGGCCCTCCACTGTTCCTAATCTTCGTAAACGATTTAGGAGATAATCTGAGCAGCCACCTTAGATTGTTTTCGGATGATGCTCTCATTTAGCACGTAGAAAACTCATAAGAAGATCAGAAAAAATTGCAAAATGACATAGATATGATACGTGAATGATGCGAAAATCCTCTCAATAGGGAAAACTCTGAGTTCATCCTCATGAATATAAAAGGAAATCCCTTAAATTTTGATTACACGATAAATCACACAAATGTAAAGGCTGTAAATTCGGCTAAATACTTGGGAATTACAATTGCAAACAAATTTAAGTTCGAGACGATCACATAGATAATATTGTGGGGGAGGCAAACCAAAGACTACCTCCTCCCTCGGCCATGGGTGTTTGTATTGTTCTTTGTATAACTTAGTTTAAGTAGTATGTAAGTCTAGGGATCGATGACCTAAGCAGATTGATCCCTTAGGAAATCACACACATTTGAACATTTTGAACAAAGACTACCTTTTACGGCCAGAACATTTAGAAGATGCAACAAATATACTAAAGAGACTGTTTTTAAATACTCATATTCATCTTCTGTTTCAAAACTGTGCTACATTGGATCCATTCCAGATTAGATTGGAGCGCGCGGAGTGGCTGCGTGGTTTGAGGCTCCTCCTGCCGGAGGTGCGATTCCTTCGTCGGACATGGGTGTGTGTGTGTGTGTGTTGTTCTTAGCATAAGTTAGTTAAAGTAATATGTAAGTCTAGGGACCGATGTCCTCAGCAGTTTGGTCCCTTAGGAATTCACACACATTTGAACATTTTTAGAAGGGATTGGCGTAGCACTTCGAAAAAGTTCAAAGAAGAGCAGCTAGTGTCGTGCTATCATGAAATAGGGGAGAGAGTATCACGGACATGACAAGCGAGTTGGGATGGCACTTATTAAAATATAGGTGGTTATTAAAACAAAAGCTCGCAGATTCTGATAGATTATAGAGCAAATTTCGGCATCATACAGCCAATAGAATGCTCGGTGCCTTAATAATATTACTAAACAGGGAAAAAAGAGAAAAATAAAAATTCCTGGGTACTCTTGCGACCTCCATCAGAAATCCAATATTTTACGTTCGACAACTCTCACTTTCTTTTTGGGACCGTAATTACTAAAAATACGCGAAACTTCTTGCATGTTATGCCAAAAAAATTTCAGGTGGAATTAACAGCTATCCAAGAGGCAAAATCTCGAAGTTCGTGTGTGTGAGACGTAGCGTCGAGGTGAGACTAACATTTTTCTTACACAGGAACGATAATATGTCAACAAAGGGAAATAGTGGGAAAAATCGCCAAGGTAGCACAGAAAACCATTTCGAGTTTTTAAGTTTTCCTTGGTTAAAGAACATGATATTACCAGACAGGGAGCTATAATATACATCTTTAGAATGGATGGTCTCTTTGATGTTGTGGAAGACTGGTTCCCTGATAAGCTCTGAGGTTTGAGATATTAACAGTGGGGACATTCCTAACTGGGTGAGTTAATGTTGCACATGCTCAACAGAAACTAGCCATGATTGAACGTGGCTAGTAGTTAGTCAGAGGTGTTCTGGCAGCAGCTTGGCACTGTGTGTTGCTAAAAATAGCGCCCAAAGCTGTTACAGATACAGTAGGGCAGTGTCTGTATTCTACAGTGTCTGTATAATTCGATGCAATGTTTCTTCGGACATGGATACATGTCTGAAGAAACAGACACTGCTAATGATCGACAGTCACTGACAAATTTAATGTGTTGACACGATTACGTTAACTAAGTTCGTTTTAATACAGTCAATTACAAATTCTCTTTATAACTACGTTTTTCCTGTTGCATGCTATCTTAGATAAAAATAAATAAATAACTCTGATTATCTCGGTTGTGAGTGGACACTAGGCCTTAATCTTCCATCCTTTGGCGTATTTACTTCTAACATGATGCCACTCTATGGTAAAGTATCCCATAAGTGTACCAGATGAACCGACAATGATAAACACTCACCAGATGAAGCTGCAGCTCATCCATCAATGGGGTACTACTGCAGTGTTGCTGAATAACTTCCCAGTAGGGAAGGTATCAGACTCACGCAATGAGGTTATATGAAAGAAACGTGACATGTGTAGTGCCGTTTGCATATCTTACATATGTAAGGTAAGGTAAAGATCTTCGCATAGAACTACAGGACTTGCACATGCGAGACAGAGAGTTGGGCCCTACATGGGTTGAATCGGCATGCAATATAATGGCCGATCATCTGATACTGCCGACCGGGGTGGCCGAGCGGTTCTAGGCGCTACAGTCTTGAACCGCGCGACCGTTACGGTAGCAGGTTCGAATCCTGCCTCGGGCATGGATGTGTGTGACGTCCTTAGGTTAGTTAGGTTTAAGTAGTTCTAAGTTCTAGGGGACTGATGACCACAGAAGTTAGGTCCCATAGTGCTCAGAGCCATTTGAACCATTTTTATTTTCCTAAATACACTTAAATCACACATGCTCGTAAAAGGATTCAAAACAATACGGCTGAAAGCACGAACACAAGTTACTACAATTGCTGTAAGGAATACACGTGGCTGAAGGCCTTACTTAAAAAATAAAATCTTACGTAAATACTCGGTTGAAGGCCACACAATGGACACAGAGGAACTGAGGCTTAAGGCATGGATAACAAGACTTTCCTGGTGGGAGCAGAAACTGCAGCAGCTGGTAGTCATGTCAGCTGGTGCCGAAGTTACAACCTAAACTGCCACTACTGGCCCACTCACCATCCTAATAGTGAGACAGCTTATCTTTGGTGCTAGGACTTCGCTACTGGCGCTGCACATGTACACGAGATGCTTTGTTCTTTTTACATCCGTCAACTGTCTCCGATTTTTCTTTTCTACCAGAAAGTAATCGATGGCCGTCTTCGTCCGTCTATCACCCCATCCATATCTCATTATCTTAGGCCTATTCCTTTTACGGAACCATGTGTTGCCCACAATCAGCCCGTTTGCTTAAACCATATCTTCACAAACTCTGAAAATTCTGCCGATGACTGAACATTTGATTCAGAGGAACGAAGTTAAATGCAGCGTTTAAGAAATAATGTCTCTACATCATAATGAAATGATTTAAGACCATGTATTACGTTATTATCTATGATATGTCCGTCGAAATTAGCTCTCAAAATGGATGGACTTTAAGCATTTATTACGGCATTTTCTTCAGATGTGCGTTTCTTCGAAAAAAAGTTGTAATTGTTTTATTTTACGACACCGTTGTTGTGCCAGAAAGCACTTTTGTCTCTTCTGATGATCCACTGCAATTTTTATTACTATGAAGCCGTTTTCTTTCATCAGCCATGAGGAAAAATCTTTGTTTTCTAACCATCCTTTGTTGAAAGCCGTTTATGTTTTTGCTTTCTTCTTCGGAACAGGCGAACTTGACGAGATGTCTTCATCATTAGAGGAAGGACAAACTTTTTTTTCGAATGCTGCTCTTTTCTAATTCTAAAATGCTCAAACTGGACGTGAAATGCACTGACAACTTAATTTAATCCGTAATTTAACACAAAAATGGGTATAATGAATTACGTATAGTGATTGGAGAAGGAAATTCAAATGTCATTCTTTCTCATGGTTCTCGTGATTCGCAAATTCGGCACATTCACACTAGTTCCCTCGCGTAGGTTAACTTTTGTAACTTTTCTTGCGGGATCTGCGTGATTATGTCGACCCCACACAACGCTGGCAGCTCACCGTTCCAAATTCAGCCAGCGGGTGCATAGGCCGCTTGAAATTCTCCGTTGCTCGCCTTAAGAACGGCAGACGCGTTACGTATGCAGATTTAGGTGACAGATAATGGGTACGACCTGAATGGAACTAATTGTATTCACCCGCGCTTCCTTAATGAGTCGACGCACGCAGAGATCAGAGGCACAAGACACGACGAACCTTGGAAGACAGCCATCGACAGCTGCGTCACAAACATCAGTTACCGGAAGCGACTACTCACTTAATCAAGGACGAAAAGTTGTAAATGCAGCAGAGGAAATTGAGTACTTTCGGTTATTTGTCTTTTCCCTCTTGGCTACGTGTAAATATTCTAAATAAACTTTTGTGTATTTTACCCATTTAACTGTGTGTCTTTCTCTCTTTAGTATAAAGCTCACCTCGTATTCACCTCCCACAACTCCAGAAACAACATTTCTTATCACGTAAGAGCTAGTTCATAAGCGCAAATATCTCAAACTGAAATTTCTGGTCCTTCAGGATTGGTGAGTAAAACTACTATAGGTAAAAATACGTAAAAAGTGTGTATTCCAAAACATGATGTTAAAACACTGCATACAATTAAGCAGAAAATCAAGTTACGAAATGAAGAGACATCATAAATCATTATTATTGGTAAGAACACTTGGAAACCCTCGGAGTGCCGGCCGGAGTGGTCCAGCGGTTCTAGGTGTTACAGTCTGGAACCGCGCGACCGCTACGGTCGCTGGTTCGAATCCTGCGTCTGGCACGGATGTGTGTGATGTCCTTAGGTTAGCTAGGATTAAGTAGTTCTACGTTCTAGGGGACTGATGACCTCAGAAGTTAAGTGCCATAGTGGTCAGAGCCATTTTTTGAAACCCTCGTAAATCTGTTAGTACTAAAGGGAAGAGGAGAAAATTGCAACGAATGACAAAGTTACGAATAAGTAACACCGATTGCTGAGGTCATTGTTAGTTGTAGCGGATGCATCAGTGAAGAGAGTATCAAGGAACAGAAATAAACATAGAACAGAGTCAGCCTATTTGATAACAGTTTGACAGTTAAAAAGGAAGTACGAAAATAAAGGAGACAGTTCTTCGTATTACGGTGTAGGTCGTTCACCTGTCGAGGACGTGTTGCTAGGCGGGTAAGCACACAGTGATTACTGCGGAAACTGCGACGCAGAGCTAACATACTTTTATGTCGCACATGCCCAGAAAGCAAACGTAACAGGCAATGGCGACGGCTGGACAAGTCCTTCGAGTGCAGTGTTCCTAGATGTACACCAACATCACACTTCACAAGGACACCCTGTGCTGCGTGGGGACAGTGCGAGGTGTATCAGATACATTTTATCCGCTTCCTGCCCTACTCACGTTGATGATTTATGAAAACCTTTATATTTGTATTAATACATAAAGATTGTGCCACGACCTGCTTCAGTCTTTTAGAATGTTATCAAGTTGCCGAGTTGTGCCAGTCTCACGATATGAAAGGTCTGGCTGCCATATGTAACGTTAGACACAAATTATGGATGCGACTGGGATGAAGATAGCATTGAAACAGAGGATGACATGTGTAAAGCTGAAATACTAAACACCTTTTTCCAAAGCTGTTTCACAGAGGAAGACCGTAGTGCAGTTCCTTCTCTAAATCCTCGCACAAACGAAAAACTGTCTGACATCGAAATAAGTGTCCAAGGAATAGAAAAGTAACTGGAATCACTCAACAGAGGAATGTCCACTGGACCTGACAGAATACCAATTCGATTCTACACAGAGTACGTGAAAGAACTTGCCCCCATTCTAAGGGCCGTGTACCGCAAGTCTCTAGAGGAACGGAAGGTTCAAAATGATTGGAAAAGAGCTCAGGTAGTCCCAGTTTTCAAGAAGGGTCGTCGAGTAGATGTGCAAAACTATAGACCTATATCTCTGATGTCGATCTGTTGTACAATTTTACAACTTGTTTTTTGCTCGCGTGTCATGTCGTTTTTTGAAACCCAGAATCTGCTCTGTAGGAATCAACATGGATTCCGGAAACAGCGATCGTGTGAGACCCAACTCGTTTTTTTTTTTTTTTTTTTTTTTTTTTTTTTTTTTTTTTTTTTTTTTTTGTTCATGAGACCTAGAAAATATTAGATACAGGCTCCCAGGTAGATGCCATTTTCCTTGAGTTCCGAAAGGCGTTCGGTACAGTTCCGCGCTGTCGCTTGATAAACAAAGTAAGAGCTTACGCAATATCAGACCAGTTGTGTGGCTGGATTGAAGAGTTTTTAGCAAACAGAACACAGCATGTTGTTCTCAATGGAGAGACATCTACAGACGTTAAAGTAGCCTCTGGCGTGCTACAGGGGAGCGTTATGGGACCATTGCTTTTCGCAATGTATATAAATGACCTAGTATATAGTGTCGGAAGTTCCATGCGGCCTTTCGCAGATGATGCTGTAGTATACAGAGAAGTTGCAGCATTAGAAAATTGCAGCGAAATTCAGGAAGATCTGCAGCGGAAAAGCATTTGGTGCAGGGAGTGGCAACTGACTCTTAACATAGACAAATATAATGTATTGCGAATACATAGAAAGAAGGATCCTTTATTGTATGATTATATGATAGCCGAACAAACACTGGTAGCAGTTACTTCTGTAAAATATCTGGGGGGATGCGTACGGAATGATTTGAAATGGAATGATCATATAAAATTAACTGTTGGTAAGGCGGATGCCAAGTTGAGATTCATTGGGAAAGTCCTTAGAAAATGTAGTCCATCGACAAAGGAGGTGCCTTACAAAACACTCGTTCGACTTATACTTGAGTATTGCTCATCAGTGTGGGATCCGTACCAGGTCGGGTTGACAGAGGAGATAGAAAAGGTCCAAAGAAGAGCGGCGCGTTTCGTCACAGGGTTATTTGGTAAGCGTGATAGCGTTACGGAGATGTTTATCAAATTCACGTGGCAGACTCTGCAAGAGAGGCGCTCTGCATCGCGGTGTAGTTTGGTGTCCAGGTTTCGAGAGGGTGCGTTTCTGGATGAGGTATCGAATATATTGCTTCCCCCTACTTATACTTCCCGAGGAGATCACGAATGTAAAATAGAGAGATTCGAGCGTGCACGGAGGCTTTCCGGCAGTCGTTCTTCCCGCGAACCATACGCGACTGGAACAGGAAAGGGAGGTAATGATGGTGGCACGAAAGTGCCCTCCGCCACACACCGTTGGGTAGCTTGCAGAGTATAAACGTAGATGTAGGTGTAGACGATCTCAGAAACATTCTACAGACCGCCTGGAGGAAGCGTGACAGCAAGACTGTTGTAACATGATACTGACTTAATTCAGAAACTTGATGACGTTCTAAAAGACCGAAGCTATCGTGACGCAGTTCAAAAATGAGTTAAATAGCTCTAAGCACTATGGGACTTAACATCTGAGGCCATCGGTCCCCTGACTTTTTTTTTTTTTTTTGTCATCAGTCTACTGACTGGTTTGATGCGGCCCGCGCCGAATTCCTTTCCTGTACTAACCTCTTCATCTCAGAGTAGCACTGCAACCTACGTCCTCAATTATTTGGTTGACGTATTCCAATCACTGTCTTCCTCTACAGTTTTTGCCCTCTACAGCTCCCTCTAGTACCATGGAAGTCATTCCCTCATGTCGTAGCAGATGTCCTATCATCCTGTCCTTTCTCCTTATCAGTGTTTTCCACATATTCCTTTCCTCTTCGATTCTGCGTAGAACCTCCTCATTCCTTACCTTAACAGTCCACCTAATTTTCAACATTCGTCTATAGCACCACATCTCAAATGCTTCGATTCTCTTCTGTTCCAGTTTTCCCACAGTCCATGTTTCACTACCATACAATGCTGTACTCCAGACGTACGGCCGGCCGCGGTGGCCGTGCGGTTCTGGCGCTGCAGTGCGGAACCACGGTTCTGCTACGGTGGCAGGTTCGAATCCTGCCTCGGGCATGGGTGTGTGTGATGTCCTTAGGTTAGTTAGATCTAAGTAGTTCTAAGTTCTAGGGGACTTATGACCTAAGATGTTGAGTCCCATAGCGCTCAGAGCCATCCAGACGTACATCCTCAGAAATTTCTTCCTCAAATTAAGGGCCGGTATTTGATATTAGTAGACTACTCTTGGCTAGAAATGCCTTTTTTGCCATAGCGAGTCTGCTTTTGATGTCCTCCTTGCTCCGTCCGTCATTGGTTATTTTACTGCCTAGGTAGCAGAATTCC
The DNA here is from genome assembly GCF_023897955.1 of Schistocerca gregaria. NCBI lineage: Eukaryota > Metazoa > Arthropoda > Insecta > Orthoptera > Acrididae > Schistocerca > Schistocerca gregaria. The sequence goes on along the minus strand of NC_064920.1, from coordinate 1,157,946,672 downwards.
TTAACTTCATTGACTTCGTGACCATCAATCTTGATGTTAAGTTTCTCGCTGTTCTCATTTCTACTACTTCTCATTACCTTCGTCTTTCTCCGATTTACTCTCAAACCATACTGTGTACTCATTAGACTGTTCATTCCGTTCAGCAGATCATTTAATTCTTCTTCACTTTCACTCTGAATAGCAATGTCATCAGCGAATCGTATCATTGATATCCTTTCACCTTGTATTTTAATTCCACTCCTGAACCTTTCTTTTATATCCATCATTGCTTCCTTGATGTACAGATTGAAGAGTAGGGGCGAAAGGCTACAGCCTTGTCTTACACCCTTCTTAATACGAGCACTTCGTTCTTGATCGTCCACTCTTATTATTCCCTCTTGGTTGTTGTACATATTGTATATGACCCGTCTCTCCCTATAGCTTACCCCTACTTTTTTCAGAATCTCGAACAGCTTGCACCATTTTACATTGTCGAACGCTTTTTCCAGGTCGACAAATCCTATGAACGTGTATTGATTTTTCTTTAGCCTTGCTTCCATTATTAGCCGTAACGTCAGAATTGCCTCTCTCGTGCCTTTACTTTTCCTAAATCCAAACTGATCGTCACCTAGCACATTCTCAATTTTCTTTTCCATTCGTCTGTATATTATTCTTGTAAGCAGCTTCGATGCATGAGCTGTTAAGCTGATTGTGCAATAATTCTCGTACTTGTCAGCTCTTGCCGTCTTCGGAATTGTGTGGATGATGCTTTTCCGAAAGTCAGATGGCATGTCGCCAGACTCATATATTCTACACACCAACATGAATAGCCGTTTTGTTGCCACTTCCCCTAATGATTTTAGAAATTCTGGTGGAATGTTATCAATCCCTTCTGCCTTATTTGACCGTAAGTCCTCCAAAGCTCTTTTAAATTCCGATTCTAATACTGGATCCCCTATCTCTTCTAAATCGACTCCTGTTTCTCCTTCTATCACCTCAGACAAATCTTCACCGTCATAGAGGCTTTCAATGTATTCTTTCCAACTATCTCCTCTCTCCTCTGCATTTAACAGTGGAATTCCCGTTGCACTCTTAATGTTACCATCGTTGCTTTTGATGTCACCAAAGGTTGTTTTGACTTTCCTGTATGCTGAGTCTGTTCTTCCGACAATCATATCTTTTTCGATGTCTTCACATTTTTCCTGCAGCCATTTCGTCTTAGCTTCCCTGCACTTCCTATTTATTTCATTCCTCAGCGACTTGTATTTCTGTATTCCTGATTTTCCCGGAACATGTTTGTACTTCCTCGTTTCATCAATCAACTGAAGTATTTCTTCTGTTACCCATGGTTTCTTCGCAGCTACCTTCTTTGTACCTATGTTTTCCTTCCCAACTTCTGTGATGGCCCTTTTTAGAGACGTCCATTCCTCTTCAACTGTGTTGTCTACTGCGCTATTCCTTATTGCTGTATCTATAGCGTTAGAGAACTTCAAACGTATTCCGTCATTCCTTAGAACTTCCATATTCCACTTCTTTGCGTATTGATTCTTCCTGACTAATGTCTTGAACTTCAGCCTACTCTTCATCACTACTATATTGTGATCTGAGTCTATATCTGCTCCTGGGTACGCCTTACAAACGAGTATCTGATTTCGGAATCTCTGTCTGACCATGATGTAATCTAACTGAAATCTTCCTGTATCTCCCGGCCTTTTCCAAGTATACCTCCTCCTCTTGTGACTCCTGAACAGGGTATTCGCTATTACTAGCTGAAACTTGTAACAGAACTCAATTAGTCTTCCTCCTCTTTCATTCCTTGTCCCAAGCCCATATTCTCCTGTAACCTTTTCTTCTACTCCTTCCCCTACAACTGCATTCTAGTCGCCCATGACTATTAGATTTTCGTCCTCCTTTACATACTGCATTACCCTTTCAGTATCCTCATACACTTTCTCTATCTGTTCATCTTCAGCTTGCGACGTCGGCATGTATACCTGAATTATCGTTATCGGTGTCGGTCTGCTGTCGATTCTGATTAGAACAACCGGGTCACTGAACTGTTCACAGTAACAGACCCTCTGCCCTACTCTCCTATTCATAACGAATCCTACACTTGTTATACCATTTTCTGCTGCTGTTGATATTACCCGATACTCATCTGACCAGAAATCCATGTCTTCCTTCCACTTCACTTCACTGACCCCTACTATATCTAGATTGAGCCTTTGCATTACCCTTTTCAGATTTTCTAGTTTCCCTACCACGTTCAAGCTTCTGACATTCCTCGCCCCGACTCGTAGAACATTATCCTTTCGTTGATTATTCAATCTTTTTCTCATGGTAGCCTCCCCCTTGGCAGTTCCCTCCCGGAGATCCGAATGGGGGACTATTCCGGAATCTTTTGCCAATGGAGAGATCATCATGACACTTCTTCAACTACAGGCCACATGTCCTGTGGATACACGTTACGTGTCTTTAATGCACAGGTTTCCATTGCCTTCTGCATCCTCATGTCGTTGATCATTGCTGATTCTTCCGCCTTTAGGGGCAATTTCCCACCCCTAGGACAAGAGAGTGCCTGAAACTCTATCCGCTCCTCCGCCCTCTTTGACAAGGCCGTTGGCAGAATGAGGCTGACTTCTTATGCCGGAAGTCTTCGGTCGCCAATGCTGATTATTTATCAAAATTTAGGCAGTGGCGGGGATCGAACCCGCTACCCCTAGACCACGTGTACAACTACCTCCCCTACACTTAGAACTACCTAAACCTAACTAACCTAAGGACATGACACACATCCATGCCCGAGGCAGGATTCGAACCTGCGACCGAAGCAGCAGCGCGGTTCCGGACTGAAGCGCTTAGAAACGCTCGGCCACAGCAGCCTCCTCGTGACGCAGTACTCGTGTATTAACACAGCTGTGATAATTTTCATTAAGCATTAATATAAGCGTGAATCAGTTGTCGAGCTGAAAATGATAAAGATTACGTCCTGCTCCAGTCGCGCATGAAGCGAGGGTTGAAAAATTCTACTCTCAGTATCCTTCTGTATATGCCTCAGTATAATTTAACCCATGTGATCTTAAAGAGAAAAACACTATCTCATCAAAAGCGCCCGGACACCCCTGTATAATGCGCAAGTGACCACTAGATGTCACTGAAGTCAGACCCCTCAGTATAAAATGAGGCGGAGACTACTGTGTCGTCTGTTGTCGGTAGATCACGGTAGAGCAGTAATAACAGCAGAATGGATCGGTCTGTGCAGCTCAGTGTCTTCGAATGTGGACTAATCGTTGGATGTCGCATAAGAATAAGTCAGTCAGGGACATTTCAGTCCTTCTACAACTGGTCCGAGGTGACTGTTGGTGATGTGAGCATTGCGGAGGGTTGACTCGCACGGAATCAGTGGAAGCAGTTATCCTTGAGTTCCACAGTGGTACCAGAAGCCAACTAGCGCAATGGCTGTGCCTAGGGATTTATGAAGGATGGCGTACATAGTCGACCAGTTCATTATAAGCCACGATTTTCGGCAGTCTGTGCTAAGCAACGCTTGCGGTGTTGTACGGAGCGATGGCAGTAAGCCAGTGTAGCACTTATATCGATTAGTAGTAGGTTTATTTTAAGTAACTGTGTATCTGCTTTTTACGAAGTCTGCATTCTGTATTGTTTGAACTCCTTGATGCACGGCAAGAAAATTAGAGTTTTGTAATGTATAGGGTAAGGTGGGGTAAATGCGACCGGGTGGGTAAACCCGACCACACACTATTTGTGAAAAACGGCAAAGTGGAGCGATTTCGCATTAGTGTTAGCATATAGAGCATTCGAAATAACGAAAATGTCACCTTGACAGCTTTGTCGTATTTGACATTTAGAATCTCAAAAGACAACAAGTGTGTTTTCCATTGTTTCAATTTAATTTTTGGGCAACTTGCATCATTAGATTTTCCGTGTTAAATAAAACGATCGCAAAACAAACGGTAAGTAATTTTGTTGTGCATTTAGTGACCTATTCAGTGTATGTACCGTTTTTGTTGGAAATTTCGTGTAAATTGTTTCTATGTGCGTTAAATGAAAAATGGCATGGTGGGGTAAATCGTAAATCCGACCGCATATTTTCTATCGTTTATGTGTATGGAATTATTTATTTATGGAAACAAAGTGAATTTTTGTTTATTTTTAGGAAAATGGTACGAAATTACAAACGAAAAACGACAAAACGCAATCAAAATGATATCCGCCGAGACGTTGCTGCAATGCAAATGGAAATGTCTTTACGAGCTGTCTTTCGTGATTTTAACATTCCTATATCGACATTGCTGTTGCACTGCCGTGAAATGAAATCATCTTTCTTCAATTAAAATTTACATTCATTTAACTTTCAGTACATTTAGTACTGTAAATATTGTAATTTTTTTAAAATATACTTCGTTCACTTATGTAAAAACCATAATTGCTTATAATTATTTCCCCAAAAAATCTTTCATTTAGAACTATTTCTGTGCAAAATCAGCCAAACAAATAGGGGGGCGGATTTACCCCACCATTTTTGCAAACGGCAAAAATGGAAGTATCTTAAAATACGGTAATCTCAAAAACTATTGATGATATAATAAAAATATTTTGCAGATAGTTGCTCATTTCTATTACCTATAATTAACGTATATAACGTTAAGATTCGACCTCGGGTAACCGTTTTATAGCCACAATAAATTACTAGGTTGGATTTACCCCACATTACCCTACATGAAAAAAGCAAAAGAATATGTTGTAATTTTAAATTATTATAATGTAATATTTTTATGAAAGAAGGATGCTTGCTAAAAGCTGGTTCATGCTTAGGGCAATTCTAATATGTAAAAGCTGTAGGGAAGTCCCTCCACAACGGAAGTGGCATGGCGCGATGTAATAGGTGGGCTTGGCGGTCGAACTGAGCGGCTCCTTTGTGTGAACGAGACATAGTGTGTGGCTAGCCTCAGCACGGTATACCTCGACGGTGCCAAGAGAGGCAATTGGAAGCTGCATGGGAAGGGATTTGCCTCGGATGTGGATCTGGCTATTATTTGGTATTCACGGAATAATGGAATGGCTCTAATATGTCGAAAATCCGACGCCAAAAAGAGATTTTATAGAGCGCTCGCAGAGCAAGCCCCGTGCGTCCAGATAGCCGCCGTCGTTTTGCCTGCCACCAATCTTCGCCACTGCTTCACAGACTTCATACATTCGGTTAAGTAATTTATATTGGCATGGACCAGTTAATTTGTGTGTTACTTCAATAACAATCACATAAAATGTTAGTTCGTGTTCTAAACCATAACTTCAATCCTGATCACGAACCTACGCAGAATCCTCACCTAAGTTCTACTAAAACCGATTATCCTGATTTAAATGAACAATTCTGCCATTTATTACTTAAAAGTGATTTTTTTTCTAAAATAAATGGAGTAGTAAAAGTTAAAGCTAAAACCACAAAAGTGAAGTTGGCTAGGATTTCGCTAAAGTACCCTTAGTTTATTATAGAATATAGTTTTGTAGAATTACCGTGAAAGATTGTGTAAATATTATTGCCAAGAACACTTGCTTCACAGATGATTAAAGTACAAGTACATGAAAATCTATAATGAACTGATTTGCTGCCATGCTATTGGAAGTGAAGTTATGCACATGTTCAAAGATAGTGTATTACCTTGCAAGGTAATGATTAGCTTTTAGAGATAGTTTTTACTTTTGCAGTTTATGGGCCCCCATCATATTGTCCTCCTTTTAAGAAAAAATGAACTATTACTGTTAATTTGTGTTACTCATGTCAGTCAAGATAGAAGCCCCTCATGCCCAAAATTAGTTCTGCACTTCATGCACTGATGTTCCAGTATTTTGATTAAGTTTTGCTAATGACTGTGGTCGTCATTAGTATGAGATCAGTGCGGTTTTGCTCCCCTTAACACTAGTCAACAGCTATTTTGCATCTGGGATGTGATACATCAACTCGTATGTACACTCCTGGAAATTGAAATAAGAACACCGTGAATTCATTGTCCCAGGAAGGGGCAACTTTATTGACACATTCCTGGGGTCAGATACATCACATGATCACATTGACAGAACCACAGGCACAGACACACAGACAACAGAGCATGCACAATGTCGGCACTAGTACAGTGTATATCCACCTTTCGCAGCAATGCAGGCTGCTATTCTCCCATGGAGACGATCGTAGAGATGCTGGATGTAGTCCTGTGGAACGGCTTGCCATGCCATTTCCACCTGGCGCCTCAGTTGGACCAGCGTTCGTGCTGGACGTGCAGACCGCGTGAGACGACGCTTCATCCAGTCCCAAACATGCTCAATGGGGGACAGATCCGGAGATCTTGCTGGACAGGGTAGTTGACTTACACCTTCTAGAGCACGTTGGGTGGCACGGGATACATGCGGACGTGCATTGTCCTGTTGGAACAGCAAGTTCCCTTGCCGGTCTAGGAATGGTAGAACGATGGGTTCGATGACGGTTTGGATGTACCGTGCACTATTCAGTGTCCCCTCGACGATCACCAGAGGTGTACGGCCAGTGTAGGAGATCGCTCCCCACACCATGATGCCGGGTGTTGGCCCTGTGTGCCTCGGTCGTATGCAGTCCTGATTGTGGCGCTCACCTGCACGGCGCCAAACACGCATACGACCATCATTGGCACCAAGGCAGAAGCGACTCTCATCGCTGAAGACGACACGTCTCTATTCGTCCCTCCATTCACTCCTGTCGCGACACCACTGGAGGCGGGCTGCACGATGTTGGGGCGTGAGCGGAAGACGGCCTAACGGTGTGCGGGACCATAGCCCAGCTTCATGGAGACGGTTGCGAATGGTCCTCGCCGATACCCCAGGAGCAACAGTGTCCCTAATTTGCTGGGAAGTGGCGGTGCGGTCCCCTACGGCACTGCGTAGGATCCTACGGTCTTGGCGTGCATCCGTGCGTCGCTGCGGTCCGGTCCCAGGTCGACGGGCACGTGCACCTTCCGCCGACCACTGGCGACAACATCGATGTACTGTGGAGACCTCACGCCCCACGTGTTGAGCAATTCGGCGGTACGTCCACCCGGCCTCCCACATGCCCACTATACGCCCTCGCTCAAAGTCCGTCAACTGCACATACGGTTCACGTCCACGCTGTCGCGGCATGCTACCAGTGTTAAAGACTGCGATGGAGCTCCGTATGCTACGGCAAACTGGCTGACACTGACGGCGGCAGTGCACAAATTCTGCGCAGCTAGCGCCATTCGACGGCCAACACCGCGGTTCCTAGTGTGTCCGCTGTACCGTGCGTGTGATCATTGCTTGTACAGCCCTCTCGCAGTGTCCGGAGCAAGTATGGTGGGTTTGACACACCGGTGTCAATGTGTTCTTTTTTCCATTTCCAGGAGTGTATTTTGGCGTGTAGAATCCGAATATACGTTTCAAAATGTTCTAGCACGTACCGTTTTGAGTTTTTAAAGGTTTTTTATTTTTCTTATTCAGTATTTTTCTTTTCTTCTGTTTTGATGTTTAATTGTTTGTTTTTGATTTGCAGAGACGAGCCAGAAGATCTACAAATCGTCAGTAAATGGTTGATGTGGTAATCCAGTAATGTGAATGAGATCCTCAGTGAGTGTTTCCTTTGGAAGATAGTGGAAACTTTTTGTGTATAAAACTGACACTAAGAAAAATGGCAACTACTAAACCTCGTTGCTGTCTAAACCACTCTGACAACTTTTGTTATGTGTGTGGGAAATTCACTGCAAAAGCCCAAAGAAAATCAATCACTGATTTGGCTAAGAAGGAATTTAAATTCTATTTTGATTGTCCTTTTGATGATGAGGATAAAAATTTTCCTCCTTATATTGCCTGTATAATCTGTATTACAACCTTAACTGAGCGGCTGAAAGGAAAACCCGAGACATGCCATTCGCTGTTGCGATGGTGTGGTGTGAACTTAAAGACCGTTATTCAGACTGTTACTTCTGTCTTACAAGTATTTCGGGACATTCAAACAAAACAAGACATAAAATAAAGTATCCAAATGTATATTCAGTGCATTGTCCTGTGCACTATGATGAGGGGTTGCCTTTTCCTGTCTGTAACTTGGAAGCCACGGAACCAGACACCATATCAAATGTATCAGAAAGTGTTGAACGTGTAGAAGAGTACTGCCCTTAATATCATGACACTTCGCACTTAATCAAAAGAAATTGAACGATTTGGTTTGGGACCTAAAAGTTTCGAAACAGCAAGCTGAACTCTTTGGGTCGAGACTGCAACAACGAAACCTTCTAGCTCCAGGGATAAAAACTTCCTGTTTCAGATCAAGAGGTGCTTCCTTCGCTCATTATTTCGATATGCAGAGTTCAATGTTTGTATGTAGAGATGTCAATGGCCTGATGATGCAGCTAGGTGAAAAACATAATCCACAGAAGTGGCGGCTATTTATTGACTCCAGTAAAACCAGCTTGAAAGCAGTACTACTGCATAATGGCAGTGCATTTCCATCGGTACCTTTGGCTTACGCAGTAGACATGGAAGAAACTTATGAAACCGTGGCCTTGCTGTTTGACGCAATCAAATATAAGGAACACTACTGGCAGATTTACTGTGATTTAAAAGTTGTTGCCCTCCTTATAGGTTTACAGGCTAGATTCACGAAATACTGTTGCGTTTTTTGCCTCTGGGACAGCCGTGACACGACGAACCACTACACAGTCAAGGAATGGCCTATAAGGAAGTCATATTTTCCTAGAAACATAAATATGAAAATACCTCATTTTCTGAGTCCGTTAAAATCATTTTGCCCCTTCATATCAAATTGGGCCTTTTCAGGAACTTTGTAAAAGCTCTGGATAAAGAAGGTGACGCCTTCAATCACTTGAAAGAAAAGTTTCCCAAATTAAGTGAGGCAAAGCTGAAAGAGGGAATATTTGTTGGACCACAAATAAGAAAATTGCTGATAGATCCTACCTTCGATGCCAAATTCACAGATATCCAATTACCTGCTTGGTCTTCTTTTAAAGCAATTGTGAAGAGCTTTTTGGGTGGAGAAAAGATAAAAACTTTGTTCTACTGTGAATGACATGTTGGACAACTTCAAGAACATGGGGTGTAGAAAGTCGCTTAAAATTCACTTTTTACATTCTCACCTTGGTTTCTTTCCGGAAAATTTGGGAGCCGTAAACGGTGAACATGGTGAACGCTTTCACCAAGACATTCCTACCATACAACACCGCTACCAAGGCCATTGGAACACTTCGATGATGGGTGACTACTGCCGGGGCCTTGTTAGGCAGGGTGATGAAACGGCAAACAAAAGAAGAGCTCCGCCGTCGCATTTTTGAAAAACCAAAGACGATTAAAGGTTAAAATATCTCCTGAACTAATTTGGACCTTTTATTGGCATCATGCTCATATATACATACAAAATAGTACTGATTTAAAAAAATCTGAATGTGTATTTTTGTTTGACTTAATTGCGTCAATTTTCGTTATTACTATCTTTAATTCTGCAGTGTATCTAGGAAATGTGACGTCATAGAGAAACATTGATTTTACTTGTGTATTCAGCACCCCAAAATTAAGTAAATCCTCCCATTTACAAACGAGATGTAGAAAAATTTTTAATTTGTTAACTAGTCTAATTTTCTGGTGTGTGTGTTATTGGTAACTGGTGCTACACACAATACAGACTGCACTGTGTCAGTTTGTATCCTGTTTGCTATTCAAAGGGAAATCTCAGCAAAAGTAACTTCAATAACTAACATCCAATTTTCTCAAATATACATTTCAGAAAACGTATAAATGTATATTAAAGTCCTATCATGAATTTTACCTGAGATTTTTATGAACGACTTTGAGCAAAAATTTTTCAGCTCCTTTCCAGAAATGAAAGACAAGAAGAGCTGTTACGGACGGTAATGAGGACTCTGTTCCGCTCTTTAAAGAGAGGAAAGAGGAAATAGTGGAAATGACGGGAATTCTAAACGAGCAATATTTGCTTCACATTAGAAATGGAGGACAATGGAGCATTTAACGTTTTAGATTTGACTGTAAGAATGGAGGGAGGAAGGCATGCTTTCGCAATCTTTAGAAAGGATGCATGTTCAGATGGTATGATAAGAGTGATCCTGACGCCACCCAAACCAACATAAAAGAATGTATTTTTATGCGATGTGCAACAGAACAGCTAATCTGCCCCTCAAGGAAGATTACGAAGAGAAATGTATATTATTAAACGAGTTGCCACAGTTAATGGGTATAGGGCACGAGATGTCACGAGCATGTCTAATAAAATTAAAAGTAAGTTTGCCAGTAAAAGTGAGAAGAATCTCAAGATTGAAGTTAAGAAGAAATTCGTCACTTTGACATACAAATGGTGTGTTTCTGAGAGAGCAGCTGAAGATATTTCCATGGCACTTCCAAATGAAGGGCAAATGACGTATACATTAAACCATAAACCAACTGCGATGAAGCAAAATAGATACTGCAACTCCGTAGTAGGCAAGATACGACTGCGCTAGATACTAAATAGGACAGACGGAGCGAAATTTCGATATCCGATACAAGGAACATTGCAGTCATAGTAATCGGGCAGCATATGGAACGCATGTGAAAACAAGGAACCATGAGATTAATACAGTAAGCGAGCAAATGTAACTGCTACACAGAGTTCCGAAAAGTTTTAATTTGAATGTGTTCGAGTAACTAGAAAATTACGCCCACCTAGTGACAGTCCGAGAGATAATACTTAATAAGCAGAATGAGTTTATGCGTAGTGACTTTTACAAATTCTTCAAAGATATGTTGTAACTTTATTTTGGAATGAGTGAAACGCACCAACCAACAACAGCAGCTGTCGCGGCCCTCAGTACATTGGCGGCTGCGAATTGGATGCGGCAGAGGGAACTTTAGTGTCGTGTGATGCTCGGCCTGTAGCAGTAGTAACTCCAAGACCGCCGAATAAGAGGAAAAGAAAACAAATTTCGAATTTTGTATGTTCTTTTAAAGTTTTTATTGATGTTCAAGCGATGATATTTCATATGTTACACTAAGGAACATTTTTATGCAGGAATTATTTCAATCCATAGATGGCACTGTTGAACACTACAGGTCTTGCGATCGCGAAATGAAATTCGGAAAAGATATTTTTGGAATGTTTTGAAGCTCTTTTAATGCTTTTAATGATAATAACGTCCTCATCGATGTTTCATTTGTTACATTTAGGATCATTTTGTGTATTACATCGGTCCACAGGGACACTTCCGAGAACTACAATCTCAGGATCCTCATAAAAATTGTTTTAAAACTTTTTGGATGACTGTTTAGAAAGTACTTTTAAAAATGTTTAACGCCATTTCACGTTAGTGTTTAGGAGTATTTCTTGTAATTGCACGAGTCCATTCTGCATAAACAGATGGCCTATTTTAAGTACTGTAGGTGTTGCGCCACTAGGTTTCTTAAAAATTTTTTTACAAAGCCGCATCAGGTTGGTGTATGGGTGGTTATGACAGCCAACTTACAGTTCCACATTCTATAGGTTACTCTGTAGCTTTAAAAAGCGTTATGTTGTGCAAATACTTATTATAACTAATTTCTTAAGAATCTTGAAGCTGTATAAATTACAAACCATCTGCAGTTTGAACCAACTGTAACTATGAAATAATTTTTTTTAACAGCTCTGAAGGTGGACAGCTTGCCTGAAACCGGTCATATAAAAAAAAGGAAAGCGTTGTGGAGACTAAATTTTGACATTATTTTTGTAAGTAACGATCGCGATACCTCCATGAAGACGAATACGTCTAGTTTTGATTATCCGAAATGTGTTTGCTTTTCATGGTGTTCGTTAAGTCTTGCAAAAATTTATTTCTAAGGAAAAATGCTAGAAATAGCTAGACCATTTGTTGCGAACGATAACTCAAATAAAAACGTTTGTGTGGATACACTGCCACAGATGTAATATGCAAGGAGAACTTCATAGTTTACAAATACGAAATGTTTACATGAAACTAACACGGTCAAAGACAATGGTGAAGAAGGTTCCACACACAGAGAGGTAAGACAGATATGTCGAAAATACGTTCTTGATCCAAAATAAAATTATTTATCAGATACGTAAATATTTCGATTAGCAAAACACACACAAGTTGCTTATCGTAATATGAAAGTATAACTGCAGATCTCTGATAGTAAATGAAAAGTCTATCTTGCACAAGAATAAAATTATTTCTCAAAATATGTACTAATTTTGAGAGAAAGGTGCACTTGGGACTACTGTTGTAACTTAATTGTTGTGTGACATTAGAAAAATACATATCGGTAGCATATGGCACTGCTGATAAGTCTTACAGTTTGGCAATAACTAAAGTTTGATATCTATGACACACTTTTCAAAGCACAGTGGACGCTCAATTTAAATGTTTCCAAAAATTTTAATCGTGTGCATTACTTACCTCAATACATGTGGGTCATTGAATGACACTACTGATATAACTTACAGGGTAGTATATGAGCATAGTTTCTTCTTTGTACCATGAAACCACAATGCTCCTATAGTTGTAGCAAAGTAAATAATGTTAACTTGTCACAATTGTCTGTATTATTTGTCAAAAGCCTATCTTCGCTCGGAAAAAACCGATATCAAAATCAGCCAGTCATTATGGTAACCCCCAGGCAGGGGTACTAACTTAATCTTTCAGTACAGAACATTTGTCATCTTCTGCTGAAAATGTCGCCTTACAGAAACACACAGCGCAAACCTTGATGAAGCTGCATACTAACCAGCGTTGAGTAGCCTTTACTTTTGTGTGTGTTATCGTAAACACAAACCTGGGAATGTGAACTGAATACCTAAATCTGTTACTGAATTCAAAGCCACATGACTTACATGAAACTGAAAAGAATCCTCTCTTTGTGAAACACGATCTCACTCTTAAGCACATAAGTAAGCAAACCAATAAATTCATACTCAGTAGACTTGACCAGTGCGAACTGTTTGAAAAAAAAACGTAACTGTATAAAAAACAAAAAATAACAAACTTTAATGTCGGCCTGTATAAAAATAAGGGCTGGTAAATAAAGTAACTCGAACTACATTGGGCAAAGGAAACGAAACAATCGCATGTTATGAATCTCACCTGCAAGTACAGGCAGAAACATCAACACTCAAAACCTCCGCAACAGCTAAAAAAAAAAAATATTGCTAAAAACTAACTTCAATTGGTCTCGGGAAATTGGGTTCATAATCTTGACATAGAATGCCAATGAGACACATGACTCAACCTTTACGTACTGAATTTCCAGTTAGGAAGGAACTTATCAAATAAAACAATTATAGACCTTAATATGAAAATTCGTTTAATGTAATAACTTCTGTGGTACAATAAATTAACGCAGAAGATCAGTCAATAGAATAATTATCGAAAAATCGACTGTGATAAGAGTGAAGTGGGCCAACAATACAAGTATTCAAAAATAAAAATAAACTTTTTTACCTCATCAAATAGTACCTTGTTCTGTATTTCAAAACCTTTTTTATGTCAGTATGCTATGCAACCACTGTTCCGAGTCATCATTCCTCCTCGTAATGAATCTGCAACTCACATAGTTCCAGATGTGAGTCCACGCTTTACACTGTACACTCAACGAACCTCGCCTGCTGCACACCGCAGCTTTCCACCACTAACTGTCAAAGATTCTACTACTCCACAGTGCTGCCAATGCAGACACATATACTGTTGCCTAAGAACTGCTTCTCTGACAATAATTCTTCAAATGCATCACTTTCCTTTACAGATAATAACACATCCAATATCATCATCAAAAAATACCCATCTTACATCAGTAGTAAGACATATTGATATAGGTGGGAAAAGAGGTTTGTTATACTTTCAAATAGACCCTGTCAGAATCACCCAAAAATTATAGAAACTCCATGCTATGTTGTTAACTTTATCTTAGAGTACAAAACGTTTGTCATCTTCTGCTGAAAATGATAACTCATGCTGACACATAGATAATGGCACATGAGATTTCGATGAAATAACATATTGAGAGTAGAAATGAGTATTAGCATAGGTAAGAAACGGAGGTTGCCATGCTTTAAACTACCGAAGTCGTTTAAACGACTCCATCCTAGCGTATTAAATTTATCTTGCAGTAGAAGACATTTGTAATCTTCTGATGATAACGCTAACTTGGCGCTATTAGACACGGGAAATGACAGTGCTAAAAAGGCAAGGCAGTGACAGCTGACACTCAAAAATAGGCATTCAGAACTGATACAGTAATTTAAAACCAGAAGTTGACAGTGTATGTGCCGTATTTTGCCAGTGGGTTACAGCTACTGCATCTTAAAATTGTGTTATAAGTCAGGTATCTGACAATTTTTATGTACAATGGGCGTAAGAAAAGCATAATGCATTTCAAAGGGTACTATTCAATAATATTATCTTGGAACTCTTCCATTTGGTCCATGTTTGCGTAGAAAAATAGTAATATCACCAGTAATATATAATCCTAGGGATAATAAAGAAATAAACAAATAGCACGGTGTTTGCATCAAGGCGGACTCAATTTGCTACTATTCACACTGGCCGACAAAACGCGGAGGCACGAAATGGATCGGAACATCTGAAAGAAAAAGATTCCACAAAGCATATCAAACAGCGGAATTCACACACAGGGTATCAAAACGGATCTGATCAGTACATCAAAACATTCCAAAACTCATTTCAAATAACAGCAGTCACCAAAAATGGCTCTAAGCACTATGGGACTTTACCGAGCGACGTGGCGCAGTGGTTTGCACTCTGGACTCGCATTCGGGAGGACGACGGTTCAATCCCGCGTCCGGCCATCCTGATTTAGGTTTTCCGTGATTTCCCTAAATCGCTCCAGGCAAATACCGGAATGGTTCCTTTGAAAGGGCACGGCCGACTTTCTTTCCTAATCCGATGAGACCGATGACCTCACAGTTTCGTCTCTTCCCCCAACCAATCCAATCCAATCCACTATGGGACTTAACATCTGAGGTCATCAGACCCCTAAACTTAGAACTAATTAAACCAGACTAACCCAAGGACATCACACACATTCCTGCCAGCGACTGTAGCAGCAGCGCGGATCGGGACTGAGGCGCTTAGAACCGCTCCGACACAGCGGCCGGCAGCATTCACCCACTAACCATCAGTGGAACCGGACGGGACGGTATAGAAAGTAAGAAATTCCCAAAATGCACTCCAAATGGCGGCATTCACAGACATACTTTCACATTGACGTAGGAGATGAGATCAGTGATGTCGTCTGCCAATCTCGAATACTGACAATACCCTTGATGCACTCACTCATGTTGCAGCAAAGGATTTAGTTGTTGCTCTGATGACACACTGCGAAAGACCTGTGAGGATTAGCATATTTTTCCTGTGAGTATTCTTCAACAAGAGAGGCTCAGTATTTGGAAGAGAAAAATAGAATTTTAAGTTGCCACTTGTTCAACAAACAATAGTGACCAGTGAGCAAGCAGAGACTAGTCGATGCCAGCAAGTCCAATCTTTTTCCAACAAATAAAATGCTTAGTCAGATTCGTGACGTCATGTGCGCAGGTCAGCACTCCACCCACGACGTCACAAGCCACACCCCCTAACTATGACAGTATCATAACGTCACGTGTGGATCATTGACCTTGGATGTATGTCACCATGACGTTTTAATAATCTGTCAGATTATGAGGGAATTTGAAATAGTCTCAAGGTTGGTCAGATCAGTTAAAACGTAAAATTGAAAAATTTAATGAGTAGAGTGAACCGGGACGCCATTATGCCTGTTTTATGTAACATCGTCATAGAGGAGATGGATCCAGAATTTACTAAACCTAACCTCCAAGGGGTCCAACAATACGTTATGAAAATTACTGGACTTGGCCACGCAGATGGTGTATAGTATTGGTAAATAGTTCGAAATCAGGATTAATCAGAATGATGCAAGATTATTGCAGAATCGCTGCCTAAAAGTATTGTGTGAGAATAAAGACAAGACAGCTAAAGAAAATGCAAACTTGCTGTACCTCCTCTCCCCCCACACCGTCATCGGAGGTTCGAGTCCTCCCTCGGGCATGAGTGTGTGGTGTGTGTTGTCCGTAGCGTAAGTTAGATTAAGTAGTGTGTAGGCTTAGGGATCGATGACCTCAGCAGTTTGGTCCCATAAGACGTCACCACAAATTTCCAAAACTGCACCTTCAACTTCAGATGGATTCCCTTTCAAGACAGTTGACCGATTCTAGTTCCTAGTGATTCCTTTTAGTAAAAACAGCAAGACGGTTATAGAAATAGATGCCAGTCTAGCAGCAGCCGACAAAACATTTCTTAGTTGTGTCAGTATTATTAAGAATAGGTCACTTAGTATAAACTTCAAAATTCGCTTACCACTCAACTTCGTCACCGGTATCACTATATAGTTGCGGTGCATTAGCATTTAAAAACAAAGACGAAGGAATCTTTTAATAAGTGGAAAGAAAATATTAAAGAAAATTTTTAAACTTGTGATTTATGAAAATAACGTGGAATGGAGTGTAGGAAACATGAAGAAATACCAGAGGTGCACCAACACCGTAAAGTCGAAGTGCTACAGAAGAGAAGGTTGAGCTGGACCGGTCACTTAGCAAGAATGTCGGAGAAGATACTACCTAGAATAGCACTCTGCAGGACAATAGATGGAACGTAAGGAGGAAGCACACCCAGAATTAGGTGGCCAGTTAACATGTAGGAGGAAGCAACTAGGATGAACATCAAGTAGGCACACAGTGGACTAGACAGAACGACATGGAAGAGGCTCGTAGAGCAGTCGTATGGTCGATGAGGCCATTGCCGCATCCAAAGTAAAGGAAATTAAGTACGATTGCCAGGATTACGTAAGATGGTCGGCGGGTTGCATCAGCCGCCTTTGTAGCGTGACATGCTGTTGCCTCCTTGAGTCCCCCGGTTCTAGATGTACCCTTGTCCGGTTCTCAGCTACGCTAGAGATCAGTTTGAAAACAAAAACTTTATTTATGAAAATATACACTACAATCACCAACAAACTTTACATATTCACAAACACCTTTGCCTTTAACCCAAATAATTACAGATTAGTTTACATATATTTTCCTCCTGTTACGAGTATATAATGACAAGGAAGAGGGAGAAACATATGCTTATTTACCAAAGTCCTTATTAGCCAATTCAGAAATATGGTATGTGCGAAAAGCAATAATGTCTCTGTCAACAAAACTTTCAAGTCCAGCAACACTTGGTACTCCTGTACCACCACGAACAATGGCTACGGTAAACTGATAATAGTTATCTTTCCGAATAATGGCATAGATGAAGGAAAGCGAAGGCGTATCTAATGAAGGTGCAAAAATGGTTCAAATGGCTCTGAGCACTATGGGACTTAACTGCTGAGGTCATCAGTCCCCTAGAACTTAAAACTACTTAAACCTAACTAACCTAAGGACATCACACACAACCATGCCTGAGGCAGGATTCGAACCTGCCACCGTAGCGGTCGCGCGGTTCCATACTGTAGCGCCTAGAACTACTCGGTCACCACAGCCGGCTTCTAACGAAGGTGCGGTCCCTGTCACGAAATAAGGACTCAGCACCAACGATTCATGACTGGCTGGAGTCAAAGCAGCAATCAGTCATAAGACCACTGTTTGCAGGAAAGGAAGACCACTACTCAACCTGTTGCCGACGTCACCATCGTTAGAGAAGAATCACGTGTTCTGGTAAGAGAAAGGCGGGGAAAGAAGTACTCTGTGTGTTTTTTTTTCTTCAAAGGAACCAAGGGGTTTATGGAAACCATGGAAAACCTGCACCTGGATAGTCGGACTAGGATTAGAACCACTATTCTTCCTAGTGTGAGCTCAGTGTCTTGACCGCTTTGCCACCTTTCTCGGCATAAGCAATCCAATAACTGGAAACCACTAGATCAATCGTCGAAACACTGTACGCAAAAATTTACTTGATACGCCGGCCAGAAAGTAACATGTCATTACGCAATCACGTCGAGGAAACCTCTGAAATTAAAACATATGTGCCTCTAGTTGGAAACGACCATCATATTTTATGTTATACAACCTAGTATCACATTTCCACCTTTCCTGGTTTATTGACTTTGTCATTGACTTAGTATACTGCTTCAGTGACGTGCAAACAGTGACAATCAATTTGCCTTGACAGGTAATTAGGGTTTCACAACTTGCAGAATAATGTCGAGCACGATTCACGGACTTGTTGCGTTTTCTGAGGCGGAAGCCCTGTTCAGAGTGCAGACCTTGACCTAATGCGACGGCAGCAGCAAATCAGCAAAAAACGAAAGGGAGCACAGAGTGAGAGCCGAGAAGTGGCAGTATTGGCAAACTGCGGCCGTGACAGCAATCAGAACCTTTACCGTTCGCAGTCAGGGCCTTTACTGCCACAGCAACGAGTGAAATAGCCACTTTAAGATAGCGAAAGCTGAAACAGAGCGTAAAATAACAAGTGTCTGAGCTAAACTGCGAACTAATATCTTGCAAATGTGAAAACCCTTAGAGCCTGTGCATTTTTTTTTTTGCTAACCTCTTCATCTCAGAGTAGCACTTGCAACCTACGTCCTCAATTATTTGCTTGACGTATTCCAATCTCTGTCTTCCTCTACAGTTTTTGCCCTCTACAGCTCCCTCTAGTACCATGGAAGTCATTCCCTCATGTCTTAGCAGATGTCCTATCATCCTGTCCCTTCTCCTTATCAGTGTTTTCCACATACTCCTTTCCTCTCCGATTCTACGTAGAACCTCCTCATTCCTTACCTTATCACTCCACCTAATTTTCAACATTCGTCTATAGCACCACATCTCAAATGCTTCGATTCTCTTCTGTTCCAGTATTCCCACAGTCCATGTTTCACTACCATACAATGCTGTACTCCAGACGTACATCCTCAGAAATTTCTTCCTCAAATTAAGGGCCGGTATTTGATATTAGTAGACTTCTCTTGGCCAGAAATGCCATTTTTGCCATAGCGAGTCTGCTTTTGATGTCCTCCTTGCTCCGTCCGTCGTTGGTTATTTTACCCTAGGTAGCAGAATTCCTTAACTTCATTGACTTCGTGACCATCAATTCTGATGTTAAGTTTCTCGCTGTTCTCATTTCTACTACTTCTCATTACCTTCGTCTTTCTCCGATTTACTCTCAAAGTGCATAAGTACTGCGAAAACTAGAAAAGTCTTGACTGTTTCCACATTCGTATCACTACCATCATCAACAGTCACTGAACACTCAATGATGGATAAATGCGTCCAGTAGAGTAGTATTTTTTTGTTTACGTTGTATGTCGTGGCCCATTTTATTTTCAAATGGCTCTAACAAGGGAACCTCGCCATCGCACCCCCCTCTGATTTAGTTATTAGTTGTCGCGGTGGATAGGCCTTGAAAAACTGAACTCAGATCAATCAAGAAAACAGGAAGAAGTTGTGTGGAACTGTGAAAAAAGTAAGCGAAATATACGAACTGAGTAGTCCATGTGAAAGACAGGCAACATCAAGAGGAGTCTGAGCTGAGGAGCGCGGTGGCACCGTGGTTAGCGTGAAGAACTACGGAACGAGAGGTCCTTGGTTCATTTCTCCCCTCGAGTGAAAAGTTTAATTTTTCATTTTCAGACAATTATTATCTGTCCGTCCGTCCTTCCGATGCGAGGTAACTGCGCCGTAGTAAGGGGTTGGTTTGGGTTGTTTGGGGAAGGAAACCAGACAGCGAGGTCATCGGTCTCATCGGATTAGGGAAGGATGGGGAAGGAAGTCGGCCGTGCCCTTTTTCAAAGGAACCATCCCGGCATTTGCCTGGAGCGATTTAGGGAAATCTCGGAAATCCTAAATCAGGATGCCCGGACGCGGGATTGAACCGTCGTCCTCCCCAATGCTGGTCCAGTGTCTAACCACCGCGCCACCTCGCTCGGTTCGTAGTATGGGGCGCTACACCTAAACAAACATCGGAACACACGACGTCAGTCGACAACAGCGCACGGAAGAGAGTGTATTCCTGCTAACCAGGCTCCATGGCTGGCAGTTGACTGTTCGCTACTTTGGACGAGAATACCATCACCAGTGTCGTATAGAATATATCAGACGTGTTTTCCTGTGGAGGAATCGGTTGACCTATGACCTTGCGATCAAATGTTTTCGGTTCCCATTGGAGAGGCACGTCCCTTCGTCTACTAATCGCACGTTTTTGCGGTGCGATCGCAAAACAGAGACACTAAACTTATTACAGTGAACAGAGACGTCATTGAACGAACGGACAGATCATAACTTTGCGAAAATAAAGAAAGTGAACTTTTCACTCGAGGGAAGAGTTGAAGCAAGACCGTCCTTCCGCAGCTGCTCACGCTAACCACATGGCCACGGCGCTCCTAAGCTCACAATGTCCTTGATGTTGCCTATCTTGCGCATGGACTACTCAGTTTGCATATTTTTATTATTTTTTTTTCATAGTTCCACACAACTTCTTCCTGTTTTCTCAATTGATCTGTGTTCGGTTTTTCAAGGCCTATCCACTGTGCCAACTTACAACTAAATTTGAGTGGTGAGGGGGGGGGGGGGGGGGGGTGCGATGGGGAGGTTCCCTTGTAAGCACTATGGGAGTTAACATCTGATGTCGTCAGTCCCCTGGACTTAGAACTACTTATACCTAACTAACCTAAGGACTTAACACAAATCCGTTTATTTTCATCTTGTACAAAGTCTCGCCCCGTATGAAATCATCATCACGTAAGTAGCCCCGCCCCCCTTCCCCTCTCCACCGAATTTCAGCGTAGTATTAAAATAACGCAACCCAGTCAGAATGTAGTTTCAATAAATAAAAAAATAAAATAACTTCAAAATTCAAGACGGCGTACATGACGCATTGGTGCTTTCTGCCCCACGCCCTCTTGCTCTCTCCAGACAATCACCGTGTAGTATTAAAATGAAGTGGAAAGGTGAAACTTCCTGACAGATTAACACTGTCTGCAAGTTTGGAAGGTAGGAGACGAGGTAGTAGCAGAAGCAGAGTTGTGAGATGCCTCGTCAGCTCAGATGATGGAGCATTTGCCCGTGAAATGCAAAGGTGCCGAACTCGAATCTCGGTCTGGCACATAGTTATAATCTGCCAGGAGGGTTCACACCCGCGCACACTCCGAAGTAGACTGAAAACTCGTTCAAGGTCAGAGGTATTACCATTCTAATTGAGTGCACACGCTTAACTCTGTATTCCATAGTCCAATTTTGAAAGTGCTGTCTCTCTCACAAATCATACAGTAATTTTGTGCTAGTCTGTGTAAGTTTCTTTTCCTTTTGTTCTAGCGCGCTCACACACAGGTTTATATCAAATACTGTAGCCCCATTAGTAAATTTAATTTCTTCTATACTCGTTTCTACACCCGTCAATACTGTATCATCATCTGTATACTTAGTTTTCCCTGTTTATGTCCAATAATGTACTGCCTAATCATGCGTAGATTTCACCTCTGTTTTTCTAATATACTACACAGAAATGGAAAGCAAAGAAACTCAGGCAAAATATATTCTACGCATGATTTTTTTTGCATACAATGTTTTAAAATTCACCTTTTTACTTACGATGTTTTTTTTTGTATACAACGATTTCTATATTTCATCAGTTTTTCTTACAGTATTTTAATTGCAACGTCGCCTATTACATGCACTCTTTGTACATTCGCAGAGTTTAAGCTGTACAATGACTCTCGCTGAAAGCAGTGTGTTTGTAACGTTCGTTACGATGATGGTCATTTGTCTTCGATGTTTCCTGTAGGACCGTCTGGAATCGCATTTACTTTCATAAACATCACACTCGGAGCCCTGCATGCCCATTACACTGTGTTCCTACTACTGAGATGGTCCAGCAATAAAAAATAATTACTATTTAGAATGGGTCTAGAGTTCGAGTCTCGATCCGGCACACAGCTTTAATCTGCCAAGAAGTTTCATATCAGCGCACACTCCGCTGTAGAGTGAAAATTTCATTCTAGGAACATCCCCCAGGCTGTGGCTAAGCCACGTCTCCGCAATGTCCTATCTTCCAGGAGTGCTAATCCTGCGAGGTTCGCCGGAGAGCTTCTGTGAAGTTTGGAAGGAAGGAGACGAGGAACTGAAGCTGTGAGGACAGGACGTGAGTCATGCTTGGGTAGCTCAGCTGGTAAAGTCTGCCTTCGGCGGTGCTGCGGCACGGACGTCTGTTTACGTCCCTGCCGGAGTAGTTCGCGCTCGCGCAGTTGTTTACCTCTGCGGCGTACTCGCGCGTTTAGACGACTCGATACAGAATGGCACATGCATACCGAAAGTCGACTCTCAAGATTAGTTTTTCGAATGTATATGCGAGACCGAAAGCCTACGAAATAGAAAGGTTCCTACGAGATGAAGTTAAACTTGACTACAAAGAACTTATCGGAATCCACCTCTCCATAGTGAGCAGTGTCGTTTACGTCAAGCTGATTAACGATGCAGTATGTGACAGAATCATCCGAGATACTAAACATGGACTCAAATTTCGTCCCTCTGGTGGACATATTGGAGAAGTAACTATTGATCATGCAGGACTGGGCTTACGAAACATACGCATTTTCGAACTTCCCTTCGAGGTTCCGTCTGACTTGGTCATTGACACCTTACGCCCGTATGGAAGAGTGCTCAGCCACGTTGAGGAAAAATGGTCCAACTTCACGACTTACCCCATTCTCAATGGGGTGCGTCAAACCAGAATAGAACTGACACAACATGTACCCTCGTACTTGTTCATCGGCAGATGCAGAGCTATAGTCATCTACGATGGACAACCCAAAACATGCTCAGGCTGCGGGAAAGAGGGCCACGTCCGTTCCGAATGTATGCAGCGGAGGATAGTGCAAGTTCCAAACGGCGAACCCGTGCCTCCGTCCACGTTGACGCCGCTTCCACTAACGTATGCGGACGCATTTCGAACAGATCCCATCCCGAAGAATGACCAGCTACAGAATCCTGACAGTTTACGGCAACCGACTGCAGCAGAGACCGCCTCCAGTGACGAAACGACGCACACTTATGCCGCTCCGGCGCCGACGACGGCCTTAACCGAGCGAAAAGCATCGGTAGGAGGTATGGAAATTGATCCTGCTGTTGTGCCGACAGCTGCTTTCGTCCCTGAGAACCGGGAGTCACTTCCGCACTCGGATACGGAGGCGCACACGCGCAAACAACGGTCGCCGAAGCGCCACAAGAAAAGACGGCTAGCGCCGTCGGGTACCTGCTTACTGCAGTCCACGTCAGACGAACTTGGGTGTAACGTCGATACAGTGCATCCGGGTGCGCAACGGGAGGTTCTACTCCCCACACAGCAGTACGACGCGAATCATGCTAGACAGGGGTTGAATACAGACACACCGGACGGAAAGCCGACGGAAGGAAACCCTCCACCCACCGCAGCAACGCCACCGCCTTCGGTCAGCCCGGTCGGAGAGACGCGACGGGAGCTGGACCTCCAGCACAGTAACTGGGCCGACGAATCCGATGCTGACCCACACACTGACGACGCACCCGCAATGGCGAGTGCTGCGTCCACCGGATGTTAACCGCGCAGAAGATGCAGATTGACGCACAGACAGCAGGTCACCGGCCAGCAGCACACAAATTAACATAAACGTTCATGTGCGCTTTACGCACTGAGGAACAGCGGCAGGCATATCGAACAGCCTCTATTAATATTAATACGATCAGAACGCCTGTAAAATTACAATTATTACGAGACATGTTGCATGCGTCAGACGTCGACATCGTTCTGCTGCAGGAAGTATGTGTTGAGAGCTTCCCCGACCTCTATGTGTACGATACGTACATTACACCTACTACCGACGGCGGCAGCGGAACAGCGATACTTCTACGTAGCGGCATAGTAGCCGAGGACGTGGTGTACCTGCCGTCAGCGGGAGGACTGGCGCTCACAGTGCTGGGAGTACGGGTCGTCAACATTTACGCACCGTCGGGGTCCGACAGACGGCGCGACCGATCCCGATTTTACGCAGAGGAGATTGCAACACTATTCTTAGGTCGGTATGAACATGTCTTATTTGGAGGCGACTTCAACTGCGTGCTCGCACCAAAAGATCAACACCCACGTTATACTTCATGCCCGGAGCTGCGGCAACTCATACAGGACATGAATATCATTGATACATGGGAGACGATACATGTCGACAGACTTGGATATACTTACGTCACGAGTCACTCTGCAAGTCGTCTCGATCGCATTTACGTAACACGTTGTCTCGAACCTGCGATCCTCGATGCGGAATTGTGGCCTGTCGCCTTTTCAGATCACATAGCATATATATGCACGGTCTCCCTGAGTCGTCAACAAGTGTGGAGGAGTGGCAGTGTTTGGAAACTGAATACAGCACACCTCAGGGAACCTGAGTGCAGACGCTTTGTCCAAGACACTTGGCACGTGTGTGAACGACGCCTCCCGACATATCCGACGACGTTGCAGTGGTGGCTGGAATGCGTTAAGCCTGCATTGCGCCGAGCGTTAATTGCATACGGAAGAGACCAGATGATGTGGAGGCGACACACGACGGAATTTTATTTCACGATGTTCCGCGAACTTTCTGTACAAGCACCTTCACAGGAGCGTCGTGCCGGTATAAAACGAGCACAGGCCCAAATAATTTCCATAACACGCCGCCGTCTGGAGGGAGTCGCAATCCGTGCAAGGGCCTTGGAACCAGTCCGTGGAGAATCACCGTCGATGTATCACGTTATCAGAGACAAACAAGGTAGCCACAGAACGTTAATACAGACGGTCGTACTGCCAGATGGTCGCCGCATGACAACGCAAAAATATATTGCCAACGCTTTTGTGGAACACTACGGTCATCTCTATGAAGAAGCGGAACACGATCAGGCAGCCTTCCATGAGGTCCGACGAACGCTCTCCGCGTGTCTCGACGCGTCGGCCAACCTGGAAGTTAACAGGTGAAGTCACAGTTGACGTAATGGAAGCGATTGATAAGGTAGCGTCGCACAAATCGCCGGGGCCCGACGGGTTTCCGTTAGAGTTCTATCGTACATTTACAGATCTCATGACTCCACGATGTACTGCCATGTACTGCGAATTGATGTACCCAACGTGCCTCTTCCACCCTCCTTCGTGGAAGGAATGATCATCCCCATCCACAAACCATCTGGCGGCACAGGGATACAGGCCTAACGGCCACTGACCCTTCTTAATTGCGACTACAAGATCTACGCCAGGATACTTGCAGCACGCTTTAAACGCGTAATGCGCCAAGTGATTTCACTCGACCAAACCCAGCTAGGAGGAGATAGCAATATTCAAACGGCACTCAACGACTACCGCGATGTTATCGCACTGGCATCAACATGTCGTCTCCGGGGTGTATTGGTATCGATAGACTTGGATCGCGCATTTAGACAGGCAGTATCATGCTTATCTCACAGACGTGATGACGAAAATGAAGTTTCCGGAAAGTATTGTCACCGTCGTCATGAGACTACTCCACGGAGCCGCATCCAAAGTGCTCATCAATGGACGCTTGGTGGGGCCCATCACCATCTCACGATCAGTCAGACAAGGGTGCCCGCTGTCAACGATATTGTATGCCATCGCTGTCGAGCCACTGCTCTGCGGGCTCCAGAATCGACTCCAAGGAATTACGATAAGGCACAACAAGTTTATATACCGAACATATGCAGATGACCCAGTGATTTTAGCACGGTCAGGCGACGAGGCAAGAGCGGCCTTGTATTGGATTAATTTGTATTGTATGGCTACGGGAAGTCGCCTGAACATGGCAAACTCGGGAGCGATGAACGTCGGGAGAGGACTCCCGACAGGAAGTGTAGCACCATTACAGCCGATCAACAAGATGAAATGCCTAGGAATTATCTTCACTACAGTCGTTCGACACATGGCGGCACTGAGTTACAGACATCTTCTGCAAACAATTCGTGCGAGTGTCCGAAGTCACAGGTTAAGGGGACTGGATATGATACAACGGGTCACCTTTGCCAACACTTATCTAGCTTCTCGCATCCCCCACCTGGCACAAGTTCTTCCTATGCCGGTGGTGTTGGCCCGCCGAATCCTGGCGGCACTAGGATATTTTGTGAGCACAGGTCTGCTTTTTAAGGTAGGATACGAAACCCTCACCCTTCCTCGTAGTCGTGGAGGTCTTGGACTAGTCCACGTACGCGACCGAGCAGTGGCTATTTTTGTAACCACAATGATAAAGATATGGACACGACACCAGACAAGTCTGACGGGCACCTTGATAGACGAACTCGCTCCACCTTCTCGTCCGGCTCCGGTAGCGGTGGCTCACATCTCACCATCGCTTACCCATATGCGAACCTTTTTTGTGGAACACAGTTATGTACATATGGAACTACCGACTACCAGGACGGCAACGGCACGTGATATATATCACATCTTGACTCGACGACGGCCGAACAATGCCGTAGAGCGCCGCCAGCCGACAGTTAAGTGGTCAGTGGTATGGCGTACGGTGCACCACCACCTACACCTTGATACGGGAACGCGCGCACTGTGGTATCAGGTGGTAAATGGGAAATACGTGACTCGTTCCAGGTTGCATACAATTCATATGGCGGACGAGCCACTGTGTCCGCAGTGCAATGTTATAGACATAGAGGAGCATCGCCTGGTATGCGGACCTTCGGCGGACGTATGGTTTTGGTCGAAAAAATGATTGCCTTCCGCCTTCGGGTGGGGCCGCAAACAATAGAACCACGCACACTACTTCTCCCAGATAGGACATATAATCTCCGAACAAAGAGAAATGCAGTGACTTGGATTCGAGATTTGACTGTGCGTTATCTTTTCTGAGACGGCAGTAAGAATGTGCTCGACTTCTGGGTCTTACTACAGGAACATCACTCACAGCTCATGAGACATCCGTGATATCGAATATATTACGCAAATTTTTTAGGCAGTGTCTTGCTTGATCCCCCACCCAGTTGGGGTCTCCCGGGTAGGAGAATGTAATTATTGTCTATAAGTATCAGAAAAAGAAAGGACCAGGACAGTGGAGAGGATCCACCACCACACGTGAAGACGTACCCGACACCAACGCGAGGTATAACGGGATTAGCGAGGTACGCGCCTAAAAGAGGAACGTAAACCGTTATTGTTTTGTACTGACAGAAGCAGGATGTTTTTTGTCACTATTATGTAAAAAAAAGTCCACTTATTTACCTTTCCCAGAAAAAATTTATTTTGTAAAAGTCATCGTCTTATATATGCTAGAAGCAATTTATGTTTGTTATTGTTACTCGATTATGTATTTTAAAAAAAGTCGGTAGAGCACTTGACCGCGAAAGGTAAAGGTCTCAGAAAAAGAAGAAAAAAAAGTTGGTAGAGCACTTTCCCGCGGAAGCAAAGATCCCGAGTTCGAGTCTCGATCCAGGAAGTTTCATGATAACTATTATTTTTAAGTACAACGGATAACTAGGACGAGACTTACTTTATTTTTGATAGGTATGTGAGAGAAGGAAGTCATTATATTTTAAGTTTGTTAAATTGCCTCCTATGTATGATTCTTTCCACCGTCACAGTATACACATAAGCGTCAAGCGTATACGCTTTGAGGTGTCATGTTGGAAAGATTGGGAAATGCGGTTATGCAATACGGGGTGCGTTAAGATGCCTTGAGATTCATTAATCACAATGATAATGTATTAAGCAAGAAAGAATAAGGACTTGCATCAATATGTGCCATGCCGAACGGCATGGCTGTTTACCACTGCGCAAGAGATCATGGTCATTGGTGTGTGTGACACTGAGAGAGCGACTGAGGTCGACAAGTGGTGGAAATGTGTGTGTGATTTACTAAGGGACCAAACTGCTGAGGCCATCGCTCCCTAGATGTGGTAACTTCTGCTAAGAACAACACATACACCCATGCCCGAGGGAGGACTCGAACCTCCAGCGGGAGGGGCCCCCGCAATCCGTGACATAGCGTCCCTAACCATGCAGCCACTCCGCGCGGAAGGCAAGTGGTGGGTGCGAACGCCACGGAGGCCGAGCTGGGGGAAGTTGTGGCCGGCGGTGGAAAGTCAGCTGCATAACTCGGAAACACGAACATCTCCTAGTAGACAGTTCCGTGCCCGTGGTCCACGCCCCTGTCGCGTCGTCCAAAGTCAGCGTGGAGCACGGATGGGTGTGACGGCAACCGCAGCTGCCGACGTGGGCTGGGCTTGGAGGCGGGTTGATGGTGTTCATCAGTTCCTGGAGTGACGCGGAAGATGGCAGTTCTGGGTAGATACAAGTCCATGGGCCTCGAGGACCTGGTGTGCTGGACTTGACCACAGTCACAATGAGCGTGTAAGTAGGCTTTTTATGTTTTCTTATTGGTAACGCCACGTAGCGCTCTGTATGAAAAATCACTGGCTGTGCTGTGCGGAGTCTGTGGCTAGTTTGCATTGTTGTCTGCCATTGTAGTGTCAGGCAGCGGCAGCTGGATGCTAACAGCGCGTAGCGTTGCGCAGTTGGAGGTGAGCCGCCAGCAGTGGTGGACGTGCGGAGAGAGATGGCGGAGTTTTGAAATTTGTAAGAATTGGTGTCATGAACTGCTATATATATTGTGACTAGTGAGGTAAATACGTTGTTTGTTCTCTATTAAAATCTTTCATTTGCTAACTATGCCTATCAGTAGTTAGTGCCTTCAGTAGTTTGAATCTTTTATTTAGCTGGCAGTAGTGGCGCTTGCTGTATTGCAGTAGCTTGAGTAACGAAGATTTTTGTGAGGTAAGTGATTTGTGAAACGTATAGGTTATTGTTAGTCAGGGCCATTCTTTCGTAGGGATTTTTGAAAGTCAGATTGCGTTGCGCTAAAAAATATTGTGTGTCAGTTTTAGCAGTCGTGTATAATTTTTCTAAGGGGACGTTACAAGCGTGCTGCTGGTGTTGGTGGCGCTTCTAACAACCCTACCACAACAAAGGTCAGAAATTAATTATGATTGTAGTGTTGCTCCCTCTGCTAAATATTGCATTTTCGCGCAACAAAAAAGTTATATTATGTGGCAGGTGTCATTAGAGCACAGTTAATAAAGTCATTTCTTGAAATAATGAATAAACTAGGCACTCATCTTTTCGTGATTCCCACACTGGTCTCGTTGTGAACTCATGGCTCAATCGTCGAAAATCTAGGTAGTGATGATTCCAAGCTCGGATGCAAGGAGGCCTAGGTGTTGTTCTGCGATATTCAAAAGTTTTATACATGTGTTTCATAAACCATTCTTGAAAATGAAACTTTTGCAAGTTAGGAAAATGGTGATGTAAAAAAGTAATGAGCACTCCGAATTTAAGTTACACTTCTTTTTTATGACTTTTGTTGCAGTATCACGTAACTCGTTCCAAAACATCACTTCACAATATAAAACATACTTGATAATATCTTCCTCTCCGTAAAAGTTCACATTTCATAAATTGACTACAATTTGCGTCTTTTTAACATGACGACCAAAGCTTGACTCTCTAATAACCACTCACGCGTCCAAAAATCAGAGTTACAAGTATGTCAAAGATCATAGTGACAAAAGAAAGAATACACATAAGAATAATATAATAGCAATATAAACATATCGATGTATCGAAGTATCTCTACATAAATGAAATAAAATCTCAATGTTGTCACAGAAATATGTTAACTATTTTACAGAAACGCAGTAGAATATTGCTGGTATCGAGAGGTTGAGGTGAGGTGTCGTAATGGTTACGTAATTCAAGTACCATTACACGGTGCACAGTTGAAGTATTCTCCGCTACTTCCTCTCGTATTTTACGTTAAGCAGAGTTTCCTTTTTAGTGCTAAGCGGAACAAAACATATTGGCTGAGTACAAGAGAAAATAAGTGGTTTCCAAAGCCTAACCAACAACGAACCATAAGTAAAGTGTCTGTATCAGAAAGCGGGAGTGGGACAGGGATGCGCGGCTCTAGTGAAAAGCAGCCCTGTCTTTTGGTTCTTAGAATTCCAACCGCACTTCATCGACCAGTCTGGCTCAACAGAACGTTCGTGCAGGACGGCTTCCAGCACGTTGTGCTCCAGCATATGAACTCTGATAACGAATTTTGCCACGATAACAACACCCCGGGAGAAGTTGGTACATCCGTAAATGAATAACAGAAAAATCTGCTAAAAGTTAAGATGTTTTCGAGGCCTAGTGTCCTCCAATTGCTGGCCATGGTGGCCGAGCGATTCTAGGCACTTCAGTCCGGAACCGCACGATTGCTACGGTCGCAGGTTCGAATCCTGCCTCGGGCATGGGTGTGTGTGATGTCCTTAGGTTAGTTAGGTTTAAGTAGTTCTAAGTTCAGGTGGACTGATGATCTCAGATGTTAAGTCCCATAGTGCTAAGCGCCATTTGAACCATTTTTTCCTCCAGTTTTGTATGTGTACTTTAGTTACAGCAATTGCCGAAAACTACAAATGCTTTGTTCAGAATGCACAGAACTCTCAACCCGACAACAGAAAGTTACTTACGAAAGAATTTACGCTGCTAACATGCCACACTCTCACTGGGCTTTGCTACCTGCTCTGCGGGACTTTCCAACACACCGTGAGGATAGTTCCAGAATTTTTAGCACTGAATAATCCGATATTCTCTCAGAACCAATAATAAAATGATCTCATTGTCTCAACCAAGTGGTCATCAGCGACGATAAAATCACACTGAGGCAGTAACGACTGGAGCAGTCTAAGTATCCAATTTTGTGTTATTGTTGTTGTGGTCTTTAGTCCAAAGACTAGTTTAATGCAGCTCTCCATGTTACTCTAGTATCCACCTTATCCACATGAATTATAATGAGAGAGAAGCGCCTGCCATAAGCTTTGCTCATTGTCTGACAGTTTGAGTCTGCATATAAGCCATCAGAAATGAAAATATACTTTGGCAGTACCAAAGAAATTCGGTTCCTATTACACTTTACTTGCTGAGATGTTAATGATTTAATATTCGTGGAAAACAGCTGGTTACCTCATAACTGTTGATCTGACGTTCGCCGCGCGTCCTCTCTCTCTCTCTCTCTATCTCTCTATCTCTCTCTAACCATCAGCCATGTTGTTTCGAACAATGGCCGTCACTCTCCTCTGCCACCTGTCAGTGATGTTGGTTGGTTGGTTTGTGGGATTAAAGGGACCAGACTACTATGGTCATCGGTCCCGTCAGTGATGACATACCATCCACTTTGAGAACTCCTAATGATCTTATTGCCCTGACAAATGGTGGTTTTCCTGTAACAAAGCTGCCCAAGTTTTTTTCTCAACGGTTCTGTACATGCTTCAGGGTGTTGAAACCGAATTTCATGTTTGCTACCTTGTAGGAGGTCGAATGCGCAACTAAAACGTAATAAATCTCATAATTCACGTACTTTTTCAGTTTTCCGCTTATATCTCAAAAGCTATGTGTTTTTCGAAGATGAACATTCTGTTCAAAATTAGAGTAAATCTTTCCTATAACATGCCCTAGTTAGGTTAGTCTAGAGTTGGCTCTGAGCACTATGGGACTTTACATCTGAGGTCATCAGTCTCCTAGAACTTACAGCTACTTAAACCTAACTAACCTAAGAACATCACACACATCCGTGCCTGAGGCAGGTTTCGAACCTGCGACCCTAGCAGCCGCGCGGTTCCGGACTGAAGCGCGTAGAACCGCTCGGCCACTGCGACCGGCTCTGCTAGAGTGCACTGAAAAGTAGCGAATTTTTCCCCTTCTGCGAAAACGTCAGAAAACCTCACTCTCACCCAGTACAACTAGAAAAACATACATATTATCAACAAAAAAACTCTACACCACATGAAATTACATTAAATTTTCTACAAGAGACGTTCAAAACAGTCAACTTCCCCACAAGAAGCAGGCAGCAAAGCGATTATAATGAAGTATGTCGTGTCTGCTCTAGATTCAAACGATCTCTCCCACCTGCCTCTCAACGGCGCTGTACTTTCGGTGTATTACATTTAAAAGAGGTTATTTTGATTGAATTGGTGAGACAATGCTTTTGACGAAAACGTCAGCAAATTATGTTTACAGTGTATTAGGTAATGACACTGAAAATGAAGTATATGAAACCTGCATGTAGTAGTGACATGAGTGACTGTGGAATCCACAATTGCGGCTTCAATTGGAGTAGGTTCTACAACTGGAAAAGAAGGAAGGCATTTAGAGACAGTATATGGATACGAAAAAGAGACAAGCTGTATATCGAACTATCGATGTATGAAGAGATACCTGTGCTGACATCAAGTACACAGCGTATTTACTCCTCTCTGTTTGGTTGTTGGTGGATCAGGTTATGTTTCTTGGACACTGGAAGGTCCTGATGAAGGATCTTGGGCAACATAAAATCCAGGCAAGCCGTCGGGGGCTGTGGAAAGTCCAGGCTGAACAGTGAGTTATTTCTGTTCTTCAACTGAAAAAAAAGGCTTCTAGAATGTTTAGTAAAGACGCATACCGCTGCGAAGTACTAGGTCTACAACTTTGCTTCCACCGTTTTTTTCTCGAAATTAGGGGCAGTATTGTGAAAAATCTATAAAAAAATATGATTAATAGTATTGCCCATCGCTGACCACTACATTCTTACGAATCCCGTAGCGGAAGAACCTGGCGTCTTTTGTGGGGATCCATGAATCGATTCAATTTTGCACATGTGCATATTGGGAAGTGCTGCTCAGCCAGACTGTAAACTACTAATCTAAAAAGGTGTTATTCAGAGAGAGCAACGTATGGAGAACACGTCGGGAGGGATAGGACTTCTCATTTCAACGTTTCCATGTATATTTTGACGGGTTTGGCGAAATGGTGTCTAACACTGACCTGCTGCAAAATGACCTTTACGTGTGTATCGCTGTATTGTGGCCGTCTGTCTTTCAGTGGTGGGCTCGAACGCATCAATTGCTTTCGATAATGATGTCCTGTGACTGTCTTCGTCAGTTTCAGTAACTATGAAAACGTTCTGTCTTCCCCCGCCATGCTGGTATTCGACATCAAAATCACCTTTCTTATGACGCTGAAAACATTCTCTGCGCGTTATTCCACTACTACTTCCCTCATCATTGGTCTTACCCAACATTTAAGGAGCCACAGCCGCAGATTTCTTCATGTTAAAGCAGAAAATTAAAATTTCCCTCAAACGGCGAGAAATGGGCACGTAAGTTGACGTACTTAATCGAGAATAACCTATTATCCAATCACAAATCGATTAATATTTTTATGGCATTTTGTTTACAGATGCCTAAGCTTATTGTATTACACCTACGACCAGCCACCTAAACCTCACTTGCCGATACTGCCGTCTATTGCAAAACGGCGGAAGCAAAGTTGTAAACCTAATAGTATTTGGATTGATTGCTTCTGCAACCTCAGCTATTTCACACAGGGGTACTGCAAGTGGCTCTTCCAGGTCGTCTTCTTCTCTATCAAAATTGTCGATGTTAGACACAGCCCGTGACATTGCTGGCATAGTTTCTTGCATAAGAGTCCTGCTCGCCTACTGACATAGGCAATATTTCGTGCATTTGCATGATATAAGCTGAAGAATCCCTAGCGAGCAGGGGTTACACTGTGGTTAAGGAAACGAACCCATTTTTTGTTAACTTCACAGCTGTGCTCAGGATCGAAGCACTTCCCGATCCACTCCTGCATCTGATGTGCGTTGTTGCGTTGTAGCTTTAATGAGAGGTATGTAAGTTGTGCTAGCTGATACTTTTGGCTGATGTCACGTTTTGTTTATACCTCAGCTAGTTGAGTGTTGTGTTCGGGTGGTTACTCTCAAAAATCAGAAATTCAGAAATTCCTCGCCAGCAGTTGTTATTTCCTTTGGATGGGGTAATGTATGATTAAAGATTCAGGGTTTCGGAAAGAGTCTTGAGAAGTTTAGCCTTGCCTTGGTTGAATAACGCTGGCATAGAGCCACAACCACTCACTACATGGATGAAGAGCATGTGGTTCGCAACACTCTTCTTCTCTGCACTTCCCGGATGGTAGAGCGACTGAGGGCCTGTACCTCTGCCTCAGCTGAGGAAATATGCACTGCGGGGGGGGGGGGGGGGGGGGGGGAGATTGGGGATCCATCATTCCATCATTATCAGCAGTGGCTTGACATCTACGCCCACAATTGCGCCACTGTTGTGGACCGAAACCAGGGATTCTAACTTCTGCACTATAAGTGGTTCTGCATCCTCAAATGCCTGCGTCAAACGGTTCCACTTTCACTGCATTTTGTCACCAGCCAGCTGACCAGTCTATCCTTATTCTTTTTCATTCCACAAGATATTTACTTGTGAAACTGTGGTTCCATCGTGCTGCTAAATTGTGTCTCCACAGATTTCTTTGTGGTCGACTCCTCAATCGCTCCATGGAATTGGTGGTTTTCAGGCTGTCCTAGTACCCATCAAACACAGCTGTCGCACCATGCATCATGGATGCATGAGTAGCAAACTGGTTCGACCAGTTGACCACACGAAACTGTGCAACACAAAGATCCCACAAATCACATATACTGTAAGACATGAATCTAGAGCAATGGAGGTGGAAGTTAACAAAACTGGGTTGGCTCCCACTACCACACTGAAACCTCCACTTCTTGAGAAGCGCCGGCCATAGTGGTTCAAATGGTTCAAATGGCTCTGAGCACTATGGGACTCAACTGCTGTGGTTATCAGTCCCCTAGAACTTAGAACTACTTAAACCTACCTAACCTAAGGACATCACACACATCCATGCCCGAGGCAGGATTCGAACCTGCGACCGTAGCAATCGCACGGTTCAGGAGTGCGCGCCTAGAACCGCGAGACCACCGCGGCCGGCATCCGGCCATAGTGGCCGAGCGGTTCTAGGCGCTACAGTCTGGAACCGCGCGACTGCTACGGTTGCAGGTTCGAATCTTGCCTCGGGCGTGGATGTATGTGATGCCCTCAGGTTAATTAGGTTTTAGTAGTTCTAAGTTCTAGGGGACTGATGACCTCAGAAGTTAAGTCCCATACCGCTCAGAGCCATTTGAACCATTTTTTTCTTGAGAAGCTTCTTCAACTTACATATCGCAAATGCAAGACAGATGGCCACAGTCATTGTGGGTGAAGTCAAGCTGGACTGCTCTGCAAGCGACTGCGCCAGCAATGTGGATGGGTGCACTCCAACACCGACGACAATTTTGAAATAGAATAATAATCAATTCAGGATGAATCCGCCTTTTTGTAAGTGCACAAATTATTGTTTTCTTTTATCACTAAACATGTTTCACCACAGTTATGTCATTCTCAGTGGGTTTGTTATTATTTGCCTGAAGTACATATTTTTACGTCATTTTTAGGCTTATCAATATGATACGTTAGATTTTGTCGTCATTTAAATTCTGTGTGTATGTTACTTTTTTTTTAAATTGTATGCATCCCATGGCTGGCAACCAAAACCGGTTAAGGTCTAAAGTAGCGCAGCATGTTATCTGTAAATATAAGGGATGTTAGAAAATCGTCTACACTGAATTTTTTATTCATTATCCAGTCTTTAAAATTTTCTGGTAAAATTCGTGTCTTATGCCCGCGTTTGGTATTACCATAGGAGTATTTCCCTAGTTCTTAGCTCTGATAAGTTTGTTTTTATGTATCAAACGCGTGTTCTAGTAGGTGAGCTGAACCTGTGGACATTGATTAAAGTTTCGTGAAGCTTAGGTACGGCGAACAATTTCGTGTAGTTTGTTATTCATGGATTATGTTTCGTGTTGCAAATACAATAGGGCTCAGACAACTGGTGAGTCTTACTCCCACAATCATTCTCTTCCTGCTGCTGTTATTACAGATATTAAACCTATTTTCAGAGACTTGGCTCATCCTGACCTACTAAGGAAATGTCTGCATGCGCAGACACAGAACCCAAATGAATGTTTCAGCAGCATAATTTGGAGCCGCCTTCCTAAAACTGTATTTGCAAGCATGCACACAATGAAACTAGGAATTCATGATGCTGTTACTACATTTAATTGTGGTAATATTGGAAAGTGTCGGGTACTGTAAAAGCTGGGAATTAATCCTCGTGAAAATATGATCACTGGGCTGCAACATTGCGATAAATGAGGAAAGCCGATGCAGACAGGTCTGCATCTAATATGGCCAAGAAAGCAAGACAAACATCCAGGAAGGTGAAAAAGAAGCTGGAAGACCTACTACAGGACAAAGAAGGGCCATTCTATGCCGCAAGACAGTTTTAATTAACTGCAAGTAACAAATTTCTAAAGTTATTTCTTTAAAGTCAGTTTCACGCAAAATAAAATTTTCAGTACATCTGCCCCATTATGCCAGAAACTATGATAGACAAATGAATGAAATTTTTAGACTCTGCATAACATAAAAAGCCACCTCAGGTACTATATTCATTAATATTCCCCATTAGGAAGTTCACAAAAAATATTTTATGCAGAAAAAACTTAATATTTTTGTTAATAAATTTAAAAAAGAATTTCTTAAAAACTATAAAATGGATAAAGTAGATGTTAGTACAGTTGACTCTCTTAGCATCATGTAACATACAGTAAAAATATTAAGGTCCTGCATCAAATAGTTTTTTCATAAATGGGTCAAATACTTGCCTAAATTAACGTGGGTTACATAGGCAGGGTGTGGTCCCCTTAATATCTATTGCTCCATGATTTTAAAAAAAGTCGGTATAGGGCTGGAACACTTTACTCCTCCTTCACCAGAAAATTCAAGTCTCCTCCGGTGAAACTAAACGCAGCGTCAATGACTGCCTGAAACCTACCAATGTATGTTTCCGCATTCCCTCTCTGGCTGATGGTTTTGAACCACTCCGTAGTGGATATCTGCACGCTTTTAATTGGGTCATAGTTTGAGAAGGTCGCTGCCCATTGTGTCTGAACTAATCAGTGGCACTGACTGCGGTTCGTTAAGGCACTAAGTGAAAGGTGGAGCACATCCAATGCAGAACACGGAACTGCTTTTGTCCTTTCAGTCACACTGGGTTCAGACAGGAATCACGCACTATCCATGCCGCGCCCTGTTCGCACGAACCGCATAAAAGGGGCACAAATAATATCGTTTGCATTTACAACCGGCCTTGCACAGCTTGTACTGAGAAAGGCTGTACGCAGCTATTTGTTAGTAGGATTTCCTTGGGTAAGCATTAGCGGGAGTAGTCATTACAGTATTTCACGATCGGAATATACAGGTAATAGACGGAAGGAACTGCAGTCGCATTTAAGACTATACTTTGCTTGCAACTTCAAAAGAGCGCAGTTATTTATTTTTACTTGTATCGTGGGGTTGTCTGAAACTACACTCCTGGAAACTGAAATAAGAACACCGTGAATTCATTGTCCCAGGAAGGGGAAACTTTATTGACACATTCCTGGGGTCAGATACATCACATGATCACACTGACAGAACCACACGTACATAGACACAGGCAACAGAGCATGCACAATGTCGGCACTAGTACAGTGTATATCCTCCTTTCGCAGCAATGCAGGCTGCTATTCTCCCATGGAGACGATCGTAGAGATGCTGGATGTAGTCCTGTGGAACGGCTTGCCATGCCATTTCCACCTGGCGCCTCAGTTGGACCAGCGTTCGTGCTGGACGTGCAGACCGCGTGAGACGACGCTTCATCCAGTCCCAAACATGCTCAATGGGGGACAGATCCGGAAATCTTGCTGGCCAGGGTAGTTGACTTACGCCTACTAAAGCACGTTGGGTGGCACGGGATACATGCGGACGTGCATTGTCCTGTTGGAACAGCAAGTTCCCTTGCCGGTCTAGGAATGGTAGAACGATGGGTTCGATGACGGTTTGGATGTACCGTGCACTATTCAGTGTCCCCTCGACGATCACCAGAGGTGTACGGCCAGTGTAGGAGATCGCTCCCCACACCATGATGCCACGTGCTGGCCCTGTGTGCCTCGGTCGTATGCAGTCCTGATTGTGGCGCTCACCTGCACGGCGCCAAACACGCATACGACCATCATTAGCATCAAGGCAGAAGCGACTCTCATCGCTGAAGACGACACATCTCCATTCACCCCTCCATTCACGCCGGTCGCGACACCACTGGAGGCGGGTTGCACGATGTTGGGGCGTGAGCGGAAGACGGCCTAACGGTGTGCGGGACCGTAGCCCAGCTTCATGGAGACGGTTGCGAATGGTCCTCGCCGATACCCCAGGAGCAACAGTGCCCCTAATTTGCTAGGAAGTGGCGGTGCGGTCCCCAACGGCACTGCGTAGGATCCTACGGTCTTGGCGTGCATCCGTGCGTCGCTGCGGTCCGGTCCCAGGTCGACGGGCACGTGCACCTTCCGCCGACCACTGGCGACAACATCGATGTACTGTGGAGACCTCACGTCCCACGTGTTGAGCAATTCGGCGGTACGTCCACCCGGCCTCCCGCATGCCCACTATACGCCCTCGCTCAAAGTCCGTCAACTGCACATACGATTCACGTCCACGCTGTCGCGGCATGCTACCAGTGTTAAAGACTGCGAGGGAGCTCCATATGCCACGGCAAACTGGCTGACACTGACGGCAGCGGTGCACAAATGCTGCGCAGCTAGAGCCATTCGACGGCCAACACCGCGGTTCCTGGTGTGTCCGCTGTGCCTTGCGTGTGATCATTGCTTGTACAGCCCTCTCGCAGTGTCCGGAGCAAGTATGGTGGGTCTGACACACCGGTGTCAATGTGTTCTTTTTTCCATTTCCAGGAGTGTATGTTACTCGTACATGGGGAGCGCTACTACAAAAACAGATATTAATTATACATGGAATAATGAGAACGGCAGGTGAAGGATCACGAGATCTTTCAAAAAAAAAAAAAAAAAAAAAAAAAAAAAAAAAAAAAAAAAAAGCAACCCAGCTGCAGATCATATCGAATACGGTTATATAGAAAATACCGATATATACGAGGGTGAGTCGAATGAAAACCTTAAATCTGTAATAACAAATCGAAATTTCGCGCCGTTATCCTGTAAGTTGGTAAGCGTGCTACAAACAACGTGCATAATGTCCTGTAAGTGGCAGCATAGTGCAGATGCACACATGCCGTCGCAGAATTAGTACAAAGATGGCCGCCCCACTTGCGACTTGCACCAGAGAAGAACAGCGTTCTGTTATTCGCTTTTGGCGTAATGAAGTTGTGAAACCTATTGAAATTCATCGACGAATTAAGGTTCAGTACGGCAATGCATGTTTGTGACAGCAGTAAGTCAACGAATGGAGTAGGAAGTTCGCAAATGGTGTGACTTGAGTGGAAGATGCTCCTCGTCCAGGTCAGGCACAACGAGTTGTGACTCCACAGAACACTGCAGCAGTTGAAGCCATAGTGAAGGAAAACCGCCGTGTGACACTGAATGGAAGATGGGTGCCACGGCAGATGACTCCTGAAATGAGACAACGAAGTGTTGATGTTCGTGAAGAACTTCTTTGGCGCATTGAACGAGAAGGTGATGGCTTCCTTGCAAGAATCTTTACTGGGGACGAAACCTGGGTCACTTCCACCAATCGGAAACGAAGAGAGCGAGCAAGAAATGGCGCCATTCCTCATCACCAAAACCAAAGAAGTTTCGAACAGAACCATCAGCAGGGAAGATTATGCTGACTCTCTTTTGGCACGAAAGAGGCGTCATTTTTTAGCATTACATGCCTAGAGGGACCACTGTCACCAGTGCATCATACACAGATCTCCTGAACAATCATCTGCGGCCTGGAATCAAATCACAGCGACTTGGATTGCTGTCAGCAGGTGTCCTTTTGCAACATGACAATGCAAGGCCCCACATTGCCCGTACAACAGTTGCAACAATCACAGACCTGCATTTTGAGCGTCTTCCTCATCCACCATACTCATCAGACCTTGCCCCAAGTGATTTCCATATGTTTGGGGCACTCAAAGACGCAATGGGAGGAAAGAAGTTCGTTCTAATGAACAGGTACGCCACGCGGTGCATGCACTGACTACCAAAAGAATTTTATTTCCACAGGAACTTATGCACTTTGTAAGAGCTGGAGGACTTGCATTGAGCGTTGGGGAGATTATGTTGAAAAGTAATACAGCTTTGTACTGCGACGGGTCAGGCTCTTATCGCGCAGTTTCCTTTCCCTGAAAGAAAATCCACCTACCTCGTTTCTTAGGTAGTTGCTGCACTCGCCTCTCCTGATAGCAGCTACTGGAAAAATTGCAGAAAAGCAGTGTTGAAGAAACTGCAATTTAATAGCCGCTCACCGGAGGCCGCGATACATGTTTGCTGAAATACAATCTATGAGCAATCTTCCTAAATAAATTGAGTTATTGGAATGGTAGTAATTGTTTACTCAAACGAGAACGCGAAGTTGGTAATTCTATTTAAGCTCTTTATTGTCTTTAAGCCTGATCATCAGCCCGCTAATCTACGTTTGAAGAAAGTTCAGTTCACAATTCTATCCACACTCAAACCCCGCCAGAATTAGCTTTCAAAGTTACGGAATTTACTTAACTGCAACACAGACGATTTTCTAACATACACGTTTGCAGTCGATGTTCAATAATAGTTCGTTTTTTAACGTTAATGCTCGCCATAAGCACTTAGTAAAAGTTTACGAAGTACCGCCACGCTTTTAATTATTAAAGTTACTCGCGTCTTTCGCGGAACGAAAAGTCACAACTCGCTCAAACTCACACTACGCGTTACTGGACTCTTCCAGTCTCAAATCGCACAGTACCGAACCGATGAAGCCGTTTTATGACTTCATTTTACACATTATTCGCGAGGACACATCAAGCATGTCTCTTCTCGATCACAGTTCCTTCGCGACTCCTCCTCCACTCGCGACTCACTCTCCTAGCCTGCTAACCGTCCTCGCATCTCATTGGCTCACACATCACACAGCCAATCAGAATTAACTCTTTGGGTGCGCCTCGCGCCAAAATCTAGCACGCACCAGTCATGACTTCTGAATCATTTACGTCATGATTTCTTGTTACACAAAATTTACTGTATAATTTAACAAACCGAAAGGAAAACTAGACTTTACTTTATTTCCAGAAATTATTTAAATACTCGCGAACGTTCTGGCTGCTTGTACAATACCATACACTCTTGGACATCCGACATTCACTAAGATGGGGAACCACTGGCGACTCTGTTCCCACGGTTACATCGTCTGAACACTTGCGAGTTCCAACCTAGATTTTATACACTTGCAAAGAATGGCGAATGTCCCTCTTTCATTCACTCAGGCACACTCATTCACTCTCACCTACTCATATAAAATAACTGTTCACAAAAATTCAAAACATTTATGGTTTTAACAAAGTTATAGGTGAATTTCTAAAAGTAAAATTCTCAAAATAAATACAAAAGCACGGAAGGTGATTTTGTTTCATAGTTGGATGGTCACTGAAGGTGATCTATACATAATGGTATTTATTTAGACTCGAAAATTGTAGAAATTTGCGTTTTCTGTAAGATTTTTCTAATTTCCAAAATATGCAGGTTTCAAAGCTCAAATTTGGATGACTTATTTTTATTCATAACAGAAACTAGTATATTAACTTTTAATTTCCTCAGGTTCCTCAGTTAGAAGTTATTAAAGATGAAAGTTCCACGTTATACACGCGGCTAGTTAGCGCACAGGTCTTACATTCTCACGGTACAGACATGCCATATGGTCGTGACGTCAGACGAACGGACACCGGTAATCTGCCCGCTACAGCACATATGCTAATCTGATGGCTACTTTACAGTCTGTCTACATTTCACAGTAAATATTTGATAGAAAACTGTGCGCTCGCACTAGTTGCGACGCCACACACCTCCTGAGGAAACTAAATTTTTTCATTCATGACAAACTTTTAGTTTTCTAAAAAAAATTTCTATTAAAGATTTACTCAAACAGCTATTTAACATTTATAGTTCCTGTACATCAATCATCCACTTATACCTAGGGCTGACGACCTACAAAACATCTTATATCTAAACATGCACTTTTATCATCATTCAAAAAAAAAAATTTTTCAGATTACAAAATTCTATTTACAAATTCCTGAAAGAGAAAACAAACCTAAATACTATCTTGATGTACGTCACACGCACACTAACACTACTATCGCTATGGTGAGCGTCACTTTTTTACCACTTACACTTAAGATTTTGATAGCACTCGTAGTTCGACCGGGTCCTGCTTGGGAGGTCCATTTCAAGTCTCGTGCTACCACCTCTGTTTACTTCGGCGCACCTGAAACATCAGCTGGCCTCAGTTCCCTTTCTAACTGCTACGTCTTAACCTACAGCAGCGATAAATGGCGCTATCTGCTTGACTCTAAAGTCTCATATTTTTGATAAAATTTACTTTACAGTATGTACAATTTTCAAAATTTTTTTTTTTTTTTTTTTTTTTTTTTAAGTGAAAAGTGAATTGACTTTCCTAATGCAGTACCGAAGTGGCACATTTACTCTTTAATTACTTCTTCATCTCATAATCAAACAAGTTATGGTTACATAAGAAATACTAAGAAAAACAATTCCTACAAATAGTTCACAAATACATAATAAATCTCCGCCAGCACTGGTGACTCTCCAGTTCCTGTACAATACACAACAATATAAAATATACACAAAATTATCAATATTACAATTCTGTCTCCAGGCAATCTCCTGTAGTCCTGTATCATAAATTAAACACTGAAAAATACATATTTACTTATTCATTTATCAACACTACAATCCTTATACTAATCTCTACGACAAACTTGGGGAGCTTTGTGTGTCTCTGGTCAAAAATGGAATCGATGTCATGGGTACTTTCCTCATCTCACATATCTGGAGTTACTTCAATTTCTTGTCAACATCAGGTTTTCTCTAGTCACATTCGGGTTTAATTTACAACTCTCATACTCATACTTCACACACTCAGGTTAGTATTTGTTAAAGCGTTTCCTACTAATCTGCGAAACCTCGTTACCCATACTTTCTAACATACATCCACCTCCTGAGTTACCAACGTCGCCTCAGCTCTGTTTACATTCGTAGCCTCACTTCCTTTTGTTTACAAACATCTCCTCTGTTTACCAACAAACGCCACCTCTGGTTACCAACATTAAGCTTTTTATTTACTCACCTTCGTAGCCTCACTTTTTCCTAATATCGAGCTAGCCAAACACTATGCTCATTCTTTCTCCTTTTCTCACATATTTCTCTTCATTTGACAGTCAGTCCTGCTGCACTGTCCCTTTAACTTAACTTCCTTTACCCCTTTGACAGTCAACCTTGTTGCACTGTACCTTTACTCATTTTACCATTAAATCACCTCCTGAGGCTCTGACTTCATTGAACAGACGGTTTTGCTGTACTGCTCCATTTCCTTTCCTAAACATTAGCTTAATGCTACGTCTTAACATATCGTTCTGTTACTTAACAAACAGCTTCAATGTTCGTCACCATATTTTCTGAGGC
Organism: Schistocerca gregaria; assembly: GCF_023897955.1. Lineage (NCBI taxonomy): Eukaryota > Metazoa > Arthropoda > Insecta > Orthoptera > Acrididae > Schistocerca > Schistocerca gregaria. The sequence goes on along the minus strand of NC_064920.1, from coordinate 1,157,903,178 downwards.
TCTTACATTTCTTAGTTATTTTACCTTTCTAAGGGCATTACTCACACCTTAGGCCAAACATTTACTTTACTGAGACTTATTACTTATCTGAGGTATCTTAATCCTTTTTGATTTTCTCTTACACTCATTCCTTACGCTTAACCTATACTGCACTGAGGTTCTTTCCTACTCATTACTTAAACACTTTATCACTTAAAAACTACGATAGAGAAGAAGGAAAGACGATAGAATTTTAGTTCTGAATGAAAGAAGAGGTAGGTTGACAATACGGAAAAGAAAGTGGAAGAAATATTGTCAAACGACTCGAGACCTAGTGCTCGTCACGCACTTAGCTCTGCAAAGAGTGCAAAGCTCTCTGAGGTATCTACTCACTCCTGGCCACGTCTCTCTTTTGAACATATCTTTTCAAATCCACAATGTTCCTAAGCCCTAACACCTTATGTGATTTCACAAACTCCAGTCTATAAGCATTTGGGTGAGGCTTCTCTACGATTCTAAATGGGCCCACGTACTCATCGGTAAACTTCTTTGATTCTGACGTAAGTTTCTTAGATCTTTCCCTAGTTTTCACTAGCACTAGATCCCCTACCTGAAAACTAGTGGGATCAGCTCTTGCGTCATGCCTTCTCTTTCTTTCCAGGGCCTTCTTTCTTATATTAATACGTGCCAGTCTCTCCTTCTCTTCGATGGCTATGTCTGTGAGATTTGGAAACTCGACCAGGTCGAATAAAATATTATTCGGCCTAATGTCACACATTAGCTCTACTGGTGCATATCCTGTGGCTTCATGCTTCAGATGGTTTATTACTTCTTCGAAGTATTCAATATAATTGGCCCAAGCGGAGTGTTTTTTATGACAATATGTTCTACACAATCTGTTTAACTCCTTCATAATTCGCTCACACATGTTCCCTTGAGGAAAGTACGCGGAGATTTTTATGTGATCGATACCTCTCTGTTGTAAACATTCACTAAATTTCTTAGAGATAAACTGGGGCCCATTGTCTGACAATATTGCCTTTGGCACTCCTATCTTCCCAAAATAGTCCTTCTCCAACTTATTCACTAATACTTTAGAGTTGGCTTTCTTAATTGGGTAAAATTTTACGTACTTAGTAAACCCATCCACCATCACAAACACATATTCACATCCCCCTCTAGACACTGGTAGTGGACCAAATAAATCTACAGCTACTAAATCCAGCCGATTTTGTGGTTCTACTGAATACATCTGTCCTTGGATAGTTCTATTGTTGACCCTAACTTTCTGGCAACGATCACAGGATTCTAATCGCTGTTGCACCCTTCTCCACATATTATCAAAAATTACCACTTCACTTAACTTAGCTATACATTTACGAGCGCCATAATGCCCATACTTACAATGTACGTAGTCTATAAGTGCATCTACATGTTGCTCCGGAAAACATATTTTCCAATTCTCCTCACTGTCTTTCCTGCGCCTAAATAAGACATCTTTATGCACTTTATAGTAGACCAGTAATTTTGGGTAGTCTGGATGACCTAATCTACTCTTTACTAATTTAATGTTGTCATCCTGGTTCTGTTCCCTCCGTAGGTTCTTACAAATGCGCTTAATTAAGCCATCGTCCTGGAGCTGCATGATGGCCAACATTACTTCATTATTATCGGTATTTCTTAAAGATTTCCCTTCTTGTCCTGTATCTTTCACACTTCTTGATAAGGCGTCCGCCACGATGTTCTCGGAACCCTTAATGTATATCATCTTATAATTAAATTGCTGTAAATACAGGGACCACCTTCTTAATCTAGCATGTTTTAGCTGACATGAGTCTAAATATGTAAGGGCACTATGGTCTGTGTAGATCCAAATTTCATGTCCTAAAAGGTACTTTTCAAATTTTTGCAGGCCGAAAATAACAGCTAATGCTTCAAGTTCAGATATACTATAATTTTTCTCGGATTGTTGCAATGACCTGCTCGCAAAGGCTATGGTCTTGTGGACTTCCTCTTCTCCTTCTTTTTCCAACTGAAATAGTTCAACTCCTAACCCGTAACCACAAGCATCAGATCCCAGACAAAATGGTTTCGAAAAATCGGGATGGTTCAAAATCTTACTATTAATAAGAGCTTCTTTCAATTCTTCAAACGCCTTCTGACACTCAGAAGTCCATTTATAAACTACATTTTTCTTTAAGAGTTCTCGCAGGCACGGTGCATTGAATAATTGTCCAGACACAAATTTTCTATAAAACCCAAACAAACCAAACATCCCCTTTAATGCTTTACGTGTTGTAGGTGCAGCATAATCCCTTATTGCTCTAATCTTTTCTGGATCCGGCATGATACCATCGCCACTCACTATGTGCCCCAAGAATTTAATTTCTTTCTTCACAAATTCAGTTTTGTCTAGCTTCAATTTCATACCCCCCAATTTTATGGCCCTCAATACTTCATCCAATAACATACAGTGTTCCTCCCACGTTGGTGTCGATATCAAAACGTCGTCTACATACACTGTAATTCTTCTTAGTAGATGGTCCCCTAATACCTGCGACATAGCTCTTACAAAGGCACATACACTTATATTTAAACCAAACGGCACCACCTTATACTGATAACATCTACCTTCGAATAAGAATGCCGTGTACTTTCTTGATTCCTTTGCTAACGGTAGGTTCCAATATCCACAGGTCACATCCATGGATGTAAAGAACTTAGCACCTTTAAACTTTTGTAGCAGTTCTTCAATATTCTCCGGACGGTCACTCTCAGGTAGTACTATTTTGTTTAATGCTCGAGCATCCAACACTAGTCTAATTGAGCCATCCTTCTTAGGAACTATGACTAGCGGGTTATTGTACACACTAACAGCCCTTTCAATAATTCCCCACTCTAACATATTTTGAATTAAGTCACGTACTGCCTCCTTATGTACTTCTGGGATTGCAAATGGTTTTTTGAAGAAATGAGCGTCTTTCTGCACTGTCAAAAAACACTCATAATCCTTTACTAGCCCTGGTTGATCTGAGAAAACCTCGGCATGTTTGACTAGTATTTGTCTTAAATCGTTTTTCCTTGCTTCATCAATATCAATTAATTCTAGTAATTTCTCCTCGATCCTATTTCTGACACTCACAAGCTCAGACGGATCCTCTACTTTTTTGCCCCCGTACTCATTATAGCCCTCCAAGAATTTCTCTGTTTTACAAATACATATAGGAAAATCATTCTGCTCAGGATCCTCACATAGCTGCTTACCGATGAAAGGTATAGTAATTAGTTTACCCTTAATTTTTACCATAACATCATTGGTAGAAAAATTCACCCATCCTTCATATTTATTCAAAAAGTCAGCCCCCACCAATATGTCTACACTCAGTCCATTTATAACTAAGAAGTTCTGTCTTATTTCTACTTCCTTAAATGCTATGGGTAGAAACACTTCCTGTTTTACTGTCTTCTTAGTCTTACCGGTTGCTACTACAATGTTCAAGCCACTTACTGGCATCTTAACAATCTGTTTACTGTTAGGGAGTTCATTTACCAAGTTTTGGGATACTGCACAGACTTCCGATCCAGTATCTATCAAACATTTAACTGGTTCATTTAATACTCTTAGCTCTACTATCGGTTGCCCTAAGTACTCTTTATTTATTTTGGGTTCTGCTTCCTCCAATAAATCTTGCACAATTTCTCTCCTTTCGAAGCCTGTCTTTTGGGTGGCAATCACATTCACACTTACAGGGTTTATTTCATGCTTATTATCACCCTCAATTCTAGTGGCAGCTCCTATTAGCCTATCCACTATTGCTAAGTCAAAACATTTTTCCAATGTTTCCCCCTCTTTCTCATTAACCTCCTTTTCTACGACCCTATCCAAGGCGTCGTCATTAACCTCTACCTCCTCCTCTAATCTATCCTCTTCTTCGTAACTATCTACAACATCAATTATCTTATCAAGCACAGTCACAACCCTGCCATTATTACTGTTCTCACCCCTATCCGACAGCTCTTCATTAGTTTTACTGTGCATAATGTCTTTCTGATTATTACCCTTATAACTAGTACTTAGTTCTTCAATAAGTGGCTTCTTATGATTATTCTTACAGTTAATTGGTTCATTAACCTCCACTTGACTTAAAGCTACTATCTCTGTCTGTTTTACGTTATCCTCCCTAAATTTTGTAGCAACAACATTTATGTTAGGTGGTCGTTCAGGCTGCTTTCTTATGAATGGTTTTGCCAGCGGATTTAACTTTAAACGCTGTTGCCTACGATCGCCAGCACACTCGTAGACAATTAATGGTTTTCCGAGCGCGGTGCGTCATCACTATGCCTCCAGCTGACCGCCTCACCTCCTGACATCTGTCGGCCGCTGTCATACTGCTCGCGTTCATTGAACCTGTTAACATATGTTCTTCCTCTACCACGTGAACTGCCACGGTATCCGCCGCCTCTCTGAACACCCATCCTATTAATGTTTACATCCGCGCGATTGTCATTCTGCCTAGCAGGCGGGCGATGCTCCCTCCTCATGTTTTCTTCTTCTTTTTGGACGGATTCAACCCTTTCTAAATACTGTACGAACTTGTCAATGTTATCTCGGGGCGCAGATATGATCTTAGTTTTCCAGTTCCACGGTAGCTTATTTTCTACCCCTAATATGATCTGTTCTGTTTCTAACTTATTACTAAGGTAGGACAGAGTTGCTACCCACCTTTGAACAAATCGTTTGATGCCCTCTCTCTTGGGGTCATACTTCTCTCCCGACCAGAACCGATTAAGAACATCCATCTGCTTTCTCTTTCCCCAGTATTCCTCAAAGAACGCTAATTTAAATTCTGACAATTTCGCGTATTTTTCAGAGGCTAAATTCCCCCATACTCTGGCCTCTCCCATCAAATTTGAAGTGATAAAGCCTATCTTTTGTTTATCGCTCCATACTTTCGGCAAAACGTCTTCAAAATCGTTCCAAAATTCTCTGGGGTGCATGTTCTTACTTGGGTCAAATTTTAAAAACTGTCTGTGGGTAACATACGCAACCTCGGTAGATTCAATTATTCCACTGGAAATTATACTACCACTATGGTTAGAAACACACTGTTCTACTTTGGTTAGTCTGCATTCATGCCCACAAAGTTGCTCATTCACACTTTCACTGAAATGGCTTATGTGAGTCTCTAAATTATTGACCTTATTTACAACTTGCTCTCCAAGTTTCTCACACCGAATTTTGGTATCATTTACTTTACATTCTAAGGCGGCATGATTAATTTCATTGGAATTCTCTACCACTTTTATGTGCTCACATACTTTATCTAATTCTGCATCAACATGGGATTTAAATTGCTGTTGATCCTCAGTAACCTGTTCGATTCGTGTCGTCAATTCACTTTGCACTTGAACAATATTTTCTGTACATTCTAGTTTAACCTGCTGTATTTCAACATTTACTTTACTACTGAGCACTGCTAAATCTTGCTTCCAACAGTCTCTGAGATCGGATATTTTGGAATCTAAATCAGCGCCCATTTTAGTCATCTCATTACTTAAATCAGATCCTAATTTAGACATTTTTGAATCCATTTTTGACATATTAGTTTCCAATTTTGATATACTGGAATCCATTTTTGACATACTGGAATCCATCTTACTTGACATATTGGAATCCAACACGTTCATCTTAGTTAATAGATTCATCAGCATACTGGCGACATTATCCTTCGCCCCCTCATTTGCTGATACAATGTCCCTATTAACATTAACTACCGGCATGGGTAACTGTAACTCACTGGGCACTGACATATTTGGATCTGACTCCAAACTATAATTAACATAGGATGAATCAGTCAAACTACTACTGAAATTGGGTTGAGACACGTCTAAACTAAAATTCATGGGGTCATTTTCCCCTGTCTCCATCCCAATATCACAACTTAGTTCCGCCTTTTTGTCACTTGGTTGAAACTCAGCCATTTTTCTCAGTTTGACTCCACAAACACACAAAGTTTTCAAAAGCACTGTACTTAACTTTGTGCTTCGGCGTGCTGCGTTGCTGCTAGATGAAACTGCGGGTCCGTTCACCATACACTGCAATGCTGTACCAGTTTCCGGGCCCCCGCTCGAATCAGCGCTGCCAACTGCCACTGCTGTCGTCGCCTCTGCGTAGTCTCCGTAGCTCGTCGTCTGCCAGACGCCGTCGTAGACTGCTATTCCAATCGGCGCGTAGTCACCGAAAAATTCTTCCGTTCCGTACAACACATTACAGTTCACGGACACTTTCACTGTCCTTCCTATTCACGTGGCGATATCAATTTGTACGCTACACAGTTCCTACACATAGCGAGCACTTCTGTATTGTCCGGTAATTGTCACTACTGCTTTTTTTTTGAAATTCACTGGAATTTACTATTTTTATTTCCCGGCCGATGCACCACTTGCGACGGGTCAGGCTCTTATCGCGCAGTTTCCTTTCCCTGAAAGAAAATCCACCTACCTCGTTTCTTAGGTAGTTGCTGCACTCGCCTCTCCTGATAGCAGCTACTGGAAAAATTGCAGAAAAGCAGTGTTGAAGAAACTGCAATTTAATAGCCGCTCACCGGAGGCCGCGATACATGTTTGCTGAAATACAATCTATGAGCAATCTTCCTAAATAAATTGAGTTATTGGAATGGTAGTAATTGTTTACTCAAACGAGAACGCGAAGTTGGTAATTCTATTTAAGCTCTTTATTGTCTTTAAGCCTGATCATCAGCCCGCTAATCTACGTTTGAAGAAAGTTCAGCGCCAGAATTAGCTTTCAAAGTTACGGAATTTACTTAACTGCAACACAGACGATTTTCTAACATACACGTTTGCAGTCGATGTTCAATAATAGTTCGTTTTTTAACGTTAATGCTCGCCATAAGCACTTAGTAAAAGTTTACGAAGTACCGCCACGCTTTTAATTATTAAAGTTACTCGCGTCTTTCGCGGAACGAAAAGTCACAACTCGCTCAAACTCACACTACGCGTTACTGGACTCTTCCAGTCTCAAATCGCACAGTACCGAACCGATGAAGCCGTTTTATGACTTCATTTTACACATTATTCGCGAGGACACATCAAGCATGTCTCTTCTCGATCACAGTTCCTTCGCGACTCCTCCTCCACTCGCGACTCACTCTCCTAGCCTGCTAACCGTCCTCGCATCTCATTGGCTCACACATCACACAGCCAATCAGAATTAACTCTTTGGGTGCGCCTCGCGCCAAAATCTAGCACGCACCAGTCATGACTTCTGAATCATTTACGTCATGATTTCTTGTTACACAAAATTTACTGTATAATTTAACAAACCGAAAGGAAAACTAGACTTTACTTTATTTCCAGAAATTATTTAAATACTCGCGAACGTTCTGGCTGCTTGTACAATACCATACACTCTTGGACATCCGACATTCACTAAGATGGGGAACCACTGGCGACTCTGTTCCCACGGTTACATCGTCTGAACACTTGCGAGTTCCAACCTAGATTTTATACACTTGCAAAGAATGGCGAATGTCCCTCTTTCATTCACTCAGGCACACTCATTCACTCTCACCTACTCATATAAAATAACTGTTCACAAAAATTCAAAACATTTATGGTTTTAACAAAGTTATAGGTGAATTTCTAAAAGTAAAATTCTCAAAATAAATACAAAAGCACGGAAGGTGATTTTGTTTCATAGTTGGATGGTCACTGAAGGTGATCTATACATAATGGTATTTATTTAGACTCGAAAATTGTAGAAATTTGCGTTTTCTGTAAGATTTTTCTAATTTCCAAAATATGCAGGTTTCAAAGCTCAAATTTGGATGACTTATTTTTATTCATAACAGAAACTAGTATATTAACTTTTAATTTCCTCAGGTTCCTCAGTTAGAAGTTATTAAAGATGAAAGTTCCACGTTATACACGCGGCTAGTTAGCGCACAGGTCTTACATTCTCACGGTACAGACATGCCATATGGTCGTGACGTCAGACGAACGGACACCGGTAATCTGCCCGCTACAGCACATATGCTAATCTGATGGCTACTTTACAGTCTGTCTACATTTCACAGTAAATATTTGATAGAAAACTGTGCGCTCGCACTAGTTGCGACGCCACAGTACCACTTCTGCACAATAAATAACATTTAAAAAATATTTAAGTTTTTCATTTGACTAGTAGAATGCCTGATTAGATGGAAGAGAGGTCCTGGTGGAGCTAATAATGGTAAATTAATAAATACGCTATTTGCAAACAACTGAGTAAAAATATTAAACGTAGTAAGCACATCGGACAAAAAATTACCTCTTCCTCAAGAGCATCACGCTATACCGTGTTTAACACCCCCTTTGACAATGGATCTACTTCAGCAAGGAAAAGAGCCTACAAATTTCTTCAGGTATCTCATATCAAGCAAAAGCTACAAAATATTGATTGCTACGTTTCACCCGCTATTCAAAACATCGTTGAACCATCTCCGGCGTTAATAATTGACGGGACACTGAGTAACCTTCTTCACATGTATTAGTTTTTTAATGAAAATAATCAGAGTGATCTGAAATAACTTTTTTACTTCTTTACTGGCGATCGGTTTCAGGTTGACCGGTTTCAGACTTAGTAGACCATCTTTACACCAGCAGGTAACACAGATATTTTATATAATTTCTGTGAAGGACTTCATGAACTACACCAGTACAATACAAATTGCTATTACTGAGCTTAAAGCACATTTTGGTAATTAAAATAGAGACATCCGCCGTATCTTCCTATAAATTTCTATTTGCAGAAACTTTCTTTGTAGTTTATGTACCAATTCACTATCTTCATGCACGTAAATGCTTTATAACAGGTGATGGCTTTATGGCGATACATACACGTATGGCGTAGCGGGCACGTGACGGGATAACAGATGTCAGTATGTGGAGGAGACACGGACGGGAGATAATCCTAGAAAAGATATGTACTGCAAGTGGGGAAATCCATTCAGATAAGCGACTGTGACAAAGAACGGATTGTTATTACGCAGAGCCTGTGAACGAATACCTCGAAAGTGGAGAAACTGGTCGAATGTACACGTGCTACTGTCGTGAGAATTTAAGGAAAGAGGTAGACAGGACAGTGCTCTAAATGGCGCTAAATAGTTAGACGTCCACGAATCTTCACAGAACGTGGGGTGGCATATTTGCGCCACGATGACACGCTTGTACAGCGTCTATCACCATCGTAAGTGGTGGCGTTCCTGTGTTATATCCCTTTGAATGAACATCTGCTTTCCCACGGAGTCATCGCTGCACATCTAGCTTTCCGTCCTCGTGGTTAGTAGCAGTGTCATGTTCGATATATCTGTGTATCGATATTTACACTGAGGACCCAAAACTTCATGACTAACTGCTTAATAGCCTCTTTGTACGTCTTTGGAACGAAACACATCACTGATTCTGTGCATCAGGGATCCGACAGCTTGTTGGTAGTGTAAGTGGGCTATTTAGGTTTTTATGTTGGTAACGCCACGTAGCTCTATATGAAAATCACTGACTGTGCTGTGTGAAGTCTGTGGCTGGTTTGCATTGTTGGAATATTCGCTATTGTAGTGTTGGGCTGTTGGTTTTGAACAGGGCGTAGTGTTGCGCAGTTGGAGGTGAGCTGCCAGCAGTGGTGGATGTGGGGAGAGAGATGGAAGAGTTTTGAGAGCGGACGATCTGGACGTGTGTCCATCAGAAAGGGTAAATTTGTAATATTGGATATCATGAACTGATATATTTATATGATGACTTTTGCGTATTATTAAGGTAAATACATTGTTTGTTCTTTATCAAAATCCTTCAATTGCTAGCTATGCCTATCAGTAGTTAGTGCCTTCAGTACTTAGAATCTTTTATTTAGCTGGCATTGTTGGCGCTCACTGTATTGCAGTAGTTCGAGTAACGAAGATTTTTGTGAGGTAAGTGATTCATGAAAGGTATAGGTTATTCTTAGTCAGGGCCATTCTTTTGTGGGGATTATCGAAAGTCAGATTACGTTGCGCTAAAAATATTGTGTGTCAGTTTAGTGATGGTCACAATAAGTAAAGAGAGAAATGTGTGAATACGTTCAGTTTTGCTCAGCTGTTTGAAAATCAAATAACGTAGAAGTTTACCATCTTAGTCATTCTTAATTTTTCTAAGGGGACGTTTCACCTCGTGGTACACTGTTATGAAAGTTTAGAGAACCAGTATTTGCAACGCACTGCAGAATGATTCTACTGCCCCTTGTACCTTGCATAAAGACCGTGCAGGTAAGGTAAGAGAAATCAGTGCTGCAAAAAGACAGCTGTTTTTCCTTCGCTCCATTTGCGAGTTTAACAGGAGACAGTACGACTAGAACTGTGGCAAGTTTCACTTCGCCATGCACCTTGTGGTGGCCTGCAGAGTTGTTGCTGAGCGTCCAAAAACCTGATCCCAACTTCTTAAACTGAGGCAAATCGACGTGCAATTAATATCAGTAGTCGTAGAATGTCATTGGCTTTGTTGCGGTGCTGATAATGTGTTACGCGCAATTTTGCCACACGTAAAAGCCATCTAAGGGACTCAGTTTCGTGGAATAGAAAAGAACGATCTCCTTCACAGGAATTTCAATGCCACTTTCTGCTCTGAAGATGATATACTAAGACCGAAATCGGTAAACAATGATGAAATAAGACATCATATGCAATAGCGAATTATTAATTCCATTCAATTAAGTTGCACATCACTGTTGTTCATAAAAATCCTTCCAAAGAATATTAAATTATTGTGTTTAATGAGGGCCTAAATTTCTCCCCAGGCTGTAATGTTAAAATCTGTTTTTAGCCTCACTACAGGTTTAGGCTTACGTAGCCACTTAAAAGGTGAAAATTCGTAGATTCTGTTTTACTGTAAGCCGAAATTTTAAATACGGAGGTGCATTGATAATTGCCCCAACATGTTATAGTATCGAAGCGGTGGCCAAAATTCCTGATTAACTGTTATACTCAGCAGGTATATTGTGCAATAGGACGTAACAGAGTAACTCCATAAAAAAGCATACATTCTGTGGGAGACGGGAACACAACAGTGCAGACGCAACTTAACTCTAAAATACTTTCACTAAGACAAGGTCGAACAGACATGAAAACAGCAGAAAACTCAAACGGTGCGCTACTGTTGGTGACACTTTACAAACAGTCGTTACACGACAGTGGGAATTATCTGTGCGAGCGTCTTAACCCCTACCTAATAAGCCGTCAGTAAACTAGCAACATCAGATACTTGCACACGTATAACTACAAAAAACCTTATAAAAATGAAAGAGGTTAATTATAAATAGCCACGGCTGTGCAAAATAGAAGTGTTTGAAGATTCAAAAAAATTACGAATTTAAATGTTAGAACTTATTACAAAAGTAAATTAAAAGTTTAAAATATCAGTAATATATCCTTTGCACTAACACATCTGTATTACACGCTAGTGTTCGTGAAATTTGTAACCGCCAGGGATGTTCTAAATCCTACAAAATCGAACAACGTGTGGAACATTGGAACTTTTTTCTTCTTTCCCTGCTGTGTTTGCCCTCCAGAACTCCACCTACTGCCACATACATTATTTCCTGATGTACCGGTATGTCTTAATACACGTCCCATCATTCTATTCCTTCTTCTTGTCAGTGTTTCTCATATGTTACTTCCTTCTCCGACTCTGCGCAGAACCTGTTTATTCCTTGTTACTCCACGTAATATTTGACATTCTTTTATGGCATATCCCAGATGGTTCGATTTCATCTGTTTCGGTGACGCCACACTCCTTATTTCACTACCATACAATACAGCGCTCCTAACGTACATTCTCAGAAATTTCTTCCTCAAATTTAGGTCTATATTTGATACTAGTAGAATTATTTTGGCCAGAAATGTCCTCGTTGCCTGTGTTAATTCGCTTTTTATGTCCTACGTGCTTCGTCCGTGACGTGTTATTTTGCTTCCAAGAACACAGAATTCCACTGTGTCTTCTTTGCGGTCACCAGTACTGATATTAAATTCATTGTTAATCTCACTTCTGCTACACTTGATAACGTTCGTATTTCTTCGGTTTACTCTCAGTCCTCATTCTGTACTCATTAAACTGTTCATTCCATTCAACAGGTCCTGTAATTCATTCCAATAATTCTTATTCACTATCACTAAGGGTAGCAATGTCATCATCGAATCTTATCTTATATCTTTTCACCCTGAATTTTAATCCCACTATTGAAGCTTTCTTTTATTTCCGTCATCGCTTCTTTGATGAACTAATTGAACTATAGGGGAGAAAGGCTGTATCCCTTACACTCTCTTTAATCCGAGCACTTCGTTTTTATTTCCATTCTTGTTGTTCCACCTCGTTTCCTGTATATGTATGTATGTATGCAAACACATTGTGGTAAATGCTTTCATCCACAAACTGCAGTTTCAAAGTTAGATTCCGGTTGATAATGAGTCTTAGGGAACAAATTCGTCGGAAATATTGTATAACGAGATACCATAGACCAAACGCACCATGTATTTCTCATGAAATTTACTTCGAAATAACTTAGTAAAAAGAGAGCTAAATCAACATAGCAATGACTCAGTGACTAGCCACTAATTTGTTGAACTTCACTATAACCAAAACCACTGCGTGTGAATACGGGCAAGTACTGTAGAATAATGCGCGGAAAGTGCAAAACATGACTCGCCTCAAGTGGTCAGACAGATTTCAGCACAGTAATCATTTTCTAAGAAACTGACCGGTATCGTACAAGTCGTGCAATATTCAAAACCATGGCTCTCCGACAAGAAAAAGAATTTCATGACAACAGCATGCTTCTTCGAAAATGGTCCCAGAACACTTATAGGCACTGAACAGCAACTACACTACTAAGAAGAACGAGAATAATGGCCGACTTTCCTTCGAACAAGCAACCACATGGCTATCTCTACTCCCAAGGCACGGGATTGGCTGACGGATTACCAAAGACAAACATTCCGATGCAGCATTTAAGTAAATAGTTTGCGTATATAACAGAATCGATATATACAGGGTGGTCCATTAATCGTGACCGGGCCAAATATCTCATGAGATAAGCGTTAAACGAAAAAAAACTACAAAGAACGAAACTTGTCTAGCTCGAAGGGGGAAAGCAGATGGTTCTATGGTTGGCCCGCTAGATGGCGCTGCCATACGTCAAACGAATATCAACTGCGCTTTTTTAATAGGAACCTCCATTTTTTATTACATATTTGTGTAGTGCGTACAAAAATATGAATGTTTTAATGGGACCACTTTTTTCACTTTGTGATAGGGTGGGCTGTAATAGTCACAAACGTATAAGTACGTGGTATCACATAACAATCCGCCAATGCGGACGGTATTTACTTCGAAATACATTACCCGTGTTAAAATGGACCGTTTACCAACTGCGGGAAATGTCGATATTGTGTTGATGTATGGCTATTGTGATCAAAATGACCAACGGGCCAGTGGTATGTATGCTGCTCGGTATCCTGGACGACATTATCCCAGTGTCCGCACCGTTCGCCGGATAGTTACGTTATTTAAGGAAACGGGGAGTGTTCAGCCATATGTGAAACGTCAACCACGACCTGCAACAAATGATGATGCCCAAGTAGGTGTTTTAGCTGCTCTCGCGGCTAATCCGCACATCATTAGCAGACAAATTGCGCGAGAATCAGGAACCTCAAAAAAGTCAAAAACTACATCAACATCGATTGCACCCGTACCATATTTCTATGAACCAGGAATTGCATGGCGACGACTTTGAACATCGTGTACAGTACTGCCACTGGGCACAAGAGAAATTACGGGACGATGACAGATTTGTTGCATACGTTCTATTTAGCGACGAAGCGTCATTCACCAACAGCGGTAATGTAAACCGGCATCAAATGCACTAGTGGGTAACGGAAAATCCACGATGGCTGCCACAAGTGGAACATCAGCGACTTTGACGTGTTAATGTATGGTGCGGCATTATGGGAGGAAGGATAATTGGCCCCCATTTGATCGATGGCACTCTAAATGGTGCAATGTATGCTGATTTCCTATGTAATGTTCTACCAATGTTACTACAAGATGTTTCACTGCATGACAGAATGGCGATGTATTTCGAACATGATGGATGTCCGGCACATAGTTCGCGTGTGGTTGAAGCGGTATTGAATAGCAGCTTTCACGACAGGTGGATTGGTCGTCGAAGCACCATACCACGGCCCGCACGTTCACCGGATCTGACGTCCCCGGATTTCTTTCTCTGGGGAAAGCTGAAGGAATGCCGTCACACGTATTGCCAAATGTATTGAGGTTGACGGACATCATTTTGAGCATTTATTGCGTAAATGTGGTATTCACAGGTAATCACGCTGTAACAGCATGTGTTCTCAGAAATGATAAGTTCACAAAGGTACATGTATCACATTGGAACAACCGAAATAAAATGTTCAAATGTACCTACGTTATGTATTTTAACTTAAAAAGCTACCTGTTACCAACTGTTCGTCTAAAATTATGAGCCACATGTTTGTGACTATCTATCACAAAGCGAAAAAAGTGGTACCTCTAAAACATTCATATTTTTTACGTACTACACGAATATGTAATAAAAAATGGGGGTTCCTATTTTTAAAAAACGCAATTGATATCCGTTTGACCTATGGCAGTGCCATCTAGCGGGCCAACCATAGCGCCATCTGGTTTCCCCCTTCAAGGTAGACGAGTACCGTTCATTTTAGTTTTTTGTTTGATGCTTGTTTTGTGAGATATTTGACCCGGTCACTATCAATGGACCACCCTGTATATCTTGAAGTTGACAAAGTTAATATGTCAGAGACAATGGTAAAACAAGTATTGTATGTTTTGCAAAAGGTAAATAGACAGTGAGAAAGTGAAAGAGCCAACAACAGACACTTTGCACCTTATCTGCTTCAAGTTGAAAATTTATCATTGCATCGTTGCTTGCAGTACTATTTTTTTAAAAAATGACTGGATGCTACGATGCGCTACTAATTAGTGTCTGTTGTTGTCGGTTTTTCGAAAATTACGTAATTGTCTCTCGAATTCTGTTTCTTTACTGTAACATATAAAAAATTATACAGTTATTTTCTTTGACTTTCATTTTATTATCCATTTTAGTTGCTAATGGTATTAACAATACCCTCCTCTGTACCATTCAAGACGACCACGCAACAGTCAGGATAACGTTTGTAGTAAACGCCTTGTAACTGTCTTATTACATTGCCCAAAATGTACATATTGCCCACGCTTTGACACATTTCTCCTAAGAAAGAACCAACAAGGCCCACCACCGAAATTCGTTAATCGTCTTGGGTGCTAACCTCCATCAGACGTTAGCATGAAGCGGAGACGGGAGAGTGAGCAGGGGAGACTAGTTGTCACACAGAATAAACCGTTTATGCACACCAAAAATATCAGATTGCGCATGGCGACGCAAAGACAGTGTGTGGACAAGACCACCAGAGAAGGAGCGAGGCGGAGTGCTTGTTTCCGAGCGCCGGTCGTGCTAGCAGATATGTGGCTGCCCAGATTCACTTTCACGCCGAGAGAGGCGGGCCGCTATCCCACTCAACCTGCTTCTCCATTTTGGGCGGCATCCCGCAGGCCAGGAGTGGCCTAGGCGCTGATGAAATCGCGCGCACGAGTCGACGTAAAGCCAGTGATTTGTGAGTACCACAGGCCGTACGCGGCTGACAACTCTCTTAGTCAAATCGGCTGAGATCATTAAATTGTCAGTTTGCGAGACAGCAGCTTCGAAGAAACTACGAAGGAATTTACTGTTGGATGTATGAACCTGACTTTTCTTGTTCACATTGACTGGTATTGACAGCATGTGCTTTACTCTCATATACACTCCTGGAAATTGAAATAAGAACACCGTGAATTCATTGTCCCAGGAAGGGGAAACTTTATTGACTCATTCCTGGGGTCAGATACATCACATGATCACACTGACAGAACCACAGGCACATAGACACAGGCAACAGAGCATGCACAATGTCGGCACTAGTACAGTGTATATCCACCTTTCGCAGCAATGCAGGCTGCTATTCTCCCATGGAGACGATCGTAGAGATGCTGGATGTAGTCCTGTGGAACGGCTTGCCATGCCATTTCCACCTGGCGCCTCAGTTGGACCAGCGTTCGTGCTGGACGTGGAGACCGCGTGAGACGACGCTTCATCCAGTCCCAAACATGCTCAATGGGGGACAGATCCGGAAATCTTGCTGGCCAGGGTAGTTGACTTACGCCTACTAAAGCACGTTGGGTGGCACGGGATACATGCGGACGTGCATTGTCCTGTTGGAACAGCAAGTTCCCTTGCCGGTCTAGGAATGGTAGAACGATGGGTTCGATGACGGTTTGGATGTACCGTGCACTATTCAGTGTCCCCTCGACGATCACCAGAGGTGTACGGCCAGTTTAGGAGATCGCTCCCCACACCATGATGCCGGGTGTTGGCCCTGTGTGCCTCGGTCGTATGCAGTCCTGATTGTGGCGCTCACCTGCACGGCGCCAAACACGCATACGACCATCATTGGCACCAAGGCAGAAGCGACTCTCATCGCTGAGGTCGACACGTCTCCATTCGTCCCTCCATTCACGCCTGCCGCGACACCACTGGAGGCGGGCTGCACGATGTTGGGGCGTGAGCGGAAGACGGCCTAACGGTGTGCGGGACCGTAGCCCAGCTTCATGGAGACGGTTGCGAATGGTCCTCGCCGATACCCCAGGAGCAACAGTGTCCCTAATTTGCTGGGAAGTGGCGGTGCGGTCCCCAACGGCACTGCGTAGGATCCTACGGTCTTGGCGTGCATCCGTGCGTCGCTGCGGTCCGGTCCCAGGTCGACGGGCACGTGCACCTTCCGCCGAACACTGGCGACAACATCGATGTACTGTGGAGACCTCACGCCCCACGTGTTGAGCAATTCGGCGGTACGTCCACCCAGCCTCCCGCATGCCCACTATACGCCCTCGCTCAAAGTCCGTCAACTGCACATACGGTTCACGTCCACGCTGTCGCGGCATGCTACCAGTGGTAAAGACTGCGATGGAGCTCTGTATGCCACGGCAAACTGGCTGACACTGACGGCGCGGCGGTGCACAAATGCTGCGCAGCTAGCGCCATTCGACGGCCAACACCACGGTTCCTGGTGTGTCCGCTGTGCCGTGCGTGTGATCATTGCTTGTACAGCCCTCAGTGTCCGCAACAAGTATGGTGGGTCTGACACACCGGTGTCAATGTGTTCTTTTTTCCATTTCGAGGAGTGTATGTACGTCTTCCCCCCCCCTCCCCCCTCCATGAACCATGGACCTTGCCGTTGGTGGGGAGGCTTGCGTGCCTCAGCGATACAGATGGCCGTACCGTAGGTGCAACCACAACGGAGAGGTATCTGTTGAGAGGCCAGACAAACGTGTGGTTCCTGAAGAAGGGCAGCAGCCTTTTCAGTAATTGCAGGGGCAACAGTCTGGATGATTGACTGATCTGGCCTTGCAACATTAACCAAAACGGCGTTGCTGTGCTGGTACTGCGAACGGCTGAAAGCAAGGGGAAACTACAGCCGTAATTTTTCCCGAGGACATGCAGCTTTACTGTATGATTAAATGATGATGGCATCCTCTTGGGTAAAATATTCCGGAGGTAAAATAGTCCCCCATTCGGATCTCCGGGCGGGGACTACTCAGGAGGATGTCGTTATCAGGAGAAAGAAAACTGGCGTTCTACGGATCGGAGCGTGGAATGTCAGATCCCTTAATCGGGCAGGTAGGTTAGAAAATTTAAAAAGGGAAATGGATAGGTTAAAGTTAGATATAGTGGGAATTAGTGAAGTTCGGTGGCAGGAGGAACAAGACTTCTGGTCAGGTGATTACAGGGTTATAAACACAAAATCAAATAGGGGTAATGCAGGAGTAGGTTTAATAATGAATAGGAAAATAGGAATGCGGGTAAGCTACTACAAACAGCATAGTGAACGCATTATTGTGGCCAAGATAGATACGAAGCCCACACCTACTACAGTAGTACAAGTTTATATGCCAACTAGCTCTGCAGATGACGAAGAAATTGAAGAAATGTACGATGAAATAAAAGAAATTATTCAGATAGTGAAGGGAGACGAAAATTTAATAGTAATGGGTGACTGGAATTCGAGTGTAGGAAAAGGGAGAGAAGGAAACATAGTAGGTGAATATGGATTGGGGCTAAGAAATGAAAGAGGAAGCCGCCTAGTAGAATTTTGTACAGAGCACAACTTAGTCATAGGTAACACTTGGTTTAAGAATCATGAAAGAAGGTTGTATACGTGGAAGAACCCTGGAGATACTAAAAGGTATCAGATAGATTATATAATGGTAAGACAGAGATTTAGAAACCAGGTTTTAAATTGTAAGACATTTCCAGGGGCAGATGTGGACTCTGACCACAATCTATTGGTTATGACCTGTAGATTAAAACTGAAGAAACTGCAAAAATGTGGGAAATTAAGGAGATGGGACCTGGATAAACTGAAAGAACCAGAGGTTGTACAGAGTTTCAGGGAGAGCATAAGGGAACAATTGACAGGAATAGGGGAAAGAAATACAGTAGAAGAAGAATGGGTAGCTCTGAGGGATGAAGTAGTGAAGGCAGCAGAGGATAAAGTAGGTAAAAAGACGAGGGCTGCTAGAAATCCTTGGGTAACAGAAGAAATATTGAATTTAATTGATGAAAGGAGAAAATATAAAAATGCAGTAAATGAAGCAGGCAAAAAGGAATACAAACGTCTCAAAAATGAGATCGAGAGGAAGTGCAAAATGGCTAAACAGGGATGGCTAGAGGATAAATGTAAGGATGTAGAGGCTTATCTCACTAGGGGTAAGATAGATACTGCCTACAGGAAAATTAAAGAGACCTTTGGAGAGAAGAGAACCACGTGTATGAATATCAAGAGCTCAGATGGCAACCCAGTTCTAAGCAAAGAAGGGAAGGCAGAAATGTGGAAGGAGTATATAGAAGGTTTATACAAGGGTGATGTACTTGAGGACAATATTATGGAAATGGAAGAGGATGTAGATGAAGACGAAATGGGTGATACGATATTGCGTGAAGAGTTTGACAGAGCACTGAAAGACCTGAGTCGGAACAAAGCCCCCGGAGTAGACAACATTCCATTAGAACTACTGACGGCCTTTGGAGAGCCAGTCATGACAAAACTCTACCAGCTGGTGAGCAAGATGTATGAGACAGGCCAAATACCCTCAGACTTCAAGAAGAATATAATAATTCCAATCCCAAAGAAAGCAGGTGCTGACAGATGTGAAAATTACCGAACTATCAGTTTAATAAGTCACAGCTGCAAAATACTAACGCGAATTCTTTACAGACGAATGGAAAAACTGATAGATGCGGACCTCGGGGAGGATCAGTTTGGATTCCGTCGAAATGTTGGAACACGTGAGGCAATACTGACCTTACGACTTATCTTAGAAGAAAGATTAAGAAAAGGCAAACCTACGTTTCTAGCATTTGTAGACTTAGAGAAAGCTTTTGACAATGTTGACTGGAATACTCTTTTTCAAATTCTAAATGTGGCAGGGGTAAAATACAGGGAGCGAAAGGCTATTTACAATTTGTACAGAAACCAGATGGCAGTCATAAGAGTCGAGGGGCATGAAAGGGAAGCAGTGGTTGGGAAAGGAGTGAGACAGGGTTGTAGCCTCTCCCCGATGTTATTCAATCTGTATATTGAGCAAGCAGTAAAGGAAACAAAAGAAAAATTTGGAGTAGGTATTAAAATTCATGGAGACGAAGTAAAAACTTTGAGGTTCGCCGATGACATTCTAATTCTGTCACAGACGGCAAAGGACTTGGAAGAGCAGTTGAACGGAATGGACAGTGTCTTGAAAGGAGGATATAAGATGAACATTAACAAAAGCAAAACGAGGATAATGGAATGTAGTCCAATTAAATCGGGTGATGCTGAGGGAATTAGATTAGGAAATGAGACACTTAAAGTAGTAAAGGAGTTTTGCTATTTGGGGAGCAAAATAACTGATGATGGTCGAAGTAGAGAGGATATAAAATGTAGACTGGCAATGGCAAGGAAAGCGTTTCTGAAGAAGAGAAATTTGTTAACATCGAATATAGATTTAAGTGTCAGGAAGTCATTTCTGAAAATATTTGTTTGGAGTGTAGCCATGTATGGAAGTGAAACATGGACGATAACTAGTTTGGACAAGAAGAGAATAGAAGCTTTCGAAATGTGGTGCTACAGAAGAATACTGAAGATAAGGTGGATAGATCACGTAACTAATGAGGAGGTATTGAATAGGATTGGGGAGAAGAGAAGTTTGTGGCACAACTTGACTAGAAGAAGGGATCGGTTGGTAGGACATGTTTTGAGGCATCAAGGGATCACAAATTTAGCATTGGAGGGCAGTGTGGAGGGTAAAAATCGTAGAGGGAGACCGAGAGATGAGTACACTAAGCAGATTCAGAAGGATGTAGGTTGCAGTAGGTACTGGGAGATGAAGAAGCTTGCACAGGATAGAGTAGCATGGAGAGCTGCATCAAACCAGTCTCAGGACTGAAGACCACAACAACAACATGTACGTCTTCACCAGTCTGAACAAGACGCAATGTTTGGAGGGATGTATTGTGATCCTATGATGACTGGCGCCGTGGACTTCGGCGGCTAGCAAGGCTTTCCACCCGCAATGTGTGGCCGATGTAATTCGGACCATACAGAGTCCCACTATGTTCTTAAAGGAATAACGAGTTAATGTCACTTGATTTAATTACAGTCACAAGTCATTTATACTGCTCAGAAACTCATTGTGACTGCGAGAGAGGGATTATCTCTGACTCGTGATACAATGACTGTTTATATAATGTGGAACATTACGTGCACAATGGACTGATTACTTCTGGTGTAGAATTGCGGAGAGTTGGATCTCACCGAAATTTTGATTAGCGGCATTGTTGAAAACTGCCTTTTTGAATATCGAATGTAGTTTTTTTTATGAATTATGACAACATTTCATCTCATACAAGAGGATGATGTATACTGAAATGTAGCTAGGACGATCACTTACGGAAAAATATAATTTCGTAAATGGAAGAAGTATTTTCAGTTCTTTGGTTATTTTAACTTCTCCCTTGTCTGTGGCTCGGAACAGTATTTGCTGTATCGTAACTCGTAGGGAAATTTGAATCCTGGGAAATCAGTGGAGCCTGCACTACGGTCGTTTATGCTCTATTTTAAGAGGTAAAATTCTGGACTTTATCAAAATTGACTTTGACAGTGATTCCCAAGCTGGACAGTGAGAACGTCATAGCACGCAATACGTATTTCCCCACGGCGTAAGATTGTGCGTCTGATTATTTTAAGATCGCCGCAATTCCGTAGAGCCACAGAGATTTTATTCCAGGTGGTAACTTGGACAACGAGAGTCAAAGTATGATTATGAGCTGTAACTTGTAATCATTTTGTTTTATAGACTTCGGAATTCAAAGCAGTAACCAAATTTCTTCCTGTGTGGGATCATTTAAAATTAGTTGGAAAGCTACTTCTCTCGCCCATAAGTTTCCATTCAAATAACTAGACATTATTCAGTCATATTAATTTTAACTTCAGTTTCTGGATGGGGGGGGGGGGGGGAGGCAAGAAGCTTAAGTACTATACCACACCTCGATAGCACATTTCAATCGCACAAACTTTATCTCAGACAAACATTGTGGGAACATACTAAAATGTAGACTTTCACGGCCGGAAATATCACGTCCATCATAAGAAGAGGAGAGACGGAACGATCAGCTGTTGCGGAGCATGCTTTCCAGCCAGGGAACCACAACATTCGTTTCGAGGAGACGCAGGTACTAGAGGCCACAAGCGGATATTACGAAAGTCTCTGCAGGGAGGTAATCGAAATCGCTAAACACCCTCATAATTTCAATCGAAAGGAGGAGGGCGTGAAATTAAGCGGTATATGGATGCCCGTGTTAAAGAAGATGTGTACCACCCGTCCACTACTGGGTGATGGCAACGGCGATCGACGGCGACGGACAGTGGCCAATTGCACTGACGTTTTCAAAACACGTGACGTCACACCACGGCGCGGGAGCGAGCGGTCACGGAATTTAGCGGCAGTCCGTAGCGAACCAGTGGGTGTGTTGGACCTTCCATCGAGCTACGGACCCTCTTGAAGATGTGTCCCGCACTCGGAGACGAAACGTTGGCAATTGACACAGAATTCATCAACCGACCACGGCATAACAGCCCGGATAATTATAATGGACATGATTGTGGGAACAGGAGTAAAGCGCTGAAGTCAGCACTTCCTAAATTTGAGAGTTCTATGAGGGCTTGTCAACAGCGATTGAATTCATCTGCATAATTTGTACTGGGTCAGAATGATTTCGCATGTTATTGCGATGTAATTTTCTTAGGTTTCTCTTCAATCCACTGAAACAGCAAGAGACAAATAAACCATTGGTAAAGGGACATGTAAAATTTTGCAACTTTTTATGTCTAATGTATGTTGCGCGTTTGTGGAGTAGTAGAATACCTTGTACAGCTCTGTTGGGGAGATGGCGGCAGAGATCATCCGTCAGCTCAGAGAAAACAGCAGAGCGCTGGAACCAGAGACCATCACGCACCAGCTGGCGGCTAGAAGAACAACTGACTGTTTTACACTGATTGCCCAGATAATTGAGACCACTTCTGTAATAGCCGGTATTTCCAGGTTTGGCACGGATAACAGCGGCGACGCTTTGTGGCACGGAAGCGATTAGGCCTTGGTAGGTCGCTGCAAGGAGTTGGCATCACATCTGCACACAAAGCGCCACTGGACTCATCAATGCCCACTTGAATGTTCTCCAGAGCACAAAGGAGCCGTCGCCAGCTTGTCTCCGTCACGCAGTTCAGGTGCCCAGGTGCTCTTCCCCTGGGAGACGACGGATTCGAGCCCTCCCACCGGAATCATGAAGAAGCTACATCTTCATTTATACCTCGCAAGGCCCCCAATGGTGTATGGCGGAGGGCACTTTACGTGCCATTGTCGTTACCTCCCATTCCTGTTCCACTCGTGTATGATTCGCGGGAAGAACGACTGCAGGAAACCCTCCGTGCGCGCTCGAATCTCTCTAGTTTTACATTCGTGATCTCCTCGGGAGGTATAAGTAGGGAGAAGCAATATATTCGATACCTCATCCAGAAACGCGCCCTCTCGAAACCTGGGCAGCAAGCTACACCGCGATGCAGAGCGCCTCTCTTGAAGAGGCTGCCACTTGAGTTTGCTAAACCTCTCTGTAACGTTATCACGCTTTCCAAATAACCCTGTGAAGAAACGCGCCGCTCTTTTTTGGATCTTCTCTATCTCCTCTGTCAACCAGCCCTGGTACGAATCCGAAACTGATGAGCAATACTCAATTATAGGCCGAACGGGTGTTTGTAGGCCACCTCCTTTGTTGATGGACTACATTTTCTAAAGACTCTTCCAATGAATCTCAGACTTTCACCCGCTTTACCAACAATTAATTTTATATGATCAATCCACTACAAATCGTTACGTACTCATAATCCCAGATAGTTTACAGAAGTAACTGCTACCGGTGTTTGTTCCGCTATCATATAATCATACAATAAAGGATCCTTCTTTTTATGTATTCGCAATACATTACATTTGTCTATGTTAAGGGTCAGTTGCCACTCCCTGCACCAAGTGCCTATCCGCTGCAGATCTTCCTGCATTTCGCTGCAATTTTCTAGTGCTGCAACTTCTCTGTATACTACAGCATCATCGGCGAAAAGCCGCATGGAACTTCCGACACTATCTACTAGGTCATTTATATATATTGTGAAAAGCAATGGTTCCTTAACACTCATCTGTGGCACGCCAGAGGTTACTTTAACGTATGTGGATGTCTCTCCATTGAGAACAACATGCTGTGTTCTGTTTTCTAAAAACTCTTCATTCCAGCCACACAGCTGGTCTGATATTCCGTAGGTTCTTACTTTGTTTATCAGGCGACAGTGCGGAACTGTATCGAACGCCTTCCGGAAGTCAAGGAAAATGGCATCTACCTGGGAGAATGTATCTAATATTTTCTGGGTCTCATGAACAAATACAGCGAGTTGGGTCTCACACGATCGCTTTTTCCGGAATCCATGTTGATTCCTACAGAGTAGATTCCGCGCTTCCAGAAATGACGTGATACGCGAGCAAAGAGCATGTTCTAAAATTCTACAACAGATCGATGTCATAGACCTATAGTTTTCCGCATCTGCTCGACGACCCTTCTTGAAAACTGGAACTACCTGTGCTCTTTTCCAGTCATTTGGAACCTTCCGTTCCTGTAGAGACTTGCGGTACACGGCTGTTAGAAGGGGGACAAGTTCTTTCGCGTACTCTGTGTAGAATCGTATTGGTATCCCGTCAGATCCAGTGAACTTTCCTCTGTTGAGTGATTTCAGTTGCTTTTATATTCCTTGGGCACTCATTCCTGTGTCAGCCATTTTTTAGTTGGTGCGAGGATTTAGAGAAAGAACTGCAGTGCGATCTTCCTGTGTGAAACAGCTTTGGAAAAAGTTGGTTAGTATTTCAGTGTGTGTCATCCTCTGTTTCAATGCCATCATCATCCCAGAGTGTCTGGATACGCTGTTTGGGGATTTATCAGTTCTGCCACTGCGGTAACGTCAAGTATCGATGGACAGGTATCCATTACAGCTGTAACTGTCGATGTCACGGTGTTAACATTGAGACATGCATGGGGCGTCGGCTGAGGAGGCCCCATCGTTAGGAATATTCGGTGTCCTCTGTGTTCAGACATACTTGTACTCTGCCTAGCATTGAAGTCCAATGTCAGTTCCGCCACCTGTTCTGTTTTATTCGTCTGCCCAGCCTGCCACGTCCGACAACTGCAATTAGGGGTGGACGCCCAACCCGACGACGTCCGGACGTGGTTTGATATTGGTTTCGCCACGTGTTGAAGACATTCAACACAGCACCCCTCGAAGTCCCAACAAGTTGTCCAGTTTCCAAAATGCTCTTACCGAGCCTCAGAGCCGGCCCCAGTGGCGGGGCGGTTCTAGGCGCTACAGTCTGGAACCGCACGACCGCTACGATCGCAGGTTCGAATCCTGCCTCGGGCATGGATGTATGTCATGTCCTTAGGTTAGTCAGGTTCACGTAGTTTTAAGTTCTAGGGGACTGATGACCTCAGAGTCATTTGAACCATTTGAACCGAGCCTCTGAGGTTTTAAAAATGTGCCCTCGGTCAGACTTAGGTAGATCGCCCGCCTTCCCCATTCTACACACAGGCAGCATACATGTACATGTAATACATGCACCATGTTTGTGTCTGACTGGCAGTCATTCCTCGCTAGATGACGCTGCCATCGCTGGACGGGCTTGTGTCGACAGTTGGTTGGTGGACACAATGTTCTGGCTGATCATTGTATAAAGGCTCTTAATACAGCTATTTGCTTTCTCTGACAGTCAAAACAAATTGTTCCTCCTCAGAGATCGCTTTCCGAAGTGCTGACGATTGCTTAGTGGTACGGAGGAAATCGTGGAAAGTAGTTCATTGCATCTGTTAGCAGTGAGAAGCGAGAATATTAACACTATGTAAATGGATACGAAATGAAGTAAATAACCTAACGAGCTTCATAAGCATTCGTCTTTCTTCAGTATAGCTTCAACCTACGTTTATTGTCATGCAGTCATCGTCATGAAATCTGTCGTTCCAATGGATACATTTAAAACTACTGCAGCTGCACATTCGTCCTCGCTGTTCTGAGCCGTTGCAGCAGTGAACTCCAATTTGACGTTTAGGCTTCAGCAATTAGCTGCAGTCGTTTACGTATTCCACGCTGACGTAGATCCAGCAGCAAACCTCGTAGTGATTAGCTCTCACGTTAAATTTACTTTAATTTTTATTGTAGGTCCGTCCGGGGCAGAACCCTTCAAAACTCTTTGAAATCCTCGATAAGTTCAGTACTTCAAAAACAGAAAAAAACAGTTACTTTTCAGTTAGGCAAACGCAACATATGCAGCGGCTAATGATGCCTGTCTGGAGATCACAATTTCTGAATGTCCTCTCACTGCCCATGCAGCTCCCTCGCCATTGAGAGACAACTTCGTGGGTCTGTGGGAGGAGTGGTTAGCGTTGGAGAAAAAGCTGAGGCCGGCGAAACCGACGACACGACCGCGGCGCATCTCCTTACGGCGACAGCGACGGCAGCAACTACTTTTAACGCACCTCCGGATAGGAAACTGTCCTTTGACGCATGGGTCTCTCCTTAGGCAGGACGACCAACTTGTGTACAGTTCTGGTAGTGCAAACCTTTTCCTACGCCAAACTGTAACTAAATGCGCTTTATACCAAGCAATTAGGGCCGCAACCCACAGACCAGTTGACCTCTGTTTTAGATGATGAACTGAATGTGTTTCGTGTGTTAAGATTCTATTTCATGACTGATCTCGTCGATAGTGGCTTAGGTAGAAGAATTTACTTAGTTTGTAAGATGGTTGCTACATCGTTTCATTTCCTGTTGACCCTGAAGACACACTTTCATGTTGCACATTTTGAGGTTGTCTCTTTACAGTCAATGTATTTTACTCACACACTGCCCTGACTTGTCCCTGTTTTGTTGTTTGTGAACAAATGTGAGGAAGACAACCCCAAGATGGTTGTAGATCCCAATTTTTTAATTTACATTTTGTTGGTTGCTGCTAGCAATTAATAACCACTGTTGTGTTCTTTTTGTTAAGTGTGGGTGCTGACGAAATAGCAGCTTAGCGCAATATACAAGCCAGTACCATCACAAAAACAGTCATTCAAAGAAACAACTGAGTAAATAAAGCAAACGTATGTTCACTTTAAATTTTGATTTATTCGAAACATTTGCAAATTCATTTCAAACAATTTCTAAAAAGCGTACATTAAAATTTTCTTCATGACAAGGCTACAATCAAGACTGACCCAATTTTTAAGGGCACTTCACATTGTTAGTCACATCAAAACCAGGGACTTGAGTTTTACTGGGTACGAGAAATTTACAAGCAAATGCCTTCTTCTTCGGTGGTTCAGTAACACAAAAGGACGTTTTAATGGGTCAGACCTTCTTTGGAGTAAATGCTCTTATCTTTGGAGGCCCTGTGACTATGAAGGCTGCCTTAATAGGACACACCTTCCGTTCAGTAAAGGCCCTTTTCTTCGGTGGGCCTGTAACGATAAAGGCTGTTTTGATCGGAAATGGTCCTGTTTTTAAGGGCATTACTTTCATAAGGCCAACACTAAGAGATGCTCTCAAACAACAATATTCTGCAAAGATAGAGGTGGTTGCCAAACATTCCTTATTGGAGGGCTCATCATGTATATCCAACTTCTCATTAGAGGGCTCATCAGGCCATTGTGCAGTACTTTCTGCTGAGTCTGGTGGTGGCTCAGATTCTCTTTCCAACTTCTCGTTATAGGGCTCATCAGGCCATTGTGCAGTACTTTCTACTGAGTCTGGTGGCGGCTCAGAATCTCTTTCCAACTTCTCATTATAGGGCTCATCAGGCCATTGTCCAGTACTTTCTACTGAGTCTGGTGGCGGCTCAGAAACTCTTTCCAACTTCTCGTTATAGGGCTCATCAGGCCATTGTGCAGTGCTTTCTACTGAGTCTGGTCGCGGCTCAGAATCTCTTTCCAAATTCTCGTTATAGGGCTCATCAGGCCATTGTGCAGTACTTTCTACTGAGTCTGGTGGCTGCTCAGAAACTCTTTCCAACTTCTCGTTATAGGGCTCATCAGGCCATTGTGCAGTACTTTCTACTGAGTCTGGTGGCGGCTCAGAATCTCTTTCCAACTTCTCGTTATAGGGCTCATCAGGCCATTGTGCAGTACTTTCTACTGAGTCTGGTGGCGGCTCAGAATCTCTTTCCAACTTCTCGTTATAGGGCTCATCAGGCCATTGTGCAGTACTTTCTACTGAGTCTGGTGGCGGCTCAGAATCTCTTTCCAACTTCTCGTTATAGGGCTCATCAGGCCATTGTGCAGTACTTTCTACTGAGTCTGGTGGCGGCTCAGAATCTCTTTCCAACTTCTTGTTATAGGGCTCATCAGGCCATTGTGCAGTACTTTCTACTGAGTCTGGTGGCGGCTCAGAATCTCTTTCCAACTTCTCGTTATAGGGCTCATCAGGCCATTGTGCAGTACTTTCTACTGAGTCTGGTGGCGGCTCAGAATCTCTTTCCAACTTCTCGTTATAGGGCTCATCAGGCCATTGTGCAGTACTTTCTACTGAGTCTGGTGGCGGCTCAGAATCTCTTTCCAACTTCTCGTTATAGGGCTCATCAGGCCATTGTGCAGTACTTTCTACTGAGACTGGTGGCGGCTCAGAATCTCTTTCCAACTTCTCGTTATAGGGCTCATCAGGCCATTGTGCAGTACTTTCTACTGAGTCTGGTGGCGGCTCAGAATCTCTTTCCAACTTCTCGTTATAGGGCTCATCAGGCCATTGTGCAGTACTTTCTACTGAGTCTGGTGGCGGCTCAGAATCTCTTTCCAACTTCTTGTTATAGGGCTCATCAGGCCATTGTGCAGTACTTTCTACTGAGTCTGGTGGCGGCTCAGAATCTCTTTCCAACTTCTCGTTATAGGGCTCATCAGGCCATTGTGCAGTACTTTCTACTGAGTCTGGTGGCGGCTCAGAATCTCTTTCCAACTTCTCGTTATAGGGCTCATCAGGCCATTGTGCAGTACTTTCTACTGAGTCTGGTGGCGGCTCAGAATCTCTTTCCAACTTCTTGTTATAGGGCTCATCAGGCCATTGTGCAGTACTTTCTACTGAGTCTGGTGGCGGCTCAGAATCTCTTTCCAACTTCTCGTTATAGGGCTCATCAGGCCATTGTGCAGTACTTTCTACTGAGTCTGGTGGCGGCTCAGAATCTCTTTCCAACTTCTCGTTATAGGGCTCATCAGGCCATTGTGCAGTACTTTCTACTGAGTCTGGTGGCGGCTCAGAATCTCTTTCCAACTTCTCGTTATAGGGCTCATCAGGCCATTGTGCAGTACTTTCTACTGAGACTGGTGGCGGCTCAGAATCTCTTTCCAACTTCTCGTTATAGGGCTCATCAGGCCATTGTGCAGTACTTTCTACTGAGTCTGGTGGCGGCTCAGAATCTCTTTCCAACTTCTCGTTATAGGGCTCATCAGGCCATTGTGCAGTACTTTCTACTGAGTCTGGTGGCGGCTCAGAATCTCTTTCCAACTTCTCGTTATAGGGCTCATCAGGCCATTGTGCAGTACTTTCTACTGAGTCTGGTGGCGGCTCAGAATCTCTTTCCAACTTCTCGTTATAGGGCTCATCAGGCCATTGTGCAGTACTTTCTACTGAGTCTGGTGGCGGCTCAGAATCTCTTTCCAACTTCTCGTTATAGGGCTCATCAGGCCATTGTGCAGTACTTTCTACTGAGTCAGGTGGTGGCTCAGCATAACTCTCTAATTGCTCACCCACTGGCTCGTCATGCCAGTCTGCAAGAGATGCCACTGAGGGTGCTGGTGGTCTAGCATCCATCTCTAACTGCATATCGGGGGGCTCAGATAGGGATTCGGCAGTAGTCGCGGGTTCTAATGCTGGAGGCACGGCAACTGTCTCGAGCTGATCTTTTTTCTCATCTAGTCTTCTTCTCTGAGCGGGATGGTGTTGGCGAGTCCACTCCTGTTGGCAGAATACAGAAAGCTCGGTAAGAGACATGGAACACAAAATCATATATGTGTATTCAATGTACATAACTAGAATAATTCTGTAACTATCAGTTTGTTGCTTTTAACTATGGTAGAAGGAGAACAATTTTAAAAATAATTGATGTCTGATTATTAATGTTCGTTTGGCGCAGCTGTAATATGCGGGACCTTTTTGTGTGTACTTATTTGCGTTTAATGTTTCAGTACGAATTTTTCAGTTGCGTGTGAGTTCAGGTAATAATGGAGATGACGGCAAACGCGATGCAAAATATAATTCCGATTTACGTGTATATTTAATACTGTTTATCCCAGCAGTTAAAGATGTGTCCACTTTTTATGTAATGGTCATGTATACGTACAAGTTACGGTTATGTGGGTAAGTTCAGTATATTAAATCTATTGACCCTCACAGCTCGCACTTGTTATGGGCCGATACCTGCTTGAATGGTTCACCGGCGTTGCATCTGATTTTGTGGTGTAACTAGCTCGGCATTTTTACGAGGGAAACGCTCATCGTCTTCTGGGACACCACCTAAATCTTCAGTGGCTACTTGGTAATACTGTGACTTTACAAATACCATCCGACACCATACTTGGGAGCCTTTCTACCAGCGGTAACGTTGTTTGTATCGATTGTGGTTGTTCTCGTGAAGCATATGAAATAACTTGGGAGGCACTTGCCCTCTGAAAAGTAGTGCACGCTATTCCAATGAAGTCCAACTATTACAAAGAAGAAGCTGCAGTGGTTTGTGACATACAGTAACGAGACCACCTATTGTTTGGTGGACCCAAACATATTCGAAGGTGACAGCGTGGATCCAATGTGCATTGACAGGATACCGGAAAAGGCAAACTCAAAGGGCGTTTCTCACTTGTAAACGGATATGCACGGAAGTAAATAGAACACAGAAACGACAGAGAAAAATTGCACTTGAAGTGAGTTTTGTAACTCCCTGAGAAAAGACATACTGGTTAGCGCCGCATTAAGTTAAAAGTTCTCGGAAGAGGGAAATTGTTTGTACTGGAAGCAGAGTAACCATCCGCTGAAAAGACTTCCACCACCAACTGTTAGTGATAAGCCTTGGTCTTCGTCAGACTATTCCACCACCAGCTCTAAGTAACAAACATAGGACTTTTAGAGAGGACTGTAAAGATGATAATGATTTACAATGTAAGGGCATTATTATGCTGTTATATCAGTCACTAACAGTTCATCAGGCAAAGCCAATAAACACTAACCGATAATCTAAAACTACTCTCCATCTTCCTCAACTAGTTCTCTTAAAATTTAACTACGTATTATTTGTGCAGGAGAAACCTGAAACATGGAAACCTCAAATTACTACATCTTTACCTAAGCAAGGATTAAATCATTACCCCGAAACAGAGCAAAACAGCTGTATAAACCACTAAGTGTGCAACAGGAATTCCACTATTAAACGCTGGGCAGAGTGAGCGAATGGGTGGAAAGAGTTTATTGAAGGCCTCTACGAGGGATACAAATGGATGTTGAGATGATAGACGCAGGGGTCCAGTAATGGCACTTATCAGAGTTTCGACGCACATACGGTCAAATAAATCTATAGACGTCGACTGCATATCTAAATTTCTAAAATCATGAGTGAAAGTGAAAACCAAACGACTTTTCAAGTTCGATTGAAGGATTTTATAGTCTACAAACTACACAAAATTCCGAAGGGTTATAAGAGCGAGAACTACCGAAAAATCGACTGACAAGTATAACACACTGAAGAATGGAAAAGAAAGCTTTGATTGAGGAAAGGTGCTGCGAATACATAGAAAGAAAGATCCCATATCACTTAGCTACAATATAGCAGGTCAGCAACTGGAAGCAGGTAATTCCATAAATTATCTGGGAGTACGCATTAGGAGTGATTTAAAATGGAGTGAACATATAAAGTTGATCGTCGGTAAAGCAGATGCTAGACTGAGAGTCATTGGAAGAATCCTAAGGAAATGCAATCCGAAAACAAAGGAAGTAGGTTACAGTAGGCTTGTTCGCCCACTGCTTGAATACTGCTCAGCAGTGTGGGATGCGTACCAGATAGGGTTGATAGAAGAGGTAGAGAAGATCCAATGGAGAGCAGCGTGCTTCGTTACAGGATCATTTAGCAATCGCGAAACCGTTACGGAGATGATAGATAAACACCGGTGGAAGATGCTGCAGGAGAGACGCTCAGTAGCTCGGTACGGGCTTTTGTTAAAGTTTCGAGAACATACCTTCACCGAGGGGTCAAGCAGTATATTGCTCCCTCCTACATATATCTCGCGAAGAGACCATGAGGATAAAATCAGAGAGATTAGAGCCCACACAGAGGCATACCGACAATTCTTCTTTCCACGAACAATACGAGACTGGAATAGAAGGGAGAACCGGTAGAGATACTCAAGGTACGCTCCGCCACACACCGTCAGGTGGCTTGCGGAGTATGGATGTTGATGTAGGTAAAGGCACCAGAGAGGCACCTCTGACGTCGCTCATTATTGTAGAAGCAAGACTGCAAAAAGAGTTCCACGATGTAAAATAGTGGAATATGTTTCAGTTTCTCAGTCTTTCGCCCATACTATTCAGTCTGCCCATCAGCGAAATGATGACGAAAGTAAATGAAAGGATCATGTGTGGGTTTAAATTCAGGATGGAAGGATGTCAGTGATAAGATTCAGTGGTGGCACTGCTGTCATCAGTAAAAGTGAAGGGAAATGTTACACTGGGCTGTTATATTGAATCAGAAACAGTGTTGCACAAAGTAGCAATTATACGAGAGACGGTTCCTGAATATAGTATGGCGGTATGCTTCATTTCTTCTTTTGGTGAGCTCAGTGGTAGAGCCATTTGAAAAGCTAACTACATTTCTTAACACTGTTTAGAATCTAGTCGCACAGATAAAGCAATCTTTGTTTGTAAGCTATGGCTAACCTCTAGAGGTGTGATTACTTCTATTTACTTCATTTTGTGAGAAGTTTCCATGGATGTGTTATGGGTGTGTTAATGAAGAAAGTATTTTTCGCTGCACTGGGTGATATAATTGATCAGTGATTGTCAGATCAGAGCAATTTCTGATCCTGTTATTGTGGGAGGCGTGTTTTTGAACAGTACTGCGTATTCAAGGATCACACAGGTAATGTGTTTGCTTTCAGCACGTTCAGCAGTGGATGTGACGTTTTTATGTACTCCGGTGAAAGTTTTTCATTTGGTGTTTTCAGCCAGAAGACCGTTTTGAGGCATCTGACCACAGTTATTTATACTCAACAGCTAGCTCCTTTATTTGTGTACGACTACTGCAAGCTACACCTATTTGAACCACCTCACCGTCGTGACGCTTTGGAATCAAAGTGACGATTGCTTGATACCACATGAAGTGTCCCGTTAAAAGATATCTCTTTTAGTAAGTTGTGCCATAAATCTCATTTCTGTCCAGTTCGTTTCAGTACCTCCTCAGCAATTATCGAATCTATCCAGTTGTGTAAGGCAGGTAAAAAATGAGCTGACAAAACATATCCCATGTTTCATTACTGCTTCGGGATGCAGAGTATTAGACATTTACGAGAGTCAGCTTAAGATAAGTGCTGTACGCCACTCACCAGATCATCACGTAAAAGCCCAGTGCACTCTCCAGCTGCCGCCTGCGAATGGAGATGTTCGACCCACTGCATCTGTACAAAAAGGAAAGAAAAAATTTTTGTAGTTAACGTATGTACCCACAGGAACACTACAGACTACATCTATAGCTGAAACCATTTAACACCAACATAAAATAGACTGGAAAGTGCTACAGAATCGATCCTGATGCCGAACCAATTAAATTTGAAGTGAGGAGGGCCCTAGTGTGATGACTGACTTTTCCAGTGCATA
Organism: Schistocerca gregaria; assembly: GCF_023897955.1. NCBI lineage: Eukaryota > Metazoa > Arthropoda > Insecta > Orthoptera > Acrididae > Schistocerca > Schistocerca gregaria. The sequence continues at coordinate 1,157,869,546 of NC_064920.1, read as the reverse complement.
CAGCTTATTGAGTATGAGTACTTCAAGGCTAGTAAATACAGATGTAGGAATAAATACTTGACATGATGGTAATTCACCGGCCATATCACATAGTTAAATAGAGAGCTGTGTAAAGTTAAAGAAAGCGGCCATCAGCAATAATCCAAAACTCAGTCGAAGTAAGTATCTTGGTGTTAGTGGGTACAGTGTCGCAATCTGCCACATAGCAACGAAAAAGTAGAGACAAGATCAATAGCGAAGAAAACAGGAAAAGCGACGCTTGGAAATAACCACATTCAGAACAAAGAATGGATAGCCTTATAGGTCAATATAGAAATTTGATTCCAGAACATCTTAAGGCAGAAAAAGACAGGTTTGAAGACAGCGGAAAGAGATCTTTATATTGTTGTTGTGGTCTTCAGTCCTGAGACTGGTTTGATGCAGCTCTATTCATTACTTCCTCATTAGTTATGTGATGTACCCATCTAATCTTCAGCATTCTTCTGTAGCACCACATTTCGAAAGCTTCTATTCTCTTCTTGTCCAAACTACATATTGTCCATATTTCACTTCCATACATGGCTACACTCCATACAAATACTTTCGAAACGACTTCCTGACCCTTAAATCTATACTCGGTGTTAACAAATTTCTCTTCTTCAGAAACGGTTTCCTTGCCATTGCCAGTCTACATTTTATATCCTCTCTACTTCGACCATCATCAGTTATTTTGCTCCTCAAATAGCAGAACTCCTTTACTACTTTAAGTGTCTAATTTTATTATCTTATTCCCTCAGTATCACCCGTTTTAATTCGACTACATTCCATTATCCTCGTGTTGCTTTTGTTGATGTTCATCTAAATTTTCGTAAGTGAGTGACGTCCGTTAGTGAGCACATGGTGTGTGTGTGTGTGTGTGTGTGTGTGTGTGTGTGTGTGTGTGCTACTGCTGTGTTGTACGTCGTCAGGAAACGGAGTGGTGCTCACCTTCGGAGCTTTGGTGACCTGCTCCAACTCGACCAGCCGTCGATGCCCCTGCATCGTCTTCCTTCGGCCGAAACAAGGACAGCACGCTGTCCAGTATCTCCTCCAACCCATCTGCAGCAGAGAAGAGCCTGTTCCACAAGCTGCCGAATGGTTTACGGTATAGTAATTGCTGCACTGTGCTGCACAGTAGAATCTTTCCTGTTGTCACCATACTGTGAAATAGATGGCGTGTTCAGCACCGCAAAAAACCAATTTGTGGCAACGTCGAGTAGTTCCAAAAGAAGGGAAAGTTTTCAGATAGAGAAATAGTTTTAGCAGTTGTTAAACGGCTCTGGTATTGTCACGTAGAAACCACAGTCAAGTTCTTAAGTTAGGTTGGTCAATGAAGTACTATATTTAGACTTGAAACACGTTAGTTACTGAAACTAGCTCACAGCCAGAACAGAACTGCCTTCCTGAACGAAGATTGCAGGTATAGACACTGACGGAGAAAAATCGCAACTTTAAAAAATAATTAACATAGAATATTGAAATTTAGGGAATATATTTGCTTAGGTCACATATTTAAGTGCTCAGTATTGCAAGATCTCAGGGTAAATTAAAGTGCAAGGTGGCCATCGCAAATGTGAAATTCTGATACATTAAATTAATAATCGGTGTAGCCGCCAGAGTGTTGATTGCAAGGATGCAAAGGTGCGTGCGTTGCGCTCTACAGGTGCCGGATGGCTGTTTGTTTGACAGAATTCGGTGCCTTTTTCACTTGTTCGGACAACACAGGGACAGTTAATGCTGGTTATAGATGACGTCCCATTGCGACGTAACGCTCTCTTTCGCACATCGACGGCGGTTCTGCAACATAAATCGTTCACCTACCTCGAAACTGCTGCAGATCCGCAAACGTAACTCCTGACTGCAGCTACTTAAGGTGGTAGGACGTCAAACGGGGCGACTTGGATCAGGAGAGGTATCACAGGACATTTTAATTTCTACTGTCTATACTTTTACAAATAAATTCATACAACTTTGTCAACATCACCAGGAAGGATTCAAGATTCACACTCGTTGCAGTGGAAGATCGAAAACATAACAAAATAAATTTTTTTACGTGTGAAATTTCATCATTCTTTCACTTACTAATGGCTGCATTTTTTGCTATAGGTACACTTTTCTTCATACGTTAGAGAGATTCTTCGATTAATTCTGCACAGCATACAAACCATGCATACAGGTGTATGAAACTCTAGAATTTATTTAATTTATGAAATAACGAATGAGCTGTTATATTTTAAACTTCATGTTTAGAAAAAAACACAAATTTTCTAGTTAATTACCTCAATTTTTACCACAGTTTTTAATAGATTTGTAAAATTATAGAGTTTCGTACACCTTTGAGTGTTTGCATGCTGTGGAAAATTCATCGAAGAATCTCTCTTACTTATGAAGAAAAGTGTACCTACAGCAACAAATGCTGCCATTAGTAAGAGAGAAAAAAGATGAACTTTTACGTGTAAAAAAATTCATTTTGTTATGTTTTCGAACTTCCACTGCTATGAGTGTTTATTCTGAATCTTTCCTGGTCATGCTGACAAAGTTTTATGAATTTATTTGTAAAAGTATAGACAGTGGAAATTAAAATGTCCTGTGACGCTTCTCCTCCTCCAAGTCGGCCCGTTTGACATCCTACCCCCCTTAAGAGATCTCAGGAAAGCAATGTTGAAGAAACTGAGATTTCGTAACTACACGTCGACGGCCGCTATAAGTAAAAAAAGCTGAATATAGTCTTGTGAACTCTAAAGAATAAATCGGAAACGGGTTGCTGTTAAAATTTCTAAGTTCAAAGGTCCTTTTAAACTTCCATTAAGATTTTTTTATTGACATTAAGCAAGATCATCAGCCCAATGTGTTCAAATCATTGAAGTTACTGTTCACAGTCCTCGCCACACTCAAACAGCCAGAACTTTTCCTATCCAATTCCGAAATCATTTACGAGAATAACACAGGCAATAAACTGCTATTTACTTTTGCACTCGACACTCAGTGGTTGTCTTTAAATAAAGTTTTAGCTCGTCATAAATACTCAGTAAAAAAAATTTACTTTGTACCGCCACACTTTTAGTTCAAAGTTTACACACGCGATTTTCTCCAGAACAAAATATCTCTCGACTCTTAAAATTTCACAAATATTTAATGGTAAACACCAGCTACATTTATCACTGTACCGAAACGCGGAAGTCACAATATCACTTCATTTTGCACATAGTGCGTTCGGACACTTTCAGCATGACCAGCTCCTTCGAAAATTAGTCCACCACTCCCTTCTTCTCTCTGCCTCTACAAGCACCTCTATCTCATACGTTAGGTGGCAAACCGTCTCCCTTCTTATTGGCTGTACAGAATTACGGCCAATCAGAGCTGACTTTCAGGGCTCGCGCCAAAATCTAGAGAGAACCAACCACTGCTCTCAGCTCATTGACGTCATTAAAATAAACAACTCAAAACTCCCTTGTTAAACAAATCAAATGAAATAAACTTTAAGCTGCACTTAACGTCCAGGAATTTAACTATATAATCGCGAACGTTCTGGCTGTCTCTTACATATTCAAACATGCTTGGACATCCGCCATCCACTAGCACGGAAACCACTGGTGGATTCGTTCCCACGATACAAAGCTGGAACACTTGCAAGTTCCTATAGAGAATTACAAACTGAAAATTTAATGTTGGCGAATGTCCCACATACACTCACACAAGTACTCTCTTTCACACCCGCCCTAAAACAAAACATAAATATCTACTTGAAATTCTTGAAGCTATTACTAGAGCAAACTTACGAAAGGTTTTCTAAAACGAGAACTTTCCAAATTTGAATCTAAGCACTGAAGGTGTAAATATCTTTTCAAATAGTCACAGTTAGTGATTTTGAAACATCCCCTTAGAAAAATTAGTGAATTACTATGCTGATAAACCTCTTACGTTATTTGATTTTTAAACAGCTGAGCAGAACTGAACGTACTCAGACACTTCTCTCTTTACTTATTCTCATCAACACTAAAATGTCACACAATATTTTTAGTGCAACGCAATCTGACTTTCAATAGTCCCTACAAAAGAATGGCCCTGACTAACATTAACCTATACCTTTCATGAATCACTTACCTCAAAAAATCTTCGTTACTCGAACTACTGCAATACAGCGAGCGCCAATGCTGCCAGCTAAATAAAAGATTCTAACTACTGAAGGCACTGACTACTGATGGGCATGGTTAACAAATGAAAGATTTTGATAGAGAACAAACAATGTATTTACCTTAATAATATTCAAAAGTCATCACACACACACACACACACACACACACACACACACACACACACACACACACACACACACATCATTTCATGAAACACAGTATTACAAATTTACTCTTTCCGGTGGAAACATATCCAGATCGTCCGCTCTCCCCCCACATCCATCACTGCTGGCGGCTCACATCCAACTGCCCAACACTACAATAGCGAATAATTCAACAATACAAACCAGCCACAGGCTGAACACAGCACAGTTAGTGTTTTCATACAGAGCGCTACGTGGCGTTACAAATACAAAAACCTAAATAGCGTACTAATAATTTAGTTTTTTAAATGTCGGATAATTACGTTTTTTTAATGACTTTTTTTTGTAACTTCCAAATTATGACCGTTATTGACTTCACATTTTGACAGATTGTTCCTTTACACAACAGAAGGCTATGTACCTAATATCAAGTTTGTCGGACTATTTCTAGACCAGTTATTAATTTTAATAGTTCCAGAGAATGTAACTACACTGTAAGCGCTCTCCGCCACTTTCAGACGCTGCAGTCACGCCTTATGGTCACGAAGCACGTCTGCAGGACACAGGTCGCACGTTGCAGATGGTATAAGATTCTGACTGCTTACGCTGGAGCCCACATACATTCATACAAGAAAGCTCTAACAGACAAATTGGAGACACAATAGGCCGAGAGAGTTGGTTCAAATGGCTCTGAGCACTATGGGACTCAACTGCTGTGGTCATTAGTCCCCTAGAACTTAGAACTACTTAAACCTAACTAACCTAAGGACATCACACACATCCATGCCCGAGGCAGGATTCGAACCTGCGACCGTAGCAGTCGCACGGGTCCGGACTGCGCCCCTAGAACCGCGAGACCACCGCGGCCGGCGCCGAGAGAGTGAGTGGGCACTGTATAGCATGTTGGGTTACAACAGCCGTAAGTGAGCGAGCAGCATCATGTTGGAAAACTCCCCCTGGGACACTGTTCACGAATGGCAGCGCAACAGGTCGAAACTACACATTGACGCACAAATTTTGCAGTAAGGGTGTATGGGATAACCACACGAGTGCTCCTGCTGTGACACGAAATTGCATTCCAAACCGTAGCTCCAGGTGTAGGTCCCGTGTGTCCAGCACGATGACTGGTTGGTCGCTTGCCCTCAACTGGCCTTCTCCTAATCAACACACGGCCATCACCGGCACAGAATCAGAACCGGCTAACACAATGAACACTCTCTTGACACCACTGAAGTCCCAAATGCCGGTGTAAGGGCTGTAAGACGTCGTGGTCTCCTGACCTTCATTGCTTACATATCCCGCCCTCACAATCATATTCTCCACATCAAGACGCTTCATTCAAACCCAAACTCGATAAGATAAAGTCAATGTTGTATGAATTCATGTAAATGATGCGCAAATAACAAGTGCGCACTGGGGTTGAGATACTCGAAGCTGGCATACACACGCACACATTCAAGACACAACAGTCACAAAAGCTTTTAGTTTGGGAGAGGCAAACACCGCACGTCAGGAGGCTGGTCCCTTCAGAGGTTTTCACAAGGGGCTACCTACATCAGCCGGTGGCCGCCCGTGAAGCGGACAGCGTTTGCCCGAGTGAAAGGAAGAACGACCCCGTGTTCGGATTAAAAGCAAATTCCGCTACACTGTGTGGGAGCGCCCAGCCTACGCATTCTTTACTGACATAGCACACAGTTTCAGAGGTTTTTCACAAGGAGACAGCAAACGCCAAACGCCGATGCTACAGATTTCCGGAATGGTCGTCTTAAACGAAACGACATTCTCCCGTTTTAGAAGAGCGATGATTGGCGGACGATATTCATGACGCCTTGAGCTGAAGGACTAATGGAAGAGACTGACACGTCTGGCGTGGAGAGGGGCCGTTCCGTTGCCGCTCTAGAAGAGAGAACACGTAACGAGAGCGTGCGCTCTCGTACGTGTACTGAAAAGAGCGAGGAACAAGTCTCTCCTCAGTACTTCACTGGGAGAGCACCTCTGTCGGGAGCGAATTGGAGTGTGACTCTATACTGAGTCCTTGCGATTAAGTGTAGTTCACTGTGTCGGCTGCCACACTTATTGTGCAGTGTGAACAGACAGAGTTATAGTTAAACGCCTGTGAGCGAATTTTTGAGTGGCATCGCGGTGGACTGGTTATCTGACCGGTGTACCACGCCAATAGTTAGACTAGGGGCGAATATGAGTCCTTGACCTCATCAAGGCGTAGGGAGAGTTTGATTGGTGAAGGTCAATCCAGATAGAACGAGAGTTATCTTATTTGTCAGCAGCGAGCGGCGCAGAGAGCAGACATTGCAGCTTACGGTATTGTGCGCTACAGCTCTTGCGAGCCCCATATTTCCTCCACAACAGTACACTTCACTGCATTTCACATGTGACTGCATCGACCGTACCTAGCAACATTATAACGGTTGATTATTCAAGTTGAGTAGGCGCGGCTCTCAGCCATTCTGCCAACTCAAAAACAATCTTAAACTTTGTATAGAAATTTCATTAGCGAATCCTATCCTTAAGAGGTAGCTTCACATTCCGAAAAGAAACCGGAAATGAGGATGTAAGCTGCAGTAAGTACTGGGAGATGAAGAAGCTTGCACAGGATAGAGTAGCATGGAGAGCTGCATCAAACGAGTCTCAGGACTGAAGACCACAACAACAACAACAATATTGACAGATTCAAGAAGGAGGTTGAGCTATGCACGAGGTTAGCTTCATTCGGGAAAGAAATAGTCTGTACCATATGTTCGTAGGGAATTTGTATAAGGCACTTTTATATGGTTAAGAGTAACATCATACAACATCCACCCACAGACGGGGATGAGCAATTATGTAATGAAACGATTTAAAGTTTTGGAACGACAATCGCTGATGCCAAAGAAGAGGTTTACCAGCTAGTTAACATAGGTATGTTTCCTAATTACAGTGTGTGGGGACCTTTACCATGTCCATGCATATTAACGCGGAAATATTTGAAATTGGAATTTGGGCTCGGAAGAAAGGAGGCACAGTCAATCTGTGATTCCTCTGAAACAAGAAATTGTAATGAATGTATGTATAAGAGAATATATAGCGTAAGAATCTCTTAAGTCAAATAAAATCCATCTCTTGAATGAGGTAAGTACTCAGGGAACAAGCTATACAGACCTACCGAGAGAAGATAAGCAGTTTCAAAGAACGAGTGTACACACATTGTACAAGGAAAAACGTCATGGCGTGGCGTAAAACTTGAATATGACATGTGGTACTTGTAATGAACAATGTACGTTTTCCATTGAGTAATTTTTTAGATATGTTTGATTATGAAATGCAGTAAGAGTCTACAATCAATATATATTATAAAAGTAAATGTACAACGGGCGTGACGCTAAAATTAATAAACCAGTCCCGGTACGATCAAGAGAGGTATTTGGTGTGGTAGCCCTGTATCCCCCATTCATGAAGAATGTTCCTGTTTTTACCCGAAGGGAATCCGTATGATCATATAAGGGCTATGAAGTTTCGCCCTCTAGAAATTTCTAGAACATTCCATAACATTCGAGAGTATTCGAGAGCATTCCACAACATTCCAGATTGTTTCTGTATGTTCCACAACGATCCGGAATGTTTTGGAATGTTCGGGAATAATCTGAACTATTCTGAAAAATTCCAGAATGTTTGGGAACATCCCGTAGCATCCCAGATCATTGTGGAATATTCCAGAACACTCTAGAATGTTGTTGAATTTTCTGGATCGTTGTGGACCATTCGAAGCCGTTTTCGTATGTTCCGGAATTCACCTCTGTTGGGGTTACCCATTGGTAGAGGTGTATAAAGCAGGATTCGTCGAGTGTTAGAACGTATATTCCTTACCAGTGATGAAGGGAGGAAGTAACAAAGTAGGGTAGTGAGTAAATAAAAACAAACAGTGAAGTGTGAGTAGTCAAAATATTACAGTGACTGAATATAAATCGAAAATAAAGTGTGGAAAGTTACTTGGTGAATTTGTAGATAAAAATGTGATTTTATTTATATTTTACACCACGTCCAAACGTAAAGAGAGGAGGAGATCTTTCCAGCTCTGAAGTAAATCAGCGAATTAAAAAAGAACAACCAAAAAACGAAGCAGACGAACAACGCGAAGCCGTCCGGGGTGGCCGAGCGGTTCTAGGCGCTACAGACTGGACCGCTTCGGTCGCAGGTTCGAATCCTGCCTCGGGCATGGATGTGTGTGATGTCCTTAGGTTATTTAGAATTAAGTAGTTCTAAGTTCTAGGCGACTGATGACCTCAGACGTTAAGTCCCACAGTGCTCAGAGCCATTTGAAGCATTTTTGAACAGCGCAAAGCACGTTTAATTTCCCAGCGTACGAGAAAGAGAACCGTGAGAAGCAGAGAAACAGAACAATAATGAATTGGACGAACTGATGGATCAAGAATTCTGACACGATTTTACAATAAAAGACTGCGAATTCAAGCCAGCCACTAAAATATCACCGAATGAGAAGCGCGGACGAGGATAAGTAAACAGTACAACTTAACAAAAAAAAAAAAATTCCGCTGCGACCCGACGAATTAATGTAACAAACACAAACAGGTCGTCATCGGAAAAATGGATAACATCTACAAATCTTGTAAAGGGAAAAAAATTCAGCAGAGGAACACCAGAATCTTGTTGCATGAACGGAAAAATTCCATTACCCCCACAAGAAGCACTTCCGCAGGAATTGTTAAATGACCGGAGAAACTCAAGGATCGGAACACTTTCTTCAAAATATCAGAGCGCAGTGCCTGCCTATTCTTTCGGTGTCACTTCCATCAGCATTAACCGAGATGAAATCGACTTCGTTTTTTCCATCCAAAGCCAAATCTATCACAACATGGGATCATTAATACCACTACGCTACGAAGACCATAAATATCTGTAAGTATATTTCATCGGGAATGGAGAAACAGAAATGTATCAGTGATGCACAAATATCAGTTGATTGTGCTGAGAAGCAGTCCGACATGTGCAGTGAATCTTATCCGAATACAATCAACTGATTCACATATTGAAAACAGCACTGGACCGAATGATTTCTGATGACTATGAAGTTATAATTCGAGCCGACAAAATACCACATAGAGAACACGACGGTCGTTTTAATGCATCTCAAGTAGATGAAGTGACCATCGTAATAGTGGACAATGAAAACACAAGCTCGACATAACTAAAGAATGAAGAAGGGAAAGAGACACACCGTTCATACAATGCCCTCCAACATTCAATAACGTTTCTGCTCAGGTAGCACGGATATTATTCTAATGTGAAACAAATCCAACCTGAAACAGTTGTAGGAACAAACAAACAAAAAAATTACTTCCAAGAGGTTCTATGCTTACCGCTTAATGACCAGAGACAATGAAACATAAATGACATTCTCAACACTTGCCGTTTACACCAATAATTCCTGATGTATATCTATACAAAAATAGAAGCTACAAATGGTTCAAATGGCTCTAAGCACTATGGGACTTAACATCTGAGGTCATCAGTCCCCTAGACTTCGAACTACTTAAACGTAACTAACCTAAGGACATCACACACATCGATGGCCAAGCAGGATTCGAACCTGTGACCGTAGCAGCAGCGCGGTTCCGGATTGAAGCGCCTAGAACCGCTCGGCCAACTGCGGCTGGCCAAAAATACACTTCTGGAAATTGAAATAAGAACACCGTGAATTCACTGTCCCAGGAAGGGGAAACTTTATTGACACATTCCTGGGGTCAGATACTTCACATGATCACACTGACAGAACCACAGGCAAATAGACACAGGCAACAGAGCATGCGCAATGTCGGCACTAGTACAGTGTATATCCACCTTTCGCAGAAATGCTGGTTGCTATTCTCCCATGGAGACGATCGTAGAGATGCTGGATGTAGTCCTGTGGAACGGCTTGCCATGCCATTTCCACCTGGCGCCTCAGTTGGACCAGCGTTCGTGCTGGACGTGCAGACCGCGTGAGACGACGCTTCAACCAGTCCCAAACATGCTCAATGGGGGACAGATCCGGAGATCTTGCTGGCCAGGGTAGTTGACTTACACCTTCTAGAGCACGTTGGGTGGCACTGGATACATGCGGAAGTGCATTGTCCTGTTGGAACAGCAAGTTCCCTTGCCGGTCTAGGAATGGTAGAACGATGGGTTCAATGACGGTTTGGATGTACCGTGCACTATTAAGTGTCGTCTCGACGACCATCATTGCCACCAAGGCAGAAGCGACTCTCATCGCTGAAGACGACACGTCTCCATTCGTCCCTCCATTCACGCCTGTCGCGACACCACTGGAGGCGGGCTGCACGTTGTTGGGGCGTGAGCGGAAGACGGCCTAACGGTGTGCGGGACCGTAGCCCAGCTTCATGGAAACGATTGCGAATGCTCCTCGCCGATACCCCAGGAACAACAGTGTCCCTAATTTGCTGGGAAGTGGCGGTGCGGTCCCCTACGGCACTGCGTAGGATCCTACGGTCTTGGCGTGCATCCGTGCGTCGCTGCAGTCCGGTCCCAGGCCGACGGGCACGTGCACCATCCGCCGACCACTGGCGACAACATCGATGTACTGTGGAGACCTCGCGCCCCACGTGTTGAGCAATTCGGCGGTACGTCCACCCGGCCTCCCGCATACCCACTATACGCCCTCGCCCAAAGTCCGTCAAATGCACATACGGTTCACGTCCACGCTGTCGCGGCATGCTACCAGTTTTAAAGACTGCGATGGAGCTCCGTATGCCACGGCAAACTGGCTGACACTGACGACGGCGGTGCAAAAATGCTGCGCAGCTAGCGCCATTCGACGGCCAACACCGCGGTTCCTGGTGTGTCCGCTGTCCCGTGGGTGTGATCATTGCTTGTACAGCCCTCTCGCAGTGTCCGGAGCAAGTATGGTGGGTCTGACACACCGGTGTCAATGTGTTCTTTTTTCCATTTCCAGGAGTGTAGATGCGGAACGGATACTTTACATAAGGCTGAATCACAAGAAACTATGCTCGGAAGAATACATCCACCTTCGTGACGCAACCATATATGACGGAATCATTGGCGGCATTGTAGCAATGGAAATCTTATCCTCGTCATAGATAGGGAGTGCGAGACACATGCACGAATACGCTCAAGATTCGATGACCTACATAAGAAAATATGGACGACCTGACCTGTTCACAACATTCACATGCAACTCGTTAAGCCAGAAATCAAAGAAAACTAGTATACAGATATGCCCGCCTGGTTAGCCATGTAATCTAACTGCTTTCCGGGCGGGAAGGCGTGCCGGTCCCTGGCACGAATCCGACCGCGTACACCATAACTAATCTACAACGCAAACATTGTGGTTACACTCGTCTGGTGTGAGACGTACCCGGGGGGAGGGGGGGGGGGAGGGGGAGGGGGCTGGGAGAGACGATAGTGGGTGTTCCATTGGGGTCCTAACCTCTCTGTAACCCTGGGTTCGGTGTGATGCGGTGGTGGGATGAATGGACTGCTGTTGCCTGTTGTGGGGTTGTGTACCACTATGGGCTACGGCGATGCACCCACACGACATTGCAGAAAAAAAATACCCAAAACGATACTGGGAAAAGGCACAAGCAGAAGTTGATGGCTATCCCAAATACAGAAGACGATCACCCAAAAATATGAATAAGAGGCAGTGACCAACTGGAAGTGTATGATCAATGTGTAGTAATATATAACATTGTTGTTGTTGTTGTTGTTGTCTTCAGTCCTGAGACTGGTTTGATGCAGCTCTCCATCCTACCCTATCCTGTGCAAGCTTCTTCATCTTCCAGTACTTACTGCAACCCACATCCTTCTGAATCTGCTTAGTGTATTCATCTCTTGGTCTCCCTCTACGATTTTTACCCTCCACGCTGCACTCCAATGCTGAATTTGTGATCCCCTGATGCCACAGAACATGTCCTACTAACCGGTCCCTTCGTTTTGTCAAGTTGTGCCACATACTTCTCCCCAATTCTATTCAATACTTCATCATTAGTTATGTGATGTACCCATCTAATCTTCAGCGATCTTCTGTAGCACCACATTTCGAAAGATTCTATTCTCTTCTTGCCTAAACTATTTATCGTTCATGTTTCACTTCCATACATTGCTACACTCCATACAAATACTTTCAGAAACGACTTCCTGACACTTAAATCGATACTCGATGTTAACAAATTTCTCTTTCTCAGATACGCTTTCCTTGCCATTGCCAGTCTACATTTTATATCTACTTTACTTCGACCATCATCAGTCATTTTGCTCCCCAAATAGCAAAACTCCTTTACTACTTTAAGTGTCTCATTTCCTAATCTTATTCCCTCAGCATCACCCGACATAATTTGAACACATTCCATTATCCTCGTTTTGCTTTTGTTGATGTCCATCTTATATCCTCCACTCAAGACACTGTCCATTCCGTTCAACTGCTCTTCCAGGTCCTTTGTTGTCTCTGATAGAATTTCAATGTCATCGGCGAACCTCAAAGTTTTTATTTCTTCTCCATGGATTTTAATACCTACTCAGAATTTTTCTTTTGTTTCCTTTACTGCTTGCTCAATATACAAATTGAATAACAGCGGGGTGAGGCTAAAACCTGTCTCACTCCCTTCCCAACCACTGCTTCCCTTTCATGCCCCTCGACTCTTATAACTGCCATCTGGTTTCTGTACAAATTGTAAATAGCCTTTCGCTCCCTGTATTTTACCCCTGACACCTTTAGAATTTGAAAGAGAGTATTACAGTCAACATTGTCAAAGGCTTTCTCTAAGTCTACAAATGCTAGAAACGTAGGTTTGCCTTTCCTTAATCTTTCTTCTAAGATAAGTCGTAAGGTCAGAATTGGCTCACGTGTTGCAACATTTCTACGGAATCCACCTGATCTTCCCCGAGATCGGCTTCTACCAGTTTTTCCATTCGTCTGTAAAGAATTCGCGTTAGTATTTGCAGCTGTGACTTATTAAACTGATAGTTCGGTAATTTTCTCATTTGTCAACACCTGATTTCTTTGGGATTGGAATTATTATATTCTTCTTGAAGTCTGAGGGTATTTCACCTGTCTCGTACATCTTGCTCACCAGATGGTAGAGTTTTGTCAGGACTGGCTCTCCCAAGGCCGTCAGTAGTTCTAATGAAATGTTGTCTACTCCTGGGGCCTTGTTTCGATTCAGATCTTTCTGTGCTCTGTCAAACTCTTCACGCAGTATCATATCTCCCATTCCATCTTCATCTACATCCTCTTCCATTTCCATAATATTGTCATCAACTATATCTGTTATACATTGAACTAAACCAGAAAAATATGTCAACGACGAAAACTAGGAATGCCAGTAGATCATCCAGGAATCATAAAAACTTGCGCATGAGGCCGAGTTCACAAAATGTGCCAAGTATGCATAAACTTAGAATTCTGCAGTTCAGTGAAATGCATTAAATATGTCTCTATGTGAACAAACGTATTGACATGGCGGTATTTCGATTAGGCAAAGACAAGGAACAACGAAACAGGAACGCAGAGATCCTTTGTACCAAATTGGTTGGTACACCAACAGTAACGAAGCAGGGTGGCGGTTGTTTGGTTTCCCGGCACACGAACGCGAACCAACTGGTCAACATGTAGTACTACATTCTGAGGCTTGACAGTGGGTTTACTTCGCAAAAGACACCACCAGAAAAATTGCAAGCGAACCACCTCAGAAGACAACATTACCAGCATTTTACCAACAGTGCCAAGCGGATCCATTCGGAGAAACATTACTGTATGTCGACGTCCCTATCTCTTATACATGGAGCTAAACAAGAAAAATATGTCAACGACGAAAACTAGGAATGCCAGTAGATCATCCAGGAATCATAAAAACTTGCGCACTATGCTGAGTACAAATCATACACCCGAACAACGTCGAATGTTTCCATCTCGGGATGTTGCTGCGTGAAGTGGTTTCACACACCTCAAGACTGTTGACGTTTATCCATCCCTGACGTACAGAGAAACATGCCAATTCTTAGGACTACTGGAAAACGATAACCACTTGCAATCTACCCTTCAAGATGCCTCACTCACAACCTCAGCGCAACAAATGAGAGACTTAGTCACCATAATTCTAACATGTAACCAATCAAATCCAATGCAGGTATGTAACTGCTGTCTGAAGAGTATATATGTTTATGTTAGCCGGGAACCTAGAAACGACGGAGAGGCTCCGTCTCCGCCGTGGCCCACAGCCCCACGACGACTACCGCAGTCCACTTCACCCCTGCGCCACCCCACACCGAAACCAGGGCTACTGTGCGGCTCGGTCCCCAGTAAACACCCCTCCCCCCCTTTCAAGGGAACGTCTCACACCAGACGAGTGTAACCCCTATGTTTTTGTGCTAATGGTGTTGTACGCGTACGTGGAGAACTTGTTTGCTCAGCAATCGCCGACATAGTGTAGCTGAGGCGGAATAAGGGGAACAAGCCCGCATTCGCCGAGGCAGACGGAAAATCTCCTTAAAAACCATCCACTGGTTCACTGCACCCCGACACAAGTCCGCCAGCGGATTTGTGCCGGGGACCAGGCGCTCCTTCCTACTCTGGAAAAGTGTATTAACTTCTCCCTAGCGTGTATGCAGCCACACTTATGAAAGGAGGAAGAGCTGCCATTTCCGCCAAACTCGTACCGCTCAATACAGCCGAAGAACAATTCCCAGCTTGCAAAATCTCAAGAGCCTCTGGACGGGGTGAAGTGAGTTAAAATTATCTTCTGTGACGAATGCCCAACGGCAAATAAAAAAAAAATCATTCAGAGCCATGGACAGAACATTAAAAGACTCGACAGAATACTTTGAAGTGATGGGAGGAGCTAAATTCATATCCTAAGGAGATTTTCGGCAAATACTTCCAGTTATCAGCAGCAGACGAGATCACTCCATGCTCAAAAACCGTCCCAAGAGACACACAAAACACGGAATCTAACGAATAATATGAGAGCTGAGCTATCGAAAGACGAAACACCAACAGATTTTTCTCAACTTTTAGAAACAGTAAAGGCACATATCATACTGACAACTGGCTTCATTCTGGTACATAGACACTGCTGGAAACGAACAAATCGACGAAATTTATTCGAATCTGAAAGGGTAATTTTGGCAACTGAAAATAATTTTATGGACTATATCAACTTTAATATTCATATGAAAATTTTAGGTAAACAGAGAAAATACAAATGGACCGACACGATGGTAAACGTTTAAGGAAGTGTGAACTTCCCTAGAGGATTTCCAAACTTTTTGCAAGTACCAGGAATCCCATTACACTGCCTTCGACTTAAAATTGGATCTCCGATGATACTCCTCGTAAATCTCAACACGCCAAAACCGTCTTCATGAAACAAGGATTAACGTCAAACAGCTATCGAACAACATCATAGAAACCGAACTTACGACCGGAACGTACAAAGGACACACACTATTTATCCCCAGAATACCACTGATCTCTACTGAACCACCATTCCAATTTCAAAGACAAGCAATTTCCAATCAAAGTAGCCTACCGATCTGCAATTATCAAAGGGCATGGACAAACTTTAAACAATGCGGCATCAACCGCAAACACTCCTGCTTCTCTCACGGTCAACTTTACATATCTTGCCCTCGAGTAGGAAATTCGAAAAATTTTTACACATATACCCTGGATAACAAAATGAAAAATGTTGTTTACAAACAGGTACTGTAAATATTGAGAATATGTTTCCGATACAGATTTTTTCTTCTTATGCTTTAACTAGTATTGTACATACTATATGTTTTAAATAATTTTTTTACCTATTATACTTTAAAGTTTATCCTATTATTCCAACTACTACACAATCTCATATCAGCTCTATGAGCGAAGAAGGGCACTCCAGCTAGTCAGATGCATAAATAAAATGCATGTTGAGTAAACAGAATAGATAAGCATGAATAGGTAATCACGACATTGTTTTTATCTTGGGTGTGGTGATATGTAGGGCAACAATGCGTTTTCTACATATACCCTGGCCCGCTATTAATATTTTTGCCAGCTTAAGATGATCGTGGCAGCTAATACATGTTATGTAGTGTAGAAACAAAGGAGCAGGTACTGTGCACCCCGGTCTGTCTTTGTGCAGAAGACATTCAAGCGGCAACAACGAGAGCAGCGGCGATTAGCCAGGGGATGAGCGCCACTCATTTGCAGCACAAGGATACGGATGTGTTTTGACACCCGAGTTGGCGGTGTCGTGGACGGCTTGAAGTAAGAGGGACACCGACAGTGTCAACGGGGACCCGAAACAGTTGAATCACTTTTTGATGTATGAAGACAGAACTTTAACGTACGCCCTGAGGATCACACAAATAATATTGTGATGAAGGTTCGGAATATTTCGAGTTGTAATTAAGGAGATCTGTCGTTGTGTGAGAGAGACAGAATATAAAATACTGAGTAGTCCATTCCATTCAACTACTCTTCCAAGCCCTTTGCTGACAGACTTATAATGTCCTCGGTGAACCTCAAAGTTTTTATTTCTTCTCCATGGATTTTGATGCCTACTCCGAATTTTTCATTTGTTTTCTTTAATGCTTGCTCAATATACAGATTGAATAACAACATAACAATAGTAATAGCACAAGAAGCCATGACGAAAACCCTATTCATTAACAAGTTTTCGTGACATATAATACATCCAACACAAACACTAATTGTAACAAAGGGGACTTAACAAATGCTAGTAAGGGTACAGTTCAAAATAACTATCCAATTGTAATAATGGAAAACGCAGTCATTGTGGACCACGAGCCAATATCTTGGGTGTGTGATCAGTACTCGGCCTATACACAAGTACATTTGTTTGCTTGTAATCACATAACACCGACGAGAGTGTTATGAATTAAAGAGACACAACGCTGGTGCAATACTCTGCAATATTGTAGAATATTACACATGTTATGTGCGTTTCATTTATAGTGCAAAACATTTCCTCAACGAGAGAGTTGTAGCGAAAAGAAGATAAGGAAATACAGTAAGTTACATTGAAGCCTATAGTGAGTGGCGAAATAAGATACAGAAAAGTAGAAATTTATATCGACTCAGCTAGCGACATTGGCCTGATCTCAGAAGAATTAGTGACTGCTTATGAAAAGATGGAAATGTTTCTAGTTTACCACAGGTGTATGCATAGAAGGAGTTACTGGTATTAGAGGTAAATTAAAGAGGAAAACAGAACAACTATAAAAGTAGGAATATTCTGTTCTTTAGAGGCGTTTCTTGTAATGGCTAATATAATTATGCAAATACTATTAGGTGTAACCTAGTAACTTATGTAAATGGTGATTTAGGGAATTTGTACGTCATCCGTAAAACATTCGTAAAGTGTAAATTAGATAATTATAGTAATTCAGTACCTTTAAAACTAGTCCGCCAGTAAGCGACGAAAACCAGTTATTACCAATAAACAAACTGCCTTTAATTAGTTGCATAGACGGAACACACCGACACGAACTACAGCAACTATAGAAAGACGTAAAACAGAAAAAAAGTGACGACTAATTATTAATTGAGGTATGTTTAGTGGCTAGTGCCGAAACATTACACGAAGGTAGTACAAAAGCTTTATATCAACTGTCTCGTGGTAATACACAAAAAAAAAGCATATGAATCTGGGCTGTTGATAGATATACAGTAGAAATATTTACAGCGGATTCCATGTACTCATGAAGGAGTTACTTCGATTAAACCAGGCGTTGTAGGTGACTGCATATGTAGATTTAATATCAAAAGCAAAGAACCATTTTTTTGGAAATCTTACTAATACCAATAGGATTGGAAGCAGGGGTATAAGAATAAATCAACAATATGATAGACAAATAAGTAACACAACTTAGTTGAAGTGTTTGTAATAACCAATTACTATTGGTTAAGAAAGCTAAAGGCGAAGATCTACTCGTGTTGGACAAACGAAATTTAACACACACAGAAATACAAGGTGATAGACCTATAAGTATCGATGAGATACTGGCAAAGTTCGAACAAGGAAAATACTTTATTTCGATGGATTTGAAGATTAAATGAAGATTCTAAGCTGTATACAGCAGTTTTAGATTAGATACTTCCGTTTCAGTATTTATTAGAGCACTTGATCAAGCTCTGGAAGGAGAACTCTTACGAGAACTTTTAAATTATGTACACCATATTTTATTAGTATCCGACACTTTATTACTTAAGGCGTTACAAAAACTCCATGAAAAAGGAATAACTGTTAAATTGGCAAAGTCACATTTTCGTCGACAAGAATAAAGGTTTCTAGGACACCTAGTGGGAGTAAATGTTCTAGGGGTAGCGTCTTTGATTCATAATCAAAACGTTTTCGGTCCCGGGTTCGATCCACGCCACTGCCTAAATTTTGATAAATAATCAGCATTGGCGGCCGAAGACTTCCGGCATAAGAAGTCAGCCTCATTCTGTCAACGACCTTTACAAAGAGGGCGGAGGAGCGGTTAGATGTTCAGGGCACTCTCTTGTCCTAGGGGTGGGAAATTGCCCCTAAAGGCGGAAGAATCAGCAATGATCATAGACATGAGGATGCAGAAGGCAATGGAAACCAATGCATTAAACACACGTAACGTGTATCCACAGGACACGTGGCCTGTAGTTGAAGAAGTGTCATGATTATCTCTACATTGGCAAAAGATTCCGGAATAGTCCCCCATTCGGATCTCCGGGACGGGACTGCCAAGGGGGAGGTTACCATGAGAAAAAGATTGAATAACCAACGAAAGGATAACGTTCTACGAGTCGGGGCGTGGAATGTCAGAAGCTTGAATGTGGTAGGGAAGCTAGAAAATTTGAAAAGGGAAATGCAAAGGCTCAATCTAGATATAGTAGGGGTCAGTGAAGTAAACTGGAAGGAAGACAAGGATTTCTGGTCAGATGAGAATCGGGTAATATCAACAGCAGCAGAAGATGGTATAACAGGTGTAGGATTCGTTATGAATAGGAAGGTGGGGCAGAGGGTCTGTTACTGTGAACAGTTCAGTGACCGGGTTGTTCTAATCAGAATCGACAGCACACCAACACCGACAACGACAGTTCAGGTATACATGCCGACGTCGCAAGCGGAAGATGAACAGATAGAGAAAGTGTATGAGGATATTGAAAGGGTAATGCAGTATGTGAAGGGGGACGAAAATCTAATAGTCATGGGTGACTGGAATGGAGTTGTAGGGGAAGGAGTAGAAGAAAACGTTACAGGAGAATATGGGCTTGGGACAGGGAATGAAAGAGGAGAAAGACTAATTGAGTTCTGTAACAAATTTCAGCTAGTAATAGCGAATACCCTGTTCAAGAATCACAAGAGGAGGAGGTATACTTGGAAAAGGCCGGGAGATACGGGAAGATTTCAATTAGTTTACATCATGGTCAGACAGAGATTCCGAAGTCAGATACTGGATTGTAAGGCGTACGCAGGAGCAGATATAGACTCAGATCACAATATAGTAGTGATGAAGAGTAGGCTGAAGTTCAAGACATTAGTCAGGAAGAATCAATACGCAAAGAAGTGGGATACGGAAGTTCCAAGGAATGACGGAATACATTTGAAGTTCTCTAACGCTATAGATACAGCAATAAGGAATAGCGCAGTAGGCAGCACAGTTGAAGAAGAATGGACATCTCTAAAAAGGGCCATCACAGAAGTTGGGAAGGAAAACATAGGTACAAAGAAGGTAGCTGCGAAGAAACCATGGGTAACAGAAGAAATACTTCAGTTGATTGATGAAAGGAGGATGTACAAACATTTTCCGGGAAAATCAGGAATACGGAAATACAAGTCGCTGAGGAATGAAATAAATAGGAAGTGCAGGGAAGCTAAGACGCAATGGCTGCAGGAAAAATGTGAAGACATTGAAAAAGATATGATTGTCGGAAGGACAGACTCAGCATACAGGAAAGTCAAAACAATCTTTGGTGACATTAAAAGCAACGGTGTTAACATTAATAGTGCAACGGGAATTCCACTGTTAAATGCAGAGGAAAGAGCAGATAGGTGGAAAGAATACATTGAAAGCCTCTACGAGGGTGAAGATTTGTCTGATGTGATAGAAGAAGAAACAGGAGTCGATTTATAAGAGATTGGGGATCCAGTATTAGAATCGGAATTTAAAAGAGCTTTGGAGGACTTACGGTCAAATAAGGCAGAAGGGATAGATAACATTCCACCAGAATTTCTAAAATCATTAGGGGAAGTGGCAACAAAACGACTATTCACGTTGGTGTGTAGAATATATGAGTCTGGCGACATACCATCTGACTTTCGGAAAAGCATCATCCACACAATTCCGAAGACGGCAACAGCTGACAAGTCTGAGAATTATCGCACAATAAGCTTAACAGCTCATGCATCGAAGCTGCTTACAAGAATAATATACAGAAGAATGGAAAAGAAAATTGATAATGCGCTATATGACGATCAGTTTGGCTTAAGGAAAAATAAAGGCACGAGAGAGGCAATTCTGACGTTACGGCTAATAATGGAAGAAAGGCTCAAGAAAAATTATGACACGTTCATAGGATTTGTCGACCTGGAAAAAGGGTTCGACAATATAAAATGGTGCAAGCTGTTCGAGATTCTGAAAAAAGTAAGGGTAAGATATAGGGAGAGACGGGTCATATACAATATGTACAACA
Source organism: Schistocerca gregaria (assembly GCF_023897955.1). Lineage (NCBI taxonomy): Eukaryota > Metazoa > Arthropoda > Insecta > Orthoptera > Acrididae > Schistocerca > Schistocerca gregaria. The sequence continues at coordinate 1,157,848,541 of NC_064920.1, read as the reverse complement.
ACCAAGAGGGAATAACAAGAGTGGACGATCAAGAACGAAGTTCTCGTATTAAGAAGGGTGTAAGACAAGGATGTAGCCTTTAACCCCTACTCTTCAGTCTGTACATCGAGGAAGCAATGATGGAAATAAAAGAAAGGTTCAGGTGTGGAATTAAAATACAAGGTGAAAGGATATCAATGATACGATTCGCTGATGACATTGCTATTCAGAGTGAAAGTGAAGAAGAATTAAATGATCTGCTGAACGGAATGAACAGTCTAATGAGTACACAGAATGGTTTGAGAGTAAATCGGAGAAAGACGAAGGTAACGAGAAGTAGTAGAAATGAGAACAGCGAGAAACTTAACATCAGGATTGATGGTCACGAAGTCAATGAAGTTAAGGAATTCTGCTACCTAGGCAGTAAAATAACCAATGACGGACGGAGCAAGGAGGACATCAAAAACAGACTCGCTATGGCAAAAAAGGCATTTCTGGCCATATCAAATACCGGCCTTAATTTGAGGAAGAAATTTCTGAGGATGTACGTCTGGAGTACAGCATTGTATGGTAGTGAAACATGGGCTGTGGGAAAACCGGAACAGAAGAGAATCGAAGCATTTGAGATGTGCTGCTATAGACAAATGTTGAAAATTAGGTGGACTGATAAGGCAAGGAATGAGGAGGTTCTACGCAGAATCGGAGAGGAAAGGAATATGTGGAAAACACTGATAAGGAGGAGGGACAGGGTGATAGGACATCTGCTAAGACATGAGGGAATGACTTCCATGGTACTGGAGGGAGCTGTAGAGGGCAAAAACTGTAGAGGAAGACAGAGATTGGAGTACGTCAAGCAAATAATTGAGGACGTATGTTGCAAGTGCTACTCTGAGATGAAGAGGTTAGCACAGGAAAGGAATTCGTGGCGGGCCGCATCAAACCAGTCAAAAAAGATGAGGATGGAACGATGACTACTTTAAAAGTGAATTATTACCGTCATTAACACAATGTCTATAACACTTGTGGTAAAAACATTATTTTGGAGAGAAAATGCAAACACACAATATTGGAAGCTATGTATTCCGCATTGTGCGGAGACCAAGTTGGAATGATTCGTACAGAAAAGCTATGGTCACTTTGGTATTCGCAAGTGTATAAAATATATAAAAACGTTTTACTGTTTTATGGGGTTTTGTCAAGTCAATTTTGTCAAGAAGCTTGGGAGGGTCACAGTGGCATTAATTATGCAATGCATCGTATTTTGTCGAAGGGTTTACATGACTTAAACGCATCAGAGTTTCACAGCCCTTTACCAATGGGTAGGGGAGGTGTAACATCTATTTAGTTACTTATAGAACGTTATCAAAATACGTCACACTGTACCTCATTAAGCATACAAACACGGATGCAGTGATTAATTATATGCGCAGTTCCTTCGCAGACGTTGGGAAATCAAAAGGACTCTTAACTGACGACGGTCACGCTTTACAAGTCGTAATTTTAAGGACATGATAACTTTGGAAGGCGTACGTCAAATAACTACATGGAAGTATAGCTTGAAATAGAATCCATGTGAACGTATTATGAAGGAAATTGGAAGATTGAATAGAAGGTATTGCTCCACCAAACATATCACTTGGGCACAAATGATATAGGAATGTAAGGTAATATTAAATTTGTCAGATCTGTCTACAGGTTTATCCCCAGCAGAAGTAATGAAGTGTAAATTTAGTGGTGAAACGTAGCTTAAATTATTTAAATGGCAAAACAACAGTACGGTGGTGGGAGAAAATTTAAAGGACGTAGTAAGGAATCATTTACAGCAAACAGTTGAAGGACTGCATAACAAATTTAATGAGAATGCAAAATCACCAACATTTAATAACAATGGCTTAGTATTAGTGATAGATACACACGACAGTTCTAACTTAAATTTTTTCCTCATTACAGTGGACCATACAAAATCTAAGCATACCACATCCAAAAGCTGTTTTCTTGGTGGATCCCAAAAGTTGTCAAGAAAAAGATATATACAACGTAGATAAGAAAAATATTTATAAACCACCGCTATTTTAAAAGTGGAGACAGTAAAGAGAACACAATCCGAAGTTATTTCTATTATGCAATATAATTAACACACCATGAAATACTATTATCAACTGCTGTTAAATCCACGTCAAGTATAATATGGCTGATGTTGGGCTACGTCGTCTTTAACAAATCATAGGGGTACACTTAATCTAAAGATTAGTTTCCATACTAATAAATAATATTTATTACATGCGTCAAATACATTGCAAACAAATGACGAGACAGAGGTTATTTTGGAAGTAAATGTACGCATATGGTGGAAGAAAGAGGATGGTAGACGAGACTTGAGACAAGAAGTTGAGAACTGCGGTTTAGGAAGCGTTTTTGGTTTCTCTTTTAACACATTGTGTCAGATCATCCTTTTCTGGTATACAAAAGGCATTTATCGAAGTCAGTTTTCGGAGTCTGTGAGGTGAAGCCGAAACAACCCTTTCTATTAGGAATGTTATCACTCTATGCGGAGTCCTTTTTTGAAATGAGGGGTGGAATAGGAATGTGTCTTTGGAGTCCGTCTTCTAATCTTCTTATATTTCAACAAATCCACACCTTGTTTTCCTTTCTTCTTCTTTAAAGGTCCACTTTGCTTTGCCTCTTCTAATAAGCAATACCATTATGGAACCCTTCACCCTGTTTTCAAAGGATTGGTGGGATAACTCAGCTCGCGTGTGACATAAGAAGTTGACAGCTACGACAAGTAATTTAAGTGTCAAGAGGTTTAGCCGCTAAAAAAATTTTCGGAGTAGTAGGCAGGTGTGAAGCGGAATATGCAACGAAGATGACGCGCTAAACACATGGTGACTGAAGCGTCCTTTGTTTGAATAGCAGATACGCGGACCCAAGAACATACATTAGTTACGAAAACAAAGTAACCTTGTCTGACATGTAGAAAAGAATGATTTCGTTAATGAAGATAAAAAATGAAAGATGTGAGCCATGGTAGGTAATACGAAGGTAAATTTAAGGCTTCTACTGATAATGAAATAGGTAGGACGTTGCACTGTTGTATAAAATGTTATAAGTATGTGGATTTGTTCTGAATCAAATGAGTTACTTAGAGCATAAGAAAGTGTAAGGTATTTAATGAGGAACAGTATTAGTTGACATTGGACAAATTGGGGGAAAAAACTGTGGAGGCGTTATGCAATTGGTTTAAAATAAAATGGGAAGTGTACTCCCGTTAGTACAAACAACAAATAAAAGGTCGGATAGACAGGTCCATCAAAAAAAAAAAAAAATAAATAAATAAAAAACTACGCCGTTTATCAGGTACATTTGGGTAAAAATGGTCTGTACATTAGATTGGTAGGGATTTTGTATGAGACACTTTGATATCATTAATAGTAAGGTTGTATATTATGCACCTACGGAAAGCGATCAGTAGTTCCGCGATGAAATGATTTGGAATGACAACTGATGATGCCAAAGAAGAGGTTTTCTAGCCAGTTAAGATACAGTTTATGGAAACCATCTACATCTCCACGCATATTAACGTAGAAATATTTGAAATTTGAATGTGTACTCGTGACAAATAAGGTCCAGTCAATCTATGATATCTCTGAAACAGGAAATTGTAATGAAAGAATGTACGAGAGTATATACAAAGTAAGAATCACATAACTTAAAGCAAATCGATAAAGTATTACGAGAACAAATTGTACCCAATTACCGAGAGAAGTTAAGTAACTTTTATACTCAGTGTACAAGAGAAACTGATCATGATACGGTGTAAGACTCATATATGACGTCTGATACTTATAATGAAGAATGTATGTTTCTTTCGAATTTGTTTTTGGATAAAGTTTATTATGCGATAAAGTAAGTCAATATTGAGACGTGTAAATAAAACACACGTTGAGTAAACAAAACAGTAAATTTTTAACAAGCTAGGAAACCCCATTTTAGCCACCCTCAGTTGTCACTCAAAACTTTAAATCGCATCATTGCATACCTGCTGATCCCTTTCCGTGGGTACAATAGTCAATTTGGGACGACTTCTTTATTCTGAGTGCGGATATAGGTAGGGTATCAAGGCGTTTTATAAAATACGCTTCTCCCCTATTAATATTAGTACCAGCTAAAGATGATCGTTGTAGTTGATATATGAAAAGCAGTGTCGAACAAAAGAAGCAGATACCCTGCGCTCCAGTCTGTGTTTGTACAGACGGTACGTGAACAGTTCGAGCGAAAGTAGCGGAGTGCGTCATGGGATGAGTGTCACTCATTTGCTGCACGAGGATATGCTTTGATACTCCGAGTTCATAGTGTCAAGAAAGTCTTGGAGTAAAAGGGCCACCGACAGTGTCAACGTGTACGCAAAACAAATGAATCATTTTCTGATGTAAAAAGATGGAACTTTAATATATACCTGCGGATCACACGTGTGATATTTTGTTGAAGTTTTAGTCTATTGCCGGCCGCGGTGGTCGTGCAGTTCTAGAATCTTCAGTCCGGAACCGCATGACTGCAATGGTCGCAGATTCGAATCCTGCCTCGGGCATGGTTGTGTGTGGTATACTTAGGATAGTTAGGTTTAAGTAGTTCTAAGTTCTAGAGGACTGATGACCTCAGATGTTGAGTCCCATAGTGCTCAAAGCCAGTTGAACCATATTTTTAATCTATTGCGAGTTGAAATTAAGGGATTCTGTCTTTATAAGAGAGAAATAATTTAAAATACAGAGATGTGAAACTTACGAGTCCGAAATTTATTTCGTTGCTAAAAGTAACGTCGCGATTTCATATTTCACCATCACTTTGCATAGGATCGAAGTACAGAAGCTGGAAGGGTTCGTTCACAGTGGTGGGAGACAGAAGCTCGACGACAACAACAGTTCGTAAAGGCGATCATACATCAACAAAAATAGTATAAGGGTGAGTGGCACGTCAGACACGGCGAAATGTACCAAGCGCAAGCAGCAGCTGAAATACGCTACTACTTGGACTCACCAAATGAGAGTCGCTCTCCAGTACGAATTAGCACACATACGGGGTGGGACATTGTTCGTGACCGGGCCACATATCTCACGAAATAAGCGTCACACGAAAAAACTACAAGAACGAAACTTGTCTAGCTTGAAAGGGGAAACCAGATGGCGCTATGGTTGGTCCGCTAAATGGCGCTGCCATAGGTCAAACGGATATTAACTTCGTTTTTGTTTTTAATAGGAACCCCCATTTTTATTATATCTTCGTTTAGTACCAAAAGAAATGTGAGGTTGGTGGAGATCACATTGAGTATTTATTGCATTAACGTGGTATTTACAGGTAATGACGCTGTAACAGAATGCGTTCTCAGAAATAATAAGTTCTCAAAGGTATATGTATCACATTGGAACAACCGTAATAAAATGTTCAAACGTACCTACGTTCTGTATTTTAATTAAAAACAACCTACTTCTTACCAGCTGTTCGTCTAAAATTGAGAGCCATGTGTTTGTGACTATTACAGCGCCATCTATCACAAAGCGAAAAAGGTGGTCCAACCAAAACATTCGTATTTCTTTACGTACTACAAGAGTATTTAATAAAAACTGGGGGTTCCTATAAAAAAAAAAGTTTGACCTTTGGCAACGCCATCTAGCAAGCCAACCATAGCGCCATCTGGTTTCCCTCTTCAAGCTAGACGACTTTCGTCCATTGTAGTTTTTTGTAGTTTTTTCGTTTGTGCTTATTTCTTGAGATATTTGGCCTCGTCACTATCAATGGACCACCCTCTATATGTTTTCGAAAACACAATTTTCCCCTGTGTTCTAATTCCTTTTGTTATATACATCGAAAATGGTTCAAATGGCTCTGAGCACTACGGGACTTAACATGTATGGTCATCAGTCCCCTAGAACTACTTAAACCTAACTAACCTAAGGACAACACACAACACCCAGCCATCACGAGGCAGAGAAAATCCCTAACCCCGCCGGGAATCGAACCAGGGAACCCGTGCGCTGGAACGGAGAACGCTATCGCACTACCACGAGATGCGGGCATATACATCGACTTTCGCGGAATGTGTAATCAGTGTTTCCGACCGTTACTAGGACAATCAAAGATAAGTGTAGCCTGGGAACGCTTTGGAACCAATAATGTCACTTATTGCGTCACTGCTCAAACCCACTGGTTCGAAGAGAACGCTGAGGTTGACCTGCTAATTCAGTATACAACCCTGAAGCAATGGGTCAGAGGGTGATTGATGGCATAGTTATACAACGAAACTAACTATAGATCATACTTACAGCGATAGTCTTCGTCAGCAAGCTACTTTGACACCGAAAACGATCCGTAAGCGTTCACGAGCTGTCTCAGACTGTTGCTACACAACGATTATGAGTGCGACCAGCCACTGCTTATTGTTGAGAGCATCACTCATCATCGCTTGTTAACAGTGAAGGCGGTACTTCTCCATCGCATGACATGGACTTTTTAATCCAGACATTATCGTCTGTGACTAAGCATCGCCGGAAGTGGTTGTGGTGTAGATAAAACAGGAATACATATCAAGCATTTCCCTCAACCTTTATATTTTTAATCTGGCATTGTAACTACTTACGGTAAGTGACATGAATATCATGTATGCGATCATACTGCTAATGGTGTTAGGGTTGAGAGCACTATCTTTCGATACCAAAGGCGTTTTTTTGACATTCATGAAGGATAATATAATAAAGTATTGCCGAAAACTAGTTTACCATTATTAGACAATTTGAAGAAGTGACTGATACCGAAAAATATGCTTAGTATAGGGAAACAGACTTAAGGTATCTACGTGTTTGACACTTTCGTCGAACTTCAGCTTAAGCTCATGCGCAACCCCCTCTCCCCCCCCCCCCCCCCACACACACATACAAAATCACTTTTTTTGCACATGAATCACATTCTGGAGGACGAAAGTTAAAAACCGCGACCGGGCAAGCAGATTTAGGGTTTCCGTGATTTCCCTAAATCACTCCTGCAGATGCAAGGATGGCTCCTGTGAAAGGCCGTGTCCGTTTTCCTTGTCCCATCCACGACACAATCCGAGCTTGTGCTCAATTTCTAACGACCTAGATGACGGCGATTCGTTATATCGAATCTCCCGTCTGATTCACGCTTTCTGTAGTTAGTAAATTAAGTATCAATTGTAGACAGATATTTTATAGTGTAATATACTGTACTGCCGGACCGAGCTAGTTAATCTCTAGATAGAAGTTAGAAAAATAGATATATAAGGGAATGAAATAAATGAAGGAATATCAGAAAATCATTACCATGTTCACAGGAAAGCCGACTGAACGGAGAAATGGTGATTTTAAAAATTTAACGTGGGGCTACATCATAGTGTTGCACTTCCTGCATCCTACATGTATCCTTCATTCATCCATGTGTGTCATACGTGATTTTGAGACGTAACTTCCACTCATGAGTGAGAAATCAGGTACGTATAAAGCGGACAGGAATCCGTGACCAACGTCAATTGTGGAAGACCTTCCATCCGACATATTGAAATACTCCTCCGCCTTCAGCGTTCAGCATTTGACGCACGGACTGATCGGCATAGTGGACAATCTCTTTGCCTGCAGCAATGCGGATTAATGTACAGACGAGAGCCTTAACAAAGAATATCTTGATACCAGCAGGTTTATTCCACGAAGATGGTGATTTAAAAAGTAAATGGGGTACTACATCTAACTGTTGGCGTACGATGGCCGCTTATTGGAGCTGAAGTAAGCAACCAAGATTTCCAGGATGAGAAGTCACCCTCGTTATGCCAACGGACTTCTCAAAAAGAGAGAAGAACGGGCAGTTGTCCAGGGCAGTAGGAATGAGAGAGTAAAGAGACCAATTGAGTTCAGGAATAAACATCAGCTAGTAATAGTGAATATTCTGGTCAGGCAGAGATTCCGAAATAAGGTACTGGCTTGTAAGGCGTATCCAGGGACAAATATAGATTCGAATCATAATTTAGCAGTTGTGAAGGATTGGCGGAAGTCAGGAAGAATCAGTGGGCCAAGAAGCGGGATACGGAAGAGATAAGGGATGATGACATAGGCTTGAAGTCCTCTGAGTCTATAGTTGCTGCGGTAAGGAATAGATAAGTAGGTAGTTCGGCAGAAGAGTAAAGGAGATGTCTTAAAAGGGCAACCACGGAAGTTGGGAAAAAAGACATTGGTACAAAGAAGGTAACTGCGAAGAAACCATGAATAACTGAAGAAACACTTTAGTTGGTTGGTGGAAGAAGACGCACAAGAATTTTCAGAAAAATTCGGGAATACAGAAGCACAGGTCATTTAGGAGTGAAATAATAGGAGGTGCAGGAAATCTAAATGATAAATGTTTTGCATGGAAAATATGAAGAAATTGAAAAAGGAATGAATTTTGGAACGCCTGACTCAGCATATAGAAAAGTCAAAACAATTTTCGGTGAAATTAAAAGCAAGGGTGGTAGTGTAAAAGGCAGAGGAGAGAGACGAGAGCGATGGGTGGAAGGAATTCATTGAGTGCATCTTCGAGGGGAGGGGAGGGGGGGGGCACGTCTTATGACGTGATATAAAAAGAAACAAGAGCCGACGTAGAAGAAGTAGCGACTCCAGTCTTAGAACCAGATCTGAAAAGCGCTTTGGAAGATCGCGTAAGGCAGAAATGATAAGTAATATACCATTGGAATTCCTAAAGTCGTGTGCGAAATATTCTCGTTGGATTTCTGAATATATGAGGCTGGCGATTTTCCATCTGACTTGGAGAACAATATCATCCACAGAATTCCGAAGACTGTGAAACCTGAAAAGTGCGAGAATTATCGCACAATCTGCTTAACAGCTCATAGATCCAAGTTGCTGACAAGACTAAAATACTGATGAATGGTAAAGAAAAGTGAGGATTTGTTAGACGACGATCAGTTTGGCTTTAAGAAAGGTAAACCCACCAGTCAGGCAGTTTGATATGGCGTTTGATAATGTGAGCAAGACTGAAGAAAAATAAAGACATGTTCGTAGGATTTGTCGATTTAGAAAAAGCGATCGACAGCGTCAAATGGTGCAAAGGTTAGGAATCCTGAGGAAAAGAAGAGATAAACTATAGAGAAAACGGGTAACATATAGTATGTACAAAAACCCTGAGGGAAAAATGGGAGTTGAAGATGAAGAACGAAGTGAAAGGATTGAAATGGGTATAAGGCAAAGACGTAGGTTTTCGCACCTATTGTTCAATCTATACAGCGAAGATGCAATGACGAAAATGGAGGAAACATTCCAGAGCTGGATTAAAATTGAGGGTGAGTAGGTATCAGCGATGAGATTCGCTGATAGAATTGTTACCCTGAAAGAAAGCGAAGAGGAATTGCAGGATCTATGGAATTGAATGAACAGTTTAGTAGTACAGTATACGGACTAGAGTAAACAAAGACGAAAATAACAAGAATTAAGAGAAAGTTAAAATGAGAATTGGTGACCACGAAGTAGACGAAGTTCCGGAATTCTGCTGCCAAGGCAAGAAAGTAACCCACGATTTAAGGAACAAGAAGGACATTAGAAGAAGACTATCGATGACACAAAGGGCTTGCCAGACAAAATCGGAAAAGAAGAAAATCGAAACATTTGACATGTGGTGGTACAGAATAATGTTTAAAATTAAATGTATTGGTAAGGTAAGGAATGGGGAGGTTCTCCAGAGGATCAGAGAGCAAAGGAATATATGTAAAATAGTGAAAAGGAGACGGGACAGCATGGTAGAACGTCTGGTAAGACATCAGAGAATAATTTCCGTGGTACTAGTGGGAGCTACAGAAGACGAACACTGTAGAGGAAGAGACTGGGGTACATCAAGCAAATAACTGAGGGTGTAGGTTGCAAGTGCTGCTACGAGATGAAAACGCGGGCACAGGAAAGGAATTCGTGAGGCGCTGCATCAAACCAGTTACATGAGTGATGAATCAAAATAAATAAATAAATAGAAAAGGAAAGGTTGTGCTGCATTTAGTGCTGAGAACATCTCATGATGCACCCCCATCGTCTGAGAAGGGACGAGATAAGGGCCTGTATGAAGCAGTGGTCTATTCAACTGCTACGCCTAAACTACGACGTAATCTACTCTATTCGTGTGTATATTGCCAGCGTAAGGAGTTCAAGGCACAGTGACACTGATTTCTTGCCTCCGTTGAGAGAGACATCATCTAAATCTCTTTAAGTCAAATTTCGGTCCAGTGCTAAAATTTTACAAATTTTCTTAGCATAAAAATAAATTCTGCCAGAGATTGTGCTATGTTAGTGTGTCAGTAACAAACTGTTTGTCTCACAATATTTTGTTGTTATCAATATTGGGGAACCCAAACCGTTTTGAAAATCGTTGCTCTTTCGTGGTGTTACAACTGTTGGTGATAACCCCATAGCATTCTTCTTAGTAGGGGCTAAGCAAACCAACCACAGTTGACCCCAAAGTGCTGTAGGAGTAGCCTCTGTACTGAAAATAAGATCGCACAATATTGACATTTCAACAGACTTACGCAAAAGGCGTGGGAACACCGGTTGAAGATTAAAAAAAAGGCAAAACTGCTTTTGTTTTGCAGTACCATTTGAAGCAACTCAAAATCTTTTGCGTAGATTTTTTCAATGCCGTTCGGATTGCTTTGACGTGTGTGCTAAATGGTTACAAGAAATTACTACACACTGAATAGTGTTCCCAGTATATGGTGTGGTATGCGGAAACAAAATTAACCGTTTCTCTTTACTGTCCAAAAAAGTTAACGGCGTGAATTTCTCTGCAATCCACAGAAGTTAACACAGCCAATGTTTTGTATGGTAAGTTCGTAGCAACGAAGCGTATAAATAGACTGGTCCTAGCAGAAGAAACACATTTGATGGATTGGTTGAGGAGAACGGAGAACCCCCCAAAGAAGCCCATCTAAATCAGTGGTCGACTGTCTTGTGAACTAAACATCCCTCGCCCAACGCCTGGGAACTTCCTGCATAAGCTGCTTACCTTGCAAACTTACAAGATTCAAGTTGTGCAAGTAATGCAGCGAAGTGTCTTACAGTTTCATCTCGATGTTGCTGTTGAGGCATTGGACCGGATCGATCGAAATTCCGACTATCTAAGAAACGTCGTTTTCTCTTAATCAGCAACGTTCCATACATTTAGGAAACTGAAACCACGCAACATTTGGGTTTAGGGTTTTAGGGAACGATAGCAAATATCCTTCAACTTTTCCCACTGAAAGAAATCCGGGGACGTTAGATCCGGTGAACGTGCGGGCCATGGTCTGGTGCTTCAAAGAACGATCCACGTGTCATGAAATACGCTATTCAATACCGCTTCAACCGCACTTGAGCTATGTGCCGGACATCCCTCATGCTGGAACTACGTCGCCATTCTATCATGCAGTGAGACATCTTGTAGTAACATCGGTACAACATGACGTAGGAAATCAGCATACATTGCACCATTTAGATTGCCATCGATGAAATGGGAGCCAATTATCTTTCCTCCCATAATGCCGCACCACACATTTACCAGCCAAGGTCGCTGATGTTCCACTTGTCGCAGCCATCGTCGATTTACCGTCGCATAATAGTGCATAATAGTGTTCAGTGGGTTAGTCGTGAAAACGTAAGGGATAGACTTACTTCCTCAGCTATAGTATTAGTATCGATCAGTGCCTACGATCACTTTTCTGGAAGTTGCCGTCCTTCCCAAATCCTACTTACAGTATGTGTAAGTTCGCTGAAGGTATGCTCGTTACTATAATTCAAGAATTTTTCCTCAGGTGTTTTATGATTCTTCATTCTTTTTGTGATGCTCCTAACTTCTTCTACAGCTGTTGGGTCTGAGGCGAAATTTGTTTCTTACTTGCTGTAGCTGAGAATGTCTGGTGGCACTTCACACTTTTGGAGCTCTCGAAAGTATTGGGCCAAGATCGGACTGGTTTTCATGTCACCGTTTACTACCTTCTCTTCTTTGTTCTTACATCTGAGGTCTGGAGTATAATATTTACTTAAGGCAATCTTGAAGGTTCTGTAAAGTCTCGCGTATTGTTCTGTCGGAAATCCTCTTCTATTGTACTTTAGTGTTCCTTCACCAGTTTACTCTTCAGATCCCTGAAAGTCTTGGCATTGTTTTTCCCCGAGAAAAGAGAGAGAACGCTGTTGTTAAGAATCGAAAGCATGTAATGCTGATTACTTTTTCTCTTTCTTCTCAGTAGAGTAACTTTATTTAAAATAACAGTATATAAAATTCAGGACAACTTTTATTCCGTTACCAAAAAGTGAACCCTGTTTGGAAACGTGCCACTAGAACTCACGCATACGAAATGTCGACTCTAAAGAGAATGTAGGTGCGGGCTACAGCCCACATTAGCAGCCACTAGTAGCTTATGTCAGTCACAGCTCGAAGTCCTTTGCCCCTTGATTAATGAAACACAAAAATAATTTTTTTCTATTTTTTACGATTCCTTAATTTGCGAAACACAAAAATAAAATTTCCCAATTTCTTATGATTCTAACGATTAAAGCTTGCTCGAAATGTATCCTACGTCACCATCTTTCACCTCATCTCCTTTACAGGAGCAACTTGCGCATCGTCCTAGGCTAGTATACCGAAGCTCTTAGTAATCGGTGAATCACGGGGTGTAGCCTCTCCTTGATTGCCTGATCAAATGCTAGTTTCAGTTGCACAGAATTCAAACGAAAACGACTACGAGCTTCATACTTTCAATAGTAATTAAGTACAGAAACTAACGTCTATTTTTATGGTCAAATTCACAGCCCAAGCGTAAGTCATCGGGAAGACAGTACACTGACTGCAACTAATTGTTATGTGCGCTTCCTCTTCTTCTGCACTTTCCGAGTTAGACCAGTTGTGGCTTGTTACGGTTGCCATCTTTTCCTCGGTCTGCCAGGATCTCTTTCTCCCTTTCGATTAAAAATTCTTTATCTGATGTGGTAGCCTCTCTGGACCCATTTGTTAAAGATGTTCATTCCATTTCTTTTTGTTTTCTTCCAGTTTTTCTTTCACAGTCTTAATCTTCGACTTCTTACAATATCTAATTTTCGGACTTTATCTGTTCTTTTACATTCCTCTACTGCTCTAAGAAGTCTCATTTCTACTCCTTGTATCTGTTTTTCCTTCTTTTAGTCAACGCCCACGATTCACTTCCATTTCATAGGTTTGGCCAAACAACATTTTATAAAATTTCAGTTGTTTCTTCTTTTATGGGTTAGAGTTCTGTTAATTGTTCCATGTTGTTGTTGTTGTAGTCTTCAGTCCTGAGGCAGGTTTGGTGCAGCTCTCCATGCTACTCTATCCTGTGCAAGCTTCTTCATCTCCCAGTACGTACTGCAACTTACATCCTTCTGAATCTGCATAATGTATTCATTTCTTAGTCTCTCTCTACGACTTTTACCCTCCACGCTTCCCTCCAATACTAAATAGAAGATCCCTTAATGCCTCAGAACATGTCCTACCAACCGATCCCTTCTTCTAGTCAAGACCTGCCACAAACTGCTCTTCTCCCCAATTCCATTCAGTAACTCCTCATTAGTTATGCGATCTACCCATCTAATCTTCAGCATTCTTCTGTAGCACCACATTTCTAAAGCTTCTATTCTCTTCTTGTCCAATCTTTTTATCGTCCACGTTTCACTTCCATACACGGCTACACTCCATACAAATACTTCCATAAAGGACTTCCTGACACTTAAATCTATACTCGATGTTAACATATTTCTCTTCTTCAGAAACGCTTTCCTTGCCATTGCCAGTCTACATTTTATATCCTCTCTACTTCGACCACCATCAGTTATTTTGCTCCCCAAATAGCAAAATTCCTTTACTACTTTAAGTGCCTCATTTCCTAATCTAATTCCTTCAGCATCACCCGACTTAATTCGACTACATTCCACTATCATCGTTTTGCTTTTGTTGGTGTTCATCTTATATCCTTCTTTCGAGGCACTGTCAATTCCATTCAACAGCTGTTCCAAGTCCTTTGCTGTCTCTGGCAGAATTACAATGTCATCGGTGAACCTCAAAATTTTTACTTCTTCTCCATGGATTTTAATACTTACGCCGAATCTTCCTTGTGTTTCCTTTACTGCTTGCTCAATATACAGATTGCATAACATCGGGGAGAGGCTACAACCCTGTCTCACTCCCTTCCCAACCACTGCTTCCCTTTCATGCCCCTCGACTCTTATAACTGCCATCTGGTTTCTGTACAAATTGTAAATAACCCTTCGCTCCCTGATTTTTCCCCTACCACCTTCAGAACATTGAGAAAAGCTTTTTATAAGTCCACAAATGCTAGAAAAGTAGGTTTGCTTCTTCTTAATCTATCTTCTAAGACAAGTCGTAATGTAAGTGTTGCCTCACGTGTTCAAACGTTTCTGCGGAATTCAAACTGATCTTCCCCGATGTCGGCTTCTACCAGTTTTTCCATTCGTCTGTAAGGGACTCGCGTTAGTATTTTGCAGCTGCGACTTATTAAACAGGTACTCCTATATCCCTTACATTTGCTCGAAGATAATTCCATGTTATGTTCTTTACATATTTTTTTGGTTCATAAATTCCTTTTTGTAAATCGACTTCTCTCAAAAAAATCATCGTAAGGTCAGTGCGTAGCGGAGTGATTTTAGGTTTACCAAATTTTTACCCCAGTGTTTACGTTTAAATTCCATCTGTGAATTACATCGTCAGTGTAATTATTAAAACAGCTTTTGGGATAAGCTACTGATGTTTTTTATTGTGGACTTTTGATGTCTGATATCAGTTTCGAAGGGTAGCCCCTGATACTGTACAATTCTCTATAACTTTACTGTAACCACATTTTTAAAAAGCTTTTCTAAGGTCTCTAAAACCAGTTTGTGTCTCTTTGTTAAACTTCTTCAGCTTTTCAGTGAGCTGTCGTAAAATAGAAACTGCATCACTCGTTGATCGCCCCTTTCTAAATCCGACTTGTTCCTTCACAAGCAAATACTCTGCTGTTCTGTTTAGACTTGTGTTTAAAATTCTTGCATGAAGATTCTCACTGTGTCAAGGAAGCTTGTTCCCCTGTAGTTTCCACTTTTCTTGGTTATGTTTTCTCGGTTCTTATATATTGATATTACCTCTGGTTTACTCCAACGTCCTGGTACATCTTTTAGCTTGCAGCGTATGTTAGAAACAAGAGTAGCAATGTAAGGTATAGTGATAACATTCCATTATTAACTAACCATTAATTCCTTCTTAACCTGTTCCTTTTGATTTTCTGTGGCTTTCAAAGCTGCTGTGAATTCTTTTACTGTTCTTTCATCTAAGTCTTTTTTCTTATATTCCTAGACCTTTTTCTTTCTTCTGTCCCACGTTAGTGTCAGTAATATTATTCAAGCGAATTGTATTCTTTTCTGTTCTATTTCACGTTCTCGAAGTCTTACCCACTGTCTGCTGATGGCCATGAATATCATGCTCCATTCTACTAATGTATTTGTCTCAGGCTGACTGGTGGGATCTTTTCACTATCCTTTTTTTTTGTTTGTAAAGCCTTTTCTGGTCATAGATCTCTCTTCTAGGACAGCCTTTCAAACTTATTTTTATATGCTCTTTGTTTTTCTTGTATCGCTTGCTTAATTCCTGTTGACCCAGTTTTTATCACACGCATTTGGCGTTTTTTTTCTTACCTAATGTCCCATTTACAGCTGTTTTATGGCTTTTTCAATATTTGTCCATTCTTCTCCAATAGTGTCCGTAGAAGCTAATTATACTAATTATTTTTCTAATTTATTTTGATAAAGACCCTTGACACATAAACCTGTGGAAAATATACTTTATAGACCTTTTCTTGCTTCTGTCTGGTAAAGGTTCTCTTCTACATCCATTTAGCCAAAGCGTTACTAATCAGCCCTTGGCACGTTCATACAAAAACATGATACGTAACGCACATTTTAAAAACATATAAAATACATAAACCTTAGGTGAATGAAGTATCGGATTGCTTAACCTGATCGTAAACCCAATGAAGTACGTAAACACAACGGAATGTGCCCCATGTTTGTCATAACCGCAAAAACCGCTCCGCTTTTGTTTCGACCTTAGTGCCTAAGAAATCTCAGTGCTCCAACATGGTTCATCAAGCATATAGTAGTACAAAAATGTCAACTTGGGTTCCAGAGTCCCATGGAAAGAGCTGTATATAATTCTGATTTGATATAGCTTCATCAATGGAAAGCCACTACTGCTGTCGTACGTAGCAGTAGGTCTTTCCGAAGATAATCCAATGCAAACACGTTCATCAACACACCGTATCACTTACAGGCAAAAGCACACCTCCACTCAAGAACAACCTCTAACGGAAGAGAACTGAAGAAGAACGCTTTGTTTACTTTCAAAATTCACAATCCACGTGGAATGTCTCAGAGCCTCACTTCTGTCGCTCGAGGCCGCGCTCACCACAAAAATTTTAGGCAGAGAAATTGATGCAGAAGACGTAGGAGGGGGTATACGGAAGTGGATCACTGGGAGCAGATATGGTGGCAAAAATTGCTTACGATTAGTAGATACGTAATAAACTTCATGCATGGAAATTGGTACATATAACAGACGAGTTTCGAAGTGCACCTGTTCTTTTTTTTAACTGTGGTTGTTCCTTCGCTTTTCCAGTTCACATTCATATCGCCAGCAGTCGACCTGAGCAGCTTTAGAGTCGTAGAAATGTCTGTGATGGATTTGTTATTCAGCTGACATCCAGTGGCTTCTCCTCATTCGAGGCCGCTTAGCTCTCCTGACTGACTGCTTCTACCGTTACACCCCAGCACTCCCTCACTGCGTTTACACTGCCAGGTCAGACACTGATGACATCTAGTGGTCAATTCTGCTTTCTGTATCGGTGTTCGGATACTTTGTATCAGACAGTGCATATCCACAGTACTGGCCATTAAAATTGCTATAGCCTAAAGATGACTCACTACAGAAGCTAAATTTAACCGACATGAAGAAGATGCTGTGATATGTAAATGATTATCTTTTCAGAGCATTCACACTAGGTTGGCACCGGTGGCGACACCTAGAACGTGCTGACATGAGGAAAGTTTCCAACCGACTTCTCAAACACAAACAGCAGTTGACCGACGTTGCCTGGTGAAACGTTGTTGTGATGCCTCGTGTAAGGACCGAGCGGTGGCCGTGCGGTTCTGGCGCTGCAGTCCGAAGTCGCGGGACTGCTACGGTCGCAGGTTCGAATCCTGCCTCGGGCATGGATGTTTGTGATGTCCTTAGGTTAGTTAGGTTTAAGTAGTTCTAAGTTCTAGGGGACTTATGACCTAAGATGTTGAGTCCCATAGTGCTCAGAGCCATTTGAACCATTAGAACCTCGTGTAAGGAGGAGAAATGCGTACCATCACGTTTCCGACTTTGATAAAGGTCGGAACTCCGTGCTGGATCCCAACGGCCTCGTATCACTAGCAGTCGAGGTGACAGGCATCTTATCCGCATGGCTGTAATCGATCGTGCAGCCACGTCTCGATCACTGGGTCAACAGATGGGGACGTTTGCAGGACACAACCATCTGCACGAACAGTTCGACGATGTTTGCAGCAGCATGGACTATCAGCTCGGAGACCATGGCTGCGGTTACCCTTAACGCAGCATCACAGACAGGAGCGCCTGCGACGGTGTACTCAACGTGGAACCTGGGTGCACGAACGGCAAAACGTCATTTTTTTTTCCGGATGAATCCAGGTTCTGTCTACTGCATCATGACGGTCTCATCCGTGTTTGGCGACATCACGTTGAACGCACAATGGAAGCGTGTATTCGTCATCGCCATACTGGCGTGTCACCCGGCATGATGGTATGGGATGCCACTGGTTACACGTCTCGTTCACCTCTTGTTCGCATTGACGGTACTTTGAATAGTGGACGTTACATTTCAGATGTGTTACGACCCGTGGCTCTACGCTTCATTCGATCCCTGCGAAATCTTACATTTCAGTCGGATAATGCACGACCGTATGTTGCAGGTCCTTTACGGGCCTTTCTGGGTACAGAAAATGTTAGACTGCTGCCCTGGCCAGCACATTCTCCAGATCTCTCACCAATTCAAACGTCTGGTCAATGGTGGCAGTCACTCCTCTTGATGAACTGTGGTATCGTGTTGAAGGTGCATAGACAGCTGTACCTGTACACGCCATCCAAGCGCTGTTTGACTTAATGCCCAGACGTATCAAGGCCGTTATTACGAGCAGAGGTCGTTGCTCTGGGAACTTATTTCTCAGGATCTATGCATCCAAATTACGTGAAAATCTAATCACATGTCAGTTCTAGTATAATATATTTGTCTAATGAATACCCGTTTATCATCTGCATTTCTTCTTGGCGTAGCAATTTTAATGGCTAGAAGTGTAGATGCCACATCCTTTTAGAATGAAAATAAATTTCTGAATCCGTCAAGCCCTTGCAGATTTAAAAAATAGATTATCGATGAAGTTCTTTTTGAACTGTAACGTTTTCCTGGATTAATGGAATTCTTGGTGATAACGTCGCATATTTTTTAAAAATTGCACCTATAAAATGAGAAGTATAGTTGTTCTGAAACGCTGTACCTTTCCGGAAATAAGCAACGCTTATTTAGAGCTCTTCACATCGTGAATAAAAACACTTATGTTAATGGTCGTTGAAATTAATTACCGGCGGCAACGAGAGCTTCAGAAGAGGGTTTAATTCCGCAGATAATGCACTCTCCCCGTTACACACCTTTACTTTATGACCAATCTTTTGACATACTACGTGGCTTAACATCAGACTTATCAGAAAAAGTTTGGGATTATAGTTCAGTTGGTTTCCTAAGTACGCGATGTTGATTAATGCGTTAACCAATGTACCCCTGCCACGTTTCTATTGTTGAACATATTTTTGTTTTTTCTTGATCTGCATTGTGACTAACGTTATGTTCGTCTGACTGTACACGTACCACTCTGCCTGCTGAACTGCCTGTTACGAACATGGAGTAACAGCGAAAACACCACATTAGGCGGTAGTGTAGTCGTTCAAGAAACACTGAACAACTGGCATGCCGGTTGCTTTCATTTAACGCTGAAGAGCTAAAGAAACTGGTACACCAGTCTAATATCGTGTGGGGCCCTAGCGAGCACTCAGAAGTGCCACAACGACAGGTGGCATGGACTCGACTAATGTGTGAAGTAGTGCTGGAAGGAATTGACACCATGAATCCTCCAGGGCTGACCGTAAATCGGTAAGAGTACGATGGGGTGGACATCTCTTCTGAACAGCATGTTGCAAGGCTCCCCAAATATGCTCAATAATTTTCATGCCTGGAGAGGCTACCGGAAATGTATAAACTCAGTAGAGTGTTCCTGGAGCTTCTTCTGGACTTGTCCCAGTCCGTCGGAAAACACAGTGGACATGAATGGATGCAGTTGATCAGACAGGATGCTTACGTACACGTCACCAGTCACAATCGTATCTTAACGTATCAGAATTCCCATATCACTCCGCCTACACATGTCCCACTGCATAACAGAGCCTCCACAAGCTTGAACAGATCCCTGCTGACATGCAGGATGCATGGATGAATGAGGTGTTCCCACAGTCATAAGTATTGGGACAATGGGAATACAGGAACAAAGTACCATTATCCAAGATGGCGGCGATGGCGCCATCCAAGATGGCGGCGATGACGTCATTCAAGATGGCGGCTTTTGGCGGGAAGTTTGAATTTTGGCGGAAATTGCCGCGTCCCCTTCACTCAGAAAACTGACGTGAAGTTCAAATTCCAACATGATAATGCGTCACACCTAGGGAAGTGGCGGGAAAAATGGACATGTCTTTATTATTTAACCAATTTAAAGCAGATGTGTTCGCCTCTGGGTCTGGACTCCAACTCGCTTAGTTCATATTGGAGCCACCAGAGGGCGCTCTCCAGACATCAGATAATGACGCATGTACCATTATTCAGGCAGGCAGCGCCACCACCAACTGTATTCGCCACTGAGTCCTTAGCCGAAGTGACTTAGTCCATATCTATACCACTAGAGGACGCTCTAATGACTGTCAGGTGATGACGCAAGTACCGTAATCTAAGATGGCGCCACCTAGTGGGTTCCCCAAGAGTTCCAGACCCCAATTGTCTTAGCACATTTCGCCGCCACCAGAGGACGCCTCTGTGACACCAGCTGATGATGAAGTACAGTTATCCACGATGGCGGTAAACCGCGTGTTTTCAGTGAGGTCTAATGCTAAGTATCACCAGCAGAGGACGCTCTCACCCGTTTCGTGACATAAACCAAGATGGTGGGAAACCGACTCAGCCTGCTCTGGATGGCTGGGGAGAGTAAGGTTGGAGTACACTCTATTTATTTAATTTACACTCTATTTATTTAATGTATTCAAGAGTAGCCTCCCATATTTGTAAAAATAAAGTACTAACCAAATGTCAGTTTGGTTTTCAGAAAAGCTTTTCAACAGAAAATGCTATATATACTTTTACTGATCAAATATTAAATGCTCTGAATAACCGGACATCACCCATTGGTATTTTTTGTGATCTCTCAAAGGCCTTTGACTGTGTAAATCATGGAATTCTTTTAGATAAGCTAAATCATTATGGTTTGCGGGGGGCAGTGCAAAAATGGTTTAATTCATACATAACTGGAAGAATGCAGAAATTTGAAATAAGTGGTTCATGTAATGTTAATACAACAGCTGATTTCTCAAACTGGGGGGGGGGGGGGGGGGTTATCAAGTACGGGGTCCCACAGGGATCGGTCTTAAGTCCTTTACTGTTCTTGATATACATTAATGACTTACCATTCCATTCCATATTGATTAGTTCTTTTTGCTGATGATACAAGTATAGTAATAACATCCAAAAACCAAGAACTAAGTGATGTAACTGAAAATGATGTTTTCCACAAAATTATTAAGTGGTTCTCAGCAAACGGACTCTCTTTAGATTTTGATAAAACACAGTATATACAGTTCCATACAGTAAATGGCACAACTCCAGTAATAATTATAGACTTTGAACAGAAGTCTGTAGCTAAGGTAGAATTTTCAAAATTTTTAGGTGTGTCCATTGATGAGAGGTTAAACTGGAAGCAACACATTGATGGTCTGCTGAAACGTCTGAGTTCAGCTACGTATGCTATTAGGGTTATTGCAAATTTTGGTGATAAGAATCTCAGTAAATTAGCTTACTATGCCCTACTTTCATTCACTGCTTTCGTATGGTATCATATTCTGGGGTATTTCATCGTTGAGTAGAAAAGTATTCATTGCTCAAAAACGTGTAATCAGGATAATTGCTGGAGCCCGCCCACGGTCATCCTGCAGACATCTATTTAAGGATCTAAAGATCCTCACAGTAACCTCCCAGTATATATATTCACTTATGAAATTTGTTGTTAATAATCCAGCCCAGTTCAAAAGTAATAGCAGTGTGCATAACTATAATACCAGGACAAAGGATGATCTTCACTATGCAGGGTTAAATCTGACTTTGGTACAGAAAGGGGTAAATTATGGTGCCACAAAAGTCTTTGGTCACCTACCGAACAGCATCAAAGCCTGACAGATAGTCAACCAACATTTAAAAATAAATTGCCTGAATATTTAGATATAAATTAAGGGAGGGAAAAATAACTGACTTAAGCATTAGTGTCATGCAATATTTTGTGTAATGTAATATCTTGTACAGACATCTTTCATTAACCTGACACGTTCCACATCATTACGAAGTGTCGTATTCATGATCTATGGAACAAGTATTAATCTAATCTAACCTAATCTAATCTAATCTACTCGTATTTTCAGTACACAATACCAGACTGCTCCAGAATAATTCTTCCCGCTGATGGGTAGACACGCTCAGTACTCGTAAACTGTCCAAATAGCAGGGCTACAAAGGCGCTCCAGAAATAATGCATCAACGTGTGCCAGCACCCTGTCCAGTAGAGTACACAGGAGGTAGCGATAAGTGACGCATCACTCAGATGTCAAACCATGCACAGTCCCTGCTCGGCTTACACAAGCATGAGGTGGCGGGACCCCTATTCATACTTAAACCCTGAGAAATTCCCATCCACTTGACGCCAATGATGACGCGATCGCACCTACAGCCGACGCAGCCGTCAGCTGTTAAAGCACTCACAGATCTCCATTTAGGGCTGCCGCCACAACACCCATGAATTGAGGCAGCCGCAAGTCGGGTACCGCGGCTTCGTCGAACACCGGTGAAAGTTGCATACTTCTATACAGTCACCGTTATACTGTCATAGCACTCCAAAGCGCGTTCACGCCAGTCACATATTCGAAGCATTTCAAGCCATCACTTATCTATACCATTGAAGGCAGAATAGCACAGAGCTTGTTGACACATGCATTCAACTGCACGTACCCTCCCCAGCCTGATTGATACATCGTCATTTAACGCCAATTGGCTTTATATATATATATATATCAGCCAAGTCCAGCTCTCTGTAATTTTTTACTGCATCAGAAATAGTTAATCTTCACTCTCTGCCCTAACAGAACCTGTTTATCAAAATATCGCCCAATCCATTCTTTCTCCCGGATATAAAGTGATAGCCTTCCTGTTCTCAACATACGCAGATTTTCTCACCGCTCCTATATCCCACCCCAACCAATCGAACATTTTCTTTGTGGGGTTGTCTTTCGTTATTTTGCAAAGATTGCTACATTGCACAGACAGTTCCCTCAATACATACACCTCTAACCTGTTCTTTCTTTCTACAGACGCTACACTCAGTGGTAATAAACAATTTTACACTGATCACCATATCGCACCGAGAACTAAACATCGCAAAGTTGTCTAAAGGTCATCAAATACATACGACTATTTCTGTTTTCTTGCTTGCATTTCTACAGACATCTCCAGGCTACTCTATTAAACGAACAACCATATTTTCGGCATAATATTATACAATTTTCGCTGCACGTGTCGATATGAAGCACACAGCAGTAGCCCCCCCCCTCCCTCCGGATCGCTAGCGCAACATAATGCACAAGATATAGACTGTAAATTGTTTCTCCACAAACAACAAACTTTAGCGATGTGCAGCGTGCTGCCGACCATTGGTTAACTATAAACAAGTATAGTAAACTGATATTTGCACTCTCGAATGCCGAAGTCGGCGATGTAAGTGATTTCAGATGATCAATATTGTTTACAAACCAACTACAGTCTTTCACACGTCTAGAGAACAGGCAAACGTGTGTTGAACACACCCCAATCGATATTCCCACAACTAAATAAGTGCACCAAATGTACAGAAGCAGTCGACCGAACAATTTACATGGGAGGGTATAGCACTCCACCGCAAACGCTCCATCTTTCCAAAGTTACACTTGATCACGAAAGCCTCCCAGCACGTAGAAAGTATTAATTCGCTATTCAGTCGTCTAGAAGATGGAAAAGTTAACTATGATACATTCCTACACCCAAACAGACCTCTGCATTCGGAAGATTGTTACTATTAACATGGGAACGCGAATCAATACCACCACAGACTTTGCATACACGAACACATTCTATAAAACCCTCACATACTGTATATCTCCTGTCATTATACTTACAATTAAATCTTACAATCATGGTCTCAACTGAAGCATATTCGGCAATGTGCGAAGTATTGGAAATACGTTCCGATGAACGATGTGGCTCTGGAAATACTTGTTTGTACCTTCCCTACCACTAGACATACTCTCCCAATCGCTATCACACTACTCAAATCTGAAATCCCCGAATTTCTTTCTGGGGGGGAAGTTGAAGGATATTTGCTATCGTGATCCACCGACAACGCCTGCCAACATGCGTCACCACATTGTCAACGCATGTGCGAACATTACGGAAGGCCAACTCCTCGCTGTTGAGAGTAATGTCGTTACACGTATTGTTAAATGCATTGAAGTTCTAGATATCCGCTGCTTTCATAGACTGCCTATACGTAGCGTCTTTGCCGTAGGTATGACTGCTCAAATTGAATTGCGGAGAGTTGGATCTCACCGAAATTGTGATTACCGGCATTGTTGAAAACTGCCTTTTTGAATATCGAATGTAGTTTTATTATGAATTATGACAACATTTCATCTCATACAAGAGGATGATGTATACTGAAATGTAGCTAGGACGATCACTTACAGAAAAATATAATTTCGTAAATGGAAGAAGTATTTTCAGTTCTTTGGTTATTTTAACTTCTCCCTTGTCTGTGGCTCGGAACAATATTTGCTGTATCGTAACTCGTAGGGAAATTTGAATCCTGCGAAATCAGTGGAGCCTGCACTACGGTCGTTTATGCTCTATTTTAAGAGGTAAAATTCTGGACTTTATCAAAATTGACTTGGACAGTGATTCCCAAGCTGGACAGTGAGAACGTCATAGCACGCAATACGTATTTCCCCACGGCGTAAGATTGTGCGTCTGATTATTTTAAGATCGCCGCAATTCCGTAGAGCCACAGAGATTTTATTCCAGGTGCTAACTTGGACAACGAGAGTCAAAGTATGATTATGAGCTGTAACTTGTAATCATTTTGTTTTATAGACTTCGGAATTCAAAGCAGTAACCAAATTTCTTCCTATGTGGGATCGTTTAAAATTAGTTGGAAAGCTACTTCTCTCGCCCATAAGTTTCCATTCAAATAACTAGACAATATTCAGTCATATTAATTTTAACTTCAGTTTCTGGGGGGGGGGGGGGGGGGGAGGCGCGAAGCTTAAGTACTATACCACACCTCGATAGCAAATTTCAATCGCACAAACTTTATCTCATACAAACATTGTGGGAACATACTAAAATGTAGACTTTCACGGCCGGAAATATCACGTCCATCATAAGAAGAGGAGAAACGGAACGATCAGCTGTTGCGGAGCATGCTTTCCAGCCAGGGAACCACAACATTCGTTTCGAGGAGACGCAGGTACTAGAGGCCACAAGCGGATATTACGAAAGTCTCTACAGGGAGGTAATCGAAATCGCTAAACACCCTCATAATTTCAATCGAAAGGAGGAGGGCGTGAAATTAAGCGGTATATGGACGCCCGTGTTAAAGAAGATGTGTACCACCCGTCCACTACTGGGTGATGGCAACGGCGATCGACGGCGACGGACAGCGGCCAATTGCACTGACGTTTTCAAAACACGTGACGTCACACCACGGCGCGGGAGCGCGCGGTCACGGAATTTAGCGGCAGTCCGTAGCGAGCCAGTGGATGTGTTGGACCTTCCATCGAGCTACGGACCCTCTTGAAGATGTGTCCCGCAGTCGGATCGAAACGTACGCAATTGACACAGAATTCATCAACCGACCACGGCATAACAGCCCGGATAATTATAATGGACATGATTGTGGGAACAGCGAGTAAAGCGCTGAAGTCAGCACTTCCTAAATTTGAGAGTTCTATGAGGGCTTGTCAACAGCGATTGAATTCATCTGCATAATTTGTACTGGGTCAGAATGATTTCGCATGTTATTGCGATGTAATTTTCTTAGGTTTCTCTTCAATCTACTGAAACAGCAAGAGACAAATAAACCATTGGTAAAGGGACATGTAAAATTTTGCAACTTTTTATGTGTAATGTATGTTGCGCGTTTGTGGAGTAGTAGAATACCTTGTACAGCTCTGTTGGGGAGATGGCGGCAGAGATCATCCGTCAGCCCAGAGAAAACAGCAGAGCGCTGGAACCAGAGACCATCACGCACCAGGTGGCCGCTAGAAGAACAACTGACTGTTTTACACTGATTGCCCAGATAATTGAGACCACTTTTGTAATAGCCGGTATTTCCAGGTTTGGCACGGATAACAGCGGCGACGCTTCGTGGCACGGAAGCGATTAGGCCTTGGTAGGTCGCTGCAAGGAGTTGGCATCACATCTGCACACAAATCACTTACTCCCCTTAAATTCCGGGGAGAGGGCGATGAACTCTGACGCCGCGTTCTGTCAAATCCCAGATGTATTCGATTGGTTTCAGATCTGGTGAGTTGGGGGCCACCAAATCAATTGTGGAACTCGCAACTGTCTTTCTCGGACCAATCCATCACACTCCTGGCCTTCTGACACGGCGCATTATCTTACTGAAAAATGCCACTGCCATCGGGAAACATTATCGACGTGAAAGGGAGCACGTGGTCTGCAACCAGTGTTCGACACTCTTTGGCCGTTATGGTGCATTGCACGAGCGCCACTGGACTCATCAATGCCCACTTGAATGTTCTCCAGAGCACAAAGGAGCCGCCGCCAGCTTGTCTCCGTCACGCAGTTCAGGTGCCCAGGTGCTCTTCCCCTGGGAGACGACGGGTTCGAGCCCTCCCACCGGAATCATGAAGAAGCTACATCTACATTTATACCTCGCAAGGCCCCCAACGGTGTGTGGCGGAGGGCACTTTACGTGCCATTGTCGTTACCTCCCATTCCTGTTCCACTCGTGTCTGATTCGCGGGAAGAACGACTGCAGGAAACCCTCCGTGCGCGCTCGAATCTCTCTAGTTTTACATTCGTGATCTCCTCGGGAGGTATAAGTAGGGGGAAGCAATATATTCGATACCTCATCCAGAAACGCGCCCTCTCGAAACCTGGACAGCAAGCTACACCGCGATGCAGAGTGCCTCTCTTGAAGAGCCTGCCACTTGAGTTTGCTAAACATCTCTGTAAGGCTATCACGCTTACCAAATAACCCTGTGAAGAAACGCGCCGCTCTTTTTTGGATCTTCTCTATCTCCTCTGTCAACAAGCCCTGGTACGAATCCGACACTGATGAGCAATACTCAATTATAGGCCGAACGGGTGTTTGTAGGCCACCTCCTTTGTTGATGGACTACATTTTCTAAAGACTCTTCCAATGAATCTCAGACTTTCACCCGCTTTACCAACAATTAATTTTATATGATCAATCCACTACAAATCGTTACGTACTCATAATCCCAGATAGTTTACAGAAGTAACTGCTACCGGTGATTGTTCCTCTATCATATAATCATACAATAAAGGATCCTTCTTTTTATGTATTCGCAATACATTACATTTGTCTATGTTAAGGGTCAGTTGCGACTCCCTGCACCAAGTGCCTATCCGCTGCAGATCTTCATCCCAGAGTGTCTGGATACGCTGTTTGGGGATTTATCAGACCGTGAAAAGTTCTGCCACTGCGGTAACGTCAAGTATCGATGGACAGGTGTCCATTACAGCTGTAACTGTCGATGTCACGGTGTTAACATTGAGACATGCATGGGGCGTCGGCTGAGGAGGCCCCATCGTTAGGAATATTCGGTGTCCTCTGTGTTCAGACATACTTGTACTCTGCCTAGCATTGAAGTCCAATGTCAGTTCCGCCACCTGTTCTGTTTTATTCGTCTGCCCAGCCTGCCACGTCCGACAACTGCAATTAGGGGTGGACGCCCAACCGGACGACGTCCGGACGTGGTTTAATATTGGTTTCGCCACGTGTTGAAGACATTCAACACAGCACCCCTCGAACTCAAAACAAGTTGTCCAGTTTCCAAATTGCTCTTACCGAGCCTCTGAGACGGCCCCAGTGGCGGGGCGGTTCTAGGCGCTACAGTCTGGAACCGCACGACCGCTACGATCGCAGGTTCGAATCCTGCCTCGGGTGTGGATGTATGTCATGTCCTTAGGTTAGTTAGGTTTACGTAGTTTTAAGTTCTAGGGGACTGATGACCTCAGAGTCATTTGAACCATTTGAACCGAGCCTCAGAGGTTTTAAAAATGTGCCCTCGGTCAGACTTAGGTAGATCGCCCGCCTTCCCCATTCTACACACAGGCAGCATACATGTACATGTAATACATGCACCATGTTTGTGTCTGACTGGCAGTCATTCCTCGCTAGATGACGCTGCCATCACCTGGACGGGCTTGTGTCGACAGTTGGTTGGTGGACATAATGTTCTGGCTGATCATTGTATAAAGGCTCTTAATACCGCTATTTGCTTTCTCTGACAGTCAAAACAAATTGTTCCTCCTCAGCGATTGCTTTCCGAAGTGCTGACGATTGCTTAGTGGTACGGAGGAAATCGTGGAAAGTAGTTCATTGCATCTGTTAGCAGTGAGACGCGAGAATATGAACACTATGTGAATGGATACGAAATGAAGTAAATAACCTAACGAGCTTCATAAGCATTCGTCTTTCTTCAGTATAGCTTCAACCTACGTTTATTGTCATGCAGTCATCGTCATGAAATCTGTCGTTCCAATGGATACATTTAAAACTACTGCAGCTGCACATTCGTCCTCGCTGTTCTGAGCCGTTGCAGCAGTGAACTCCAATTTGACGTTTAGGCGTCAGCAAGTAGCTGCAGTCGTTTACGTATTCCACGCTGACGTAGATCCAGCAGCAAACCTCGTAGTGATTAGCTCTCACGTTAAATTTAATTTTTATTGTAGGTCCGTCCGGGGCAGAACCCTTCAAAACTCTTTGAAATCCTCGATAAGTTCAGTACTTCAAAAACAGAAAAAAACAGTTACTTTTCAGTTAGGCAAACGCAACATATGCAGCGGCTAATGATGCCTGTCTGGAGATTACAATTTCTGAATGTCCTCTCACTGCCCATGCAGCTCCCTCGCCATTGAGAGACAACTTCGTGGGTCTGTGGGAGGAGTGGTTAGCGTTGGAGAAAAAGCTGAGGCCGGCGAAACCGACGACACGACCGCGGCGCATCTCCTTACGGCGACAGCGACGGCAGCAACTACTTTTAACGCACCTCCGGATAGGAAACTGTCCTTTGACGCATGGGTCTCTCCTTCGGCAGGACGACCAACTTGTGTACAGTTCTGGTAGTGCAAACCTTTTCCTACGCCAAACTGTAACTAAATGCGCTTTATACCAAGCAATTAGGGCCGCAACCCACAGACCAGTTGACCTCTGTTTTAGATGATGAACTGAATGTGTTTCGTGTGTTAAGCTTCTATTTCATGACTGATCTCGTCGATAGTGGCTTAGGTAGAAGAATTTACTTTGTTTGTAAGATGGTTGCTACATCGTTTCATTTCCTGTTGACCCTGAAGACACACTTTCATGTTGCACTATTTTGAGGTTGTGTCTTTACAGTCAATGTATTTTACTCACACACTGCCCTGACTTGTCCCTGTTTTGTTGTTTGTGAACAAATGTGAGGAAGACAACCCCAAGATGGTTGTAGATTCCAATTTTTTAATTTACGTTTTGTTGGTTGCTGCTAGCAATTAATAACCACTGTTGTGTTCTTTTTGTTAAGTGTGGGTGCTGACGAAATAGCAGCTTAGCGCAATATACAAGCCAGTACCATCACAAAAACAGTCATTCAAAGAAACAACTGAGTAAATAAAGCAAACGAATGTTCACTTTAAATTTTGATTTATTCGAAACATTTGCAAATTCATTTCAAACAATTTCTAAAAAGCGTACATTAAAATTTTCTTCATGACAAGGCTACAATCAAGACTGACCCAATTTTTAAGGGCACTTCACATTGTTAGTCACATCAAAACCAGGGACTTGAGTTTTACTGGGTACGAGAAATTTACAAGCGAATGCCTTCTTCTTCGGTGGTTCAGTAACACAAAAGGACGTTTTAATGGGTCAGACCTTCTTTGGAGTAAATGCTCTTATCTTTGGAGGCCCTGTGACTATGAAGGCTGCCTTAATAGGACACACCTTCCGTTCAGTAAAGGCCCTTTTCTTCGGTGGGCCTGTAACGATAAAGGCTGTTTTGATCGGAAATGGTCCTGTTTTTAAGGGCATTACTTTCATAAGGCCAACACTAAGAGATGCTCTCAAACGACAATATTCTGCAAAGATAGAGGTGGTTGCCAAACATTCCTTATTGGAGGGCTCATCATGTATATCCAACTTCTCATTAGAGGGCTCATCAGGCCATTGTGCAGTACTTTCTGCTGAGTCTGGTGGTGGCTCAGAATCTCTTTCCAACTTCTCGTTATAGGGCTCATCAGGCCATTGTGCAGTACTTTCTACTGAGTCTGGTGGCGGCTCAGAATCTCTTTCCATCTTCTCATTATAGGGCTCATCAGGCCATTGTGCAGTACTTTCTACTGAGTCTGGTTGGGGCTCAGAAACTCTTTCCAACTTCTCGTTATAGGGCTCAACAGGCCATTGTGCAGTACTTCCTACTGAGTCTGGTCGCGGCTCAGAATGTCTTTCCAACTTCTCGTAATAGGGCTCATCAGGCCATTGTGCAGTACTTTCTACTGAGTCTGGTGGCTGCTCAGAAACTCTTTCCAACTTCTCGTTATAGGGCTCATCAGGCCATTGTGCAGTACTTTCTACTGAGTCTGGTGGCGGCTCAGAATCTCTTTCCAACTTCTCGTTATAGGGCTCATCAGGCCATTGTGCAGTACTTTCTACTGAGTCTGATGGCGGCTCAGAATCTCTTTCCAACTTCTCGTTATAGGGCTCATCAGGCCATTGTGCAGTACTTTCTACTGAGTCTGGTGGCGGCTCAGAATCTCTTTCCAACTTCTCGTTATAGGGCTCATCAGGCCATTGTGCAGTACTTTGTACTGAGTCTGGTGGCGGCTCAGAATCTCTTTCCAACTTCTCGTATTAGGGCTCATCAGGCCATTGTGCAGTACTTTCTACTGAGTCTGGTGGCGGCTCAGAATCTCTTTCCAACTTCTCGTTATAGGGCTCATCAGGCCATTGTGCAGTACTTTCTACTGAGTCTGGTGGCGGCTCAGAATCTGTTTCCAACTTCTCGTTATAGGGCTCATCAGGCCATTGTGCAGTACTTTCTACTGAGTCTGATGGCGGCTCAGAATCTCTTTCCAACTTCTCGTTATAGGGCTCATCAGGCCATTGTGCAGTACTTTCTACTGAGTCTGGTGGCGGCTCAGAATCTCTTTCCAACTTCTCGTTATAGGGCTCATCAGGCCATTGTGCAGTACTTTGTACTGAGTCTGGTGGCGGCTCAGAATCTCTTTCCAACTTCTCGTTATAGGGCTCATCAGGCCATTGTGCAGTACTTTCTACTGAGTCTGGTGGCGGCTCAGAATCTCTTTCCAACTTCTCGTTATAGGGCTCATCAGGCCATTGTGCAGTACTTTCTACTGAGTCTGGTGGCGGCTCAGAATCTCTTTCCAACTTCTCGTTATAGGGCTCATCAGGCCATTGTGCAGTACTTTCTACTGAGTCTGGTCGCGGCTCAGAATCTCTTTCCAACTTCTCGTTATAGGGCTCATCAAGCCATTGTGCAGTACTTTCTACTGAGTCTGATGGCGGCTCAGAATCTCTTTCCAACTTCTCATTATAGGGCTCATCAGGCCATTGTGCAGTACTTTCTACTGAGTCAGGTGGTGGCTCAGATTCTCTTTCCAACTTCTCGTTATGGGGCTCATCAGGCCACTGTGCAGTACTTTCTACTGAGTCTGGTGGCGGCTCAGAATCTCTTTCCAACTTCTCGTTATAGGGCTCATCAGGCCATTGTGCAGTACTTTCTACTGAGTCTGGTGGCGGCTCAGAATCTCTTTCCAACTTCTCGTTATAGGGCTCATCAGGCCATTGTGCAGTACTTTCTACTGAGTCTGGTGGCGGCTCAGGATCTCTTTCCAGCTTCTCGTTATAGGGCTCATCAGGCCATTGTGCAGTACTTTCTACTGAGTCTGGTGGCGGCTCAGAATCTCTTTCCAACTTCTCGTTATAGGGCTCATCAAGCCATTGTGCAGTACTTTCTACTGAGTCTGGTGGCGGCTCAGAATCTCTTTCCAACTTCTCATTATAGGGCTCATCAGGCCATTGTGCAGTACTTTCTACTGAGTCAGGTGGTGGCTCAGATTCTCTTTCCAACTTCTCGTTATGGGGCTCATCAGGCCACTGTGCAGTACTTTCTACTGAGTCTGGTGGCGGCTCAGATTCTCTTTCCAACTTCTCGTTATAGGGCTCATCAGGCCATTGTGCAGTACTTTCTACTGAGTCTGGTGGCAGCTCAGAATCTCTTTCCAACTTCTCGTTATAGGGCTCATCAGGCCATTGTGCAGTACTTTCTACTGAGTCTGGTGGCGGCTCAGAATCTCTTTCCAACTTCTCATTATAGGGCTCATCAGGCCATTGTGCAGTACTTTCTACTGAGTCAGGTGGCGGCTCAGAATCTCTTTCCAACTTCTCATTATAGGGCTCATCAGGCCATTGTGCAGTACTTTCTACTGAGTCTGGTGGTGGCTCAGAATCTCTTTCCAACTTCTCGTTATAGGGCTCATCAGGCCATTGTGCAGTACTTTCTACTGAGTCAGGTGGTGGCTCAGCATAACTCTCTAATTCCTCATCCGCTGGCTTGTCATGCCAGTCTGCAAGAGATGCCACTGAGGGTGCTGGTGGGCTAGCACCCATCTCTAACTGCATATCGGGGGGCTCAGATAGGGATTCGGCAGTAGTCGCGGGTTCTGATGCTGGAGGCACGGCAATTGTCTCGAGCTGATCTGTTTTCTCATCTAGTCTTCTTCTCTGAGCGGGATGGTGTTGGCGAGTCCACTCCTGTTGGCAGAATACAGAAAGCTCGGTAAGAGACATGGAACACAAAATCACATATGTGTATTCAATGTACATAACTAGAATAATTCTGTAACTATCAGTTTTTTGCTTTTAACTGTGGTAGAAGGAGAACAATTTTAAAAATAATTGATGTCTGATTATTAATGTTCGTTTGGCGCAGCTGTAATATGCGGGACCTTTTTGTGTGTACTTATTTGCGTTTAATGTTTCAGTACGAATTTTTCAGTTGCGTGTGAGTTCAGGTAATAATGGAGATGACGGCAAACGCGATGCAAAATATAATTCCGATTTACGTGTATATTTAATACTGTTTATCCCAGCAGTTAAAGATGTGTCCACTTTTTATGTAATGGTCATGTATACGTACAAGTTACGGTTATGTGGGCAAGTTCAGTCTATTAAATCTATTGACCCTCACAGCTCGCACTTGTTATGGGCCGATACCTGCTTGAATGGTTCACCGGCGTTGCATCTGATTTTGTGGTGTAACTACCTCGGCATTTTTACGAGGGAAACGCTCGTCGTCTTCTGGGACACCACCTAAATCTTCAGTGGCTACTTGGTAATACTGTGACTTTACAAATACCATCGGACACCATACTTGGGAGCCTTTCTACCAGCGGTAACGTTGTTTGTATCGATTGTGGTTGTTCTCGTGAAGCATATGAAATAACTTGGGAGGCACTTGCCCTCTGAAAAGTAGTGCACGCTATTCCAATGAAGTCCAACTATTACAAAGAAGAAGCTGCAGTGGTTTGTGACATACAGTAACGAGACCACCTATTGTTTGGTGGACCCAAACATATTCGAAGGTGACAGCGTGAATCCAATGTGCATTGACAGGATACCGGAAAAGGCAAACTCAAAGGGCGTTTCTCACTTGTAAACGGATATGCACGGAAGTAAATAGAACACAGAAACGACAGAGAAAAATTGCACTTGAAGTGAGTTTTGTAACTCCCTGAGAAAAGACATACTGGTTAGCGCCGCATTAAGTTAAAAGTTCTCGGAAGAGGGAAATTGTTTGTACTGGAAGCAGAGTAACCATCCGCTGAAAAGACTTCCACCACCAACTGTTAGTGATAAGCCTTGGTCTTCGTCAGACTATTCCACCACCAGCTCTAAGTAACAAACATAGGACTTTTAGAGAGGACTGTAAAGATGATAATGATTTACAATGTAAGGGCATTATTATGCTGTTATATCAGTCACTAACAGTTCATCAGGCAAAGCCAATAAACACTAACCGATAATCTAAAACTACTCTCCATCTTCCTCAACTAGTTCTCTTAAAATTTAACTACGTATTATTTGTGCAGGAGAAACCTGAAACATGGAAACCTCAAATTACTACATCTTTACCTAAGCAAGGATTAAAGGGTTATAAGAGCGAGAACTACCGAAAAATCGACTGACAAGTATAACACACCGAAGAATGGAAAAGAAAGCTTTGATTGAGGAAAGGTGCTGCGAATACATAGAAAGAAAGATCCCATATCACTTGGCTACATTACAGCAGGTCAGCAACTGGAAGCAGGTAATTCCATAAAATATGTGGGAGTACGCATTAGGAGTGATTTAAAATGGAGTGAACATATAAAGTTGATCGTCGGTAAAGCAGATGCTAGACTGAGAGTCATTGGAAGAATCCTAAGGAAATGCAATCCGAAAACAAAGGAAGTAGGTTACAGTAGGCTTGTTCGCCCACTGCTTGAATACTGCTCAGCAGTGTGGGATGCGTACCAGATAGGGTTGATAGAAGAGGTAGAGAAGATCCAATGGAGAGCAGCGTGCTTCGTTACAGGATCATTTAGCAATCGCGAAACCGTTACGGAGATGATAGATAAACACCGGTGGAAGATGCTGCAGGAGAGACGCTCAGTAGCTCGGTACGGGCTTCTGTTAAAGTTTCGAGAACATACCTTCACCGAGGGGTCAAGCAGTATATTGCTCCCTCCTACATATATCTCGCGAAGAGACCACGAGGATAAAATCAGAGAGATTAGAGCCCACACAGAGGCATACCGACAATTCTTCTTTCCACGAACAATACGAGACTGGAATAGAAGGGAGAACCGGTAGAGATACTCAAGGTACGCTCCGCCACACACCGTCCACGATGTAAAATAGTGGAATATGTTTCAGTTTAACAGTCTTTCGCCCATACTATTCAGTCTGCCCATCAGCGAAATGATGACGAAAGTAAATGAAAGGATCATGTGTGGGTTTAAATTCAGGATGGAAGGATGTCAGTGATAAGATTCAGTGGTGGCACTGCTGTCATCAGTAAAAGTGAAGGGAAATGTTACACTGGGCTGTTATATTGAATCAGAAACAGTGTTGCACAAAGTAGCAATTATACGAGAGACGGTTCCTGAATATAGTATGGCGGTATGCTTCATTTCTTCTTTTGGCGAGCTCAGTGGTAGAGCCATTTGAAAAACTAACTAAATTTCTTAACATTGTTTAGAATCTAGTCGCACAGATAAAGCAATCTTTGTTTGTAAGCTATTGCTAACCTCGTGTGGTGTGATTACTTCTATTTACTTCATTTTGTGAGAAGTTTCCATGGAAGTGTTATGGGTGTCTTAATGAAGAAAGGATTTTTTGCTGCACTGGGTGATATAATTGATCAGTGATTGTCAGATCAGAGCAATTTCTGATCCTGTGATTGTGGGAGGCGTGTTTTTGAACTGTACTGCGTATTCAATGATCACACATGTAATGTGTTTGCTTTCAGCACGTTCAGCAGTGGAAGTGACGTTTTTATGTACTCCGGTGAAAGTTTTTCATTTGGTGTTTTCAGCCAGAAGACCGTTTTGAGGCATCTGACCACAGTTGTCTATACTCAACAGCTAGCTCCTTTATTTGTGTACGACTACTGCAAGCTACACCTATTTGAACCACCTCACCGTCGTGACGCTTTGGAATCAAAGTGACGATTGCTTGATACCACATGAAGTGTCCCGTTAAAAGATATGTCTTTTAGTAAGTTGTGCCATAAATCTCATTTCTGTCCAGTTCGTTTCAGTACCTCCTCAGCAACTATCGAATCTATCCAGTTGTGTAAGGCAGGTAAAAAATGAGCTGACAAGACATATCCCATGTTTCATTACTGCTTCGGGATGCAGAGTATTAGACATTTACGAGAGTCAGCTTAAGATAAGTGCTGTACGCCACTCACCAGATCATCACGTAAAAGCCCAGTGCACTCTCCAGCTGCCGCCTGCGAATGCAGATGTTCGACCCACAACATCTGTACAAAAAGGAAAGAAAAAATTTTTGTAGTTAACGTATGTACCCACAGGAACACTACAGACTACATCTATAGCTGAAACCATTTAACACCAACATAAAATAGACTGGAAAGTGCTACAGAATCGATCCTGATGTCGAACCAATTAAATTTGAAGTGAGGAGGGCCCTAGTGTGATGACTGACTTTTCCAGTGCATACAGCTTATTGAGTATGAGTACTTCAAGGCTAGTAAATACAGATGTAGGAATAAATACTTGACATGAAGGTAATTCACCGGTCATATCACATAGTTAAATAGAGAGCTGTGTAAAGTTAAAGAAAGCGGCCATCAGCAATAATCCAAAACTCAGTCGAAGTAAGTATCTTGGTGTTAGTGGGTACAGTGTCGCAATCTCCCACATAGCAATGAAAAAGTAGAGACAAGATCAATAGCGAAGAAAACAGGAAAAGCGACGCTTGGAAATAACCACATTCAGAACAAAGAATGGACAGCATTATAGGTCAATATAGAAATTTGATTCCTGAACATCTTAAGGCAGAAAAAGGCAGGTTTGAAGACAGCGGAAAGAGATCTTTATATTGTTGTTGTGGTCTTCAGTCCTGAGACTGGTTTGATGCAGCTCTCCATGCTACTCTATCCTGTGCAAGCTTCTTCATCTCCCAGTACCTACTGCAGCCTACGTCCTTCTGAATCTGCTTAGTGTATTCATCTCTTGGTCTCCCTCTACGATTTTTGCCCTCCAAGCTGCCCTCCAGTACTAAATTGGTGATCCCTTGGTGCCTCAGAACATGTCCTACCAACCGATCCCTTCTTCTAGTCAATTTGTGCCACAGACTCCTCTTCTCCCCAATTCTATTCATTACTTCCTCATTAGTTATGTGAAGTACCCATCTAATCTTCAGCATTCTTCTGTAGCACCACATTTCGAAAGCTTCTATTCTCTTCTTGTCCAAACTATATATCGTCCATATTTCACTTCCATACATGGCTACACTCCATACAAATACTTTCGAAACGACTTCCTGACACTTAAATCTATACTCGGTGTTAACAAATTTCTCTTCTTCAGAAACGGTTTCCTTGCCATTGCCAGTCTACATTTTATATCCTCTCTACTTCGACCATCATCAGCTATTTTGCTCCTCAAATAGCAGAACTCCTTTACTACTCTAAGTGTCTCATTTTATTATCTTATTCCCTCAGTATCACCCGACTTAATTCGACTACATTCCATTATCCTCGTTTTGCTTTTGTTGATGTTCATCTAAATTTTCGTAAGTGAGTGACGTCCGTTAGTGAGCACATGGTGTGTGTGTGTGTGTGTGTGTGTGTGTGTGTGTGTGTGTGTGCGTGTGTGTGTGTGTGTGTGTGTGTGTGTGTGTGTGTGTGTGTGTGCTACTGCTGTGTTGTACGTCGTCAGGAAACGGAGTGGTGCTCACCTTCGGAGCTTTGGTGACCTGCTCCAACTCGACCAGCCGTCGATGCCCCTGCATCGTCTTCCTTCGGCCGAAACAAGGACAGCACGCTGTCCAGTATCTCCTCCAACCCATCTGCAGCAGAGAAGAGCCTGTTCCACAAGCTGCCGAAGGGTTTACGGTATAGTAATTGCTGCACTGTGCTGCACAGTAGAATCTTTCCTGTTGTCACCATACTGTGAAATAGATGGCGTGTTCAGCACCGCAAAAAACCAATTTGTGGCAATATCGAGTAGTTCCAAAAGAAGGGAAAGTTTTCAGATAGAGAAATAGTTTTAGCAGTTGTTAAACGGCTCTGGTATTGTCACGTAGAAACCACAGTCAAGTTCTTAAGTTAGGTTGGTCAACACGTTAGTTACTGAAACTAGTTCACAGCCAGAACAGAACTGCCTTCCTGAACGAAGATTGCAGATATAGACACTGACGGAGAAAAATCGCAACTTCAAAAAATAATTAATGTAGAATATTGAAATTTAGGGAATATATTTGCCTAGGTCACATATTTAAGTGGTCAGTATTGCAAGATCTCAGGGTAAATTAAAGTGCAAGGTGGCCATCGCAAATGTGAAATTCTGATACAGTAATAATCGGTGTAGCCGCCAGAATGTTGATTGCAAGGATGCAAAGGTGCGTGCGTTGCGCTCTACAGGTGCCGGATGGCTGTTTGTTTGACAGAATTCGGTGCCTATTTCACTTGTTCGGACAACACAGGGACAGTTAATGCTGGTTATAGATGACGTCCCACTGCGACGTAACGCTCTGTTTCGCACATCGACGGCGGTTCTGCAACATAAATTGTTCACCTACCTCGAAACTGCTGCAGATCCGCAAACGTAACTCCTGACTGCAGCTACTTAAGGGGGTAGGACGTCAAACGGGGCGACTTGGATCAGGAGAGGTATCACAGGACATTTTGATTTCTACTGTCTATACTTTTACAAATAAATTCATAAAACTTTGTCAACATCACCAGGAAGGATTCAACATTCACACTCGTTGCAGTGGAAGATCGAAAACATAACAAAATAAATTTTTTTACGTGTGAAATTTCATCATTCTTTCACTTACTAATGGCTGCATTTGTTGCTATAGGTACACTTTTCTTCATACGTTAGAGAGATTCTTCGATTAATTCTGCACAGCATACAAACCATGCTTACAGGTGTATGAAACTCTAGAATTTATTTAATTTATGAAATAACGAATGAGCTCTTTTATTTTAAACTTCATGTTTAGAAAAAAACACAAATTTTCTAGTTAATTACCTCAATTTTTACCACAGTTTTTAATAGATTTGTAAAATTATAGATTTTGTACACCTTTGAGTATGGTTTGCATGCTGTGGAAAATTCATCGAAGAATCTCTCTTACTTACGAAGAAAAGTGTACCTATAGCAACAAATGCTGCCATTAGTAAGAGAGAAAAAAGATGGACTTTTACGTGTAAAAAAATTTATTTTGTTATGTTTTCGAACTTCCACTGTATCAGTGTTTATTCTGAATCTTTCCTGGTCATGCTGACAAA
The DNA here is from genome assembly GCF_023897955.1 of Schistocerca gregaria. NCBI lineage: Eukaryota > Metazoa > Arthropoda > Insecta > Orthoptera > Acrididae > Schistocerca > Schistocerca gregaria. Next base: position 1,157,809,748 of record NC_064920.1, on the reverse strand, counting down.
GTTTTATGAATTTATTTGTAAAAGTATAGACAGTGGAAATTAAAATGTCCTGTGACGCTTCTCCTCCTCCAAGTCGGCCCGTTTGACATCCTACCCCCCTTAAGAGATCTCAGGAAAGCAATGTTGAAGAAACTGAGATTTCGTAACTACACGTCGACGGCCGCTACAAGTACAAAAAGCTGAATATAGTCCTGTGAACTCTAAAGAATAAATCGGAAACGGGTTGCTGTTAAAATTTCTAAGTTCAAAGGTCCTTTTAAACTTTCATTAAGATTTTTTTATTGATATTAAGCTCGATCATCAGCCCAATGTGTTCAAATCATTGAAGTTACTGTTCACAGTCCTCGCCACACTCAAACAGTCAGAACTTTTCCTATCCAATTCCTAAATCATTTACGAGAATAACACAGGCAATAAACTGCTATTTACTTTTGCACTCGGCACTCAGTGGTTGTCTTTAAATAAAGTTTTAGCTCGTCATAAATACTCAGTAAAAAAAATTTACTTTGTACCGCCACACTTTTAGTTCAAAGTTTACACACGCGATTTTCTCCAGAACAAAATATCTCTCGACCCTTAAAATTTCACAAATAGTTAATCGTAAACACCAGCTGCATTTATCACTGTACCGAAACGCGGAAGTCACAATATCACTTCATTTTGCACATACTGCGTTCGGACACTTTCAGCATGACCAGCTCCTTCGACAATTAGTCCACCACTCCCTTCTTCTCTCTGCCTCTACAAGCACCTCTATCTCATACGTTAGGTGGCAAACCGTCAACCTTCTTATTGGCTGTACAGAATTACGGCCAATCAGAGCTGACTTTCAGGGCGCGGCTCGCGCCAAAATCTAGAAAGAACCAACCACTGCTCTCAGCTCATTGATGTCATTAAAATAAACAACTCAAAACTCCCTTGTTAAACAAATGAAATGAAATAAATTTTAAGCTGCACTTAACGTCCAGGAATTTAACTATATAATCGCGAACGTTCTGGCTGTCTCTTACATATCCAAACATGCCTGGACATCCGCCATCCACTAGCACGGGAACCACTGGTGGATTCGCTCCCACGACACAAAGCTGGAACACCTGCAAGTTCCTGTAGAGAATTACAAACTGAAAATTTAATATTGGCGAATGTCCCACATACACTCACACAAGTACTCTCTTTCACACCCGCCCTAACATAAAACATAAATATCTACTTGAAATTCTTAAAGCTATTACTAGAGCAAAATTACGAAAGGTTTTCTAAAATGAGAACTTTCCAAATTTGAATCTAAGCACTGAAGGTGTTCATATCTTTTCAAATAGTCACAGTTAGTGATTTTGAAACATCCCCTTAGAAAAATTAGTGAATTACTATGCTGATAAACGTCTTACGTTATTTGATTTTTAAACAGCTGAGCAGAACTGAACGTACTCAGACACTTCTCTCTTTACTTATTCTCATCAACACTAAAATGTTACACAATATTTTTAGTGCAACGCAATCTGACTTTCAATAGTCCCTACAAAAGAATGGCCCTGACTAACATTAACCTATACCTTTCATGAATCACTTACCTCAAAAAATCTTCGTTACTCGAACTACTGCAATACAGCGAGCACCAATGCTGCCAACTAAATAAAAGATTCTAACTACTGAAGGCAATGACTACTGATGGGCATGGTTAACAAATGAAAGATTTTGATAGAGAACAAACAATGTATTTACCTTAATAATATTCAAAAGTCATCACACACACACACACACACATCATTTCATGAAACACAGTATTACAAATTTACTCTTTCCGGTGGAAACATGTCCAGATCGTCCGCTCTCAAAATTATGCCCTCTCTCCCCCCACATCCACCACTGCTGGCGGCTCACATCCAACTGCCCAACACTACAATAGCGAATAATTCAACAATACAAACCAGCCACAGGCTGAACACAGCACAGTTAGTGTTTTCATACAGAGCACTAAGTGGCGTTACCAATATAAAAACCTAAATAGCGTACTAACAATTTACTTTTTTAAATGTCGGATAATTACGTTTTTTTAATGACTTTTTTTTGTAACTTCCAAATTATGACCGTTATTGACTTCATATTTTGACAGATTTTTCCTTTACACAACAGAAGGCTATGTACCTAATATGAAGTTTGTCGGACTATTTCTAGACCAGTTATTAATTTTAATAGTTCCAGAGAATGTAACTACACTGTAAGCGATCTCCGCCACTTTCAGACGCTGCAGTCACGCCTTATGGTCAAGAAGCACGTCTGCAGGACACAGGTCGCACGTTGCAGATGGTATAAGATTCTGACTGCTTACGCTGGAGCCCACATACATTCATACAAGAAAGCTCTAATAGACAAATTGGAGACACAATAGGCCGAGAGAGTGAGTGGGCACTGTATAGCATGTTGGGTTACAACAGCCGTAAGTGAGCAAGCAGCATCATGTTGGAAAACTCCCCCTGGGACACTGTTCACGAATGGCAGCGCAACAGGTCGAAACTACACATTGACGCACAAATTTTGCAGTAAGGGTGTATGGGATAACCACACGAGTGCTCCTGCTGTGACACGAAATTGCATTCCAAACCGTAGCTCCAGGTGTAGGTCCCGTGTGTCTAGCACGATGACTGGTTGGTCGCTTGCCCTCAACTGGCCTTCTCCTAATCAACACACGGCCATCACCGGCATAGAATCAGAACCGGCTAACACAATGAACACTCTGTTGACACCACTGAAGTCCCAAATGCCGGTGTAAGGGCTGTAAGACGTCGTGGTCTCCTGACCTTCATTGCTTACATATTCCGCCCTCACAATCATATTCTCCACATCAAGACGCTTCATTCAAACCCAAACTCGATAAGATAAAGTCAATGTTGTATGAATTCATGTAAATGATGCGCAAATAACAAGTGCGCACTGGGGTTGAGATACTCGAAGCTGGCATACACACACACACATTCAAGACACAACAGTCACAAAAGCTTTTAGGTTGGGAGAGGCAAACAGCGCACGTCAGGAGGCTGGTCCCTTCCGAGGTTTTCACAGGGAGCTACCTACATCAGCCGGTGGCCGCCCGTGAAGCAGACAGCGTTTGCCCGAGTGAAAGGAAGAACGAGCCCGTGTTCGGATTAAAAGCAAATTCCGCTACACTGTGTGGGAGCGCCCAGCCTACGCATTCTTTACTAACATAGCACACAGTTTCAGAGGTTTCACACAAGGAGACAGCAAACGCCAAACACCGATGCTACAGATTTCCGGAATGGTCGTCTTAAACGAAACGACATTCTCCCGTTTTAGAAGAGCCATGCTGATTGGCGGACGATATTCATGACGCCTTGAGCTGAAGGAGAAATGGAAGAGACTGACACGTCTGGCGTGGAGAGGGGCCGTTCCGTTGCCGATCTAGAAGAGAGAACACGTAACGAGAGCGTGCGCTCTCGTACGTGTACTGAAAAGAGCGAGGAACAAGTCTCTCCTCAGTACTTCACTGGGAGAGCACCTCTGTCGGGAGCGAATTGGAGTGTGACTCTATACTAAGTCCTTGCGATTAAGTGTAGTTCACTGTGTTGGCTGCCACACTTATTGTGCAGTGTGAACAGACAGAGTTATAGTTCAACGCCTGTGAGCGAATTTTTGAATGGCATCGCGGTGGACTGGTTATCTGACCGGTGTACCACGCCAATAGTTGGACTAGGGGCGAATATGAGTCCTTGACCTCATCAAGGCGTAAGGAGAGTTTGATTGGTGAAAGTCAATCCAGATAGAACGAGAGTTATCTTATTTGTCAGCAGCGAGCGGCGCAGAGAGCAGACATTGCAGCTTACGGTATTGTGTGCTGCAGCTCTTGCGAGCCCCATATTTCCTCCACAACAGTACACTTCACTGCATTTCACATGTGACTGCATCGACTGTACCTAGCAACATTCTAACGGTTGATTATTCAAGTTGAGTAGGCGCGGCTCTCAGCCATTCTGCCGACTCAAAAACAATCTTAAACTTCGTATAGAAATCTCATTAGCGAATCCTATCCTTAAGAGGTAGCTTCACATTCCGAAAAGAAACCGGAAATAAGTGCCATTGTGATTTCTCAGAATTTTTGCAAAATAAATAATAATATTCGTTAGTTTCATGTTTTTCTTACACTAACTAGCACTACTCCAGTACCCAAGTATCCCACTAGTTACATAAGAAATTATGTGAATTTTTGTCATTTCCTTACAGCGGGCGACTGCAGAAGATATTTATCGCTGAAAGTTTTTCAGGCATTTCTCTTTAGAACGTTAGCAGCGACTGCCTGACTTCTGTAGTAGTGTGGGGGTGGAAATTGCATCTTGCAGGAGCCACAGGGTAAAGGGTACATCTCAGATTAATCCGTTTCGCAGAATGACAGAATAGCACCCACAGACTCACAGGTGTTAGTGGAATGTTCGCAACAGGGAGTCTGGGTCGGAGCTGTTCTTGAAGTAACCGATGTTTAACAGTTCACTGTATCGCTGTGGTGCCAACAGGTGCTTAGATTGTTGCTGCAGATGCAGTGCGATGCGCCAGTGCCACGATGATTTTCCAAATCGGTAGTGCCACGTGACCGTCTGGAGTTCGCTAAACAGCAGAAGGAACATCCAGTTTCTCGTAGCCCTCTCCCTCGACTTCTTTCAAACTTAGTGAGTTGTCGACAATGGCATCATTGTCACCTTCAACGCATTCTTGACTAACAGCAGCTCACCATGTCCTTTCTCAAAGGTTAACTAACACTCACTCCCGTTACAGAGTGAACACAGAGCAAACCTGAACTGCTTCCTTATACTGGCTCTACCAGCGCCACTCTTAGGCGACTGGTGCGAAATCTGAAGAGACATCATCTTTCAGAACTAGCAACACGCCTGCCAACTTTCGTTCATATCGGACAACATCTTGAAAGTAGTGTGAATTTTTTTCCATCAGTATACTGGGTGGTCCACTGATACTGACCGGGCCAAATTTGTAATAATAAGCATCAAACGAAAAAACTACAAAGAACGAAACTCGTCTAGCTTGAACGGGGAAACCGGATGGCGCTATGGTTGCCCCGCTAGATGGTGCTGCCATAGGTCAAACGGTTGTCAACTGCGTTTTGTTTGAATAGATACCCCCATTTTTATTACATAATTTGTGTAGCACGTAAAGAAATATGAATGTTTAAGTTGGACCACTTTTTTCGCTTTGTGATAGATGGCGCTGTAATTCTCACATACGTATGGCTCACAATTTTAGACCAACAGTTGGTAACACGTAGCTTTTTTAAATTAAAATACAGAAGTACGTTTGAACATTTCATTTCGGTTGTTCCAATGTGATACGTGTACCTTTGTGAACGTATCGTTTCTGACACCTCACGCTGTTACAGATTACCTGTAAATATCACATTAATGCAATAAATGCTCAAAATGATGCCCGTCAACCTCAATGCATTTGGCAATACGTGTAACGACATTCCTCTCAACAGGGAATAATTCGCCTTCCGTAATGTTCGCACATGCATTGAAAATGCACTGACGCATGTTGTCACGCGTTGTCGATGGATCACTATAGCAAATATCCTTCAACTTTCCCCACTGAAAGAAACCCGGGGCCGTCAGATCCAGAGAACGTGCGGGCTTTGACGAATAATCCACCTGTCATGAAATAAGCTGTTCAATACCGCTTCAACCGCAAGTGAGTTATGTGCCGGACATCCATCACGTTAGAAGTACATCGCCATTCTGTCATCCAGTGAAACATCTTCTAGTAACATCGTTAGAACATTACGTAGGAAATCAGCATACATTGCACCATTCAGATTGCCATCGATAAAATGGGGGCTAATTATCCTTCCTCCCATAATGCCACAATATACATGAACCCGCCAAGGTCGCTAATGTTCCACTTGTCGCAGCCATCGTGAATTTTCCGCTGCCCAATAGTGCATATTATGCAGTTTACGTTACCGCTGTTGGTGAATGGCGCTTCGTCGCTAAATAGAACGCGTGCAAAAAGTCTGTCATCGTCCCGTAATTTCCCCTTGTGCCCAGTGGCAGTACTGTATACGACGTTCAAAGCCGTCGCCATGCAATCCCTGGTGCATAGAAATATGGTACGGGTGCAACCGACGTTTTTGAGATTACCGATTCTCGCACAATTTGTCTGCTACTGATATGCGTATTACCCGCGACAGCATCTAAAACACCTGCTTGGGAATCATCATTTGGTTGACATTTCACATGTGGCTGAACACTCCCTGTTTCCTTAAATAACGTAACTATCCGTTGAACAGTCCGACAACTTCTATAATGTCGTCCAGGATACCGAGCAGCATACATAGCGAACGCCTGTTGGCCATTTTGGTCACAATAGCCATACATCAACACGATATCGACCTTTTCCGCAATTGGTAAACGGTCCATTTTAGCACGGCTACTGCATCACGAAGGAAATACCGTGCGCACTTGCAGAATGTTTCGTGGTACCACGTACTTATACGTTTGTGACTATTGCAGAGCCATCTATCACAAAGCGAAAAAGGTGGTCCAACTAAAACATTCATATTTGTTTACGTACTACACGAATATGTAATAATAATGGCGGTTCCTATTTAAAAAACGCAGTTGATATCCGTCTGACCTATGGCAGCGCCATCTAGTGGGCCAACCATAGAGCCATTTGGTTTTCCCCTTCAAGCTAGACGAGTTTCGTTGTTTGTAGTTTTATCGTTTGACGCTTATCTCGTGAAATATTTGGCCCGGTCACTCTCAATGGACCACCCTAAACATCTCAACTTAAAAGATAGATATTAATACTAGAAGCCATAAACTGATACAGATACATAATGCCAAAAGTCGGTACCAGTATACAAAGGGAAAAATCGAGAAAACTGCCGAGAGGTGGTATCGAAAACAACAGTTCAGCTTCAGCTATATAGCTCGTTCTAGTATTCCGATATAATCACAGAAACCCAAAGGCTATATTAATACGTAAAACCATAAATCGGTGTGGCTACGGAAACGCGGTATCAAAAATTTCACTTCTACATCTACATCTACATCCATCTACGCGGTATCAAAAATTTCACTTCAACTATATAGCTCAAGTGAAAATTCTGGTTCCAATGTAAGAAACTCAAATCAAAGAAATTAATTATACCTGATATGTCTTTGGTAGCAAATGTAACACAGAGGTAAAAAAACTCAGAAACTTGAACCGCAGTATTAAAATAATGACCATGACAAAGACCTCCAATTACGAAATTTAAGAATCGTAAGTTAGGCATAAAATATTCTGTAACAAAAACAATATGTTCTAATTTTGCCATGTAACCGAGACCTAGGCTTATGAACAGAAATAAAGTTACGCGGTAGAGAAAAGCCTGCAGGCATATTAAAGTCATGCAGTTTGACAGAAGATTTAAGAAACTGAAAGAAGAGAAAAAACCGAAACAAAATCCCAGCATCTTTTGACGGCCCTATAACAGATTTCACAGCCAAATGAAATCTCTCAATAATATTTGTGTAGGCCCCAATCTTATAGTCTTTAAATTCCCAGTTGTCGTTCACAATAGGGTGGCCATAATCTTTCCCGCCCAACGCCGTTAAAATGCACACGCATCTAACGCTATAGCAGTTGCTTCTGCGACCTCCGGAAATACATCAAAGGAATCACCACAGCCGCCGACCTTAACTTACGTCTCTCACCTTCTCCTCACCAGAACATGATTCGTCAGTTTCAGCTATCACCTCATGGCCCCTTATAGGTCCACTATATTTAATATACTGACCACGTAGTGCTCAACAGAAAGAAAAGCAACCTATTAGTGTTCGTTCAGAAGCACTGCTTTCATGCATACCATGAGAGAGTTGCCCAGGAAGTAATGCACCGCATGTTTTTCTTCGATAAATCTTTATTGAACATAATGAGAATTACACACACGAAAGATTGGTGTTTTATCTAGACACCCTATTTTTCCACGTAATATACTTCCCGTTCTATGGCCTTCCACCAGCGCGAAACAAGGGCGTGTGTGCCCTGTCGGTACTAATCCTTGTCCTGGTGGTAAAGCCAGTCCTTCACTGTGTGGATCTCCTCCTCATCGTCCTCAAAATGTCTTCCATGAATGGCATCCTTTAAAGGCCCAAAAAAGTGGAAGTGAGAGGGGAATAGGTCAGGGCTGTAGGGTGAATGGAGTAACATTGTCCAACCCTGTTTTGCGATGTGTTCAACAGCCCTCAGACTTCTGTGGGTCCGAGTGTCATCGTGTTGCAGCAAAGTATCTGCTTGGTTGCTGTGGCGTCGAAGTCACCGGAGACGCGTCTTGAGTTTTTTTTATGTGTTGACTTACGATTCTGAATTAATGGTACACCTCTTGGCATTACATCAATGAGAATCGCACCTTGCCAGTCTCAGAACACTGCTATCACGACCTTGCCGGTGGAAGCAGTTGTCTTGAATTTGTTCTTCTGCGGGTTGTGGAAATAGAGCCATTCTCCCGACTGTCGTTTCGTTTCGGGCTCAGAATGGTTGCCTCAGGTTTCATCACCTGTCACAAATCGGGACAAGAACGCCTCCCACTCAGCTTCAAATCGTTGCAACAAATCAAGACAAATGTTTTTTTTCTGTTCGATTTGTTATCCAACGTTAGACACCGCGAGGCCCACCTTAAGCACTCTTTTGAATATCCAAGAGTGCGGATAACTGCATCCTCATTTCCTTTGCTGATTGACAGATGCAACCCCAACTGCAGAGTCGTACTGCGCCTGTCTTCGCAAATGATAACATCAGCTCGCTGCAACGGTTCATGTGTGACAGCCGTGGATGGTGTCCCTGACCGCTGAAAATCGCGGAGCTCCGCCGAAGCGCATTCTGACGACCTCACCCTCCTTACGCAGCGACTAACTGTATTTCTGTCGACAGCAGATGTTCCAAAGGCTATGCAAAAGCATTTGTGAATGTTCCCCGCATTTTCTTTCTCTGTAGTGAGAAATTCAATGACGGCATGTTGTCTATGACGTACATTACCTACAGGCGCCATTTGAAACTCTCCTGAAGCTACGGTATCTGTCGGAAGTAACGGAGACTTCGCGCTTTCACTCAGGAGACTGAAAATGATACATACATAACTTTTCACATTCGTAGCGTTGTTTGCGGCTGAGGAAAAAAAATGGCACTTTACTTTCTGGGCAACCCTCGTATATCACAGAGAACTCGTAACAAAAATATTAACGTCAATATAACAAAGACGCCGAGACTCCAACTCAGAAAGCTGGTACTTCGCCCGGTTCACCACAACAAATTAAGGCGGTGACACATCCACATTTAGCCACTGGATCACCGCTGAGACGAAACGTCCGGAAAACTCATGTCCTGTTTTGGACTGGGGAGGGGATAGGAACCTGTCTTTGGATTCTGCTTTGTTTTCTTCTTCGATTTCAACAAACTGAATCTTGTTCTGGTTCCTTACTCTTACTTAGAGTACGTCCTGTCTTACTTTGCCTCTTTCCATAAGCAACAGTCTCTATTTGTGGGCGCCTTCTCATTTCCATTCACCTTCAAAACGTTTTCACACGACTCCCGAGACGGCTCTACCCCCGTGTGTCGTAAGACGTTGACAACTACGACGAAGTAATTGGAGTGCAAATAGATTAAGGTGCTTCAGAAATTTTCGGTGGAATAGGCAGGCGTGAGGCGGAATGCGCATAGAAGGTGACGCGTTAAACACTTGGTAAGTCAAGCGTTTGAGTAGCAGACGCGCGCACCCAACAACCTACACTATTTACGATTACAGTTTAACGTTGTCTCACATATAATAACGTATTATGTCGTTAGGAAAGTTAAATAATGAAACTTATGAGCCACTGTAGGTGTACTCATAGTTTGAGAAAGTGTAAGGTGTGAAATGAGGAAGAGTGTAGGGTGACATCTGGGTGCAGTCGAGTGAAGGAACTTCTTCGAACCGATGTGAGGGAAAGAATTGGAGAGAAGCTGAGGAGGCGCTGCGCAATTGATTTCAAATAAAAAGGTTAGTATACTCGCGTTAGTACACGGTACAAATAAAATGGTTTGTACACAGATTCACCTCCCCCACCCCCTGCCAATGAACCATGGACATTGCCGTTGGTGGGGAGGCTTGCGTGCCTCAGCGATACAGATAGCCGTACCGTAGGTGCAACCACAGTGGAGGGGTATCTGTTGAGAGGCCAGACAAACGTGTGGTTCCTGAAGAGGGCAGCAGCCTTTTCAGTTGTTGCAGGGGCAACAGTCTAGATGATTGACTGATCTGGCCCTGTAACACTAACCAAAACGGCCTTGCTGTTGGGGTACTGCGAACGGCTGAAAGCAAGGGGAAACTACAGCCGTAATTTTTCCCGATGGCATGCAGCTTTACTGCATGATTAAATGATAATGACGTCCTCTTGGGTAAAATATTCCGGAGGTAAAACAGTCCCCCATTCGGATCTCCGGGCGCGGACTACTCAAGAAGATGTCGTTATCAGGAGAAAGAAACTCGCGTTCTACGGGTCGGAGCATGGAATGTCAGATTCCTTAATTGGGCAGGTAGGTTAGAAAACTTAAAAAGGGAAATGGATAGGCCGGCCGTGGTGGTCTCGCGGTTCTAGGCGCGCAGTCCGGAACCGTGCGACGGCTACGGTCGCAGGTTCGAATCCTGCCTCGGGCATGGATGTGTGTGATGTCTTTAGGTTAGTTAGGTTTAAGTAGTTCTAAGTTCTAGGGGACTAATGACCACAGCAGTTGAGTCCCATAGTGCTCAGAGCCATTTGAACCATTTTTTGAAATGGATAGGTTAAAGTTAAATATAGTAGGAATTAGTGAAGTTCGGTCGCAGCAGGAACAAGACTTTTGGTCAAGCGAATATAAGGTTATAAAAACAAAATCAAATAGGGGTAATGCAGGAGTCGGTTTAATAATGAATAAAAAATAGGAGTGCGGGTAAGCTACTACCAACAGCATAGTGAACGCATTATTGTGGCCAAGATAGACACGAAGCCCAAACCTACTAAAATAGTACAAGTTTATATGCCAACTAGCTCTGCAGGTGATGAAGAAATTGATGCACTGTATGATGAGATAAAAGACATTATTCAGGTAGTGAAGGAAGACGAAAATTTAATAGTCATGGGTGACTGGAAATCGACAGTAGGAGCAGGAAGAGAAGAAAACGTAGTAGGTGATTATGGATTGAGGTAAGAAATAAAAGAGGAAGCCGCCTGGTAGAATTTTGCACAGAGCTAACACACTAACACATGAAAGAAGGTTGTTTACATGGAAGAACCCTAGAGTTACGAAAAGGTTTCAGATAGATTATATAATGGTAAGGCAGAGATTTAAGAACCAGGTTTTAAATTGTAAGACATTTCCACAGGCATATGTGGACTCTGACCACAATCTATTTGTTATGAACTGTAGATAAAAACAGAAGAAACTGCAAAAAGGTGGGAATTTAAGGAGATAGGACCTAGATCAACTGAAAGAACCAGAGGTTGTACAGAGTTTCAGGGAGAGCATAAGGGAACAATTGACAGGAATGGGGAAAAGAAATACAGTAGAAGAAGAATGGGTAGCTTTGAGGAATGAAATAGTGAAGGTAGCAGAGGATCAAGTAGTAAAAAGACGAGGGCTAGTAGAAATCCTTGGGTAACAGAAGAGATACTGAATTTAATTGATGAAAGGAGAAAATACAAAAGTGCAGCAAGTGAAGCAGGCAAAAAGGAATACAAACGTCTTAAAAAGATGTAGAAGCTTATCTCATGAGGGGTAAGATAGATACCGCCTACAGGAAAATTAAAGAGACCTTATAGAAAAGAGAACCACTTGCATGAATATCAAGAGCTCAGATGGAAACCCAGTTCTAAGCAAAGACGGAAAAACACAAAGGTGGATGGAGTATATAGAAGGGTCTATACAGGGGCAATGTTCTTGAGGACAATATTATGGAAATGGAAGAGGAGGTAGATGAAGATGAAATGGGAGATATGATACAGCGTGAAGAGTTTGACAGAGCACTGAAAGACCTAGGTCGAAACAAGGCCCCGGGAGTAGACAGCATTCCATTAGAACTACTGACGGCCTTGGGAGAGCCAGTCCTGACAAAACTCTACCATATAGTGAACAAGATGTATGAGACAGGCGAAATTGCCTCAGACTTCAAGAAGAATATAATAATTCCAAAGCCTAAAAAATCAGGTGTTGACAGATGTGAAATCTACCGAACTATCAGTTTAATAAGTCACAGGTGCAAATACTAACGCGAATTCTTTACAGAGGATTAGTAAAACTGATAGAAGCCGATCTCGGGGAAGATCGGGTTGTATTCCGTAGAAATGTTGGAACACGTGAGCCAATTCTGACCTTACGACTTATCTTAGAAGAAAGATTAAGCAAAGACAAACCTACGTTTCTAGCATTTGTAGACTTAGAGAAAGCCTTTGACAATGTTGACTGGAATACTCTCTTTCAAATTCTGAAGTTGGCAGGGGTAAAATACAGGGAGCGAATGGCTGTTTACAATTTGTACAGAAACCAGATGGCAGTTATAAGAGTCGTGGGGCATGAAACGGAAGCAGTAGTTGGGAAGGGAGTGAGACAGGTTTTAGCCTCTCCCCGTGTTATTCAACCTGTATACTGAGCAAGCAGTAAAGGAAACAAAAGAAAAATTCGGAGTGGGTATTAAAATCCATGGAGAAGAAATAAAAACTTTGAGGTTCGTAGATGACATTGTAATTCTATCAGAGACAGCAAAGGACTTGGAAGAGCAGTTGAACGGAATGGACAGTGTCTTGAAAGGAGGATATAAGATGGACATCAACAAAAGCAAAACGAGGTTAATGGAATGTAGACGAATTAAGTCGGGTGATGCTGAGGGAATAAGATTAGGAAATGAGACACTTAAAGTAGTAAAGGAGTTTTGCTATTTGGGGAGCAAAATAACTGATGATGGTCGATGCAGAGAGGGTATAAAATGTAGACTGGCAAAGGCAAGGAAAGAGAAATTTGTTAGCATCGAGTATTGATTTAAGTGTCAGAAAATCGTTCCTGAAAGTATTTGTATGGAGTGTAGCCATGTATGGAAGTGAAACATGGACGATAAATAGTTTAGAAAAGAAGAGACTAGAAGCTTTCGGAATGTGGTGCTACAGAAGAAATCTGAAGATTAGATGGGTAGATCACATAACTAATGATGAGGTATTGAATAGAATTGGGGAGAAGAGGAGTTTGTGGCACCACTTGACTAGAAGAAGGGATCTGCTGGTAGGACATGATCTGAGGCATCAAGGGATCACCAATTTAGTAGTGGAGGGCAGGGGTAGACCAAGAAATTAGTACACTAAGCAGATTCCGAAGGATGTAAGCTGCAGTAAGTACTGGGAGATGAAGAAGCTTGCACAGGATAGAGTAGCATGGAGAGCTGCATCAAACGAGTCTCAGGACTGAAGACCACAACAACAACAACAATATTGACAGATTCAAGAAGGAGGTTGAGCTATGCACGAGGTTAGCTTCATTCGGGAAAGAAATAGTCTGTACCACATGTTCGTAGGGAATTTGTATAAGGCACTTTTATATGGTTAAGAGTAACATCATACAACATCCACCCACAGACGGGGATGAGCAATTATGTAATGAAACGATTTAAAGTTTTGGAACGACAATCGCTGATGCCAAACAAGAGGTTTACTACCTAGTTAACATAGGTATGTTTCCTAATTACAGTGTGTGGGGACCTTTACCATGTCCATGCATATTAGCGCGGAAATATTTGAAATTGGAATTTGGGCTCGGAAGAAAGGAGGCACAGTCAATCTGTGATTCCTGTGAAACAGGAAATTGTAATGAATGTATGTATAAGAGAATATATAGCGTAAGAATCTCTTAAGTCAAATAAAATCCATCTCTAGAATGAGGTAAGTACTCAGGGGACAAGCTATACAGACCTACCGAGAGAAGATAAGCAGTTTCAAAGAACGAGTGTACACACATTGTACAAGGAAAAACGTCATGGCGTGGCGTAAAACTTGAATACGACATGTGGTACTTGTAATGAACAATGTACGTTTTTCATTGAGTAATTTTTTAGATATGTTTGATTATGAAATGCAGTAAAAGCCTACAATAAATATATATTATAAAAGTAAATGTACAACGGGCGTGACGCTATAATTAATAAACCAGTCCCGGTACGATCAAGGGAGGTATTTGGTGTGGTAGCCCTGTATCCCCCATTCATGAAGAATGTTCCTGTTTTTACCCGAAGGGAATCCGTATGATCATATAAGGGCTATGAAGTTTCGCCCTCTAGAAATTTCTAGAACATTCCATAACATTCGAGAGTATTCGAGAGCATTCCACAACATTCCAGATTGTTTCTGTATGTTCCACAACGATCCGGAATGTTTTGGAATGTTCGGGAATAATCTGAACTATTCTGAAAAATTCCAGAATGTTTGGGAACATCCCGTAGCATCCCAGATCATTGTGGAATATTCCAGAACACTCTAGAATGTTGTTGAATTTTCTGGATCGTTGTGGACCATTCGAAGCAGTTTTCGTATGTTCCGGAATTCACCTCTGTTGGGGCTACCCATTGGTAGAGGTGTATAAAGCAGGATTCGTCGTGTGTTAGAACGTATATTCCTTACCAGTGATGAAGGGAGGAAGTAACAAAGTAGGGCAGTGAGTAAATAAAAACAAACAGTGAAGTGTGAGTAGTCAAGATATTACAGTGACTGAATATAAATCGAAAATAAAGTGTGGAAAGTGTACTTGGTGAATTTATAGATAAAAATCTGATTTTATTTATATTTTACACCACGTCGAAACGTAAAAAGAGGAGGAGATCTTTCCAGCTCTGAAGTAAATCAGCGAATTAAAAAAGAACAACCAAAAAACGAAGCAGACGAACAGCGCGAAGCCGGCCGGGGTGGCCGAGCGGTTCTAGGCGCTACAGACTGGAACCGCGCGACCGCTTCGGTCGCAGGTTCGAATCCTGCCTCGGGCATGGATGTGTGTGATGTCCTTAGGTTATTTAGAATTAAGTAGTTGTAAGTTCTAGGGGACTGATGACCTCAGACGTTAAGTCCCACAGTGCTCAGAGCCATTTGAAGCATTTTTGAACAGCGCAAAGCACGTTTAATTTCCCAGCGTACGCGAAAGAGAACCGTGAGAAACAGAGAAACAGAACAATAATGAATAGGACGAACTGATGGATCAAGAATTCTGACACAATTTTACAATAAAAGACTGCGAATTCAAGCCAGCCACTAAAATATCACCGAATGAGAAGCGCGGACGAGGATAAGTAAACAGTACAACTTAAAAAAAAAGTTCCGCTGCGACCCGACGAATTAATGTAACAAACACAAACAGGTCGTCATCGGAAAATTGGATAACATCTACCAATCTTGTAAAGGGAAAAAAATTCAGCAGAGGAACACCAGAATCTTGTTGCATGAACGGAAAAATTCCATTACCCCCACAAGAAGCACTTCCGCAGGAATTGTTAAAAGACCAGCGAAACTCAAGGATCGGAACACTTTCTTCAAAATATCAGAGCGCAGTGCCTGCCTAATCTTTCGGTGTCACTTCCATCAGCATTAACCGAGATGAAATCGACTTCGTTTTTTCCATCCAAAGCCAAATCTATCACAACATGGGATCATTAATACCACTACGCTACGAACACCATAAATATCTGTAAGTATATTTCATCGGGAATGGAGAAACAGAAATGTATCAGTGATGCACAAATATCAGTTGATTGTGCTGAGAAGCAGTCCGACATGTGCAGTGAATCTTATCCGAATACAATCAACTGATTCACATATTGAAAACAGTACTGGACCGAATGATTTCTGATGACTATGAAGTTATAATTCGAGCCGACAAAATACCACATAGAGAACACGACGGTCGTTTTAATGCATCTCAAGTAGATGAAGTGACCATCGTAATAGTGGACAATGAAAACACAAGCTCGACATAACTAAAGAATGAAGAA
Organism: Schistocerca gregaria; assembly: GCF_023897955.1. Taxonomy (NCBI): domain Eukaryota; kingdom Metazoa; phylum Arthropoda; class Insecta; order Orthoptera; family Acrididae; genus Schistocerca; species Schistocerca gregaria. The sequence goes on along the minus strand of NC_064920.1, from coordinate 1,157,793,715 downwards.
GGGAAAGAGACACACCGTTCATACAATGCCCTCCAACATCCAATAACGTTTCTGCTCGGGTAGCACGGATATTATTCTAATGTGAAACAAATCCAACCTGAAACCGTTGTAGGAACAAACAAACAAAAAAATGACTTCCAAGAGGTTCTATGCTTACCGCTTAATGACCAGAGACAATGAAACATAAATGACATTCTCAACACTTGCCGTTTATACCAATAATTCCTGATGTATATGTATACAAAAACAGAAGCTACAAATGGTTCAAATGGCTCTAAGCACTATGGGACTTAACATCTGAGGTCATCAGTCCCCTAGACTTCGAATTACTTAAACGTAACTAACCTAAGGACATCACACACATCCATGGCCAAGCAGGATTCGAACCTGTGACCGTAGCAGCAGCGCGGTTCCGGATTGAAGCGCCTAGAACCGCTCGGCCAACTGCGGCCGGCCAAAAATAGATGCGGAACGGATACTTTACAAAAGGCTGAATCACAAGAAACTATGCTCGGAAGAATACATCCACCTTCGTGACGCAACCATATATGACGGAATCATTGGCGGCATTGTAGCAATGGAAATCTTACCCTCGTCATAGATAGGGAGTGCGAGACACATGCACGAATACCCTCAAGATTCGATGACCTACATAAGAAAATATGGACGACCTGACCTCTTCACAACATTCACATGCAACTCGTTAAGCCAGAAATCAAAGAAAACTAGTATACAGACATGCCCGCCTGGTTAGCCATGCAATCTAACTGCTTTCCGGGCGGGAAGGCGCGCCGTCCCTGGCACGAATCCGACCGCGTACACCATAACTAATCTACAACGCAAACATTGTGGCTACACTCGTCTGGTGTGAAACGTATCCGTGGGGTAGGGGGGGGGAAGGGGGAGGGGGCTGGGAGAGACGATAGTGGGTGTTCCATTGGGGTCCAAACCTCACAGTAACCCTGGGTTCGGTGTGATGCGGTGGTGGGATGAATGGACTGCTGTTGCCTGTTGTGGGGTTGTGTACCACTATGGGCTACGGCGATTCACCCACACGACATTGCAGAAAAAAAAATACCCAAAACGATACTGGGAAGACGCACAAGCAGAAGTTGATGGCTATCCCAAATACAGAAGACGATCACCCAAAAATATGAATAAGAGGCAGTGACCAACTGGGAGTGTATAATCAATGTGTAGTAATATATAACATAGTTGTTGTTGTTGTTGTGGTCTTCAGTCCTGAGACTGGTTTGATGCAGCTCTCCATGCTACCCTATCCTGTGCAAGCTTCTTCATCTTCCAGTACTTACTGCAACCCACATCCTTCTGAATCTGCTTAGTGTATTCATCTCTTGGTCTCCCTCTACGATTTTTACCCTCCACACTGCACTCCAATGCTGAATTTGTGATCCCCTGATGCCACAGAACATGTCCTACTAACCGGTCCCTTCGTTCTGTCAAGTTGTGCCACATACTTCTCCCCAATTCTATTCAATACTTCATCATTAGTTATGTGATGTACCCATCTAATCTTCAGCATTCTTCTGTAGCACCACATTTCGAAAGATTCTATTCTCTTCTTGCCTAAACTATTTATCGTTCATGTTTCACTTCCATACACTCCATACAAATACTTTCAGAAACGACTTCCTGACACTTAAATCGATACTCGATGTTAATAAATTTCTCTTTCTCAGAAACGCTTTACTTGCCATTGCCAGTCTACATTTTATATCTTCTTTACTTCGACCATCAACAGTCATTTTGCTCCCCAAATAGCAAAACTCCTTTATTACTTTAAGTGTCTCATTTCCTAATCTAATTCCCTCAGCATCACCCGACATAATTTGAACACATTCCATTATCCTCGTTTTGCTTTTGTTGATGTCCATCTTATATCCTCCTTTCAAGACACTGTCCATTCCGTTCAACTGCTCTTCCAGGTCCTTTGTTGTCTCTGATAGAATTACAATGTCATCGGCGAACCTCAAAGTTTTTATTTCTTCTCCATGGATTTTAATACCTACTCAGAATTTTTCTTTTGTTTCCTTTACTGCTTGCTCAATATACAGATTGAATAACAGCGGGGAGAGGCTACAACCTTGTCTCACTCCCTTCCCAACCACTGCTTCCCTTTCATGCCCCTCGACTCTTATAACTGCCATCTGGTTTCTGTACAAATTGTAAATAGCCTTTCGCTCCCTGTATTTTACCCCTGACACCTTTAGAATTTGAAAGAGAGTATTACAGTCAACATTGTCAAAGGCTTTCTCTAAGTCTACAAATGCTAGAAACGTAGGTTTGCCTTTCCTTAATCTTTCTTCTAAGATAAGTAGTAAGAGCATAATTGGCTCACGTGTTGCAACATTTCTACGGAATCCACCTGATCTTCCCCGAGATCGGCTTCTACCAGTTTTTCCATTCGTCTGTAAAGAATTCGCGTTAGTATTTGCAGCTGCGACTTATTAAACTGATAGTTCGGTAATTTTCATATCTGTCAACACCTGCTTTCTTTGGGATTGGAATTATTATATTCTTCTTGAAGTCTGAGCGTATTTCACCTGTCTCGAATATCTTGCTCACCAGATGGTGGCGTTTTGTCAGGACTGGCTCTCCCAAGGCCGTCAGTAGTTCTAATGGAATGTTGTCTACTCCTGGGGCCTTGTTTCGATTCAGATCTTTCTGTGCTCTGTCAAACTCTTCACGCAGTATCATATCTCCCATTCCATCTTCATCTACATCCTCTTCCATTTCCATAATATTGTCATCAAGTATATCTTTTATACATTGAACTAAACCAGAAAAATATGTCAACGACGAAAACTAGGAATGCCAGTAGATCATCCAGGAATCATAAAAACTTGCGCATGAGGCCGAGTACACAAAATGTGCCAATTATGCATAAACTTAGAATTCTCCAGTTAAGTGAAATGCATTTAATATGTCTCTATGTGAACAAAGGTATTGACATGGCGGTATTTCGATTAGGCAAAGACAGTGAACAACGAAACAGAAACGCAGAGATCCTTTGTACCAAATTGGTTGGTAGACCAACAGTAACGAAGCAGGGTGGCGGTTGTTTGGTTTCCCGGCACACGAACGCGAACCAACTGGGCAACATGTAGTACTACATTCTGAGGCTTGACAGTGGGTTTACTTCGCAAAAGACACCACCAGAAAAATTGCAAGCGAACCACCTCAGAAGACAACATTAGCAGCATTTTACCAACAGTGCCAAACGGATCCATTCGGAGAAACATTACTGTATGTCGACGTCCCTATCTCTTATACATTGAGCTAAACAAGAAAAATATGTCAACGACGAAAACTAGGAATGCCAGTAGATCATCCAGGAATCATAAAAACTTGCGCAATATGCTGAGTACAAATCGTACACCCGAACAACGTCGAATGTTTCCATCTCGGGATGTTGCTACGTGAAGTGCTTACACACACCTCAAGACTGTTGACGTTTATCCATCCCTGACGTACAGAGAAACATGCCAATTCTTAGGACTACTGGAAAACGATAACCACTTGGAATCTACCCTACAAGATGCCTCACTCACAACCTCAGCTCAACAAATGAGAGACTTAGTCACCATAATTCTAACATGTAATCAATCAAATCCAAAGCAGGTATGTAACTGCTGTCTGAAGAGTATATATGTTTATGTTAGCCGGGAACCTAGAAACGACGGAGAGGCTCCGTCTCCGCAGTGGCCCACAGCCCCACGACGACTACCGCAGTCCACTTCACCCCTGCGCCACCCCACACCGAAACCAGGGCTACTGTGCGGCTCGGTCCCCAGTAAACACCCCCCCCCCCCCCTTTCAAGGGAACGTATCACACCAGACGAGTGTAACCCCTATGTTTTTGTGCTAATGGTGTTGTACGCGTACGTGGAGAACTTGTTTGCTCAGCAATCGCCGACATAGTGTAGCTGAGGCGGAATAAGGGGAACAAGCCCGCATTCGCCGAGGCAGACGGAAAATCTCCTTAAAAACCATCCACTGGTTCACTGCACCCCGACACATGTCCGCCAGCGGATTCGTGCCGGGGACCAGGCGCTCCTTCCTACTCTGGAAAAGTGTATTAACTTCTCCCTAGCGTGTATGCAGCCACACTTATGAAAGGAGGAAGAGCTGCCATTTCCGCCAAACTCGTACCGCTCAATACAGCCGAAGAACAATTCCCAGCTTGCAAAATCTCAAGAGCCTCTGGACGGGGTGAAGTGAGTTAAAATTATCTTCTGTGACGAATGCCCAACGGCAAATAAAAAAAAAATCATTCAGAGCCATGGACAGAACATTAAAAGACTCGAGAGAATACTTTGAAGTGATGGGAGGAGCTAAATTCATATCCTAAGGAGATTTTCGGCAAATACTTCCAGTTATCACCAGCAGCAGCAGACGAGATCACTCCATGCTCAAAAACCATCCCAAGAGACACACAAAAACACGGAATCTAACGAAAAATATGAGAGCTGAACTATCGAAAGACGAAACAACAACAGATTTTTCTCAACTTTTAGAAACAGTAAAGGCACAGATCCTACTGACAACTAGCTTCATTCTGCTACATAGCCACTGCTGAAAACGAACAAATCGACCAAATTTATTCGAATCTGAAAGGGTAATTTTGGCAACTGAAAATAATTTTATGGACTATATCAAGTTTAATATTCATATGAAAATTTCAGGTAAACAGAGAAAATAAAAATGGACCGACACGATGGTAAACGTTTAAGGAAGTGTGAACTTCCCTAGAGCATTTCCAAACTTTTTGCAAGTACCAGGAATCCCATTACACTGCCTTCGACTTAAAATTGGATATCCGATGATACTACTCGTAAATCTCAACACGCCAAAACCGTCTTCATGAAACAAGGATTAACGTCAAACAGCTATCGAACAACATCATAGAAACCGAACTTACGACCGGAACGTACAAAGGACACACACTATTTATCCCCAGAATACCACTGATCTCTACTGAACCACCATTCCAATTTCAAAGACAAGCAATTTCCAATCAAAGTAGCTTACCGATCTGCAATTATCAAAGGGCATGGACAAACTTTAAACAATGCGGCATCAACCGCAAACACTCCTGCTTCTCTCACGGTCAACTTTACATATCTTGCCCTCGAGTAGGAAATTCGAAAATTTTTTACACATATACCCTGGATAACAAAATGAAAAATGTTGTTTACAAACAGGTACTGTAAATATTGAGAATATGTTTCCGATACAGATTTTTTCTTCTTATGCTTTAACTAGTATTGTACATACTATATGTTTTAAATAATTTTTTTACCTATTATACTTTAAAGTTTATCCTATTATTCCAACTACTACACAATCTCATATCAGCTCTATGAGCGAAGAAGGGCACTCCAGCTAGTCAGATGCATAAATAAAATGCATGTTGAGTAAACAGAATAGATAAGCATGAATAGGTAATCACGACATTATTTTTATCTTGGGAGTGGTGATATGTAGGGCAACAATGCGTTTTCTACATATACCCTGGCCCGCTATTAATATTTTTGCCAGCTTAAGATGATCGTGGCAGCTAATACATGTTATGTAGTGTAGAAACAAAGGAGCAGGTACTGTGCATCCCGGTCTGTCTTTGTGCAGAAGACATTCATTCAAGCGGCAACAACGAGAGCAGCGGCGATTCGCCAGGGGATGAGCGCCACTCATTTGCAGCACAAGGATACGGATGTGTTTTGACACCCGAGTTGGCGGTGTCGTGGACGGCTTGAAGTAAGAGGGACACCGACAGTGTCAACGGGGACCCGAAATAGTTGAATCACTTTTTGATGTATGAAGACAGAACTTTAACGTACGCCCTGAGGATCACACAAATAATATTGTGATGAAGGACTTATAATGTCCTCGGTGAACCTCAAAGTTTTTATTTCTTCTCCATGGATTTTGATGCCTACTCCGAATTTTTCATTTGTTTTCTTTAATGCTTGCTCAATATACAGATTGAATAACAACATAACAATAGTAATAGCACAAGAAGCCATGACGAAAACCCTATTCATTAACAAGTTTTCGTGACATATAATATATCCAACACAAACACTAATTGTAACAAAGGGGACTTAACAAATGCTAGTAAGGGTACAGTTCAAAATAACTATCCAATTGTAATAATGGAAAACGCAGTCATTGTGGACCACGAGCCAATATCTTGGGTGTAACTGATCAGTACTCGGCCTATACACAAGTACATTTGTTTGCTTGTAATCACATAACACCGACGAGAGTGTTATGAATTAAAGAGACACAACGCTGGTGCAATACTCTGCAATATTGTAGAATATTACACATGTTATGTGCGTTTCATTTATAGTGCAAAACATTTTCTCAACGAGAGAGTTGTAGCGAAAAGAAGATAAGGAAATACAGTAAGTTACATTGAAGCCTACAGTGAGTGGCGAAATAAGATACAGAAAAGTAGAAATTTATATCGACTCTAGCGACATTGCCCTGATCTCAGAAGAATTAGTGACTGCTTATGAAAAGATGGAATTATTTCTAGTTTACCACAGGTGTATGCATAGAAGGAGTTACTGGTATTAGAGGTAAATTCAAGAGGAAAACAGTACAACTATAAAAGTAGGAATATTCTGTTCTTTAGAGGCGTTTCTTGTAATGGCTAATGTAATTATGCAAATACTATTAGTTGTAACCTAGTAACTTATGTAAATGGTGATTTAGGGATTTTGTACGTCATCCGTAAAACATTCGTAAAGTGTAAATTAGATAATTATAGTAATGCAGTACCTTTAAAACTAGTCCGCCAGTAAGCGACGAAAACCAGTTATTACCAATAAACAAACTGCCTTTAATTAGTTGCATAGACGGAACACACCGACACGAACTACAGCAACTATAGAAAGACGTAAAACAGAATAAAAGTGACGACTAATTATTAATTGAGGTATGTTTAGTGGCTAGTGCCGAAACATTACACGAAGGTAGTACAAAAGCTTTATATCAACTGTCTCGTGGTAATACACACCAAAAAAGCATATGAATCTGGGCTGTTGATAGATATACAGTAGAAATATTTACAGCGGATTCTATGTACTCATGAAGGAGTTACTTCGATTAAACCAGGCGTTGTAGGTGACTGCATATGTAGATTTAATATCAAAAGCAAAGAACCATTTTTTTTGGAAATCTTACTAATACCAATAGGATTGGAAGCAGGGGGATAAGAATAAATTAACAATATGATAGACAAATAAGTAACACAACTTAGTTGAAGTGTTTGTAATAACCAATTACTATTGGTTAAGAAAGTTAAAGGCGAAGATCTACTCGTGTTCTACAAACGAAATTTAACACACACAGAAACACAAGGTGATAGACCTATAAGTATCGATGAGATACTGGCAAAGTTCGAACAAGGAAAATACTTTATTTCGATGGATTTGAAGATTAAATGAAGATTCTAAGCTGTATACAGCAGTTTTAGATTAGATATTTCCGTTTCAGTATTTATTAGAGCACTTGATCAAGCTCTGGAAGGAGAACTCTTACAAGAACTTTTAAATTATGTACACCATATTTTATTAGTATCCGACACTTTGGACGATCTTTTTGCTTTATTACTTAAGGCGTTACAAAAACTCCATGAAAAAGGAATAACTGTTAAATTGGCAAAGTCACATTTTCGTCGACAAGAATTAAGGATTCTGGGACACCTAGTGGGAGTAAATGGTCTAGGGGTAGCGTCTTTGATTCATAATCAAAACGTTTTCGGTCCCGGGTTCGATCCACGCCACTGCCTAAATTTTGATAAATAATCAGCATTGGCGGCCGAAGACTTCCGGCATAAGAAGTCAGCCTCATTCTGCCAACGGCCTTTTCAAAGAGGGCGGAGGAGCGGATAGAGGTTCAGGGCACTCTCTTGTCCTAGGGGTGGGAAATTGCCCCTAAAGGCGGAAGAATCAGCAATGATCAAAGACATGAGGATGCAGAAGGCAATGGAAACCACTGCATTAAACACACGTAACGTGTATCCACAGGACATGTGGCCTGTAGTTGAAGAAGTGTCATGATTATCTCTCCATTGGCAAAAGATTCCGGAATAGTCCCCCATTCGGATCTCCGGGACGGGACTGCCAAGGGGGAGGTTACCATGAGAAAAAGATTGAATAACCAACGAAAGGATAACGTTCTACGAGTCGGGGCGTGGAATGTCAGAAGCTTGAATGTGGTAGGGAAGCTAGAAAATTTGAAAAGGGAAATGCAAAGGCTCAATCTAGATATAGTAGGGGTCAGTGAAGTAAACTGGAAGGAAGACAAGGATTTCTGGTCAGATGAGAATCGGGTAATATCAACAGCAGCAGAAGATGGTATAACAGGTGTAGGAGTCGTTATGAATAGGAAGGAGGGGCAGAGGGTGTGTTACTGTGAACAGTTCAGTGACCGGGTTGTTCTAATCAGAATCGACAGCAGACCAACACCGACAACGACAGTTCAGGTATACATGCCGACGTCGCAAGCGGAAGATGAACAGATAGAGAAAGTGTATGAGGATACTGAAAGGGTAATGCAGTACGTAAAGGGGGACGAAAATCTAATAGTCATGGGTGACTGGAATGGAGTTGTAGGGGAAGGAGTAGAAGAAAACGTTACAGGAGGATATGGGCTGGGGACAAGGAATGAAAGAGGAGAAAGACTAATTGAGTTCTGTAACAAATTTCAGCTAGTAATAGCGAATACCCTGTTCAAGAATCACAAGAGGAGGAGGTATACTTGCAAAAGGCCGGGAGATACGGGAAGATTTCAATTAGTTTACATCATGGTCAGACAGAGATTCCGAAGTCAGATACTGGATTGTAAGGCGTACGCAGGAGCAGATATAGACTCAGATCACAATATAGTAGTGATGAAGAGTAGGCTGAAGTTCAAGACATTAGTCAGCAAGAATCAATACGCAAAGAAGTGGGATACGGAAGTTCCAAGGAATGACGGAATACGTTTGAAGTTCTCTAACGCTATAGATACAGCAATAAGGAATAGCGCAGTAGGCAGCACAGTTGAAGAGGAATGGACATCTCTAAAAAGGGCCATCACAGAAGTTGGGAAGGAAAACATAGGTACAAATAAAGTAGCTGCGAAGAAACCATGGGTAACAGAAGAAATACTTCAGTTGATTGATGAAAGGAGGATGTACAAACATGTTCCGGGAAAATCAGGAATACGGAAATACAAGTCGCTGAGGAATGAAATAAATAGGAAGTGCAGGGAAGCTAAGACGCAATGGCTGCAGGAAAAATGTGAAGACATTGAAAAAGATATATGATTGTCAGAAGGACAGACTCAGCATACAGGAAAGTCAAAACAACCTTTGGTGACATTAAAAGCAACGGTGTTAACATTAATAGTGCAACGGGAATTCCACAGTTAAATGCAGAGGAAAGAGCAGATAGGTGGAAAGAATATATTGAAAGCCTCTACGAGAGTGAAGATTTGTCTGATGTGACAGAAGAAGAAACAGGAGTCAATTTATAAGAGATTGGGGATCCAGTATTAGAATCGGAATTTAAAAGAGATTTGGAGGACTTACGGGCAAATAAGGCAGAAGGGATAGATAACATTCCACCAGAATTTCTAAAATCATTAGGGGAAGTGGCAACAAAACGACTATTCACGTTGGTGTGTAGAATATATGAGTCTGGCGACATACCATCTGACTTTCGGAAAAGCATCATCCACACAATTCCGAAGACGGCAACAGCTGACAAGTGTCAGAATTATCGCACAATCAGCTTAACAGCTCATGCATCGAAGCTGCTTACAAGAATAATATACAGAAGAATGGAAAAGAAAATTGATAATGCGCTATGTTACGATCAGTTTGGCTTAAGGAAAAATAAAGGCACGAGAGAGGCAATTCTGACGTTACGGCTAATAATGGAAGAAAGGCTCAAGAAAAATCATGACACGTTCATAGGATTTGTCGACCTGGAAAAAGCGTTCGACAATATAAAATGGTGCAAGCTGTTCGAGATTCTGAAAAAAGTAAGGGTAAGATATAGGGAGAGACGGGTCATATACAATATGTACAACAACCAAGAGGGAATAACAAGAGTGGACGATCAAGAACGAAGTGCTCGTATTAAGAAGGGTGTAAGACAAGGATGTAGCCTTTCGCCCCTACTCTTCAGTCTGTACATTGAGGAAGCAATGATGGAAATAAAAGAAAGGTTCAGGAGTGGAATTAAAATACAAGGTGAAAGGATATCAATGATACGATTCGCTGATGACATTGCTATCCAGAGTGAAAGTGAAGAAGAATTAAATGATCTGCTGAACGGAATGAACAGTCTAATGAGTACACAGAATGGTTTGAGAGTTAATCGGAGAAAGACGAAGGTAACGAGAAGTAGTAGAAATGAGAACAGCGAGAAACTTAACATCAGGATTGATTGTCACGAAGTCAATGAAGTTAAGGAATTCTGCTACCTAGGCAGTAAAATAACCAATGACGAACGGAGCCAGGAGGACATCAAAAGCAGACTCGCTATGGCAAAAAAGGCATTTCTGGCCAAGAGAAGTCTACTAATATCAAATACCGGCCTTAATTTGAGGAAGAAATTTTTGAGGATGTACGTCTGGAGTACAGCATTGTATGATAGTGAAACATGGGCTGTGGGAAAACCGGAACAGAAGAGAATCGAAGCATTTGAGATGTGCTGCTATAGACAAATGTTGAAAATTAGGTGGACTGATAAGGCAAGGAATGAGGAGGTTCTACGCAGAATCGGAGAGGAAAGGAATATGTGGAAAACACTGATAAGGAGAAGGGACAGGGTGATAGGACATCTGCTAAGACATGAGGGAAGCTATGTATTCCGCATTGTGCGGAGACCAAGTTGGAATGATTCGTACACAAAAGCTATGGTCACTTTGGTATTCGCAAGTGTATAAAATATATAAAAACGTTTTACTGTTTTATGGGGTTTTGTCAAGTCAAATTTGTCAAGAAGCTTAGGAGGGTCACAGTGGCATTAATTATGCAATGCATCGTATTTTGTCGAAGGGTTTACATGACTTAAACGCATCAGAGTTTCACAGCCCTTTACCAATGGGTAGGGGAGACGTAACATCTATTTAGTTACTTATAGAACGTTATCAAAATACGTCACACTGTACCTCATTAAGCATACAAACACGGATGCAGTGGTTAATTATATGCGCAGTTCCTTCGCAGACGTTGGGAAATCAAAAGGACTCTTAACTGACGACGGTCACGCTTTACAAGTCGTAATTTTAAGGACATGATAACTTTGGAAGGCGTACGTCAAATAACTACATGGAAGTATAGCTTGAAATAGAATCCATGTGAACGTATTATGAAGGAAATTGGAAGATTGAATAGAAGGTATTGCTCCACCAAACATATCACTTGGGCACAAATGATATAGGAATGTAAGGTAATATTAAATTTGTCAGATCTGTCTACAGGTTTATCCCCAGCAGAAGTAATGAAGTGTAAATTTAGTGGTGAAACGTAGCTTAAATTATTTAAATGGCAAAACAACAGTACGGTGGTGGGAGAAAATTTAAAGGACGTAGTAAGGAATCATTTACAGCAAACAGTTGAAGGACTGCATAACACATTTAATGAGAATGCAAAATCACCAGCATTTAATAACAATGACTTAGTATTAGTGATAGATACACACGACAGTTCTAACTTAAATTTTTTCCTCATTACAGTGGACCATACAAAATCTAATCATACCACATCCAAAAGCTGTTTTCTTGGTGGATCCCAAAAGTTGTCAAGAAAAAGATATATACAACGTAGATAAGAAAAATATTTATAAACCACCGCTATTTTAAAAGTGGAGACAGTAAAGAGAACACAATCCGAAGTTATTTCTATTATGCAATATAATTAACACACCATGAAATACTATTATCAGCTGCTGTTAAATCCACGTCAAGTATAATATGGCTGATGTTGGGGTACGTCATCTTTAACAAATCATAGGGGTACACTTAATCTAAAGATTAGTTTCCATACTAATAAATAATACTTATTACATGCATCAAATACATTGCAAACAAATTACGAGACAGAGGTTATTTTGGAAGTAAATGTACGCATATGGCGGAAGAAAGAGGTTGGTAGACGAGACTTGAGACAAGAAGTTGAGAACTGCGGTTTAGGAAGCGTTTTTGGTTTCTCTTTTAACACATTGTGTCAGATCATCCTTTTCTGGTATACAAAAGGCATTTATCGAAGTCAGTTTTCGGAGTCTGTGAGGTGAAGCCGAAACAAGCCTTTCTATTAGGAATGTTATCACTCTATGCGGAGTCCTTTTTTGAAATGAGGGGTGGAATAGGAATGTGTCTTTGGAGTCCGTCTTCTAATCTTCTTATATTTCAACAAATCCACACCTTGTTTTTCTTTCTTCTTCTTTAAAGGTCCACTTTGCTTTGCCTCTTCTAATAAGCAATACCATTATGGAACCCTTCAACCTGTTTTCAAAGGATTGGTGGGATAACTCAGCTCGCGTGTGACGTAAGAAGTTGACATCTACGACAAGTAATTTAAGTGTCAAGAGGTTTAGCCGCTTAAAAAATTTTCGGAGTAGTAGGCAGGTGTGAAGCGGAATATGCAACGAAGATGACGCGCTAAACACATGGTGACTGAAGCTTCCTTTGTTTGAATAGCAGATGCGCGGACCCAAGAACATACATTAGTTACGAAAACAAAGTAACCTTGTCTGACATGTAGAAAAGAATGATTTCGTTAATGAAGATAAAAAATGAAAGATGTGAGCCATGGTAGGTAATGCGAAGGTAGGTTTAAGGCTTCTACTGATAATGAAATAGGTAGGACGTTGCACTGTTGTATAAAATGTTATAAGTATGTGGATTTGTTCTGAATCAAATGAGTTACTTAGAGCATAAGGAAGTGTAAGGTATTTAATGAGGAACAGTATTAGTTGACATTGGACAAATAGGGGGGAAAAAACTGTGGAGGTGTTATGCAATACGTTTAAAATAAAATGGGAAGTGTACTCCCGTTAGTACAAACAACAAATAAAAGGTCGGATAGACAGGTCCATCAAAAAATAAATAAATAAATAACTACGCCGTTTATCAGGTACATTTGGGTAAAAATGGTCTGTACAATTGATTGGTAGGGATTTTGTATGAGACACTTTGATATCATTAATAGTAAGGTTGTATATTATGCACCTACGGAAAGCGATCAGTAGTTCCGCGATGAAATGATTTGGAATGACAACTGATGATGCCAAAGAAGAGGTTTTCTAGCCAGTTAAGATACAGTTTATGGAAACCATCTACATCTCCACGCATATTAACGTAGAAATATTTGAAATTTGAATGTGTACTCGTGACAAATAAGGTCCAGTCAATCTATGATATCTCTGAAACAGGAAATTGTAATGAAAGAATGTACGAGAGTATATACAAAGTAAGAATCACATAACTTAAAGCAAATCGATAAAGTATTACGAGAACAAATTGTACCCAATTACCGAGAGAAGTTAAGTAACTTTTATACTCAGTGTACAAGAGAAACTGATCATGATACGGTGTAAGACTCATATATGACGTCTGATACTTATAATGAAGAATGTATGTTTCTTTCGAATTTGTTTTTGGATAAAGTTTATTATGCGATAAAGTAAGTCAATATTAAGACGTGTAAATAAAAGACGTTGAGTAAACAAAATAGTAAATTTTTGACTAGCTAGGAAACCCCTTCTTAGCACCCTCAGTTGTCACTCAAAACTTTAAATCGCATCATTGCATACCTGCTGATCCCTTTCCGTGGGTACAATAGTCAATTTGGGACGACTTCTTTATTCTGAGTGCGGATATAGGTAGGGTATCAAGGCGTTTTATAAAATACGCTTCTCCCCTATTAATATTAGTACCAGCTAAAGATGATCGTTGTAGTTGATATATGAAAAGCAGTGTCGAACAAAAGAAGCAGATACCCTGCGCTCCAGTCTGTGTTTGTACAGACGGTACGTGAACAGTTCGAGCGAAAGTAGCGGAGTGCGTCATGGGATGAGTGTCACTCATTTGCTGCACGAGGATATGCTTTGATACTCCGAGTTCATAGTGTCAAGAAAGTCTTGGAGTAAAAGGGCCACCGACAGTGTCAACGTGTACGCAAAACAAATGAATCATTTTCTGATGTAAAAAGATGGAACTTTAATATATACCTGCGGATCACACGTGTGATATTTTGTTGAAGTTTTAGTCTATTGCCGGCCGCGGTGGCCGTGCAGTTCTAGGCGCTTCAGTCCGGAACCGCGTGACTGCTATGGTCGCAGGTTCGAATCCTGCCTCGGGCATGGTTGTGTGTGGTATACTTAGGATAGTTAGGTTTAAGTAGTTCTAAGTTCTAGAGGACTGGTGACCTCAGATGTTGAGTCCCATAGTGCTCAAAGCCAGTTGAACCATATTTTTAATCTATTGCGAGTTGAAATTAAGGGATTCTGTCATTATAAGAGAGAAATAATTTAAAATGCAGAGATGTGAAACTTACGAGTCCGAAATTTATTTCGTTGCTAAAAGTAACGTCGCGATTTCACATTTCACCATCACTTTGCATAGGATCGAAGTACAGAAGCTGGAAGGGTTCATTCACAGTGGTGGGAGACAGAAGCTCGACAACAACAGCAGTTCGTAAAGGCGATCATACATCAACAAAAATAGTATAAGGGTGAGTGGAACGTCAGACACGGCGAAATGTACCAAGCGCAAGCAGCAGCTGAAATACGCTACTACTTGGACTCACCAAATGAGAGTCGCTCTCCAATACGAATTAGCAAACATACGGGGTGGGACATTGTGCGTGACCGGGCCAAATATCTCACGAAATAAGCTTCAAACGAAAAAACTACAAGAACGGAACTTGTCTAGCTTGAAAGGGGAAACCAGATGGCGCTATGGTTGGTCCGCTAGATGGCGCTGCCATAGGTCAAACGGATATTAACTTCGTTTTTTTTTTTTTTTTTTTTTTTTTTTAATAGGAACCCCCATTTTTAGTATATGTTCGTTTAGTACCAAAAGAAATGTGAGGTTGGTGGAGATCTATTTGAGTATTTACTGCATTAACGTGGTATTTACAGGTAATGACGCTGTAACAGAATGCGTTCTCAGATATAAAAAGGTCTCAAAGGTATATGTATCATATTGGAACAACCGTAATAAAATGTTCAAACGTACCTACGTTCTGTATTTTAATTAAAAACAACCTACTTCTTACCAGCTGTTCGTCTAAAATTGAGAGCCATGTGTTTGTGACTATTACAGCGCCATCTATCACAAAGCGAAAAAGGTGGTCCAACCAAAACATTCGTATTTCTTTACGTACTACAAGAGTATTTAATAAAAACTGGGGGTTCCTATTAAAAAAAAAGTTGATATCCGTTTGACCTTTGGCAACGCCATCTAGCAAGCCAACCATAGCGCCATCTGGTTTCCCTCTTCAAGCTAGACGACTTTCGTCCATTGTAGTTTTTTCGTTTGTGCTTATTTCTTGAGATATTTGGCCTCGTCACTATCAATGGACCACCCTCTATTTGTTCTAGAAAACAAAATTTTCCCCTGTGTTCTAATTCCTTTTGTTATATACATCGAAAATCGTTCAAATGGCTCTGAGCACTACGGGACTTAACATGTATGGTCATCAGTCCCCTAGAACTACTTAAACCTAACTAACCTAAGGACAACACACAACACCCAGCCATCGCGAGGCAGAGAAAATCCCTGACCCCGCCGGGAATCGAACCCGGGAACCCGTGCGCGGGAACGGAGAACGCTATCGCACTACCACGAGATGCGGGCATATACATCGACTTTCGCGGAATGTGTAATCAGTGTTTCCGACCGAACACGCGATCTAGTGTGATAAGTGTAGCCTGGGAACGCTTTGGAACCAATAATGTCACTTATTGCGTCACTGCTCAAACCCACTGGTTCGATGAGAACGCTGAGGTTGACCTGCTAATTCAGTATACAACCCTGAAGCAGTGGGTCAGAGGGTGATTGATGGCATAGTTATACAACGAAACTAACTATAGATCATACTTACAGCGATAGTCTTCGTCAGCAAGCTACTTTGACACCGAAAACGATCCGTAAGCGTTCACGAGCTGTCTCAGACTGTTGCTACACAACGATTATGAGTGCGACCAGCCACTGCTTATTGTTGAGAGCATCACTCATCATCGCTTGTTAACAGTGAAGGCGGTACTTCTCCATCGCATGACATGAACTTTTTAATCCAGAAATTATCGTCTGTGATTAAGCATCGCCGGAAGTGGTTGTGGTGTAGATAAAACAGGAATACATATCAAGCATTTCCCTCAACCTTTATATTTTTAATCTGGCATTGTAACTACTTACGGTAAGTGAGATGAATATCATGTATGCGATCATACTGCTAATGGTGTTAGGGTTGAGAGCACTATCTTTCGATACCAAAGGCGTTATTTCGACATTCATGAAGGATAATATAATAAAGTATTGCCGAAAACTAGTTTACCATTATTAGACAATTTGAAGAAGTGACTGATACCGAAAAATATGCTTAGTATAGGGAAACAGACTTAAGGTATCTACGTGTTTGACACTTTCGTCGAACTTCAGGTTAAGCACATGCGCCCCCCCCCCCTCTCCCCACCCCCCACACAAACACATACAAAATCACTTTTTTTGCACATGACTCACATTCTGGAGGACGAAAGTTAAAAACCGCGACCGCGCAAGCAAATTTAGGGTTTCCGTGATTTCCCTAAATCACTCCTGCAAATGCAAGGATGGCTCCTGTGAAAGGCCGTGGCCGTTTTCCTTGTCCCATCCACGACACAATCCGAGCTTGTGCTCAATTTCTAACGACCTAGATGACGGCGATTCGTTATATCTAATCTCCCGTCTGATTCACGCTTTCTGTAGTTAGTAAATTAAGTATCAATTGTAGACAGACATTTTATAGTGTAATATACTGTACTGCCGGACCGAGCTAGTTAATCTCTAGATAGAAGTTAGAAAAATAGATATATAAGGGAATGAAATAAATGAAGGAATATCAGAAAATCATTACCATGTTCACAGGAAAGCCGACTGAACGGAGAAATGGTGATTTTAAAAATTAAACGGGGGGCTACATCATAGTGTTGCACTTTCTGCATCCTACATGTATCCTTCATTCATCCATGTGTGTCATGCGTGATTTTGAGACGTAACTTCTACTCATGAGTGAGAAATCAGGTACGTATAAAGCGGACAGGAATCCGTGACCAACGTCAATTGTGGAAGACCTTCCATCCGACATATTGAAATACTCCTCCGCCTTCAGCGTTCAGCATTTGACGCACGGACTGATCGGCATAGTGGACAATCTCTTTGCCTGCAGCAATGCGGATTAATGTACAGACGAGAGCCTTAACAAAGAATATCTTGATACCAGCAGGTTTATTCCACGAAGATGGTGATTTAAAAAGTAAATGGGGTACTACATCTAACTGTTGGCGTACGATGGCCGCTTATTGGAGCTGAAGTAAGCAACCAAGATTTCCAGGATGAGAAGTCACCCTCGTTATGCCAACGGACTTCTCAAAAAGAGAGAAGAACGGGCAGTTGTCCAGGGCAGTAGGAATGAGAGAGTAAAGAGACCAATTGAGTTCAGGAATAAACATCAGCTAGTAATAGCGAATATTCTGGTCAGGCAGAGATTCCGAAATAAGGTACTGGCTTGTAAGGGGTATCCAGGGACAAATATAGATTCGAATCATAATTTAGCAGTTGTGAAGGATTGGCGGAAGTCAGGAAGAATCAGTGGGATACGGAAGAGATAAGGGATGAAGACATAGGCTTGAAGTGCTCTGAGTGTATAGTTGCTGCGGTAAGGAATAGCTTAGTAGGTAGTTCGGCAGAAGAGTAACGGAGATGTCTTAAAAGGGCAACCACGGAAGTTGGGAAAAAAGACATTGGTACAAAGAAGGTAACTGCGAAGAAACCATGAATAACTGAAGAAACACTTTAGTTGGTTGGTGGAAGAAGACGCACAAGAATTTTCAGAAAAATTCGGGAATACAGAAGCACAGGTCATTTAGGAGTGAAATAATAGGAGGTGCAGGAAATCTAAATGATAAATGTTTTGCATGGAAAATATGAAGAAATTGAAAAAGGAATGAATTTTGGAACGCCTGACTCAGCATATAGAAAAGTCAAAACAATTTTCGGTGAAATTAAAGCAAGGGTGGTAGTGTGAAAGGCAGAGGAGAGAGACGAGAGCGATGGGTGGAAGGAATTCAATGAGAGCATCTTCGAGGGGGGGGGGCACGTCTTATGACGTGGTATAAAAAGAAACAAGAGCCGACGTAGAAGAAGTGACGACTCCAGTCTTAGAACCAGATCTGAAAAGAGCTTTGGAAGATCGCGTAAGGCAGAAAGGATAAGTAATATACCATTGGAATTCCTAAAGTCGTGTGCGAAATATTCTCGTTGGATTTCTGAATATATGAGGCTGGCGATTTTCCATCTGACTTGGAGAACAATATCATCCACAGAATTCCGAAGACTGTGAAACCTGAAAAGTGCGAGAATTATCGCACAATCTGCTTAACAGCTCATAGATCCAAGTTGCTGACAAGACTAAAATACTGATGAATGGTAAAGAAAAGTGAGGATGTGTTAGACGACGATCAGTTTGGCTTTAAGAAAGCTAAACCCACCAGTCAGGCAGTTTGATATGGCGTTTGATAATGTGAGCAAGACTGAAGAAAAATAAAGACATGTTCGTAGGATTTGTCGATTTAGAAAAAGCGATCGACAGCGTCAAATGGTGCAAAGGTTAGGAATCCTGAGGAAAAGAAGAGGTAAGCTATAGAGAAAACGGGTAACATATAGTATGTACAAAAACCCTGAAAGAAAAATGGGAGTTGAAGATGAAGAACGAAGTGAAAGGATTGAAATAGGTATAAGGCAAAGACGTAGGTTTTCGCACCTATTGTTCAATCTATACAGCGAAGATGCAATGACGAAAATGGAGGAAAATTTCCAGAGATGGATTAAAATTGAGGGTGAGTAGGTATCAGCGATGAGATTCGCTGATAGAATTGTTGCCCTGAAAGAAAGCGAAGAGGAATTGCAGGATCTATGGAATTGAATGAACAGTTTAGTAGTACAGTATACGGACTAGAGTAAACAAAGACGAAAATAACAAGAATTAAGAGAAAGTTAAAATGAGAATTGGTGACCACGAAGTAGACGAAGTTCCGGAATTCTGCTGCCAAGGCAAGAAAGTAACTCACGATTTAAGGAACAAGAAGGACATCAGAAGAAGACTATCGATGACACAAAGGGCTTGCCAGACAAAATCGGAAAAGAAGAAAATCGAAACATTTGACATGTGGTGGTACAGAATAATGTTTAAAATTAAATGTATTGGTAAGGTAAGGAATGGGGAGGTTCTCCAGAGGATCAGAGAGCAAAGGAATATATGTAAAATAGTGAAAAGGAGACGGGACAGCATGGTAGAACGTCTGGTAAGACATCAGAGAATAATTTCCGTGGTACTAGTGGGAGCTACAGAGGACGAACACTGTAGAGGAAGAGACTGGGGTACATCAAGCAAATAACTGAGGGTGTAGGTTGCAAGTGCTGCTACGAGATGAAAACGCGGGCACAGGAAAGGAATTCGTGAGGCGCTGCATCAAACCAGTTACATGAGTGATGAATCAAAATAAATAAATAAATAGATAAGGAAAGGTTGTGCTGCATTTAGTGCTGGCAACATCTCATGATGCACCCCCATCGTCTGAGAAGGGACGAGATAAGGGCCTGTATGAAGCAGTGGTCTATTCAACTGCTACGCCTAACCTACGACGTAATCTACTCTATTCGTGTGTATATTGCCAGCGTAAGGAGTTCAAGGCACAGTGACACTGATTTCTTGCCTCCGTTGAGAGAGACATCATGTAAATCTCTTTAAGTCAAATTTCGGTCCAGTGCTAAAATTTTACAAATTTTCTTAGCATAAAAATAAATTCTGCCAGAGATTGTGCTATGTTAGTGTGTCAGTAACAAACTGTTTGTCTCACAATATTTTGTTGTTATCGGTATTGGGGATCCCAAACCGTTTTGAAAATCGTTGCTCTTTCGTGGTGTTACAACTGTTGGTGATAACCCCAAAGTATTCTTCTTAGTAGGGGCTAAGCAAACCAACCACAGTTGACCCCAAAGTGCTGTAGGAGTGGCCTCTGTACTGAAAATAAGATCGCACAATATTGACATTTCAACAGACTTACGCAAAAGGCGTGGGAACACCGGTTGAAGATTAAAAAAAAGGAAAAACTGCTTTTGTTTTGCAGTACCATTTGAAGCAACTCAAAATCTTTTGCGTAGATTTTTTCAATGCCGTTCGTTTTGCTTTGACTTGTGTGCTAAATGGTTACAAGAAATTACTACACACTGCATACTTTTCCCAGTATATGGTGTGATATGCGGAAACAAAATTAACCGTTTCTCTTTACTGTCCAAAAAAGTTAACGGCGTGAATTTCTCTGCAATCCACAGAAGTTAACACAGCCAATGGTTTGTATGGTAAGTTCGTAGCAACGAAGCGTATAAATAGACTGGTCCTAGCAGAAAAAACACATTTGATGGATTGGTTGAGGAGAACGGAGACACCCCCCAAAGAAGCCCATCTAAATCAGTTGTCGACTGTCTTGTGAACTAAACACCCCTTGCCAACGCCTGGGAACTTCCTGCATAAGCTGCTTACCTTGCAAGCTTACAAGATTCAAGTTGTGCAAGTAATGCAGCGAAGTGTCTTACAGTTTCATCTCGATGTTGCTTTTGAGGCATTGGACCGGATCGATCGAAATTCCGACTATCTAAGAAACGTCGTTTTCTCTTAATCAGCAACGTTCCATACATTTAGGAAACTGAAACCACGCAACATTTGGGTTTAGGGTTTCAGGGAACGATAGCAAATATCCTTCAACTTTTCCCACTGAAAGAAATCCGGGGACGTTAAATCCGGTGAACGTGCGGGCCATGGTCTGGTGCTTCAACGACCGATCCACGTGTCATGAAATACGCTATTCAATACCGCTTCAACCGCACTTGAGCTATGTGCCGGACATCCCTCATGTTGGAACTACGTCGCCATTCTATCATGCAGTGAGACATCTTGTAGTAACATCGGTACAACATGACGTAGGAAATCAGCATACATTGCACCATTTAGATTGCCATCGATGAAATGGGAGCCAATTATCTTTCCTCCCATAATGCCGCACCACACATTTACCAGCCAAGGTCGCTGATGTTCCACTTGTCGCAGCCATCGTCGATTTACCGTCGCATAATAGTGCATAATAGTGTTCAGTGGGTTAGTCGTGAAAACGTAAGGGATAGACTTACTTCCTCATTTATAGTATTAGTATCGATCAGTGCCTACGATCACCCTTCTGGTAGTTGCCGTCCTTTCCAAATCTTACTTACAGTATGTGTAAGTTCGCTGAAGGTATCCTCGTTACTATAATTCAAGAATTTTTCCCCAGGTGTTTTATGATTCTTCATTCTTTTTGTGATGTTCCTAACTTCTTCTACAGCTGTTTGGTCTGAGGCGAAATTTGTTTCTTACTGGCTGTAGCTGAGAATGTCTGGTGGCACATCACACTTTTGGAGCTCTCGAAAGTATTTGGCCAAGATCGGACTGTTTTTCATGTCACCGTTTATTACCTTCTCTTCTTTGTTCTTACATCTGAGGTCTGGAGTATAATATTTACTTAAGGCAATCTTGAATGTTCTGTAAAGTCTCGCGTATTGTTCTGTCGGAAATCCTCTTCTATTGTACTTTAGTGTTCCTTCACCAGTTTACTCTTCAGATCCCTGAAAGTCTTGGCATTGTTTTGCCCCGAGAAAAGAGAGAGAACGCTGTTGTTAAAAATCAAAAGCATGTAATGCTGATTACTTTTTCTCTTTCTTCTCAGTAGAGTAACTTTATTTAAAATAACAGTATATAAAATTCAGGACAACTTTTATTCCGTTACCAAAAAGTGAACCCTGTTTGGAAACGTGCCACTAGAACTCACGCATACGAAATGTCGACTCTAAAGAGAATGTAGGTGCGGGCTACAGCCCACATTAGCAGCCACTAGTAGCTTATGTCAGTCACAGCTCGAAGTCCTTTGCCCCTTGATTAATGAAACACAAAAATAATTTTTTTCTATTTTTTACGATTCCTAATTTTGCGAAACACAAAAATAAAATTTCCCAATTTCTTATGATTCTAACGATTAAAGCTTGCTCGAAATGTATCCTACGTCACCATCTTTCACCTCATCTCCTTTACAGGAGCTACTTGCGCATCGTCCTAGGCTAGTATACCGAAGCTCTTAGTAATCGGTGAGTCACGGGGTGTAGCCTCTCCTTGATTGCCTGATCAAATGCTAGTTTCAGTTGCACAGAATTCAAACGAAAACGACTACGAGCTTCATACTTTCAATAGTAATTAAGTACAGAAACTAACGTCTATTTTTATGGTCAAATTCACAGCCCAAGCGTAAGTCATCGGGAAGACAGTACACTGACTGCAACTAATTGTTATGTGCGCTTCCTCTTCTTCTGCACTTTCCGTGTTATGCCAGTTGTGGCCTGTTACGGTTGCCATCTTTTCCTCGGTCTGCCAGGATCTCTTTCTCCCTTTTGATTAAAAATTCTTTATCTGATGTGGTAGCCTCTCTGGACCCATTTGTTAAAGATGTTCATTCCATTTCTTTTTGTTTTCTTCCAGTTTTTCTTTCACAGTCTTAATCTTCGACTTCTTACAATATCTAATTTTCGGACTTTATCTGTTCTTTTACATTCCTCTACTGCTCTAAGAAGTCTCATTTCTACTCCTTGTATCTGTTTTTCCTTCTTTTAGTCAACGCCCACGATTCACTTCCATTTCATAGGTTTGGCCAAACAACATTTTATAAAATTTCAGTCATTTCTTCTTTTATGCGTTAGACTTCTGTTAATTGTTCCATGTTGTTGTTGTTGTAGTCTTCAGTCTTGAGGCAGGTTTGGTGCAGCTCTCCATGCTACTCTATCCTGTGCAAGCTTCTTCATCTCCCAGTACGTACTGCAACTTACATCCTTCTGAATCTGCATAGTGTATTCATTTCTTAGTCGCCCTCTACGACTTTTACCCTCCACGCTTCCCTCCAATACTAAATAGGTGATCCCTTAATGCCTCAGAACATGTCCTACCAACCGATCCCTTTTTCTAGTCAAGACCTGACACAAACTGCTCTTCTCCCCAATTCCATTCAGTAACTCCTCATTAGTTATGCGATCTACCCATCTAATCTTCAGAATTCTTCTGTAGCACCACATTTCTAAAGCTTCTATTCTCTTCTTGTCCAATCTATTTATCGTCCACGTTTCACTTCCATACACGGCTACACTCCATACAAATACTTCCATAAAGGACTTCCTGACACTTAAATCTATACTCGATGTTAACATATTTCTCTTCTTCAGAAACGCTTTCCTTGCCATTGCCAGTCTACATTTTATATCCTCTCTACTTCGACCACCATCAGTTATTTTGCTCCCCAAATAGCAAAATTCCTTTACTACTTTAAGTGCCTCATTTCCTAATCTAATTCCCTCTGCATCACCCGACTTAATTCGACTACATTCCACTATCATCGTTTTGGTTTTGTTGGTGTTCATCTTATATCCTTCTTCCGAGGCACTGTCAATTCCATTCTACAGCTGTTCCAAGTCCTTTGCTGTCTCTGGCAGAAGTACAATGTCATCGGTGAACCTCAAAATTTTTACTTCTTCTCCATGGATTTTAATACTTACTCCGAATTTTCCTTTTGTTTCCTTTACTGCTTGCTCAATATACAGATTGCATAACATCGGGGAGAGGCTACAACCCTGTCTCACTCCCTTCCCAACCACTGCTTCCCTTTCATGCCCCTCGACTCTTATAACTGCCATCTGGTTTCTGTACAAATTGTAAATAACCCTTCGCTCCCTGATTTTTCCCCTACCACCTTCAGAACATTGAGAAAAGCTTTTTATAAGTCCACAAATGCTAGAAAAGTAGGTTTGTTTCTTCTTAATCTATCTTCTAAGACAAGTCGTAATGTAAGTGTTGCCTCACGTGTTCAAACGTTTCTGCGGAATTCAAACTGATCTTCCCCGATGCCGGCTTCTACCAGTTTTTCCATTCGTCTGTAAGGGACTCGCGTTAGTATTTTGCAGCTGCGACTTATTAAACAGCTACTCCTATATCTCTTACATTTGCTCGAAGATATTTCCATGTTATGTTCTTTACATATTTTTTTGGTTCATAAATTCCTTTTTGTAAATCGACTTCTCTCAAAAAAATCATCGTAAGGTCAGTGCGTAGAGGAGTGATTTTAGGTTTACCAAATTTTTACCCCAGTGTTTATGTTTAAATTCCATCTGTGAATTACATCGTCAGTGTAATTATTAAAACAGCTTTTGGGATAAACTACTGATGTTTTTTATTGTGGACTTTTGATGTCTGATATCAGTTTCGAAGGGTAGCCCCTGATACTCTACAATTCTCTATAACTTTACTCTAACCACATTTTAAAAAGCTTTTCTAAGGTCTCTAAACCCAGTTTGTGTCTCTTTGTTAAACTTCTTCAGCTTTTCAGTGAGCTGTCGTAAAATAGAAACTGTATCACTCGTTGATCGCCCCTTTCTAAATCCGACTTGTTCCTTCACAAGCAAATACTATGCTGTTCTGTTTAGACTTGTGTTTAAAATTCTTGCATGAAGATTCTCACTGTGTCAAGGAAGCTTGTTCCCCTGTAGTTTCCACTTTTTTTGGTTATGTTTTCTCGGTTCTTATATATTGATATTACCTCTGGTTTACTCCAACGTCCTGGTACATCTTTTAGCTTGCAGCGTATGTTAGAAACAAGAGTAGCAATGTAAGGTATAGTGATAACATTCCATTATTAACTAACCATTAATTCCTTCTTAACCTGTTCCTTTTGATTTTCTGTGGCTTTCAAAGCTGCTGTGAATTCTTTTACTGTTCTTTCATCTAAGTCTTTTTTCTTCTATTCCTAGACCTTTTTCTTTCTTCTGTCCCATGTTAGTGTCAGTAATATTATTCAAGCGAATTGTATTCTTTTCTGTTCTATTTCACGTTCTCGAAGTCTTACCCACTGTCTGCTGATGGCCATGAATATCATGCTCCATTCTACTAATGTATTTGTCTCAGGCTGACTGGTGGGATCTTTTCACTATCCTTATTTTTTTTTTTGTAAAGCCTTTTCTGGTCATAGATCTCTCTTCTAGGACAGCCTTTCAAACTTATTTTTATATGCTCTTTGTTTTTCTTGTATTGCTTGCTTAATTCCTGTTGACCCAGTTTTTATCACACGCATTTGGCGATTTTTTCCTTACCTAATGTCCCATTTACAGCTGTTTTATGGCTTTTTCAATATTTGTCCATTCTTCTCCAATAGTGTCCGTAGAAGTTAATTATTCTAATTATTTTTCTAATTTATTTTGATAAAGACCCTTGACACATAAACCTGTGGAAAATATACTTTATAGACCTTTTCTTGCTTCTGTGTGGTAAAGGTTCTCTTCTACATCCATTTAGCCAAAGCGTTACTAGTCAGCCCTTGGCACGTTCATACAAAAACATGATACGTAACGCTCATTTTAAAAACATATAAAATACATAAACCTTAGGTGAATGAAGTATCGGATTGCTAAACCTGATCGTAAACCCAATGAAGTACGTAAACAGAACGGAATGTGCCCCATGTTTGTCATAACCGCTAAAATCGCTCCGCTTTTGTTTCGACCTTAGTGCCTAAGAAATCTCAGTGCTCCAACATGGTTCATCAAGCATATAGTAGTACAAAAATGTCAACTTGGGTTCCAGAGTCCCATGGAAAGAGCTGTATATAATTCTGATTTGATATAGCTTCATCAATGGAAAGCCACTACTGCTGTCGTACGTAGCAGTAGGTCTTTCCGAAGATAATCCAATGCAAACACGTTCATCAACACACCGTATCACTTACAGGCAAAAGCACACCTCCACTCAAGAACAACCTCTAACGGAAGAGAACTGAAGAAGAACGCTTTGTTTACTTTCAAAATTCACAATCCACGTGGAATGTCTCAGAGCCTCACTTCTGTCGCTCGAGGCCGCACTCACCACAAAAATTTTAGGCAGAGAAATTGATGCAGAAGACGTAGGAGGGGGTATACGGAAGTGGATCACTGGGAGCAGATATGGTGCAAAAATTGCTTACGATTAGTAGATACGTAATAAACTTAATGCATGGAAATTGGTACATATAACAGACGAGTTTCGAAGTGCACCTGTTCTTTTTTTTAACTGTGGTTGTTCCTTCGCTTTTCCAGTTCACATTCATATCGCCAGCAGTCGACCTGAGCAGCTTTAGAATCGTAGAAATGTCTGTGATGGATTTGTTATTCAGCTGACATCCAGTGGCTTCTCCTCATTCGAGGCCGCTTAGCTCTCCTGACTGACTGCTTCTACCGTTACACCCCAGCACTCCCTCACTGCGTTTACACTGCCAGGTCAGACACTGATGACATCTAGTGGTCAATTCTGCTTTTTGTATCGGTGTTCGGATACTTTGTATCAGACAGTGCATATCCACAGTACTGGCCATTAAAATTGCTATAGCCTAAAGATGACTCACTACAGAGGCTAAATTTAACCGACATGAAGAAGATGCTGTGATATGTAAATGATTATCTTTTCAGAGCATTCACACTAGGTTGGCACCGGTGGCGACACCTACAACGTGCTGACGTGAGGAAAGTTTCCAACCGACTTCTCAAACACAAACAGCAGTTGACCGGCGTTGCCTGGTGAAACGTTGTTGTGATGCCTCGTGTAAGGGCCGAGCGGTGGCCGTGCGTTTCTGGCGCTGCAGTCCGAAGCCACGGGACTGCTACGGTCGCAGGTTCGAATCCTGCCTCGGGCATGGATGTTTGTGATGTCCTTAGGTTAGTTAGGTTTAAGTAGTTCTAAGTTCTAGGGGACTTATGACCTAAGATGTTGAGTCCCATAGTGCTCAGAGCCATTTGAACCATTAGAACCTCGTGTAAGGAGGAGAAATGCGTACCATCACGTTTCCGACTTTGATAAAGGTCGGAACTCCGTGCTGGATCCTAACGGCCTCGTATCACTAGCAGTCGAGGTGACAGGCATCTTATCCGCATG
Organism: Schistocerca gregaria; assembly: GCF_023897955.1. Lineage (NCBI taxonomy): Eukaryota > Metazoa > Arthropoda > Insecta > Orthoptera > Acrididae > Schistocerca > Schistocerca gregaria. The sequence goes on along the minus strand of NC_064920.1, from coordinate 1,157,766,405 downwards.
GCTGTAATGGATCGTGCAGCCACGTCTCGATCACTGGTTCAACAGATGGGGACGTTTGCAGGACACAACCATCTGCACGAACAGTTCGACGATGTTTGCAGCAGCATGGACTATCAGCTCGGAGACCGTGGCTGCGGTTACCCTTAACGCAGCATCACAGACAGGAGCGCCTGCGACGGTGTACTCAACGTGGAACCTGGGTGCACGAACGGCAAAACGTCATTTTTTTCGGATGAATCCAGGTTCTGTCTACAGCATCATGACGGTCTCATCCGTGTTTGGCGACATCACGTTGAACGCACATTGGAAGCGTGTATTCGTCATCGCCATACTGGCGTGTCACCCGGCATGATGGTATGTGATGCCACTGGTTACACGTCTCGTTCACCTCTTGTTCGCATTGACGGCACTTTGAATAGTGGACGTTACATTTCAGATGTGTTACGACCCGTGGCTCTACGCTTCATTCGATCCCTGCGAAATCCTACATTTCAGTCGGATAATGCACGACCGTATGTTGCAGGTCCTGTACGGGCCTTTCTGGGTACAGAAAATGTTCGACTGCTGCTCTGGCCAGCACATTCTCCAGATCTCTCACCAATTCAATAGATTATCGATGAAGTTCTTTTTGAACTGTAACGTTTTCCTGGATTAATAAAATTCTTGGTGATAACGTCGCACATTTTTTAAAAATTGCACCTATAAAATGAGAAGTATAGTTGTTCTGAAACGCTGTACCTTTCCGGAAATAAGCAACGCTTCTTTAGAGCTCTTCACATCGTGAATAAAAACACTTATGTTAATGGCCGTTGAAATTAATTACCGGCGGCAACGAGAGCGTCAGAAGAGGGTTTAATTCCGCAGATAATGCACTCTCCCCGTTACACACCTTTACTTTATGACCAATCTTTTGACATACTACGTGGCTTAACATCAGACTTACCAGAAAAAGTTTGGGATTATAGTTCAGTTGGTTTCCTAAGTACGCGATGTTGATTAATGCGTTAACCAATGTACCCCTGCCACGTTTCTATTGTTGAACATATTTTTGTTTTTTCTTGATCTGCATTTTGACTATCGTTATGTTCATCTGACTGCACACGTACCACTCTGCCTGCTGAACTGCCTGTTACGAACATGGAGTAACAGCGAAAACACCACATTAGGCGGTAGTGTAGTCGTTCAAGAAACACTGAACAACTGGCATGCCGGTTGCTTTCATTTAACGCTGAAGAGCTAAGGAAACTGGTACACCAGTCTAATATCGTGTGGGGCCCTAGCGAGCACTCAGAAGTGCCACAACGAGAGGTGGCATGGACTCGACTAATGTGTGAAGTAGTGCTGGAAGGAATTGACACCATGAATCCTCCAGGGCTGACCGTAAATCAGTAAGAGTACGATGGGGTGGACATCTCTTCTGAACATCGTGTTGCAAGGCACCCCAAATATGCTGAATAATTTTCATGCCTGGGGAGGCTACCGGAAATGTATAAACTCCACAAGCTTGAACAGATCCCTGCTGACATGCAGGATGCATGGATGAATGAGGTGTTCCCACAGTCATAAGTATTGAGACAATGGGAATACAGGAACAAAGTACCATTATCCAAGATGGCGGCGATGGCGCCATCCAAGATGGCGGTGATGACGTCATTCAAGATGGCGGCTTTTGGCGGGAAGTTTGAATTTTGGCGGATATTGCCGCGTCCCCTTCACCCAGAAAAATTACGTGAAGTTCAAATTCCAACATGATAATGCGTCACACCTAGGAAAGTGGCGGGAAAAATGGACATGTCTTTATTATTTAACCAATTTAAAGCAGATGTGTTCGCCTCTGGGTCTGGACTCCAACTCGCTTAGTTCATATTGGTGCCACCAGAGGGCGCTCTCCAGACATCAGATAATGACGCATGTACCATTATTCAGGATGGACGCACCCGATGTATCCACCACGAACTCCAGATCTCAAGTGGTTTAGTTCATATCGTCAACACCAGAGGACGCCACCGCGACGTCAGGTGATGATGCAAGATCGTCTGCTCTCTTTTGCGTGTGCGTAAGAACCGGACACGAGCCGCGCCTCCATCCCACAGGCATGCGACCGATTACGTCACACACCCTTGGCCGCCACCTCCGTACACACACCGGACATACTCTTCTGTAAATATGCTAACACTCACACCATGAATCTAACCTATCACTTACCTAAATACTTAATTCCATTTCAATTATAGTCATATTCAATAATTCAATTTACAATATTAATATTCTATGAGCAACTGAGAAGTTCCACATTTTCCCACTATCAGCGTGGTGTTCCTTCATGACCTAGCACCCTCACCCCCCCCCCCCCCCCCTCCTTGAACGCTGCACTCCTATTGGCCACGTGATTCGACTTCATATAGGTATGAAAAGGTGTTCACTATACTTTCAACTATCTAGTTTCAACTACCTTTCAAGATCCAGACCGCCACTTGTTCCTAGGAACGGACGCCGAAAGGAATTCTGGCAGTAAAGAAAGGTCACTTGCGCTTTCACCACCAACCTAAGAAAATTGTTGCAAACAAAGCTCACCACCACTAACCTAGGCCTCAAGGGCGCAACCTCTTCATAGGGGTTGCTGGTAAAAGGACTCATCCCGCACTAGGCTGATGGAGAGGGCAAGGAATGTACTTTATTTATTTGGGAGCAACTTATTTAGGGATCGAGTATATGTATCACAGAATACACGCTCTGATATCCACAACATCATACAGACCTGCTAACTAGTCCTACAAAACGCATCTATAACGCTATACACACACGCTTGCTAATTGTAAAACATCAAAATTAACACATTGCACAACCTACAGACATGCGAACCACTCATAAATAATGCAAAGCATTTACGTCTAGATAGCCAAACAGCTCGTAAATTGACAAAATAATAATCCATCTAAAAGACTCTGCTCGCTAATCGTCAATTGTCGAAATCATACACCAGTCTCTATTTAAACAATTAAAGGCAGCGCCACCACCAACTGTATTCGCCACTGAGTCCATAGCCGAAGTGACTTAGTCCATATCTATACCACTAGAGGTCGCTCTAATGACTGTCAGGTGATGACGCAAGTACCGTAATCTAAGATGGCGCCACCTAGTGGGTTCCCCACGAGTTCCAGACCCCAGTTGTCTTAGCACACTTCTCCGCCGCCAGAGGACGCCTCTGTGACACCAGCTGATGATGAAGTACAGTTATCCACGATGGCGGTAAACCGTGTGTTTTCAGTGAGGTCTAATACTAAGTATCACCAGCAGAGGACGCTCTCACCCGTTTCGTGACATAAACCAAGATGGTGGGAAACCGACTCAGCCTGCTCTGGATGGCTGGGGAGAGTAAGGTTGGAGTACACTCTATTTATTTAATTTACACTCTATTTATTTAATGTATTCAAGAGTAGCCTCCCATATTTGTAAAAATAAAGTACTAACCAAATGTCAGTTTGGTTTTCAGAAAAGCTTTTCAACAGAAAATGCTATATATGCTTTTACTGATCAAATATTAAATGCTCTGAATAACCGGACATCACCCATTGGTATTTTTTGTGATCTCTCAAAGGCCTTTGACTGTGTAAATCATGGAATTCTTTTAGATAAGCTAAATCATTATGGTTTGAGGGGGGCAGTACAAAAATGGTTTAATTCATACTTAACTGGAAGAATGCAGAAAGTTGAAATAAGTGGATCACGTAATGTTAATACAACAGCTGATTTCTCAAAATGGGGGGGGGGGGGGCTATCAAGTACAGGGTCCCACAGGGTTCGGTCTTAGGTCCTTTACTGTTCTTGATATACATTAATGACTTACCATTCCATATTGATGAAGATGCAAAGTTAGTTCTTTTTGCTGATGATACAAGTATAGTAATAACATTCAAAAACCAAGAACTAAGTGATGTAATTGTAAATGATGTTTTTCACAAAATTATTAAGTGGTTCTCAGCAAACGGACTCTCTTTAGATTTTGATAAAACACAGTATATACAGTTCCATACAGTAAATGGCACAACTCCAGTAATAACTATAGACTTTGAACAGAAGTCTGTAGCTAAGGTAGAATTTTCAAAATTTTTAGGTGTGTCCATTGATGAGAGGTTAAACTGGAAGCAACACATTGATGGTCTGCTGAAACGTCTGAGTTCAGCTACGTATGCTATTAGGGTTATTGCAAATTTTGGTGATAAGAATCTCAGTAAATTAGCTTACTATGCCCTACTTTCATTCACTGCTTTCGTATGGTATCATATTCTGGGGTAATTCATCGTTGAGTAGAAAAGTATTCATTGCTCAAAAACGTGTAATCAGGATAATTGCTGGAGCCCCGCCCACGGTCATCCTGCAGACATCTATTTAAGGATCTAAAGATCCTCACAGTAACCTCCCAGTATATATAATCACTTATGAAATTTGTTGTTAATAATCCAGCCCAGTTCAAAAGTAATAGCAGTGTGCATAACTATAATACCAGGACAAAGGATGATCTTCACTATGCAGTGTTAAATATGACTTTGGCACAGAAAGGGGTAAATTATGCTGCCACAAAAGTCTTTTGGTCACCTACCCGAACAGCATCAAAAGCCTGACAGATAGTCAACCAACATTTAAAAATAAATTAAAAGAAATTTCTAGATGACAACTCCTTCTACTCATTGGCTGAATATTTAGATGTAAAATTAAGGGAGGGGAAAAAAAACTGAGTTAATCATTAGTGTCATGCAATATTTTGTGTAATGTAATATCTTGTACAAGACATCTTTCATTAACCTGACACGTTTCCAACATCATTACGAAGTGTCGTATTCATGACCTATGGAACAAGTATTAACTAATCTAATCTAATCTAATCTAATCAAATCTAATCTACTCGTAATTTCAGTGCACAATAACCAGACCTGCTCCAGAATAATTCTTCCCGCGATGGGTAGACAAGCTTCAGTACTCGTAAACCCTCGTCCAAATAGCAGGGCTACAAAGCAGCTCCAGAAATAATGCATCAACGTGTGCAAGCACCCTGTCCAGTAGAGTGGCACAGGAGGTGAGCGATAAGTGACGCATCACTCAGATGTCAAACCATGCACAGTCCCTGCTCGCTTCCCACAAGGAGGAGGTGGCGGGTACCCCTATTCAATACTTAAAACCTGAGAAACTTCCGCATCCACTTGACGGCCAAGATGACGCGATCGCACCTACAGCCGACGCAGAGCCGTCAGCTGTTAAGGCACTTCACAGATCTCCATTTAGGGCTGCTGCCCACAACACCCATGAATTGAGTCAGCCGCAGGTCGGGCGTACCTGCGGCTCTCGTCGAACACCGGTGAAAGGTTTGCATACTTCTATGACTTCTATCCGTTCATAACTGTCATAGCACTCCAAAGCGCGTTCACGCCAGTCACCATATTCGAAAACACGCGATATCTAGTGTTGTTGACATATGCATTCAACTGCACGTACCCTCCCCAGCCTGACTGATACATCGTCATTTAACGAGAATTGGCTTATATCAGCCAAGTCCAGCTCTCTGTAATTTTTTACTGCATCAGAAATAGTTAATCTTCACTCTCTGCCCTAACAGAACCTGTTTATCAAAATATCGCCCCATCCATTCTTTCTCCCGGATATAAAGTGATAGCCTTCCTGTTCTCAACATACGCAGATGTTCTCACCGCTCCTATATCCCGCCCCAACAATCGAACATTTTCGTTGTGGGGTTGTCTGTCGTTATTTTGCAAAGATTGCTAAATTGCACAGACAGTTCCCTCAATACATACACCTCTAACCTGTTCTTTCTTTCTACAGACGCTACACTCAGTGGTAATAAACAATTTTACACTGATCACCATATCGCACCGAGAACTAAACATCGCAAAGTTGTCTAAAGGTCATCAAATACATACGACTATTTCTGTTTTCTTGCTTGCATTTCTACAGACATCTCCAGGCTCCTCTATTAAACGAACAACCATATTTTCGGCATAATATTATACAATTTTCGCTGCACGTGTCGATATGAAGCACACAGCAGTAGCCCCCCCCCCCCCCCCCCCCCCCACTGATCGCTAACGCAACATAATGCACAAGATATAGACTGTCAATTGTTTCTCCACAAACAACAAACTTTAGCGATGTGCAGCGTGCTACCGACCATTGGTTAACTATAAACAAGTATAGTAAACTGATATTTGCACTCTCGAATACCGAAGTCGGCGATGTAAGTGATTTCAGATGATCAATATTGTTTACAAACCAACTACAGTCTTTCACACGTCTAGAGAACAGGCAAACGTGTGTTGAACACACCCCAATCGATATTCCCTCAACTAAATAAATGCACCAAATGTACAGAAGCAGTCGACCGAACAATTTACATGGGAGGGTATAGCACTCCACCGCAAACGCTCCATCTTTCCAAAGTTACACTTGATCACGAAAGCCTCCCAGCACGTAGAAAGTATTAATTCGCTATTGAGTCGTCTAGAAGATGGTAAAGTTAACTATGATACATTCCTACACCAAAACAGACCTCTGCATTCGGAAGATTGTTACTATTAACATGGGAACGCGAATCAATACCACCACAGACTTTGCATACACGAACACATTCTATAAAACCCTCACATACTGTATATCTCCTGTCATTATACTTACAATTAAATCTTACAATCGTGGTCTCAACTGAAGCATATTCCGCAATGTGCGAAGTATTGGAAATACATTCCGATGAACGATGTGGCTCTGGAAATACTTGTTTGTACCTTCCCTACCACTAGACATACTCTCCCAATCGCTATCACACTACTCCAAGTTCACCGGATCTGAAATCCCCGGATTTCTTTCGGTGGGGGAAGTTGAAGGATATTTGCTATCGTGATCCACCGACAACGCCTGCCAACATGCGTCAGCACATTGTCAACGCATGTGCGAACATTACGGAAGGCCAACTACTTTCTGTTGAGAGTAATGTCGTTACACGTATTGTTAAATGCATTGAAGTTCTAGATATCCGCTGCTTTCATAGACTACCTATACGTAGCGTCTTTGCCGCAGGTGTGACTCACTGCTCAAAGCCGACGAGAAGAATCGGACACTAGAATTTATTCGATTTCCGCAATTGTGGCCCGTATCTTCTCTATAATGACTGACCATTCGTCTCTCTTCCGCTTACATTATTTTTTCTAGATGCGCCACGTGCCGCAACACCACTATGAGGCTTCTGTCTCGCCGTGGACAGTGTTTTTGGCTCGTCAGTGTAAATATGTACGTCTTCACCAGTCTGAACAAGACGCAAATTTTCGGCGGTCAGCAATGGCTTTCCACCCGCAATGTGTGGCTGATGTAATTCGGACCATAGAGAGTTCCATTATATTTAACAAAGAAGCATTAGTGTATGTCACTAGATTTACGTACAGTCACAAGTAATTTATACTGCTCAGCAACTTATTGTGACTGCGAGAGACGGATTATCTCTGACTCGTGATACAATGACTGTTTATATAATGTGGAACATTACGTGCACAATGGACTGATTACTTCTGGTGTAGAATTGCGGAGAGTAGGATCTCACCGAAATTGTGATTAGCGGCATTGTTGAAAACTGCCTTTTTGAATATCGAATGCAGTTTTTTTATGAATTATGACAACATTTCATCTCATACAATAGGATGATGTATACTGAAATGTGGCTAGGACGATCACTTACGGAAAAATATAATTTCGTAAATGGAAGAAGTATTTTCAGTTCTTTGGTTATTTTAACTTCTCCCTTGTCTGTGGCTCGGAACAATATTTGCTGTATCGTAACTCGTAGGGAAATTTGAATCCTGGGAAATCAGTGGAGCCTGCACTACGGTCGTTCATGCTCTATTTTAAGAGGTAAAATTCTGGACTTTGTGAAAATTGACTCACGACTTGGACAGTGATTCCCAAGCTGGACAGTGAGAACGTCATAGCACGCAATACGTATTTCCCCACGGCGTAAGATTGTGCGTCTGATTATTTTAAGATCGCCGCAATTCCGTAGAGCCACAGAGATTTTATTCCAGGTGGTAACTTGGACAACGAGAGTCAAAGTATGATTATGAGCTGTAACTTGTAATCATTTTGTTTTATAGACTTCGGAATTCAAAGCAGTAACCAAATTTCTTCCTGTGTGGGATCGTTTAAAATTAGTTGGAAAGCTACTTCTCTCGCCCATAAGTTTCCATTCAAATAACTAGACATTATTCAGTCATATTAATTTTAACTTCAGTTTCTGGAGGGGGGGGGGGGGGAGGCAAGAAGCTTAAGTACTATACCACACCTCGATAGCACATTTCAATCGCACAAACTTTATCTCATACAAACATTGTGGGAACATACTAAAATGTAGACTTTCACGGCCGGAAATATCACGTCCATCATAAGAAGAGGAGAAACGGAACGATCAGCTGTTGCGGAGCATGCTTTCCAGCCAGGGAACCACAACATTCGTTTCGAGGAGACGCAGGTACTAGAGGCCACAAGCGGATATTACGAAAGTCTCTACAGGGAGGTAATCGAAATCGCTAAACACCCTCATGATTTCAATCGAAAGGAGGAGGGCGTGAAATTAAGCGGTATATGGATGCCCGTGTTAAAGAAGATGTGTACCACCCGTCCACTACTGGGTGATGGCAACGGCGATCGACGGCGACGGACAGCGGCCAATTGCACTGACGTTTTCAAAACACGTGACGTCACGCCGCGGCGCGGGAGCGCGCGGTCACGGAATTTAGCGGCAGTCCGTAGCGAACCAGTGGGTGTGTTGGACCTTCCATCGAGCTACGGACCCTCTTGAAGATGTGTCCCGCAGTCGGAGACGAAACGTTGGCAATTGACACAGAATTCATCAACCGACCACGGCATAACAGCCCGGATAATTATAATGGACATGATTGTGGGAACAGCGAGTAAAGCGCTGAAGTCAGCACTTCCTAAATTTGAGAGTTCTATGAGGGCTTGTCAACAGCGATTGAATTCATCTGCATAATTTGTACTTGGTCAGAATGATTTCGCATGTTATTGCGATGTAATTTTCTTAGGTTTCTCTTCAATCTACTGAAACAGCAAGAGACAAATAAACCATTGGTAAAGGGACATGTAAAATGTTGCAACTTTTTATGTGTAATGTATGTTGCGGGTTTGTGGAGTAGTAGAATACCTTGTACAGCTTTGTTGGGGAGATGGCGGCAGAGATCATCCGTCAGCCCAGAGAAAACAGCAGAGCGCTGGAACCAGAGACCATCACGCACCAGCTGGCCGCTGGAAGAACAACTAACTGTTTTACACTGATTGCCCAGATAATTGAGACCACTTCTGTAATAGCCGGTATTTCCAGGTTTGGCACGGATAACAGCGGCGACGCTTCGTGGCACGGAAGCGATTAGGCCTTGGTAGGTCGCTGCAAGGAGTTGGCATCACATCTGCACACAAATCACTTACTCCCCTTAAATTCCGGGGAGAGGGCGATGAACTCTGACGCCGCGTTCTGTCACATCCCAGATGTATTCGATTGGTTTCAGATCTGGTGAGTTGGGGGCCGCCAAATCAATTGTGGAACTCGCAACTGTCTTTCTCGGACCAATCCATCACACTCCTGGCCTTCTGACACGGCGCATTATCTTACTGAAAAATGCCACTGCCATCGGGAAACATTATCGTCGTGAAAGGGAGCACGTGGTCTGCAACCAGTGTTCGATACTCCTTGGCCGTTATGGTGCATTGCACGAGCGCCACTGGACTCATCAATGCCCACTTGAATGTTCTCCAGAGCACAAAGGAGCCGCCGCCAGCTTGTCTCCGTCACGCAGTTCAGGTGCCCAGGTGCTCTTCCCCTGGGAGACGACGGATTCGAGCCCTCCCACCGGAATCATGAAGAAGCTACATCTACATTTATACCTCGCAAGGCCCCCAACGGTGTGTGGCGGAGGGCACTTTACGTGCCATTGTCGTTACCTCCCATTCCTGTTCCACTCGTGTATGATTCGCGGGAAGAACGACTGCAGGAAACCCTCCGTGCGCGCTCGAATCTCTCTAGTTTTACATTCGTGATCTCCTCGGGAGGTATAAGTAGGGGGAAGCAATATATTCGATACCTCATCCAGAAACGCGCCCTCTCGAAACCTGGACAGCAAGCTACACAGCGATGCAAAGCGCCTCTCTTGAAGAGCCTGCCACTTGAGTTTGCTAAACATCTCTGTAACGCTATCACGCGTACCAAATAACCCTGTGAAGAAACGCGCCGCTCTTTTTTGGATCTTCTCTATCTCCTCTGTCAACCAGCCCTGGTACGAATCCGACACTGATGAGCAATACTCAATTATAGGCCGAACGGGTGTTTGTAGGCCACCTCCTTTGTTCATGGACTACATTTTCTAAAGACTCTTCCAATGAATCTCAGATTTTCACCCGCTTTACCAACAATTAATTTTATATGATCAATCCACTAGAAATCGTTATTGTAACGTTCCCTCTTTCTGTTTATTTAGGTTTGATTTGTTTGATTGTTATTCTTTATTTCTATTATTCGGAATCTTTTTTTTTTTATTATTAAATTGAGCCTGAAACTAATAAATACTTCGCGTGAAGTACGATATGCAGCATAAACAAAAATTAATTTCGGAAATGTAATCCACTGAATATTAAAAGTAAAGCTTTTGAACAACGCGCGTGACTGACTAGATACATTCAGAGGGTACGTACATTCGCGTGCGAGTGGTTGCGGTCTGATGAGAAATTTTCCTTGTGAAATAATTTCGTCGTAACACACTCGGAGATTGCGAACGTACATTCAGAGTAGAGGCACGTACGTTCTATCATTCCCCGTGGCCTGGGTAAAAGAATGGCAATTATTTAAATCTAAGAGTATTTCTTTTGCATCGGACTAGTATTTTTATAAGAAAAAGAAGATTGCAGGTTCTGAATGTCTCGGAAAAACGAATCGGAAGTAATTTTAGCGGCCACGAAAGGAAAGTAGATAGCACAATCACGTACCTCTATTGTTGAGCAGCGCCGTTTTGAAGATCTACGGTTCCATCTAAAACTCGCCTTCTCTGCTTAACATAAATACTCCATAGGCATGGGAATAAGGCTTGTTGTGCGATGAAAATAATATAAAACACATCTTGCGTCTTTTACCTCATTCATTTACCACACACACACACACACACTAGTAATTAGACAGTACGACATCCCACCAGCCCATCAGAACAAAAAGTAGTCGTTCATACAAGAAATAAAAAAGAAGGGCGAAATTGTTCCTATGTCTCTCAAAGATAAAAAGTTTACCAGATATTTCTCTGGTGTGTCACTGGAACAATTTTTCAGCACCTCTGCGATTAAATCACAATATTTTCAGTTCCTTTACATCACCCCCTTGGGCGAATTGTCTGAAGAAATATCAATTTTGCGGGCAATGAGCCCAAACACTTTGCACACTGGTAGTCCTTGACTGTTATTCACACGTAATGGGATTGCACTGTCAGTGTCTCTCTCCCGATCATTTCATTCTACAAACATGGTTTTGATGCCAGTTTTGACACATGACAATGAGGACAAAACATTTATATAAGGATACACAGAACACATGTAAAACACACATAAACTTACATACTATACACACAAAATTATTACATCGTCCTTGACACAAAATCATCACATTTGGATAATTGTTACATCCTCCTATTACCTTCTTTCTTCTCTCTTTTTTTTGTATTGTATACACAAAATTATTTTATTATTTCTTGGTACATCGCATTATACAAAGGTATTACATTGTTTTATACATAGTCTATCGCTATATAAACAGTCTTCTTTTACACTTGCTGCTCATAAAATTCATAATTCCTAAGTCTTTTTTTTTATTAAAAAAATTTTCAGGAGAGTCACATATTTATTAGAGTGTTCGGATCTAGATTGTGGGTTAATAGTCGTGTCTGGGGCAGCAAGAGGCGTTAGCTCTTGCTTAGAGTTGGTTCTGCTTTCCACTGCTTCTCTCTTCTACGCCAAGATCTGCTTCGTGACATCCTTTCCGTATTTTACTATTGTCTCGTCATGGGTAATATAAACATGTAACAAACAAAAATTCACATGGATTAATACTTAGTCTAACTTAATACTAATACATATATATACATATAAACATAGGCGTTGTTCAAAGGTAACGTGGGGCGTGAATCATGAGCTGGGGTAGTCAGACTTTATTTCGGGTTTCAGGAATCTGTGTTTCTACATGTCTTGGCACTTCGTTGGGTGTCCATTTAAACGTAGATTTTGCTTTGCATTTAAATTGTCCTTCTATGTTATGCCGTTAGCCAATAATGTGTCATATGCACATAAGTGCACTCGCAACAATCAGTTTGGTGGCGCGCTGCGCGCCGTGTGGAACTCGGCAGTTGCGCGGGCCCACCGCCGTAAGGCGATGCCGCGCGTTTCGGTCCAAACTTTTCAGTGTCTCGTGCAGTGTTCACAGAGTTTGCAAAAAACCCAACCGCACTTGTTTCCACTTGCTGTACACCTTGGCTGTGGGAAGGGACCACTCGGTGCCTCCGAAGTCCACTGCACAAAGGTAAGTACTGCACTTCACTATTTGGCTAGCAACGGCACACTGTCCTATGTAGTGCACAAACACTTGTACCGCCGCAGTCTTCGTCGATTCACTATGTGTCTTTTACCTCGAAGGAAAAGGTTCGTGATATGAAACGTATTTTCACTTGTCTATTTGCATATAGCTCACAGGTCACTGACACTGAATAACATTGTCTCACTGTCCTGTCCATTCAGAAACAAAACTGTAGCTCATGATATCACTAGCTTGTCTTTTATGATAAATGCCCGCGTTCGTTATTTGTTCCAGCGATTTTTTACTGAACCTTGTCGGCGTACCTTTTTGCTCATAACATTTTTATTACATAAATTGGTAGGTGATTGTGTTCTCAGAAAGTACGTGCCTCTAATACTATATTTCGCGATCGTGACACTGTCTGACATCTCATAGAGCATAGGAGAACACGTTTGAGAACAACAGCACTTTTTTACCCTATGTCGTGCTACTGATGCACTTATGTATTGAAATAACAATACTAGGACATGAACGCACTATAAGTGCTTTTAGAAGTTGTCTCCAAATGAGGCAAAGTTTGTTCATTCTCTACCCGCGAGTTACTATGTGGGAGGGGGGATTCTTTCATTCTTTCGTCACCCAAGTTTGTAACAACGCATGGTACACACACATCATAAACATAAAGGAATAAAATAATAATAGGAAATGAGTAAACAGACATAAATAAATCACTATACATAAATTGCTAGGTAGTACAAACAACAGATTAATAATGAAGCTTGGCTGCTGTTCGCTACTGCCTCTAAAGTATGTGCTCGCGTATATGGTGTTTTTTTTGTGTTCATATTTGTGTTACTTCTTCTCCTTCCATCAAATATCTTCCGCTCAGATTGGTCAAAATATTATAAACACATAAAAAAATATAATCAATGTACTACATCCCTCTAAAGTCAGCGTACATCCTTCGTATTTTCATACTAAAAAAATAGATTATTAAAATTCTTTGGCGTTACTGGGTATCACGTAGTATGTTTCTCAGTGATCTTGGTAATGTTTTATTACGTCAATCGTCAGTCATAGTGACATTAATGTAACTTCATGACTTTTCCCCGCCGATTGAAGTCTCGCAGTATCTCGCCGAGCGCCACCTGTAAATAATTGTGTTTGTTTCGGCGTTACCTCATTTTTTCGGCTAGTTGGCTACCTGTAACTTACCTTATACATACTCCTTTATTTTTTTTATAAGGGACGGTGTTATGTTTGCTTCAGTTAACATTCACAGATTGTATCTCAACATCGTACTTGCATTCAAACATGTATATAAAGTTAAAAAAAAAATTATCTGTATGACAGTAAGATCACACAAGTTGTTATTCATGTATCCTATCTTTAGGTGCACTTTTCTTAGATCAAGTTACTGTGCGTATGGTGTATATATATATATACACTTTCATTAGCAGTTAGGAATCCTTTTTTATAATTGCAGCATACAAAAAAAATTTAAGGTCGTGTTTTGTGCGATATATTTATAGATAAAAACTCGTGGTGTGGATACGTCAAAGACACAAAATACTTTCTCAGCAACCTATCGTGTACTTGCGTCACAAATTTAACCTTTGTACCTTAGCGAGTCCAATATTTTTCTTTGTAACTTACCCTGTACCTTACTGCCTTGATACACAAGTGGCAAAAAAAAAAAGAATAAATAACTTACATATATTTTGCTGTGAGGTCTGTGCCAATTGTTCGCTCCAGATACCTCCGTACATAAACTTAAAACTAAAATACCACTGTGACCAAACAAAAAACATTCCGTCAAAACTTACAAGTACACTTCGTGTTAAACATCGCTAGTCACCAACTGACGTGTATGTACTAGCTTACCTGTGTCTTGCGTCCACGTTCACTGACAAATGTAAACAGAAATAGTGAAATGCTCTGATTCACTTAGCTGCATAAGATGTATTTTCTTTATCCTAATCGTGCTCGTTCCTTTTTTTACAGTAACTTATTTTATACTTGTGCATTATTAGATATGACGTATGATACTTAATTATAGTAGAATTTTCTTAAGTCTCTGTGTGCATACAGCCCTTTGATCTTACCACTGTGAGGGTATGCAAGTAAATAACAACCGTCGTGCGGAATATGTGCGATTACGTACGGACCAGTATATTTCATTTGCCACTTAGCGTTTTTCTTAGCTAGCAAGGAAGATTTCACGTGAGTTTTGAGTAACACCTTTTCTCTGATTGTAAATCTGGTAACACCATGTAGCCGTTTATCATAATGCTTCTTTCGGCATTGGGCCTGTTGTGTGATAGAGATTAATACTTGCCTTATTTTTTCATTTAGGTCGACGGGTTGTCTAGGAAAAGACGGGATAGGGTTTACCCATTCATTATTTTCTTTCTTATTGCAATTAGTTCTGACGGCGTAACTGCAGTGTCGTATATTGGGAGATTGTTTACCACCTGTTCAAAAACGTTTAAGTATTCAATCCATTTAGACTGCTTGTTGGCTACGTATGTCCTCATAAACCTATTCAATTCACGGAATATTCTTTCATTCAATTCACGGAATATTCTTTCAATAGGGTTTGATTGCGGGCTATACCGGGATATCAGTATTTGTTTAACCTGTTGTTCTTTCAGAAATTTTTTCCAAGCATGGCACGTAAAATAGGTTGCGTTATCTGTTAACATCGCCTGTGGTTTCCCAACAGACAGGAAGTAGTCGTTTAGCATACGTCTGATAATAGGCTTAGCTGCAGTTGTTTTCGTGGCATATAATTTCACATACTCTGAAAATACATCATATACTCCAATAATATATTTTACACCTCCCCTGGCAGAGGGTAAAGGACCCATAGCATCTATGCATACTAGCTCTAGTGGGTTTTTTGGTAAAATAGGATGCAACTCTGTCTCGCAGTTCAGATTGACAGGCTTAACCTTCTGACAAATAATACAAGTTTTCAAAATTTGTTGTGTGCGTCGAAGCATATTGGGAAAGTAACAGTACATATTTAATTTCTTACAGCACTTGCAGGTACCGTAGTGTCCCCAAGCGTAGTGAGTATGCCAAATTAAACTTTTCTCATATGCTTCGGGCACACAAACGCACCATGTATCGCTGTACATGTTCCTCCTGTAAAATAATACATCCTTGTGTAATCTGTAATGTTGTCTTATGGGTAAAGGGGGGTTATTGTTTAACTGGAATCTAACTTTTCTCCACCGGTCATTTTCTTCCTGTAATTTGGCCATATTATTGCACATATCCAAAAAATATTTCCTGAATTTTGTGTCCTTGATGAGCATAACTTTAAATTCTGTGTTCTCTCCTACCAATTCTTCGAACTCAGGTAGTCCTTGTGGTAATCTTGACAGTGCGTCGGCGATTACGTTATCCTTGCCATTCACATATATCATTTCAAAATCATAAGACTGCAAAAATAACGTCCACCGCGCAAGGCGATTGTGTAGCAACCTACAAGTGAGTAAAAAGCTTAATGCCTGATGGTCGCTGTAGATTCGTATATGTTTGACAAATAGATAATAGTGGAATTTTTTAATAGTCCACAAAATAGAAAGGGCTTCCAATTCTGTTGTGGAATACCTGCGATCGCATTCTGACAGAGTACGGCTAGCAAAACTAATTATCTTAACATTGTCGGAGCTAGCGCCTATGTCCAGCTGAAATAGACAGGCTCCTAGTCCCGAAAATGAAGCATCCGCCGCTATACAGAAATCTTTGCTCATGTCAGGATGTTCTAGTATTTTAGAATTAACCAAAGCATGTTTTATTTTTTCAAACTCGGTCTGGCATTGAGGCGTCCAGATCCACTGTTTGTCCTTCTTTAAGAGGCCCAATAATGCAGGTCTATTGAGCAATTGGTTCGGCACGAACCTGCGAAAGAAAGAACACAATCCCACAAATGCCTTTAGCTGTCGTTTTGTGCACGGCGTGGGAAAGTTTTTTATGGCTAACAGTTTTTCTGGGTCGGGTCTTATCCCTGCCGGCGAAATTATGTGACCGAGAAATTTTATGTCTTTTCTCACAAATTTTGATTTGCTAAGGTTTGCTGTGACACCTGCCGCTGAAAGCCTCTGTAACATTCTTTCCAAAATCTCTATATGTTCATCCCATGTAGGTGTTGCTATTAATATGTCATCTATATAAACTGTGAGTTTGTCAAGAAGGTCAGGTCCTAAAACAGTGTCGAGCACAGTTATGAAAACGCCGGCACTAACGTTCAATCCGAACGGTAGAACACAATACTGGTAGGACCTACCTGCAAATATGAATGCTGTATACTTCCTACTATCAGGTGATAGTAGGATTTGCCAATATGAACTACGGAGGTCTACACTAGTTAAATATTGCACCCCATGAAAACGCTGCAGCTGTTCTTCCAGGTTTTCAGCTCGGGTGGTTACTGGAACTATAATCTTATTAATTTCCCTTGCGTCGAGAACGAGTCTCACCGAATTGTCGGCTTTCTTGGCCGCTAATAGTGGACTGCAATAAGGCGATAATGAAGTCTCTATGATATTCCACGAGAGCATTTTCTTTATTTCTTGAGCCACTGCCTCTCTTTGTGACCAAGGTATAGAATAGGTATTCTTACAGAAAGTGTCGTGGGGCCGGACATCCATGCTATACTGATACGTCCTAATGACCCCGGGTCTTTTATCAAACACACGAGCATAGCGTAACAATACACTTCTAAGATCACCCTTCTGTTGTTGTGAGATTTCCGAGCATTCAGATATTTTCTGTTCAATTTCATGCTGCTCTACCTGCTGATACCACAGTTCACTCGAGTCGCTATTTCGTGAAGTATTGACCTTTAGGATTTGGATGTGTATATTTCGACAAGCTTTGTCGTTACTACTCTTGACTTTTATTAAATCCACACTACAGTTCTTTCCGTTAATATATAAATGACACTTTCCAGATTCCAAGTCAATTTTAGCACACTTTTCCCTTAAGAAGTCCATGCCGAAAATGCACCGTTCTGTCAACCCTTCTACAACTAGAAAAATTGACTGAAAAACAATGTCTTCAATCTGCACTTCGACCATGGTTTGCATTTTAATTAACTTGGATATACCGCCTATGGCTCCTAATATCCTACAATTTTGTACTGGATAGGTCGGTAAAGTCGTGTGGATATTAATCTCTTTAAATAGTGCCTTGGACATCACACTAATTTTCGCACCAGTATCTACAAGGATATGCGTAGGTACTTTTCCTACTACGGCCTGTAAATTAGCTTGTACTATACCATCACCTTCACATGACTGTGGTTCTTCCTCCTTGGTCAATAAATCACGCATATCCGTTTCATCTTGGTACCTGAGCAATTTACTTTCATGACAGCATGGATCGCCCCCACGACAATCTATGGCCAACATTGGGGAGCATAATGAGGCCATGTTTAGTTTAACGCTCCACGGTTCATATCTGTTTGTGTTTCGTTTGCGACTTCAATTATGTTTACCCCTGACGTGTTGCTCCTTAGTTGAGTATTTCTGTCGTGGTTTTGCCCTGAGTTTAGCGGAATAGTGTCACCTAGCGTTTCTGATTGATAGGCTTGGCTGTTAGCAGGATGTTGCCACTGCCTACTTTGATGATCTCCCGTGTGGTTGCGGCTAAATTCAGGCTGGAAATTATTATAACTATTTCCCCACTGGTTCCTATTGCCATTTCTGTACCAGTTACGTTTTCGGTCACCGGAATAACCAGAAAAATTCCTATCCCCGTTTTTTCTTTTTCTATTGTATTGCGGATGGCAGGTCTGATTGTAGCAGTTGTAATTTCCTCCCGAACTCGGGCCTGGCATCTGTGCTGTAGGGGCGCGATCGACAAAAGCCGGTCGCGATTCAGCCGCGCACGCTACATTGTTGACGCCGTAATGCGGCTGGCGCTGTATAGGCTGGTTGCTACCGCTGCCACGAAAATTGTTTTGGTAGGCTTGATTTTGCCTAGCATCCTCATTAATTAAATCGATAGAATCTAATACAGATAGGAAATATTCGAGATTGCTCTCTGGTACTTGTACTAATTTTTCTCTGATACTGATCGGTAATTTTGCCTTCAGGATGCGCAGTACGTCTGTGTGTGTGACGGGCTCGTCCCAGAATCGCGTTTTGTTTAAGTATTTTTCAAAATACTTCCGGAGTGATCCAAATTTTGGATTGTATGGCTCCGGGTTAAACAGAGCTTTTCTCAATCTCTCTTGTACACCATGGGACCAATACTTAGATAAAAATGCAGCTTCAAATTGTTCTAATGTCTGACAATTTTCCGACATTTCCATTGCCCATAGGGCACCATCCCCTTGAATATATCCAGTTACATACTGTAATTTTTGCTTTTCAGACCAGGTCTTAGGCAACACATTCTTAAATGACTTTATAAAAATTACCGGGTGGACGGATTTTTTTTCTGGGATAAACACTTGAAACTGCCTGTGTTTTATAAGGCTTTCCTCTAACAGAACAGCCGACAAAGTTGGTTCGGTTGTCTGGTGTCTCTCTCGTTCGTCGCGGTAATGTTGATTACCGTAACGACCTTGGTTTGGTGAAAACATGGGTACATCGGGATAAAGATAACTGTTTGCTGCGTCGTCACTCTTACCTGTGCGTCTGTCATCAAATTCCTCTTCTGAATGTTGTTCTCTTTCGTTCTGTGTATGGTGTTTACTCTTTAGTTGCTCGTCTACATGTTTTTTCCAGTCAGGTAAGTCCTGTGTCAGAGTCTTTTGTAACTGAGCTAGGTCAGTTTGAAGTTTAGTTACAGACGTGTTTTGGGTAGTGTACACCTGTTCTACAGTGTTAGTTATTGCTTTTTTCAGTTCTGTTTCTAATGTATGGTTGATATGTTTGTCTTTTTCCTCTAAAAATTCGTCAAACTGCTGTTTTTGTTGTTTCGTCATGTCATCAACTTGGTCTACAGCCTCCTGCATTTTGACACTAAGCTCGGTCTGTTGAAAACTCATAGCTTCAAAATTTTCGGTTAAGGTACGGATCTGTTCTGGCATATCCTTAACTGTGGACTTTAAGTTATCAATGTTTTGGCTCATGTAATTTAAATCTTCGCGTACTACCTCTATCACTTGATCTGCTACCTCTCTTTTTAACTGGGTCAGTTGAGTCGTCAGATTATTTTGCATGTCGGTCAGGTTCTTCACGTCATTGTCTATTTTGTCCATTTGTGTCGTTACACTGGCTATCTGGGTAGTGACAGCGTTTATCTGCGCTGTGACATTGTCTGTGTGAGCTTGCATTTGTGCTGCAACATTTTCTACTCGATTGTTAACAGTACCTATCTGAGCTGCAACATTTTCTGTGTGAGCTTGCATTTGTGACGCAACATTTTCTACAACTTGAGCTGCAAACTGCGACATTAAATTTGTCTGCATCTCTCTAAACATGCGTATAAGGTTTGTTTCTACTGGGTCTTGTGTATTGTCAGTATTCGTATCTGTTTCTGTAGTCGACATATTGTCGCCCGTCGCCTGCGACTGAGCACTGCCGGTCGCTGTGACTGTGTTTTCGGTATTCGCAGTACTTTCGGCCTCAAAGTTTTGTAAGGGTTGGACTATTGATTCCTCATCTGACGAACTATCCATGGTTTTTGTCTGAGATCTGAGTTTCACCATGCCGATTCACAACACAAAACAGCGTGCAGCCGAACTTCACTATAACTACAGCTCGTACTACACGTAAATAAATCACAGATGGCTTTGCACTCGTCCGTGAAAATTCACGTAGTAAAATATGTCTCTGGCAAAACAGAAGACTGATAAATGTCTCTTACTTTTTTCGCGCTCAATCAATAAAAATTGTCCGCCATCTTGTGATGCATTTACATATAATAGAAAATGAACTAATGCAATTTTTACGTAAACTAAAAAGAAATGGAAAAGAATTTGGAAAAAGGAATTGATGCGTTCTACGCAGTGGGTGTCGAAAAAATAAAAAAAAACTGTCGCACATTTACTTTCAACTAAAGCGGATTAGTGCTGTTGTTCTTACCTTACGTGTGTTTTCTGACGGTTTTGTAGTGAGATGAATTAACATTAAATGGTCCAAAACTTCTTTTCGAAAATTAGTAATTTCCATGTGGTTTTTCGTTTCTGGTACGTAGCTCGCATGACATGCAACAGAAACAATATGTTGTAGTGGCAATAATGGATGGCAAGAAAAAAAACTTAAATATTTCAACTAACAATTCTACTGATTTTTACTGAAATTATGGTCATGGCACTCGGTCGCCATTGTAACGTTCCCTCTTTCTGTTTATTTAGGTTTGATTTGTTTGATTGTTATTGTTTATTTCTATTATTCGGAATCTTTTTTTTTTATTAAATTGAGCCTGAAACTTACGTAATAAATACTTCGCGTGAAGTACGATTTGCAGCATAAACAAAAATTAATTTCGGGAATGTAATCCACTGAATATTAAAAGTAAAGCTTTTGAACAACGCGCGTGACTGACTAGATACATTCAGAGGGTACGTACATTAGCGTGCGAGTGGTTGCGGTCTGATGAGAAATTTTCATTGTGAAATAATTTCGTCGTAACACACTCGGAGATTGCGAACGTACATTCAGACTAGAGGCACGTACGTTCTATCATTCCCCGTGGCCTGGGTAAAAGAATGGCAATTATTTAAATCTAAGAGTATTTCTTTTGCATCGGACTAGTATTTTTATAAGAAAAAGAAGATTGCAGGTTCTGAATGTCTCGGCAAGCTACACCGCGATGCAGAGCGCCTCTCTTGAAGAGCCTGCCACTTGAGTTTGCTAAACATCTCTGTAACGCTATCACGCGTACCAAATAACCCTGTGAAGAAACGCGCCGCTCTTTTTTTTATTTTATATGATCAATCCACTACAAATCGTTATGTACTCATAATCCCAGATAGTTTACAGAAGTAACTGCTACCGGTGTTTGTTCCGCTATCATATAATCATACAATAAAGGATCCTTCTTTTTATGTATTCGCAATACATTACATTTGTCTATGTTAAGGGTCAGTTGCCACTCCCTGCACCAAGTGCCTATCCGCTGCAGATCTTACTGCATTTCGCTGCAATTTTCTAGTGCTGCAACTTCTCTGTATACTACAGCATCATCCGCGAAAAGCCGCATGGAACTTCCGATACTATCTACTAGGTCATTTATATATATTGTGAAAAGCAATGGTTCCTTAACACTCCTCTGTAGCACACCAGAGGTTACTTTAACGTATGTGGATGTCTCTCCATTGAGAACAACATGCTGTGTTCTGTTTGCTAAAAATTCTTCATTCCAGCCACACAGCTGGTCTGATATTCCGTAGGTTCTTACTTTGTTTATCAGGCGACAGTGCGGAACTGTATCGAACGCCTTCCGGAAGTCAAGGAAAATGGCATCTACCTGGGAGAATGTATCTAATATTTTCTGGGTCTCATGAACAAATACAGAGAGTTGGGTCTCACACGATCGCTTTTTCCGGAATCCATGTTGATTCCTACAGTAGATTCCGCGCTTCCCAGAAATGACGTGATACGCGAGCAAAGAGCATGTTCTAAAATTCTACAACAGATCGATGTCATAGACCTATAGTTTTCCGCATCTGCTCGACGACCCTTCTTGAAAACTGGAACTACCTGTGCTCTTTTCCAGTCATTTGGAACCTTCCGTTCCTGTAGAGACTTGCGGTACACGGCTGTTAGAAGGGGGACAAGTTCTTTCGCGTACTCTGTGTAGAATCGTATTGGTATCCCGTCAGATCCAGTGGACTTTCTCTGTTGAGTGATTTCAGTTGCTTTTATATTCCTTGGGCACTTATTCCTGGGTCAAGCCATTTTCTAGTTGGTGCGAGGATTTAGAGAAAGAACTGCAGTGCGATTTTCCTGTGTGAAACAGCTTTGGAAAAAGTTGGTTAGTATTTCAGTGTGTGTCATCCTCTGTTTCAATGCCATCATCATCCCAGAGTGTCTGGATACGCTGTTTGGGGATTTATCAGACCGTGAAAAGTTCTGCCACTGCGGTAACGTCAAGTATCGATGGACAGGTGTCCATTACAGCTGTAACTGTCGATGTCACGGTGTTAACATTGAGACATGCATGGGGCGTCGGCTGAGGAGGCCCCATCGTTAGGAATATTCGGTGTCCTCTGTGTTCAGACATACTTGTACTCTGCCTAGCATTGAAGTCCAATGTCAGTTCCGCCACCTGTTCTGTTTTATTCGTCTGCCCAGCCTGCCACGTCCGACAACTGCAATTAGGGGTGGACGCCCAACCCGACGACGTCCGGACGTCGTTTAATATTGGTTTCGCCACGTGTTGAAGACATTCAACAAAGCAACCCTCTAACACCCAACAAGTTGTTCAGTTTCCAAAATGCTCTTACCGAGCCTCAGAGCCGGCCCCAGTGGCGGGGCGGTTCTAGGCGCTACAGTCTGGAACCGCACGACCGCTACGATCGCAGGTTCGAATCCTGCCTCGGGCATGGATGTATGTCATGTCCTTAGGTTAGTTAGGTTTACGTAGTTTTACGTTCTAGGGGACTGATGACCTCAGAGTCATTTGAACCATTTGAACCGAGCCTCAGAGGTTTTAAAAATGTGCCCTCGGTCAGACTTAGGTAGATCGACCGCCTTCCCCATTCTACACACAGGCAGCATACATGTACATGTAATACATGCACCATGTTTGTGTCTGACTGGCAGTCATTCCTCGCTAGATGACGCTGCCATCGCCTGGACGGGCTTGTGTCGACAGTTGGTTGGTGGACATAATGTTCTGGCTGATCATTGAATAAAGGCTCTTAATACCGCTATTTGCTTTCTCTGACAGTCAAAAAAAATTGTTCCTCCTCAGCGATCGCTTTCCGAAGTGCTGACGATTGCTTAGTGGTACGGAGGAAATCGTGGAAAGTAGTTCATTGCATCTGTTAGCAGTGAGAAGCGAGAATATGAACACTATGTGAATGGATACGAAATGAAGTAAATAACCTAACGAGCTTCATAAGCATTCGTCTTTCTTCAGTATAGCTTCAACCTACGTTTATTGTCATGCAGTCATCGTCATGAAATCTGTCGTTCCAATGGATACATTTAAAACTACTGCAGCTGCACATTCGTCCTCGCTGTTCTGAGCCGTTGCAGCAGTGAACTCCAATTTGACGTTTAGGCTTCAGCAAGTAGCTGCAGTCGTTTACGTATTCCACGCTGACGTAGATCCAGCAGCAAACCTCGTAGTGATTAGCTCTCACGTTAAATTTACTTTAATTTTTATTGTAGGTCCGTCCGGGGCAGAACCCTTCAAAACTCTTTGAAATCCTCGATAAGTTCAGTACTTCAAAAACAGAAAAAAACAGTTACTTTTCAGTTAGGCAAACGCAACATATGCAGCGGCTAATGATGCCTGTCTGGAGATTACAATTTCTGAATGTCCTCTCACTGCCCATGCAGCTCCCTCGCCATTGAGAGACAACTTCGTGGGTCTGTGGGAGGAGTGGTTAGCGTTGGAGAAAAAGCTGAGGCCGGCGAAACCGACGACACGACCGCGGCGCATCTCCTTAAGGCGACAGCGACGGCAGCAAGTACTTTTAACGCATCTCCGGATAAGAAACTGTCCTTTGACGCATGGGTCCCTCCTTCGGCAGGACGACCAACTTGTGTACAGTTCTTGTAGTGCAAACCTTTTCCTACGCCAAACTGTAACTAAATGCGCTTTATACCAAGCAATTAGGGCCGCAACGCACAGACCAGTTGACCTCGGTTTTAGATGATGAACTGAATGTGTTTCGTGTGTTAAGATTCTATTTTATGACTGATCTCGTCGATAGTGGCTTAGGTAGAAGAATTTTCTTTGTTTGTAAGATGGTTGCTACATCGTTTCATTTCCTGTTGACCCTGAAGACACACTTTCATGTTGCACTATTTTGAGGTTGTGCCTTTACAGTCAATGTATTTTACTCACAGACTGCCCTGACTTGTCCCTGTTTTGTTGTTTGTGAACAAATGTGGTTGTAGATTCCAATTTTTTTATTTACGTTTTGTTGGTTGCTGCTACCAATTAATAACCACTGTTGTGTTCTTTTTGTTAAGTGTGGGTGCTGACGAAATAGCAGCTTAGCGCAATATACAAGCCAGTACCATCACAAAAACAGTCATTCAAAGAAACAACTGAGTAAATAAAGCAAACGAATGTTCACTTTAAATTTTGATTTATTCGAAACATTTGCAAATTCATTTCAAACAATTTCTAAAAAGCGTACATTAAAATTTTCTTCATGGCAAAGCTACAATCAAGACTGACCCAATTTTTAAGGGCACTTCACATTGTTAGTCACATCAAAACCAGGGACTTGAGTTTTACTGGGTACAAGAAATTTACAAGCGAATGCCTTCTTCTTCGGTGGTTCAGTAACACAAAAGGACATTTTAATTGATCAGACCTTCTTTGGAGTAAATGCTCTTATCTTTGGAGGCCCTGTGACTATGAAGGCTGCCTTAATAGGACACACCTTCCGTACAGTAAAGGCCCTCTTCTTCGGTGGGCCTGTAACGATAAAGGCTGTTTTGATCGGAAATGGTCCTGTTTTTAAGGGCGCTACTTTCATAAGGCCAACACTAAGAGATGCTCTCAAACGACAATATTCTGCAAAGATAGAGGTGGTTGCCAAACATTCCTTATTGGAGGGCTCATCATGTATATCCAACTTCTCATTAGAGGGCTCATCAGGCCATTGTGCAGTACTTTCTACTAAGTCTGGTGGTGGCTCAGATTCTCTTTCCAACTTCTCGTTATAGGGCTCATCAGGCCATTGTGCAGTACCTTCTACTGAGTCTGGTGGCAGCTCAGAATCTCTTTCCAACTTCTCATTATAGGGCTCATCAGGCCATTCTGCAGTACTTTCTACTGAGTCTGGTGGCGGCTCAGAAACTCTTTCCAACTTCTCGTTATAGGGCTCATCAGCCCATTGTGCAGTACTTTCTACTGAGTCTAGTGGCGGCTCAGAATCTCTTTCCAACTTCTCGTTATAGGGCTCATCAGGCCATTGTGCAGTACTTTCTACTAAGTCTGGTGGTGGCTCAGATTCTCTTTCCAACTTCTCGTTATAGGGCTCATCAGGCCATTGTGCAGTACCTTCTACTGAGTCTGGTGGCAGCTCAGAATCTCTTTCCAACTTCTCATTAAAGGGCTCATCAGGCCATTCTGCAGTACTTTCTACTGAGTCTGGTGGCGGCTCAGAAACTCTTTCCAACTTCTCGTTATAGGGCTCATCAGCCCATTGTGCAGTACTTTCTACTGAGTCTAGTGGCGGCTCAGAATCTCTTTCCAACTTCTCGTTATAGGGCTCATCAGGCCATTGTGCAGTACTTTCTACTGAGTCTGGTAGCGGCTCAGATTCTCTTTCCAACTTCTCATTAGAGGGCTCATCAGGCCACTGTGCAGTACTTTCTACTGAGTCTGGTGGCGGCTCAGAATCTCTTTCCAACTTCTCATTAAAGGGCTCATCAGGCCATTCTGCAGTACTTTCTACTGAGTCTGGTGGCGGCTCAGAAACTCTTTCCAACTTCTCGTTATAGGGCTCATCAGCCCATTGTGCAGTACTTTCTACTGAGTCTAGTGGCGGCTCAGAATCTCTTTCCAACTTCTCGTTATGGGGCTCATCAGGCCATTGTGCAGTACTTTCTACTGAGTCTGGTAGCGGCTCAGATTCTCTTTCCAACTTCTCATTAGAGGGCTCATCAGGCCACTGTGCAGTACTTTCTACTGAGTCTGGTGGCGGCTCAGAAACTCTTTCCAACTTCTCGTTATAGGGCTCATCAGGCCATTGTGCAGTACTTTCTACTGAGTCTGGTGGCGGCTCAGAATCTCTTTCCAACTGCTCGTTATAGGCCTCATCAGGCCATTGTGCAGTACTTTCTACTGAGTCTGGTGGCGGCTCAGAATCTCTTTCCAACTTCTCGTTATAGGCCTCATCAGGCCATTGTGCAGTACTTTCTACTGAGTCTGGTGGCGGCTCAGAATCGCTTTCCAACTTCTCGTTATAGGGCTCATCAGGCAATTGTGCAGTACTTTCTACTGAGTCTGGTGGCGGCTCAGAATTTCTTTC
This sequence comes from Schistocerca gregaria, assembly GCF_023897955.1. Classification (NCBI taxonomy): domain Eukaryota; kingdom Metazoa; phylum Arthropoda; class Insecta; order Orthoptera; family Acrididae; genus Schistocerca; species Schistocerca gregaria. Next base: position 1,157,739,661 of record NC_064920.1, on the reverse strand, counting down.
CAACTTCTCGTTATAGGCCTCATCAGGCCATTGTGCAGTACTTTCTACTGAGTCTCGTGGCGGCTCAGAATCTCTTTCCAACTTCTCATTATAGGGCTCATCAGGCCATTGTTCAGTACTTTCTACTGAGTCTGGTAGCGGCTCAGAATCTCTTTCCAACTTCTCATTATAGGACTCATCAGGCCATTGTGCAGTACTTTCTACTGAGTCAGGTGGTGGCTCAGATTCTCTTTCCAACTTCTCATTATAGGGCTCATCAGGCCATTCTGCAGTACTTTCTACTGAGTCTGGTGGCGGCTCAGAATCTCTTTCCAACTTCTCGTTATAGGGCTCATCAGGCCATTGTGCAGTACTTTCTACTGAGTCTGGTGGCGGCTCAGAATCTCTTTCCAACTTCTCGTTATAGGGCTCATCAGGCCATTGTGCAGTACTTTCTACTGAGTCTGGTGGCGGCTCAGAATCTCTTTCCAACTTCTCGTTATAGGGCTCATCAGGCCATTGTGCAGTACTTTCTACTGAGTCTGGTGGCGGCTCAGAATCTCTTTCCAACTTCTCGTTATAGGGCTCATCAGGCCATTGTGCAGTACTTTCTACTGAGTCAGGTGGTGGCTCAGCATAACTCTCTAATTCCTCACCCACTGGCTCGTCATGCCAGTCTGCAAGAGATGCCACTGAGGGTGCTGGTGGTCTAGCATCCATCCCTAACTGCATATCGGGGGGCTCAGATAGGGATTCGGCAGTAGTCGCGGGTTCTGATGCTGGAGGCACGGCAATTGTCTCGAGCTGATCTGTTTTCTCATCTAGTCTTCTTCTGTGAGCGGGATGGTGTTGGCGAGTCCACTCCTGTTGGCAGAATACAGAAAGCTCGGTAAGAGACATGGAACACAAAATCATATATGTGTATTCAATGTACATAATTAGAATAATTCTGTAACTATCAGTTTGTTGCTTTTAACTATGGTAGAAGGAGAACAATTTTAAAAATAATTGATGTCTGATTATTAATGTTCGTTTGGCGCAGCTGTAATATGCGGGACCTTTTTGTGTGTACTTATTTGCGTTTAATGTTTCAGTACGAATTTTTCAGTTGCGTGTGAGTTCAGGTAATAATGGAGATGACGGCAAACGCGATGCAAAATATAATTCCGATTTACGTGTATATTTAATACTGTTTATCCCAGCAGTTAAAGATGTGTCCACTTTTTATGTAATGGTCATGTATACGTACAAGTTACGGTTATGTGGGCAAGTTCAGTCTATTAAATCTATTGACCCTCACAGCTCGCACTTGTTATGGGCCGATACCTGCTTGAATGGTTCACCGGCGTTGCATCTGATTTTGTGGTGTAACTAGCTCGGCATTTTTACGAGGGAAAAGCTCGTCGTCTTCTGGGACACCACATAAATCTTCAGTGGCTACTTGGTAATACTGTGACTTTACAAATACCATCCGACACCATACTTGGGAGCCTTTCTACCAGCGGTAACGTTGTTTGTATCGATTGTGGTTGTTCTCGTGAAGCATATGAAATAACTTGGGAGGCACTTGCCCTCTGAAAAGTAGTGCACGCTATTCCAATGAAGTCCAACTATTACAAAGAAGAAGCTGCAGTGGTTTGTGACATACAGTAACGAGACCACCTACTGTTTGGTGGACCCAAACATATTCGAAGGTGACAGCGTGAATCCAATGTGCATTGACAGGATACCGGAAAAGGCAAACTCAAAGGGCGTTTCTCACTTGTAAACGGATATGCACGGAAGTAAATAGAACACAGAAACGACAGACAAAAATTGCACTTGAAGTGAGTTTTGTAACTCCCTGAGAAAAGACATACTGGTTAGCGCCGCATTAAGTTAAAAGTTCTCGGAAGAGGGAAATTGTTTGTACTGGAAGCAGAGTAACCATCCGCTGAAAAGACTTCCACCACCAACTGTTAGTGATAAGCCTTGGTCTTCGTCAGACTATTCCACCACCAGCTCTAAGTAACAAACATAGGACTTTTAGAGAGGACTGTAAAGATGATAATGATTTACAATGTAAGGGCATTATTATGCTGTTATATCAGTCACTAACAGTTCATCAGGCAAAGCCAATAAACACTAACCGATAATCTAAAACTACTCTCCATCTTCCTCAACTAGTTCTCTTAAAATTTAACTACGTATTATTTGTGCAGGAGAAACCTGAAACATGGAAACCTCAAATTACTACATCTTTACCTAAGCAAGGATTAAATCATTACCCCGAAACAGAGCAAAACAGCTGTATAAGCCACTAAGTGTGCAACAGGAATTCCACTATTAAACGCTGGGCAGAGTGAGCGAATGGGTGGAAAGAGTTCATTGAAGGCCTCTACGAGGGATAGAAATGGATGTTGAGATGATAGACGTAGGGGCCAGTAATGGCACTTATCAGAGTTTCGACGCACATACGGTCAAATAAATCTACAGACGTCGACTGCATATCTAAATTTCTAAAATCATGAGTGAAAGTGAAAACCAAACAACTTTTCAAGTTCGATTGAAGGATTTTTTAGTCTACAAACTACACAAAATTCCGAAGGGTTATAAGAGCGAGAACTACCGAAAAATCGACTGACTAGTATAACACACCGAAGAATGGAAAAGAAAGCTTTGATTGAGGAAAGGTGCTGCGAATACATAGAAAGAAAGATCCCATATCACTTAGCTACAATATAGCAGGTCAGCAACTGGAAGCAGGTAATTCCATAAATTATCTGGGAGTACGCATTAGGAGTGATTTAAAATGGAGTGAACATATAAAGTTGATCGTCGGTAAAGCAGATGCTAGACTGAGAGTCATTGGAAGACTCCTAAGGAAATGCAATCCGAAAACAAAGGAAGTAGGTTACAGTAGGCTTGTTCGCCCACTGCTTGAATACTGCTCAGCAGTGTGGGATGCGTACCAGATAGGGTTGATAGAAGAGGTAGAGAAGATCCAATGGAGAGCAGCGTGCTTCGTTACAGGATCATTTAGCAATCGCGAAACCGTTACGGAGATGATAGATAAACACCGGTGGAAGATGCTGCAGGAGAGACGCTCAGTAGCTCGGTACGGGCTTTTGTTAAAGTTTCGAGAACATACCTTCACCGAGGGGTCAAGCCGTATATTGCTCCCTCCTACATATATCTCGCGAAGAGACCATGAGGATAAAATCAGAGAGATTAGAGCCCACACAGAGCCATACCGACAATCCTTCTTTCCACGAACAATACGAGACTGGAATAGAAGGGAGAACCGGTAGAGATACTCAAGGTACGCTCCGCCACACACCGTCAGGTGGCTTGCGGAGTATGGATGTTGATGTAGGAAAAGGCACCAGAGAGGCACCTCTGACGTCGCTCATTATTGTAGAAGCAAGACTGCAAAAAGAGTTCCACGATGTAAAATAGTGGAATATGTTTCAGTTTCTCAGTCTTTCGCCCATACTATTCAGTCTGCCCATCAGCGAAATGATGACAAAAGTAAATGAAAGGATCATGTGTGGGTTTAAATTCAGGATGGAAGGATGTCAGTGGTAAGATTCAGTGGTGGCACTGCTGTCATCAGTAAAAGTGAAGGGAAATGTTACACTGGGCTGTTATATTGAATCAGAAACAGTGTTGCACAAAGTAGCAATTATACGAGAGACGGTTCCTGAATACATTATGGCGGTATGCTTCATTTCTTCTTTTGGTGAGCTCAGTGGTAGAGCCATTTGAAAAGCTAACTACATTTCTTAACATTGTTTAGAATCTAGTCGCACAGATAAAGCAATCTTTGTTTGTAAGCTATTGCTAACTTCTAGTGGTGTGATTACTTCTATTTACTTCCTTTTGTGAGAAGTTTCCATGGATGTGTTATGGGTGTGTTAATGAAGAAAGTATTTTTCGCTGCACTGGGTGATATAATTGATCAGTGATTGTCAGATCAGAGCAATTTCTGATCCTGTTATTGTGGGAGGCGTGTTTTTGAACAGTACTGCGTATTCAAGGATCACACAGGTAATGTGTTTGCTTTCAGCACGTTCAGCAGTGGATGTGACGTTTTTATGTACTCCGGTGAAAGTTTTTCATTTGGTGTTTTCAGCCAGAAGACCGTTTTGAGGCATCTGACCACAGTTGTCTATACTCAACAGCTAGCTCCTTTATTTGTGTACGACTACTGCAAGCTACACCTATTTGAACCACCTCACCGTCGTGACGCTTTGGAATCAAAGTGACGATTGCTTGATACCACATGAAGTGTCCCGTTAAAAGATATCTCTTTTAGTAAGTTGTGCCATAAATCTCATTTCTGTCCAGTTCGTTTCAGTACCTCCTCAGCAATTATCGAATCTATCCAGTTGTGTAAGGCAGGTAAAAAATGAGCTGACAAAACATATCCCATGTTTCATTACTGCTTCGGGATGCAGAGTATTAGACATTTACGAGAGTCAGCTTAAGATAAGTGCTGTACGCCACTCACCAGATCATCACGTAAAAGCCCAGTGCACTCTCCAGCTGCCGCATGCGAATGGAGATGTTCGACCCACTGCATCTGTACAAAATCGAAAGAAAAATTTTTTGTAGTTAACGTATGTACCCACAGGAACACTACAGACTACATCTATAGCTGAAACCATTTAACACCAACATAAAATAGACTGGAAAGTGCTACAGAATCGATCCTGATGTCGAACCAATTACATTTGAAGTGAGGAGGGCCCTAGTGTGATGACTGACTTTTCCAGTGCATACAGCTTATTGAGTATGAGTACTTCAAGGCTAGTAAATACAGATGTAGGAATAAATACTTGACATGAAGGTAATTCACCGGCCATATCACATAGTTAAATAGAGCGCTGTGTAAAGTTAAAGAAAGCGGCCATCAGCAATAATCCAAAACTCAGTCGAAGTAAGTATCTTGGTGTTAGTGGGTACAGTGTCGCAATCTCCCACATAGCAATGAAAAAGTAGAGACAAGATCAATAGCGAAGAAAACAGGAAAAGCGACGCTTGGAAATAACCACATTCAGAACAAAGAATGGACAGCCTTATAGGTCAATATAGAAATTTGATTCCTGAACATCTTAAGGCAGAAAAGGACAGGTTTGAAGACAGCGGAAAGAGATCTTTATATTGTTGTTGTGGTCTTCAGTCCTGAGACTGGTTTGATGCAGCTCTCCATGCTACTCTATCCTGTGCAAGCTTCTTCATCTCCCAGTACCTACTGCAGCCTACGTCCTTCTGAATCTGCTTAGTGTATTCATCTCTTGGTCTCCCTCTACGATTTTTGCCCTCCAAGCTGCCCTCCAGTACTAAATTGGTGATCCCTTGATGCCTCAGAACATGTCCTACCAACCGATCCCTTCTTCTAGCCAATTTGTGCCACAGACTCCTCTTCTCCCCAATTCTATTCATTACTTCCTCATTAGTTATGTGATGTACCCATCTAATCTTCAGCATTCTTCTGTAGCACCACATTTCGAAAGCTTCTATTCTCTTCTTGTCCAAACTATATATCGTCCATATTTCACTTCCATACATGGCTACACTCCATACAAATACTTTCGAAACGACTTCCTGACACTTAAATCTATACTCGATGTCAACAAATTTCTCTTCTTCAGAAACGGTTTCCTTGCCATTGCCAGTCTACATTTTATGTCCTCTCTACTTCGACCATCATCAGTTATTTTGCTGCTCAAATAGCAGAACTCCTTTACTACTTTAAGTGTCTCATTTTATTATCTTATTCCCTCAGTATCACCCGACTTAATTCGACTACATTCCATTATCCTCGTGTTGCTTTTGTTGATGTTCATCTAAATTTTCGTAAGTGAGTGACGTCCGTTAGTGAGCACATGGTGTGTGTGTGTGTGTGTGTGTGTGTGTGTGTGTGTGTGTGTGCTACTGCTGTGTTGTACGTCGTCAGGAAACGGAGTGGTGCTCACCTTCGGAGCTTTGGTGACCTGCTCCAACTCGACCAGCCGTCGATGCCCCTGCATCGTCTTCCTTCGGCCGAAACAAGGACAGCACGCTGTCCAGTATCTCCTCCAACCCATCTGCAGCAGAGAAGAGCCTGTTCCACAAGCTGCCGAATCGTTTACGGTATAGTAATTGCTGCACTGTGCTGCACAGTAGAATCTTTCCTGTTGTCACCATACTGTGAAATAGATGGCGTGTTCAGCACCGCAAAAAACCAATTTGTGGCAATATCGAGTAGTTCCAAAAGAAGGGAAAGTTTTCAGATAGAGAAATAGTTTTAGCAGTTGTTAAACGGTTCTGGTATTGTCACGTAGAAACCACAGTCAAGTTCTTAAGTTAGGTTGGTCAATGAAGTACTATATTTAGACTTGAAACACGTTAGTTACTGAAACTAGCTCACAACCAGAACAGAACTGCCTTCCTGAACGAAGATTGCAGATATAGACACTGACGGAGAAAAATCGCAACTTCAAAAAATAATTAACGTAGAATATTGAAATTTAGGGAATATATTTGCCTAGGTCACATATTTAAGTGCTCAGTATTGCAAGATCTCAGGGTAAATTAAAGTGCAAGGTGGCCATCGCAAATGTGAAATTCTGATACATTAATAATCGGTGTAGCCGCCAGAATGTTGATTGCAAGGATGCAAAGGTGCGTGCGTTGCGCTCTACAGGTGCCGGATGGCTGTTTGTTTGACAGAATTCGGTGCCTATTTCACTTGCTCGGACAACACAGGGACAGTTAATGCTGGTTATAGATGACGTCCCATTGCGACTCCATACACCCCATACAAATTAGTCCACCATTCCGTTCTTCTCTCTGCCTCTACAAGCACCTCTATCTCATACCTTAGGTGGCAAACCGTCTCCCTTCTTATTGGCTGTACAGAATTACGGCCAATCAGAGCTGACTTTCAGGGCGCGGCTCGCGCCAAAATCTAGAAAGAACCAACCACTGCTCTCAGTTCATTGACATCATTAAAATAAACAACTCAAAACTCCCTTGTTAAACAAATGAAATGAAATAAATTTTAAGCTGCACTTAACGTCCAGGAATTTAACTATATAATCGCGAACGTTCTGGCTGTCTCTTACACATTCAAACATGCCTGGACATCCGCCATCCACTAGCACGGGAACCACTGGTGGATTCGCTCCCACGACACAAAGCTGGAACACTTGCAAGTTCCTATAGAGAACTACAAACTGAAAATTTAATATTGGCGAATGTCCCACATACACTCACACAGGTACTCTCTTTCACACCCGTCCTAACATAAAACATAAATATCTACTTGAAATTCTTGAAGCTATTAGTAGAGCAAAATTACGAAAGGTTTTCTAAAATGAGAACTTTCCATATTTGAATCTGAGCACTGAAGGTGTTCATATCTTTTCAAATCGTCACAGTTAGTGATTTTGAAACATCCCCTTAGAAAAATTAGTGAATTCCTATGCTGATAAACCTCTTACGTTATTTGATTTTTAAACAGCTGAGCAGAACTGAACGTACTCAGACACTTCTCTCTTTACGTATTCTCATCAACACTAAAATGTCACACAATATTTTTAGTGCAACGCAATCTGACTTTCAATAGTCCCTACAAAAGAATGGCCCTGACTAACATTAACCTATACCTTCCATGAATCACTTACCTCAAAAAATCTTCGTTACTCGAACTACTGCAATACAGCAAGCGCCAATGCTGCTAGCTAAATAAAAGATTCTAACTACTGAAGGCACCGACTACTGATGGGCATGGTTAACAAATGAAAGATTTTGATAGAGAACAAACAATGTATTTACCTTAATAATATTCAAAAGTCATCACACACACACAAACATCATTTCATGAAACACAGTATTACAAATTTACTCTTTCCGGTGGAAACATGTCCAGATCGTCCGCTCTCCCCCCACATCCACCACTGCTGGCGGCTCACATCCAACTGCCCAACACTACAATAGCGAATAATTCAACAATACAAACCAGCCACAGGCTGAACACAGCACAGTTAGTGTTTTCATACAGAGCGCTACGTGGCGTTACCAATATAAAAACCTAAATAGCATACTAACGATTTAGTTTTTTAAATGTCGGATAATTACGTTTTTAATGACTTTTTTTTGTAACTTCCAAATTATGACCGTTATTGACTTCAGATTTTGACAGATTGTTCCTTTACACAACAGAAGGCTATGTACCTAATATCAAGTTTGTCGGACTATTTATAGACCAGTTATTAATTTTAATAGTTCCAGAGAATGTAACTACACTGTAAGCGCACTCCGCCACTATCAGACGCTGCAGTCGCGCCTTATGGTCACGAAGCACGTCTGCAGGACACAGGTCGCACGTTGCAGATGGTATAAGATTCTGACTGCTTACGCTGGAGCCCACATACATTGATACAAGAAAGCTCTAATAGACAAATTGGAGACACAATAGGCCGAGAGAGTGAGTGGGCACTTTATAGCATGTTGGGTTACAACAGCCGTAAGTGAGCGAGCAGCATCATGTTGGAAAACTCCCCCTGGGACACTGTTCACGAATGGCAGCGCAACAGGTCGAAACTACACATTGACGCACAAATTTTGCAGTAAGGGTGTATGGGATAACCACACGAGTGCTCCTGCTGTGACACGAAATTGCATTCCAAACCGTAGCTCCAGGTGTAGGTCCCGTGTGTCCAGCACGATGACTGGTTGGTCGCTTGCCCTCAACTGGCCTTCTCCTAATCAACACACGGCCATCACCGGCACAGAATCAGAACCAGCTAACACAATGAACACTCTCTTGACACCACTGAAGTCCCAAATGCCGGTGTAAGGGCTGTAAGACGTCGTGGTCTCCTGACCTTCATTGCTTACATATTCCGCCCTCACAATCATATTCTCCACATCAAGACGCTTCATTCAAACCCAAACTCGATAAGATAAAGTCAATGTTGTATGAATTCATGTAAATGATGCGCAAATAACAAGTGCGCACTGGGGTTGAGATACTCGAAGCTGGCATACACACGCACACATTCAAGACACAACAGTCACAAAAGCTTTTAGTTCGGGAGAGGCAAACACCGCACGTCAGGAGGCTGGTCCCTTCAGAGGTTTTCACAAGGGGCTACCTACATCAGCCGGTGGCCGCCCGTGAAGCGGACAGCGTTTGCCCGAGTGAAAGGAAGAACGACCCCGTGTTCGGATTAAAAGCAAATTCCGCTACACTGTGTGGGAGCGCCCAGCCTACGCATTCTTTACTAACATAGCACACAGTTTCAGAGGTTTTTCACAAGGAGACAGCAAACGCCAAACGCCGATGCTACAGATTTCCGGAATGGTCGTCTTAAACGAAACGACATTCTCCCGTTTTAGAAGAGCCATGCTGATTGGCGGACGATATTCATGACGCCTTGAGCTGAAGGAGTAATGGAAGAGACTGACACGTCTGGCGTGGAGAGGGGCCGTTCCGTTGCCGCTCTAGAAGAGAGAACACGTAACGAGAGCGTGCGCTCTCGTACGTGTACTGAAAAGATCGAGGAACAAGTCTCTCCTCAGTACTTCTCTGGGAGAGCACCTCTGTCGAGAGCGAATTGGAGTGTGACTCTATACTGAGTCCTTGCGATTAAGTGTAGTTCACTGTGTTGGCTGCCACACTTATTGTGCAGTGTGAACAGACAGAGTTATAGTTAAACGCCTGTGAGCGAATTTTTGAGTGGCATCGCGGTGGACTGGTTATCTGACCGGTGTACCACGCCAATAGTTAGACTAGGGGCGAATATGAGTCCTTGACCTCATCAAGGCGTAGGGAGAGTTTGATTGGTGAAGGTCAATCCAGATAGAACGAGAGTTATCTTATTTGTCAGCAGCGAGCGGCGCAGAGAGCAGACATTGCAGCTTACGGTATTGTGCGCTACAGCTCTTGCGAGCCCCATATTTCCTCCACAACAGTACACTTCACTGCATTTCACATGTGACTGCATCGACCGTACCTAGCAACATTCTAACGGTTGATTATTCAAGTTGAGTAGGCGCGGCTCTCAGCCATTCTGCCAACTCAAAAACAATCTTAAACTTTGTATAGAAATTTCATTAGCGAATCCTATCCTTAAGAGGTAGCTTCACATTCCGAAAAGAAACCGGAAATAAGGATGTAAGCTGCAGTAAGTACTGGGAGATGAAGAAGCTTGCACAGGATAGAGTAGCATGGAGAGCTGCATCAAACGAGTCTCAGGACTGAAGACCACAACAACAACAACAACAACAACAATATTGACAGATTCAAGAAGGACGTTGAGCTATGCACGAGGTTAGCTTCATTCGGGAAAGAAATAGTCTGTACCACATGTTCGTAGGGAATTTGTATAAGGCACTTTTATATGGTTAAGAGTAACATCATACAACATCCACCCACAGACGGGGATGAGCAATTATGTAATGAAACGATTTAAAGTTTTGGAACGACAATCGCTGATGCCAAAGAAGAGGTTTACTAGCTAGTTAACATAGGTATGTTTCCTAATTACAGTGTGTGGGGACTTTTACCATGTCCATGCATATTAACGCGGAAATATTTGAAATTGGAATTTGGGCTCGGAAGAAAGGAGGCACAGTCAATCTGTGATTCCTCTGAAACAGGAAATTGTAATGAATGTATGTATAAGAGAATATATAGCGTAAGAATCTCTTAAGTCAAATAAAATCCATCTCTTGAATGAGGTAAGTACTCAGGGAACAAGCTATACAGACCTACCGAGAGAAGATAAGCAGTTTCAAAGAACGAGTGTACACACATTGTACAAGGAAAAACGTCATGGCGTGGCGTAAAACTTGAATATGACATGTGGTACTTGTAATGAACAATTTACGTTTTCCATTGAGTAATTTTTTAGATATGTTTGATTATGAAATGCAGTAAGAGTCTACAATCAATATATATTATAAAAGTAAATGTACAACGGGCGTGACGCTAAAATTAATAAACCAGTCCCGGTACGATCAAGGGAGGTATTTGGTGTGGTAGCCCTGTATCCCCCATTCATGAAGAATGTTCCTGTTTTTACCCGAAGGGAATCCGTATGATCATATAAGGGCTATGAAGTTTCGCCCTCTAGAAATTTCTAGAACATTCCATAACATTCGAGAGTATTCGAGAGCATTCCACAACATTCCAGATTGTTTCTGTATGTTCCACAACGATCCGGAATGTTTTGGAATGTTCTGGAATAATCTGAACTATTCTGAAAAATTCCAGAATGTTTGGGAACATCCCGTAGCATCCCAGATCATTGTGGAATATTCCAGAACACTCTAGAATGTTGTTGAATTTTCTGGATCGTTGTGGACCATTCGAAGCCGTTTTCGTATGTTCCGGAATTCACCTCTGTTGGGGTTACCCATTGGTAGAGGTGTATAAAGAAGGATTCGTCGAGTGTTAGAACGTATATTCCTTACCAGTGATGAAGGGAGGAAGTAACAAAGTAGGGTAGTGAGTAAATAAAAACAAACAGTGAAGTGTGAGTAGTCAAAATATTACAGTGACTGAATATAAATCGAAAATAAAGTGTGGAAAGTGTACTTGGTGAATTTGTAGATAAAAATCTGATTTTATTTATATTTTACACCACGTCCAAACGTAAAGAGAGGAGGAGATCTTTCCAGCTCTGAAGTAAATCAGCGAATTAAAAAAGAACAACCAAAAAACGAAGCAGACGAACAGCGCGAAGCCGGCCGGGGTGGCCGAGCGGTTCTAGGCGCTACAGACTGGACCGCTTCGGTCGCAGGTTCGAATCCTGCCTCGGGCATGGATGTGTGTGATGTCCTTAGGTTATTTAGAATTAAGTAGTTCTAAGTTCTAGGGGACTGATGACCTCAGACGTTAAGTCCCACAGTGCTCAGAGCCATTTGAAGCATTTTTGAACAGCGCAAAGCACGTTTAATTTCCCAGCGCACGAGAAAGAGAACCGTGAGAAGCAGAGAAACAGAACAATAATGAATTGGACGAACTGATGGATCAAGAATTCTGACACAATTTTACAATAAAAGACTGCGAATTCAAGCCAGCCACTAAAATATCACCGAATGAGAAGCGCGGACGAGGATAAGTAAACAGTACAACTTAACAAAAAAAAAAAAATCCGCTGCGACCCGACGAATTAATGTAACAAACACAAACAGGTCGTCATCGGAAAAATGGATAACATCTACCAATCTTGTAAAGGGAAAAAAATTCAGCAGAGGAACACCAGAATCTTGTTGCATGAACGGAAAAATTCCATTACCCCCACAAGAAGCACTTCCGCAGGAATTGTTAAATGACCGGAGAAACTCAAGGATCGGAACACTTTCTTCAAAATATCAGAGCGCAGTGCCTGCCTATTCTTTCGGTGTCACTTCCATCAGCATTAACCGAGATGAAATCGACTTCGTTTTTTCCATCCATAGCCAAATCTATCACAACATGGGATCATTAATACCACTACGCTACGAAGACCATAAATATCTGTAAGTATATTTCATCGGGAATGGAGAAACAGAAATGTATCAGTGATGCACAAATATCAGTTGATTGTGCTGAGAAGCAGTCCGACATGTGCAGTGAATCTTATCCGAATACAATCAACAGATTCACATATTGAAAACAGCACTGGACCGAATGATTTCTGATGACTATGAAGTTATAATTCGAGCCGACAAAATACCACATAGAGAACACGACGGTCGTTTTAATGCATCTCAAGTAGATGAAGTGACCATCGTAATAGTGGACAATGAAAACACAAGCTCGACATAACTAAAGAATGAAGAAGGGAAAGAGACACACCGTTCATACAATGCCCTCCAACATCCAATAACGTTTCTGCTCAGGTAGCACGGATATTATTCTAATGTGAAACAAATCCAACCTGAAACAGTTGTAGGAACAAACAAACAAAAAAATTACTTCCAAGAGGTTCTATGCTTACCGCTTAATGACCAGAGACAATGAAACATAAATGACATTCTCAACACTTGCCGTTTACACCAATAATTCCTGATGTATATCTATACAAAAATAGAAGCTACAAATGGTTCAAATGGCTCTAAGCACTATGGGACTTAACATCTGAGGTCATCAGTCCCCTAGACTTCGAACTACTTAAACGTAACTAACCTAAGGACATCACACACATCGATGGCCAAGCAGGATTCGAACCTGTGACCGTAGCAGCAGCGCGGTTCCGGATTGAAGCGCCTAGAACCGCTCGGCCAACTGCGGCTGGCCAAAAATACACTTCTGGAAATTGAAATAAGAACACCGTGAATTCACTGTCCCAGGAAGGGGAAACTTTATTGACACATTCCTGGGGTCAGATACTTCACATGATCACACTGACAGAACCACAGGCAAATAGACACAGGCAACAGAGCATGCGCAATGTCGGCACTAGTACAGTGTATATCCACCTTTCGCAGAAATGCAGGTTGCTATTCTCCCATGGAGACGATCGTAGAGATGCTGGATGTAGTCCTGTGGAACGGCTTGCCATGCCATTTCCACCTGGCGCCTCAGTTGGACCAGCGTTCGTGCTGGACGTGCAGACCGCGTGAGACGACGCTTCAACCAGTCCCAAACATGCTCAATGGGGGACAGATCCGGAGATCTTGCTGGCCAGGGTAGTTGACATACACCTTCTAGAGCACGTTGGGTGGCACTGGATACATGCGGAAGTGCATTGTCCTGTTGGAACAGCAAGTTCCCTTGCCGGTCTAGGAATGGTAGAACGATGGGTTAAATGACGGTTTGGATGTACCGTGCACTATTAAGTGTCGTCTCGACGATCACCAGAGGTGTACGGCCAGTGTAGGAGATCGCTCCCCACACCACGATGCCGGGTGTTGGCCCTGTGTGCCTCGGTCGTATGCAGTCCTGATTGTGGCGCTCACCTGCACGGCGACAAACACGCATACGACCATCATTGGCACCAAGGCAGAAGCGACTCTCATCGCTGAAGACGACACGTCTCCATTCGTCCCTCCATTCACGCCTGTCGCGACACCACTGGAGGCGGGCTGCACGTTGTTGGGGCGTGAGCGGAAGACGGCCTAACGGTGTGCGGGACCGTAGCCCAGCTTCATGGAAACGGTTGCGAATGGTCCTCGCCGATACCCCAGGAGCAACAGTGTCCCTAATTTGCTGGGAAGTGGCGGTGCGGTCCCCTACGGCACTGCGTAGGATCCTACGGTCTTGGCGTGCATCCGTGCGTCGCTGCAGTCCGGTCCCAGGCCGACGGGCACGTGCACCATCCGCCGACCACTGGCGACAACATCGATGTACTGTGGAGACCTCGCGCCCCACGTGTTGAGCAATTCGGCGGTATGTCCACCCGGCCTCCCGCATACCCACTATACGCCCTCGCCCAAAGTCCGTCAAATGCACATACGGTTCACGTCCACGCTGTCGCGGCATGCTACCAGTTTTAAAGACTGCGATGGAGCTCCGTATGCCACGGCAAACTGGCTGACACTGACGACGGCGGTGCAAAAATGCTGCGCAACTAGCGCCATTCGACGGCATACACCGCGGTTCCTGGTGTGTCCGCTGTCCCGTGGGTGTGATCATTGCTTGTACAGCCCTCTCGCAGTGTCCGGAGCAAGTATGGTGGGTCTGACACACCGGTGTCAATGTGTTCTTTTTTCCATTTCCAGGAGTGTAGATGCGGAACGGATACTTTACATAAGGCTGAATCACAAGAAACTATGCTCGGAAGAATACATCCACCTTCGTGACGCAACCATATATGGCGGAATCATTGGCGGCATTGTAGCAATGGAAATCTTACCCTCGTCATAGATAGGGAGTGCGAGACACATGCACGAATACGCTCAAGATTCGATGACCTACATAAGAAAATATGGACGACCTGACCTGTTCACAACATTCACATGCAACTCGTTAAGCCAGAAATCAAAGAAAACTAGTATACAGACATGCCCGCCTGGTTAGCCATGCAATCTAACTGCTTTCCGGGCGGGAAGGCGTGCCGGTCCCTGGCACGAATCCGACCGCGTACACCATAACTAATCTACCACGCAAACATTGTGGTTACACTCGTCTCGTGTGAAACGTATCCGTGGGGTAGGGGGTGTGGGAGGGGGAGGGGGCTGGGAGAGACGATAGTGGGTGTTCCAGTGGGGGCCAAACCTCTCAGTAACCCTGGGTTCGGTGTGATGCGGTGGTGGGATGAATGGACTGCTGTTGCCTGTTGTGGGGTTGTGTACCACTATGGGCTATGGCGAGGACACAGCCTATCCGACGTTTCTAGGTCGCCAGTCTCATACAGTACAGTACAATACAATATACGGACAAGCTCCCATGCATCCACACGACATTGCAGAAAAAAAATACCCAAAACGATACTGGGAAGACGCACAAGCAGAAGTTGATGGCTATCCCAAATACAGAAGACGATCACCCAAAAATCTGAATAAGAAGCAGTGACCAACTGGGAGTGTATAATCAATGTGTAGTAATATATAACATTGTTGTTGTTGTTGTTGTGGTCTTCAGTCCTGAGACTGGTTTGATGCAGCTGTCCATGCTACCCTATCCTGTGCAAGCTTCTTCATCTTCCAGTACTTACTGCAACACACATCCTTCTGAATCTGCTTAGTGTATTCATCTCTTGGTCTCCCTCTACGATTTTTACCCTCCACGCTGCACTCCAATGCTGAATTTGTGATCCCCTGATGCCACAGAACGTGTCCCACTAACCGGTCCCTTCGTTTTGTCGAGTTGTGCCACATACTTCTCCCCAATTCTATTCAATACTTCATCATTAGTTATGTGATGTACCCATCTAATCTTCAGCATTCTTCTGTAGCACCACATTTCGAAAGATTCTATTCTCTTCTTGCCTAAACTATTTATCGTTCATGTTTCACTTCCATACATGGCTACACTCCATACAAATACTTTCGAAACGACTTCCTGACACTTAAATCGATACTCGATGTTAACAAATTTCTCTTTCTCAGAAACGCTTTCCTTGCCATTGCCAGTCTACATTTTATATCTGCTTTACTTCGACCATCATCAGTCATTTTGCTCCCCAAATAGCAAAACTCCTTTACTACTTTAAGTGTCTCATTTCCTAATCTTATTCCCTCAGCATCACCCGACATAATTTGAACACGTTCCATTATCCTCGTTTTGCTTTTGTTGATGTCCATCTTATATCCTCCTTTCAAGACACTGTCCATTCAGGTCAACTGCTCTTCTAGGTCCTTTGTTGTCTCTGATAGAATTACAATGTCATCGGCGAACCTCAAAGTTTTTATTTCTTCTCCATGGATTTTAATACCTACTCCGAATTTTTCTTTTGTTTCCTTTACTGCTTGCTCAATATACAGATTGAATAACAGCGGGGAGAGGCTACAACCCTGTCTCACTCCCTTCCCAACCACTGCTTCCCTTTCATGCCCCTCGACTCTTATAACTGCCATCTGGTTTCTGTACAAATTGTAAATAGCCTTTCGCTCCCTGTATTTTACCCCTGACACCTTTAGAATTTGAAAGAGAGTATTACAGTCAACATTATCAATTTCTTTCTCTAAGTCTACAAATGCTAGAAACGTAGGTTTGCCTTTCCTTAATCTTTCTTCTAAGATAAGTCGTAAGGTCAGAATTGGCTCACGTGTTGCAACATTTCTACGGAATCCACCTGATCTTCCCCGAGATCGGCTTCTACCAGTTTTTCCATTCGTCTGTAAAGAATTCGCGTTAGTACTTGCAGCTGTGACTTATTAAACTGATAGTTCGGTAATTTTCTCATTTGTCAACACCTGCTTTCTTTGGGATTGGAATTATTATATTCTTCTTGAAGTCTGAGGGTATTTCACCTGTCTCGTACATCTTGCTCACCAGATGGTAGCGTTTTGTCAGGACTGGCTCTCCCAAGGCCGTCAGTAGTTCTAATGAAATGTTGTCTACTCCTGGGGCCTTGTTTCGATTCAGATCTTTCTGTGCTCTGTCAAACTCTTCACGCAGTATCATATCTCCCATTGCATCTTCATCTACATCCTCTTCCATTTCCATAATATTGTCATCAAGTATATCTGTTTTACATTGAACTAAACCAGAAAAATATGTCAACGACGAAAACTAGGAATGCCAGTAGATCATCCAGGAATCATAAAAACTTGCGCATGAGGCCGAGTTCACAAAATGTGCCAAGTATGCATAAACTTAGAATTCTGCAGTTCAGTGAAATGCATTAAATATGTCTCTATGTGAACAAACGTATTGACATGGCGGTATTTCGATTAGGCAAAGACAAGGAACAACGAAACAGGAACGCAGAGATCCTTTGTACCAAATTGGTTGGTACACCAACAGTAACGAAGCAGGGTGGCGGTTGTTTGGTTTCCCGGCACACGAACGCGAACCAACTGGTCAACATGTAGTACTACATTCTGAGGCTTGACAGTGGGTTTACTTCGCAAAAGACACCACCAGAAAAATTGCAAGCGAACCACCTCAGAAGACAACATTACCAGCATTTTACCAACAGTGCCAAGCGGATCCATTCGGAGAAACATTACTGTATGTCGACGTCCCTATCTCTTATACATTGAGCTAAACAAGAAAAATATGTCAACGACGAAAACTAGGAATGCCAGTAGATCATCCAGGAATCATAAAAACTTGCGCACTATGCTGAGTACAAATCGTACACCCAAACAACGTCGAATGTTTCCATCTCGGGATGTTGCTACGTGAAGTGCTTTCACACACCTCAAGACTGTTGACGTTTATCCATCCCTGACGTACAGAGAAACATGCCAATTCTTAGGACTACTGGAAAACGATAACCACTTGGAATCTACCCTACAAGATGCCTCATTCACAACCTCAGCTCAACAAATGAGAGACTTAGTCACCATAATTCTAACATGTAATCAATCAAATCCAAAGCAGGTATGTAACTGCTGTCTGAAGAGTATATATGTTTATGTTAGCCGGGAACCTAGAAACGACGGAGAGGCTCCGTCTCCGCCGCAGCCGCAGTGGCCCACAGCCCCACGACGACTACCGCAGTCCACTTCACCCCTGCGCCACCCCACACCGAAACCAGGGCTACTGTGCGGCTCGGTCCCCAGTAAACACCCCTCCCCCCCTTTCAAGGGAACGTCTCACACCAGACGAGTGTAACCCCTATGTTTTTGTGGTAATGGTGCTGTACGCGTACGTGGAGAACTTGTTTGCTCAGCAATCGCCGACATAGTGTAGCTGAGGCGGAATACGGGGAACAAGCCCGCATTCGCCGAGGCAGACGGAAAATCTCCTTAAAAACCATCCACTGGATCACTGCACCCCGACACAAGTCCGCCAACGGATTCGTGCCGGGGACCAGGCGCTTCTTCCTACTCTGGAAAAGTGTATTAACTTCTCCCTAGCGTGTATGCAGCCACACTTATGAAAGGAGGAAGAGCTGCCATTTCCGCCAAACTCGTACCGCTCAATACAACCGAAGAACAATTCCCAGCTTGCAAAATCTCAAGAGCCTCTGGACGGGGTGAAGTGAGCTAAAATTATCTTCTGTGACGAATGCCCAACGGCAAATAAAAAAAAAATCATTCAGAGCCATGGACAGAACATTAAAAGACTCGAGAGAATACTTTGAAGTGATGGGAGGAGCTAAATTCATATCCTAAGGAGATTTTCGGCAAATACTTCCAGTTATCACCAGCAGCAGCAGACGAGATCACTCCATGCTCAAAAACCATCCCAAGAGACACACAAAAACACGGAATCTAACGAAAAATATGAGAGCTGAACTATCGAAAGACGAAACACCAACAGATTTTTCTCAACTTTTAGAAACAGTAAAGGCACATATCATACTGACAACTGGCTTCATTATGGTACATAGACACTGCTGGAAACGAACAAATCGACCAAATTTATTCGAATCTGAAAGGGTAATTTTGGCAACTGAAAATAATTTTATGGACTATATCAACTTTAATATTCATATGAAAATTTCAGGTAAACAGAGAAAATACAAATGG
The DNA here is from genome assembly GCF_023897955.1 of Schistocerca gregaria. NCBI lineage: Eukaryota > Metazoa > Arthropoda > Insecta > Orthoptera > Acrididae > Schistocerca > Schistocerca gregaria. Next base: position 1,157,720,635 of record NC_064920.1, on the reverse strand, counting down.
ACCGACACGATGGTAAACGTTTAAGGAAGTGTGAACTTCCCTAGAGGATTTCCAAACTTTTTGCAAGTACCAGGAATCCCATTACACTGCCTTCGACTTAAAATTGGATCTCCGATGATACTCCTCGTAAATCTCAACACGCCAAAACCGTCTTCATGAAACAAGGATTAACTATCGAACAACATCATAGAAACCGAACTTACGACCGGAACGTACAAAGGACACACACTATTTATCCCCAGATTACCACTGATCTCTACTGAACCACCATTCCAATTTCAAAGACAAGCAATTTCCAATCAAAGTAGCCTACCGATCTGCAATTATCAAAGGGCATGGACAAACTTTAAACAATGCGGCATCAACCGCAAACACTCCTGCTTCTCTCACGGTCAACTTTACATATCTTGCCCTCGAGTAGGAAATTAGAAAAATTTTGACACATATACCCTGGATAACAAAATGAAAAATGTTGTTTACAAACAGGTACTGTAAATATTGAGAATATGTTTCCAATACAGATTTTTTCCTCTTATGCTTTAACTAGTATTGTACATAGTATATGTTTTAAATAATTTTTTTACCTATTATACTTTAAAGTTTATCCTATTATTCCAACTACTACACAATCTCATATCAGCTGTATGAGCGAAGAAGGGCACTCCAGCTAGTCAGATGCATAAATAAAATGCATGTTGAGTAAACAGAATAGATAAGCATGAATAGGTAATCACGACATTATTTTTAGCTTGGGTGTGGTGATATGTAGGGCAACAATGCGTTTTCTTCATATACCCTGGCCCGCTATTAATATTGGTGCCAGCTTAAGATGATCGTGGCAGCTAATACACGTTATGTAGTGTAGAAACAAAGGAGCAGGTACTGTGCACCCCGGTCTGTCTCTGTACAGAAGACATTCAAGCGGCAACAACGAGAGCAGCGGCGATTAGCCATGGGATGAGCGCCACTCATTTGCAGCACAAGGATACGGATGTGTTTTGGCACCCGAGTTGGCGGTGTCGTGGACGGCTTGAAGTAAGAGGGACACCGACAGTGTCAACGGGGACCCGAAACAGTTGAATCACTTTTTGATGTATGAAGACAGAACTTTAACGTACGCCCTGAGGATCACACAAATAATATTGTGATGAAGGTTCGGAATATTTCGAGTTGTAATTAAGGAGATCTGTCGTTGTGTCAGAGAGACAGAATATAAAATACTGGGTAGTCCATTCCATTCAACTACTCTTCCAAGCCCTTTGCTGACAGACTTATAATGTCCTCGGTGAACCACTGTCCTCGGTGACTGCATATGTAGATTTAATATCAAAAGCAAACAACCATTTTTTTTGGAAATCTTACTAATACCAACAGGATTGGAAGCAGGGGTATAAGAATAAATCAACAATATGATAGACAAATAAGTAACACAACTTAGTTGAAGTGTTTGTAATAACCAATTACTATTGGTTAAGAAAGCTAAACGCGAAGATCTACTCGTGTTGGACAAACGAAATTTAACACACACAGAAACACAAGGTGATAGACCTATAAGTATCGATGAGATACTGGCAAAGTTCGAACAAGGAAAATACTTTATTTCGATGGATTTGAAGATTAAATGAAGATTCTAAGCTGTATACAGCAGTTTTAGATTAGATATTTCCGTTTCAGTATTTATTAGAGCACTTGATCAAGCTCTGGAAGGAGAACTCTTACAAGAACTTTTAAATTATGTACACCATATTTTATTAGTATCCGACACTTTGGACGATCTTTTTGCTTTATTACTTAAGGCATTACAAAAACTCCATGAAAAAGGAATAACTGTTAAATTGGCAAAGTCACATTTTCGTCGACAAGAATTAAGCTTTCTAGGACTCCTAGTGGGAGTAAATGGTCTACGGGTAGCGTCTTTGATTCATAATTAAAACGTCTTCGGTCCCGGGTTCGATCCACACCACTGCCTAAATTATGATAAATAATCAGCATTGGCGGCCGAAGACTTCCGGCATAAGAAGTCAGCCTCATTCTGCCAACGGCCTTTTCAAAGAGGGTGGAGGAGCAGATAGAGGTTCAGGGCACTCTCTTGTCCTAGGGGTGGGAAATTGCCCCTAAAGGCGGAAGAATCAGCAATGATCAAAGACATGAGGATGCAGAAGGCAATGGAAACCACTGCATTAAACACACGTAAAGTGTATCCACAGGACATGTGGCCTGTAGTTGAAGAAGTGTCATGATTACCTCTCCATTGGCAAAAGATTCCGGAATAGTCCCCCATTCGGATCTCCGGGAGGGCACTGCCAAGGGGGAGGTTACCATGAGAAAAAGATTGAATAATCAACGAAAGGATAATGTTCTACGAGTCGGGGCGTGGAATGTCAGAAGCTTGAATGTGGTAGGGAAGCTAGAAAATTTGAAAAGGGAAATGCAAAGGCTCAATCTAGAAATAGTAGGGGTCAGTGAAGTAAACTGGAAGGAAGACAAGGATTTCTGGTCAGATGAGAATCGGGTAATATCAACAGCAGCAGAAGATGGTATAACAGGTGTAGGATTCGTTATGAATAGGAAGGTGGGGCAGAGGGTGTGTTACTGTGAACAGTTCAGTGACCGGGTTGTTCTAATCAGAATCGACAGCACACCAACACCGACAACGACAGTTCAGGTATACATGCCGACGTCGCAAGCGGAAGATGAACAGATAGAGAAAGTGTATGAGGATATTGAAAGGGTAATGCAGTATGTAAAGGGAGACGAAAATCTAATAGTCATGGGTGACTGGAATGGAGTTGTAGGGGAAGGAGTAGAAGAAAACGTTACAGGAGCATATGGGCTTGGGACAAGGAATGAAAGAGGAGAAAGACTAATCGAGTTCTGTAACAAATTTCAGCTAGTAATAGCGAATACCCTGTTCAAGAATCACAAGAGGAGGAGGTATACTTGGAAAAGGCTGGGAGATACGGGAAGATTTCAATTAGTTTACATCATGGTCAGACAGAGATTCCGAAGTCAGATACTGGATTGTAAGGCGTACGGAAATACAAGTCGCTGAGGAATGAAATAAATAGGAAGTGCAGGGAAGCTAAGACGCAATGGACGCAGGAAAAATGTGAAGACATTGAAATAGATATGTTTGTCGGAAGGACAGACTCAGCATACAGGAAAGTCAAAACAACCTTTGGTGACCTTAAAAGCAACGGTGTTAACATTAATAGTGCAACGGGAATTCCACTGATACATGCAGAGGAAAGAGCAGATAGGTGGAAAGAATACATTGAAAGCCTCTACGAGGGTGAAGATTTGTCTGATGTGATAGAAGAAGAAACAGGAGTCGATTTATAAGAGATTGGGGATCCAGTATTAGAATCGGAATTTAAAAGAGCTTTGGAGGACTTACGGTCAAATAAGGCAGAAGGGATAGATAACATTCCACCAGAATTTCTAAAATCATTAGGAGAAGTGGCAACAAAACGACTATTCACGTTGGTGTGTAGAATATATGAGTCTGGCGACATACCATCTGACTTTCGGAAAATCATCATCCACACAATTCCGAAGACGGCAACAGCTGACAAGTCTGAGAATTATCGCACAATAAGCTTAACAGCTCATGCATCGAAGCTGCTTACAAGAATAATATACAGAAGAATGGAAAAGAAAATTGATAATGGGCTATGTGACGATCAGTTTGGCTTAAGGAAAAATAAAGGCACGAGAGAGGCAATTCTGACGTTACGGCTAATAATGGAAGCAAGGCTCAAGAAAAATCATGACACGTTCATAGGATTTGTCGACCTGGAAAAAGCGTTCGACAATATAAAATGGTGCAAGCTGTTCGAGATTCTGCAAAAAGTAAGGGTAAGATATAGGGAGAGACGGATCATATACAATATGTACAACAACCAAGGGAATAACAAGAGTGGACGATCAAGAACGAAGTGCTCGTATTAAGAAGGGTGTATGACAAGTATGTAGCCTTTCGCCCCTACTCTTCAGTCTGTACATCGAGGAAGCAATGATGGAAATAAAAGAAAGGTTCAGGAGTGGAATTAAAATACAAGGTGAAAGGATATCAATGATACGATTCGCTGATGACATTGCTATCCAGAGTGAAAGTGAAGAAGAATTAAATGATCTGCTGAACGGAATGAACAGTCTAATGAGTACACAGTATGGTTTGAGAGTAAATCGGAGAAAGACGAAGGTAATGAGAAGTAGTAGAAATGAGAACAGCGAGAAACTTAACATCAGGATTGATGGTCACGAAGTCAGTGAAGTTAAGGAATTCTGCTACCTAGGCAGTAAAATAACCAATGACGGACGGAGCAAGGAGGACATCAAAAGCAGAATCGCTATGGCAAAAAAGGCATTTCTGGCCAAGAGAAGTCTACTAATATCAAATACCGGCCTTAATTTGAGGAAGAAATTTCTGAGGATGTACGTCTGGAGTACAGCATTGTATGGTAGTGAAACATGGGCTGTGGGAAAACCGGAACAGAAGAGAATCGAAGCATTTGAGATGTGCTGCTATAGACAAATGTTGAAAATTAGGTGGACTGATAAGGCAAGGAATGAGGAGGTTCTACGCAGAATCGGAGAGGAAACGAATATGTGGAAAACACTGATAAGGAGAAGGGACAGGGTGATAGGACATCTGCTAAGACATGAGGGAATGACTTCCATGGTACTGGAGGGAGCTGTAGAGGGCAAAAACTGTAGAGGAAGACAGAGATTGGAGTACGTCAAGCAAATAATTGAGGACGTATGTTGCAAGTGCTACTCTGAGATGAAGAGGTTAGCACAGGAAAGGAATTCGTGGCGGGCCGCATCAAACCAGTCAAACAAGATGAGGATGGAACGATGACTACTTTAAAAGTGCATTATTAGCGTCATTAACACAATGTCTATAACACTTGTGGTAAAAACATTATTTTGGAGAGAAAATGCAAACACACAATACTGGAAGCTATGTATTCCGCATTGTGCGGAGACCAAGTTGGAATGATTCGTACACAAAAGCTATGGTCACTTTGGTATTCGCAAGTGTATAAAATATATAAAAACGTTTTACTGTTTTATGGGGTTTCGTCAAGTCAAATTTGTCAAGAAGCTTAGGAGGGTCACAGTGGCATTAATTATGCAATGCATCGTATTTTGTCGAAGGGTTTACATGACTTAAACGCATCAGAGTTTCACAGCCCTTTACCAATGGGTAGGGGAGGCGTAACATCTATTTAGTTACTTATAGAACGTTATCAAAATACGTCACACTGTACCTCATTAAGCATACAAACACGGATGCAGTGATTAATTGTATGCGCAGTTCCTTCGCAGACGTTGGGAAAGCAAAAGGACTCTTAACTGACGACGGTCACGCTTTACAAGTCGTAATTTTAAGGACATGATAACTTTGGAAGGCGTACGTCAAATAACTACATGGAAGTATAGCTTGAAATAGAATCGATGTGAACGTATTATGAAGGAAATTGGAAGATTGAATAGAAGGTATTGCTCCACCAAACATATCACTTGGGCACAAATGATATAGGAATGTAAGGTAATATTAAATTTGTCAGATCTGTCTACAGGTTTATCCCCAGCAGAAGTAATGAAGTGAAAATTTAGTGGTGAAACGTAGCTTAAATTATGTAAATGGCAAAACAACAGTACGGTGGTGGGAGAAAATTTAAAGGACGTAGTAAGGAATCATTTACAGCAAACAGTTGAAGGACTGCATAACAAATTTAATGAGAATGAAAAATCACCAACATTTAATAACAATGACTTAGTATTAGTGATAGATACACACGACAGTTCTAACTTAAATTTTTTCCTCATTACAGTGGGCCATACAAAATCTAAGCATACCACATCCAAAAGCTGTTTTCTTGGTGGATCCCAAAAGTTGTCAAGAAAAAGATATATACAACGTAGATAAGAAAAATATTTATAAACCACCGCTATTTTAAAAGTGGAGACAGTAAAGAGAACACAATCCGAAGTTATTTCTATTATGCAATATAATTAACACACTATGAGATACTATTATCAGCTGCTGTTAAATCCACGTCAAGTATAATATGGCTGATGTTGGGCTACGTCATCTTTAACAAATCATAGGGGTACACTTAATCTAAAGATTAGTTTCCATACTAATAAATAATATTTATTACATGCATCAAATACATTGCAAACAAATTAGGAGACAGAGGTTATTTTGGAAGTAAATGTACGCATATGGTGGAAGAAAGAGGATGGTAGACGAGACTTGAGACAAGAAGTTGAGAACTGCGGTTTAGGAAGCGTTTTTGGTTTCTCTTTTAACACATTGTGTCAGATAATCCTTTTCTGGTATACAAAAGGCATTTATCGAAGTCAGTTTTCGGAGTCTGTGAGGTGAAGCCGAAACAAGCCTTTCTATTAGGAATGTTATCACTCTATGCGGAGTCCTTTTTTGAAATGAGGAGTGGAATAGGAATGTGTCTTTGGAGTCCGTCTTCTAATCTTCTTATATTTCAACAAATCCACACCTTGTTTTCCTTTCTTCTTCTTTAAAGGTCCACTTTGCTTTGCCTCTTCTAATAAGCAATACCATTATGGAACCCTTCAACCTGTTTTCAAAGGATTGGTGGGATAACTCAGCTCGCGTGTGACATAAGAAGTTGACAGCTACGACAAGTAATTTAAGTGTCAAGAGGTTTAGCCGCTTAAAAAATTTTCGGAGTAGTAGGCAGGTGTGAAGCGGAATATGCAACGAAGATGACGCGCTAAACACATGGTGACTGAAGCGTCCTTTGTTTGAATAGCGGATGCGCGGACCCAAGAACATACATTAGTTACGAAAACAAAGTAACCTTATCTGACATGTAGAAAAGAATGATTTCGTTAATGAAGATAAAAAATGAGAGATGTGAGCCATGGTAGGTAATACGAAGGTAGGTTTAAGGCTTCTACTGATAATGAAATAGGTAGGACGTTGCACTGTTGTATAAAATGTTATAAGTATGTGGATTTGTTCTGAATCAAATGAGTTACTTAGAGCATAAGGAAGTGTAAGGTATTTAATGAGGAACAGTATTAGTTGACATTGGACAAATAGGGGGTAAAAACTGTGGAGGAGTTATGCAATTGGTTTAAAATAAAATGGGAAGTGTACTCCCGTTAGTACAAACAACAAATAAAAGGTCGGATAGACAGGTCCATCAAAAAATAAATAAATAAATAAATAAATAAACTACGCCGTTTATCAGGTACATTTGGGTAAAAATGGTCTGTATAATAGATTGGTAGGGATTTTGTATGAGACACTTTGATATCATTAATAGTAAGGTTGTATATTATGCACCTACGGAAAGCGATCAGTAGTTCCGCGATGAAATATATTTGGAATGACAACTGATGATGCCAAAGAAGAGGTTTTCTAGCCAGTTAAGATACAGTTTATGGAAACCATCTACATCTCCACGCATATTAACGTAGAAATATTTGAAATTTGAATGTGTACTCGTGACAAATAAGGTCCAGTCAATCTGTGATATCTCTGAAACAGGAAATTGTAATGATAGAATGTACGAGAATATATACAAAGTAAGAATCACATAACTTAAAGCAAATCGATAAAGTATTACGAGAACAAATTGTACCCAATTACCGAGAGAAGTTAAGTAACTTTTATACTCAGTGTACAAGAGAAACTGATCATGATACGGTGTAAGACTCATATATGACGTCTGATACTTATAATGAAGAATGTATGTTTCTTTCGAATTTGTTTTTGGATAAAGTTTATTATGCGATAAAGTAAGTCAATATTGAGACGTGTAAATAAAACACACGTTGAGTAAACAAAATAGTAAATTTTTAACTAGCTAGGAAACCCCTTTTTAGCACCCTCAGTTGTCACTCAAAACTTTAAATCGCATCATTGCATACCTGCTGATCCCTTTCCGTGGGTACAATAGTCAATTTGGGACGACTTCTTTATTCTGAGTGCGGATATAGGTAGGGTATCAAGGCGTTTTATAAAATACGCTTCTCCCCTATTAATATTAGTACCAGCTAAAGATGATCGTTGTAGTTGATATATGAAAAGCAGTGTCGAACAAAAGAAGCAGATACCCTGCGCTCCAGTCTGTGTTTGTACAGACGGTACGTGAACAGTTCGAGCGAAAGTAGCGGAGTGCGTCATGGGATGAGTGTCACTCATTTGCTGCACGAGGATATGCTTTGATACTCCGAGTTCATAGTGTCAAGGAAGTCTTGGAGTAAAAGGGCCACCGACAGTGTCAACGTGTACGCAAAACAAATGAATCATTTTCTGATGTAAACAGATGGAACTTTAATATATACCTGCGGATCACACGTGTGATATTTTGTTGAAGTTTTAGTCTATTGCCGGCCGCGGTGGCCGTGCAGTTCTAGGCGCTTCAGTCCGGAACCGCGTGACTGCTATGGTCGCAGGTTCGAATCCTGCCTCGGGCATGGTTGTGTGTGGTATACTTAGGATAGTTAGGTTTAAGTAGTTCTAAGTTCTAGAGGACTGATGACCTCAGATGTTGAGTCCCATAGTGCTCAAAGCCAGTTGAACCATATTTTTAATCTATTGCGAGTTGAAATTAAGGGATTCTGTCTTTATAAGAGAGAAATAATTTAAAATGCAGAGATGTGAAACTTACGAGTCCGAAATTTATTTCGTTGCTAAAAGTAACGTCGCGATTTCATATTTCACCATCACTTTGCATAGGATCGAAGTACAGAAGCTGGAAGGGTTCGTTCACAGTGATGGGAGACAGAAGCTCGACAACAACAACAGTTCGTAAAGGCGATCATACATCAACAAAAATAGTGTAAGGGTGAGTGGAACGTCAGACACGGCGAAATGTACCAAGCGCAAGCAGCAGCTGAAATACGCTACTACTTGGACTCACCAAATGAGAGTCGCTCTCCAATACGAATTAGCACACATACGGGGTGGGACATTGTTCGTGACCGGGCCAAATATCTCACGAAATAAGCGTCAAACGAAAAAACTACAAGAACGAAACTTGTCTAGCTTGAAAGGGGAAACCAGATGGCGCTATGGTTGGTCCGCTAGATGGCGCTGCCATAGGTCAAACGGATATTAACTTCGTTTTTTTTTTAAAGGAACCCCCATTTTTATTATATATTCGTTTAGTACCAAAAGAAATGTGAGGTTGGTGGAGATCACTTTGAGTATTTATTGCATTAACGTGGTATTTACAGGTAATAACGCTGTAACAGAATGCGTTCTCAGAAATAATAAGTTCTCAAAGGTATATGTATCACATTGGAACAACCGTAATAAAATGTTCAAACGTACCTACGTTCTGTATTTTAATTAAGAACAACCTACTTCTTACCAGCTGTTCGTCTAAAATTGAGAGCCATGTGTTTGTGACTATTACAGCGCCATCTATCACAAAGCGAAAAGGTGGTCCAACCAAAACATTCGTATTTCTTTACGTACTACAAGAGTATTTAATAAAAACTGGGGGTTCCTATTAAAAAAAAAGTTGATATCCGTTTGACCTTTGGCAACGCCATCTAGCAAGCCAACCATAGCGCCATCTGGTTTCCCTCTTCAAGCTAGACGACTTTCGTCCATTGTAGTTTTTTCGTTTGTGCTTATTTCTTGAGATATTTGGCCTCGTCACTATCAATGGACCACCCTCTATATGTTTTCGAAAACAAAATTTTCCCCTGTGTTCTAATTCCTTTCGTTATATACATCGAAAATCGTTCAAATGGCTCTGAGCACTACGGGACTTAACATGTATGGTCATCAGTCCCCAAGAACTACTTAAACCTAACTAACCTAAGGACAACACACAACACCCAGCCATCACTAGGCAGAGAAAATCCCTGACCCCGCCGGGAATCGAACCCGGGAATCCGTGCGCGGGAACGGAGAACGCTATCGCACTACCACGAGATGCGGGCATATACATCGACTTTCGCGGAATGTGTAATCAGTGTTTCCGACCGTTAGTAGGACAATCAAAGATAAGTGTAGCCTGGGAACGCTTTGGAATCAATAATGTCACTTATTGCGTCACTGCTCAAACCCACTGGTTCGATGAGAACGCTGAGGTTGACCTGCTAATTCAGTATACAACCCTGAAGCAGTGGGTCAGAGGGTGATTGATGGCATAGTTATACAACGAAACTAACTATAGATCATACTTACAGCGATAGTCTTCGTCAGCAAGCTACTTTGACACCGAAAACGATCCGTAAGCGTTCACGAGCTGTCTCAGACTGTTGCTACACAACGATTATGAGTGCGACCAGCCACTGCTTATTGTTGAGAGCATCACTCATCATCGCTTGTTAACAGTGAAGGCGGTACTTCTCCATCGCATGACATGAACTTTTTAATCCAGAAATTATCGTCTGTGATTAAGCATCGCCGGAAGTGGTTGTGGTGTAGATAAAACAGGAATACATATCAAGCATTTCCCTCAACCTTTATATTTTTAATCTGGCATTGTAACTACTTACGGTAAGTGAGATGAATATCATGTATGCGATCACACTGCTAATGGTGTTAGGGTTGAGAGCACTATCTTTCGATACCAAAGGCGATATTTCGACATTCATGAAGGATAATATCATAAAGTATTGCCGAAAACTAGTTTACCATTATTAGACAATTTGAAGAAGTGACTGATACCGAAAAATATGCGTAGTATAGGGAAACAGACTTAAGGTATCTACGTGTTTGACACTTTCGTCGAACTTCAGCTTAAGCACATGCGCCCCCCCTCTCCCCACCCCCCCACACAAACACATACAAAATCACTTTTTTTGCACATGACTCACATTCTGGAGGACGAAAGTTAAAAACCGCGACCGCGCAAGCAAATTTAGGGTTTCCGTGATTTCCCTAAATCACTCCTGCAAATGCAAGGATGGCTCCTGTGAAAGGCCGTGGCCGTTTTCCTTGTCCCATCCACGACACAATCCGAGCTTATGCTCAATTTCTAACGACCTAGATGACGGCGATTCGTTATATCTAATCTCCCGTCTGATTCACGCTTTCTGTAGTTAGTAAATTAAGTATCAATTGTAGACAGACATTTTATAGTGTAATATACTGTACTGCCAGACCGAGCTAGTTAATCTCTAGATAGAAGTTAGAAAAATAGATATATAAGGGAATGAAATAAATGAAGGAATATCAAAAAATCATTACCATGTTCACAGGAAAGCCGACTGAACGCAGAAATGGTGGTTTTAAAATTAAACGGGGGGCTACATCATAGTGTTGCACTTTCTGCATCCTACATGTATCCTTCATTCATCCATGTGTGTCATACGTGATTTTGAGACGTAACTTCTACTCATGAGTGAGAAATCAGGTACGTATAAAGCGGACAGGAATCCGTGACCAACGTCAATTGTGGAAGACCTTCCATCCGACATATTGAAATACTCCTCCGCCTTCAGCGTTCAGCATTTGACGCACGGACTGATCGGCATAGTGGGCAATCTCTTTGCCTGCAGCAAAGCGGATTAATGTACAGACGAGAGCCTTAACAAAGAATATCTTGATACCAGCAGGTTATTCCACGAAGATGGTGATTTAAAAAGTAAATGGGGTACTACATCTAACTGTTGGCGTACGATGGCCGCTTATTGGAGCTGAAGTAAGCAACCAAGATTTCCAGGATGAGAAGTCACCCTCGTTATGCCAACGGACTTCTCAAAAGAGAGAAGAACGGGCAGTTGTCCAGGGCAGTAGGAATGAGAGCGTAAAGAGACCAATTGAGATCAGGAATAAACATCAGCTAGTAATAGCGAATATTCTAGTCAGGCAGAGATTCCGAAATAAGGTACTGGCTTGTAAGGCGTATCCAGGGACAAATATAGATTCGAATCATAATTTAGCAGTTGTGAAGGATTGGCGGAAGTCAGGAAGAATCAGTGGGCCAAGGAAGCGGGATACGGAAGAGATAAGGGATGAAGACATAGGCTTGAAGTGCTCTGAGTCTATAGTTGCTGCGGTAAGGAAATAGCTTAGTAGGTAGTTCGGCAGAAGAGTAACGAGATGTCTTAAAATGGCATCCACGGAAGTTGGGAAAAAAGACATTGGTACAAAGAAGGTAACTGCGAAGAAACCATGAATAACTGAAGAAACACTTTAGTTGGTTGGTGGAAGAAGACGCACAAGAATTTTCAGAAAAATTCGGGAATACAGAAGCACCGGTCATTAAGAGTGGAAATAATAGGAGGTGCAGGAAATCTAAATTGATAAATGTTTTGCATGGAAAATATGAAGAAATTGAAAAAGGAATGAATTTTGAACGCCTGACTCAGCATATACAAAAGTCAAAACAATTTTCGGTGAAATTAAAAGCAAGGGTGGTAGTGTAAAAGGCAGAGGAGAGTGACGAGAGCGATGGGTGGAAGGAATTCAATTGAGAGCATCCTTCGAGGGGGGGGGGGGGGGCACGTCTTATGACGTGATATAAAAAGAAACAAGAGCCGCCCGACGTAGAAGAAGTAGCGACTCCAGTCTTAGAACCAGATCTGAAAAGAGCTTTGGAAGATCGCGTAAGGCAGAATGGATAAGTAATCATACCATTGGAATTCCTAAAAGTCGTGTGCGAAATATTCTCGTTGGATTTCTGAATATATGAGGCTGGCGATTTTTCCATCTGACTTGGAGAACAATATCATCCACCAGAATTCCGAAGACTGTGAAACCTGAAAAGTGCGGAGAATTATCGCACAATCTGCTTAACAGCTCATAGATCCAAGTTGCTGGACAAGACTAAAATACTGATGAATGGTAAAGAAAAGTGAGGAACACGCGATCTAGTGTTAAGAAAGGTTAACCCACCAGTCAGGCAGTTTGATATGGCGTTTGATAATGTGAGCAAGACTGAAGAAAAATAAAGACATGTTCGTAGGATTTGTCGATTTAGAAAAAGCGATCGACAGCGTCAAATGGTGCAAAGGTTAGGAATCCTGAGGAAAAGAAGAGGTAAACTATAGAGAAAACGAGTAACATATAGTATGTACAAAAACCCTGAGGGAAAAATGGGAGTTGAAGATGAAGAACGAAGTGAAAGGATTGAAATGGGTATAAGGCAAAGACGTAGGTTTTCGCACCTATTGTTCAATCTATACAGCGAAGATGCAATGACGAAAATGGAGGAAAATTTCCAGAGCTGGATTAAAATTGAGGGTGAGTAGGTATCAGCGATGAGATTCGCTGATAGAATTGTTACCCTGAAAGAAAGCGAAGAGGAATTGCAGGATCTATGGAATTGAATGAACAGTTTAGTAGTACAGTATACGGACTAGAGTAAACAAAGACGAAAATAACAAGAATTAAGAGAAAGTTAAAATGAGATTTGGTGACCACGAAGTAGACGAAGTTCCGGAATTCTGCTGCCAAGGCAAGAAAGTAACCCACGATTTAAGGAACAAGAAGGACATTAGAAGAAGACTATCGATGACACAAAGGGCTTGCCAGACAAAATCGGAAAAGAAGAAAATCGAAACATTTGACATGTGGTGGTACAGAATAATGTTTAAAATTAAATGTATTGGTAAGGTAAGGAATGGGGAGGTTCTCTAGAGGATCAGATAGCAAAGGAATATATGTAAAATAGTGAAAAGGAGACGGGACAGCGTGGTAGAACGTCTGGTAAGACATCAGAGAATAATTTCCGTGGTACTAATGGGAGCTACAGACGACGAACACTGTATAGGAAGAGACTGAGGTACATCAAGCAAATAACTGAGGGTGTAGGTTGCAAGTGCTGCTACGAGATGAAAACGCGGGCACAGGAAAGGAATTCGTGAGGCGCTGCATCAAACCAGTTACATGAGTGATGAATCAAAATAAATAAATAAATAGAAAAGGAAAGGTTGTGCTGCATTTAGTGCTGGCAACATCTCATGATGCACCCCCATCGTCTGAGAAGGGACGAGATAAGGGCCTGTATGAAGCAGTGGTCTATTCAACTGCTACGCCTAACCTACGTCGTAATCTACTCTATTCGTGTGTATATTGCCAGCGTAAGGAGTTCAAGGCACAGTGACACTGATTTCTTGTCTCCGTTGAGAGAGACATCATGTAAATCTCTTTAAGTCAAATTTCGGTCCAGTGCTAAAATTTTACAAATTTTCTTAGCATAAAAATAAATTCTGCCAGAGATTGTGCTATGTTAGTGTGTCAGTAACAAACTGTTTGTCTCACAATATTTTGTTGTTATCGGTATTGGGGATCCCAAACCGTTTTGAAAATCGTTGCTCTTTCGTGGTGTTACAACTGTTGGTGATAACCCCATAGCATTCTTCTTAGTAGGGGCTAAGCAAACCAACCACAGTTGACCCCAAAGTGCTGTAGGAGTGGCCTCTGTACTGAAAATAAGATCGCACAATATTGACATTTCAACAGACTTACGCAAAAAGCGTTTGAACACCGGTTGAAGATTAAAAAAAAGGAAAAACTGCTTTTCTTTTGCAGTACCATTTGAAGCAACTCAAAATCTTTTGCGTAGATTTTTTCAATGCCGTTCGGATTGCTTTGACGTGTGTGCTAAATGGTTACAAGAAATTACTACACACTGAATAGTGTTCCCAATATATTTGGTGTGGTATGCGGAAACAAAATTAAGTGGTATGCGGAAACAAAATTAACCGTTTCTCTTTACTGTCCAAAAAAGTTAACGGCGTGAATTTCTCTGCAATCCACAGAAGTTAACACAGCCAATGGTTTGTATGGTAAGTTCGTAGCAACGAAGCGTATAAATAGACTGGTCCTAGCAGAAAAAACACATTTGATGGATTGGTTGAGGAGAACGGAGACACCCCCCAAAGAAGCCCATCTAAATCAGTTGTCGACTGTCTTGTGAACTAAACATCCCTTGCCAACGCCTGGGAACTTCCTACATAAGCTACTTACCTTGCAAGCTTACAAGATTCAAGTTGTGCAAGTAATGCAGCGAAGTGTCTTACAGTTTCATCTCGATGTTGCTGTTGAGGCACTGGACCGGATCGATCGAAATTCCGACTATCTAAGAAACGTCGTTTTCTCTTAATCAGCAACGTTCCATACATTTAGGAAACTGAAACCACGCAACATTTGGGTTTAGGGTTTCAGGGAACGATAGCAAATATCCTTCAACTTTTCCCAGTGAAAGAAATCCGGGGACGTTAGATCCGGTGAACGTGCGGGCCATGGTCTGGTGCTTCAACGAACGATCCACGTGTCATGAAATATGCTATTCAATACCGCTTCAACCGCACTTGAGCTACGTGTCGGACATCCCTCATGTTGGAACTACGTCGCCATTCTATCATGCAGTGAGACATCTTGTAGTAACATCGGTACAACATGACGTAGGAAATCAGCATACATTGCACCATTTAGATTGCCATCGATGAAATGGGAGCCAATTATCTTTCCTCCCATAATGCCGCACCACACATTTACCAGCCAAGGTCGCTGATGTTCCACTTGTCCCAGCCATCGTCGATTTACCGTCGCATAATAGTGTTCAGTGGGTTAGTCGTGAAAACGTAAGGGATAGACTTACTTCCTCATTTATAGTATTAGTATCGATCAGTGCCTACGATCACCCTTCTGGAAGTTGCCGTCCTTCCCAAATCTTACTTACAGTATGTGTAAGTTCGCTGAAGGTATCCTCGTTACTATAATTCAAGAATTTTTCCCCAGGTGTTTTATGATTCTTCATTCTTTTTGTGATGCTCCTAACTTCTTCTACAGCTGTTGGGTCTGAGGCGAAATTTGTTTCTTACTGGCTGTAGCTGAGAATGTCTGGTGGCACTTCACACTTTTGGAGCTCTCGAAAGTATTTGGCCAAGATCGGACTGTTTTTCATGTCACCGTTTACTACCTTCTCTTCTTTGTTCTTACATCTGAGGTCTGGAGTATAATATTTACTTAAGGCAATCTTGAATGTTCTGTAAAGTCTCGCGTATTGTTCTGTCGGAAATCCTCTTCTATTGTACTTTAGTGTTCCTTCACCAGTTTACTCTTCAGATCCCTGAAAGTCTTGGCATTGTTTTTCCCCGAGAAAAGAGAGAGAACGCTGTTGTTAAAAATCGAAAGCATGTAATGCTGATTACTTTTTCTCTTTCTTCTCAGTAGAGTAACTTTATTTAAAGTAACAGTATATAAAATTCAGGACAACTTTTATTCCGTTACCAAAAAGTGAACCCTGTTTGGAAACGTGCCACTAGAACTCACGCATACGAAATGTCGACTCTAAAGAGAATGTAGGTGCGGGCTACAGCCCACATTAGCAGCCACTAGTAGCTTATGTCACTCACAGCTCGAAGTCCTTTGCCCCTTGATTAATGAAACACAAAAATATTTTTTTTCTATTTTTTACGATTCCTTAATTTGCGAAACACAAAAATAAAATTTCCCTAATTTCTTATGATTCTAACGATTAAAGCTTGCTCGAAATGTATCCTACGTCACCATCTTTCACCTCATCTCCTTTACAGGAGCTACTTGCGCATCGTCCTAGGCTAGTATACCGAAGCTCTTAGTAATCGGTGAGTCACGGGGTGTAGCCTCTCCTTGATTGCCTGATCAAATGCTAGTTTCAGTTGCACAGAATTCAAACGAAAACGACTACGAGCTTCATACTTTCAATAGTAATTAAGTACAGAAACTAACGTCTATTTTTATGGTCAAATTCACAGCCCAAGCGTAAGTCATCGGGAAGACAGTACACTGACTGCAACTAATTGTTATGTGCGCTTCCTGTTCTTCTGCACTTTCCGTGTTAGGCCAGTTGTGGCCTGTTACGGTTGCCATCTTTTCCTCGGTCTGCCAGGATCTCTTTCTGCCTTTTGATTAAAAATTCTTTATCTGATGTGGTAGCCTCTCTGGACCCATTTGTTAAAGATGTTCATTCCATTTCTTTTTGTTTTCTTCCAGTTTTTCTTTCACAGTCTTAATCTTCGACTTCTTACAATATCTAATTTTCGGACTTTATCTGTTCTTTTACATTCCTCTACTGCTCTAAGAAGTCTCATTTCTACTCCTTGTATCTGTTTTTCCTTCTTTTAGTCAACGCCCACGATTCACTTCCATTTCTTAGGTTTGGCCAAACAACATTTTATAAAATTTCAGTCATTTCTTCTTTTATGCGTTAGAGTTCTGTTAATTGTACCATGTTGTTGTTGTTGCAGTCTTCAGTCCTGAGGCAGGTATGGTGCAGCTCTCCATGCTACTCTATCCTGTGCAAGCTTCTTCATCTCCCAGTACGTACTGCAACTTACATCCTTCTGAATCTGCATAGTGTATTCATTTCTTAGTCGCCCTCTACGACTTTTACCCTCCACGCTTCCCTCCAATACTAAATAGGTGATCCCTTAATGCCTCAGAACATGTCCTACCAACCGATCCCTTCTTCTAGTCAAGACCTGCCACAAACTGCTCTTCTCCCCAATTCCATTCACTAACTCCTCATTAGTTATGCGATCTACCCATCTAATCTTCAGAATTCTTCTGTAGCACCACATTTCTAAAGCTTCTATTCTATTCTTGTCCAATCTATTTATCGTCCACGTTTCACTTCCATACACGGCTACACTCCATACAAATACTTCCATAAAGGACTTCCTGACACTTAAATCTATACTCGATGTTAACATATTTCTCTTCTTCAGAAACGCTTTCCTTGCCATTGCCAGTCTACATTTTATATCCTCTCTACTTCGACCACCATCAGTTATTTTGCTCCCCAAATAGCAAAACTCCTTTACTACTTTAAGTGCCTCATTTCCAAATCTAATTCCCTCAGCATCACCCGACTTAATTCGACTACATTCCACTATCATCGTTTTGCTTTTGTTGGTGTTCATCTTATATCCTCCTTTCAAGACACTGTCCATTCCGTTCAACTGCTCTTCCAAGTCCTTTGCTGTCTCTGGCAGAATTACAATGTCATCGGTGAACCTCAAAATTTTTACTTCTTCTCCATGGATTTTAATACTTACTCCGAATTTTCCTTTTGTTTCCTTTACTGCTTGCTCAATATACAGATTGCATAACATCGGGGAGAGGCTACAACCCTGTCTCACTCCCTTCCCAACCACTGCTTCCCTTTCATGCCCCTCGACTCTTATAACTGCCATCTGGTTTCTGTACAAATTGTAAATAACCCTTCGCTCCCTGATTTTTCCCCTACCACCTTCAGAACATTGAGAAAAGCTTTTTATAAGTCCACAAATGCTAGAAAAGTAGGTTTGTTTCTTCTTAATCTATCTTCTAAGACAAGTCGTAATGTAAGTGTTGCCTCACGTGTTCAAACGTTTCTGCGGAATTCAAACTGATCTTACCCGATGCCGGCTTCTACCAGTTTTTCCATTCGTCTGTAAGGGACTCGCGTTAGTATTTTGCAGCTGCGACTTATTAAACAGGTACTCCTATATCTCTTACATTTGCTCGAAGATATTTCCATGTTATGTTCTTTACATATTTTTTTGGTTCATAAATTCCTTTTTGTAAATCGACTTCTCTCAAAAAAATCATCGTAAGGTCAGTGCGTAGAGGAGTGATTTTAGGTTTACCAAATTTTTACCCCAGTGTTTATGTTTAAATTCCATCTGTGAATTACATCGTCAGTGTAATTATTAAAACAGCTTTTGGGATAAACTACTGATGTTTTTTATTGTGGACTTTTGATGTCTGATATCAGTTTCGAAGGGTAGCCCCTGATACTCTACAATTCTCTATAACTTTACTCTAACCACATTTTAAAAAGCTTTTCTAAGGTCTCTAAACCCAGTTTGTGTCTCTTTGTTAAACTTCTTCAGCTTTTCAGTGAGCTGTCGTAAAATAGAAACTGTATCACTCGTTGATCGCCCCTTTCTAAATCCGACTTGTTCCTTCACAAGCAAATACTATGCTGTTCTGTTTAGACTTGTGTTTAAAATTCTTGCATGAAGATTCTCACTGTGTCAAGGAAGCTTGTTCCCCTGTAGTTTCCACTTTTTTTGGTTATGTTTTCTCGGTTCTTATATATTGATATTACCTCTGGTTTACTCCAACGTCCTGGTACATCTTTTAGCTTGCAGCGTATGTTAGAAACAAGAGTAGCAATGTAAGGTATAGTGATAACATTCCATTATTAACTAACCATTAATTCCTTCTTAACCTGTTCCTTTTGATTTTCTGTGGCTTTCAAAGCTGCTGTGAATTCTTTTACTGTTCTTTCATCTAAGTCTTTTTTCTTCTATTCCTAGACCTTTTTCTTTCTTCTGTCCCATGTTAGTGTCAGTAATATTATTCAAGCGAATTGTATTCTTTTCTGTTCTATTTCACGTTCTCGAAGTCTTACCCACTGTCTGCTGATGGCCATGAATATCATGCTCCATTCTACTAATGTATTTGTCTCAGGCTGACTGGTGGGATCTTTTCACTATCCTTATTTTTTTTTTTTTTGTAAAGCCTTTTCTGGTCATAGATCTCTCTTCTAGGACAGCCTTTCAAACTTATTTTTATATGCTCTTTGTTTTTCTTGTATTGCTTGCTTAATTCCTGTTGACCCAGTTTTTATCACACGCATTTGGCGATTTTTTCCGTACCTAATGTCCCATTTACAGCTGTTTTATGGCTTTTTCAATATTTGTCCATTCTTCTCCAATAGTGTCCGTAGAAGCTAATTATACTAATTATTTTTCTAATTTATTTTGATAAAGACCCTTGACACATAAACCTGTGGAAAATATACTTTATAGACCTTTTCTTGCTTCTGTCTGGTAAAGGTTCTCTTCTACATCCATTTAGCCAAAGCGTTACTAATCAGCCCTTGGCACGTTCATACAAAAACATGATACGTAACGCACATTTTAAAAACATATAAAATACATAAACCTTAGGTGAATGAAGTATCGGATTGCTTAACCTGATCGTAAACCCAATGAAGTACGTAAACACAACGGAATGTGCCCCATGTTTGTCATAACCGCAAAAACCGCTCCGCTTTTGTTTCGACCTTAGTGCCTAAGAAATCTCAGTGCTCCAACATGGTTCATCAAGCATATAGTAGTACAAAAATGTCAACTTGGGTTCCAGAGTCCCATGGAAAGAGCTGTATATAATTCTGATTTGATATAGCTTCATCAATGGAAAGCCACTACTGCTGTCGTACGTAGCAGTAGGTCTTTCCGAAGATAATCCAATGCAAACACGTTCATCAACACACCGTATCACTTACAGGCAAAAGCACACCTCCACTCAAGAACAACCTCTAACGGAAGAGAACTGAAGAAGAACGCTTTGTTTACTTTCAAAATTCACAATCCACGTGGAATGTCTCAGAGCCTCACTTCTGTCGCTCGAGGCCGCGCTCACCACAAAAATTTTAGGCAGAGAAATTGATGCAGAAGACGTAGGAGGGGGTATACGGAAGTGGATCACTGGGAGCAGATATGGTGGCAAAAATTGCTTACGATTAGTAGATACGTAATAAACTTCATGCATGGAAATTGGTACATATAACAGACGAGTTTCGAAGTGCACCTGTTCTTTTTTTTAACTGTGGTTGTTCCTTCGCTTTTCCAGTTCACATTCATATCGCCAGCAGTCGACCTGAGCAGCTTTAGAGTCGTAGAAATGTCTGTGATGGATTTGTTATTCAGCTGACATCCAGTGGCTTCTCCTCATTCGAGGCCGCTTAGCTCTCCTGACTGACTGCTTCTACCGTTACACCCCAGCACTCCCTCACTGCGTTTACACTGCCAGGTCAGACACTGATGACATCTAGTGGTCAATTCTGCTTTCTGTATCGGTGTTCGGATACTTTGTATCACACAGTGCATATCCACAGTACTGGCCATTATAATTGCTATAGCCTAAAGATGACTCACTACAGAGGCCAAATTTAACCGACATGAAGAAGATGCTGTGATATGTAAATGATTATCTTTTCAGAGCATTCACACTAGGTTGGCACCGGTGGCGACACCTACAACGTGCTGACATGAGGAAAGTTTCCAACCGACTTCTCAAACCCAAACAGCAGTTGACCGGCGTTGCCTGGTGAAACGTTGTTGTGATGCCTCGTGTAAGGGCCGAGCCGTGGCCGTGCAGTTCTGGCGCTGCAGTCCGAAGCCGCGGGACTGCTACGGTCGCAGGTTCGAATCCTGCCTCGGGCATGGATGTTTGTGATGTCCTTAGGTTAGTTAGGTTTAAGTAGTTCTAAGTTCTAGGGGACTTATGACCTAAGATGTTGAGTCCCATAGTGCTCAGAGCCATTTGAACCATTAGAACCTCGTGTAAGGATGAGCAATGCGTACCATCACGTTTCCGACTTTGATAAAGGTCGGAACTCCGTGCTGGATCCCAACGGCCTCGTATCACTAGCAGTCGAGATGACAGGCATCTTATCCGCATGGCTGTAATGGATCGTGCAGCCACGTCTCGATCACTGGTTCAACAGATGGGGACGTTTGCAGGACACAACCATCTGCACGAACAGTTCGACGATGTTTGCAGCAGCATGGACTATCAGCTCGGAGACCGTGGCTGCGGTTACCCTTAACGCAGCATCACACACAGGAGCGCCTGCGACGGTGTACTCAACGTGGAACCTGGGTGCACGAACGGCAAAACGTCATTTTTTTTCGGATGAATCCAGGTTCTGTCTACAGCATCATGACGGTCTCATCCGTGTTTGGTGACATCACGTTGAACGCACATTGGAAGCGTGTATTCGTTATCGCCATACTGACGTGTCACCCGGCATGATGGTATGGGATGCCACTGGTTACACGTCTCGTTCACCTCTTGTTCGCATTGACGGTACTTTGAATAGTGGACGTTACATTTCAGATGTGTTACGACCCGTGGCTCTACGCTTCATTCGATCCCTGCGAAATCCTACATTTCAGTCGGATAATGCACGACCGTATGTTGCAGGTCCTGTACGGGCCTTTCTGGGTACAGAAAATGTTCGACTGCTGCCCTGGCCAGCACATTCTCCAGATCTCTCACCAATTCAAACGTCTGGTCAATGGTGGCAGTCACTACTCTTGATGAACTGTGGTATCGTGTTGAAGCTGCATAGGCAGCTGTACCTGTACACGCCATCCAAGCGCTGTTTGACTTAATGCCCAGGCGTATCAAGGCCGTTATTACGAGCAGAGGTCGTTGCTCTGGGAACTTATTTCTCAGGATCTATGCATCCAAATTACGTGAAAATCTAATCACATGTCAGTTCTAGTATAATATATTTGTCTAATGAATACCCGTTTATCATCTGCATTTCTTCTTGGCGTAGCACTTTTAATGGCTAGTAGTGTAGGTGCCACATCCTTTTAGAATGAAAATAAATTTCTGAATCCGTCAAGGCCTTGTAGATTTAAAAAATAGATTATCGATGAAGTTCTTTTTGAACTGTAACGTTTTCCTGGATTAATGAAATTCTTGGTGATAACGTCGCACATTTTTTAAAAATTGCACCTATAAAATGAGAAGTATAGTTGTTCTGAAACGCTGTACCTTTCCGGAAATAAGCAACGCTTATTTAGAGCTCTTCACATCGTGAATAAAAACACTTATGTTAATGGTCGTTGAAATTAGTTACCGGCGGCAATGAGAGCGTCAGAAGAGGGTTTAATTCCGCAGATAATGCACTCTCCCCGTTACACACCTTTACTTTATGACCAATCTTTTGACATACTACGTGGCTTAACATCAGACTTATCAGAAAAAGTTTGGGATTATAGTTCAGTTGGTTTCCTAAGTACGCGATGTTGATTAATGCGTTAACCAATGTACCCCTGCCTCGTTTCTATTGTTGAACATATTTTTGTTTTTTCTTGATCTGCATTGTGACTATCGTTATGTTCGTCTGACTGCACACGTACCACTTTGCCTGCTGAACTGCCTGTTACGAACATGGAGTAACAGCGAAAACACCACATTAGGCGGTAGTGTAGTCGTTCAAGAAACACTGAACAACTGGCATGCCGGTTGCTTTCATTTAACGCTGAAGAGCTAAAGAAACTGGTACACCAGTCTAATATCGTGTGGGGCCCTAGCGAGCACTCAGAAGTGCCACAACGAGAGGTGGCATGGACTCGACTAATGTGTGAAGTAGTGCTGGAAGGAATTGACACCATGAATCCTCCAGGGCTGACCGTAAATCAGTAAGAGTACGATGGGATGGACATCTCTTCTGAACAGCATGTTGCAAGGCACCCCAAATATGCTGAATAATTTTCATGCCTGGGGAGGCTACCGGAAATGTATAAACTCAGTAGAGTGTTCCTGGAGCTTCTTCTGGACGTGTGGGGTATCGCATTATCCTGCTGGACTTGTCCCAGTCCGTCGGAAAACACAGTGGACATGAATGGATGCAGTTGATCAGTCAGGATGCTTACGTACACGTCACCAGTCACAATCGTATCTTGACGTATCAGGATTCCCATATCACTACGCCTACACATGTCCCACTACATAACAGAGCCTCCACAAGCTTGAACAGATCCCTGCTGACATGCAGGATGCATGGATGAATGAAGTGTTCCCACAGTCATAAGTATTGGGACAATGGGAATACAGGAACAAAGTACCATTATCCAAGATGGCGGCGATGGCCCCATCCAAGATGGCAGTGATGACGTCATTCAAGATGGCGGCTTTTGGCGGGAAGTTTGAATTTTGGCGGAAATTGCCGCGTCCTCTTCACCCAGAAAACTGACGTGAAGTTCAAATTCCAACATGATAATGCGTCACACCTAGGAAAGTGGCGGGAAAAATGGACATGTCTTTATTATTTAACCAATTTAAAGCAGATGTGTTCGCCTCTGGGTCTTTACTCCAACTCGCTTAGTTCATATTGGTGCCACCAAAGGGCGCTCTCCAGACACCAGATAATGACGCATGTACCATTATTCAGGATGGACGCACCCGATGTATCCACCACGAACTCCAGAGCTCAAGTGGTTTAGTTCATATCGTCAACACCAGAGGACGGCACCGCGACGTCAGGTGATGATGCAAGATCGTCTGCTCTCGTTCGCGTGGGCGTAAGAACCGGACACGAGCTGCGCCTCCAACCCACAGGCATGCGACCGCTTACGTCACACACCCTTGGCCGCCACCTCCGTACAAACGCCGGCCATACTCTTCTGTAAATATGCTAACACTCACATCATGAATCTAACCTATCACTTACCTAAGTACTTAATTCCATTTCAATTATAGTCATATTCAATAATTCAATTTACAATATTAATATTCTATGAGCAACTGAGAAGTTCCACGTTTTCCCATTATCAGCGTGGTGTTCCTTCATGACCTAGCACCCTCACCCCCCCCCCCCCCCCCCCCCTCTTGAACGCTGCACTCCTATTGGCCACGTGATTCGACTTCATATAGATATGAAAAGGTGTTCACTATACTTTCAACTATCTAGTTTCAACTACCTTTCAAGATCCAGACCGCCACTTGTTCCTAGGAACGGGCGCCGAAAGGAATTCTGGCAGTAAAGAAAGGTCACTTGCGCTTTCACCACCAACCTAAGAAAATTGTTGCAAACAAAGCTCACCACCACTAACCTAGGCCTCAAGGGCGCAACCTCTTCATAGGGGTTGCTGGTAAAAGGACTCATCCCGCACTAGGCTGATGGAGAGGGCAAGGAATGTACTTTATTTATTTGGGAGCAACTTATTTAGGGATCGAGTATATGTATCACAGAATACACGCTCTGATATCCACAACATCATACAGACCTGCTAACTAGTCCTACAAAACGCATCTATAACGCTATACACACACGCTTGCTAATTGTAAAACATCAAAATTAACACATTGCACAACCTACAGACATGCGAACCACTCATAAATATTGCAAAGCATTTACGTCTAGATAGCCAAACAGCTCGTAAATTGACAAATTAATATTTTAAATGCGAACATTTTTAGGTTAGGCTTTACCGTGACTGTTATTGACATTAAATGAAACAATAAGTTTACTGTTACCAGTCACTGTTTATTTGTTTCCACGACGCGTTTCGAAGGTTTAAACCTCCATCATCAGGTGGATATACATCAGTTAATATGGCATTTGCGTGTTTGTGTTGTGTTACGATTTCTTTGGAGGAAGTTGTGACACTGTCTAGTGGAGAAAACAAAACAGTATTTCAGAACTTGGTCTGTTTTGACAAAAATTGAACTTGTATCTAGCAGTAAGCATAAATTAAGTAAGATAAAGTACCTCCAGTGGTCACAGGATCCTTTCACAGTCGTAACACATCACATGAACACTATCATATTGTATAAACAAATATGGCGTCGTAATCTATTAGGTGCATGGATCGTACAGCAAAAGAGAAAACGTTCTCACAAAGTCCAGAGAATATACGTCCTAACAACATTATTACAGAAAACTTTTTTGAATGATTTGGAGGTGTTGAATACATTTGTTGGATTAAATACTTCAGGCAGTAAGTAAATACGCTTTTGACAGCTTAAAATAGCATAAAGTTCATACTCATTTGTACAATGGGGTGAGGTGTTAGAAACTTTAAGTACAATAATCATATTGGCTACAGTGATAAAATAAACTAAAATAATACACAATTGACAATTCTTATAGGGGTTCATAGGTAGATATGATAGGCTGGAGGCAGAGGGGGAAGGAATATAAAGAGAACATGAGAGGGAGAGAGAGGGTGGAGGGAGAGATTGTATGACAGCAAACTTCACAAGGCAAAGGATCTTAAGATTATATCTGTTGCATGTATTAACTGTCTAAAGGTTGTGGTAATACATTGGTAAATGCTTAAAAAGTGCACATGGATGTGCATTTGTATCAGCAGTTGCATACATAGTTTCAAGCTGACAAGGGGTACAAGCTGTTGGTGTGATTGTATATCTGTAAATGAAGTCAATCTCCTGTACACTCAGGGCTGTTATGCTAACATAAATAAATATTAGTGGTAAATCTTAGGGTCTGTGTGTGTGTGTGTGTGTGTGTGTGTGTGCTTAGCAATTTTTAATGACATAGGCAGTTGTTGAAAACGGAGATGATACTACTGTAAATATTGTCATTTTTGTCATTTAAGATGCATTCAGGTTGTTTAGTTTGATGTTTGTATATTTGGAGTGATTCAAGGATGTCTAGTTTTCTGCC
This sequence comes from Schistocerca gregaria, assembly GCF_023897955.1. Taxonomy (NCBI): domain Eukaryota; kingdom Metazoa; phylum Arthropoda; class Insecta; order Orthoptera; family Acrididae; genus Schistocerca; species Schistocerca gregaria. The sequence continues at coordinate 1,157,694,473 of NC_064920.1, read as the reverse complement.
TTTTGGTTGGATGTGTAGGATGCTGATACTTGTGTTGTTAACATGGTGTTTTGTTTCATGCAGGTGGGTGGCAATAGCTGATGTGTGGTATTTTTTGTTTTTTTAGTGCTGCCATGTGTTCTTTGAACATAATCTCAAATGATCTCCCTGTCTGGCCTATGTAGAAGCAGTCACAGTCTAAACATTTAATTTTGTATACGCCTGTGTGATGCAGAGGGTTTTGTGTGCTGATGTTGTGGGGTAATTTCTGTCCGATCCTGTTGTCTGTTGTGAAGGATATGCTTATGCCTTTTCGTTTGAAGACATTGGCTATCTGATAGGAAATCTTACCTAGAAAGGGGATTGTGTGGAAGATGATTTTTCTTTTTGTTTTTTGTGTTGTGATTTCTTTGCCATTATTGAGTGTTTTAGGGTGTCTACTATGGAGCTGTTATAACTATTTGCAATAGCTGTTTGTTTTATTATTTGAATTTCTTGTCTTCAGAGAGTGGTAGTTGGATAGCTCTATTGATCATGTACCGGAATGCTGCCATTTTGTGGGCTGTGGGGTGACAGGAGGAGTTGTGGATTGTAGTATGTGTTGTGGTAGGCTTCCGGTAAATTTCAAACTCATGTCTGTTATTCCTTATTCTAACTGTAAGGTCTAAGAAATTTATACTGTCATCTGTTTGGTGTTCAACTGTGAATTTTATGTTTTCATGGGAGCTGTTGAATAACTGGTTCAACTCACTGATGTCATCTTGAGTGCCTTTGATTAAAATGATGGTGTCATCCACATATCTGTAATAGTAGATGATATTTTTGAGGAGGTGGTGATCAGAATTCAGGATTTTGTCTTCTAAGTTACTTATAAATATTTCAGCTAGCAACCCAGAAAGATTCGAGCCCATTGCCAGGCCATCTGTTTGTATGTAGATTTTATGGTTGAATTTAAAGTAGTTGTGTGAAAGTGTGAATTCGAGCAGGTCCATTAGCTCAGTAATGTGAGTTGAAAGGATTTTTTTATGTTTTTGTAGGTTGGCATTGATTATCTGTAGTGTGGGATCTATTGGCACAGAGGAATAAAGGTTTTGTATGTCAAATGAGGCAAGTGTGGCTCCGTCAGGTACTTCTATGTCTTTGACATGTTGTGTGAATTCTGTTGTATTCTTAAGTGTTCTCTCATTATTGAATGTGTATGCTTCTTTGAGAATTTTGAAGAGCATTTTGTTGAGTTTGAATGTTGGGCTGTTCCTGCAGTTCACTATAGGTCCTATGTTTAGACTGTGACTGCTTCTACATAGGCCAGACAGGGAGATCATTTGAGATTAGGTTCAAAGAACACATGGCAGCACTAAAAAACAAAAAATACCACACATCATCTATTGCCACCCACCTGCATGAAAAAAAACACCATGTTAACAACACAAGTATCAGCATCCTACACATCCAACCAAAAGGCAGAAAACTAGACATCCTTGAATCACTCCAAATATACAAACATCAAACTAAACAACCTGAATGCATCCTAAATGACAAAAATGACAATATTTACAGTAGTATCATCTCCGTTTTCAACAACTGCCTATGTCATTAAAAATTGCTAAGCACACACACACACACACACACACACACACAGACCCTAAGATTTACCACTAATATTTATTTATGTTAGCATAACAGCCCTGAGTGTACAGGAGATTGACTTCATTTACAGATATACAATCACACCAACAGCTTGTACCCCTTGTCAGCTTGCAACTATGTATGCAACTGCTGATACAAATGCACATCCATGTGCACTTTTTAAGCATTTACCAATGTATTACCACAACCTTTAGACAGTTAATACATGCAACAGATATAATCTTAAGATCCTTTGCCTTGTGAAGTTTGCTGTCATACAATCTCTCTCTCCACCCTCTCCCTCCCTCTCATGTTCTCTTTATATTCCTTCCCCCTCTGCCTCCAGCCTATCATATCTACCTATGAACCCCTATAAGAATTGTCAATTGTGTATTATTTTATTTTATTGTATCACTGTAGCCAATATGATTATTGTACTTAAAGTTTCTAACACCTCACCTCATTGTATAAATGAGTATGAACTTTATGCTATTTTAAGCCGTCAAAAGCGTATTTACTTACTGCCTGAAGTATTTACTCCAACAAATGTATTCAACACCTCCAAATCATTCAAAAAAGTTTTCTGTAATAATGTTGTTAGGACGTATATTCTCTGGACTTTGTGAGAACGTTTTCTCTTTTGCTGTACGATCCATGCACCTAATATATTACGACGCCATATTTGTTTATACAATATGATAGTGTTCATGTGATGTGTTACGACTGTGAAAGGATCCTGTGACCACTGGAGGTACTTTATCTTACTTAATTTATGCTTACTGCTAGATACAAGTTCAATTTTTGTCAAAACAGACCAAGTTCTGAAATACTGTTTTGTTTTCTCCACTAGACAGTGTCACAACTTCCTCCAAAGAAATCGTAACACAACACAAACACGCAAATGCCATATTAACTGATGTATATCCACCTGATGATGGAGGTTTAAACCTTCGAAACGCGTCGTGGAAACAAATAAACAGTGACTGGTAACAGTAAACTTATTGTTTCATTTAATGTCAATAACAGTCACGGTAAAGCCTAACCTAAAAATGTTCGCATTTAAAGTTAATCTGCCCAGTCAGGCAATCAAGGCTATTTTCGAGTACAAAAACAGCGCAGAAAAGCTCGCAATGACAACACAGCATATTCACTTCAATAGAAATTGTCTCAGAAATAACGTCATTCCAAATTATGTAAAGATTGACGTCAAAATAAACACGACAACTGCAAAGAAAACACTGATAAACGCACGGAAATTCTGGGTGAAAAAAGAGCTGAAAGATCTTTATATTAAATAACAAATGTTCAACACGCAGCTTTATAATGCAGAATTACAGTTGGGAAAGTTGCTTCATAGACTAGACTACGATTCCATAACCGAAAAAGTCAGAAAGTACATCGAGTTCATTGTACAGAAAACAAAAACCACACAGAAGAAAAAACTAGCCAGTCTTATAAATCAACAGTTACCTCCCAAACTGAACCAAAACAGCCAAAGGAAACACACATTCTACACACCTTTCCTCAACAACACAGACATAATGTTCACTGCAGAAGAAGAAACACTACTCTGCAAAGGTTTAAAACACAATGTTCAAGCTCCACTGGACCCAAGGAACCAAGAAAAGCTCATCACTAGTGCCACACAGATCTCAACCATCGTCCTTAAGAAGCAAAATGACAGAATAGCAGCCTGCCACAAAATTAATGAAATTATTGAGAAGGAAATTGCAAAACCATTCCCAGCATACAAGAAAAGAGAAGAAATCCTTACACGTACCATTAAAACTAAATTAAACATGAATAATGCAATAATTGTAAAAGCTGACAAGGGTAACACAACTGTTGTAATGAACAGAGCAACATATGTAGAAAAAAACTTTAGACTTCTTCCAAACCAACCACATAACAGAGATACACTTCTGGAAATGGAAAAAAGAACACATTGACACCGGTGTGTCAGACCCACCATACTTGCTCCGGACACTGCGAGAGGGCTGTACAAGAAATGATCACACGCACGGCACAGTGGACACACCAGGAACCGCGGTGTTGGGCGTCGAATGGCGCTAGCTGCGCAGCATTTGTGCACCGCCGCCGTCAGTGTCAGCCAGTTTGCCGTGGCATACGGAGCTCCATCGCAGTCTTTAACACTGGTAGCATGCCGCGACAGCGAGGACGTGAACCGTATGTGCAGTTGACGGACTTTGAGCGAGGGCGTATAGTGGGCATGCGGGAGGCCGGGTAGACGTACCGCCGAATTGCTCAACACGTGGGGCGTGAGGTCTCCACAGTACATCGATGTTGTCGCCAGTGGTCGGCGGAAGGTGCACGTGCCCGTCGACCTGGGACCGGACCGCAGCGACGCACGGATGCACGCCAAGAGCGTAGGATCCTACGCAGTGCCGTAGGGGACCGCACCGCCACTTCCCAGCAAATTAGGGACACTGTCGCTCCTGGGGTATCGCCGAGGACCATTCGCAACCGTCTCCATGAAGCTGGGCTACGGTCCCGCACACCGTTAGGCCGTCTTCCGCTCACGCCCCAACATCGTGCAGCCCGCCTCCAGTGGTGTCGCGACAGGCGTGAATGGAGGGACGAATGGAGACGTGTCGTCTTCAGCAATGAGAGTCGCTTCTGCCTTGGTGCCAATGATGGTCGTATGCGCGTTTGGCGCCGTGCAGGTGAGCGCCACAATCAGGACTGCATATGACCGAGGCAAGCAGGGCCAACACCCGGCATCATGGTGTGGGGAGCGATCTCCTACACTGGCCGTACACCTCTGATGATCGTCGAGGGGACACTGAATAGTGCACGGTACATCCAAACCGTCATCGAACCCATCGTTCTACCATTCCTAGACCGGCAAGGGAACTTGCTGTTCCAACAGGACAATGCACGTCCGCATGTATCCCGTGCCACCCAACGTGCTCTAGAAGGTGTAAGTCAACTACCCTGGCCAGCAAGATCTCTGGATCTGTCCCCCCATTGAGCATGTTTGGGACTGGATGAAGCGTCGTCTCACGCGGTCTGGACGTCCAGCACGAACGCTGGTCAAACTGAGGCGCCAGGTGGAAATGGCATGGCAAGCCGTTCCACAGGACTACATCCAGCATCTCTACGATCGTGTCCATGGGAAAATAACATCCTGCATTGCTGCGAAAGGTGGATATACACTTTACTAGTGCCGACATTGTGCATGCTCTGTTGCCTGTGTCTATGTGACTGTGGTTCTGTCAGTGTGATCATGTGATGTATCTGACCCCAGGAATGTGTCAATAAAGTTTCCCCTTCCTGGGACAATGAATTCACGGTGTTCTTATTTCAATTTCCAGGAGTGTACATAAAGATCCAAGAGCCAGAATTCAAAAAGAGATTAAACACATCTCAAACAACATCAACTTTCTACTCACCATCCAAGAAGCAAGAAATATTGTAACAATGAGCCCACAAGCACCTTGCCTTCGGTCACAACCCAAGATACACAAAAATGGGACCCCCATAAGACCTATAGTGAACTGCAGGAACAGCCCAACATTCAAACTCAACAAAATGCTCTTCAAAATTCTCAAAGAAGCATACACATTCAATAATGAGAGAACACTTAAGAACACAACAGAATTCACACAACATGTCAAAGACATAGAAGTACCTGACGGAGCCACACTTGCCTCATTTGACATACAAAACCTTTATTCCTCTGTGCCAATAGATCCCACACTACAGATAATCAATGCCAACCTACAAAAACATAAAAAAATCCCTTCAACTCACATTACTGAGCTAATGGACCTGCTCGAATTCACACTTTCACACAACTACTTTAAATTCAACCATAAAATCTACATACAAACAGATGGCCTGGCAATGGGCTCGAATCTTTCTGGGTTACTAGCTGAAATATTTATAGGTAACTTAGAAGACAAAATCCTGAATTCTGATCACCACCTCCTCAAAAATATCATCTACTATTACAGATATGTGGATGACACCATCATTTTAATCAAAGGCACAAAAGATGACATCAGTGAGTTGAACCAGATATTCAACAGCTCCCATGAAAACATAAAATTCACAGTTGAACACCAAACAGATGACAGTATAAATTTCTTAGACCTTACAGTTAGAATAAGGAATAACAGACATGAGTTTGAAATTTACCGGAAGCCTACCACAACACATACTACAATCCACAACTCCTCCTGTCACCCCACAGCCCACAAAATGGCAGCATTCCGGTACATGATCAATAGAGCTATCCAACTACCACTCTCTGAAGACAAAAGTGATCAAGAAATTCAAATAATAAAACAAACAGCTATTGCAAATGGTTATAACAGCTCCATAGTAGACACCCTAAAACACTCAATAATGGCAAAGAAATCACAACACAAAAAACAAAAAGAAAAATCATCTTCCACACAATCCCCTTTCTAGGTAAGATTTCCTATCAGATAGCCAATGTCTTCAAGCGAAAAGGCATAAGCATATCCTTCACAACAGACAACAGGATCGGACAGAAATTACCCCACAACATCAGCACACAAAACCCTCTGCATCACACAGGCGTATACAAAATTAAATGTTTAGACTGTGACTGCTTCTACATAGGCCAGACAGGGAGATCATTTGAGATTAGGTTCAAAGAACACATGGCAGCACTAAAAAACAAAAAATACCACACATCAGCTATTGCCACCCACCTGTATGAAAAAAAACACCATGTTAACAACACAAGTATCAACATCCTACACATCCAACCAAAAGGCAGAAAACTAGACATCCTTGAATCACTCCAAATATACAAACATCAAACTAAACAACCTGAATGCATCTTAAATGACAAAAATGACAATATTTACAGTAGTATCATCTCCGTTTTCAACAACTGCCTACGTCATTAAAAATTGCTAAGCACACACACACACACACACACACACACACACACACACATACACACAGACCCTAAGATTTACCACTAATATTTATTTATGTTACCATAACAGCCCTGAGTGTACAGGAGATTGACTTCATTTACAGATATACAATCACACCAACAGCTTGTACCCCTTGTCAGCTTGAAACTATGTATGCAACTGCTGATACAAATGCACATCCATGTGCACTTTTTAAGTATTTACCAATGTATTACCACAACCTTTAGACAGTTAATACATGCAACAGATATAATCTTAAGATCCTTTGCCTTGTGAAGTTTGCTGTCATACAATCTCTCTCTCCACCCTCTCCCTCCCTCTCATGTTCTCTTTATATTCCTTCCCCCTCTGCCTCCAGCCTATCATATCTACCTATGAACCCCTATAAGAATTGTCAATTGTGTATTATTTTAGTTTATTTTATCACTGTAGCCAATATGATTATTGTACTTAAAGTTTCTAACACCTCACCCCATTGTACAAATGAGTATGAACTTTATGCTATTTTAAGCTGTCAAAATCGTATTTACTTACTGCCTGAAGTATTTACTCCAACAAATGTATTCAACACCTCCAAATTATTCAAAAATGTTTTCTGTAATAATGTTGTTAGGACGTATATTCTCTGGACTTTGTGAGAACGTTTTCTCTTTTGCTGTACGATCCATGCACCTAATAGATTACGACGCCATGTTTGTTTATACACTATGATAGTGTTCATGTGATGTGTTACGACTGTGAAAGGATCCTGTGACCACTGGAGGTACTTTATCTTACTTAATTTATGCTTACTGCTAGATACAAGTTCAATTTTTGTCAAAACAGACCAAGTTCTGAAATACTGTTTTGTTTTCTCCACTAGACAGTGTCACAACTTCCTCCAAAGAAATCGTAACACAACACAAACCCGCAAATGCCATATTAACTGATGTATATCCACCTGATGATGGAGGTTTAAACCTTCGAAACGCGTCGTGGAAACAAATAAACAGTGACTGGTAACAGTAAACTTATTGTTTCATTTAATGACAAAATAATAATCCATCTAAAAGACTCTGCTCGCTAATCGTCAATTGTCGAAATCATACACCAGTCTTTATTTAAACAATTAAAGGCAGCGCCACCACCAACTGTATTCGCCACTGAGTCCATAGCCGAAGTGACTTAGTCCATATCTATACCACTAGAGGACGCTCTAATGACTGTCAGGTGATGACGCAAGTACCGTAATCTAAGATGGCGCCACCTAGTGGGTTCCCCAAGAGTTCCAGACCCCAATTGTCTTAGCACATTTCGCCGCCGACAGAGGACGCCTCTGTGACACCAGCTGATGATGAACTAGTTATCCACGATGGCGGTAAACCGCGTGTTTTCAGTGAGGTCTAATACTAAGTATCACCAGCAGAGGACGCTCTCACCCGTTTCGTGACATAAACCAAGATAAATTGCTTATTTGCTTCTGTCTCGGGTTCTTCGGCCGACGTTCGTGTGATGATTTTGCTGACCCACTTGCAATGTCAGGAATATACCGCTTACCATGCACATGCGGGAAAGTTTATGTCGGAATGACTGGAAGATCAATCAACACCAGGATCAAAGAACATAAGCGACATTGCAGGTTGGGACAGGTGGAAAAATCGGCCGTGGCAGAACACGCACTGAGTGAGACCGACCAGGTACATGTAATAAAATTCACCGACACGGAAGTTCTGGCTGTAGAGAAGCACTATCACACCCGCTTGTACAGAGAAGCTGTAGAAATACACAAACACGGGAACAGCTTCAACAAGAAAGAAGAAAGCCTTAAGGTAAACGGCTCCTGGCTTCCCGTACTGCAGAGAACGACCGTAGCAGGTAGCAAGAGGAGAAACGCACCGGAAATGACCGCGGAAATGACCGCGGAGAAGCCCTCGGACGTTGGCGCGCAAGGTACATATAGTCTGCGGCCGCGAGCCCGGCTCCAGTTCACCTCCGGCAATGGAGGGTGAAGCTTTGACAATGCCAGCCACTCGTGCTGGCGAAACGTCAGCAAAATCATCACACGAACGTCGGCCGAAGAACCCGAGACAGAAGCAAATAAGCAGTTTGTCAACAAGTGGCCACGAAAGTCTTAACAATTTTGTATAAACCAAGATGATGGGAAAACGACGCAGCCTGCTCTGGCCGGCTGGGGAGAGTAAGGTTGGAGTACACTCTATTTATTTAATTTACACTCTATTTATTTAATGTATTCAAGAGTAGCCTCCCATGTTTGTAAAAATAAAGTACTAACCAAATGTCAGGTTGGTTTTCAGAAAAGCTTTTCAACAGAAAATGCTATATATGCTTTTACTGATCAAATATTAAATGCTCTGAATAACCGGACATCACCCATTGGTATTTTCTGTGATCTCTCAAAGGCCTTTGACTGTGTAAATCATGGAATTCTTTTAGATAAGCTAAATCATCATGCAGAAAGTTGAAATAAGTGGTTCATGTAATGTTAATACAACAGCTGATTTCTCAAACTGGGGGGTGGGGGGGGGGGGGGCTATCAAGTACAGGGTCCCACAGGGTTCGGTCTTAGGTCCTTTACTGTTCTTGATATATATTAATGACTTACCATTCCATATTGATGAAGATGCAAAGTTAGTTCTTTTTGCTGATGATGCAAGTATAGTAATAACATCCAAAAACCAAGAACTAAGTGATGTAATTGTAAATGATGTTTTTCAGCAAACGGACTCTCTTTAGATTTTGATAAAACACAGTATATAGAGTTCCATACAGTAAATGGCACAACTCCAGTAATAATTATAGACTTTGAACAGAAGTCTTTAGCTAAGGTAGAATTTTCAAAATTTTTAGGTGTGTCCATTGATGAGAGGTTAAACTGGAAGCAACACATTGATGGTCTGCTGAAACGTCTGAGTTCAGCTACGTATGCTATTAGGGTTATTGCAAATTTTGGTGATAAGAATCTCAGTAAATTAGCTTACTATGCCTACTTTCATTCACTGCTTTCGTATGGTATCATATTCTGGGGTAATTCATCGTTGAGTAGAAAAGTATTCATTGCTCAAAAACGTGTAATCAGGATAATTGCTGGAGCCCGCCCACGGTCATCCTGCAGACATCTATTTAAGGATCTAAAGATCCTCACAGTAACCTCCCAGTATATATATTCACTTATGAAATTTGTTGTTAATAATACAGCCCAGTTCAAAAGTAATAGCAGTGTGCATAACTATAATACCAGGACAAAGGATGATCTTCACTATGCAGGGTTAAATGTGACTTTGGCACAGAAAAGGGTAAATTATGGTGCCACAAAAGTCTTTGGTCACCTACCGAACAGCATCAAAAGCCTGACAGATAGTCAACCAACATTTAAAAATAAATTAAAAGAATTTCTAGATGACAACTCCTTCTACTCATTGGCTGAATATTTAGATGTAAATTAAGGGAGGGAAAAAACTGACTTAAGCATTAGTGTCATGCAATATTTTGTGTAATGTAATATCTTGTACAGACATCTTTCATTAACCTGACACGTTCCACATCATTACGAAGTGTCGTATTCATGATCTATGGAACAAGTATTAATCTAATCTAATCTACTCGTAATTTCAGTGCACAATACCAGACTGCTCCAGAATAATTCTTCCCGCTGATGGGTAGACACGCTCAGTACTCGTAAACTGTCCAAATAGCAGGGCTACAAAGCAGCTCCAGAAATAATGCATCAACGTGTGCAAGCACCCTGTCCAGCAGAGTACACAGGAGGTAGCGATAAGTGACGCATCACTCAGATGTCAAACCATGCACAGTCCCTGCTCGGCTTACACAAGCATGAGGTGGTGGGACCCCTATTCATACTTAAACCCTGAGAAATTCCCATCCACTTGACACCAATGATGACGCGATCGCACCTACAGCCGACGCAGCCGTCAGCTGTTAAAGCACTCACAGATCTCCATTTAGGCCTGCTGCCACAACACCCATGAATTGAGGCAGCCGCAGGTCGGGTACCGCTGCATCGTCGAACACCGGTGAAAGTTGCATACTTCTATACAGTCACCGTTATACTGTCTTAGTACTCCAAAGCGCGTTCACGCCAGTCACATATTCGAAGCATTTCAAGCCATCACTTATCTATACCATTGAAGGCAGAATAGCACAGAGCTTGTTGACACATGCATTCAACTGCACGTACCCTCCCCAGCCTGTCTGATACATCGTCATTTAACGCCAATTGGATATATATATATATATATATATATATATATATATATATATATATATATATATATATACTTACGGAAAAATATAATTTCGTAAATGGGAGAAGTATTTTCAGTTCTTTGGTTATTTTAACTTCTCCCTTGTCTGTGGCTCGGAACAATATTTGCTGTATCGTATCTCGTAGGGAAATTTGAATCCTGGGAAATCAGTGGAGCCTGCACTACGGTCGTTTATGCTCTATTTTAAGAGGTAAAATTCTGGACTTTATCAAAATTGACTTGGACAGTGATTCCCAAGCTGGACAGTGAGAACGTCATAGCACGCAATACGTATTTCCCCACGGCGTAAGATTGTGCGTCTGATTATTTTAAGATCGCCGCAATTCCGTAGAGCCACAGAGATTTTATTCCAGGTGGTAACTTGGACAACGAGAGTCAAAGTATGATTATGAGCTGTAACTTGTAATCATTTTGTTTTATAGACTTCGGAATTCAAAGCAGTAACCAAATTTCTTCCTGTGTGGGATCATTTAAAATTAGTTGGAAAGCTACTTCTCTCGCCCATAAGTTTCCATTCAAATAACTAGACATTATTCAGTCATATTAATTTTAACTTCAGTTTCTGGAGGGGGGGGGGGGAGGCAAGAAGCTTAAGTACTATACCACACCTCGATAGCACATTTCAATCGCACAAACTTTATCTCATACAAACATTGTGGGAACATACTGAAATGTAGACTTTCACGGCCGGAAATATCACGTCCATCATAAGAAGAGGAGAAACGGAACGATCAGCTGTTGCGGAGCATGCTTTCCAGCCAGGGAACTACAACATTCGTTTCGAGGAGACGCAGGTACTAGAGGCCACAAGCGGATATTACGAAAGTCTCTACAGGGAGGTAATTGAAATCGCTAAACACCCTCATAATTTCAATCGAAAGGAGGAGGGCGTGAAATTAAGCGGATTATGGATGCCCGTGTTAAAGAAGATGTGTACCACCCGTCCACTACTGGGTGATGGCAACGGCGATCGACGGCGACGGACAGCGGCCAATTGCACTGACGTTTTCAAAACACGTGACGTCACACCGCGGCGCAGGAGCGCGCGGTCACGGAATTTAGCGGCAGTCCGTAGCGAGCCAGTGGGTGTGTTGGACCTTCCATCGAGCTACGGACCCTCTTGAAGATGTGTCCCGCAGTCGGAGACGAAACGTTGGCAATTGACACAGAATTCATCAACCGACCACGGCATAACAGCCCGGATGATTATAATGGACATGATTGTGGGAACAGCGAGTAAAGCGCTGAAGTCAGCACTTCCTAAATTTGAGAGTTCTATGAGGGCTTGTCAACAGCGATTGAATTCATCTGCATAATTTGTACTTGGTCAGAATGATTTCGCATGTTATTGGGATATAATTTTCTTAGGTTTCTCTTCAATCTACTGAAACAGCAAGAGACAAATAAACCATTGGTAAAGGGACATGTAAAATTTTGCAACTTTTTATGTGTAATGTATGTTGTGCGTTTGTGGAGTAGTAGAATACCTTGTACAGCTTTGTTGGGGAGATGGCGGCAGACATCATCCGTCAGCCCAGAGAAAACAGCAGAGCGCTGGAACCAGAGACCATCACGCACCAGCTGGCCGCTAGAAGAACAACTGACTGTTTTACACTGATTGCCCAGATAATTGAGACCACTTCTGTAATAGCCGGTATTTCCAGGTTTGGCACGGATAACAGCGGCGACGCTTCGTGGCACGGAAGCGATTAGGCCTTGGTAGGTCGCTGCAAGGAGTTGGCATCACATCTGCACACTAATCACTTACGCCCCTTAAATTCCGGGGAGAGGGCGATGAACTCTGACGCCGCGTTCTGTCACATCCCAGATGTATTCGATTGGTTTCAGATCTGGTGTGTTGGGGGCCGCCAAATCAATTGTGGAACTCGCAACTGTCTTTCTCGGACCAATCCATCACACTCCTGGCCTTCTGACACGGCGCATTATCTTACTGAAAAATGCCACTGCCATCGGGAAACATTATCGTCGTGAAAGGGAGCACGTGGTCTGCAACCAGTGTTCGATACTCCTTGACCGTTATGGTGCATTGCACGAGCGCCACTGGACTCATCAATGCCCACTTGAATGTTCTCCAGAGCACAAAGGAGCCGCCCCCAGCTTGTCTCCGTCACGCAGTTTAGGTGCCCAGGTGCTCTTCCCCTGGGAGACGACGGATTCGAGCCCTCCTACCGGAATCATGAAGAAGCTACATCCACATTTATACCTCGCAAGGCCCCCAACGGTGTGTGGCGGAGGGCACTTTACGTGCCATTGTCGTTACCTCCCATTCCTGTTCCACTCGTGTATGATTCGCGGGAAGAACGACTGCAGGAAACCCTCCGTGCGCGCTCGAATCTCTCTAGTTTTACATTCGTGATCTCCTCGGGAGGTATAAGTAGGGGGAAGCAATATATTCGATACCTCATCCAGAAACGCGCCCTCTCGAAACCTGGACAGCAAGCTACACCGCGATGCAGAGCGCCTCTCTTGAAGAGCCTGCCACTTGAGTTTGCTAAACATCTCTGTAACGCTATCACGCTTACCAAATAACCCTGTGAAGAAACGCGCCGCTCTTTTTTGAATCTTCTCTATCTCCTCTGTCAACTAGCCCTGGTACGAATCCGACACTGATGAGCAATACTCAATTATAGGCCGAACGGGTGTTTGTAGGCCACCTCCTTTGTTGATGGACTACATTTTCTAAAGACTCTTTCAATGAATCTCAGACTTTCACCCGCTTTACCAACAATTAATTTTATATGATCAATCCACTACAAATCGTTTCGTACTCATAATCCCAGATAGTTTACAGAAGTAACTGCTACCGGTGTTTGTTCCTCTATCATATAATCATACAATAAAGGATCCTTCTTTTTATGTATTCGCAATACATTACATTTGTCTATGTTAAGGGTCAGTTGCCACTCCCTGCACCAAGTGCCTATCCGCTGCAGATCTTCCTGCATTTCGCTGCAATTTTCTAGTGCTGCAACTTCTCTGTATACTACAGCATCATCGGCGAAAAGCCGCATGGAACTTCCGACACTATCTACTAGGTCATTTATATATATTGTGAAAAGCAATGGTTCCTTAACACTCATCTGTGGCACGCCAGAGGTTACTTTAACGTATGTGGATGTCTCTCCATTGAGAACAACATGCTGTGTTCTGTTTGCTAAAAACTCTTCATTCCAGCCACACAGCTGGTCTGATATTCCGTAGGTTCTTACTTTGTTTATCAGGCGACAGTGCGGAAGTGTATCGAACGCCTTCCGGAAGTCAAGGAAAATGGCATCTACCTGGGAGAATGTATCTAATATTTTCTGGGTCTCATGAACAAATACAGAGAGTTGGGTCTCACACGATCGCTTTTTCCGGAATCCATGTTGATTCCTACAGAGTAGATTCCGCGCTTCCAGAAATGACGTGATACGCGAGCAAAGAGGATGTTCTAAAATTCTACAACAGATCGATGTCATAGACCTATAGTTTTCCGCATCTGCTCAACGACCCTTCTTGAAAACTGGAACTACCTGTGCTCTTTTCCAGTCATTTGGAACCTTCCGTTCCTGTAGAGACTTGCGGTACACGGCTGTTAGATGGGGGACAAGTTCTTTCGCGTACTCTGTGTAGAATCGTTTTGCTATCCCGTCAGATCCAGTGGACTTTCCTCTGTTGAGTGATTTCAGTTGCTTTTATATTCCTTGGGCACTTATTCCTGTGTCAGCCATTTTTTAGTTGGTGCGAGGATTTAGAGAAAGAACTGCAGTGCGATCTTCCTGTGTGAAACAGCTTTGGAAAAAGTTGGTTAGTATTTCAGTGTGTGTCATCCTCTGTTTCAATGCCATCATCATCCCAGAGTGTCTGGATACGCTGTTTGGGGATTTATCAGTTCTGCCACTGCGGTAACGTCAAGTATCGATGGACAGGTGTCCATTATAGTTGTAACTGTCGATGTCACGGTGTTAACATTGAGACATGCATGGGGCGTCGGCTGAGGAGGCCCCATCGTTAGGAATATTCGGTGTCCTCTGTGTTCAGACATACTTGTACTCTGCCTAGCATTGAAGTCCAATGTCAGTTCCGCCACCTGTTCTGTTTTATTCGTCTGCCCAGCCTGCGACGTCCGACAACTGCAATTAGGGGTGGACGCCCAACCCGACGACGTCCGGACGTGGTTTAATATTAGTTTCGCCACGTGTTGAAGACATTCAACACAGCACCCCTCGAACTCCCAACAAGTTGTCCAGTTTCCAAAATGCTCTTACCGAGCCTCAGAGCCGGCCCCAGTGGCGGGGCGGTTATAGGCGCTACAGTCTGGAACCGCACGACCGCTACGATCGCAGGTTCGAATCCTGCCTCGGTCATGGATGTATGTCATGTCCTTAGGTTAGTTAGGTTTACGTAGTTTTAAGTTCTAGGGGACTGATGACCTCAGAGTCATTTGAACCATTTGAACCGAGCCTCAGAGGTTTTAAAAATGTGCCCTCGGTCAGACTTAGCTAGATCGCCCGCCTTCCCCATTCTACACACAGGCAGCATACATGTACATGTAATACATGCACCATGTTTGTGTCTGACTGGCAGTCATTCCTCGCTAGATGACGCTGCCATCGCCTGGACGGGCTTGTGTCGACAGTTGGTTGGTGGACATAATGTTCTGGCTGATCATTGAATAAAGGCTCTTAATACCGCTATTTGCTTTCTCTGACAGTCAAAAAAAATTGTTCCTCCTCAGCGATCGCTTTCCGAAGTGCTGACGATTGCTTAGTGGTACGGAGGAAATCGTGGAAAGTAGTTCATTGCATCTGTTAGCAGTGAGAAGCGAGAATATTAACACTATGTGAATGGATACGAAATGAAGTACATAACCTAACGAGCTTCATAAGCATTCGTCTTTCTTCAGTATAGCTTCAACCTACGTTTATTGTCATGCAGTCATCGTCATGAAATCTGTCGTTCCAATGGATACATTTAAAACTACTGCAGCTGCACATTCGTCCTCGCTGTTCTGAGCCGTTGCAGCAGTGAACTCCAATTTGACGTTTAGGCTTCAGCAAGTAGCTGCAGTCGTTTACGTATTCCACGCTGACGTAGATCCAGCAGCAAACCTCGTAGTGATTAGCTCTCACGTTAAATTTACTTTAATTTTTATTGTAGGTCCGTCCGGGGCAGAACCCTTCAAAACTCTTTGAAATCCTCGATAAATTCAGTACTTCAAAAACAGAAAAAAACAGTTACTTTTCAGTTAGGCAAACGCAACATATGCAGCGGCTAATGATGCCTGTCTGGAGATCACAATTTCTGAATTTCCTCTCACTGCCCATGCAGCTCCCTCGCCATTGAGAGCCAACTTCGTGGGTCTGTGGGAGGAGTGGTTAGCGTTGGAGAAAAAGCTGAGGCCGGCGAAACCGACGACACGTCCGCGGCGCATCTCCTTACGGCGACAGCGACGGCAGCAAGTACTTTTAACGCATCTCCGGATAAGAAACTGTCCTTTGACGCATGGGTCCCTCCTTCGGCAGGACGACCAACTTGTGTACAGTTCTTGTAGTGCAAACCTTTTCCTACGCGAAACTGTAACTAAATGCGCTTTATACCAAGCAATTAGGGCCGCAACCCACAGACCAGTTGACCTCGGTTTTAGATGATGAACTGAATGTGTTTCGTGTGTTAAGATTCTATTTTATGACTGATCTCGTCGATAGTGGCTTAGGTAGAAGAATTTTCTTTGTTTGTAAGATGGTTGCTACATCGTTTCATTTCCTGTTGACCCTGAAGACACACTTTCATGTTGCACTATTTTGAGGTTGTGCCTTTACAGTCAATGTATTTTACTCACAGACTGCCCTGACTTGTCCCTGTTTTGTTGTTTGTGAACAAATGTGGTTGTAGATTCCAATTTTTTTATTTACGTTTTGTTGGTTGCTGCTACCAATTAATAACCACTGTTGTGTTCTTTTTGTTAAGTGTGGGTGCTGACGAAATAGCAGCTTAGCGCAATATACAAGCCAGTACCATCACAAAAACAGTCATTCAAAGAAACAACTGAGTAAATAAAGCAAACGAATGTTCACTTTAAATTTTGATTTATTCGAAACATTTGCAAATTCATTTCAAACAATTTCTAAAAAGCGTACATTAAAATTTTCTTCATGGCAAGGCTACAATCAAGACTGACCCAATTTTTAAGGGCACTTCACATTGTTAGTCACATCAAAACCAGGGACTTGAGTTTTACTGGGTACAAGAAATTTACAAGCGAATGCCTTCTTCTTCGGTGGTTCAGTAACACAAAAGGACATTTTAATTGATCAGACCTTCTTTGGAGTAAATGCTCTTATCTTTGGAGGCCCTGTGACTATGAAGGCTGCCTTAATAGGACACACCTTCCGTACAGTAAAGGCCCTCTTCTTCGGTGGGCCTGTAACGATAAAGGCTGTTTTGATCGGAAATGGTCCTGTTTTTAAGGGCGTTACTTTCATAAGGCCAACACTAAGAGATGCTCTCAAACGACAATATTCTGCAAAGATAGAGGTGGTTGCCAAACATTCCTTATTGGAGGGCTCATCATGTATATCCAACTTCTCATTAGAGGGCTCATCAGGCCATTGTGCAGTACTTTCTACTAAGTCTGGTGGTGGCTCAGATTCTCTTTCCAACTTCTCGTTATAGGGCTCATCAGGCCATTGTGCAGTACCTTCTACTGAGTCTGGTGGCAGCTCAGAATCTCTTTCCAACTTCTCATTATAGGGCTCATCAGGCCATTCTGCAGTACTTTCTACTGAGTCTGGTGGCGGCTCAGAAACTCTTTCCAACTTCTGGTTATAGGGCTCATCAGCCCATTGTGCAGTACTTTCTACTGAGTCTAGTGGCGGCTCAGAATCTCTTTCCAACTTCTCGTTATAGGGCTCATCAGGCCATTGTGCAGTACTTTCTACTAAGTCTGGTGGTGGCTCAGATTCTCTTTCCAACTTCTCGTTATAGGGCTCATCAGGCCATTGTGCAGTACCTTCTACTGAGTCTGGTGGCAGCTCAGAATCTCTTTCCAACTTCTCATTAAAGGGCTCATCAGGCCATTCTGCAGTACTTTCTACTGAGTCTGGTGGCGGCTCAGAAACTCTTTCCAACTTCTCGTTATAGGGCTCATCAGCCCATTGTGCAGTACTTTCTACTGAGTCTAGTGGCGGCTCAGAATCTCTTTCCAACTTCTCGTTATAGGGCTCATCAGGCCATTGTGCAGTACTTTCTACTGAGTCTGGTAGCGGCTCAGATTCTCTTTCCAACTTCTCATTAGAGGGCTCATCAGGCCACTGTGCAGTACTTTCTACTGAGTCTGGTGGCGGCTCAGAATCTCTTTCCAACTTCTCATTAAAGGGCTCATCAGGCCATTCTGCAGTACTTTCTACTGAGTCTGGTGGCGGCTCAGAAACTCTTTCCAACTTC
This sequence comes from Schistocerca gregaria, assembly GCF_023897955.1. Classification (NCBI taxonomy): domain Eukaryota; kingdom Metazoa; phylum Arthropoda; class Insecta; order Orthoptera; family Acrididae; genus Schistocerca; species Schistocerca gregaria. The sequence goes on along the minus strand of NC_064920.1, from coordinate 1,157,676,202 downwards.
TCGTTATAGGGCTCATCAGCCCATTGTGCAGTACTTTCTACTGAGTCTGGTGGCGGCTCAGAATCTCTTTCCAACTTCTCGTTAGAGGGCTCATCAGGCCATTGTGCAGTACTTTCTACTGAGTCTGGTGGCGGCTCAGAATCTCTTTCCAACTTCTCGTTATAGGGCTCATCAGGCCATTGTGCAGTACTTTCTACTGAGTCTGGTAGCGGCTCAGAATCTCTTTCCAACTTCTCGTTATAGGGCTCATCAGGCCATTGTGCAGTACTTTCTACTGAGTCTGGTGGCGGCTCAGAATCTCTTTCCAACTTCTCGTTATAGGGCTCATCAGGCCATTGTGCAGTACTTTCTACTGAGTCTGGTGGCGGCTCAGAATCTCTTTCCAACTTCTCGTTATGGGGCTCATCAGGCCACTGTGCAGTACTTTCTACTGAGTCTGGTGGCGGCTCAGAATGTCTTTCCAACTTCTTGTTATAGGGCTCATCAGGCCATTGTGTAGTACTTTCTACTGAGTCTGGTGGCGGCTCAGAATCTCTTTCCAACTTCTCGTTATAGGGCTCATCAGGCCATTGTGCAGTACTTTCTACTGAGTCTGGTGGCGGCTCAGAATGTCTTTCCAACTTCTCATTATAGGGCTCATCAGGCCATTGTGCAGTACTTTCTACTGAGTCTGGTGGCGGCTCAGAATGTCTTTCCAACTTCTCGTTATAGGGCTCATCAGGCCATTGTGCAGTACTTTCTACTGAGTCTCGTGGCGGCTCAGAATGTCTTTCCAACTTCTCATTATAGGGCTCATCAGGCCATTGTGCAGTACTTTCTACTGAGTCTGGTAGCGGCTCAGAATCTCTTTCCAACTTCTCATTATAGGGCTCATCAGGCCACTGTGCAGTACTTTCTACTCTGTCAGGTGGTGGCTCAGATTCTCTTTCCAACTTCTCATTATAGGGCTCATCAGGCCATTGTGCAGTACTTTCTACTGAGTCTGGTGGCGGCTCAGAATCTCTTTCCAACTTCTCGTTATAGGGCTCATCAGGCCATTGTGCAGTACTTTCTACTGAGTCTGGTGGCGGCTCAGAATCTCTTTCCATCTTCTCGTTATAGGGCTCATCAGGCCATTGTGCAGTACTTTCTACTGAGTCTGGTGGCGGCTCAGAATCTCTTTCCAACTTCTCGTTATAGGGCTCATCAGGCCATTGTGCAGTACTTTCTACTGAGTCTGGTGGCGGCTCAGAATCTCTTTCCAACTTCTCGTTATAGGGCTCATCAGGCCATTGTGCAGTACTTTCTACTGAGTCAGGTGGTGGCTCAGCATAACTCTCTAATTCCTCACCTACTGGCTCGTCATGCCAGTCTGCAAGAGATGCCACTGAGGGTGCTGGTGGTCTAGCATCCATCCCTAACTGCATATCGGGGGGCTCAGATAGGGATTCGACAGTAGTCGCGGGTTCTGATGCTGGAGGCACGGCAATTGTCTCGAGCTGATCTGTTTTCTCATCTAGTCTTCTTCTGTGAGCGGCATGGTGTTGGCGAGTCCACTCCTGTTGGCAGAATACAGAAAGCTCGGTAAGAGACATGGAACACAAAATCATATATGTGTATTCAATGTACATAATTAGAATAATTCTGTAACTATCAGTTTGTTGCTTTTAACTATGGTAGAAGGAGAACAATTTTAAAAATAATTGATGTCTGATTATTAATGTTCGTTTGGCGCAGCTGTAATATGCGGGACCTTTTTGTGTGTACTTATTTGCGTTTAATGTTTCAGTACGAATTTTTCAGTTGCGTGTGAGTTCAGGTAATAATGGAGATGACGGCAAACGCGATGCAAAATATAATTCCGATTTACGTGTATATTTAATACTGTTTATCCCAGCAGTTAAAGATGTGTCCACTTTTTATGTAATGGTCATGTATACGTACAAGTTACGGTTATGTGGGCAAGTTCAGTATATTAAATCTATTGACCCTCACAGCTCGCACTTGTTATGGGCCGATACCTGCTTGAATGGTTCACCGGCGTTGCATCTGATTTTGTGGTGTAACTAGCTCGGCATTTTTATGAGGGAAACGCTCGTCGTCTTCTGGGACACCACATAAATCTTCAGTGGCTACTTGGTAATACTGTGACTTTACAAATACCATCCGACACCATACTTGGGAGCCTTTCTACCAGCGGTAACGTTGTTTGTATCGATTGTGGTTGTTCTCGTGAAGCATATGAAATAACTTGGGAGGCACTTGCCCTCTGAAAAGTAGTGCACGCTATTCCAATGAAGTGCAACTATTACAAAGAAGAAGCTGCAGTGGTTTGTGACATACAGTAACGAGACCACCTATTGTTTGGTGGACCCAAACATATTCGAAGGTGACAGCGTGAATCCAATGTGCATTGACAGGATACCGGAAAAGGCAAACTCAAAGGGCGTTTCTCACTTGTAAACGGATATGCACGGAAGTAAATAGAACACAGAAACGACAGAGAAAAATTGCACTTGAAGTGAGTTTTGTAACTCCCTGAGAAAAGACATACTGGTTAGCGCCGCATTAAGTTAAAAGTTCTCGGAAGAGGGAAATTGTTTGTACTGGAAGCAGAGTAACCATCCGCTGAAAAGACTTCCACCACCAACTGTTAGTGATAAGCCTTGGTCTTCGTCAGACTATTCCACCACCAGCTCTAAGTAACAAACATAGGACTTTTAGAGAGGACTGTAAAGATGATAATGATTTACAATGTAAGGGCATTATTATGCTGTTATATCAGTCACTAACAGTTCATCAGGCAAAGCCAATAAACACTAACCGATAATCTAAAACTACTCTCCATCTTCCTCAACTAGTTCTCTTAAAATTTAACTACGTATTATTTGTGCAGGAGAAACCTGAAACATGGAAACCTCAAATTACTACATCTTTACCTAAGCAAGGATTAAATCATTACCCCGAAACAGAGCAAAACAGCTGTATAAGCCACTAAGTGTGCAACAGGAATTCCACTATTAAACGCTGGGCAGAGTGAGCGAATGGGTGGAAAGAGTTCATTGAAGGCCTCTACGAGGAATAGAAATGGATGTTGAGATGATAGACGTAGGGGCCAGTAATGGCACTTATCAGAGTTTCGACGCACATACGGTCAAATAAATCTACAGACGTCGACTGCATATCTAAATTTCTAAAATCATGAGTGAAAGTGAAAACCAAACAACTTTTCAAGTTCGATTGAAGGATTTTTTAGTCTACAAACTACACAAAATTCCGAAGGGTTATAAGAGCGAGAACTACCGAAAAATCGACTGACTAGTATAACACACCGAAGAATGGAAAAGAAAGCTTTGATTGAGGAAAGGTGCTGCGAATACATAGAAAGAAAGATCCCATATCACTTAGCTACAATATAGCAGGTCAGCAACTGGAAGCAGGTAATTCCATAAATTATCTGGGAGTACGCATTAGGAGTGATTTAAAATGGAGTGAACATATAAAGTTGATCGTCGGTAAAGCAGATGCTAGACTGAGAGTCATTGGAAGACTCCTAAGGAAATGCAATCCGAAAACAAAGGAAGTAGGTTACAGTAGGCTTGTTCGCCCACTGCTTGAATACTGCTCAGCAGTGTGGGATGCGTACCAGATAGGGTTGATAGAAGAGGTAGAGAAGATCCAATGGAGAGCAGCGTGCTTCGTTACAGGATCATTTAGCAATCGCGAAACCGTTACGGAGATGATAGATAAACACCGGTGGAAGATGCTGCAGGAGAGACGCTCAGTAGCTCGGTACGGGCTTTTGTTAAAGTTTCGAGAACATACCTTCACCGAGGGGTCAAGCCGTATATTGCTCCCTCCTACATATATCTCGCGAAGAGACCATGAGGATAAAATCAGAGAGATTAGAGCCCACACAGAGCCATACCGACAATCCTTCTTTCCACGAACAATACGAGACTGGAATAGAAGGGAGAACCGGTAGAGATACTCAAGGTACGCTCCGCCACACACCGTCAGGTGGCTTGCGGAGTATGGATGTTGATGTAGGAAAAGGCACCAGAGAGGCACCTCTGACGTCGCTCATTATTGTAGAAGCAAGACTGCAAAAAGAGTTCCACGATGTAAAATAGTGGAATATGTTTCAGTTTCTTAGTCTTTCGCCCATACTATTCAGTCTGCCCATCAGCGAAATGATGACGAAAGTAAATGAAAGGATCATGTGTGGGTTTAAATTCAGGATGGAAGGATGTCAGTGATAAGATTCAGTGGTGGCACTGCTGTCATCAGTAAAAGTGAAGGGAAATGTTACACTGGGCTGTTATATTGAATCAGAAACAGTGTTGCACAAAGTAGCAATTATACGAGAGACGGTTCCTGAATACAGTATGGCGGTATGCTTCATTTCTTCTTTTGGTGAGCTCAGTGGTAGAGCCATTTGAAAAGCTAACTACATTTCTTAACATTGTTTAGAATCTAGTCGCACAGATAAAGCAATCTTTGTTTGTAAGCTATTGCTAACTTCTAGTGGTGTGATTACTTCTATTTACTTCCTTTTGTGAGAAGTTTCCATGGATGTGTTATGGGTGTGTTAATGAAGAAAGTATTTTTCGCTGCACTGGGTGATATAATTGATCAGTGATTGTCAGATCAGAGCAATTTCTGATCCTGTTATTGTGGGAGGCGTGTTTTTGAACAGTACTGCGTATTCAAGGATCACACAGGTAATGTGTATGCTTTCAGCACGTTCAGCAGTGGATGTGACGTTTTTATGTACTCCGGTGAAAGTTTTTCATTTGGTGTTTTCAGCCAGAAGACCGTTTTGAGGCATCTGACCACAGTTGTCTATACTCAACAGCTAGCTCCTTTATTTGTGTACGACTACTGCAAGCTACACCTATTTGAACCACCTCACCGTCGTGACGCTTTGGAATCAAAGTGACGATTGCTTGATACCACATGAAGTGTCCCGTTAAAAGATATCTCTTTTAGTAAGTTGTGCCATAAATCTCATTTCTGTCCAGTTCGTTTCAGTACCTCCTCAGCAATTATCGAATCTATCCAGTTGTGTAAGGCAGGTAAAAAATGAGCTGACAAAACATATCCCATGTTTCATTACTGCTTCGGGATGCAGAGTATTAGACATTTACGAGAGTCAGCTTAAGATAAGTGCTGTACGCCACTCACCAGATCATCACGTAAAAGCCCAGTGCACTCTCCAGCTGCCGCCTGCGAATGGAGATGTTCGACCCACTGCATCTGTACAAAAACGAAAGAAAATTTTTTTGTAGTTAACGTATGTACCCACAGGAACACTACAGACTACATCTAAAGCTGAAACCATTTAACACCAACATAAAATAGACTGGAAAGTGCTACACAATCGATCCTGATGTCGAACCAATTACATTTGAAGTGAGGAGGGCCCTAGTGTGATGACTGACTTTTCCAGTGCATACAGCTTATTGAGTATGAGTACTTCAAGGCTAGTAAATACAGATGTAGGAATAAATACTTGACATGAAGGTAATTCACCGGCCATATCACATAGTTAAATAGAGCGCTGTGTAAAGTTAAAGAAAGCGGCCATCAGCAATAATCCAAAACTCAGTCGAAGTAAGTATCTTGGTGTTAGTGGGTACAGTGTCGCAATCTCCCACATAGCAATGAAAAAGTAGAGACAAGATCAATAGCGAAGAAAACAGGAAAAGCGACGCTTGGAAATAACCACATTCAGAACAAAGAATGGACAGCCTTATAGGTCAATATAGAAATTTGATTCCTGAACATCTTAAGGCAGAAAAGGACAGGTTTGAAGACAGCGGAAAGAGATCTTTATATTGTTGTTGTGGTCTTCAGTCCTGAGACTGGTTTGATGCAGCTCTCCATGCTACTCTATCCTGTGCAAGCTTCTTCATCTCCCAGTACCTACTGCAGCCTACGTCCTTCTGAATCTGCTTAGTGTATTCATCTCTTGGTCTCCCTCTACGATTTTTGCCCTCCAAGCTGCCCTCCAGTACTAAATTGGTGATCCCTTGATGCCTCAGAACATGTCCTACCAACCGATCCCTTCTTCTAGCCAATTTGTGCCACAGACTCCTCTTCTCCCCAATTCTATTCATTACTTCCTCATTAGTTATGTGATGTACCCATCTAATCTTCAGCATTCTTCTGTAGCACCACATTTCGAAAGCTTCTATTCTCTTCTTGTCCAAACTATATATCGTCCATATTTCACTTCCATACATGGCTACACTCCATACAAATACTTTCGAAACGACTTCCTGACACTTAAATCTATACTCGATGTCAACAAATTTCTCTTCTTCAGAAACGGTTTCCTTGCCATTGCCAGTCTACATTTTATGTCCTCTCTACTTCGACCATCATCAGTTATTTTGCTGCTCAAATAGCAGAACTCCTTTACTACTTTAAGTGTCTCATTTTATTATCTTATTCCCTCAGTATCACCCGACTTAATTCGACTACATTCCATTATCCTCGTGTTGCTTTTGTTGATGTTCATCTAAATTTTCGTAAGTGAGTGACGTCCGTTAGTGAGCACATGGTGTGTGTGTGTGTGTGTGTGTGTGTGTGTGTGTGTGTGTGTGTGTGTGTGTGTGTGTGTGTGTGTGTCTGTGTGTGTACTACTGCTGTGTTGTACGTCGTCAGGAAACGGAGTGGTGCTCACCTTCGGAGCTTTGGTGACCTGCTCCAACTCGACCAGCCGTCGATGCCCCTGCATCGTCTTCCTTCGGCCGAAACAAGGACAGCACGCTGTCCAGTATCTCCTCCAACCCATCTGCAGCAGAGAAGAGCCTGTTCCACAAGCTGCCGAATCGTTTACGGTATAGTAATTGCTGCACTGTGCTGCACAGTAGAATCTTTCCTGTTGTCACCATACTGTGAAATAGATGGCGTGTTCAGCACCGCAAAAAACCAATTTGTGGCAATATCGAGTAGTTCCAAAAGAAGGGAAAGTTTTCAGATAGAGAAATAGTTTTAGCAGTTGTTAAACGGTTCTGGTATTGTCACGTAGAAACCACAGTCAAGTTCTTAAGTTAGGTTGGTCAATGAAGTACTATATTTAGACTTGAAACACGTTAGTTACTGAAACTAGCTCACAACCAGAACAGAACTGCCTTCCTGAACGAAGATTGCAGATATAGACACTGACGGAGAAAAATCGCAACTTCAAAAAATAATTAACGTAGAATATTGAAATTTAGGGAATATATTTGCCTAGGTCACATATTTAAGTGCTCAGTATTGCAAGATCTCAGGGTAAATTAAAGTGCAAGGTGGCCATCGCAAATGTGAAATTCTGATACATTAATAATCGGTGTAGCCGCCAGAATGTTGATTGCAAGGATGCAAAGGTGCGTGCGTTGCGCTCTACAGGTGCCGGATGGCTGTTTGTTTGACAGAATTCGGTGCCTATTTCACTTGCTCGGACAACACAGGGACAGTTAATGCTGGTTATAGATGACGTCCCATTGCGACTCCATACACTCCATTACACTCCATACAAATTAGTCCACCATTCCGTTCTTCTCTCTGCCTCTACAAGCACCTCTATCTCATACCTTAGGTGGCAAACCGTCTCCCTTCTTATTGGCTGTACAGAATTACGGCCAATCAGAGCTGACTTTCAGGGCGCGGCTCGCGCCAAAATCTAGAAAGAACCAACCACTGCTCTCAGTTCATTGACATCATTAAAATAAACAACTCAAAACTCCCTTGTTAAACAAATGAAATGAAATAAATTTTAAGCTGCACTTAACGTCCAGGAATTTAACTATATAATCGCGAACGTTCTGGCTGTCTCTTACACATTCAAACATGCCTGGACATCCGCCATCCACTAGCACGGGAACCACTGGTGGATTCGCTCCCACGACACAAAGCTGGAACACTTGCAAGTTCCTATAGAGAACTACAAACTGAAAATTTAATATTGGCGAATGTCCCACATACACTCACACAGGTACTCTCTTTCACACCCGTCCTAACATAAAACATAAATATCTACTTGAAATTCTTGAAGCTATTACTAGAGCAAAATTACGAAAGGTTTTCTAAAATGAGAACTTTCCATATTTGAATCTAAGCACTGAAGGTGTTCATATCTTTTCAAATAGTCACAGTTAGTGATTTTGAAACATCCCCTTAGAAAAATTAGTGAATTCCTATGCTGATAAACCTCTTACGTTATTTGATTTTTAAACAGCTGAGCAGAACTGAACGTACTCAGACACTTCTCTCTTTACGTATTCTCATCAACACTAAAATGTCACACAATATTTTTAGTGCAACGCAATCTGACTTTCAACAGTCCCTACAAAAGAATGGCCCTGACTAACATTAACCTATACCTTCCATGAATCACTTACCTCAAAAAATCTTCGTTACTCGAACTACTGCAATACAGCAAGCGCCAATGCTGCTAGCTAAATAAAAGATTCTAACTACTGAAGGCACCGACTACTGATGGGCATGGTTAACAAATGAAAGATTTTGATAGAGAACAAACAATGTATTTACCTTAATAATATTCAAAAGTCATCACACACACACAAACATCATTTCATGAAACACAGTATTACAAATTTACTCTTTCCGGTGGAAACATGTCCAGATCGTCCGCTCTCCCCCCACATCCACCACTGCTGGCGGCTCACATCCAACTGCCCAACACTACAATAGCGAATAATTCAACAATACAAACCAGCCACAGGCTGAACACAGCACAGTTAGTGTTTTCATACAGAGCGCTACGTGGCGTTACCAATATAAAAACCTAAATAGCATACTAACGATTTAGTTTTTTAAATGTCGGATAATTACGTTTTTAATGACTTTCTTTTGTAACTTCCAAATTATGACCGTTATTGACTTCAGATTTTGACAGATTGTTCCTTTACACAACAGAAGGCTATGTACCTAATATCAAGTTTGTCGGACTATTTATAGACCAGTTATTAATTTTAATAGTTCCAGAGAATGTAACTACACTGTAAGCGCACTCCGCCACTATCAGACGCTGCAGTCGCGCCTTATGGTCACGAAGCACGTCTGCAGGACACAGGTCGCACGTTGCAGATGGTATAAGATTCTGACTGCTTACGCTGGAGCCCACATACATTGATACAAGAAAGCTCTAATAGACAAATTGGAGACACAATAGGCCGAGAGAGTGAGTGGGCACTTTATAGCATGTTGGGTTACAACAGCCGTAAGTGAGCGAGCAGCATCATGTTGGAAAACTCCCCCTGGGACACTGTTCACGAATGGCAGCGCAACAGGTCGAAACTACACATTGACGCACAAATTTTGCAGTAAGGGTGTATGGGATAACCACACGAGTGCTCCTGCTGTGACACGAAATTGCATTCCAAACCGTAGCTCCAGGTGTAGGTCCCGTGTGTCCAGCACGATGACTGGTTGGTCGCTTGCCCTCAACTGGCCTTCTCCTAATCAACACACGGCCATCACCGGCACAGAATCAGAACCAGCTAACACAATGAACACTCTCTTGACACCACTGAAGTCCCAAATGCCGGTGTAAGGGCTGTAAGACGTCGTGGTCTCCTGACCTTCATTGCTTACATATTCCGCCCTCACAATCATATTCTCCACATCAAGACGCTTCATTCAAACCCAAACTCGATAAGATAAAGTCAATGTTGTATGAATTCATGTAAATGATGCGCAAATAACAAGTGCGCACTGGGGTTGAGATACTCGAAGCTGGCATACACACACACACATTCAAGACACAACAGTCACAAAAGCTTTTAGTTTGGGAGAGGCAAACACCGCACGTCAGGAGGCTGGTCCCTTCAGAGGTTTTCACAGGGGGCTACCTACATCAGCCGGTGGCCGCCCGTGAAGCGGACAGCGTTTGCCCGAGTGAAAGGAAGAACGACCCCATGTTCGGATGAAAAGCAAATTCCCCTACACTGTGTGGGAGCGCCCAGTCTACGCATTCTTTACTAACATAGCACACAGTTTCAGAGGTTTTTCACAAGGAGACAGCAAACGCCAAACGCCGATGCTACAGATTTCCGGAATGGTCGTCTTAAACGAAACGACATTCTCCCGTTTTAGAAGAGCCATGCTGATTGGCGGACGATATTCATGACGCCTTGAGCTGAAAGAGTAATGGAAGAGACTGACACGTCTGGCGTGGAGAGGGGCCGTTCCGTTGCCGCTCTAGAAGAGAGAACACGTAACGAGAGCGTGCGCTCTCGTACGTGTACTGAAAAGAGCGAGGAACAAGTCTCTCCTCAGTACTTCACTGGGAGAGCACCTCTGTCGAGAGCCAATTGGAGTGTGACTCTATACTGAGTCATTGCGATTAAGTGTAGTTCACTGTGTTGGCTGCCACACTTATTGTGCAGTGTGAACAGAAAGAGTTATAGTTAAACGCCTGTGAGCGAATTTTTGAGTGGATTGGCACTGGACTGGTTATCTGACCGGTGTACCACGCCAATAGTTAGACTAGGGGCGAATATGAGTCCTTGACCTCATCAAGGCGTAGGGAGAGTTTGATTGGTGAAGGTCAATCCAGATAGAGCGAGAGTTATCTTATTTGTCAGCAGCGAGCGGCGCAGAGAGCAGACATTGCAGCTTACGGTATTGTGCGCTACAGCTCTTGCGAGCCCCATATTTCCTCCACAACAGTACACTTCACTGCATTTCACATGTGACTGCATCGACTGTACCTAGCAACATTCTAACGGTTGATTATTCAAGTTGAGTAGGCGCGGCTCTCAGCCATTCTGCCAACTCAAAAACAATCTTAAATTTTGTATAGAAATTTCATTAGCGAATCCTATCCTTAAGAGGTAGCTTCACATTCCGAAAAGAAACCGGAAATAAGTGCCATTGTGATTTCTCAGAATTTTTGCAAAATAAATAATAATATTCGTTAGTTTCATGTTATTCTTACACTAATTAGCACTACTCCAGTACCCAAGTATCCCACTAGTTACATAAGAAATTATGTGTATTTTTGTCATTTCCTTACAGCGGGCGACTGCAGAAGATATTTATCGCTGAAAGTTTTTCAGGCATTTCTCTTTACAACGTTAGCAGCGACTGTGTGGGGGTGGAAATTGCATCTTGCAGGAGCCACAGAGTAAAGGGTACATCTCAGATTAATCCGTTTCGCAGAATGACAGAATAGCACCCACAGACTCACAGGTGTTAGTGGAATGTTCGCAACAGGGAGTCTGGCTCGGAGCTGTTCTTGAAGTAACCGATTTTTAACAGTTCACTTTGTCGCTGTGGTGCCAACAAGTGCTCAGATTGTTGCTGCAGATGCAGTACGATGCGCCAGTGCCACGATGATTTTCCAAATCGGTAGTGCCACGTGACCGTCTGGAGTTCGGTCTACTTGCGACCTCACATTCTAGTGACCACCGCTGCCAGTGCATTGCTACCACGTCTGTCTGATAAACAGCAGAAGGAACATCCAGTTTCTCGTAGCCCTCTCCCTCGACTTCTTTCAAAGTTAGTGAGTTGTCGACAATGGCATCATTGTCACCTTCAACGCATTCTTGACTAACAGCAGCTCACCATGTCCTTTCTCAAAGGTTAACTAACACTCACTCCCGTTACAGAGTGAACACAGAGCAAACCTGAACTGCATCCTCATACTGGCTCTACCAGCGCCACTCTTAGGCGACTGGTGCGAAATCTGAAGAGACATCATCTTCCAGAAGTAGCAACACGCCTGCCAACTTTCGTTCATGTCGGACAACACCTTCATAGTAGTGTGAATTTTTTTCCATCAGTATACAGGGTGGTCCACTGATAGTGACCGGGCCAAATTTGTAATAATAAGCATCAAACGAAAAAACTACAAAGAACGAAACTCGTCTAGCTTGAACGAGGAAACCGCTATGGTTGGCCCGCTAGATGGTGCTGCCATAGGTCAAACGGTTGTCAACATCGTTTTGTTTGAATAGATACCCCCATTTTTATTACATAATTTGTGTAGCACGTAAAGAAATATGAATGTTTAAGTTGGACCACTTTTTTCGCTTTGTGATAGATGGCTCACAATTTTAGACGAACAGTTGGTAACACGTAGCTTTTTTAAATTAAAATACAGAAGTACGTTTGAACATTTCATTTCGGTTGTTCCAATGTGATACGTGTACCTTTGTGAACGTATCATTTCTGAGACCGCATGCTGTTACAGGTTACCTGTAAATATCACATTAATGCAATGAATGCTCAAAATGATGCCCGTCAACCTCAATGCATTTGGCAATACGTGTAACGACATTCCTCTCAACAGGGAATAGTTCGCCTTCCGTAATGTTCGCACATGCATTGAAAATGCACTGACGCATGTTGTCATGCGTTGTCGATGGATCACTATAGCAAATATCCTTCAACTTTCCCCACTGAAAGAAACCCGGGGACGTCAGATCCAGAGAACGTGTGGGCTTTGACGACCAATCCACCTGTCATGAAATATGCTGTTCAATACTGCTTCAACCGCAAGTGAGTTATGTGCCGGACATCCATCACGTTAGAAGTACATCGCCATTCTGTCATCCAGTGAAACATCTTCTAGTAACATCGTTAGAACATTACGTAGGAAATCAGCATACATTGCACCATTCAGATTGCCATCGATAAAATGGGGGCTAATTATCCTTCCTCCCATAATGCCACAATATACATGAACCCGCCAAGGTCGCTAATGTTCCACTTGTCGCAGCTATCGTGAATTTTCCGCTGCCCAATAGTGCATATTATGCCGTTTACGTTACCGCTGTTGGTGAATGGTGATTCGTCGCTAAATAGAACGCGTGCAAAAAGTCTGTCATCGTCCCGTAATTTCCCCTTGTGCCCAGTGGCAGTACTGTACACGACGTTCAAAGCCGTCGCCATGCAATCCCTGGCGCATAGAAATATGGTACGGGTGCAACCGACGTTTTTGAGATTACCGATTCTCGCACAATTTGTCTGCTACTGATATGCGTATTACCCGCGACAGCATCTAAAACACCTGCTTGGGAATCATCATTTGGTTGACGTTTCACATGTGGCTGAACACTCCCTGTTTCCTTAAATAACGTAACTATCCGTTGAACAGTCCGACAACTTCTATAATGTCGTCCAGGATACCGAGCAGCATACATAGCGAACGCCTGTTGGCCATTTTGGTCACAATAGCCATACATCAACACGATATCGACCTTTTCCGCAATTGGTAAACGGTCCATTTTAGCACGGCTAATGCATCACGAAGGAAATACCGTGCGCACTTGCAGAATGTTTCGTGATACCATGTTCTTATACGTTTGTGACTATTGCAGCGCCATCTATCACAAAGCGAAAAAGGTGGTCCAACTAAAACATTCATATTTCTTTACGTACTACACGAATATGTAATAATAATGGCGGTTCCTATTTAAAAAACGCAGTTGATATCCGTCTGACCTATGGCAGCGCCATCTAGCGGGCCAACCATAGAGCCATTTGGTTTTCCCCTTCAAGCTAGACGAGTTTCGTTGTTTGTAGTTTTATCGTTTGACGCTTATCTCGTGAAATATTTGGCCCGGTCACTCTCAATGGACCACCCTAAACATCTCAACGTAAAAGATAGATCTTAATACTAGAAGCCATAAACTGATACAGATACATAATGCCAAAAGTCGGTACCAGTATACAAAGGGAAAAATCGAGAAAACTGCCGAGAGGTGGTATCGAAAACAACAGTTCAGCTTCAGCTATATAGCTCGTTCTAGTATTCCGATATAATCACAGAAACCCAAAGGCTGTATGAATACGTAAAACCATAAATCGGTGTGGCTACGGAAACGCGGTATCAAAAATTTCACTTCTACATCTACATCAACATCCATCTACGCAGTATCAAAAATTTCACTTCAACTATATAGCTCAAGTGAAAATTCTGGTTCCAATGTAAGAAACTCAAATCAAAGAAATTAATTATACCTGATATGTCTTTGGTAGCAATGTAACACAGAGGTAAAAAAAAACTCAGAAACTTGAACCACAGTATTAAAGTAATGATCATGACAAAGACCTCCAATTACGAAATTTAAGAATCGTAAGTTAGACATAAAGTATTCTGTAACAAAAACAATATGTTCTAATTTTGCCATGTAACCGAGACCTAGGCTTATGAACAGAAATAAAGTTACGCGGTAGAGAAAAGCCTGCACGCATATTAAAGTAATGCAGTTTGACAGAAGATTTAAGAAACTGAAAGAAGAGAAAAAACCGAAACAAAGTCCCAGCATCTTTTGACGGCCCTATAACAGATTTCACAGCCAAATGAAACCTCTCAATAATATTTGTGTAGGCCCCAATCTTATAGTCTTTAAATTCCCAGTTGTCGTTCACAATAGGGTGGCCATAACCTTTCCCGCCCAACACCGTTAAAATGCACACGCATCTAACGCTATAGCAGTTGCTTCTGCGACCTCCGGAAATACATCAAAGGAATCACCATAGCCGCCGACCTTAACTTACGTCTCTCACCTTCTCCTCACCAGATCCATGATTCGTCAGTTTCAGCTATCACCTCATGGCCCCTTATAGGTCCACTATATTTAATATACTGACCACGTAGTGCTCAACAGAAAGAAAAGCAACCTATTAGTGTTCGTTCACAAGCACTGCTTTCATGCATACCATGAGAGAGTTGCCCAGGAAGTAATGCACCGCATGTTTTTCTTCGATAAATCTTTATTGAACATAATGAGAATTACACACACGAAAGAATGGTGTTTTATCTAGACACCCTATTTTTCCACGTAATATACCTCCCGTTCTATGGCCTTCCACCAGCGCGAAACAAGGGCGTGTGTGCCCTGTCGGTACTAATCCTTGTCCTGGTGGTAAAGCCAGTCCTTCACTGTGTGGATCTCCTCCTCATCGTCCTCAAAATGTCTTCCATGAATGGCATCCTTTAAAGGCCCAAAAAAGTGGAAGTGAGAGGGGAATAGGTCAGGGCTGTAGGGTGAATGGAGTAACATTGTCCAACCCTGTTTTCCGATGTGTTCAGCAGCCCTCAGACTTCTGTGGGTCCGAGTGTTATCGTGTTGCAGCAAAGTATCTGCTTGGTTGCTGTGACGTCGAAGTCACCGGAGACGCGTCTTGAGTTTTTTTTTATGTGTTGACTTACGATTCTGAATTAATGGTACACCTCTTGGCATTACATCAATGAGAATCGCACCTTGCCAGTCTCAGAACACTGCTATCACGACCTTGCCGGTGGAAGCAGTTGTCTTGAATTTGTTCTTCTGCGGGTTGTGGAAATAGGGCCATTCTCCCGACTGTCGTTTTGTTTCGGGCTCAGAATGGTTGCCTCAGGTTTCATCACCTGTCACAAATCGGGATAAGAACGCCTCCCACTCAGCTTCAAATCGTTGCAACAAATCAAGACAAATGTTTTTTTTTCTGTTCGATTTGTTATCCACCGGTAGACACCGCGAGGCCCATCTTAAGTACACTTTTGAATATCCAAGAGTGCGGATAACTGCATCCACATTTCCTTTGCTGATTGACAGATGCAACCCCAACTGCAGAGTCGTACTGCGCCTGTCTTCGCAAATGATAACATCAGCTCGCTGCAACGGTTCAGGTGTGACAGCCGTGGATGGTCTCCCTGACAGTCGTGAGGCGGAATGCGCATAGAAGGTGACGCGTTAAACACTTGGTAAGTCAAGCGTTTGAGTAGCAGACGCGCGGACCCAACAACCTACACTATTTACGATTACAGTTTAATGTTGTCTCACATATAATAACGTATTATGTCCTTAGGAGAGGTAAATAATGGAACTTATGAGCCACTGTAGGTGTACTCATAGTATGAGGAAGTGTAAGGTGTGAAATGAGGAAGAGTGTAGGGTGACATCTGGGTGCAGTCGAGTGAAGGAACTTCTTCGAACCGATGTGAGGGAAAGAATAGGAGAGAAGCTGAGGAGGTGCTGCGCAATTGATTTCAAATAAAAAGGTTAGTATACTCGCGTTAGTACACGGTACAAATAAAATGGTGTGTAGACAGATTCACCTCCCCCACCCCCTGCCAATGAACCATGGACATTGCCGTTGGTGGGGAGGCTTGCGTGCCTCAGCGATACAGATAGCCGTACCGTAGGTGCAACCACAGTGGAGGGGTATCTGTTGAGAGGCCAGACAAACGTGTGGTTCCTGAAGAGGGCAGCAGCCTTTTCAGTTGTTGCAGGGGCAACAGTCTAGATGATTGACTGATCTGGCCCTGTAACACTGTATGATGAGATAAAAGAAATTATTCAGGTAGTGAAGGAAGACGAAAATTTAATAGTCATGGGTGACTGGAAATCGACAGTAGGAGCAGGAAGAGAAGAAAACGTAGTAGGTGATTATGGATTGAGGTAAGAAATGAAAGAGGAAGCCGCCTGGTAGAATTTTGCACAGAGCTAACACACTAACACATGAAAGAAGGTTGTTTACATGGAAGAACCCTAGAGTTACGAAAAGGTTTCAGATAGATTATATAATGGTAAGGCAGAGATTTAAGAACCAGGTTTTAAATTGTAAGACATTTCCACGGGCATATGTGGACTCTGACCACAATCTATTTGTTATGAACTGTAGATAAAAATAGAAGAAACTGAAAAAAGGTGGGAATTTAAGGAGATAGGACCTAGATCAACTGAAAGAACCAGAGGTTGTACAGAGTTTCAGGGAGAGCATAAGGGAACAATTGACAGGAATGGGGAAAAGAAATACAGTAGAAGAAGAATGGGTAGCTTTGAGGAATGAAATAGTGAAGGTAGCAGAGGATCAAGTAGTAAAAAGACGAGGGCTAGTAGAAATCCTTGGGTAACAGAAGAGATACTGAATTTAATTGATGACAGGAAAAAATACAAAAATGCAGCAAGTGAATCAGGCAAAAAGGAATACAAACGTCTTAAAAATATGTAGAAGCTTATCTCACTAGGGGTAAGATAGATACCGCCTACAGGAAAATTAAAGAGACCTTATAGAAAAGAGAACCACTTGCATGAATATCAAGAGCTCAGATGGAAACCCAGTTCTTAGCAAAGACGGAAAAACACAAAGGTGGATGGAGTATACAGAAGGGTCGATACAGGGGCAATGTTCTTGAGGACAATATTATGGAAATGGAAGAGGAGGTAGATGAAGATGAAATGGGAGATATGATACAGCGTGAAGAGTTTGACAGAGCACTGAAAGACCTAGGTCGAAACAAGGCCCCGGGAGTAGACAGCATTCCATTAGAACTACTGACGGCCTTGGGAGAGCCAGTCCTGACAAAACTCTACCATATAGTGAGCAAGATGTATGAGACAGGCGAAATTCCCTCAGACTTCAAGAAGAATATAATAATTCCAAAGCCTAAAAAGCAGGTGTTGACAGATGTGAAATCTACCGAACTATCAGTTTAATAAGTCACAGGTGCAAATACTAACGCGAATTCTTTACAGACGATTGGTAAAACTGATAGAAGCCGATCTCGGAGAAGATCGAGTTGTATTCCGTAGAAATGTTGGAACACGTGAGCCAATTCTGACCTTACGACTTATCTTAGAAGAAAGATTAAGGAAAGGCAAACCTACGTTAATAGCATTTGTAGACTTAGAGAAAGCCTTTGACAATGTTGACTGGAATACTCTCTTTCAAATTCTGAAGTTGGTTGGGGAAATTCTGAAGTTGGCAGGGGTAAAATACAGGGAGCGAATGGCTGTTTACAATTTGTACAGAAACCAGATGGCAGTTATAAGAGTCGAGGGGCATGAAACGGAAGCAGTAGTTGGGAAGGGAGTGAGACAGGTTTTAGCCTCTCCCCGTGTTATTCAACCTGTATACTGAGCAAGCAGTAAAGGAAACAAAAGAAAAATTCGGAGTGGGTATTAAAATCCATGGAGAAGAAATAAAAACTTTGAGGTTCGTAGATGACATTGTAATTCTATCAGAGACAGCAAAGGACTTGGAAGAGCAGTTGAACGGAATGGACAGTGTCTTGAAAGGAGGATATAAGATGGACATCAACAAAAGCAAAACGAGGTTAATGGAATGTAGACGAATTAAGTCGGGTGATGCTGAGGGAATAAGATTAGGAAACGAGACACTTAAAGTAGTAAAGGGGTTTTGCTATTTGGGGAGCAAAATAACTGATGATGGTCGATGCAGAGAGGGTATAAAATGTAGACTGGCAAAGGCAAGGAAAGAGAAATTTGTTAGCATCGAGTATTGATTTAAGTGTCAGAAAATCGTTCCTGAAAGTATTTGTATGGAGTGTAGCCATGTATGGAAGTGAAACATGGACGATAAATAGTTTAGAAAAGAAGAGACTAGAAGCTTTCGGAATGTGGTGCTACAGAAGAAATCTGAAGATTAGATGGGTAGATCACATAACTAATGATGAGGTATTGAATAGAATTGGGGAGAAGAGGAGTTTGTGGCACCACTTGACTAGAAGAAGGGATCTGCTGGTAGGACATGTTCTGAGGCATCAAGGGATCACCAATTTAGTAGTGGAGGGCAGGGGTAGACCAAGAAATTAGTACACTAAGCAGATTCCGAAGGATGTAAGCTGCAGTAAGTACTGGGAGATGAAGAAGCTTGCACAGGATAGAGTAGCATGGAGAGCTGCATCAAACGAGTCTCAGGACTGAAGACCACAACAACAACAACAACAACAACAATATTGACAGATTCAAGAAGGACGTTGAGCTATGCACGAGGTTAGCTTCATTCGGGAAAGAAATAGTCTGTACCACATGTTCGTAGGGAATTTGTATAAGGCACTTTTATATGGTTAAGAGTAACATCATACAACATCCACCCACAGACGGGGATGAGCAATTATGTAATGAAACGATTTAAAGTTTTGGAACGACAATCGCTGATGCCAAACAAGAGGTTTACTACCTAGTTAACATAGGTATGTTTCCTAATTACAGTGTGTGGGGACCTTTACCATGTCCATGCATATTAATGCGGAAATATTTGAAATTGGAATTTGGGCTCGGAAGAAAGGAGGCACAGTCAATCTGTGATTCCTCTGAAACAAGAAATTGTAATGAATGTATGTATAAGAGAATATATAGGGTAAGAAACTCTTAAGTCAAATAAAATCCATCTCTTGAATGAGGTAAGTACTCAGGGGACAAGCTATACAGACCTACCGAGAGAAGATAAGCAGTTTCAAAGAACGAGTGTACACACATTGTACAAGGAAAAACGTCATGGCGTGGCGTAAAACTTGAATACGACATGTGGTACTTGTAATGAACAATGTACGTTTTTCATTGAGTAATTTTTTAGATATGTTTGATTATGAAATGCAGTAAAAGCCTACAATCAATATATATTATAAAAGTAAATGTACAACGGGCGTGACGCTATAATTAATAAACCAGTCCCGGTACGATCAAGGGAGGTATTAGGTGTGGTAGACCTGTATCCCCCATTCTTGAAGAATGTTCCTGTTTTTACCCGAAGGGAATCCGTATGATCATATAAGGGCTATGAAGTTTCGCCCTCTAGAAATTTCTAGAACATTCCATAACATTCGAGAGTATTCGAGAGCATTCCACAACATTCCAGATTGTTTCGGTATGTTCCACAACGATCCGGAATGTTTTGGAATGTTCGGGAATAATCTGAACTATTCTGAAAAATTCCAGAATGTTTGGGAACATCCCGTAGCATCCCAGATCATTGTGGAATATTCCAGAACACTCTAGAATGTTGTTGAATTTTCTGGGTCGTTGGGGACCATTCGAAGCCGTTTTCGTATGTTCCGGAATTCACCTCTGTTGGGGTTACCCATTGGTAGAGGTGTATAAAGCAGGATTCGTCGTGTGTTAGAACGTATATTCCTTACCAGTGATGAAGGGAGGAAGTAACAAAGTAGGGTAGTGAGTAAATAAAAACAAACAGTGAAGTGTGAGTAGTCAAAATATTACAGTGACTGAATATAAATCGAAAATAAAGTGTGGAAAGTGTACTTGGTGAATTTTTAGATAAAAATCTGATTTTATTTATATTTTACACCACGTCCAAACGTAAAAAGAGGAGGAGATCTTTCCAGCTCTGAAGTAAATCAGCGAATTAAAAAAGAACAACCAAAAAACGAAGCAGACGAACAGCGCGAAGCCGGCCGGTGTGGCCGAGCGGTTCTAGGCGCTACAGACTGGAACCGCGCGACCGCTTCGGTCGCAGGTTCGAATCCTGCCTCGGGCATGGATGTGTGTGATGTCCTTAGGTTATTTAGAATTAAGTAGTTCTAAGTTCTAGGGGACTGATGACCTCAGACGTTAAGTCCCACAGTGCTCAGAGCCATTTGAAGCATTTTTGAACAGCGCAAAGCATGTTTAATTTCCCAGCGTACGCGAAAGAGAACCGTGAGAAGCAGAGAAACAGAACAATAATGAATTGGACGAACTGATGGATCAAGAATTCTGACACAATTTTACAATAAAAGACTGCGAATTCAAGCCAGCCACTAAAATATCACCGAATGAGAAGCGCGGACGAGGATAAGTAAACAGTACAACTTAACAAAAAAAAAAAAAAAGTTCCGCTGCGACCCGACGAATTAATGTAACAAACACAAACAGGTCGTCATCGGAAAATTGGATAACATCTACCAATCTTGTAAAGGTAAAAAAATTCAGCAGAGGAACACCAGAATCTTGTTGCATGAACGGAAAAATTCCATTACCCCCACAAGAAGCACTTCCGCAGGAATTGTTAAAAGACCAGCGAAACTCAAGGATCGGAACACTTTCTTCAAAATATCAGAGCGCAGTGCCTGCCTATTCTTTCGGTGTCACTTCCATCAGCATTAACCGAGATGAAATCGACTTCGTTTTTTCCATCCAAAGCCAAATCTATCACAACATGGGATCATTAATACCACTACGCTACGAAGACCATAAATATCTGTAAGTATATTTCATCGGGAATGGAGAAACAGAAATGTATCAGTGATGCACAAATATCAGTTGATTGTGCTGAGAAGCAGTCCGACATGTGCAGTGAATCTTATCTGAATACAATCAACTGATTCACATATTGAAAACAGCACTGGACCGAATGATTTCTGATGACTATGAAGTTATAATTCGAGCCGACAAAATACCACATAGAGAACACGACGGTCGTTTTAATGCATCTCAAGTAGATGAAGTGACCATCGTAATAGTGGACAATGAAAACACAAGCTCGACATAACTAAAGAATGAAGAAGGGAAAGAGACACACCGTTCATACAATGCCCTCCAACATCAAATAACGTTTCTGCTCGGGTAGCACGGATATTATTCTAATGTGAAACAAATCCAACCTGAAACAGTTGTAGGAACAAACAAACAAAAAAATGACTTCCAAGAGGTTCTATGCTTACCGCTTAATGACCAGAGACAATGAAACATAAATGACATTCTCAACACTTGCCGTTTATACCAATAATTCCTGATGTATATGTATACAAAAATAGAAGCTACAAATGGTTCAAATGGCTCTAAGCACTATGGGACTTAACATCTGAGGTCATCAGTCCCCTAGACTTCGAACTACTTAAACGTAACTAACCTAAGGACATCACACACATCGATGGCCAAGCAGGATTCGAACCTGTGACCGTAGCAGCAGCGCGGTTCCGGATTGAAGCGCCTAGAACCGCTCGGCCAACTGCGGCCGGCCAAAAATAGATGCGGAACGGATACTTTACATAAGGCTGAATCACAAGAAACTATGCTCGGAAGAATACATCCACCTTCGTGACGCAACCATATATGACGGAAACATTGGCGGCATTGTAGCAATGGAAATCTTACCCTCGTCATAGATTGGGAGTGCGAGACACATGCACGAATACGCTCAAGATTCGATGACCTACATAAGAAAATATGGACGACCTGACCTCTTCACAACATTCACATGCAACTCGTTAGGCCAGAAATCAAAGAAAACTAGTATACAGACATGCCCGCCTGGTTAGCCATGCAATCTAACTGCTTTCCGGGCGGGAAGGCGTGCCGGCCCCTGGCACGAATCCGACCGCGTACACCATAACTAATCTACCACGCAAACATTGTGGCTACACTCGTCTGGTGTGAAACGTATCCGTGGGGTAGGGAGGGGGGGAGGGGGGGGGGCTGGGAGAGACGATAGTGAGTGTTCCATTGGGGGCCAAACCTCACAGTAACCGTGGGTTCGGTGTGATGCGGTGGTGGGATGAATGGACTGCTGTTGCCTGTTGTGGGGTTGTGTACCACTATGGGCTACGGCGATGCACCCACACGACATTACAGAAAAAAAAATACCCAAAACGATACTGGGAAGACGCACAAGCAGAAGTTGATGGCTATCCCAAATACAGAAGACGATCACCCAAAAATATGAATAAGAGGCAGTGACCAACTGGGAGTGTATAATCAATGTGTAGTAATATATAACATAGTTGTTGTTGTTGTTGTGGTCTTCAGTCCTGAGACTGGTTTGATGCAGCTCTCCATGCTACCCTATCCTGTGCAAGCTTCTTCATCTTCCAGTACTTACTGCAACCCACATCCTTCTGAATCTGCTTAGTGTATTCATCTCTTGGTCTCCCTCTACGATATTTACCCTCCACGCTGCACTCCAATGCTGAATTTGTGATCCCCTGATGCCACAGAACGTGTCCTACTAACCGGTCCCTTCGTTCTGTCAAGTTGTGCCACATACTTCTCCCCAATTCTATTCAATACTTCATCATTAGTTATGTGATGTACCCATCTAATCTTCAGCATTCTTCTGTAGCACCACATTTCGAAAGATTCTATTCTCTTCTTGCCTAAACTATTTATCGTTCATGTTTCACTTCCATACACTCCATACAAATACTTTCAGAAACGACTTCCTGACACTTAAATCGATACTCGATGTTAATAAATTTCTCTTTCTCAGAAACGCTTTACTTGCCATTGCCAGTCTACATTTTATATCTTCTTTACTTCGACCATCATCAGTCATTTTGCTCCCCAAATAGCAAAACTCCTTTATTACTTTAAGTGTCTCATTTCCTAATCTAATTCCCTCAGCATCACCCGACATAATTTGAACACATTCCATTATCCTCGTTTTGCTTTTGTTGATGTCCATCTTATATCCTCCTTTCAAGACACTGTCCATTCCGTTCAACTGCTCTTCCAGGTCCTTTGTTGTCTCTGATAGAATTACAATGTCATCGGCGAACCTCAAAGTTTTTATTTCTTCTCCATGGATTTTAATACCTACTCAGAATTTTTCTTTTGTTTCCTTTACTGCTTGCTCAATATACAGATTGAATAACAGCGGGGAGAGGCTACAACCCTGTCTCACTCCCTTCCCAACCTCTGCTTCCCTTTCATGCCCCTCGACTCTTATAACTGCCATCTGGTTTCTGTACAAATTGTAAATAGCCTTTCGCTCCCTGTATTTTACCCCTGACACCTTTAGAATTTGAAAGAGAGTATTACAGTCAACATTGTCAAAGGCTTTCTCTAAGTCTACAAATGCTAGAAACGTAGGTTTGCCTTTCCTTAATCTTTCTTCTAAGATAAGTCGTAAGGTCAGAATTGGCTCACGTGTTGCAACATTTCTACGGAATCCACCTGATCTTCCCCGAGATCGGCTTCTACCAGTTTTTCCATGCGTCTGTAAAGAATTCGCGTTAGTATTTGCAGCTGCGACTTATTAAACTGATAGTTCGGTAATTTTCACATTTGTCAACACCTGCTTTCTTTGGGATTGGAATTATTATATT
The DNA here is from genome assembly GCF_023897955.1 of Schistocerca gregaria. Lineage (NCBI taxonomy): Eukaryota > Metazoa > Arthropoda > Insecta > Orthoptera > Acrididae > Schistocerca > Schistocerca gregaria. The sequence goes on along the minus strand of NC_064920.1, from coordinate 1,157,652,426 downwards.
CTTCTTGAAGTCTGAGGGTATTTCACCTGTCTCGTACATCTTGCTCACCAGATGGTAGCGTTTTGTCAGGACTGGCTCTCCCAAGGCCGTCAGTAGTTCTAATGGAATGTTGTCTACTCCTGGGGCCTTGTTTCGATTCAGATCTTTCTGTGCTCTGTCAAACTCTTCACGCAGTATCATATCTCCCATTCCATCTTCATCTACATCCTCTTCCATTTCCATAATATTGTCATCAAGTATATCTGTTATACATTGAACTAAACCAGAAAAATATGTCAACGACGAAAACTAGGAATGCCAGTAGATCATCCAGGAATCATAAAAACTTGCGCATGAGGCCGAGTTCACAAAATGTGCCAAGTATGCATAAACTTAGAATTCTCCAGTTCAGTGAAATGCATTAAATATGTCTCTATGTGAACAAACGTATTGACATGGCGGTATTTCGATTAGGCAAAGACAGTGAACAACGAAACAGAAACGCAGAGATCTTTTGTACCAAATTGGTTGGTACACCAACAGTAACGAAGCAGGGTGGCGGTTGTTTGGTTTCCCGGCACACGAACGCGAACCAACTGGGCAATATGTAGTACTACATTCTGAGGCTTGACAGTGGGTTTACTTCGCAAAAGACACCACCAGATAATTGCAAGCGAACCACCTCGGAAGACAACATTAGCAGCATTTTACCAACAGTGCCAAACGGATCCATTCGGAGAAACATTACTGTATGTCGACGTCCCTATCTCTTATACATTGAGCTAAACAAGAAAAATATGTCAACGACGAAAACTAGGAATGCCAGTAGATCATCCAGGAATCATAAAAACTTGCGCACTATGCTGAGTACAAATCGTACACCCGAACAACGTCGAATGTTTCCATCTCGGGATGTTGCTACGTTAAGTGGTTTCATACACCTCAAGACTGTTGACGTTTATCCATCCCTGACGTACAGAGAAACATGCCAATTCTTAGGACTACTGGAAAACGATAACCACTTGGAATCTACCCTACAAGGTGCCTCACTCACAACCTCAGCTCAACAAATGAGAGACTTAGTCACCATAATTCTAACATGTAATCAATCAAATCCAAAGCAGGTATGTAACTGCTGTCTGAAGAGTATATATGTTTATGTTAGCCGGGAACCTAGAAACGACGGAGAGGCTCCGTCTCCGCCGCAGCCGCAGTGGCCGACAGCCCCACGACGACTACCGCAGTCCACTTCACCCCTGCGCCACCCCACACCGAAACCAGGGCTACTGTGCGGCTCGGTCCCCAGTAAACACCCCTCCCCCCCCCCCCCTTTCAAGGGAACGTCTCACACCAGCCCAGTGTAACCCCTATGTTTTTGTGCTAATGGCGTTGTACGCGTACGTGGAGAACTTGTTTGCTCAGCAATCGCCGACATAGTGTAGCTGAGGCGGAATAAGGGGAACAAGCCCGCATTCGCCGAGGCAGACGGAAAATCTCCTTAAAAACCATCCACTGGTTCACTGCACCCCGACACAAGTCCGCCAGCGGATTCGTGCCGGGGACCAGGCGCTCCTTCCTACTCTGGAAAAGTGTATTAACTTCTCCCTAGCGTGTATGCAGCCACACTTATGAAAGGAGGAAGAGCTGCCATTTCCGCCAAACTCGTACCGCTCAATACAGCCGAAGAACAATTCCCAGCTTGCAAAATCTCAAGAGCCTCTGGACGGGGTGAAGTGAGTTAAAATTATCTTCTGTGACGAATGCCCAACGGCAAATAAAAAAAAAATCATTCAGAGCCATGGACAGAACATTAAAAGACTCGTGAGAATACTTTGAAGTGATGGGAGGAGCTAAATTCATATCCTAAGGAGATTTTCGGCAAATACTTCCAGTTATCACCAGCAGCAGCAGACGAGATCACTCCATGCTCAAAAACCGTCCCAAGAGACACACAAAACACGGAATCTAACGAAAAATATGAGAGCTGAACTATCGAAAGACGAAACACCAACAGATTTTTCTCAACTTTTAGAAACAGTAAAGGCACATATCATACTGACAACTGGCTTCATTCTGTTACATAAGACACTGCTGGAAACGAACAAATCGACCAAATTTATTCGAATCTGAAAGGGTAATTTTGGCAACTGAAAATAATTTTATGGACTATATCAACTTGAATATTCATATGAAAATTTCAGGTAAACAGAGAAAATACAAATGGACCGACACGATGGTAAACGTTTAAGGAAGTGTGAACTTCCCTAGAGCATTTCCAAACTTTTTGCAAGTACCAGGAATCCCATTACACTGCCTTCGACTTAAAATTGGATCTCCGATTATACTCCTCGTAAATCTCAACACGCCAAAACCGTCTTCATGAAAGAAGGATTAACGTCAAACAGCTATCGAACAACATCACAGAAACCGAACTTACGACCGGAACGTACAAAGGACACACACTATTTATCCCCAGAATACCACTGATCTCTACTGAACCACCATTCCAATTTCAAAGACAAGCAATTTCCAATCAAAGTAGCCTACCGATCTGCAATTATCAAAGGGCATGGACAAACTTTAAACAATGCGGCATCAACCGCAAACACTCCTGCTTCTCTCACGGTCAACTTTACATATCTTGCCCTCGAGTAGGAAATTCGAAAAATTTTTACACATATACCCTGGATAACAAAATGAAAAATGTTGTTTACAAACAGGTACTGTAAATATTGAGAATATGTTTCCAATACAGATTTTTTCCTCTTATGCTTTAACTAGTATTGTACATAGTATATGTTTTAAATAATTTTTTTACCTATTATACTTTAAAGTTTATCCTATTATTCCAACTACTACACAATCTCATATCAGCTGTATGAGCGAAGAAGGGCACTCCAGCTAGTCAGATGCATAAATAAAATGCATGTTGAGTAAACAGAATAGATAAGCATGAATAGGTAATCACGACATTATTTTTAGCTTGGGTGTGGTGATATGTAGGGCAACAATGCGTTTTCTTCATATACCCTGGCCCGCTATTAATATTGGTGCCAGCTTAAGATGATCGTGGCAGCTAATACACGTTATGTAGTGTAGAAACAAAGGAGCAGGTACTGTGCACCCCGGTCTGTCTTTGTACAGAAGACATTCAAGCGGCAACAACGAGAGCAGCGGCGATTCGCCAGGGGATGAGCGCCACTCATTTGCAGCACAAGGATACGGATGTGTTTTGGCACCCGAGTTGGCGGTGTCGTGGACGGCTTGAAGTAAGAGGGACACCGACAGTGTCAACGGGGACCCGAAACAGTTGAATCACTTTTTGATGTATGAAGACAGAACTTTAACGTACGCCCTGAGGATCACACAAATAATATTGTGATGAAGGTTCGGAATATTTCGAGTTGTAATTAAGGAGATCTGTCGTTGTGTGAGAGAGACAGAATATAAAATACTGGGTAGTCCATTCCATTCAACTACTCTTCCAAGCCCTTTGCTGACAGACTTATAATGTCCTCGGTGAACCTCAAAGTTTTTATTTCTTCTCCATGGATTTTGATGCCTACTCCGATTTTTTCTTTTGTTTCCTTTAATGCTTGCTCAATATACATATTGAATAACAACATAACAATAGTAATAGCACAAGAAGCCATGACGAAAACCCTATTCATTAACAAGTTTTCGTGACATATAATACATCCAACACAAACACTAATTCTAACAGAGGGGACTTAACTAATGCTAGTAAGGGTACAGTTCAAAATAACTATCCAATTGTAATAATGGAAAACGCAGTCATTGTGGACCACGAGCCAATATCTTGGGTGTAACTGATCAGTACTCGGCCCATACACAAGTACATTTGTTTGCTTGTAATCACATAACACCGACGAGAGTGTTATGAATTAAAGAGACACAACGCTGGTGCAATACTCTGCAATATTGTAGAATATTACACATGTTATGTGCGTTTCATTTATAGTGCAAAACATTTTCTCAACGAGAGAGTTGTAGCGAAAAGAAGATAAGGAAATACAGTAAATTACATTGAAGCCTACAGTGAGTGGAGAAATAAGATACAGAAAAGTAGAAATTTATATCGACTCAGCTAGCGACATTGGCCTGATCTCAGAAGAATTAGTGACTGCTTATGAAAAGATGGAATTGTTTCTAGTTTACCACAGGTGTATGCACAGAAGGAGTTACTGGTATTAGAGGTAAATTAAAGAGGAAAACAGAACAACTATAAAAGTAGGAATATTCTGTTGTTTAGAGGCGTTTCTTGTAATGGCTAATATAATTATGCAAATACTATTAGTTGTAACCTAGTAACTTATGTAAATGGTGATTTAGGGATTTTGTACGTCATCCGTAAAACATTCGTAAAGTGTAAATTAGATAATTATAGTAATGCAGTACCTTTAAAACTAGTCCGCCAGTAAGCGACGAAAACCAGTTATTACCAATAAACAAACTGCCTTTAATTAGTTGCATAGACGGAACACACCGACACGAACTATAGCAACTATAGAAAGACGTAAAACAGAAAAAAAGTGACGACTAATTATTAATTGAGGTATGTTTAGTGGCTAGTGCCGAAACATTACACGAAGGTAGTACAAAAGCTTTATATCAACTGTCTCGTGGTAATACACACCAAAAAAGCATATGAATCTGGGCTGTTGATAGATATACAGTAGAAATATTTACAGCGGATTCTATGTACTCATGAAGGAGTTACTTCGATTAAACCAGGCGTTGTAGGTGACTGCATATGTAGATTTAATATCAAAAGCAAAGAACCATTTTTTTTTAATCTTACTAATACCAATAGGACTGGAAGCAGGGGTATAAGAATAAATCAACAATATGATAGACAAATAAGTAACACAACTTAGTTGAAGTGTTTGTAATAACCAATTACTATTGGTTAAGAAAGCTAAAGGCGAAGATCTACTCGTGTTGGACAAACGAAATTTAACACACACAGAAACACAAGGTGATAGACCTATAAGTATCGATGAGATACTGGCAAAGTTCGAACAAGGAAAATACTTTATTTCGATGGATTTGAAGATTAAATGAAGATTCTAAGCTGTATACAGCAGTTTTAGATTAGATATTTCCGTTTCAGTATTTATTAGAGCACTTGATCAAGCTCTGGAAGGAGAACTCTTACAAGAACTTTTAAATTATGTACACCATATTTTATTAGTATCCGACACTTTGGACGATCTTTTTGCTTTATTACTTAAGGCGTTACAAAAACTCCATGAAAAAGGAATAGCTGTTAAATTGGCAAAGTCACATTTTCGTCGACAAGAATTAAGGTTTCTAGGACACCTAGTGGGAGTAAATGGTCTAGGGGTAGCGTCTTTGATTCATAATTAAAACGTCTTCGGTCCCGGGTTCGATCCACGCCACTGCCTAAATTATGATAAATAATCAGCATTGTCGGCCGAAGACTTCCGGCATAAGAAGTCAGCCTCATTCTGCCAACGGCCTTTTCAAAGAGGGCGGAGGAGCGGATAGAGGTTCAGGGCACTCTCTTGTCCTAGGGGGTGGGAAATTGCCCCTAAAGGCGGAAGAATCAGCAATGATCAAAGACATGAGGATGCAGAAGGCAATGGAAACCACTGCATTAAACACACGTAACGTGTATCCACAGGACAAGTGGCCTGTAGTTGAAGAAGTGTCATGATTATCTCTCCATTGGCAAAAGATTCCGGAATAGTCCCCCATTCGGATCTCCGGGACGGGACTGCCAAGGGGGAGGTTACCATGAGAAAAAGATTGTCAGAAGCTTGAATGTGGTAGGGAAGCTAGAAAATTTGAAAAGGGAAATGCAAAGGCTCAATCTGGATATAGTAGGGGTCAGTGAAGTAAACTGGAAGGAAGACAAGGATATCTGGTCAGATGAGAATCGGGTAATATCAACAGCAGCAGAAGATGGTATAATAGGTGTAGGATTCGTTATGAATAGGAAGGTGGGGCAGAGGGTGTGTTACTGTGAACAGTTCAGTGACCGGGTTGTTCTAATCAGAATCGACAGCAGACCAACACCGACAACGACAGTTCAGGTATACATGCCGACGTCGCAAGCGGAAGATGAACAGATAGAGAAAGTGTATGAGGATATTGAAAGGGTAATGCAGTATGTAAAGGGGGACGAAAATCTAATAGTCATGGGTGACTGGAATGGAGTTGTAGGGGAAGGAGTAGAAGAAAACGTTACAGGAGAATATGGGCTTGGGACAGGGAATGAAAGAGGAGAAAGACTAATTGAGTTCTGTAACAAATTTCAGCTAGTAATAGCGAATACCCTGTTCAAGAATCACAAGAGGAGGAGGTATACTTGGAAAAGGCCGGGAGATACGGGAAGATTTCAATTAGTTTACTTCATGGTCAGACAGAGATTCCGAAGTCAGATACTGGATTGTAAGGCGTACGCAGGGGCAGATATAGACTCAGATCACAATATAGTAGTGATGAAGAGTAGGCTGAAGTACAAGACATTAGTCAGGAAGAATCAATATGCAAAGAAGTGGGTTACGGAAGTTCCAAGGAATGACGGAATACGTTTGAAGTTGTCTAACGCTATAGATACAGCAATAAGGAATAGCGCAGTAGGCAGCACAGTTGAAGAGGAATGGACATCTCTAAAAAGGGCCATCACAGAAGTTGGGAAGGAAAACATAGGTACAAAGAAGGTAGCTGCGAAGAAACCATGGGTAACAGAAGAAATACTTCAGTACATTGATGAAAGGAGGATGTACAAACATGTTCCGGGAATATCAGGAATACGGAAATACAAGTCGCTGAGGAATGAAATAAATAGGAAGTGCAGGGAAGCTAAGACGCAATGGCTGCAGGAAAAATGTGAAGACATTGAAAAAGATATGATTGTCGGAAGGACAGACTCAGCATACAGGAAAGTCAGAACAACGGTGTTCACATTAATAGTGCAACGGGAATTCCACTGTTAAATGCAGAGGAAAGAGCAGATGGGTGGAAAGAATACATTGAAAGCCTCTACGAGGGTGATGATTTGTCTGATGTGATAGAAGAAGAAACAGGAGTCGATTTATAAGAGATTGGGGATCCAGTATTAGAATCGGAATTTAAAAGAGCTTTGGAGGACTTACGGTCAAATAAGGCAGAAGGGATAGATAACATTCCACCAGAATTTCTAAAATCATTAGGGGAAGTGGCAACAAAACGACTATTCACGTTGGTGTGTAGAATATATGAGTCTGGCGACATACCATCTGACTTTCGGAAAAGCATCATCCACACAATTCCGAAGATGGCAACCGCTGACAAGTGTGAGAATTATCGCACAATCAGCTTAACAGCTCATGCATCGAAGCTGCTTACAAGAATAATATACTGAAGAATGGAAAAGAAAATTGATAATGCGCTATGTGACGATCAGTTTGGCTTAAGGAAAAATAAAGGCACGAGAGAGGCAATTCTGACGTTACGGCTAATAATGGAAGCAAGGCTAAAGAAAAATCATGACACGTTCATAGGATTTGTCGACCTGGAAAAAGCGTTCGACAATATAAAATGGTGCAAGCTGTTCGAGATTCTGTAAAAAGTAAGGGTAAGATATAGGGAGAGACGGGTCATATACAATATGTACAACAACCAAGAGGGTATAACAAGAGTGGACGATCAAGAACGAAGTGCCCGTATTAAGAAGGGTGTAAGACAAGGATGTAGCCTTTCGCCCCTACTCTTCAGTCTGTACATCGAGGAAGCAATGATGGAAATAAAAGAAAGGTTCAGGAGTGGAATTAAAATACAAGGTGAAAGGATATCAATGATACGATTCGCTGATGACATTGCTATCCAGAGTGAAAGTGAAGAAGAATTAATTGATCTGCTGAACGGAATGAACAGTCTAATGAGTATACAGTATGGTTTGAGAGTAAATCGGAGAAAGACGAAGGTAATGAGAAGTAATAGAAATGAGAACAGCGAGAAACTTAACATCAGGATTGATGGTCACGAAGTCAATGAAGTTAAGGAATTCTGCAATCCTAGGCAGTAAAATAACCAATGACGGAAGGAGCAAGGAGGACATCAAAAGCAGACTCGCTATGGCAAAAAAGGCATTTCTGGCCAAGAGAAGTCTACTAATATCCTTAATTTGAGGAAGAAATTTCTGAGGATGTACGTCTGGAGTACAGCATTGTATGGTAGTGAAACATGGGCTGTGGGAAAACCGGAACAGAAGAGAATCGAAGCATTTGAGATGTGCTGCTATAGACAAATGTTGAAAATTAGGTGGACTGATAAGGCAAGGAATGAGGAGGTTCTACGCAGAATCGGAGAGGAAACGAATATGTGGAAAACACTGATAAGGAGAAGGGACAGGGTGATAGGACATCTGCTAAGACATGAGGGAATGACTTCCATGGTACTGGAGGGAGCTGTAGAGGGCAAAAACTGTAGAGGAAGACAGAGATTGGAGTACGTCAAGCAAATAATTGAGGACGTATGTTGCAAGTGCTACTCTGAGATGAAGAGGTTAGCACAGGAAAGGAACTCGAGGCGGGCAGCATCAAACCAGTCAAAAAAGATGAGGATGGAACGATGACTACTTTAAAAGTGAATTATTACCGTCATTAACACAATGTCTATAACACTTGTGGTAAAAACATTATTTTGGAGAGAAAATGCAAACACACAATATTGGAAGCTATGTATTCCGCATTGTGCGGAGACCAAGTTGGAATGATTCGTACACAAAAGCTATGGTCACTTTGGTATTCGCAAGTGTATAAAATATATAAAAACGTTTTACTGTTTTATGGGGTTTTGTCAAGTCAAATTTGTCAAGAAGCTTAGGAGGGTCACAGTGGCATTAATTATGCAATGCATCGTATTTTGTCGAAGGGTTTACATGACTTAAACGCATCAGAGTTTCACAGCCCTTTACCAATGGGTAGGGGAGGCGTAACATCTATTTAGTTACTTATAGAACGTTATCAAAATACGTCACACTGTACCTCATTAAGCATACAAACACGGATGCGGTGATTAATTATATGCGCAGTTCCTTCGCAGACGTTGGGAAATCGAAAGGGCTCTTAACTGACGACGGTCACGCTTTACAAGTCGTAATTTTAAGGACATGATAACTTTGGAAGGCGTACGTCAAATAACTACATGGAAGTATAGCTTGAAATAGAATCCATGTGAACGTATTATGAAGGAAATTGGAAGATTGAATAGAAGGTATTGCTCCACCAAACATATCACTTGGGCACAAATGATATAGGAATGTAAGGTAATATTAAATTTGTCAGATCTGTCTACAGGTTTATCCCCAGCAGAAGTAAGGAAGTGTAAATTTAGTGGTGAAACGTAGCTTAAATTATTTAAATGGCAAAACAACAGTACGGTGGTGGGAGAAAATTTAAAGGACGTAGTAAGGAATCATTTACAGCAAACAGTTGAAGGACTGCATAACAAATTTAATGAGAATGCAAAATCACCAACATTTAATAACAATGACTTAGTATTAGTGTTAGATACACACGACAGTTCTAACTTAAAATTTTTTCCTCATTACAGTGGACCATACAAAATCTAAGCATACCACATCCAAAAGCTGTTTTCTTGGTGGATCCCAAAAGTTGTCAAGAAAAAGATATATACAACGTAGATAAGAAAAATATTTATAAACCACCGCTATTTTAAAAGTGGAGACAGTAAAGAGAACACAATCCGAAGTTATTTCTATTATGCAATATAATTAACACACTATGAGATACTATTATCAGCTGCTGTTAAATCCACGTCAAGTATAATATGGCTGATGTTGGGCTACGTCATCTTTAACAAATCATAGGGGTACACTTAATCTAAAGATTAGTTTCCATACTAATAAATAATATTTATTACATGCATCAAATACATTGCAAACAAATTACGAGACAGAGGTTATTTTGGAAGTAAATGTACGCATATGGTGGAAGAAAGAGGATGGTAGACGAGACTTGAGACAAGAAGTTGAGAACTGCGGTTTAGGAAGCGTTTTTGGTTTCTCTTTTAACACATTGTGTCAGATCATCCTTTTCTGGTATACAAAAGGCATTTATCGAAGTCAGTTTTCGGAGTCTGTGAGGTGAAGCCGAAACAAGCCTTTCTATCAGGAATGTTATCACTCTATGCGGAGTCCTTTTTTGAAATGAGGGGTGGAATAGGAATGTGTCTTTGGAGTCCGTCTTCTAATCTTCTTATATTTCAACAAATCCACACCTTGTTTTCCTTTCTTCTTCTTTAAAGGTCCACTTTGCTTTGCCTCTTCTAATAAGCAATACCATTATGGAACCCTTCAACCTGTTTTCAAAGGATTGGTGGGATAACTCAGCTCGCGTGTGACATAACAAGTTGACAGCTACGACAAGTAATTTAAGTGTCAAGAGGTTTAGCCGCTTAAAAAATTTTCGGAGTAGTAGGCAGGTGTGAAGCGGAATATGCAACGAAGATGACGCGCTAAACACATGGTGACTGAAGCGTCCTTTGTTTGAATAGCAGATGCGCGGACCCAAGAACATACATTAGTTACGAAAACAAAGTAACCTTGTCTGACATGTAGAAAAGAATGATTTCGTTAATGAAGATAAAAAATGAGAGATGTGAACCATGGTAGGTAATACGAAGGTAGGTTTAAGGCTTCTACTGATAATGAAATAGGTAGGACGTTGCACCGTTGTATAAAATGTTATAAGTATGTGGATTTGTTCTGAATCAAATGAGTTACTTAGAGCATAAGGAAGTGTAAGGTATTTAATGAGGAACAGTATTAGTTGACATTGGACAAATAGGGGGGAAAAACTGTGGAGGCGTTATGCAATTGGTTTAAAATAAAATGGGAAGTGTACTCCCGTTAGTACAAACAACAAATAAAAGGTCGGATAGACAGGTCCATCAAAAAATAAATAAATAAATAAATAAATAAACTACGCCGTTTATCAGGTACATTTGGCTAAAAATGGTCTGTACAATAGATTGGTAGGGATTTTGTATGAGACACTTTGATATCATTAATAGTAAGGTTGTATATTATGCACCTACGGAAAGCGATCAGTAGTTCCGCGATGAAATGATTTGGAATGACAACTGATGATGCCAAAGAAGAGGTTTTCTAGCCAGTTAAGATACAGTTTATGGAAACCATCTACATCTCCACGCATATTAACGTAGAAATATTTGAAATTTGAATGTGTACTCGTGACAAATAAGGTCCAGTCAATCTATGATATCTCTGAAACAGGAAATTGTAATGAAAGAATGTACGAGAGTATATACAAAGTAAGAATCACATAACTTAAAGCAAATCGGTAAAGTATTACGAGAACAAATTGTACCCAATTACCGAGAGAAGTTAAGTAACTTTTATACTCAGTGTACAAGAGAAACTGATCATGATACGGTGTAAGACTCATATATGACGTCTGATACTTATAATGAAGAATGTATGTTTCTTTCGAATTTGTTTTTGGATAAAGTTTATTATGCGATAAAGTAAGTCAATACTGAGACGTGTAAATAAAACACACGTTGAGTAAACAAAATAGTAAATTTTTAACTAGCTAGGAAACCCCTTTTTAGCACCCTCAGTTGTCACTCAAAACTTTAAATCGCATCATTGCTTACCTGCTGATCCCTTTCTGTGGGTACAATAGTCAATTTGGGACGACTTCTTTATTCTGAGTGCGGATATAGGTAGTGTATCAAGGCGTTTTATAAAATACGCTTCTACCCTATTAATATTAGTACCAGCTAAAGATGATCGTTGTAGTTGATATATGAAAAGCAGTGTCGAACAAAAGAAGCAGATACCCTGCGCTCCAGTCTGTGTTTGTACAGACGGTACGTGAACAGTTCGAGCGAAAGTAGCGGAGAGCGTCATGGGATGAGTGTCACTCATTTGCTGCACGAGGATATGCTTTGATACTCCGAGTTCATAGTGTCAAGGAAGTCTTGGAGTAAAAGGGCCCCCGACAGTGTCAACGTGTACGCAAAACAAATGAATCATTTTCTGATGTAAAAAGATGGAACTTTAATATATACCTGCGGATCACACGTGTGATATTTTGTTGAAGTTTTAGTCTATTGCCGGCCGCGGTGGCTGTGCAGTTCTAGGCGCTTCAGTCCGGAACCGCGTGACTGCTATGGTCGCAGGTTTGAATCCTGCCTCGGGCATGGTTGTGTGTGGTATACTTAGGATAGTTAGGTTTAAGTAGTTCTAAGTTCTAGAGGACTGATGACCTCAGATGTTGAGTCCCATAGTGCTCATAGCCAGTTGAACCATATTTTTAATCTATTGCGAGTTGAAATTAAGGGATTCTGTCATTATAAGAGAGAAATAAGAGAGAAATAAGAGAGAAATATCTCACGAAATAAGCTTCAAACGAAAAAACTACAAGAACGGAACTTGTCTAGCTTGAAAGGGGAAACCAGATGGCGCTATGGTTGGTCCGCTAGATGGCGCTGCCATAGGTCAAACGGATATTAACTTCGTTTTTTTTTTTTAATAGGAACCCTCATTTTTAGTATATGTTCGTTTAGTACCAAAAGAAATGTGAGGTTGGGGGAGATCTATTTGAGTATTTATTGCATTAACGTGGTATTTACAGGTAATGACGCTGTAACAGAATGCGTTCTCAGATATAAAAAGGTCTCAAAGGTATATGTATCACATTGGAACAACCGTAATAAAATGTTCAAACGTACCTACGTTCTGTATTTTAATTAAAAACAACCTACTTCTTACCAGCTGTTCGTCTAAAATTGAGAGCCATGTGTTTGTGACTATTACAGCGCCATCTATCACAAAGCGAAAAGGTGGTCCAATCAAAACATTCGTATTTCTTTACGTACTACAAGAGTATTTAATAAAAACTGGGGGTTCCTATTAAAAAAAAAGTTGATATCCGTTTGACCTTTGGCAACGCCATCTAGCAAGCCAACCATAGCGCCATCTGGTTTCCCTCTTCAAGCTAGACGACTTTCGTCCATTGTAGTTTTTTCGTTTGTGCTTATTTCTTGAAATATTTGGCCTCGTCACTATCAATGGACCACCCTCTATATGTTTTCGAAAACAAAATTTTCCCCTGTGTTCTAATTCCTTTTGTTATATACATCGAAAATGGTTCAAATGGCTCTGAGCACTACGGGACTTAACATGTATGGTCATCAGTCCCCTAGAACTACTTAAACCTAACTAACCTAAGGACAACACACAACACCCAGCCATCACTAGGCAGAGAAAATCCCTGACCCCGCCGGGAATCGAACCCGGGAACCCGTGCGCGGGAACGGAGAACGCTATCGCACTACCACGAGATGCGGGCATATACATCGACTTTCGCGGAATGTGTAATCAGTGTTTCCGACCGTTACTAGGACAATCAAAGATAAGTGTAGCCTGGGAACGCTTTGGAACCAATAATGTCACTTATTGCGTCACTGCTCAAACCCACTGGTTCGATGAGAACGCTGAGGTTGACCTGCTAATTCAGTATACAACCCTGAAGCAGTGGGTCAGAGGGTGATTGATGGCATAGTTATACAACGAAACTAACTATAGATCATACTTACAGCGATAGTCTTCGTCAGCAAGCTACTTTGACACCGAAAACGATCCGTAAGCGTTCACGAGCTGTCTCAGACTGTTGCTACACAACGATTATGAGTGCGACCAGCCACTGCTTATTGTTGAGAGCATCACTCATCATCGCTTGTTAACAGTGAAGGCGGTACTTCTCCATCGCATGACATGAACTTTTTAATCCAGAAATTATCGTCTGTGATTAAGCATCGCCGGAAGTGGTTGTGGTGTAGATAAAACAGGAATACATATCAAGCATTTCCCTCAACCTTTATATTTTTAATCTGGCATTGTAACTACTTGCGGTAAGTGAGATGAATATCATGTATGCGATCATACTGCTAATGGTGTTAGGGTTGAGAGCACTATCTTTCGATACCAAAGGCGTTATTTCGACATTCATGAAGGATAATATAATAAAGTATTGCCGAAAACTAGTTTACCATTATTAGACAATTTGAAGAAGTGACTGATACCGAAAAATATGCGTAGTATAGGGAAACAGACTTAAGGTATCTACGTGTTTGACACTTTCGTCGAACTTCAGCTTAAGCACATGCGCCCCCCCTCTCCCCACCCCCCTACACAAACACATACAAAATCACTTTTTTTGCACATGACTCACATTCTGGAGGACGAAAGTTAAAAACCGCATCCGCGCAAGCAAATTTAGGGTTTCCGTGATTTCCCTAAATCACTCCTGCAAATGCAAGGATGGCTCCTGTGAAAGGCCGTGGCCGTTTTCCTTGTCCCATCCACGACACAATCCGAGCTTGTGCTCAATTTCTAACGACCTAGATGACGGCGATTCGTTATATCTAATCTCCCGTCTGATTCACGCTTTCTGTAGTTAGTAAATTAAGTATCAATTGTAGACAGACATTTTATAGTGTAATATACTGTACTGCCGGACCGAGCTAGTTAATCTCTAGATAGAAGTTAGAAAAATAGATATATAAGGGAATGAAATAAATGAAGGAATATCAGAAAATCATTACCATGTTCACAGGAAAGCCGACTGAACGGAGAAATGGTGATTTTAAAAATTAAACGGGGGGCTACATCATAGTGTTGCACTTTCTGCATCCTACATGTATCCTTCAGTCATCCATGTGTGTCATACGTGATTTTGAGACGTAACTTCTACTCATGAGTGAGAAATCAGGTACGTATAAAGCGGACAGGAATCCGTGACCAACGTCAATTGTGGAAGACCTTCCATCCGACATATTGAAATACTCCTCCGCCTTCAGCGTTCAGCATTTGACGCACGGACTGATCGGCATAGTGGACAATCTCTTTGCCTGCAGCAATGCGGATTAATGTACAGACGAGAGCCTTAACAAAGAATGTCTTGATACCAGCTGGTTTATTCCACGAAGATGGTGATTTAAAAAGTAAATGGGGTACTACATCTAACTGTTGGCGTACGATGGCCGCTTATTGGAGCTGAAGTAAGCAACCAAGATTTCCAGGATGAGAAGTCACCCTCGTTATGCCAACGGACTTCTCAAAAAGAGAGAAGAACGGACAGTTGTCCAGGGCAGTAGGAATGAGAGAGTAAAGAGACCAATTGAGATCAGGAATAAACATCAGCTAGTAATAGCGAATATTCTAGTCAGGCAGAGATTCCGAAATAAGGTACTGGCTTGTAAGGCGTATCCGGGGACAAATATAGATTCGAATCATAATTTAGCAGTTGTGAAGGATTGGCGGAAGTCAGGAAGAATCAGTGGGCCAAGAAGCGGGATACGGAAGAGATAAGGGATGAAGACATAGGCTTGAAGTCCTCTGAGTCTATAGTTGCTGCGGTAAGGAATAGCTTAGTAGGTAGTTCGGCAGAAGAGTAACGGAGATGTCTTAAAAGGGCAACCACGGAAGTTGGGAAAAAAGACATTGGTACAAAGAAGGTAACTGCGAAGAAACCATGAATAACTGAAGAAACACTTTAGTTGGTTGGTGGAAGAAGACGCACAAGAATTTTCAGAAAAATTCGGGAATACAGAAGCACAGGTCATTTAGGAGTGAAATAATAGGAGGTGCACGAAATCTAAATGATAAATGTTTTGCACGGAAAATATGAAGAAATTGAAAAAGGAATGAATTTTGGAACGCCTGACTCAGCATATAGAAAAGTCAAAACAATTTTCGGTGAAATTAAAAGCAAGGGTGGTAGTGTAAAAGGCAGAGGAGAGAGACGAGAGCGATGGGTGGAAGGAATTCATTGAGAGCATCTTCGAGGGGGGGGGGGGGCACGTCTTATGACGTGATATAAAAAGAAACAAGAGCCGACGTAGAAGAAGTAGCGACGCCAGTCTTAGAACCAGATCTGAAAAGAGCTTTGGAAGATCGCGTAAGGCAGAAAGGATAAGTAATATACCATTGGAATTCCTAAAGTCGTGTGCGAAATATTCTCGTTGGATTTCTGAATATATGAGGCTGGCGATTTTCCATCTGACTTGGAGAACAATATCATCCACAGAATTCCGAAGACTGTGAAACCTGAAAAGTGCGAGAATTATCGCACAATCTGCTTAACAGCTCATAGATCCAAGTTGCTGACAAGACTAAAATACTGATGAATGGTAAAGAAAAGTGAGGATGTGTTAGACGACGATCAGTTTGGCTTTAAGAAAGGTAAACCCACCAGTCAGGCAGTTTGATATGGCGTTTGATAATGTGAGCAAGACTGAAGAAAAATAAAGACATGTTCGTAGGATTTGTCGATTTAGAAAAAGCGATCGACAGCGTCAAATGGTGCAAAGGTTAGCAATCCTGAGGAAAAGAAGAGGTAAGCTATAGAGAAAACGGGTAACATATAGTATGTACAAAAACCCTGAAAGAAAAATGGGAGTTGAAGATGAAGAACGAAGTGAAAGGATTGAAATAGGTATAAGGCAAAGACGTAGGTTTTCGCACCTATTGTTCAATCTATACAGCGAAGATGCAATGACGAAAATGGAGGAAAATTTCCAGAGATGGATTAAAATTGAGGGTGAGTAGGTATCAGCGATGAGATTCGCAGATAGAATTGTTGCCCTGAAAGAAAGCGAAGAGGAATTGCAGGATCTATGGAATTGAATGAACAGTTTAGTAGTACAGTATACGGACTAGAGTAAACAAAGACGAAAATAACAAGAATTAAGAGAAAGTTAAAATGAGAATTGGTGACCACGAAGTAGACGAAGTTCCGGAATTCTGCTGCCAAGGCAAGAAAGTAACTCACGATTTAAGGAACAAGAAGGACATTAGAAGAAGACTATCGATGACACAAAGGGCTTGCCAGACAAAATCGGAAAAGAAGAAAATCGAAACATTTGACATGTGGTGGTACAGAATAATGTTTAAAATTAAATGTATTGGTAAGGTAAGGAATGGGGAGGTTCTCCAGAGGATCAGAGAGCAAAGGAATATACACTCCTGGAAATGGAAAAAAGAACACATTGACACCGGTGTGTCAGACCCACCATACTTGCTCCGGACACTGCGAGACGGCTGTACAAGCAATGATCACACGCACGGCAGAGCGGACACACCAGGAACCGCGGTGTTCGCCGTCGAATGGCGCTAGCTGCGCAGCATTTGTGCACCGCCGCCGTCAGTGTCAGCCAGTTTGCCGTGGCATACGGAGCTCCATCGCAGTCTTTAACACTGGTAGCATGCCGCGACAGCGTGGACGTGAACCGTATGTGCAGTTGACGGACTTTGAGCGAGGGCGTATAGTGGGCATGCGGGAGGCCGGGTGGACGTACCGCCGAATTGCTGAACACGTGGGGCGTGAGGTCTCCACAGTACATCGATGTTGTTGCCAGTGGTCGGCGGAAGGTGCACGTGCCCGTCGACCTGGGACCGGACCGCAGCGACGCACGGATGCACGCCAAGACCGTAGGATCCTACGCAGTGCCGTAGGGGACCGCACCGCCACTTCCCAGCAAATTAGGGACACTGTTGCTCCTGGGGTATTGGCGAAGACCATTCGCAACCGTCTCCATGAAGCTGGGCTACGGTCCCGCACACCGTTAGGCCGTCTTCCGCTCACGCCCCAACGTCGTGCAGCCCGTCTCCAGTGGTGTCGCGACAGGCGTGGATGGAGGGACGAATGGAGACGTGTCGTCTTCAGCGATGAGAGTCGCTTCTGCCTTGGTGCCAATGATGGTCGTATGCGTGTTTGTCGCCGTGCAGGTGAGCGCCACAATCAGGACTGCATACGACCGAGGCACACAGGGCCAGCACGTGGCATCATGGTGTGGGGAGCGATCTCCTACACTGGCCGTACACCTCTGGTGATCGTCGAGGGGACACTGAATAGTGCACGCTACATCCAAACCGTCAACGAACCCATCGTTCTACCATTCCTAGACCGGCAAGGCGACTTGCTGTTCCAATAGGACAATGCACGTCCGCATGTATCCCGTGCCACCCAACGTGCTCTAGAAGGTGTAAGTCAATTACCCTGGCCAGCAAGATCTCCGGATCTGTCCCCCATTGAGCATGTTTGGGACTGGATGAAGCGTCGTCTCACGCGGTCTGCACGTCCAGCACGAACGCTGGTCAAACTGAGGCGCCAGGTGGAAATGGCATGGCAAGCCGTTCCACAGGACTACATCCAGCATCTCTACGATCGTCTCCATGGGAGAATAGCAGCCTGCATTGCTGCGAAAGGTGGATATACACTGTACTAGTGCCGACATTGTACATGCTCTGTTGCCTGTGTCTATGTGCCTGTGATTCTGTCAGTGTGATCATGTGATGTATGTGACCCCAGGAATGTATCAATAAAATTTCCCCTTCCTGGGACAATGAATTCACGGTGTTCTTATTTCAATTTCCAGGAGTGTATGTAAAATAGTGAAAAGGAGACGGGACAGCATGGTAGAACGTGGTGTTACAACTGTTGGTGATAACCCCATAGCATTCTTCTTAGTAGGGGCTAAGCAAACCAACCACAGTTGACCCCAAAGTGCTGTAGGAGTGGCCTCTGTACTGAAAATAAGATCGCACAATATTGACATTTCGACAGACTTACGCAAAAAGCGTGGGAACACCGGTTGAAGATTAAAAAAAAGGAAAAACTGCTTTTGTTTTGCAGTACCATTTGAAGCAACTCAAAATCTTTTGCGTAGATTTTTTCAATGCCGTTCGTTTTGCTTTGACTTGTGTGCTAAATGGTTACAAGAAATTACTACACACTGCATACTTTTCCCAGTATATGGTGTGATATGCGGAAACAAAATTAACCGTTTCTCTTTACTGTCCAAAAAAGTTAACGGCGTGAATTTCTCTGCAATCCACAGAAGTTAACACAGCCAATGGTTTGTATGGTAAGTTCGTAGCAACGAAGCGTATAAATAGACTGGTCCTAGCAGAAAAAACACATTTGATGGATTGGTTGAGGAGAACGGAGACACCCCCCAAAGAAGCCCATCTAAATCAGTTGTCGACTGTCTTGTGAACTAAACATCCCTTGCCAACGCCTGGGAACTTCCTGCATAAGCTGCTTACCTTGCAAGCTTACAAGATTCAAGTTGTGCAAGTAATGCAGCGAAGTGTCTTACAGTTTCATCTCGATGTTGCTGTTGAGGCATTGGACCGGATCGATCGAAATTCCGACTATCTAAGAAACGTCGTTTTCTCTTAATCAGCAACGTTCCATACATTTAGGAAACTGAAACCACGCAACATTTGGGTTTAGGGTTTCAGGGAACGATAGCAAATATCCTTCAACTTTTCCCACTGAAAGAAATCCGGGGACGTTAGATCCGGTGAACGTGCGGGCCATGGTCTGGTGCTTCAACGACCGATCCACGTGTCATGAAATACGCTATTCAATACCGCTTCAACCGCACTTGAGCTATGTGCCGGACATCCCTCATGTTGGAACTACGTCGCCATTCTATCATGCAGTGAGACATCTTGTAGTAACATCGGTACAACATGACGTAGGAAATCAGCATACATTGCACCATTTAGATTGCCATCGATGAAATGGGAGCCAATTATCTTTCCTCCCATAATGCCGCACCACACATTTACCAGCCAAGGTCGCTGATGTTCCACTTGTCGCAGCCATCGTCGATTTACCGTCGCATAATAGTGCATAATAGTGTTCAGTGGGTTAGTCGTGAAAACGTAAGGGATAGACTTACTTCCTCATTTATAGTATTAGTATCGATCAGTGCCTACGATCACCCTTCTGGAAGTTGCCGTCCTTTCCAAATCTTACTTACAGTATGTGTAAGTTCGCTGAAGGTATCCTCGTTACTATAATTCAAGAATTTTTCCCCAGGTGTTTTATGATTCTTCATTCTTTTTGTGATGCTCCTAACTTCTTCTACAGCTGTTTGGTCTGAGGCGAAATTTGTTTCTTACTGGCTGTAGCTGAGAATGTCTGGTGGCACATCACACTTTTGGAGCTCTCGAAAGTATTTGGCCAAGATCGGACTGTTTTTCATGTCACCGTTTATTACCTTCTCTTCTTTGTTCTTACATCTGAGGTCTGGAGTATAATATTTACTTAAGGCAATCTTGAATGTTCTGTAAAGTCTCGCGTATTGTTCTGTCGGAAATCCTCTTCTATTGTACTTTAGTGTTCCTTCACCAGTTTACTCTTCAGATCCCTGAAAGTCTTGGCATTGTTTTGCCCCGAGAAAAGAGAGAGAACGCTGTTGTTAAAAATCAAAAGCATGTAATGCTGATTACTTTTTCTCTTTCTTCTCAGTAGAGTAACTTTATTTAAAATAACAGTATATAAAATTCAGGACAACTTTTATTCCGTTACCAAAAAGTGAACCCTGTTTGGAAACGTGCCACTAGAACTCACGCATACGAAATGTCGACTCTAAAGAGAATGTAGGTGCGGGCTACAGCCCACATTAGCAGCCACTAGTAGCTTATGTCAGTCACAGCTCGAAGTCCTTTGCCCCTTGATTAATGAAACACAAAAATAATTTTTTTCTATTTTTTACGATTCCTAATTTTGCGAAACACAAAAATAAAATTTCCCAATTTCTTATGATTCTAACGATTAAAGCTTGCTCGAAATGTATCCTACGTCACCATCTTTCACCTCATCTCCTTTACAGGAGCTACTTGCGCATCGTCCTAGGCTAGTATACCGAAGCTCTTAGTAATCGGTGAGTCACGGGGTGTAGCCTCTCCTTGATTGCCTGATCAAATGCTAGTTTCAGTTGCACAGAATTCAAACGAAAACGACTACGAGCTTCATACTTTCAATAGTAATTAAGTACAGAAACTAACGTCTATTTTTATGGTCAAATTCACAGACCAAGCGTAAGTCATCGGGAAGACAGTACACTGACTGCAACTAATTGTTATGTGCGCTTCCTCTTCTTCTGCACTTTCCGTGTTAGGCCAGTTGTGGCCTGTTACGGTTGCCATCTTTTCCTCGGTCTGCCAGGATCTCTTTCTCCCTTTTGATTAAAAATTCTTTATCTGATGTGGTAGCGTCTCTGGACCCATTTGTTAAAGATGTTCATTCCATTTCTTTTTGTTTTCTTCCAGTTTTTCTTTCACAGTCTTAATCTTCGACTTCTTACAATATCTAATTTTCGGACTTTATCTGTTCTTTTACATTCTACTGCTCTAAGAAGTCTCATTTCTACTCCTTGTATCTGTTTTTCCTTCTTTTAGTCAACGCCCACGATTCACTTCCATTTCATAGGTTTGGCCAAACAACATTTTATAAAATTTCAGTCATTTCTTCTTTTATGCGTTAGAGTTCTGTTAATTGTTCCATGTTGTTGTTGTTGTAGTCTTCAGTCTTGAGGCAGGTTTGGTGCAGCTCTCCATGCTACTCTATCCTGTGCAAGCTTCTTCATCTCCCAGTACGTACTGCAACTTACATCCTTCTGAATCTGCATAGTGTATTCATTTCTTAGTCGCCCTCTACGACTTTTACCCTCCACGCTTCCCTCCAATACTAAATAGGTGATCCCTTAATGCCTCAGAACATGTCCTACCAACCGATCCCTTCTTCTAGTCAAGACCTGCCACAAACTGCTCTTCTCCCCAATTCCATTCAGTAACTCCTCATTAGTTATGCGATCTACCCATCTAATCTTCAGAATTCTTCTGTAGCACCACATTTCTAAAGCTTCTATTCTCTTCTTGTCCAATCTATTTATCGTCCACGTTTCACTTCCATACACGGCTACACTCCATACAAATACTTCCATAAAGGACTTCCTGACACTTAAATCTATACTCGATGTTAACATATTTCTCTTCTTCAGAAACGCTTTCCTTGCCATTGCCAGTCTACATTTTATATCCTCTCTACTTCGACCACCATCAGTTCTTTTGCTCCCCAAATAGCAAAATTCCTTTACTACTTTAAGTGCCTCATTTCCTAATCTAATTCCCTCAGCATCACCCGACTTAATTCGACTACATTCCACTATCATCGTTTTGCTTTTGTTGGTGTTCATCTTATATCCGTCTATCGAGGCACTGTCAATTCCATTCTACAGCTGTTCCAAGTCCTTTGCTGTCTCTGGCAGAAGTACAATGTCATCGGTGAACCTCAAAATTTTTACTTCTTCTCCATGGATTTTAATACTTACCCCGAATTTTCCTTTTGTTTCCTTTACTGCTTGCTCAATATACAGATTGCATAACATCGGGGAGAGGCTACAACCCTGTCTCACTCCCTTCCCAACCACTGCTTCCCTTTCATGCCCCTCGACTCTTATAACTGCCATCTGGTTTCTGTACAAATTGTAAATAACCCTTCGCTCCCTGATTTTTCCCCTACCACCTTCAGAACATTGAGAAAAGCTTTTTATAAGTCCACAAATGCTAGAAAAGTAGGTTTGTTTCTTCTTAATCTATCTTCTAAGACAAGTCGTAATGTAAGTGTTGCCTCACGTGTTCAAACGTTTCTGCGGAATTCAAACTGATCTTACCCGATGCCGGCTTCTACCAGTTTTTCCATTCGTCTGTAAGGGACTCGCGTTAGTATTTTGCAGCTGCGACTTATTAAACAGGTACTCCTATATCTCTTACATTTGCTCGAAGATATTTCCATGTTATGTTTTTTACATATTTTTTTGGTTCATAAATTCCTTTTTGTAAATCGACTTCTCTCAAAAAAATCATCGTAAGGTCAGTGCGTAGAGGAGTGATTTTAGGTTTACCAAATTTTTACCCCAGTGTTTATGTTTAAATTCCATCTGTGAATTACATCGTCAGTGTAATTATTAAAATAGCTTTTTCGATAAACTACTGATGTTTTTTATTGTGGACTTTTGATGTCTGATATCAGTTTCGAAGGGTAGCCCCTGATACTCTACAATTCTCTATAACTTTACTCTAACCACATTTTTAAAAAGCTTTTCGAAGGTCTCTAAACCCAGTTTGTGTCTCTTTGTTAAACTTTTTCAGCTTTTCAGTGAGCTGTCGTAAAATAGAAACTGCATCACTCGTTGATCGCCCCTTTCTAAATCCGACTTGTTCCTTCACAAGCAAATACTCTGCTGTTCTGTTTAGACTTGTGTTTAAAATTCTTGCATGAAGATTCTCACTGTGTCAAGGAAGCTTGTTCCCCTGTAGTTTCCACTTTTTTTGGTTATGTTTTCTCGGTTCTTATATATTGATATTACCTCTGGTTTACTCCAACGTCCTGGTACATCTTTTAGCTTGCAGCGTATGTTAGAAACAAGAGTAGCAATGTAAGGTATAGTGATAACATTCCATTATTAACTAACCATTAATTCCTTCTTAACCTGTTCCTTTTGATTTTCTGTGGCTTTCAAAGCTGCTGTGAATTCTTTTACTGTTCTTTCATCTAAGTCTTTTCTCTTCTATTCCTAGACCTTTTTCTTTCTTCTGTCCCATGTTAGTGTCAGTAATATTATTCAAGCGAATTGTATTCTTTTCTGTTCTATTTCACGTTCTCGAAGTCTTACCCACTGTCTGCTGATGGCCATGAATATCATGCTCCATTCTACTAATGTATTTGTCTCAGGCTGACTGGTGGGATCTTTTCACTATCCTTATTTTTTTTTTGTAAAGCCTTTTCTGGTCATAGATCTCTCTTCTAGGACAGCCTTTCAAACTTATTTTTATATGCTCTTTGTTTTTCTTGTATTGCTTGCTTAATTCCTGTTGACCCAGTTTTTATCACACGCATTTGGCGATTTTTTCCGTACCTAATGTCCCATTTACAGCTGTTTTATGGCTTTTTCAATATTTGTCCATTCTTCTCCAATAGTGTCCGTAGAAGCTAATTATTCTAATTATTTTTCTAATTTATTTTGATAAAGACACATAAACCTGTGGAAAATATACTTTATAGACCTTTTCTTGCTTCTGTGTGGTAAAGGTTCTCTTCTACATCCATTTAGCCAAAGCGTTACTAATCAGCCCTTGGCACGTTCATACAAAAACATGCTACGTAACGCAGATTTTAAAAACATATAAAATACATAAACCTTAGGTGAAGGAAGTATCGGATTGCTAAACCTGATCGTAAACCCAATGAAGTACGTAAACAGAACGGAATGTGCCCCATGTTTGTCATAACCGCAAAAATCGCTCCGCTTTTGTTTCGACCTTAGTGCCTAAGAAATCTCAGTGCTCCAACATGGTTCATCAAGCATATAGTAGTACAAAAATGTCAACTTGGGTTCCAGAGTCCCATGGAAAGAGCTGTATATAATTCTGATTTGATATAGCTTCATCAATGGAAACCCACTACTGCTGTCGTACGTAGCAGTAGGTCTTTCCGAAGATAATCCAATGCAAACACGTTCATCAACACACCGTATCACTTACAGGCAAAAGCACACCTCCACTCAAGAACAACATCTAACGGAAGAGAACTGAAGAAGAACGCTTTGTTTACTTTCAAAATTCACAATCCACGTGGAATGTCTCAGAGCCTCACTTCTGTCGCTCGAGGCCGCACTCACCACAAAAATTTCAGGCAGAGAAATTGATGCAGAAGACGTAGGAGGGGGTATACGGAAGTGGATTACTGGGAGCAGATATGGTGGCAAAAATTGCTTACGATTAGTAGATACGTAATAAACTTAATGCATGGAAATTGGTACATATAACAGACGAGTTTCGAAGTGCACCTGTTCTTTTTTTTAACTGTGGTTGTTCCTTCGCTTTTCCGGTTCACATTCATATCGCCAGCAGTCGACCTGAGCAGCTTTAGAATCGTAGAAATGTCTGTGATGGATTTGTTATTCGGCTGACATCCAGTGGCTTCTCCTCATTCGAGGTCGCTTAGCTCTCCTGACTGACTGCTTCTACCGTTACAAACCAGCACTGCCTCACTGCGTTTACACTGCCAGGTCAGACACTGATGACATCTAGTGGTCAATTCTGCTTTCTGTATCGGTGTTCGGATACTTTGTATCAGACAGTGCATATCCACAGTACTGGCCATTAAAATTGCTATAGCCTAAAGATGACTCACTACAGAGGCCAAATTTAACCGACATGAAGAAGATGCTGTGATATGTAAATGATTATCTTTTCAGAGCATTCACACTAGGTTGGCACCGGTGGCGACACCTACAACGTGCTGACATGAGGAAAGTTTCCAACCGACTTCTCAAACCCAAACAGCAGTTGACCGGCGTTGCCTGGTGAAACGTTGTTGTGATGCCTCGTGTAAGGGCCGAGCCGTGGCCGTGCAGTTCTGACGCTGCAGTCCGAAGCCGCGGGACTGCTACGGTCGCAGGTTCGAATCCTGCCTCGGGCATGGATGTTTGTGATGTCCTTAGGTTAGTTAGGTTTAAGTAGTTCTAAGTTCTAGGGGACTTATGACCTAAGATGTTGAGTCCCATAGTGCTCAGAGCCATTTGAACCATTAGAACCTCGTGTAAGGATGAGAAATGCGTACTATCACGTTTCCGACTTTGATAAAGGTCGGAACTCCGTGCTGGATCCCAACGGCCTCGTATCACTAGCAGTCGAGATGACAGGCATCTTATCCGCATGGCTGTAATGGATCATGCAGCCACGTCTCGATCACTGGTTCAACAGATGGGGACGTTTGCAGGACACAACCATCTGCACGAACAGTTCGACGATGTTTGCAGCAGCATGGACTATCAGCTCGGAGACCGTGGCTGCGGTTACCCTTAACGCAGCATCACAGACAGGAGCGCCTGCGACTGTGTACTCAACGTGGAACCTGGGTGCACGAACGGCAAAACGTCATTTTTTTCGGATGAATCCAGGTTCTGTCTACAGCATCATGACGGTCTCATCCGTGTTTGGCGACATCACGTTGAACGCACATTGGAAGCGTGTATTCGTCATCGCCATACTGGCGTGTCACCCGGCATGATGGTATGTGATGCCACTGGTTACACGTCTCGTTCACCTCTTGTTCGCATTGACGGTACTTTGAATAGTGGACGTTACATTTCAGATGTGTTACGACCCGTGGCTCTACGCTTCATTCGATCCCTGCGAAATCCTACATTTCAGTCGGATAATGCACGACCGTATGTTGCAGGTCCTGTACGGGCCTTTCTGGGTACAGAAAATGTTCGACTGCTGCTCTGGCCAGCACATTCTCCAGATCTCTCACCAATTCAATAGATTATCGATGAAGTTCTTTTTGAACTGTAACGTTTTCCTGGTTTAATAAAATTCTTGGTGATAACGTCGCACATTTTTTAAAAATTGCACCTATAAAATGAGAAGTATAGTTGTTCTGAAATGCATTAAAGTTCTAGATGTATTTCGGACCTTAGAGCGTTCCGTTATATTTTAAACAAAGAATCACCGGTTTATGTCACTTCATTTAACTACAGTCACAAGTTATTTATACTGCTCAGAAACTCATTGTGACTGCGAGAGAGGGATTATCTCTGACTCGTGATACAATGACTGTTTATATAATGTGGAACATTACGTGCACAATGGACTGATTACTTCTGGTGTAGAATTGCGGAGAGTTGGATCTCACCGAAATTTTGATTAGCGGCATTGTTGAAAACTGCCTTTTTGAATATCGAATGCAGTTTTATTATGAATTATGACAACATTTCATCTCACACAAGAGGATGATGTATACTGAAATGTGGCTAGGACGATCACTTACGGAAAAATATAATTTCGTAAATGGAAGAAGTATTTTCAGTTCTTTGGTTATTTTAACTTCTCCCTTGTCTGTGGCTCGGAACAATATTTGCTGTATCGTAACTCGTAGGGAAATTTGAATCCTGGGAAATCAGTGGAGCCTGCACTACGGTCGTTTATGCTCTATTTTAAGAGGTAAAATTCTGGACTTTATCAAAATTGACTTGGACAGTGATTCCCAAGCTGGACGGTGAGAACGTCATAGCACGCAATACGTATTTCCCCACGGCGTAAGATTGTGCGTCTGATTATTTTAAGATCGCCGCAATTCCGTAGAGCCACAGAGATTTTATTCCAGGTGGTAACTTGGACAACGAGAGTCAAAGTATGATTATGAGCTGTAACCTGAAATCATTTTGTTTTATAGACTTCGGAATTCAAAGCAGTAACCAAATTTCTTCCTGTGTGGGATCGTTTAAAATTAGTTGGAAAGCTACTTCTCTCGCCCATAAGTTTCCATTCAAATAACTAGACATTATTCAGTCATATTAATTTTAACTTCAGTTTCTGGAGGGGGGGGGGGGGGGGGGGAGTTGAGAAGCTTAAGTACTATACCACACCTCGATAGCAAATTTCAATCGCACAAACTTTATCTCATACAAACATTGTGGGAACATACTAAAATGTAGACTTTCACGGCCGGAAATATCACGTCCAGCATAAGAAGAGGAGAAACGGAACGATCAGCTGTTGCGGAGCATGCTTTCCAGCCAGGGAACCACAACATTCGTTTCGAGGAGACGCAGGTACTAGAGGCCACAAGCGGATATTACGAAAGTCTATACAGGGAGGTAATCGAAATCGCTAAACACCCTCATAATTTCAATCGAAAGGAGGAGGGCGTGAAATTAAGCGGTATATGGATGCCCGTGTTAAAGAAGATGTGTACCACCCGTCCACTACTGGGTGATGGCAACGGCGATCGACGGCGACGGACAGCGGCTAATTGCACTGACGTTTTCAAAACACGTGACGTCACACCACGGCGCGGGAGCGCGCGGCCACAGAATTTAGCGGCAGTCCGTAGCGAGCCAGTGGGTGTGTTGGACCTTCCATCGAGCTACGGACCCTCTTGAAGATGTGTCCCGCAGTCGGAGACGAAACGTTGGCAATTGACACAGAATTCATCAACCGACCACCGCATAACAGCCCGGATAATTATAATGGACATGATTGTGGGAACAGGAGTAAAGCGCTGAAGTCAGCACTTCCTAAATTTGAGAGTTCTATGAGGGCTTGTCAACAGCGATTGAATTCATCTGCATAATTTGTACTGGGTCAGAATGATTTCGCATGTTATTGCGATATAATTTTCTTAGGTTTCTCTTCAATCTACTGAAACAGCAAGAGACAAATAAACCATTGGTAAAGGGACATGTAAAATTTTGCAACTTTTTATGTGTAATGTATGTTGCGCGTTTGTGGAGTAGTAGAATACCTTGTACAGCTTTGTTGGGGAGATGGCGGCAGACATCATCCGTCAGCCCAGAGAAAACAGCAGAGCGCTGGAACCAGAGACCATCACGCACCAGCTGGCCGCTAGAAGAACAACTGACTGTTTTACACTGATTGCCCAGATAATTGAGACCACTTCTGTAATAGCCGGTATTTCCAGTTTTGGCACGGATAACAGCGGCGACGCTTCGTGGCACGGAAGCGATTAAGCCTTGGTAGGTCGCTGCAAGGAGTTGGCATCACATCTGCACACAAATCACTTACTCCCCTTAAATTCCGGGGAGAGGGCGATGAACTCTGACGCCGCGTTCTGTCACATCCCAGATGTATTCGATTGGTTTCAGATCTGGTGAGTTGGGGGCCGCCAAATCAATTGTGGAACTCGCAACTGTCTTTCTCGGACCAATCCATCACACTCCTGGCCTTCTGACACGGCGCATTATCTTACTGAAAAATGCCACTGCCATCGGGAAACATTATCGTCGTGAAAGGGAGCACGTGGTCTGCAACCAGTGTTCGATACTCCTTGGCCGTTATGGTGCATTGCACGAGCGCCACTGGACTCATCAATGCCCACTTGAATGTTCTCCAGAGCACAAAGAGCCGCCGCCAGCTTGTCTCCGTCATGCAGTTCAGGTGCCCACGTGCTCTTCCCCTGGGAGACGACGGATTCGAGCCCTCCCACCGGAATCATGAAGAAGCTACATCCACATATATACCTCGCAAGGCCCCCAACGGTGTGTGGCGGAGGGCACTTTACGTGCCATTGTCGTTACCTCCCATTCCTGTTCCACTCGTGTATGATTCGCGGGAAGAACGACTGCAGGAAACCCTCCGTGCGCGCTCGAATCTCTCTAGTTTTACATTCGTGATCTCCTCGGGAGGTATAAGTAGGGGGAAGCAATATATTCGATACCTCATCCAGAAACGCGCCCTCTCGAAACCTGGACAGCAAGCTACACCGCGATGCAGAGCGCTTCTCTTGAAGAGCCTGCCACTTGAGTTTGCTAAACATCTCTGTAAGGCTATCACGCTTACCAAATAACCTGTGAAGAAACGCGCCGCTCTTTTTTGGATCTTCTCTATCTCCTCTGTCAACCAGCCCTGGTACGAATCCGACACTGATGAGCAATACTCAATTATAGGCCGAACGGGTGTTTGTAGGCCACCTCCTTTGTTGATGGACTACATTTTCTAAAGACTCTTCCAATGAATCTCAGACTTTCACCCGCTTTACCAACAATTAATTTTATATGATCAATCCACTACAAATCGTTACGTACTCATAATCCCAGATAGTTTACAGAAGTAACTGCTACCGGTGATTGTTCCTCTATCATATAATCATACAATAAAGGATCTTTCTTTTTATGTATTCGCAATACATTACATTTGTCTATGTTAAGGGTCAGTTGCCACTCCCTACACCAAGTGCCTATCCGCTGCAGATCTTCATCCCAGAGTGTCTGGATACGCTGTTTGGGGATTTATCAGACCGTGAAAAGTTCTGCCACTGCGGTAACGTCAAGTATCGATGGACAGGTGTCCATTATAGTTGTAACTGTCGATGTCACGGTGTTAACATTGAGACATGCATGGGGCGTCGGCTGAGGAGGCCCCATCGTTAGGAATATTCGGTGTCCTCTGTGTTCAGACATACTTGTACTCTGCCTAGCATTGAAGTCCAATGTCAGTTCCGCCACCTGTTCTGTTTTATTCGTCTGCCCAGCCTGCCACGTCCGACAACTGCAATTAGGGGTGGACGCCCAACCCGACGACGTCCGGACGTGGTTTAATATTGGTTTCGCCACGTGTTGAAGACATTCAACACAGCACCCCTCGTAGTCCCAACAAGTTGTCCAGTTTCCAAAATGCTCTTACCGAGCCTCAGAGCCGGCCCCAGTGGCGGGGCGCGGGGCGGTTCTAGGCGCTACAGTCTGGAACCGCACGCCCGCTACGATCGCAGGTTCGAATCCTGCCTCGGTCATGGATGTATGTCATGTCCTTAGGTTAGTTAGGTTTACGTAGTTTTAAGTTCTAGGGGACTGATGACCTCAGAGTCATTTGAACCATTTGAACCGAGCCTCAGAGGTTTTAAAAATGTGCCCTCGGTCAGACTTAGGTAGATCGCCCGCCTTCCCCATTCTACACACAGGCAGCATACATGTACATGTAATACATGCACCATGTTTGTGTCTGACTGGCAGTCATTCCTCGCTAGATGACGCTGCCATCGCCTGGACGGGCTTGTGTCGACAGTTGGTTGGTGGAAATAATGTTCTGGCTGATCATTGTATAAAGGCTCTTAATACCGCTATTTGCTTTCTCTGACAGTCAAAACAAGTTGTTCCTCCTCAGCGATCGCTTTCCGAAGTGCTGACGATTGCTTACTGGTACGGAGGAAATCGTGGAAAGTAGTTCATTGCATCTGTTAGCAGTGAGACGCGAGAATATGAACACTATGTGAATGGATACGAAATGAAGTAAATAACCTAACGAGCTTCATAAGCATTCGTCTTTCTTCAGTATAGCTTCAACCTACGTTTATTGTCATGCAGTCATCGTCATGAAATCTGTCGTTCCAATGGATACATTTAAAACTACTGCAGCTGCACATTCGTCCTCGCTGTTCTGAGCCGTTGCAGCAGTGAACTCCAATTTGACGTTTAGGCTTGAGCAAGTAGCTGCAGTCGTTTACGTATTCCACGCTGACGTAGATCCAGCAGCAAACCTCGTAGTGATTAGCTCTCACGTTAAATTTACTTTAATTTTTATTGTAGGTCCGTCCGGGGCAGAACCCTTCAAAACTCTTTGAAATCCTCGATAAGTTCAGTACTTCAAAAACAGAAAAAAACAGTTACTTTTCAGTTAGGCAAACGCAACATATGCAGCGGCTAATGATGCCTGTCTGGAGATTACAATTTCTGAATGTCCTCTCACTGCCCATTCAGCTCCCTCGCCATTGAGAGACAACTTCGTGGGTCTGTGGGAGGAGTGGTTAGCGTTGGAGAAAAAGCTGAGGCCGGCGAAACCGACGACACGACCGCGGCGCATCTCCTTACGGCGACAGCGACGGCAGCAACTACTTTTAACGCACCTCCGGATAGGAAACTGTCCTTTGACGCATGGGTCCCTCCTTCGGCAGGACGACCAACTTGTGTACAGTTCTTGTAGTGCAAACCTTTTCCTACGCCAAACTGTAACTAAATGCGCTTTATACCAAGCAATTAGGGCCGCAACCCACAGACCAGTTGACCTCGGTTTTAGATGATGAACTGAATGTGTTTCGTGTGTTAAGATTCTATTTCATGACTGATCTCGTCGATAGTGGCTTAGGTAGAAGAATTTACTTTGTTTGTAAGATGGTTGCTACATCGTTTCATTTCCTGTTGACCCTGAAGACACACTTTCATGTTGCACTATTTTGAGGTTGTGTCTTTACAGTCTATGTATTTTACTCACACACTGCCCTGACTTGTCCCTGTTTTGTTGTTTGTGAACAAATGTGAGGAAGGTAACCCCAAGATGGTTGTAGATTCCAATTTTTTAATTTACGTTTTGTTGGTTGCTGCTAGCAATTAATAACCACTGTTGTGTTCTTTTTGTTAAGTGTGGGTGCTGACGAAATAGCAGCTTAGCGCAATATACAAGCCAGTACCATCACAAAAACAGTCATTCAAAGTAAATAAAGCAAACGAAAGTTCACTTTAAATTTTGATTTATTCGAAACATTTGCAAATTCATTTCAAACAATTTCTAAAAAGCGTACATTAAAATTTTCTTCATGACAAGGCTACAATCAAGACTGACCCAATTTTTAAGGGCACTTCACATTGTTAGTCACATCAAAACCAGGGACTTGAGTTTTACTGGCTACAAGAAATTTACAAGCGAATGCCTTCTTCTTCGGTGGTTCAGTAACACAAAAGGACGTTTTAATGGGTCAGACCTTCTTTGGAGTAAATGCTCTTATCTTTGGAGGCCCTGTGACTATGAAGGCTGCCTTAATAGGACACACCTTCCGTTCAGTAAAGGCCCTTTTCTTCGGTGGGCCTGTAACGATAAAGGCTGTTTTGATCGGAAATGGTCCTGTTTTTAAGGGCGTTACTTTCATAAGGCCAACACTAAGAGATGCTCTCAAACGACAATATTCTGTAAAGATAGAGGTGGTTGCCAAACATTCCTTATTGGAGGGCTCATCATGTATATCCAACTTCTCAATAGAGGGCTCATCAGGCCATTGTGCAGTACTTTCTGCTGAGTCTGGTGGTGGCTCAGATTCTCTTTCCAACTTCTCGTTATAGGGCTCATCAGGCCATTGTGCAGTACTTTCTACTGAGTCTGGTGGCGGCTCAGAATCTCTTTCCAACTTCTCATTATAGGGCTCATCAGGCCATTGTGCAGTACCTTCTACTGAGTCTGGTGGCGGCTCAGAAACTCTTTCCAACTTCTCGTTATAGGGCTCATCAGGCCATTGTGCAGTACTTTCTACTGAATCTGGTGGCGGCTCAGAATCTCTTTCCAACTTCTCGTTATAGGGCTCATCAGGCCATTGTGCAGTACTTTCTACTGAGTCTGGTGGCGGCTCAGAATCTCTTTCCAACTTCTCGTTATAGGGCTCATCAGGCCATTGTGCAGTACTTTCTACTGAGTCTGGTCGCGGCTCAGAATGTCTTTCCAACTTCTCGTTATAGGGCTCATCAGGCCATTGTGCAGTACTTTCTACTGAGTCTGGTGGCGGCTCAGAATCTCTTTCGAACTTCTCGTTATAGGGCTCATCAGGCCATTGTGCAGTACTTTCTACTGAGTCTGGTGGCGGCTCAGAATCTCTTTCCAACTTCTCGTTATAGGGCTCATCAGGCCATTGTGCAGTACTTTCTACTGAGTCTGGTGTCGGCTCAGAATCTCTTTCCAACTTCTCGTTATAGGGCTCATCAGGCCATTGTGCAGTACTTTCTACTGAGTCTGGTGGCGGCTCAGAATCTCTTTCCAACTTCTCATTATAGGGCACATCAGGCCATTGTGCAGTACTTTCTACTGAGTCAGTTGGTGGCTCAGATTCTCTTTCCAACTTCTCGTTATGGGGCTCATCAGGCCACTGTGCAGTACTTTCTACTGAGTCTGGTGGCGGCTCAGAATCTCTTTCCAACTTCTCGTTATAGGGTTCATCAGGCCATTGTG
Source organism: Schistocerca gregaria (assembly GCF_023897955.1). Taxonomy (NCBI): domain Eukaryota; kingdom Metazoa; phylum Arthropoda; class Insecta; order Orthoptera; family Acrididae; genus Schistocerca; species Schistocerca gregaria. The sequence continues at coordinate 1,157,619,056 of NC_064920.1, read as the reverse complement.
CAGTACTTTCTACTGAGTCTGGTGGCGGCTCAGAATCTCTTTCCAACTTCTCGTTATAGGGCTCATCAGGCCATTGTGCAGTACTTTCTACTGAGTCTGGTGGCGGCTCAGAAACTCTTTCCAACTTCTCGTTATAGGGCTCATCAGGCCATTGTGCAGTACTTTCTACTGAGTCTGGTCGCGGCTCAGAATGTCTTTCCAACTTCTCGTTATAGGGCTCATCAGGCCATTGTGCAGTACTTTCTACTGAGTCTGGTGGCGGCTCAGAATCTCTTTCCAACTTCTCGTTATAGGGCTCATCAGGCCATTGTGCAGTACTTTCTACTGAGTCTGGTGGCTGCTCAGAAACTCTTTCCAACTTCTCGTTATAGGGCTCATCAGGCCATTGTGCAGTACTTTCTACTGAGTCTGGTGGCGGCTCAGAATCTCTTTCCAACTTCTCGTTATACGGCTCATCAGGCCATTGTGCAGTACTTTCTACTGAGTCTGGTGGCTGCTCAGAATCTCTTTCCAACTTCTCGTTATAGGGCTCATCAGGCCATTGTGCAGTACTTTCTACTGAGTCTGGTGGCGGCTCAGAATCTCTTTCCAACTTCTCGTTATACGGCTCATCAGGCCATTGTGCAGTACTTTCTACTGAGTCTGGTGGCGGCTCAGAATCTCTTTCCAACTTCTCGTTATAGGGCTCATCAGGCCATTGTGCAGTACTTTCTACTGAGTCAGGTGGTGGCTCAGCATAACTCTCTAATTCCTCACCCACTGGCTCGTCTTGCCAGTCTGCAAGAGATGCCACTGAGGGTGCTGGTGGTCTAGCATCCATCTCTAACTGCATATCGGGGGGCTCAGATAGGGATTCGGCAGTAGTCGCGGGTTCTGATGCTGGAGGCACGGCAACTGTCTCGAGCTGATCTGTTTTCTCATCTAGTCTTCTTCTCTGAGCGGGATGGTGTTGGCGAGTCCACTCCTGTTGGCAGAATACAGAAAGCTCGGTAAGAGACATGGAACACAAAATCATATATGTGTATTCAATGTACATAACTAGAATAATTCTGTAACTATCAGTTTGTTGCTTTTAACTATGGTAGAAGGAGAACAGTTCTAAAAATAATTGATGTCTGATTATTAATGTTCGTTTGGCGCAGCTGTAATATGCTGGAACTTTTTGTGTGTACTTATTTGCGTTTAATGTTTCAGTACGAATTTTTCAGTTGCGTGTGAGTTCAGGTAATAGTGGAGATGACGGCAAACGCGATGCAACATATAATTCCGATTTACGTGTATATTTAATACTGTTTATCCCAGCAGTTAAAGATGTGTCCACTTTTTATGTAATGGTCATGTATACGTACAAGTTACGGTTATGTGGGCAAGTTCAGTCTATTAAATCTATTGACCCTCACAGCTCGCACTTGTTATGGGCCGATACCTGCTTGAATGGTTCACCGGCGTTGCATCTGATTTTGTGGTGTAACTAGCTCGGCATTTTTACGAGGGAAACGCTCGTCGTCTTCTGGGACGCCACCTAAATATTCAGTGGCTACTTGGTAATACTGTGACTTTACAAATACCATCCGACACCATACTTGGGAGCCTTTCTACCAGCGGTAACGTTGTTTGTATCGATTGTGGTTGTTCTCGTGAAGCATATGAAATAACTTGGGAGGCACTTGCCCTCTGAAAAGTAGTGCACGCTATTCCAATGAAGTCCAACTATTACAAAGAAGAAGCTGCAGTGGTTTGTGACATACAGTAACGAGACCACCTATTGTTTGGTGGACCCAAACACATTCGAAGGTGACAGCGTGAATCCAATGTGCATTGACAGGATACCGGAAAAGGCAAACTCAAAGGGCGTTCCTACTTGTAAACGGATATGCACGGAAGTAAATAGAACACAGAAACGACAGAGAAAAATTGCACTTGAAGTGAGTTTTGTAACTCCCTGAGAAAAGACATACTGGTTAGCGCCGCATTAAGTTAAAAGTTCTCGGAAGAGGGAAATTGTTTTCTACTGGAAGTAGAGTAACCATCCGCTGAAAAGACTTCCACCACCAACTGTTAGTGATAAGCCTTGGTCTTCGTCAGACTATTCCACCACCAGCTCTAAGTAACAAACATAGGACTTTTAGAGAGGACTGTAAAGATGATAATGATTTACAATGTAAGGGCATTATTATGCTGTTATATCAGTCACTAACAGTTCATCAGGCAAAGCCAATAGACACTAACCGATAATCTAAAACTACTCTCCATCTTCCTCAACTAGTTCTCTTAAAATTTAACTACGTATTATTTGTGCAGGAGAAACCTGAAACATGGAAACCTCAAATTACTACATCTTTACCTAAGCAAGGATTAAATCATTACCCCGAAACAGAGCAAAACAGCTGTATAAGCCACTAAGTGTGCAACAGGAATTCCACTATTAAACGCTGGGCAGAGTGAGCGAATGGGTGGAAAGAGTTTATTGAAGGCCTCTACGAGGGATAGAAATGGATGTTGAGATGATAGACGTAGGGGTCCAGTGATGGCACTTATCAGAGTTTCGACGCACATACGGTCAAATAAATCTATAGACGTCGACTGCATATCTACATTTCTAAAATCATGAGTGAAAGTGAAAACCAAACAACTTTTCAAGTTCGATTGAAGGATTTTATAGTCTACAAACTACACAAAATTCCGAAGGGTTATAAGAGCGAGAACTACCGAAAAATCGACTGACAAGTATAACACACCGAAGAATGGAAAAGAAAGCTTTGATTGAGGAAAGGTGCTGCGAATACATAGAAAGAAAGATCCCATATCACTTAGCTACAATATAGCAGGTCAGCAACTGGAAGCAGGTAATTCCATAAATTATCTGGGAGTACGCATTAGGAGTGATTTAAAATGGAGTGAACATATAAAGTTGATCGTCGGTAAAGCAGATGCTAGACTGAGAGTCATTGGAAGAATCCTAAGGAAATGCAATCCGAAAACAGAGGAAGTAGGTTACAGTAGGCTTGTTCGCCCACTGCTTGAATACTGCTCAGCAGTGTGGGATGCGTACCAGATAGGGTTGATAGAAGAGGTAGAGAAGATCCAATGGAGAGCAGCGTGCTTCGTTACAGGATCATTTAGCAATCGTGAAACCGTTACGGAGATGATAGATAAACACCGGTGGAAGATGCTGCAGGAGAGACGCTCAGTAGCTCGGTACGGGCTTTTGTTAAAGTTTCGAGAACATACCTTCACCGAGGGGTCAAGCACTATATTGCTCCCTCCTACATATATCTCGCGAAGAGACCATGAGGATAAAATCAGAGAGATTAGAGCCCACACAGAGCCATACCGACAATCCTTCTTTCCACGAACAATACGAGACTGGAATAGAAGGGAGAACCGGTAGAGATACTCAAGGTACGCTCCGCCACACACCGTCAGGTGGCTTGCGGAGTATGGATGTTGATGTAGGAAAAGGCACCAGAGAGGCACCTCTGACGTCGCTCATTATTGCAGAAGCAAGACTGCAAAAAGAGTTCCACGATGTAAAATAGTGGAATATGTTTCAGTTTCTCAGTCTTTCGCCCATACTATTCAGTCTGCCCATCAGCGAAATGATGACGAAAGTAAATGAAAGGATCATGTGTGGGTTTAAATTCAGGATGGAAGGATGTCAGTGATAAGATTCAGTGGTGGCACTGCTGTCATCAGTAAAAGTGAAGGGAAATGTTACACTGGGCTGTTATATTGAATCAGAAACAGTGTTGCACAAAGTAGCAATTATACGAGAGACGGTTCCTGAATATAGTATGGCGGTATGCTTCATTTCTTCTTTTGGTGAGCTCAATGGTAGAGCCATTTGAAAAACTAACTAAATTTCTTAACATTGTTTAGAATCTAGTCGCACAGATAAAGCAATCTTTGTTTGTAAGCTATGGCTAACCTCTAGAGGTGTGATTACTTCTATTTACTTCATTTTGTGAGAAGTTTCCATGGATGTGTTATGGTTGTGTTAATGAAGAAAGTATATTTCGCTGCACTGGGTGATATAATTGATCAGTGATTGTCAGATCAGAGCAATTTCTGATCCTGTTATTGTGGGAGGCGTGTTTTTGAACAGTACTGCGTATTCAAGGATCACACAGGTAATGTGTTTGCTTTCAGCACGTTCAGCAGTGGATGTGACGTTTTTATGTACTCCGGTGAAAGTTTTTCATTTGGTGTTTTCAGCCAGAAGACCGTTTTGAGGCATCTGACCACAGTTGTCTATACTCAACAGCTAGCTCCTTTATTTGTGTACGACTACTGCAAGCTACACCTATTTGAACCACCACACCGTCGTGACGCTTTGGAACCAAAGTGACGATTGCTTGATACCACATGAAGTGTCCCGTTAAAAGATATCTCTTTTAGTAAGTTGTGCCATAAATCTCATTTCTGTCCAGTTCGTTTCAGTACCTCCTCAGCAATTATCGAATCTATCCAGTTGTGTAAGGCAGGTAAAAAATGAGCTGACAAAACATATCCCATGTTTCATTACTGCTTCGGGATGCAGAGTATTAGACATTTACGAGAGTCAGCTTCAGATAAGTGCTGTACGCCACTCACCAGATCATCACGAAAGAGCCCAGTGCACTCTCCAGCTGCCGCCTGCGAATGGAGGTGTTCGACCCACTGCATCTGTACAAAAAGGAAAGAAAAATTTTTTGTAGTTAACGTATGTACCCACAGGAACACTACAGACTACATCTATAGCTGAAACCATTTAACACCAACATAAAATAGACTGGAAAGTGCTACAGAATCGATCCTGATGCCGAACCAATTAAATTTGAAGTGAGGAGGGCCCTAGTGTGATGACTGACTTTTCCAGTGCATACAGCTTATTGAGTATGAGTACTTCAAGGCTAGTAAATACAGATGTAGGAATAAATACTTGACATGATGGTAATTCACCGGCCATATCACATAGTTAAATAGAGAACTGTGTAAAGTTAAAGAAAGCGGCCATCAGCAATAATCCAAAACTCAGTCGAAGTAAGTATCTTGGTGTTAGTGGGTACAGTGTCGCAATCGGCCACATAGCAACGAAAAAGTAGAGACAAGATCAATAGCGAAGAAAACAGGAAAAGCGACGCTTGGAAATAACCACATTCAGAACAAAGAATGGATAGCCTTATAGGTCAATATAGAAATTTGATTCCAGAACACCTTAAGGCAGAAAAGGACAGGTTTGAAGACAGCGGAAAGAGATCTTTATATTGTTGTTGTGGTCTTCAGTCCTGAGACTGGTTTGATGCAGCTCTATTCATTACTTCCTCATTAGTTATGTGATGTACCCATCTAATCTTCAGCATTCTTCTTTAGCACCACATTTCGAAAGCTTCTATTCTCTTCTTGTCCAAACTACATATTGTCCATATTTCACTTCCATACATGGCTACACTCCATACAAATACTTTCGAAACGACTTCCTGACCCTTAAATCTATACTCGGTGTTAACAAATTTCTCTTCTTCAGAAACGGTTTCCTTGCCATTGCCAGTCTACATTTTATATCCTCTCTACTTCGACCATCATCAGTTATTTTGCTCCTCAAATAGCAGAACTCCTTTACTACTTTAAGTGTCTCATTTTATTATCTTATTCCCTCAGGTTCACCCGACTTAATTCGACTACATTCCATTATCCTCGTTTTGCTTTTGTTGATGTTCATCTAAATTTTCGTGAGTGAGTGACGTCCGTTAGTGAGCACATGGTGTGTGTGTGTGTGTGTGTGTGTGAGTGTGTGTGCGCGTGTGTGTGTGTGTGTGTGTGTGTGTGTGTGCTACTGCTGTGTTGTACGTCGTCAGGAAACGGAGTGGTGCTCACCTTCGGAGCTTTGGTGACCTGCTCCAACTCGACCAGCCGTCGATGCCCCTGCATCGTCTTCCTTCGGCCGAAACAAGGACAGCACGCTGTCCAGTATCTCCTCCAACCCATCTGCAGCAGAGAAGAGCCTGTTCCACAAGCTGCCGAATGGTTTACGGTATAGTAATTGCTGCACTGTGCTGCACAGTAGAATCTTTCCTGTTGTCACCATACTGTGAAATAGATGGCGTGTTCAGCACCGCAAAAAACCAATTTGTGGCAACGTCGAGTAGTTCCAAAAGAAGGGAAAGTTTTCAGATAGAGAAATAGTTTTAGCAGTTGTTAAACGGCTCTGGTATTGTCACGTAGAAACCACAGTCAAGTTCTTAAGTTAGGTTGGTCAATGAAGTACTATATTTAGACTTGAAACACGTTAGTTACTGAAACTAGCTCACAGCCAGAACAGAACTGCCTTCCTGAACGAAGATTGCAGATATAGACACTGACGGAGAAAAATCGCAACTTCAAAAAATAATTAACGTAGAATATTGAAATTTAGGGAATATATTTGCCTAGGTCACATATTTAAGTGCTCAGTATTGCAAGATCTCAGGGTAAATTAAAGTGCAAGGTGGCCATCGCAAATGTGAAATTCTGATACATTAATAATCGGTGTAGCCGCCAGAGTGTTGATTGCAAGGATGCAAAGGTGCGTGCGTTGCGCTCTACAGGTGCCGGATGGCTGTTTGTTTGACAGAATTCGGTGCCTATTTCACTTGTTCGGACAACACAGGGACAGTTAATGCTGGTTATAGATGACGTCCCACTGCGACGTAACGCTCTCTTTCGCACATCGACGGCGGTTCTGCAACATAAATCGTTCACCTACCTCGAAACTGCTGCAGATCCGCAAACGTAACTCCTGACTGCAGCTACTTCAGGGGGCAGGACGTCAAACGGGGCGACTTGGATCAGGAGAGGTATCACAGGACATTTTAATTTCTGCTGTCTATACTTTTACATATAAATTCATACAACTTTGTCAACATCACCAGGAAGGATTCAAGATTCACACTCGTTGCAGTGGAAGATCGAAAACATAACAAAATAAATTTTTTTTACGTGTGAAATTTCATCATTCTTTCACTTACTAATGGCTGCATTTTTTGCTATAGGTACACTTTTCTTCATACGTTAGAGAGATTCTTCGATTAATTCTGCACAGCATACAAACAATGCATACAGGTGTATGAAACTCTAGAATTTATTTAATTTATGAAATAACGAATGAGCTGTTATATTTTAAACTTCATGTTTAGAAAAAAACACAAATTTTCTAGTTAATTACCTCAATTTTTACCACAGTTTTTAATAGATTTGTAAAATTATAGAGTTTCGTACACCTTTGAGTGTGGTTTGCATGCTGTGGAAAATTCATCGAAGAATCTCTCTTACTTATGAAGAAAAGCGTACCTACAGCAACAAATGCTGCCATTAGTAAGAGAGAAAAAAGATGAAGTTTTACGTGTAAAAAAATTTATTTTGTTATGTTTTCGAACTTCCACTGCTATGAGTGTTTATTCTGAATCTTTCCTGGTCATGCTGACAAAGTTTTATGAATTTATTTGTAAAAGTATAGACAGTGGAAATTAAAATGTCCTGTGACGCTTCTCCTCCTCCAAGTCGGCCCGTTTGACATCCTACCCCCCTTAAGAGATCTCAGGAAAGCAATGTTGAAGAAACTGAGATTTCGTAACTACACGTCGACGGCCGCTATAAGTAAAAAAAGCTGAATATAGTCTTGTGAACTCTAAAGAATAAATCGGAAACGGGTTGCTGTTAAAATTTCTAAGTTCAAAGGTCCTTTTAAACTTCCATTAATATTTTTTTATTGACATTAAGCAAGATCATCAGCCCAATGTGTTCAAATCATTGAAGTTACTGTTCACAGTCCTCGCCACACTCAAACAGCCAGAACTTTTCCTATGCAATTCCGAAATCATTTACGAGAATAACACAGGCAATAAACTGCTATTTACTTTTGCACTCGACACTCAGTGGTTGTCTTTAAATAAAGTTTTAGCTCGTCATAAATACTCAGTAAAAAAAATTTACTTTGTACCGCCACACTTTTAGTTCAAAGTTTACACACGCGATTTTCTCCAGAACAAAATATCTCTCGACTCTTAAAATTTCACAAATATTTAATGGTAAACACCAGCTACATTTATCACTGTACCGAAACGCGGAATTCACAATATCACTTCATTTTGCACATAGTGCGTTCGGACACTTTCAGCATGACCAGCTCCTTCGAAAATTAGTCCACCACTCCCTTCTTCTCTCTGCCTCTACAAGCACCTCTATCTCATACGTTAGGTGGCAAACCGTCTCCCTTCTTATTGGCTGTACAGAATTACGGCCAATCAGAGCTGACTTTCAGGGCTCGCGCCAAAATCTAGAGAGAACCAACCACTGCTCTCAGCTCACTGACGTCATTAAAATAAACAACTCAAAACTCCCTTGTTAAACAAATGAAATGAAATAAACTTTAAGCTGCACTTAACGTCCAGGAATTTAACTATATAATCGCGAACGTTCTGGCTGTCTCTTACATATTCAAACATGCTTGGACATCCGCCATCCACTAGCACGGAAACCACTGGTGGATTCGTTCCCACGATACAAAGCTGGAACACTTGCAAGTTCCTATAGAGAATTACAAACTGAAAATTTAATGTTGGCGAACGTCCCACATACACTCACACAAGTACTCTCTTTCACACCCGCCCTAAAACAAAACATAAATATCTACTTGAAATTCTTGAAGCTATTACTAGAGCAAACTTACGAAAGGTTTTCTAAAATGAGAACTTTCCAAATTTGAATCTAAGCACTGAAGGTGTTCATATCTTTTCAAATAGTCACAGTTAGTGATTTTGAAACATCCCCTTAGAAAAATTAGTGAATTACTATGCTGATAAACCTCTTACGTTATTTGATTTTTAAACAGCTGAGCAGAACTGAACGTACTCAGACACTTCTCTCTTTACTTATTCTCATCAACACTAAAATGTCACACAATATTTTTAGTGCAACGCAATCTCACTTTCAATAGTCCCTACAAAATAATGGCCCTGACTAACTTTAACCTATACCTTTCATGAATCACTTACCTCAAAAAATCTTCGTTACTCGAACTACTGCAATACAGCGAGCGCCAATGCTGCCAGCTAAATAAAAGATTCTAACTACTGAAGGCACTGACTACTGATGGGCATGGTTAACAAATGAAAGATTTTGATAGAGAACAAACAATGTATTTACCTTAATAATATTCAAAAGTCATCACACACACACACACACACACACACACACACACACACACACACACACACACATCATTTCATGAAACACAGTATTACAAATTTACTCTTTCCGGTGGAAACATATCCAGATCGTCCGCTCTCCCCCCACATCCATCACTGCTGGCGGCTCACATCCAACTGCCCAACACTACAATAGCGAATAATTCAACAATACAAACCAGCCACAGGCTGAACACAGCACAGTTAGTGTTTTCATACAGAGCGCTACGTGGCGTTACAAATATAGAAACCTAAATAGCGTACTAACAATTTAGTTTTTTAAATGTCGGATAATTACGTTTTTTTAATGACTTTTTTTTGTAACTTCCAAATTATGACCGTTATTGACTTCAGATTTTGACAGATTGTTCCTTTACACAACAGAAGGCTATGTACCTAATATGAAGTTTGTCGGACTATTTATAGACCAGTTATTAATTTTAATAGTTCCAGAGAATGTAACTACACTGTAAGCGCTCTCCGCCACTTTCAGACGCTGCAGTCACACCTTATGGTCACGAAGCACGTCTGGAGGACACAGGTCGCACGTTGCAGATGGTATAAGATTCTGACTGCTTACGCTGGAGCCCACATACATTCATACAAGAAAGCTCTAATAGACAAATTGGAGACACAATAGGCCGAGAGAGTGAGTGGGCACTGTATAGCATGTTGGGTTACAACAGCCGTAAGTGAGCGAGCAGCATCATGTTGGAAAACTCCCCCTGGGACACTGTTCACGAATGGCAGCGCAACAGGTCGAAACTACACATTGACGCACAAATTTTGCAGTAAGGGTGTATGGGATAACCACACGAGTGCTCCTGCTGTGACACGAAATTGCATTCCAAACCGTAGCTCCAGGTGTAGGTCCCGTGTGTCCAGCACGATGACTGGTTGGTCGCTTGCCCTCAACTGGCCTTCTCCTAATCAACACACTTCCATCACTGGCACAGAATCAGAACCGGCTAACACAATGAACACTCTCTTGACACCACTGAAGTCCCAAATGCCGGTGTAAGGGCTGTAAGACGTCGTGGTCTCCTGACCTTCATTGCTTACATATTCCGCCCTCACAATCATATTCTCCACATCAAGACGCTTCATTCAAACCCAAACTCGATAAGATAAAGTCAATGTTGTATGAATTCATGTAAATGATTCGCAAATAACAAGTGCGCACTGGGGTTGAGATACTCGAAGCTGGCATACACACGCACACATTCAAGACACAACAGTCACAAAAGCTTTTAGTTTGGGAGAGGCAAACACCGCACGTCAGGAGGCTGGTCCCTTCAGAGGTTTTCACGAGGGGCTACCTACATCAGCCGGTGGCCGCCCGTGAAGCGGACAGCGTTTGCCCGAGTGAAAGGAAGAACGACCCCGTGTTCGGATTAAAAGCAAATTCCGCTACACTGTGTGGGAGCGCCCAGCCTACGCATTCTTTACTAACATAGCACACAGTTTCAGAGGTTTTTCACAAGGAGACAGCAAACGCCAAACGCCGATGCTACAGATTTCCGGAATGGTCGTCTTAAACGAAACGACATTCTCCCGTTTTAGAAGAGCCATGCTGATTGGCGGACGATATTCATGACGCCTTGAGCTGAAGGAGTAATGGAAGAGACTGACACGTCTGGCGTGGAGAGGGGCCGTTCCGTTGCCGCTCTAGAAGAGAGAACACGTAACGAGAGCGTGCGCTCTCGTACGTGTACTGAAAAGATCGAGGAACAAGTCTCTCCTCAGTACTTCTCTGGGAGAGCACCTCTGTCGAGAGCGAATTGGAGTGTGACTCTATACTGAGTCCTTGCGATTAAGTGTAGTTCACTGTGTTGGCTGCCACACTTATTGTGCAGTGTGAACAGACAGAGTTATAGTTAAACGCCTGTGAGCGAATTTTTGAGTGGCATCGCGGTGGACTGGTTATCTGACCGGTGTACCACGCCAATAGTTAGACTAGGGGCGAATATGAGTCCTTGACCTCATCAAGGCGTAGGGAGAGTTTGATTGGTGAAGGTCAATCCAGATAGAACGAGAGTTATCTTATTTGTCAGCAGCGAGCGGCGCAGAGAGCAGACATTGCAGCTTACGGTATTGTGCGCTACAGCTCTTGCGAGCCCCATATTTCCTCCACAACAGTACACTTCACTGCATTTCACATGTGACTGCATCGACCGTACCTAGCAACATTCTAACGGTTGATTATTCAAGTTGAGTAGGCGCGGCTCTCAGCCATTCTGCCAACTCAAAAACAATCTTAAACTTTGTATAGAAATTTCATTAGCGAATCCTATCCTTAAGAGGTAGCTTCACATTCCGAAAAGAAACCGGAAATAAGGATGTAAGCTGCAGTAAGTACTGGGAGATGAAGAAGCTTGCACAGGATAGAGTAGCATGGAGAGCTGCATCAAACGAGTCTCAGGACTGAAGACCACAACAACAACAACAACAACAACAATATTGACAGATTCAAGAAGGACGTTGAGCTATGCACGAGGTTAGCTTCATTCGGGAAAGAAATAGTCTGTACCACATGTTCGTAGGGAATTTGTATAAGGCACTTTTATATGGTTAAGAGTAACATCATACAACATCTACCCACAGACGGGGATGAGCAATTATGTAATGAAACGATTTAAAGTTTTGGAACGACAATCGCTGATGCCAAAGAAGAGGTTTACTAGCTAGTTAACATAGGTATGTTTCCTAATTACAGTGTGTGGGGACCTTTACCATGTCCATGCATATTAACGCGGAAATATTTGAAATTGGAATTTGGGCTCGGAAGAAAGGAGGCACAGTCAATCTGTGATTCCTCTGAAACAGGAAATTGTAATGAATGTATGTATAAGAGAATATATAGCGTAAGAATCTCTTAAGTCAAATAAAATCCATCTCTTGAATGAGGTAAGTACTCAGGGAACAAGCTATACAGACCTACCGAGAGAAGATAAGCAGTTTCAAAGAACGAGTGTACACACATTGTACAAGGAAAAACGTCATGGCGTGGCGTAAAACTTGAATATGACATGTGGTACTTGTAATGAACAATTTACGTTTTCCATTGAGTAATTTTTTAGATATGTTTGATTATGAAATGCAGTAAGAGTCTACAATCAATATATATTATAAAAGTAAATGTACAACGGGCGTGACGCTAAAATTAATAAACCAGTCCCGGTACGATCAAGGGAGGTATTTGGTGTGGTAGCCCTGTATCCCCCATTCATGAAGAATGTTCCTGTTTTTACCCGAAGGGAATCCGTATGATCATATAAGGGCTATGAAGTTTCGCCCTCTAGAAATTTCTAGAACATTCCATAACATTCGAGAGTATTCGAGAGCATTCCACAACATTCCAGATTGTTTCTGTATGTTCCACAACGATCCGGAATGTTTTGGAATGTTCTGGAATAATCTGAACTATTCTGAAAAATTCCAGAATGTTTGGGAACATCCCGTAGCATCCCAGATCATTGTGGAATATTCCAGAACACTCTAGAATGTTGTTGAATTTTCTGGATCGTTGTGGAACATTCGAAGCCGTTTTCGTATGTTCCGGAATTCACCTCTGTTGGGGTTACCCATTGGTAGAGGTGTATAAAGCAGGATTCGTCGTGTGTTAGAACGTATATTCCTTACCAGTGATGAAGGGAGGAAGTAACAAAGTAGGGTAGTGAGTAAATAAAAACAAACAGTGAAGTGTGAGTAGTCAAAATATTACAGTGACTGAATATAAATCGAAAATAAAGTGTGGAAAGTGTACTTGGTGAATTTGTAGATAAAAATCTGATTTTATTTATATTTTACACCACGTCCAAACGTAAAGAGAGGAGGAGATCTTTCCAGCTCTGAAGTAAATCAGCGAATTAAAAAAGAACAACCAAAAAACGAAGCAGACGAACAGCGCGAAGCCGGCCGGGGTGGCCGAGCGGTTCTAGGCGCTACAGACTGGACCGCTTCGGTCGCAGGTTCGAATCCTGCCTCGGGCATGGATGTGTGTGATGTCCTTAGGTTATTTAGAATTAAGTAGTTCTAAGTTCTAGGCGACTGATGACCTCAGACGTTAAGTCCCACAGTGCTCAGAGCCATTTGAAGCATTTTTGAACAGCGCAAAGCACGTTTAATTTCCCAGCGTACGAGAAAGAGAACCGTGAGAAGCAGAGAAACAGAACAATAATGAATTGGACGAACTGATGGATCAAGAATTCTGACACAATTTTACAATAAAAGACTGCGAATTCAAGCCAGCCACTAAAATATCACCGAATGAGAAGCGCGGACGAGGATAAGTAAACAGTACAACTTAACAAAAAAAAAAAAAATCCGACCCGACGAATTAATGTAACAAACACAAACAGGTCGTCATCGGAAAAATGGATAACATCTACCAATCTTGTAAAGGGAAAAAAATTCAGCAGAGGAACACCAGAATTTTGTTGCATGAACGGAAAAATTCCATTACCCCCACAAGAAGCACTTCCGCAGGAATTGTTAAATGACCGGAGAAACTCAAGGATCGGAACACTTTCTTCAAAATATCAGAGCGCAGTGCCTGCCTATTCTTTCGGTGTCACTTCCATCAGCATTAACCGAGATGAAATCGACTTCGTTTTTTCCATCCATAGCCAAATCTATCACAACATGGGATCATTAATACCACTACGCTACGAAGACCATAAATATCTGTAAGTATATTTCATCGGGAATGGAGAAACAGAAATGTATCAGTGATGCACAAATATCAGTTGATTGTGCTGAGAAGCAGTCCGACATGTGCAGTGAATCTTATCCGAATACAATCAACAGATTCACATATTGAAAACAGCACTGGACCGAATGATTTCTGATGACTATGAAGTTATAATTCGAGCCGACAAAATACCACATAGAGAACACGACGGTCGTTTTAATGCATCTCAAGTAGATGAAGTGACCATTGTAATAGTGGACAATGAAAACACAAGCTCGACATAACTAAAGAATGAAGAAGGGAAAGAGACACACCGTTCATACAATGCCCTCCAACATCCAATAACGTTTCTGCTCAGGTAGCACGGATATTATTCTAATGTGAAACAAATCCAACCTGAAACAGTTGTAGGAACAAACAAACAAAAAAATGACTTCCAAGAGGTTCTATGCTTACCGCTTAATGACCAGAGACAATGAAACATAAATGACATTCTCAACACTTGCCGTTTACACCAATAATTCCTGATGTATATCTATACAAAAATAGAAGCTACAAATGGTTCAAATGGCTCTAAGCACTATGGGACTTAACATCTGAGGTCATCAGTCCCCTAGACTTCGAACTACTTAAACGTAACTAACCTAAGGACATCACACACATCGATGGCCAAGCAGGATTCGAACCTGTGACCGTAGCAGCAGCGCGGTTCCGGATTGAAGCGCCTAGAACCGCTCGGCCAACTGCGGCTGGCCAAAAATACACTTCTGGAAATTGAAATAAGAACACCGTGAATTCACTGTCCCAGGAAGGGGAAACTTTATTGACACATTCCTGGGGTCAGATACATCACATGATCGCACTGACAGAACCACAGGCAAATAGACACAGGCAACAGAGCATGCGCAATGTCGGCACTAGTACAGTGTATATCCACCTTTCGCAGAAATGCAGGTTGCTATTCTCCCATGGAGACGATCGTAGAGATGCTGGATGTAGTCCTGTGGAACGGCTTGCCATGCCATTTCCACCTGGCGCCTCAGTTGGACCAGCGTTCGTGCTGGACGTGCAGACCGCGTGAGACGACGCTTCAACCAGTCCCAAACATGCTCAATGGGGGACAGATCCGGAGATCTTGCTGGCCAGGGTAGTTGACATACACCTTCTAGAGCACGTTGGGTGGCACTGGATACATGCGGAAGTGCATTGTCCTGTTGGAACAGCAAGTTCCCTTGCCGGTCTAGGAATGGTAGAACGATGGGTTCAATGACGGTTTGGATGTACCGTGCACTATTAAGTGTCGTCTCGACGATCACCAGAGGTGTACGGCCAGTGTAGGAGATCGCTCCCCACACCACGATGCCGGGTGTTGGCCCTGTGTGCCTCGGTCGTATGCAGTCCTGATTGTGGCGCTCACCTGCACGGCGACAAACACGCATACGACCATCATTGGCACCAAGGCAGAAGCGACTCTCATCGCTGAAGACGACACGTCTCCATTCGTCCCTCCATTCACGCCTGTCGCGACACCACTGGAGGCGGGCTGCACGTTGTTGGGGCGTGAGCGGAAGACGGCCTAACGGTGTGCGGGACCGTAGCCCAGCTTCATGGAAACGGTTGCGAATGGTCCTCGCCGATACCCCAGGAGCAACAGTGTCCCTAATTTGCTGGGAAGTGGCGGTGCGGTCCCCTACGGCACTGCGTAGGATCCTACGGTCTTGGCGTGCATCCGTGCGTCGCTGCAGTCCGGTCCCAGGCCGACGGGCACGTGCACCATCCGCCGACCACTGGCGACAACATCGATGTACTGTGGAGACCTCGCGCCCCACGTGTTGAGCAATTCGGCGGTATGTCCACCCGGCCTCCCGCATACCCACTATACGCCCTCGCCCAAAGTCCGTCAAATGCACATACGGTTCACGTCCACGCTGTCGCGGCATGCTACCAGTTTTAAAGACTGCGATGGAGCTCCGTATGCCACGGCAAACTGGCTGACACTGACGACGGCGGTGCAAAAATGCTGCGCAGCTAGCGCCATTCGACGGCATACACCGCGGTTCCTGGTGTGTCCGCTGTCCCGTGGGTGTGATCATTGCTTGTACAGCCCTCTCGCAGTGTCCGGAGCAAGTATGGTGGGTCTGACACACCGGTGTCAATGTGTTCTTTTTTCCATTTCCAGGAGTGTAGATGCGGAACGGATACTTTACATAAGGCTGAATCACAAGAAACTATGCTCGGAAGAATACATCCACCTTCGTGACGCAACCATATATGGCGGAATCATTGGCGGCATTGTAGCAATGGAAATCTTACCCTCGTCATAGATAGGGAGTGCGAGACACATGCACGAATACGCTCAAGATTCGATGACCTACATAAGAAAATATGGACGACCTGACCTGTTCACAACATTCACATGCAACTCGTTAAGCCAGAAATCAAAGAAAACTAGTATACAGACATGCCCGCCTGGTTAGCCATGCAATCTAACTGCTTTCCGGGCGGGAAGGCGTGCCGGTCCCTGGCACGAATCCGACCGCGTACACCATAACTAATCTACCACGCAAACATTGTGGTTACACTCGTCTCGTGTGAAACGTATCCGTGGGGTAGGGGGTGTGGGAGGGGGAGGGGGCTGGGAGAGACGATAGTGGGTGTTCCAGTGGGGGCCAAACCTCTCAGTAACCCTGGGTTCGGTGTGATGCGGTGGTGGGATGAATGGACTGCTGTTGCCTGTTGTGGGGTTGTGTACCACTATGGGCTACGGCGAGGACAAAGCCTATCCGACGTTTCTAGGTCGCCAGTCTCATACAGTACAGTACAATACAATATACGGTCCCCAGTAAACACCCCTCCCCCCCTTTCAGGGCAACGTATCACACCAGATGAGTGTAACCCCTATGTTTTTGTGCTAATGGTGTTGTACGCGTACGTGGAGAACTTGTTTGCTCAGCAATCGCCGACATAGTGTAGCTGAGGCGTAATAAGGGGAACAAGCCCGCATTCGCCGAGGCAGACGGAAAATCTCCTTAAAAACCATCCACTGGTTCACTGCACCCCGACACATGTCCGCCAGCGGATTCGTGCCGGGGACCAGGCGCTCCTTCCTACTCTGGAAAAGTGTATTAACTTCTCCCTAGCGTGTATGCAGCCACACTTATGAAAGGAGGAAGAGCTGCCATTTCCGCCAAACTCGTACCGCTCAATACAGCCCAAGAACAATTCCCAGCTTGCAAAATCTCAAGAGCCTCTGGACGGGGTGAAGTGAGTTAAAATTATCTTCTGTGACGAATGCCCAACGGCAAATAAAAAAAAAATCATTCAGAGCCATGGACAGAACATTAAAAGACTCGAGAGAATACTTTGAAGTGATGGGAGGAGCTAAATTCATATCCTAAGGAGATTTTCGGCAAATACTTCCAGTTATCACCAGCAGCAGCAGACGAGATCACTCCATGCTCAAAAACCATCCCAAGAGACACACAAAAACACGGAATCTAACGAATAATATGAGAGCTGAGCTATCGAAAGACGAAACACCAACAGATTTTTCTCAACTTTTAGAAACAGTAAAGGCACATGTCATACTGACAACTGGCTTCATTCTGGTACATAGACACTGCTGGAAACGAACAAATCGACGAAATTTATTCGAATCTGAAAGGGTAATTTTGGCAACTGAAAATAATTTTATGGACTATATCAACTTGAATATTCATATGAAAATTTCAGGTAAACAGAGAAAATACAAATGGACCGACACGATGGTAAACGTTTAAGGAAGTGTGAACTTCCCTAGAGGATTTCCAAACTTTTTGCAAGTACCAGGAATCCCATTACACTGCCTTTGACTTAAAATTCGATCTCCGATGATACTCCTCGTAAATCTCAACACGCCAAAACCGTCTTCATGAAACAAGGATTAACGTCAAACAGCTATCGAACAACATCATAGAAACCGAACTTACGACCGGAACGTACAAAGGACACACACTATTTATCCCCAGAATACCACTGATCTCTACTGAACCACCATTCCAATTTCAAAGACAAGCAATTTCCAATCAAAGTAGCTTACCGACCTGCAATTATCAAAGGGCATGGACAAACTTTAAACAATGCGGCATCAACCGCAAACACTCCTGCTTCTCTCACGGTCAACTTTACATATCTTGCCCTCGAGTAGGAAATTCGAAAATTTTTTACACATATACCCTGGATAACAAAATGAAAAATGTTGTTTACAAACAGGTACTGTAAATATTGAGAATATGTTTCCGATACAGATTTTTTCTTCTTATGCTTTAACTAGTATTGTACATACTATATGTTTTAAATAATTTTTTACCTATTATACTTTTAAGTTTATCCTATTATTCCAACTACTACACAATCTCATATCAGCTGTATGAGCGAAGAAGGGCACTCCAGCTAGTCAGATGCATAAATAAAATGCATGTTGAGTAAACAGAATAGATAAGCATGAATAGGAAATCACGACATTATTTTTAGCTTGGGTGTGGTGATATGTAGGGCAACAATGCGTTTTCTACATATACCCTGGCCCGCTATTAATATTTTTGCCAGCTTAAGATGATCATGGCAGCTAATACATGTTATGTAGTGTAGAAACAAAGGAGCAGGTACTGTGCACCCCGGTCTGTCTTTGTGCAGAAGACATTCAAGCGGCAACAACGAGAGCAGCGGCGATTCGCCAGGGGATGAGCGCCACTCATTTGCAGCACAAGGATACGGATGTGTTTTGACACCCGAGTTGGCGGTGTCGTGGACGGCTTGAAGTAAGAGGGACACCGACAGTGTCAACGGGGACCCGAAACAGTTGAATCACTTTTTGATGTATGAAGACAGAACTTTAACGTACGCCCTGAGGATCACACAAATAATATTGTGATGAAGGACTTATAATGTCCTCGGTGAACCTCAAAGTTTTTATTTCTTCTCCATGGATTTTGATGCCTACTCCGAATTTTTCATTTGTTTTCTTTAATGCTTGCTCAATATACAGATTGAATAACAACATAACAATAGTAATAGCACAAGAAGCCATGACGAAAACCCTATTCATTAACAAGTTTTCGTGACATATAATATATCCAACACAAACACTAATTGTAACAAAGGGGACTTAACAAATGCTAGTAAGGGTACAGTTCAAAATAACTATCCAATTGTAATAATGGAAAACGCAGTCATAGTGGACCACGAGCCAATATCTTGGGTGTAACTGATCAGTACTCGGCCTATACACAAGTACATTTGTTTGCTTGTAATCACATAACACCGACGAGAGTGTTATGAATTAAAGAGACACAACGCTGGTGCAATACTCTGCAATATTGTAGAATATTACACATGTTATGTGCGTTTCATTTATAGTGCAAAACATTTTCTCAACGAGAGAGTTGTAGCGAAAAGAAGATAAGGAAATACAGTAAGTTACATTGAAGCCTACAGTGAGTGGCGAAATAAGATACAGAAAAGTAGAAATTTATATCGACTCTAGCGACATTGCCCTGATCTCAGAAGAATTAGTGACTGCTTATGAAAAGATGGAATTATTTCTAGTTTACCAATGGTGTATGCATAGAAGGAGTTACTGGTATTAGAGGTAAATTCAAGAGGAAAACAGTACAACTATAAAAGTAGGAATATTCTGTTCTTTAGAGGCGTTTCTTGTAATGGCTAATATAATTATGCAAATACTATTAGTTGTAACCTAGTAACTTATGTAAATGGTGATTTAGGGATTTTGTACGTCATCCGTAAAACATTCGTAAAGTGTAAATTAGATAATTATAGTAATGCAGTACCTTTAAAACTAGTCCGCCAGTAAGCGACGAAAACCAGTTATTACCAATAAACAAACTGCCTTTAATTAGTTGCATAGACGGAACACACCGACACGAACTACAGCAACTATAGAAAGACGTAAAACAGAATAAAAGTGACGACTAATTATTAATTGAGGTATGTTTAGTGGCTAGTGCCGAAACATTACACGAAGGTAGTACAAAAGCTTTATATCAACTGTCTCGTGGTAATACACACCAAAAAAGCATATGAATCTGGGCTGTTGATAGATATACAGTAGAAATATTTACAGCGGATTCTATGTACTCATGAAGGAGTTACTTCGATTAAACCAGGCGTTGTAGGTGACTGCATATGTAGATTTAATATCAAAAGCAAAGAACCATTTTTTTTTTTGAAATCTTACTAATACCAGTAGGATTGGAAGCAGGGGTATAAGAATAAATTAACAATATGATAGACAAATAAGTAACACAACTTAGTTGAAGTGTTTGTAATAACCAATTACTATTGGTTAAGAAAGTTAAAGGCGAAGATCTACTCGTGTTCTACAAACGAAATTTAACACACACAGAAACACAAGGTGATAGACCTATAAGTATCGATGAGATACTGGCAAAGTTCGAACAAGGAAAATACTTTATTTCGATGGATTTGAAGATTAAATGAAGATTCTAAGCTGTATACAGCAGTTTTAGATTAGATATTTCCGTTTCAGTATTTATTAGAGCACTTGATCAAGCTCTGGAAGGAGAACTCTTACAAGAACTTTTAAATTATGTACACCATATTTTATTAGTATCCGACACTTTGGACGATCTTTTTGCTTTATTACTTAAGGCGTTACAAAAACTCCATGAAAAAGGAATAACTGTTAAATTGGCAAAGTCACATTTACGTCGACAAGAATTAAGGATTCTGGGACACCTAGTGGGAGTAAATGGTCTAGGGGTAGCGTCTTTGATTCATAATCAAAACGTTTTCGGTCCCGGGTTCGATCCACGCCACTGCCTAAATTTTGATAAATAATCAGCATTGGCGGCCGAAGACTTCCGGCATAAGAAGTCAGCCTCATTCTGCCAACGGCCTTTTCAAAGAGGGTGGAGGAGCGGATAGAGGTTCAGGGCACTCTCTTGTCCTAGGGGTGGGAAATTGCCCCTAAAGGCGGAAGAATCAGCAATGATCAAAGACATGAGGATGTATCCACAGGACATGTGGCCTGTAGTTGAAGAAGTGTCATGATTATCTCTCCATTGGCAAAAGATTCCGGAATAGTCCCCCATTCGGATCTCCGGGACGGGACTGCCAAGGGGGAGGTTACCATGAGAAAAAGATTGAATAACCAACGAAAGGATAACGTTCTACGAGTCGGGGCGTGGAATGTCAGAAGCTTGAATGTGGTAGGGAAGCTAGAAAATTTGAAAAGGGAAATGCAAAGGCTCAATCTAGATATAGTAGGGGTCAGTGAAGTAAACTGGAAGGAAGACAAGGATTTCTGGTCAGAAGAGAATCGGGTAATATCAACAGCAGCAGAAGATGGTATAACAGGTGTAGGAGTCGTTATGAATAGGAAGGAGGGGCAGAGGGTGTGTTACTGTGAACAGTTCAGTGACCGGGTTGTTCTAATCAGAATCGACAGCAGACCAACACCGACAACGACAGTTCAGGTATACATGCCGACGTCGCAAGCGGAAGATGAACAGATAGAGAAAGTGTATGAGGATACTGAAAGGGTAATGCAGTACGTAAAGGGGGACGAAAATCTAATAGTCATGGGTGACTGGAATGGAGTTGTAGGGGAAGGAGTAGAAGAAAACGTTACAGGAGGATATGGGCTTGGGACAAGGAATGAAAGAGGAGAAAGACTAATTGAGTTCTGTAACAAATTTCAGCTAGTAATAGCGAATACCCTGTTCAAGAATCACAAGAGGAGGAGGTATACTTGCAAAAGGCCGGGAGATACGGGAAGATTTCAATTAGTTTACATCATGGTCAGACAGAGATTCCGAAGTCAGATACTGGATTGTAAGGCGTACGCAGGAGCAGATATAGACTCAGATCACAATATAGTAGTGATGAAGAGTAGGCTGAAGTTCAAGACATTAGTCAGGAAGAATCAATACGCAAAGAAGTGTGATACGGAAGTTCCAAGGAATGACGGAATACGTTTGAAGTTCTCTAACGCTATAGATACAGCAATAAGGAATAGCGCAGTAGGCAGCACAGTTGAAGAGGAATGGACATCTCTAAAAAGGGCCATCACAGAAGTTGGGAAGGAAAACATAGGTACAAATAA
The DNA here is from genome assembly GCF_023897955.1 of Schistocerca gregaria. Lineage (NCBI taxonomy): Eukaryota > Metazoa > Arthropoda > Insecta > Orthoptera > Acrididae > Schistocerca > Schistocerca gregaria. Next base: position 1,157,597,032 of record NC_064920.1, on the reverse strand, counting down.
AGTAGCTGCGAAGAAACCATGGGTAACAGAAGAAATACTTCAGTTGATTGATGAAAGGAAGATGTACAAACATGTTCCGGGAAAATCAGGAATACGGAAATACAAGTCGCTGAGGAATGAAATAAATAGGAAGTGCAGGGAAGCTAAGACGCAATGGCTGCAGGAAAAATGTGAAGACATTGAAAAAGATATATGATTGTCAGAAGGACAGACTCAGCATACAGGAAAGTCAAAACAACCTTTGGTGACATTAAAAGCAACGGTGTTAACATTAATAGTGCAACGGGAATTCCACTGTTAAATGCAGAGGAAAGAGCAGATAGGTGGAAAGAATATATTGAAAGCCTCTACGAGAGTGAAGATTTGTCTGATGTGACAGAAGAAGAAACAGGAGTCAATTTATAAGAGATTGGGGATCCAGTATTAGAATCGGAATTTAAAAGAGCTTTGGAGGACTTACGGTCAAATAAGGCAGAAGGGATAGATAACATTCCACCAGAATTTCTAAAATCATTAGGGGAAGTGGCAACAAAACGACTATTCACGTTGGTGTGTAGAATATATGAGTCTGGCGACATACCATCTGACTTTCGGAAAAGCATCATCCACACAATTCCGAAGACGGCAACAGCTGACAAGTCTGAGAATTATCGCACAATCAGCTTAAAAGCTCATGCATCGAAGCTGCTTACAAGAATAATATACAGAAGAATGGAAAAGAAAATTGATAATGCGCTATGTTACGATCAGTTTGGCTTAAGGAAAAATAAAGGCACGAGAGAGGCAAATCTGACGTTACGGCTAATAATGGAAGAAAGGCTCAAGAAAAATCATGACACGTTCATAGGATTTGTCGACCTGGAAAAAGCGTTCGACAATATAAAATGGTGCAAGCTGTTCGAGATTCTGAAAAAAGTAAGGGTAAGATATAGGGAGAGACGGGTCATATACAATATGTACAACAACCAAGAGGGAATAACAAGAGTGGACGATCAAGAACGAAGTGCTCGTATTAAGAAGGGTGTAAGACAAGGATGTAGCCTTTCGCCCCTACTCTTCAGTCTGTACATTGAGGAAGCAATGATGGAAATAAAAGAAAGGTTCAGGAGTGGAATTAAAATACAAGGTGAAAGGATATCAATGATACGATTCGCTGATGACATTGCTATCCAGAGTGAAAGTGAAGAAGAATTAAATGATCTGCTGAACGGAATGAACAGTCTAATGAGTACACAGAATGGTTTGAGAGTAAATCGGAGAAAGACGAAGGTAACGAGAAGTAGTAGAAATGAGAACAGCGAGAAACTTAACATCAGGATTGATTGTCACGAAGTCAATGAAGTTAAGGAATTCTGCTACCTAGGCAGTAAAATAACCAATGACGAACGGAGCCAGGAGGACATCAAAAGCAGACTCGCTATGGCAAAAAAGGCATTTCTGGCCAAGAGAAGTCTACTAATATCAAATACCGGCCTTAATTTGAGGAAGAAATTTTTGAGGATGTACGTCTGGAGTACAGCATTGTATGATAGTGAAACATGGGCTGTGGGAAAACCGGAACAGGAGAGAATCGAAGCATTTGAGATGTGCTGCTATAGACAAATGTTGAAAATTAGGTGGACTGATAAGGCAAGGAATGAGGAGGTTCTACGCAGAATCGGAGAGGAAAGGAATATGTGGAAAACACTGATAAGGAGAAGGGACAGGGTGATAGGACATCTGCTAAGACATGAGGGAAGCTATGTATTCCGCATTGTGCGGAGACCAAGTTGGAATGATTCGTACACAAAAGCTATGGTCACATTGGTATTCGCAAGTGTATAAAATATATAAAAACGTTTTACTGTTTTATGGGGTTTTGTCAAGTCAAATTTGTCAAGAAGCTTAGGAGGGTCACAGTGGCATTAATTATGAAATGCATCGTATTTTGTCGAAGGGTTTACATGACTTAAACGCATCAGAGTTTCACAGCCCTTTACCAATGAGTAGGGGAGACGTAACATCTATTTAGTTACTTATAGAACGTTATCAAAATACGTCACACTGTACCTCATTAAGCATACAAACACGGATGCAGTGATTAATTATATGCGCAGTTCCTTCGCAGACGTTGGGAAATCAAAAGGACTCTTAACTGACGACGGTCACGCTTTACAAGTCGTAATTTTAAGGACATGATAACTTTGGAAGGCGTACGTCAAATAACTACATGGAAGTATAGCTTGAAATAGAATCCATGTGAACGTATTATGAAGGAAATTGGAAGATTGAATAGAAGGTATTGCTCCACCAAACATATCACTTGGGCACAAATGATATAGGAATGTAAGGTAATATTAAATTTGTCAGATCTGTCTACAGGTTTATCCCCAGCAGAAGTAATGAAGTGTAAATTTAGTGGTGAAACGTAGCTTAAATTATTTAAATGGCAAAACAACAGTACGGTGGTGGGAGAAAATTTAAAGGACGTAGTAAGGAATCATTTACAGCAAACAGTTGAAGGACTGCATAACACATGTAATGAGAATGCAAAATCACCAACATTTAATAACAATGACTTAGTATTAGTGATAGATACACACGACAGTTCTAACTTAAATTTTTTCCTCATTACAGTGGACCATACAAAATCTAATCATACCACATCCAAAAGCTGTTTTCTTGGTGGATCCCAAAAGTTGTCAAGAAAAAGATATATACAACGTAGATAAGAAAAATATTTATAAACCACCGCTATTTTAAAAGTGGAGACAGTAAAGAGAACACAATCCGAAGTTATTTCTATTATGCAATATAATTAACACACCATGAAATACTATTATCAGCTGCTGTTAAATCCACGTCAAGTATAATATGGCTGATGTTGGGGTACGTCATCTTTAACAAATCATAGGGGTACACTTAATCTAAAGATTAGTTTCCATACTAATAAATAATACTTATTACATGCATCAAATACATTGCAAACAAATTACGAGACAGAGGTTATTTTGGAAGTAAATGTACGCATATGGCGGAAGAAAGAGGTTGGTAGACGAGACTTGAGACAAGAAGTTGAGAACTGCGGTTTAGGAAGCGTTTTTGGTTTCTCTTTTAACACATTGTGTCAGATCATCCTTTTCTGGTATACAAAAGGCATTTATCGAAGTCAGTTTTCGGAGTCTGTGAGGTGAAGCCGAAACAAGCCTTTCTATTAGGAATGTTATCACTCTATGCGGAGTCCTTTTTTGAAATGAGGGGTGGAATAGGAATGTGTCTTTGGAGTCCGTCTTCTAATCTTCTTATATTTCAACAAATCCACACCTTGTTTTCCTTTCTTCTTCTTTAAAGGTCCACTTTGCTTTGCCTCTTCTAATAAGCAATACCATTATGGAACCCTTCAACCTGTTTTCAAAGGATTGGTGGGATAACTCAGCTCGCGTGTGACATAACAAGTTGACAGCTACGACAAGTAATTTAAGTGTCAAGAGGTTTAGCAGCTTAAAAAATTTTCGGAGTAGTAGGCAGGTGTGAAGCGGAATATGCAACGAAGATGACGCGCTAAACACATGGTGACTGAAGCGTCCTTTGTTTGAATAGCAGATACGCGGTCCCAAGAACATACATTAGTTACGAAAACAAAGTAACCTTGTCTGACATGTAGAAAAGAATGATTTCGTTAATGAAGATAAAAAATGAAAGATGTGAGCCATGGTAGGTAATACGAAGGTAGGTTTAAGGCTTCTACCGATAATGAAATAGGTAGGACGTTGCACTGTTGTATACAATGTTATAAGTATGTGGATTTGTTCTGAATCAAATGAGTTACTTAGAGCATAAGGAAGTGTAAGGCATTTAATGAGGAACAGTATTAGTTGACATTGGACAAATAGGGGGGAAAAACTGTGGAGGCGTTATGCAATTGGTTTAAAATAAAATGGGAAGTGTACTCCCGTTAGTACAAACAACAAATAAAAGGTCGGATAGACAGGTCCATCAAAAAATAAATAAATAAATAACTACGCCGTTTATCAGGTACATTTGGGTAAAAATGGTCTGTACAATTGATTGGTAGGGATTTTGTATGAGACACTTTGATATCATTAATAGTAAGGTTGTATATTATGCACCTACGGAAAGCGATCAGTAGTTCCGCGATGAAATGATTTGGAATGACAACTGATGATGCCAAAGAAGAGGTTTTCTAGCCAGTTAAGATACAGTTTATGGAAACCATCTACATCTCCACGCATATTAACGTAGAAATATTTGACATTTGAATGTGTACTCGTGACAAATAAGGTCCAGTCAATCTGTGATATCTCTGAAACAGGAAATTGTAATGATAGAATGTACGAGAATATATACAAAGTAAGAATCACATAACTTAAAGCAAATCGATAAAGTATTACGAGAACAAATTGTACCCAATTACCGAGAGAAGTTAAGTAACTTTTATACTCAGTGTACAAGAGAAACTGATCATGATACGGTGTAAGACTCATATATGACGTCTGATACTTATAATGAAGAATGTATGTTTCTTTCGAATTTGTTTTTGGATAAAGTTTATTATGCGATAAAGTAAGTCAATATTGAGACGTGTAAATAAAACACACGTTGAGTAAACAAAATAGTAAATTTTTGACTAGCTAGGAAACCCCTTCTTAGCACCCTCAGTTGTCACTCAAAACTTTAAATCGCATCATTGCATACCTGCTGATCCCTTTCCGTGGGTACAATAGTCAATTTGGGACGACTTCTTTATTCTGAGTGCGGATATAGGTAGGGTATCAAGGCGTTTTATAAAATACGCTTCTCCCCTATTAATATTAGTACCAGCTAAAGATGATCGTTGTAGTTGATATATGAAAAGCAGTGTCGAACAAAAGAAGCAGATACCCTGCGCTCCAGTCTGTGTTTGTACAGACGGTACGTGAACAGTTCGAGCGAAAGTAGCGGAGTGCGTCATGGGATGAGTGTCACTCATTTGCTGCACGAGGATATGCTTTGATACTCCGAGTTCATAGTGTCAAGAAAGTCTTGGAGTAAAAGGGCCACCGACAGTGTCAACGTGTACGCAAAACAAATGAATCATTTTCTGATGTAAACAGATGGAACTTTAATATATACCTGCGGATCACACGTGTGATATTTTGTTGAAGTTTTAGTCTATTGCCGGCCGCGGTGGCCGTGCAGTTCTAGGCGCTTCAGTCCGGAACCGCGTGACTGCTATGGTCGCAGGTTCGAATCCTGCCTCGGGCATGGTTGTGTGTGGTATACTTAGGATAGTTAGGTTTAAGTAGTTCTAAGTTCTAGAGGACTGATGACCTCAGATGTTGAGTCCCATAGTGCTCAAAGCCAGTTGAACCATATTTTTAATCTATTGCGAGTTGAAATTAAGGGATTCTGTCTTTATAAGAGAGAAATAATTTAAAATGTAGAGATGTGAAACTTACGAGTCCGAAATTTATTTCGTTGCTAAAAGTAACGTCGCGATTTCATAGTTCACCATCACTTTGCACAGGATCGAAGTACAGAAGCTGGAAGGGTTCGTTCACAGTGGTCGGAGACAGAAGCTCGACAACAGCAGTTCGTAAAGGCGATCATACATCAACAAAAATAGTATAAGGGTGAGTGGCACGTCAGACACGGCGAAATGTACCAAGCGCAAGCAGCAGCTGAAATACGCTACTACTTGGACTCACCAAATGAGAGTCGCTCTCCAATACGAATTAGCACACATACGGGGTGGGACATTGTTCGTGACCGGGCCAAATATCTCACGAAATAAGCGTCAAACGAAAAAACTACAAGAACGAAACTTGTCTAGCTTGAAAGGGGAAACCAGATGGCGCTATGGTTGGTCCGCTAGATGGCGCTGCCAGAAGTCAAACGGATATTAACTTCGATTTTTTTTTTTAATAGGAACCCCCATTTTTATTATATGTTCGTTTAGTACCAAAAGAAATGTGAGGTTGGTGGAGATCACTTTGAGTATTTATTGCATTAACGTGGTATTTACAGGTAATGACGCTGTAACAGAATGCGTTCTCAGAAATAATAAGTTCTCAAAGGTATTTGTATCACATTGGAACAACCGTAATAAAATGTTCAAACGTACCTACGTTCTGTATTTTAATTACAAACAACCTACTTCTTACCAGCTGTTCGTCTAAAATTGAGAGCCATGTGTTTGTGACTATTACAGCGCCATCTATCACAAAGCGAAAAAGGTGGTCCAACCAAAACATTCGTATTTCTTTACGTACTACAAGAGTATTTAATAAAAACTGGAGGTTCCTATTAAAAAAAAAAAAGTTGATATCCGTTTGACCTTTGGCAACGCTATCTAGCAAGCCAACCATAGCGCCATCTGGTTTCTCTCTTCAAGCTAGACGACTTTCGTCCATTGTAGTTTTTTCGTTTGTGCTTATTTCTTGAGATATTTGGCCTCGTCACTATCAATGGACCACCCTCTATATGTTTTCGAAAACAAAATTTTCCCCTGTGTTCTAATTCCTTTTGTTATATACATCGAAAATGGTTCAAATGGCTCTGAGCACTACGGGACTTAACATCTATGGTCATCAGTCCCCTAGAACTTAGAACTACTTAAACCTAACTAACCTAATGACAACACACAACAAACAGCCATCACGAGGCAGAGAAAATCCCTGACCCCGCCGGGAATGGAACCCGGGAACCCGTGCGCGGGAACGGAGAACGCTATCGCACTACCACGAGATGCGGGCATATACATCGACTTTCGCGGAATGTGTAATCAGTGTTTCCGACCATTACTAGGACAATCAAAGATAAGTGTAGCCTGGGAACGCTTTGGAACGAATAATGTCACTTATTGCGTCACTGCTCAAACCCACTGGTTCGAAGAGAACGCTGAGGTTGACCTGCTAATTCAGTATACAACCCTGAAGCAGTGGGTCAGAGGGTGATTGATGGCATAGTTATACAACGAAACTAACTATAGATCATACTTACAGCGATAGTCTTCGTCAGCAAGCTACTTTGACACCGAAAACGATCCGTAAGCGTTCACGAGCTGTCTCAGACTGTTGCTACACAACGATTATGAGTGCGACCAGCCACTGCTTATTGTTGAGAGCATCACTCATCATCGCTTGTTAACAGTGAAGGCGGTACTTCTCCATCGCATGACATGAACTTTTTAATCCAGACATTATCGTCTGTGACTAAGCATCGCCGGAAGTGGTTGTGGTGTAGATAAAACAGGAATACATATCAAGCATTTCCCTCAACCTTTATATTTTTAATCTGGCATTGTAACTACTTACGGTAAGTGAGATGAATATCATGTATGCGATCATACTGCTAATGGTGTTAGGGTTGAGAGCACTATCTTTCGATACCAAAGGCGTTATTTCGACATTCATGAAGGATAATATAATAAAGTATTGCCGAAAACTAGTTTACCATTATTAGACAATTTGAAGAAGTGACTGATACCGAAAAATATGCTTAGTATAGGGAAACAGACTTAAGGTATCTACGTGTTTGACACTTTCGTCGAACTTCAGCTTAAGCTCATGCGCAACCCCCTCTCTCTCCCCCCCCCCCCCCCCCCCCCACACACACACACACATACAAATCACTTTTTTTTGCACATGACTCACATTCTGGAGGACGAAAGTTAAAAACCGCGACCGGGCAAGCAGATTTAGGGTTTCCGTGATTTCCCTAAATCACTCCTGCAAATGCAAGGATGGCTCCTGTGAAAGGCCGTGGCCGTTTTCCTTGTCCCATCCACGACACAATCCGAGCTTGTGCTCAATTTCTAACGACCTAGATGACGGCGATTCGTTATATCTAATCTCCCGTCTGATTCACGCTTTCTGTAGTTAGTAAATTAAGTATCAATTGTAGACAGACATTTTATAGTGTAATATACTGTACTGCCGGACCGAGCTAGTTAATCTCTAGATAGAAGTTAGAAAAATAGATATATAAGGGAATGAAATAAATGAAGGAATATCAGAAAACCATTACCATGTTCACAGGAAAGCCGACTGAACGGAGAAATGGTGATTTTAAAAATTAAACGGGGGGCTACATCATAGTGTTGCACTTTCTGCATCCTACATGTATCCTTCATTCATCCATGTGTGTCATACGTGATTTTGAGACGTAACTTCTACTCATGAGTGAGAAATCAGGTACGTATAAAGCGGACAGGAATCCGTGACCAACGTCAATTGTGGAAGACCTTCCATCCGACATATTGAAATACTCCTCCGCCTTCAGCGTTCAGCATTTGACGCACGGACTGATCGGCATAGTGGGCAATCTCTTTGCCTGCAGCAATGCGGATTAATGTACAGACGAGAGCCTTAACAAAGAATATCTTGATACCAGCAGGTTTATTCCACGAAGATGGTGATTTAAAAAGTAAATGGGGCACTACATCTAACTGTTCGCGTACGATGGCCGCTTCTTGGAGCTGAAGTAAGCAACCAAGATTTCCAGGATGAGAAGTCACCCTCGTTATGCCAACGGACTTCTCAAAAAGAGAGAAGAACGGACAGTTGTCCAAGGCAGTAGGAATGAGAGAGTAAAGAGACCAATTGAGATCAGGAATAAACATCAGCTAGTAATAGCGAATATTCTAGTCAGGCAGAGATTCCGAAATAAGGTACTGGCTTGTAAGGCGTATCCGGGGACAAATATAGATTCGAATCATAATTTAGCAGTTGTGAAGGATTGGCGGAAGTCAGGAAGAATCAGTGGGCCAAGAAGCGGGATACGGAAGAGATAAGGGATGAAGACATAGGCTTGAAGTCCTCTGAGTCTATAGTTGCTGCGGTAAGGAATAGCTTAGTAGGTAGTTCGGCAGAAGAGTAACGGAGATGTCTTAAAAGGGCAACCACGGAAGTTGCGAAAAAAGACATTGGTACAAAGAAGGTAACTGCGAAGAAACCATGAATAACTGAAGAAACACTTTAGTTGGTTGGTGGAAGAAGACGCACAAGAATTTTCAGAAAAATTCGGGAATACAGAAGCACAGGTCATTTAGGAGTGAAATAATAGGAGGTGCAGGAAATCTAAATGATAAATGTTTTGCATGGAAAATATGAAGAAATTGAAAAAGGAATGAATTTTGGAACGCCTGACTCAGCATATAGAAAAGTCAAAACAATTTTCGGTGAAATTAAAAGCAAGGGTGGTAGTGTAAAAGGCAGAGGAGAGAGACGAGAGCGATGGGTGGAAGGAATTCATTGAGAGCATCTTCGAGGGGGGGGGGGGGGGGCACGTCTTATGACGTGATATAAAAAGAAACAAGAGCCGACGTAGAAGAAGTAGCGACTCCAGTCTTAGAACCAGATCTGAAAAGAGCTTTGGAAGATCGCGTAAGGCAGAAAGGATAAGTAATATACCATTGGAATTCCTAAAGTCGTGTGCGAAATATTCTCGTTGGATTTCTGAATATATCAGGCTGGCGATTTTCCATCTGACTTGGAGAACAATATCATCCACAGAATTCCGAAGACTGTGAAACCTGAAAAGTGCGAGAATTATCGCACAATCTGCTTAACAGCTCATAGATCCAAGTTGCTGACAAGACTAAAATACTGATGAATGGTAAAGAAAAGTGAGGATGTGTTAGACGAAGATCAGTTTGGATTTAAGAAAGGTTAACCCACCAGTCAGGCAGTTTGATATGGCGTTTGATAATGTGAGCAAGACTGAAGAAAAATAAAGACATGTTCGTAGGATTTGTCGATTTAGAAAAAGCGATCGACAGCGTCAAATAGTGCAAAGGTTAGGAATCCTGAGGAAAAGAAGAGGTAAGCTATAGAGGAAACGGGTAACATATAGTATGTACAAAACCCCTGAGGGAAAAATGGGAGTTGAAGATGAAGAACGAAGTGAAAGGATTGAAATGGGTATAAGGCAAAGACGTAGGTTTTCGCACCTATTGTTCAATCTATACAGCGGAGATGCAATGACGAAAATGGAGGAAAATTTCCAGAGATGGATTAAAATTGAGGGTGAGTAGGTATCAGCGATGAGATTCGCAGATAGAATTGTTGCCCTGAAAGAAAGCGAAGAGGAATTGCAGGATCTATGGAATTGAATGAACAGTTTAGTAGTACAGTATACGGACTAGAGTAAACAAAGACGAAAATAACAAGAATTAAGAGAAAGTTAAAATGAGAATTGGTGACCACGAAGTAGACGAAGTTCCGGAATTCTGCTGCCAAGGCAAGAAAGTAACTCACGATTTAAGGAACAAGAAGGACATTAGAAGAAGACTATCGATGACACAAAGGGCTTGCCAGACAAAATCGGAAAAGAAGAAAATCGAAACATTTGACATGTGGTGGTACAGAATAATGTTTAAAATTAAATGTATTGGTAAGGTAAGGAATGGGGAGGTTCTCCAGAGGATCAGAGAGCAAAGGAATATACACTCCTGGAAATGGAAAAAAGAACACATTGACACCGGTGTGTCAGACCCACCATACTTGCTCCGGACACTGCGAGACGGCTGTACAAGCAATGATCACACGCACGACAGAGCGGACACACCAGGAACCGCGGTGTTCGCCGTCGAATGGCTCTAGCTGCGCAGCATTTGTGCACCGCCGCCGTCAGTGTCAGCCAGTTTGCCGTGGCATACGGAGCTCCATCGCAGTCTTTAACACTGGTAGCATGCCGCGACAGCGTGGACGTGAACCGTATGTGCAGTTGACGGACTTTGAGCGAGGGCGTATAGTGGGCATGCGGGAGGCCGGGTGGACGTACCGCCGAATTGCTCAACACGTGGGGCGTGAGGTCTCCACAGTACATCGATGTTGTTGCCAGTGGTCGGCGGAAGGTGCACGTGCCCGTCGACCTGGGACCGGACCGCAGCGACGCACGGATGCACGCCAAGACCGTAGGATCCTACGCAGTGCCGTAGGGGACCGCACCGCCACTTCCCAGCAAATTAGGGACACTGTTGCTCCTGGGGTATCGGCGAGGACCATTCGCAACCGTCTCCATGAAGCTGGGCTACGGTCCCGCACACCGTTAGGCCGTCTTCCGCTCACGCCCCAACGTCGTGCAGCCCGTCTCCAGTGGCGTCGCGACAGGCGTGGATGGAGGGACGAATGGAGACGTGTCGTCTTCAGCGATGAGAGTCGCTTCTGCCTTGGTGCCAATGATGGTCGTATGCGTGTTTGTCGCCGTGCAGGTGAGCGCCACAATCAGGACTGCATACGACCGAGGCACACAGGGCCAGCACGTGGCATCATGGTGTGGGGAGCGATCTCCTACACTGGCCGTACACCTCTGGTGATCGTCGAGGGGACACTGAATAGTGCACGCTACATCCAAACCGTCAACGAACCCATCGTTCTACCATTCCTAGACCGGCAAGGCGACTTGCTGTTCCAATAGGACAATGCACGTCCGCATGTATCCCGTGCCACCCAACGTGCTCTAGAAGGTGTAAGTCAATTACCCTGCCCAGCAAGATCTCCGGATCTGTCCCCCATTGAGCATGTTTGGGACTGGATGAAGCGTCGTCTCACGCGGTCTGCACGTCCAGCACGAACGCTGGTCAAACTGAGGCGCCAGGTGGAAATGGCATGGCAAGCCGTTCCACAGGACTACATCCAGCATCTCTACGATCGTCTCCATGGGAGAATAGCAGCCTGCATTGCTGCGAAAGGTGGATATACACTGTACTAGTGCCGACATTGTACATGCTCTGTTGCCTGTGTCTATGTGCCTGTGATTCTGTCAGTGTGATCATGTGATGTATGTGACCCCAGGAATGTGTCAATAAAATTTCCCCTTCCTGGGACAATGAATTCACGGTGTTCTTATTTCAATTTCCAGGAGAGTATGTAAAATAGTGAAAAGGAGACGGGACAGCATGGTAGAACGTCTGGTAAGACATCAGAGAATAATTTCCGTGGTACTAGTGGGAGCTACAGAGGACGAACACTGTAGAGGAAGAGACTGGGGTACATCAAGCAAATAACTGAGGGTGTAGGTTGCAAGTGCTGCTACGAGATGAAAACGCGGGCACAGGAAAGGAATTCGTGAGGCGCTGCATCAAACCAGTTACATGAGTGATGAATCAAAATAAATAAATAAATAGATAAGGAAAGGTTGTGCTGCATTTAGTGCTGGCAACATCTCATGATGCACCCCCATCGTCTGAGAAGGGACGAGATAAGGGCCTGTATGAAGCAGTGGTCTATTCAACTGCTACGCCTAACCTACGACGTAATCTACTCTATTCGTGTGTATATTGCCAGCGTAAGGAGTTCAAGGCACAGTGACACTGATTTCTTGCCTCCGTTGAGAGAGACATCATGTAAATCTCTTTAAGTCAAATTTCGGTCCAGTGCTAAAATTTTACAAATTTTCTTAGCATAAAAATAAATTCTGCCAGAGACTGTGCTATGTTAGTGTGTCAGTAACAAACTGTTTGTCTCACAATATTTTGTTATCGGTATTGGGGATCCCAAACCGTTTTGAAAATCGCTGCTCTTTCGTGGTGTTACAACTGTTGGTGATAACCCCATAGCATTCTTCTTAGTAGGGGCTAAGCAAACCAACCACAGTTGACCCCAAAGTGCTGTAGGAGTGGCCTCTGTACTGAAAATAAGATCGCACAATATTGACATTTCGACAGACTTACGCAAAAAGCGTGGGAACACCGGTTGAAGATTAAAAAAAAGGAAAAACTGCTTTTGTTTTGCAGTACCATTTGAAGCAACTCAAAATCTTTTGCGTAGATTTTTTCAATGCCGTTCGTTTTGCTTTGACTTGTGTGCTAAATGGTTACAAGAAATTACTACACACTGCATACTTTTCCCAGTATATGGTGTGATATGCGGAAAGAAAATTAACCGTTTCTCTTTACTATCCAAAAAAGTTAACGGCGTGAATTTCTCTGCAATCCACACAAGTTAACACAGCCAATGGTTTGTATGGTAAGTTCGTAGCAACGAAGCGTATAAATAGACTGGTCCTAGCAGAAAAAACACATTTGATGGATTGGTTGAGGAGAACGGAGACACCCCCCAAAGAAGCCCATCTAAATCAGTTGTCGACTGTCTTGTGAACTAAACATCCCTTGCCAACGCCTGGGAACTTCCTGCATAAGCTGCTCACCTTGCAAGCTTACAAGATTCAAGTTGTGCAAGTAATGCAGCGAAGTGTCTTACAGTTTCATCTCGATGTTGCTGTTGAGGCATTGGACCAGATCGATCGAAATTCCGACTATCTAAGAAACGTCGTTTTCTCTTAATCAGCAACGTTCCATACATTTAGGAAACTGAAACCACGCAACATTTGGGTTTAGGGTTTCAGAGAACGATAGCAAATATCCTTCAACTTTTCCCACTGAAAGAAATCCGGGGACGTTAGATCCGGTGAACGTGCGGGCCATGGTCTGGTGCTTCAACGACCGATCCACGTGTCATGAAATACGCTATTCAATACCGCTTCAACCGCACTTGAGCTATGTGCCGGACATCCCTCATGTTGGAACTACGTCGCCATTCTATCATGCAGTGAGACATCTTGTAGTAACATCGGTACAACATGACGTAGGAAATCAGCATACATTGCACCATTTAGATTGCCATCGATGAAATGGGAGCCAATTATCTTTCCTCTCATAATGCCGCACCACACATTTACCAGCCAAGGTCGCTGATGTTCCACTTGTCGCAGCCATCGTCGATTTACCGTCGCATAATAGTGCATAATAGTGTTCAGTGGGTTAGTCGTGAAAACGTAAGGGATATACTTACTTCCTCATTTATAGTATTAGTATCGATCAGTGCCTACGATCACCCTTCTGGAAGTTGCCGTCCTTTCCAAATCTTACTTACAGTATGTGTAAGTTCGCTGAAGGTATCCTCGTTACTATAATTCAAGAATTTTTCCCCAGGTGTTTTATGATTCTTCATTCTTTTTGTGATGCTCCTAACTTCTTCTACAGCTGTTTGGTCTGAGGCGAAATTTGTTTCTTACTGGCTGTAGCTGAGAATGTCTGGTGGCACTTCACACTTTTGGAGCTCTCGAAAGTATTTGGCCAAGATCGGACTGTTTTTCATGTCACCGTTTACTACCTTCTCTTCTTTGTTCTTACATCTGAGGTCTGGAGTATAATATTTACTTAAGGCAATCTTGAATGTAAAGTCTCGCGTATTGTTCTGTCGGAAATCCTCTTCTATTGTACTTTAGTGTTCCTTCACCAGTTTACTCTTCAGATCCCTGAAAGTCTTGGCGTTGTTTTTCCCCGAGAAAAGAGAGAGATCGCTGTTGTTAAAAATCGAAAGCATGTAATGCTGATTACTTTTTCTCTTTCTTCTCAGTAGAGTAACTTTATTTAAAATAACAGTATATAAAATTCAGGACAACTTTTATTCCGTTACCAAAAAGTGAACCCTGTTTGGAAACGTGCCACTAGAACTCACGCATACGAAATGTCGACTCTAAAGAGAATGTAGGTGCGGGCTACAGCCCACATTAGCAGCCACTAGTAGCTTATGTCAGTCACAGCTCGAAGTCCTTTGCCCCTTGATTAATGAAACACAAAAATAATTTTTTTCTATTTTTTACGATTCCTTAATTTGCGAAACACAAAAATAAAATTTCCCAATTTCTTATGATTCTAACGATTAAAGCTTGCTCGAAATGTATCCTACGTCACCATCTTTCACCTCATCTCCTTTCAGGAGCTACTTGCGCATCGTCCTAGGCTAGTATACCGAAGCTCTTAGTAATCGGTGAGTCACGGGGTGTAGCCTCTCCTTGATTGCCTGATCAAATGCTAGTTTCAGTTGCACAGAATTCAAACGAAAACGACTACGAGCTTCATACTTTCAATAGTAATTAAGTACAGAAACTAACGTCTATTTTTATGGTCAAATTCACAGCCCAAGCGTAAGTCATCGGGAAGACAGTACACTGACTGCAACTAATTGTTATGTGCGCTTCCTCTTCTTCTGCACTTTCCGTGTTAGGCCAGTTGTGGCCTGTTACGGTTGCCATCTTTTCCTCGGTCTGCCAGGATCTCTTTCTCCCTTTTGATTAAAAATTCTTTATCTGATGTGGTAGCCTCTCTGGACCCATTTGTTAAAGATGTTCATTCCATTTCTTTTTGTTTTCTTCCAGTTTTTCTTTCACAGTCTTAATCTTCGACTTCTTACAATATCTAGTTGTCGGACTTTATCTGTTCTTTTACATTCCTCTACTGCTCTAAAAAGTCTCATTTCTACTCCTTGTATCTGTTTTTCCTTCTTTTAGTCAACGCCCACGATTCACTTCCATTTCATAGGTTTGGCCAAACAACATTTTATAAAATTTCAGTCATTTCTTCTTTTATGCGTTAGAGTTCTGTTAATTGTTCCATGTTGTTGTTGTTGTAGTCTTCAGTCTTGAGGCAGGTTTGGTGCAGCTTTCCATGCTACTCTATCCTGTGCAAGCTTCTTCATCTCCCAGTACGTACTGCAACTTACATCCTTCTGAATCTGCATAGTGTATTCATTTCTTAGTCTCCCTCTACGACTTTTACCCTCCACGCTTCCCTCCAATACTAAATAGGTGATCCCTTAATGCCTCAGAACATGTCCTACCAACCGATCCCTTCTTCTAGTCAAGACCTGCCACAAACTGCTCTTCTCCCCAATTCCATTCAGTAACTCCTCATTAGTTATGCGATCTACCCATCTAATCTTCAGAATTCTTCTGTAGCACCACATTTCTAAAGCTTCTATTCTCTTCTTGTCCAATCTATTTATCGTCCACGATTCACTTCCATACACGGCTACACTCCATACAAATACTTCCATAAAGGAATCCTGACACTTAAATCTATACTCGATGTTAACATATTTCTCTTCTTCAGAAACGCTTTCCTTGCCATTTCCAGTCTACATTTTATATCCTCTCTACTTCGACCACCATCAGTTATTTTGCTCCCCAAAAAGCAAAATTCCTTTACTACTTTAAGTGCCTCATTTCCTAATCTAATTCCCTCAGCATCACCCGACTTAATTCGACTACATTCCACTATCATCGTTTTGGTTTTGTTGGTGTTCATCTTATATCCTTCTTTCGAGGCACTGTCAAATCCATTCTACAGCTGTTCCAAGTCCTTTGCTGTCTCTGGCAGAAGTACAATGTCATCGGTGAACCTCAAAATTTTTACTTCTTCTCCATGGATTTTAATACTTACCCCGAATTTTCCTTTTGTTTCCTTTACTGCTTGCTCAATATACAGATTGGATAACATCAGGGAGAGGCTACAACCCTGTCTCACTCCCTTCCCAACCACTGCTTCCCTTTCATGCCCCTCGACTCTTATAACTGCCATCTGGTTTCTGTACAAATTGTAAATAACCCTTCGCTCCCTGATTTTTCCCCTACCACCTTCAGATCATTGAGAAAAGCTTTTTATAAGTCCACAAATGCTAGAAAAGTAGGTTTGTTTCTTCTTAATCTATCTTCTAAGACAAGTCGTAATGTAAGTGTTGCCTCACGTGTTCAAACGTTTCTGCGGAATTCAAACTGATCTTACCCGATGCCGGCTTCTACCAGTTTTTCCATTCGTCTGTAAGGGACTCGCGTTAGTATTTTGCAGCTGCGACTTATTAAACAGGTACTCCTATATCTCTTACATTTGCTCGAAGATATTTCCATGTTATGTTCTTTACATATTTTTTTTGTTCATAAATTCCTTTTTGTAAATCGACTTTTCTCAAAAAAATCATCGTAAGGTCAGTGCGTAGAGGAGTGATTTTAGGTTTACCAAATTTTTACCCCAGTGTTTATGTTTAAATTCCATCTGTGAATTACATCGTCAGTGTAATTATTAAAATAGCTTTTTCGATAAACTACTGATGTTTTTTATTGTGGACTTTTGATGTCTGATATCAGTTTCGAAGGGTAGCCCCTGATACTCTACAATTCTCTATAACTTTACTCTAACCACATTTTTAAAAAGCTTTTCGAAGGTCTCTAAACCCAGTTTGTGTCTCTTTGTTAAACTTCTTCAGCTTTTCAGTGAGCTGTCGTAAAATAGAAACTGCATCACTCGTTGATCGCCCCTTTCTAAATCCGACTTGTTCCTTCACAAGCAAATACTCTGCTGTTCTGTTTAGACTTGTGTTTAAAATTCTTGCATGAAGATTCTCACTGTGTCAAGGAAGCTTGCTCCCCTGTAGTTTCCACTTTTTTTGGTTATGTTTTCTCGGTTCTTATATATTGATATTACCTCTGGTTTACTCCAACGTCCTGGTACATCTTTTAGCTTGCAGCGTATGTTAGAAACAAGAGTAGCAATGTAAGGTATAGTGATAACATTCCATTATTAACTAACCATTAATTCCTTCTTAACCTGTTCCTTTTGATTTTCTGTGGCTTTCAAAGCTGCTGTGAATTCTTTTACTGTTCTTTCATCTAAGTCTTTTTTCTTATATTCCTAGACCTTTTTCTTTCTTCTGTCCCATGTTAGTGTCAGTAATATTATTCAAGCGAATTGTATTCTTTTCTGTTCTATTTCACGTTCTCGAAGTCTTACCCACTGTCTGCTGATGGCCATGAATATCATGCTCCTTTCTACTAATGTATTTGTCTCAGGCTGACTGGTGGGATCTTTTCACTATCCTTATTTTTTTTTGTAAAGCCTTTTCTGGTCATAGATCTCTCTTCTAGGACAGCCTTTCAAACTTATTTTTATATGCTCTTTGTTTTTCTTGTATTGCTTGCTTAATTCCTGTTGACCCAGTTTTTATCACACGCATTTGGCGATTTTTTCCGTACCTAATGTCCCATTTACAGCTGTTTTATGGCTTTTTCAATATTTGTCCATTCTTCTCCAATAGTGTCCGTAGAAGCTAATTATTCTAATTATTTTTCTAATTTATTTTGATAAAGACACATAAACCTGTGGAAAATATACTTTATAGACCTTTTCTTGCTTCTGTGTGGTAAAGGTTCTCTTCTACATCCATTTAGCCAAAGCGTTACTAATCAGCCCTTGGCACGTTCATACAAAAACATGCTACGTAACGCAGATTTTAAAAACATATAAAATACATAAACCTTAGGTGAAGGAAGTATCGGATTGCTAAACCTGATCGTAAACCCAATGAAGTACGTAAACAGAACGGAATGTGCCCCATGTTTGTCATAACCGCAAAAATCGCTCCGCTTTTGTTTCGACCTTAGTGCCTAAGAAATCTCAGTGCTCCAACATGGTTCATCAAGCATATAGTAGTACAAAAATGTCAACTTGGGTTCCAGAGTCCCATGGAAAGAGCTGTATATAATTCTGATTTGATATAGCTTCATCAATGGAAACCCACTACTGCTGTCGTACGTAGCAGTAGGTCTTTCCGAAGATAATCCAATGCAAACACGTTCATCAACACACCGTATCACTTACAGGCAAAAGCACACCTCCACTCAAGAACAACATCTAACGGAAGAGAACTGAAGAAGAACGCTTTGTTTACTTTCAAAATTCACAATCCACGTGGAATGTCTCAGAGCCTCACTTCTGTCGCTCGAGGCCGCACTCACCACAAAAATTTCAGGCAGAGAAATTGATGCAGAAGACGTAGGAGGGGGTATACGGAAGTGGATTACTGGGAGCAGATATGGTGGCAAAAATTGCTTACGATTAGTAGATACGTAATAAACTTAATGCATGGAAATTGGTACATATAACAGACGAGTTTCGAAGTGCACCTGTTCTTTTTTTTAACTGTGGTTGTTCCTTCGCTTTTCCGGTTCACATTCATATCGCCAGCAGTCGACCTGAGCAGCTTTAGAATCGTAGAAATGTCTGTGATGGATTTGTTATTCGGCTGACATCCAGTGGCTTCTCCTCATTCGAGGTCGCTTAGCTCTCCTGACTGACTGCTTCTACCGTTACAAACCAGCACTCCCTCACTGCGTTTACACTGCCAGGTCAGACACTGATGACATCTAGTGGTCAATTCTGCTTTCTGTATCGGTGTTCGGATACTTTGTATCACACAGTGCATATCCACAGTACTGGCCATTATAATTGCTATAGCCTAAAGATGACTCACTACAGAGGCCAAATTTAACCGACATGAAGAAGATGCTGTGATATGTAAATGATTATCTTTTCAGAGCATTCACACTAGGTTGGCACCGGTGGCGACACCTACAACGTGCTAACATGAGGAAAGTTTCCAACCGACTTCTCAAACCCAAACAGCAGTTGACCGGCGTTGCCTGGTGAAACGTTGTTGTGATGCCTCGTGTAAGGGCCGAGCCGTGGCCGTGCAGTTCTGGCGCTGCAGTCCGAAGCCGCGGGACTGCTACGGTCGCAGGTTCGAATCCTGCCTCGGGCATGGATGTTTGTGATGTCCTTAGGTAAGTTAGGTTTAAGTAGTTCTAAGTTCTAGGGGACTTATGACCTAAGATGTTGAGTCCCATAGTGCTCAGAGCCATTTGAACCATTAGAACCTCGTGTAAGGATGAGAAATGCGTACCATCACGTTTCCGACTTTGATAAAGGTCGGAACTCCGTGCTGGATCCCAACGGCCTCGTATCACTAGCAGTCGAGATGACAGGCATCTTATCCGCATGGCTGTAATGGATCGTGCAGCCACGTCTCGATCACTGGTTCAACAGATGGGGACGTTTGCAGGACACAACCATCTGCACGAACAGTTCGACGTTGTTTGCAGCAGCATGGACTATCAGCTCGGAGACCGTGGCTGCGGTTACCCTTAACGCAGCATCACAGACAGGAGCGCCTGCGACTGTGTACTCAACGTGGAACCTGGGTGCACGAACGGCAAAACGTCATTTTTTTCGGATGAATCCAGGTTCTGTCTACAGCATCATGACGGTCTCATCCGTGTTTGGCGACATCACGTTGAACGCACATTGGAAGCGTGTATTCGTCATCGCCATACTGGCGTGTCACCCGGCATGATGGTATGTGATGCCACTGGTTACACGTCTCTTCACCTCTTGTTCGCATTGACGGTACTTTGAATAGTGGACGTTACATTTCAGAGGTGTTACGACCCGTGGCTCTACGCTTCATTCGATCCCTGCGAAATCCTACATTTCAGTCGGATAATGCACGACCGTATGTTGCAGGTCCTGTACGGGCCTTTCTGGGTACAGAAAATGTTCGACTGCTGCTCTGGCCAGCACATTCTCCAGATCTCTCACCAATTCAATAGATTATCGATGAAGTTCTTTTTGAACTGTAACGTTTTCCTGGATTAATATAATTCTTGGTGATAACGTCGCAAATTTTTTAAAAATTGCACCTATAAAATGAGAAGTATAGTTGTTCTGAAATGCATTGAAGTTCTAGATGTAATTTGGACCATAGAGCGTTTTATTATATTTTTACCAAAGAATCACCAGTCACAAGTGATTTATACTGCTCAGAAACTCATTGTGACTGCGAGAGAGGGATTATCTCTGACTCGTGATACAATGATTCTGTTTATATAATGTGGATCATTACGTGCACAATGGACTGATTACTTCTGGTGTAGAATTGCGGAGAGTTGGATCTCACCGAAATTTTGATTAGCGGCATTGTTGAAAACTGCCTTTTTGAATATCGAATGCAGTTTTTTTATGAATTATGACAACATTTCATCTCATACAAGAGGATGATGTATACTGAAATGTAGCTAGGACGATCACTTACGGAAAAATATAATTTCGTAAATGGAAGAAGTATTTTCAGTTCTTTGGTTATTTTAACTTCTCCCTTGTCTGTGGCTCGGAACAATATTTGCTGTATCGTAACTCGTAGGGAAATTTGAATCCTGGGAAATCAGTGGAGCCTGCACTACGGTCGTTTATGCTCTATTTTAAGAGGTAAAATTCTGGACTTTATCAAAATTGACTTGGACAGTGATTCCCAAGCTGGACAGTGAGAACGTCATAGCACGCAATACGCATTTCCCCACGGCCTAAGATTGTGCATCTGATTATTTTAAGATCGCCGCAATTCCGTAGAGCCACAGAGATTTTATTCCAGGTGGTAACTTGGACAACGAGAGTCAAAGTATGATTATGAGCTGTAACCTGAAATCATTTTGTTTTATAGACTTCGGAATTCAAAGCAGTAACCAAATTTCTTCCTGTGTGGGATCATTTAAAATTAGTTGGAAAGCTACTTCTCTCGCCCATAAGTTTCCATTCAAATAACTAGACATTATTCAGTCATATTAATTTTAACTTCAGTTTCTGGAGGGGGGGGGAGGAGGCGAGAAGCTTAAGTACTATACCACACCTCGATAGCACATTTCAATCGCACAAACTTTATCTCATACAAACATTGTGGGAACATACTAAAATGTAGACTTTCACGGCCGGAAATATCACGTCCAGCATAAGAAGAGGAGAAACGGAACGATCAGCTGTTGCGGAGCATGCTTTCCAGCCAGGGAACCACAACATTCGTTTCGAGGAGACGCAGGTACTAGAGGCCACAAGCGGATATTACGAAAGTCTATACAGGGAGGTAATCGAAATCGCTAAACACCCTCATAATTTCAATCGAAAGGAGGAGGGCGTGAAATTAAGCGGTATATGGATGCCCGTGTTAAAGAAGATGTGTACCACCCGTCCACTACTGGGTGATGGCAACGGCGATCGACGGCGACGGACAGCGGCCAATTGCACTGACGTTTTCAAAACACGTGACGTCACACCACGGCGCGGGAGCGCGCGGCCACAGAATTTAGCGGCAGTCCGTAGCGAACCAGTGGGTGTGTTGGACCTTCCATCGAGCTACGGACCCTCTTGAAGATGTGTCCCGCAGTCGGAGACGAAACGTTGGCGATTGACACAGAATTAATCAACCGACCACCGCATAACAGCCCGGATAATTATAATGGACATGATTGTGGGAACAGGAGTAAAGCGCTGAAGTCAGCACTTCCTAAATTTGAGAGTTCTATGAGGGCTTGTCAACAGCGATTGAATTCATCTGCATAATTTGTACTGGGTCAGAATGATTTCGCATGTTATTGCGATATAATTTTCTTAGGTTTCTCTTCAATCTACTGAAACAGCAAGAGACAAATAAACCATTGGTAAAGGGACATGTAAAATTTTGCAACTTTTTATGTGTAATGTATGTTGCGCGTTTGTGGAGTAGTAGAATACCTTGTACAGCTTTGTTGGGGAGATGGCGGCAGACATCATCCGTCAGCCCAGAGAAAACAGCAGAGCGCTAGAACCAGAGACCATCACGCACCAGCTGGCCGCTAGAAGAACAACTGACTGTTTTACACTGATTGCCCAGATAATTGAGACCACTTCTGTAATAGCCGGTATTTCCAGGTTTGGCACGGATAACAGCGGCGACGCTTCGTGGCACGGAAGCGATTAAGCCTTGGTAGGTCGCTGCAAGGAGTTGGCATCACATCTGCACACAAATCACTTACTCCCCTTAAATTCCGGGGAGAGGGCGATGAACTCTGACGCCGCGTTCTGTCACATCCCAGATGTATTCGATTGGTTTCAGATCTGGTGAGTTGGGGGACGCCAAATCAATTGTGGAACTCGCAACTGTCTTTCTCGGACCAATCCATCACACTCCTGGCCTTCTGACACGGCGCATTATCTTACTGAAAAATGCCACTGCCATCGGGAAACATTATCGTCGTGAAAGGGAGCACGTGGTCTGCAACCAGTGTTCGATACTCCTTGGCCGTTATGGTGCATTGCACGAGCGCCACTGGACTCATCAATGCCCACTTGAATGTTCTCCAGAGCACAAAGAGCCGCCGCCAGCTTGTCTCCGTCATGCAGTTCAGGTGCCCAGGTGCTCTTCCCCTGGGAGACGACGGATTCGAGCCCTCCCACCGGAATCATGAAGAAGCTACATCCACATTTATACCTCGCAAGGCCCCCAACGGTGTGTGGCGGAGGGCACTTTACGTGCCATTGTCGTTACCTCCCATTCCTGTTCCACTCGTGTATGATTCGCGGGAAGAACGACTGCAGGAAACCCTCCGTGCACGCTCGAATCTCTCTAGTTTTACATTCGTGATCTCCTCGGGAGGTATAAGTAGGGGGAAGCAATATATTCGATACCTCATCCAGAAACGCGCCCTCTCGAAACCTGGACAGCAAGCTACACCGCGATGCAGAGCGCCTCTCTTGAAGAGCCTGCCACTTGAGTTTGCTAAACATCTCTGTAAGGCTATCACGCTTACCAAATAACCCTGTGAAGAAACGCGCCGCTCTTTTTTGGATCTTCTCTATCTCCTCTGTCAACCAGCCCTGGTACGAATCCGACACTGATGAGCAATACTCAATTATAGGCCGAACGGGTGTTTGTAGGCCACCTCCTTTGTTGATGGACTACATTTTCTAAAGACTCTTCCAATGAATCTCAGACTTTCACCCGCTTTACCAACAATTAATTTTATATGATCAATCCACTACAAATCGTTACGTACTCATAATCCCAGATAGTTTACAGAAGTAACTGCAACCGGTGATTGTTCCTCTATCATATAATCATACAATAAAGGATCTTTCTTTTTATGTATTCGCAATACATTACATTTGTCTATGTTAAGGGTCAGTTGCCACTCCCTGCACCAAGTGCCTATCCGCTGCAGATCTTCATCCCAGAGTGTCTGGATACGCTGTTTGGGGATTTATCAGACCGTGAAAAGTTCTGCCACTGCGGTAACGTCAAGTATCGATGGACACGTGTCCATTACAGCTGTAACTGTCGATGTCACGGTGTTAACATTGAGACATGCATGGGGCGTCGGCTGAGGAGGCCCCATCGTTAGGAATATTCGGTGTCCTCTGTGTTCAGACATACTTGTACTCTGCCTAGCATTGAAGTCCAATGTCAGTTCCGCCACCTGTTCTGTTTTATTCGTCTGCCCAGCCTGCCACGTCCGACAACTGCAATTAGGGGTGGACGCCCAACCCGACGACGTCCGGACGTGGTTTAATATTGGTTTCGCCACGTGTTGAAGACATTCAACACAGCACCCCTCGAAGTCCCAACAAGTTGTCCTGTTTCCAAAATGCTCTTACCGAGCCTCAGAGCCGGCCCCAGTAGCGGGGCGCGGGGCGGTTCTAGGCGCTACAGTCTGGAACCGCACGACCGCTACGATCGCAGGTTCGAATCCTGCCTCGGTCATGGATGTATGTCATGTCCTTAGGTTAGTTAGGTTTACGTAGTTTTAAGTTCTAGGGGACTGATGACCTCAGAGTCATTTGAACCATTTGAACCGAGCCTCAGAGGTTTTAAAAATGTGCCCTCGGTCAGACTTAGGTAGATCGCCCGCCTTCCCCATTCTACACACAGGCAGCATACATGTACATGTAATACATGCACCATGTTTGTGTCTGACTGGCAGTCATTCCTCGCTAGATGACGCTGCCATCGCCTGGACGGGCTTGTGTCGACAGTTGGTTGGTGGAAATAATGTTCTGGCTGATCATTGTATAAAGGCTCTTAATTACGCTATTTGCTTTCTCTGACAGTCAAAACAAATTGTTCCTCCTCAGCGATCGCTTTCCGAAGTGCTGACGATTGCTTAGTGGTACGGAGGAAATCGTGGAAAGTAGTTCATTGCATCTGTTAGCAGTGAGACGCGAGAATATGAACACTATGTGAATGGATACGAAATGAAGTAAATAACCTAACGAGCTTCATAAGCATTCGTCTTTCTTCAGTATAGCTTCAACCTACGTTTATTGTCATGCAGTCATCGTCATGAAATCTGTCGTTCCAATGGATACATTTAAAACTACTGCAGCTGCACATTCATCCTCGCTGTTCTGAGCCGTTGCAGCAGTGAACTCCAATTTGACGTTTAGGCTTCAGCAAGTAGCTGCAGTCGTTTACGTATTCCACGCTGACGTAGATCCAGCAGCAAACCTCGTAGTGATTAGCTCTCACTTTAAATTTACTTTAATTTTTATTGTAGGTCCGTCCGGGGCAGAACCCTTCAAAACTCTTTGAAATCCTCGATAAGTTCAGTACTTCAAAAACAGAAAAAAACAGTTACTTTTCAGTTAGGCAAACGCAACATATGCAGCGGCTAATGATGCCTGTCTGGAGATTACAATTTCTGAATGTCCTCTCACTGCCCATGCAGCTCCCTCGCCACTGAGAGCCAACTTCGTGGGTCTGTGGGAGGAGTGGTTAGCGTTGGAGAAAAAGCTGAGGCCGGCGAAACCGACGACACGACGGCGGCGCATCTCCTTACGGCGACAGCGACGGCAGCAAGTACTTTTAACGCATCTCCGGATAGGAAACTGTCCTTTGACGCATGGGTCCCTCCTTCGGCAGGACGACCAACTTGTGTACAGTTCTTGTAGTGCAAACCTTTTCCTACGCCAAACTGTAACTAAATGCGCTTTATACCAAGCAATTAGGGCCGCAACCCACAGACCAGTTGACCTCGGTTTTAGATGATGAACTGAATGTGTTTCGTGTGTTAAGATTCTATTTCATGACTGATCTCGTCGATAGTGGCTTAGGTAGAAGAATTTACTTTGTTTGTAAGATGGTTGCTACATCGTTTCATTTCCTGTTGACCCTGAAGACACACTTTCATGTTGCACTATTTTGAGGTTGTGTCTTTACAGTCTATGTATTTTACTCACACACTGCCCTGACTTGTCCCTGTTTTGTTGTTTGTGAACAAATGTGAGGAAGACAACCCCAAGATGGTTGTAGATTCCAATTTTATAATTTACGTTTTGTTGGTTGCTGCTAGCAATTAATAACCACTGTTGTGTTCTTTTTGTTAAGTGTGGGTGCTGACGAAATAGCAGCTTAGCGCAATATACAAGCCAGTACCATCACAAAAACAGTCATTCAAAGAAACAACTGAGTAAATAAAGCAAACGTATGTTCACTTTAAATTTTGATTTATTCGAAACATTTGCAAATTCATTTCAAACAATTTCTAAAAAGCGTACATTAAAATTTTCTTCATGACAAGGCTACAATCAAGACTGACCCAATTTTTAAGGGCACTTCACATTGTTAGTCACATCAAAACCAGCGACTTGAGTTTTACTGGGTACGAGAAATTTACAAGCGAATGCCTTCTTCTTCGGTGGTTCAGTAACACAAAAGGACGTTTTAATGGGTCAGACCTTCTTTGGAGTAAATGCTCTTATCTTTGGAGGCCCTGTGACTATGAAGGCTGCCTTAATAGGACACACCTTCCGTTCAGTAAAGGCCCTTTTCTTCGGTGGGCCTGTAACGATAAAGGCTGTTTTGATCGGAAATGGTCCTGTTTTTAAGGGCATTACTTTCATAAGGCCAACACTAAGAGATGCTCTCAAACGACAATATTCTGCAAAGATAGAGGTGGTTGCCAAACAGTCCTTATTGGAGGGCACATCATGTATATCCAACTTCTCATTAGAGGGCTCATCAGGCCATTGTGCAGTACTTTCTGCTGAGTCTGGTGGTGGCTCAGATTGTCTTTCCAACTTCTCGTTATAGGGCTCATCAGGCCATTGTGCAGTACTTTCTACTGAGTCTGGTGGCGGCTCAGAATCTCTTTCCAACTTCTCATTATAGGGCTCATCAGGCCATTGTGCAGTACTTTCTACTGAGTCTGGTGGCGGCTCAGAAACTCTTTCCAACTTCTCGTTATAGGGCTCATCAGGCCATTGTGCAGTGCTTTCTACTGAGTCTGGTCGCGGCTCAGAATCTCTTTCCAAATTCTCGTTATAGGGCTCATCAGGCCATTGTGCAGTACTTTCTACTGAGTCTGGTGGCGGCTCAGAATCTCTTTCCAACTTCTCGTTATAGGGCTCATCAGGCCATTGTGCAGTACTTTCTACTGAGTCTGGTGGCGGCTCAGAATCTCTTTCCAACTTCTCGTTATAGGGCTCATCAGGCCATTGTGCAGTACTTTCTACTGAGTCTGGTGGCGGCTCAGAATCTCTTTCCAACTTCTCGTTATAGGGCTCATCAGGCCATTGTGCAGTACTTTCTACTGAGTCTGGTGGCGGCTCAGAATCTCTTTCCAACTTCTCGTTATAGGGCTCATCAGGCCATTGTGCAGTACTTTCTACTGGGTCTGGTGGCGGCTCAGAATCTCTTTCCAACTTCTCGTTATGGGGCTCATCAGGCCATTGTGCAGTACTTTCTACTGAGTCTGGTCGCGGCTCAGAATGTCTTTCCAACTTCTCGTTATAGGGCTCATCAGGCCATTGTGCAGTACTTTCTACTGAGTCTGGTGGCGGCTCAGAATCTCTTTCCAACTTCTCGTTATAGGGCTCATCAGGCCATTGTGCAGTACTTTCTACTGAGGCTGGTGGCGGCTCAGAATCTCTTTCCAACTTCTCGTTATAGGGCTCATCAGGCCATTGTGCAGTACTTTCTACTGAGTCTGGTGGCGGCTCAGAATCTCTTTCCAACTTCTCGTTATAGGGCTCATCAGGCCATTGTGCAGTACTTTCTACTGAGTCTGGTGGCGGCTCAGAATCTCTTTCCAACTTCTCGTTATAGGGCTCATCAGGCCATTGTGCAGTACTTTCTACGGAGTCTGGTGGCGGCTCAGAATCTCTTTCCAACTTCTCGTTATAGGGCTCATCAGGCCATTGTGCAGTACTTTCTACTGAGTCTGGTGGCGGCTCAGAATCTCTTTCCAACTTCTCGTTATGGGGCTCATCAGGCCACTGTGGAGTACTTTCTACTGAGTCTGGTGGCGGCTCAGAAACTCTTTCCAACTTCTCGTTATAGGGCTCATCAGGCCATTGTGCAGTACTTTCTACTGAGTCTGGTGGCGGCTCAGAATCTCTTTCCAACTTCTCGTTATAGGGCTCATCAGGCGATTGTGCAGTACTTTCTACTGAGTCTGATGGCGGCTCAGAATCTCTTTCCAACTTCTCGTTATAGGGCTCATCAGGCCATTGTGCAGTACTTTCTACTGAGTCTGGTGGCGGCTCAGAATCTCTTTCCAACTTCTCGTTATAGGGCTCATCAGGCCATTGTGCAGTACTTTCTACGGAGTCTGGTGGCGGCTCAGAATCTCTTTCCAACTTCTCGTTATAGGGCTCATCAGGCCATTGTGCAGTACTTTCTACGGAGTCTGGTGGCGGCTCAGAATCTCTTTCCAACTTCTCGTTATAGGGCTCATCAGGCCATTGTGCAGTACTTTCTACTGAGTCTGGTGGCGGCTCAGAATCTCTTTCCAACTTCTCATTATAGGGCTCATCAGGCCATTGTGCAGTACTTTCTACTGAGTCAGTTGGTGGCTCAGATTCTCTTTCCAACTTCTCGTTATGGGGCTCATCAGGCCACTGTGGAGTACTTTCTACTGAGTCTGGTGGCGGCTCAGAATCTCTTTCCAACTTCTCGTTATAGGGCTCATCAGGCCATTGTGCAGTACTTTCTACGGAGTCTGGTGGCGGCTCAGAATCTCTTTCCAACTTCTCGTTATAGGGCTCATCAGGCCATTGTGCAGTACTTTCTACTGAGTCAGGTGGTGGCTCAGCATAACTCTCTAATTCCTCACCCACTGGCTCGTCATGCCAGTCTGCAAGAGATGCCACTGAGGGTGCTGGTGGTCTAGCATCCATCTCTATCTGCATATCGGGGGGCTCAGATAGGGATTCGGCAGTAGTCGCGGGTTCTGATGCTGGAGGCACGGCAACTGTCTCGAGCTGATCTGTTTTCTCATCTAGTCTTCTTCTCTGAGCGGGATGGTGTTGGCGAGTCCACTCCTGTTGGCAGAATACAGAAAGCTCGGTAAGAGACATGGAACACATAATCATATATGTGTATTCAATGTACATAACTAGAATAATTCTGTAACTATCAGTTTGTTGCTTTTAACTATGGTAGAAGGAGAACAATTTTAAAAATAATTGATGTCTGATTATTAATGTTCGTTTGGCGCAGCTGTAATATGCGGGACCTTTTTGTGTGTACTTATTTGCGTTTAATGTTTCAGTACGAATTTTTCAGTTGCGTGTGAGTTCAGGTAATAATGGAGATGACGGCAAACGCGATGCAAAATATAATTCCGATTTACGTGTATATTTAATACTGTTTATCCCAGCAGTTAAAGATGTGTCCACTTTTTATGTAATGGTCACGTATACGTACAAGTTACGGTTATGTGGGCAAGTTCAGTATATTAAATCTATTGACCCTCACAGCTCGCACTTGTTATGGGCCGATACCTGCTTGAATGGTTCACCGGCGTTGCATCTGATTTTGTGGTGTAACTAGCTCGGCATTTTTACGAGGGAAACGCTCGTCGTCTTCTGGGACACCACCTAAATCTTCAGTGGCTACTTGGTAATACTGTGACTTTACAAATACCATCCGACACCATACTTGGGAGCCTTTCTACCAGCGGTAACGTTGTTTGTATCGATTGTGGTTGTTCTCGTGAAGCATATGAAATAACTTGGGAGGCACTTGCCCTCTGAAAAGTAGTGCACGCTATTCCAATGAAGTCCAACTATTACAAAGAAGAAGCTGCAGTGGTTTGTGACATACAGTAACGAGACCACCTATTGTTTGGTGGACCCAAACATATTCGAAGGTGACAGCGTGAATCCAATGTGCATTGACAGGATACCGGAAAAGGCAAACTCAAAGGGCGTTTCTCACTTGTAAACGGATATGCACGGAAGTAAATAGAACACAGAAACGACAGAGAAAAATTGCACTTGAAGTGAGTTTTGTAACTCCCTGAGAAAAGACATACTGGTTAGCGCCGCATTAAGTTAAAAGTTCTCGGAAGAGGGAAATTGTTTGTACTGGAAGCAGAGTAACCATCCGCTGAAAAGACTTCCACCACCAACTGTTAGTGATAAGCCTTGGTCTTCGTCAGACTATTCCACCACCAGCTCTAAGTAACAAACATAGGACTTTTAGAGAGGACTGTAAAGATGATAATGATTTACAATGTAAGGGCATTATTATGCTTTTATATCAGTCACTAACAGTTCATCAGGCAAAGCCAATAAACACTAACCGATAATCTAAAACTACTCTCCATCTTCCTCAACTAGTTCTCTTAAAATTTAACTACGTATTATTTGTGCAGGAGAAACCTGAAACATGGAAACCTCAAATTACTACATCTTTACCTAAGCAAGGATTAAATCATTACCCCGAAACAGAGCAAAACAGCTGTATAAGCCACTAAGTGTGCAACAGGAATTCCACTATTAAACGCTGGGCAGAGTGAGCGAATGGGTGGAAAGAGTTTACTGAAGGCCTCTACGAGGGATAGAAATGGATGTTGAGATGATAGACGTAGGGGTCCAGTAATGGCACTTATCAGAGTTTCGACGCACATACGGTCAAATAAATCTATAGACGTCGACTGCATATCTAAATTTCTAAAATCATGAGTGAAAGTGAAAACCAAACGACTTTTCAAGTTCGATTGAAGGATTTTATAGTCTACAAACTACACAAAATTCCGAAGGGTTATAAGAGCGAGAACTACCGAAAAATCGACTGACAAGTATAACACACCGAAGAATGGAAAAGAAAGCTTTGATTGAGGAAAGGTGCTGCGAATACATAGAAAGAAAGATCCCATATCACTTAGCTACAATATAGCAGGTCAGCAACTGGAAGCAGGTAATTCCATAAATTATCTGGGAGTACGCATTAGGAGTGATTTAAAATGGAGTGAACATATAAAGTTGGTCGTCGGTAAAGCAGATGCTAGACTGAGAGTCATTGGAAGAATCCTAAGGAAATGCAATCCGAAAACAAAGGAAGTAGGTTACAGTAGGCTTGTTCGCCCACTGCTTGAATACTGCTCAGCAGTGTGGGATGCGTACCAGATAGGGTTGATAGAAGAGGTAGAGAAGATCCAATGGAGAGCAGCGTGCTTCGTTACAGGATCATTTAGCAATCGCGAAACCGTTACGGAGATGATAGATAAACACCGGTGGAAGATGCTGCAGGAGAGACGCTCAGTAGCTCGGTACGGGCTTTTGTTAAAGTTTCGAGAACATACCTTCACCGAGGGGTCAAGCAGTATATTGCTCCCTCCTACATATATCTCGCGAAGAGACCATGAGGATAAAATCAGAGAGATTAGAGCCCACACAGAGGCATACCGACAATTCTTCTTTCCACGAACAATACGAGACTGGAATAGAAGGGAGAACCGGTAGAGACACTCAAGGTACGCTCCGCCACACACCGTCAGGTGGCTTGCGGAGTATGGATGTTGATGTAGGAAAAGGCACCAGAGAGGCACCTCTGACGTCGCTCATTATTGTAGAAGCAAGACTGCAAAAAGAGTTCCACGATGTAAAATAGTGGAATATGTTTCAGTTTCTCAGTCTTTCGCCCATACTATTCAGTCTGCCCGTCAGCGAAATGATGACGAAAGTAAATGAAAGGATCATGTGTGGGTTTAAATTCAGGATGGAAGGATGTCAGTGATAAGATTCAGTGGTGGCACTGCTGTCATCAGTAAAAGTGAAGGGAAATGTTACACTGGGCTGTTATATTGAATCAGAAACAGTGTTGCACAAAGTAGCAATTATACGAGAGACGGTTCCTGAATATAGTATGGCGGTATGCTTCATTTCTTCTTTTGGTGAGCTCAGTGGTAGAGCCATTTGAAAAACTAACTAAATTTCTTAACATTGTTTAGAATCTAGTCGCACAGATAAAGCAATCTTTGTTTGTAAGCTATGGCTAACCTCTAGAGGTGTGATTACTTCTATTTACTTCATTTTGTGAGAAGTTTCCATGGATGTGTTATGGGTGTGTTAATGAAGAAAGTATTTTTCGCTGCACTGGGTGATATAATTGATCAGTGATTGTCAGATCAGAGCAATTTCTGATCCTGTTATTGTGGGAGGCGTGTTTTTGAACAGTACTGCGTATTCAAGGATCACACAGGTAATGTGTTTGCTTTCAGCACGTTCAGCAGTGGATGTGACGTTTTTATGTACTCCGGTGAAAGTTTTTCATTTAGTGTTTTCAGCCAGAAGACCGTTTTGAGGCATCTGACCACAGTTGTCTATACTCAACAGCTAGCTCCTTTATTTGTGTACGACTACTGCAAGCTACACCTATTTGAACCACCTCACCGTCGTGACGCTTTGGAATCAAAGTGACGATTGCTTGATACCACATGAAGTGTCCCGTTAAAAGATATCTCTTTTAGTAAGTTGTGCCATAAATCTCATTTCTGTCCAGTTCGTTTCAGTACCTCCTCAGCAATTATCGAATCTATCCAGTTGTGTAAGGCAGGTAAAAAATGAGCTGACAAAACATTTCCCATGTTTCATTACTGCTTCGGGATGCAGAGTATTAGACATTTACCAGAGTCAGCTTAAGATAAGTGCTGTACGCCACTCACCAGATCATCACGTAAAAGCTCAGTGCACTCTCCAGCTGCCGCCTGCGAATGCAGATGTTCGACCCACTGCATCTGTACAAAAAGGAAAGAAAAAATTTTGTAGTTAACGTATGTACCCACAGGAACACTACAGACTACATCTATAGCTGAAACCATTTAACACCAACATAAAATAGACTGGGAAGTGCTACAGAATCGATCCTGATGTCGAACCAATTAAATTTGAAGTGAGGAGGGCCCTAGTGTGATGACTGACTTTTCCAGTGCATACAGCTTATTGAGTATGAGTACTTCAAGGCTAGTAAATACAGATGTAGGAATAAATACTTGACATGAAGGTAATTCACCGGCCATATCACATAGTTAAATAGAGAGCTGTGTAAAGTTAAAGAAAGCGGCCATCAGCAATAATCCAAAACTCAGTCGAAGTAAGTATCTTGGTGTTAGTGGGTACAGTGTCGCAATCTCCCACATAGCAATGAAAAAGTAGAGACATGATCAATAGCGAAGAAAACAGGAAAAGCGACGCTTGGAAATAACCGCATTCAGAACAAAGAATGGACAGCCTTACAGGTCAATATAGAAATTTGATTCCTGAACATCTTAAGGCAGAAAAAGACAGGTTTGAAGACAGCGGAAAGAGACCTTTATATTGTTGTTGTGGTCTTCAATCCTGAGACTGGTTTAATGCAGCTCTCCATGCTACTCTATCCTGTGCAAGCTTCTTCATCTCCCAGTACCTACTGCAGCCTACGTCCTTCTGAATCTGCTTAGTGTATTCATCTCTTGGTCTCCCTTTTCGATTTTTGCCCTCCAAGCTGCCCTCCAGTACTAAATTGGTGATCCCTTGATGCCTCAGAACATGTCCTACCAACCGATCCCTTCTTCTAGTCAATTTGTGCCACAGACTCCTCTTCTCCCCAATTCTATTCATTACTTCCTCATTAGTTATGTGATGTACCCATGTAATCTTCAGCATTCTTCTGTAGCACCACATTCTAAAGCTTCTATTCTCTTCTTGTCCAAACTATATATCGTCCATATTTCACATCCATACACACATCCATACATGGCTACACTCCATACAAATACTTTCGGAACGACTTCCTGACACTTAAATCTATACTCGGTGTTAACAAATTTCTCTTCTTCAGAAACAGTTTCCTTGCCATTGCCAGTCTACATTTTATATCCTCTCTACTTCGACCATCATCAGTTATTTTGCTCCTCAAATAGCAGAACTCCTTTACTACTTTAAGTGTCTCATTTTATTATCTTATTCCCTCAGTATCACCCGACTTAATTCGACTACATTCCATCATCCTCGTTTTGCTTTTGTTGATATTCATCTAAATTTTCGTAAGTGAGTGACGTCCGTTAGGGAGCACATGGTGTGTGTGTGTGTGTGTGTGTGTGTGTGTGTGTGTGTGCTACTGCTGTGTTGTACGTCGTCAGGAAACGGAGTGGTGCTCACCTTCGGAGCTTTGGTGACCTGCTCCAACTCGACCAGCCGTCGATGCCCCTGCATCGTCTTCCTTCGGCCGAAACAAGGACAGCACGCTGTCCAGTATCTCCTCCAACCCATCTGCAGCAGAGAAGAGCCTGTTCCACAAGCTGCCGAAGGGTTTACGGTATAGTAATTGCTGCACTGTGCTGCACAGTAGAATCTTTCCTGTTGTCACCATACTGTGAAATAGATGGCGTGTTCAGCACCGCAAAAAACCAATTTGTGGCAATATCGAGTAGTTCCAAAAGAAGGGAAAGTTTTCAGATAGAGAAATAGTTTTAGCAGTTGTTAAACGGCTCTGGTATTGTCACGTAGAAACCACAGTCAAGTTCTTAAGTTAGGTTGGTCAACACGTTAGTTACTGAAACTAGTTCACAGCCAGAACAGAACTGCCTTCCTGAACGAAGATTGCAGATATAGACACTGACGGAGAAAAATCGCAACTTCAAAAAATAATTAATGTAGAATATTGAAATTTAGGGAATATATTTGCCTAGGTCACATATTTAAGTGCTCAGTATTGCAAGATCTCAGGGTAAATTAAAGTGCAAGGTGGCCATCGCAAATGTGAAATTCTGATACATTAATAATCGGTGTAGCCGCCAGAATGTTGATTGCAAGGATGCAAAGGTGCGTGCGTTGCGCTCTACAGGTGCCGGATGGCTGTTTGTTTGACAGAATTCGGTGCCTATTTCACTTGTTCGGACAACACAGGGACAGTTAATGCTGGTTATAGATGACGTCCCATTGCGACGTAACGCTCTGTTTCGCACATCGACGGCGGTTCTGCAACATAAATTGTTCACCTACCTCGAAACTGCAGCTACTTAAGGGGGTAGGACGTCAAACGGGGCGACTTGGATCAGGAGAGGTATCACAGGACATTTTAATTTCTACTGTCTATACTTTTACAAATAAATTCATAAAACTTTGTCAACATCACCAGGAAGGATTCAAGATTCACACTCGTTGCAGTGGAAGATTGAAAACATAACAAAATAAATTTTTTTACGTGTGAAATTTCATCATTCTTTCACTTACTAATGGCTGCATTTGTTGCTATAGGTACACTTTTCTTCATACGTTAGAGAGATTCCTCGATTAATTCTGCACAGCATACAAACCATGCTTGCAGGTGTATGAAACTCTAGAATTTATTTAATTTATGAAATAACGAATGAGCTGTTATATTCTAAACTTCATGTTTAGAAAAAAACACAAATTTTCTAGTTAATTACCTCAATTTTTACCACAGTTTTTAATAGATTTGTAAAATTATAGAGTTTCGTACACCTTTGAGTATGGTTTGCATGCTGTGGAAAATTCATCGAAGAATCTCTCTTACTTATGAAGAAAAGTGTACCTATAGCAACAAATGCTGCCATTAGTAAGAGAGAAAAAAGATGAACTTTACGTGTAAAAAAATTATTTTGTTATGTTTTCGAACTTCCACTGCTATGGATGTTTATTCTGAATCTTTCCTGGTCATGCTGACAAAGTTTTATGAATTTATTTGTAAAAGTATAGACAGTGGAAATTAAAATGTCCTGTGACGCTTCTCCTCCTCCAAGTCGGCCCGTTTGACATCCTACCCCCCTTAAGAGATCTCAGGAAAGCAATGTTGAAGAAACTGAGATTTCGTAACTACACGTCGACGGCCGCTATAAGTACAAAAAGCTGAATATAGTCTTGTGAACTCTAAAGAATAAATCGGAAACGGGTTGCTGTTAAAATTTCTAAGTTCAAACGTCCTTTTAAACTTTCATTAAGATTTTTTTATTGACATTAAGCAAGATCATCAGCCCAATGTGTTCAAATCATTGAAGTTACTGTTCACAGTCCTCGCCACACTCAAACAGTCAGAACTTTTCCTATCCAATTCCTAAATCATTTACGAGAATAACACAGGCAATAAACTGCTATTTACTTTTGCACTCGGCACTCAGTGGTTGTCT
Organism: Schistocerca gregaria; assembly: GCF_023897955.1. NCBI lineage: Eukaryota > Metazoa > Arthropoda > Insecta > Orthoptera > Acrididae > Schistocerca > Schistocerca gregaria. The sequence continues at coordinate 1,157,561,221 of NC_064920.1, read as the reverse complement.
TTAAATAAAGTTTTAGCTCGTCATAAATACTCAGTAAAAAAAATTTACTTTGTACCGCCACACTTTTAGTTCAAAGTTTACACATGCTATTTTCTCCAGAACAAAATATCTCTCGACTCTTAAAATTTCACAAATAGTTAATGGTAAACACCAGCTACATTTATCACTGTACCGAAACGCGGAAGTCACAATATCACTTCATTTTGCACATAGTGCGTTCGGACACTTTCAGCATGACCAGCTCCTTCGACAATTAGTCCACCACTCCCTTCTTCTCTCTGCCTCTACAAGCACCTCTATCTCATACGTTAGGTGGCAAACCGTCTCCCTTCTTATTGGGTGTACAGAATTACGGCCAATCAGAGCTGACTTTCAGGGCGCGGCTCGCGCCAAAATCTAGAAAGAACCAACCACTGCTCTCAGCTCATTGACGTCATTAAAATAAACAACTCAAAACTCCCTTGTTAAACAAATGAAATGAAATAAATTTTAAGCTGCACTTAAGGTCCAGGAATTTAACTATATAATCGCGAACGTTCTGGCTGTCTCTTACATATCCAAACATGCCTGGACATTTGCCATCCACTAGCACGGGAACCACTGGTGGATTCGCTCCCACGACACAAAGCTGGAACACCTGCAAGTTCCTGTAGAGAATTACAAACTGAATATTTAATATTGGCGAATGTCCCACATACACTCACACAAGTACTCTCTTTCACACCCGCCCTAACACAAAACATAAATATCTACTTGAAATTCTTAAAGCTATTACTAGAGCAAAATTACGAAAGGTTTTCTAAAATGAGAACTTTCCAAATTTGAATCTAAGCACTGAAGGTGTTCATATCTTTTCAAATAGTCACAGTTAGTGATTTTGAAACATCCCCTCAGAAAAATTAGTGAATTACTATGCTGATAAACCTCTTATGTTATTTGATTTTTAAACAGCTGAGCAGAACTGAACGTACTCAGACACTTCTCTCTTTACTTATTCTCATCAACACTAAAATGTCACACAATATTTTTAGTGCAACGCAATCTGACTTTCAATAGTCCCTACAAAAGAATGGCCCTGACTAACATTAACCTATACCTTTCATGGATCACTTACCTCAAAAAATCTTCGTTACTCGAACTACTGCAATACAGCGAGCGCCAATGCTGCCAGCTAAATAAAAGATTCTAACTACTGAAGGCACTGACTACTGATGGGCATGGTTAACAAATGAAAGATTTTGATATAGAACAAACAATGTATTTTCCTTAATAATATTCAAAAGTCATCACACACACACACACATCATTTCATGAAACACAGTATTACAAATTTACTCTTTCCGCTGGAAACATGTCCAGATCGTCCGCTCTCAAAATTCTGCCCTTTCTCCCCCCACATCCACCACTGCTGGCGGCTCACATCCAACTGCCCAACACTACAATAGCGAATAATTCAACAATACAAACCAGCCACAGGCTGAACACAGCACAGTTAGTGTTTTCATACAGAGCGCTACGTGGCGTTACCAATACAAAAACCTAAATAGCACACTAACGATTTAGTTTTTTAAATGTCGGATAATTACGTTTTTTAATGACTTTTTTTTGTAACTTCCAAATTATGACCGTTATTGACTTCAGATTTTGACAAATTGTTCCTTTACACAACAGAAGGCTATGTACCTAATATGAAGTTTGTCGGACTATTTCTAGACCAGTTATTAATTTTAATAGTTCCAGAGAATGTAACTACACTGTAAGCGCTCTCCGCCACTTTCAGACGCTGCAGTCACGCCTTATGGTCAAGAAGCACGTCTGGAGGACACAGGTCGCACGTTGCAGATGGTATAAGATTCTGACTGCTTACGCTGGAGCCCACATACATTCATACAAGAAAGCTCTAATAGACAAATTGGAGACACAATAGGCCGAGAGAGTGAGTGGGCACTGTATAGCATGTTGGGTTACAACAGCCGTAAGTGAGCGAGCAGCATCATGTTGGAAAACTCCCCCTGGGACACTGTTCACGAATGGCAGCGCAACAGGTCCAAACTACACATTGACGCACAAATTTTGCAGTAAGGGTGTATGGGATAACCACACGAGTGCTCCTGCTGTGACACGAAATTGCATTCCAAACCGTAGCGCCAGGTGTAGGTCCTGTGTATCCAGCACGATGACTGGTTGGTCGCTTGCCCTCAACTGGCCTTCTCCTAATCAACACACGGCCATCACCGGCACAGAATCAGAACCGGCTAACACAATGAACACTCTCTTGACACCACTGAAGTCCCAAATGCCGGTGTAAGGGCTGGAAGACGTCGTGGTCTCCTGACCTTCATTGCTTACATATTCCGCCCTCACAATCATATTCTCCACATCAAGACGCTTCATTCAAACCCAAACTCGATAAGATAAAGTCAATGTTGTATGAATTCATGTAAATGATGCGCAAATAACAAGTGCGCACTGGGGTTGAGATACTCGAAGCTGGCATACACACACACACATTCAAGACACAACAGTCACAAAAGCTTTTAGGTTGGGAGAGGCAAACACCGCACGTCAGGAGGCTGGTCCCTTCCGAGGTTTTCACAGGGAGCTACCTACATCAGCCGGTGGCCGCCCGTGAAGCGGACAGCGTTTGCCCGAGTGAAAGGAAGAACGACCCCGTGTTCGGATTAAAAGCAAATTCCGCTACACTGTGTGGGAGCGCCCAGCCTACGCATTCTTTACTAACATAGCACACAGTTTCAGAGGTTTTTCACAAGGAGACAGCAAACGCCAAACGCCGATGCTACAGATTTCCGGAATGGTCGTCTTAAACGAAACGACATTCTCCCGTTTTAGAAGAGCCATGCTGATTGGCGGACGATATTCATGACGCCTTGAGCTGAAGGAGTAATGGAAGAGACTGACACGTCTGGCGTGGAGAGGGGCCGTTCCGTTGCTGCTCTAGAAGAGAGAACACGTAACGAGAGCGTGCGCTCTCGTACGTGTACTGAAAAGAGCGAGGAACAAGTCTCTCCTCAGTACTTCACTGGGAGAGCACCTCTGTCGGGAGCGAATTGGAGTGTGACTCTATACTGAGTCCTTGCGATTAAGTGTAGTTCACTGTGTTGGCTGCCACACTTATTGTGCAGTGTGAACAGACAAAGTTATAGTTAAACGCCTGTGAGCGAATTTTTGAGTGGCATCGCGGTGGACTGTTTATCAGACCAGTGTACCACGCCAGTAGTTAGACTAGGGGCAAATATGAGTCGTTGACCTCATCAAGGAGTAGGGAGAGTTTGATTGGTGAAGGTCAATCCAGATAGAACGAGAGTTATCTTGTTTGTCAGCAGCGAGCGGCGCAGAGAGCAGACATTGCAGCTTACGGTATTGTGCGCTACAGCTCTTGCGAGCCCCATATTTCCTCCACAACAGTACACTTCACTGCATTTCACATGTGACTGCATCGACTGTACCTAGCAACATTCTAACGGTTGATTATTCAAGTTGAGTAGGCGCGGCTCTCAGCCATTCTGCCAACTCAAAAACAATCTTAAATTTTGTATAGAAATTTCATTAGCGAATCCTATCCTTAAGAGGTAGCTTCACATTCCGAAAAGAAACCGGAAATAAGTGCCATTGTGATTTCTCAGAATTTTTGCAAAATAAATAATAAAATTCGTTAGTTTCATGTTTTTCTTACACTAACTAGCACTACTCCAGTACCCAAGTATCCGACTAGTTACATAAGAAATTATGTGAATTTATGTCATTTCCTTACAGCGGGCGACTGCAGAAGATATTTATCGCTGAAAGTTTTTCAGGCATTTCTCTTTAGAACGTTAGCAGCGACTGTCTGACTTCTGTAGTAGTGTGGGGGTGGAAATTGCATCTTGCAGGAGCCAAAGGGTAAAGGGTACATCTCAGATTAATCCGTTTCGCAGAATGACAGAATAGCACCCACAGACTCACAGTTGTTAGTGGAATGTTCGCAACAGGGAGTATGGCTCGGAGCTGTTCTTGAAGTAACCGATTTTTAACAGTTCACTGTGTCGCTGTGGTGCCAACAGGTGCTCAGATTGTTGCTGCAGATGCAGTGCGATGCGCCAGTGCCACGATGATTTTCCAAATCGGTAGTGCCACGTGACCGTCTGGAGTTCGGTCTACTTGCGACCTCACATTCTAGTGACCACCGCTGCCAGTGCATTGCTACCACGTCTGTCTGCTAAACAGCAGAAGGAACATCCAGTTTCTCGTAGCCCTCTCCCTCGACTTCTTTCAAACTTAGTGAGTTGTCGACAATGGCATCATTGTCACCTTCAACGCATTCTTGACTAACAGCAGCTCACCATGTCCTTTCTCAAAGGTTAACTAACACTCGCTCCCGTTACAGAGTGAACACAGAGCAAACCTGAACTGCATCCTCATACTGGCTCTACCAGCGCCACTCTTAGGCGACTGGTGCGAAATCTGAAGAGACATCATCTTTCAGGAGTAGCAACACGCCTGCCAACTTTCGTTCATGTCGGACAACACCTTCAAAGTAGTGTGAATTTTTTTCCATCAGTATACTGGGTGGTACACTGATAGTGACCGGGCCAAATTTGTAATAATAAGCATCAAACGAAAAAACTACAAAGAACGAAACTCGTCTAGCTTGAACGGGGAAACCGGATGGCGCTATGGTTTGCCCGCTAGATGGTGCTGCCATAGGTCAAACGGTTGTCAACTGCGTTTTGTTTGAATAGATACCCCCATTTTTATTACATAATTTGTGTAGCACGTAAAGAAATATGAATGTTTAAGTTGGACCACTTTTTTCGCTTTGTGATAGATGGCGCTGTAATTCTCACATACGTATGGCTCACAATTTTAGACGAACAGTTGGTAACACGTAGCTTTATTAAATTAAAATACAGAAGTACGTTTGAACATTTCATTTCGGTGGTTCCAATGTGATACGTGTACCTTTGTGAACGTATCATTTCTGAGACCGCATGCTGTTACAGATTACCTGTAAATATCACATTAATGCAATGAATGCTCAAAATGATGTCCGTCAGCCTCAATGCATTTGGCAATACGTGTAACGACATTCCTCTCAACAGGGAATAGTTCGCCTTCCGTAATGTTCGCACATGCATTGAAAATGCACTGACGCATGTTGTCATGCGTTGTCGATGGATCACTATAGCAAATATCCTTCAACTTTCCCCACTGAAAGAAACCCTGGGACGTCAGATCCAGAGAACGTGCGGGCTTTGACGACGAAAGCACCTGTCATGAAATATGCTGTTCAATACCGCTTCAACCGCAAGTGAGTTATGTGCCGGACATCCATCACGTTACAAGTACATCGCCATTCTGTCATCCAGTGAAACATCTTCTAGTAACATCGTTAGAACATTACGTAGGAAATCAGCATACAGTGCACCATTCAGATTGCCATCGATAAAATGGGGGCTAATTATCCTTCCTCTCATAATGCCACAATATACATGAACCCGCCAAGGTCGCTAATGTTCCACTTGTCGCAGCCATCGTGAATTTTCCGCTGCCAAATAGTGCATATTATGCAGTTTACGTTACCGCTGTTGGTGAATGGCGCTTCGTCGCTAAATAGAACGCGTGCAGAAAGTCTGTCATCGTCCCGTAATTTCCCCTTGTGCCCAGTGGCAGTACTGTACACGACGTTCAAAGCCGTCGCCATGCAATCCCTGGGGCATAGAAATATGGTACGGGTGCAACCGACGTTTTTGAGATTACCGATTCTCGCACAATTTGTCTGCTACTGATATGCGTATTACCCGCGACAGCATCTAAAACACCTGCTTGGGAATCATCATTTGGTTGACGTTTCACATGTGGCTGAACACTCCCTGTTTCCTTAAATAACGTAACTATCCGTTGAACAGTCCGACAACTTCTATAATGTCGTCCAGGATACCGAGCAGCATACATAGCGAACGCCTGTTGGCCATTTTGGTCACAATAGCCATACATCAACACGATATCGACCTTTTCCGCAATTGGTAAACGGTCCATTTTAGCACGGCTAATGCATCACGAAGGAAATACCGTGCGCACTTGCAGAATGATTCGTGATGCCACGTACTTATACGTTTGTGACTATTGCAGCGCCATCTATCACAAAGCGAAAAAGGTGGTCCAACTAAAACATTCATATTTCTTTACGTACTACACGAATATGTAATAATAATGGCGGTTCCTATTTAAAAAACGCAGTTAAAATGCACACGCATCTAACGCTATAGCAGTTGCTTCTGCGACCTCCGGAAATACATCAAAGGAATCACCACAGCCGCCGACCTTAACTTACGTCTCTCACCTTCTCCTCACCAGAACATGATTCGTCAGTTTCAGCTATCACCTCATGGCCCCTTATAGGTCCACTATATTTAATATACTGACCACGTAGTGCTCAACAGAAAGAAAAGCAACCTATTAGTGTTCGTTCACAAGCACTGCTGTCATGCATACCATGAGAGAGTTGCCCAGGAAGTAATGCACCGCATGTTTTTCTTCGATAAATCTTTATTGAACATAATGAGAATTACACACACGAAAGAATGGTGTTTAACTAGACACCCTATTTTTCCACGTAATATACGTCCCGTTCTATGGCCTTCCACCAGCGCGAAACAAGGGCGTGTGTGCCCTGTCGGTACTAATCCTTGTCCTGGTGGTAAAGCCAGTCCTTCACTGTGTGGATCTCCTCCTCATCGTCCTCAAAATGTCTTCCATGAATGGCATCCTTTAAAGGCCCAGAAAAGTGGAAGTGAGAGGGGAATAGGTCAGGGCTGTAGGGTGAATGGAGTAACATTGTCCAGCCCTGTTTTGCGATGTGTTCAGCAGCCCTCAGACTTCTGTGGGTCCGAGTGTTATCGTGTTGCAGCAAAGTATCTGCTTGGTTGCTGTGGAGTCGAAGTCACCGGAGACGCGTCTTGAGTTTTTTTTATGTGTTGACTTACGATTCTGAATTAATGGTACACCTCTTGGCATTACATCAATGAGAATCGCACCTTGCCAGTATCAGAACACTGCTATCACGACCTTGCCGGCGGAAGCAGTTGTCTAGAATTTGTTCTTCTGCGGGTTGTGGAAATAGGGCCATTCTCCCGACTGTCGTTTTGTTTCGGGCTCAGAATGGTTGCCTCAGGTTTCATCACTTGTCACAAATCGGGACAAGAACGCCTCCCACTCAGCTTCAAATCGTTGCAACAAATCAAGACAAATGTTTTTTTTCTGTTCGATTTGTTATCCACCGTTAGACACCGCGAGGCCCATCTTAAGTGCACTTTTGAATATCCAAGAGTGCGGATAACTGCATCCTCATTTCCTTTGCTGATTGACAGATGCAACCCCAACTGCAGAGTCGTACTGCGCCTGTCTTCGCAAATGATAACATCAGCTCGCTGCAACGGTTCAGGTGTGACAGCCGTGGATGGTGTCCCTGACCGCTGAAAATCGTGGAGCTCCGTCGAAGCGCATTCTGACGACCTCACCCTCCTTACCCAGCGACTAACTGTATTTCTGTCGACAGCAGATGTTCCAAAGGCTATGCAAAAGCATTTGTGAATGTTCCCCGCATTTTCTTTCTCTGTAGTGAGAAATTCAATGACGGCATGTTGTTTATGACGTACATTACCTACAAGCGCCATTTGAAACTCTCCTGAAGCTACGGTATCTGTCGGAAGTAACGGAGACTTCGCGCTTTCACTCAGGAGACTGAAAATAATACATACATAACTTTTCACATTCGTAGCGTTGTTTGCGGCTGAGGATAAAAAATGGCACATTACTTTCTGGGCAACCCTCGTATATCACAGAGAACTCGTAACAAAAATATTAACGTCAATATAACAATGACGCCGAGTCTCCAACTCAGAAAGCTGGTACTTCGTCCGGCTCACCACAACAAATTAAGGCGGTGACACATCCACATTTAGCCACTGGATCACCGCTGAGACGAAACGTCCGGAAAACTCATTTCCTGTTTTGGACTGGGGAGGGGATAGGAACCTGTCTTCTTTGCTTTGTTTTCTTCTTCGATTTCAACAAACTGAATCTTGTTCTGGTTCCTTACTCTTACTTAGAGTAAGTCTTGTCTTACTTTGCCTCTTTCCATAAGCAACAGTCTCTATTTGTGGACGCCTTCTCATTTCCATTCACCTTCTAAACGTTTTCACACGACTCCCGAGACTGCTCTACCCCCGTGTGTCGTAAGACGTTGACAACTACGACAAAGTAATTGGAGTGCAAATAGATTAAGGTGCTTCAGAAATTTTCGGCGGAATAGGCAGGCGTGAGGCGGAATGCGCATAGAAGGTGACGCGTTAAACACTTGGTAAGTCAAGCGTTTGAGTAGCAGACGCGCGGACCCAACAACCTACACTATTTACGATTACAGTTGAACGTTGTCTCACATATAATAACGTATTATGTCCTTAGGAAAGTTAAATAATGAAACTTATGAGCCACTGTAGGTGTACTCATAGTTTGAGGAAGTGTAAGGTGTGAAATGAGGAAGAGTGTAGGGTGACATCTGGGTGCAGTCGAGTGAAGGAACTTCTTCGAACCGATGTGAGGGAAAGAATTGGAGAGAAGCTGAGGAGGCGCTGCGCAATTGATTTCAAATAAAAAGGTTAGTATACTCGCGTTAGTACACGGTACAAATAAAATGGTATGTAGACAGATTCACCTCCTCCACCCCCTGCCAATGAACCATGGACATTGCCGTTGGTGGGGAGGCTTGCGTGCCTCAGCGATACAGATAGCCGTACCGTAGGTGCAACCACAGTGGAGGGGTATCTGTTGAGAGGCCAGACAAACGTGTGGTTCCTGAAGAGGGCAGCAGCCTTTTCAGTTGTTGCAGGGGCAACAGTCTAGATGATTGACTGATCTGGCCCTGTAACACTAACCAAAACGGCCTTGCTGTTGTGGTACTGCGAACGGCTGAAAGCAAGGGGAAACTACAGCCGTAATTTTTCCCGATGGCATGCAGCTTTACTGCATGATTAAATGATGATGGCGTCCTCTTGGGTAAAATATTCCGGAGGTAAAATAGTCCCCCATTCGGATCTCCGGGCGCGGACTACTCAAGAGGATGTCGTTATCATCTACATCTACATCTACATCTACATCCGTACTCCGCAAGCCACCTGACGGTGTGTGGCGGAGGGTACCCTGAGTACCTCTATCGGTTCTCCCTTCTATTCCAGTCTTGTATTGTACGTGGAAAGAAGGATTGTCGGTATGCTTCTGTGTGGGCTATAATCTCTCTGATTTTATCCTCATGGTCTCTTCGCGAGATATACGTAGGAGGGAGCAATATACTGCTTGACTCTTCGGTGAAGGTATGTTCTCGAAACTTCAACAAAAGCCCGTACCGAGCTACTGAGCGTCTCTCCTGCAGAGTCTTCCACTGGAGTTTATCTATCATCTCCGTAACGCTTTCGCAATTACTAAATGATCCTGTAACGAAGCGCGCTGCTCTCCGTTGGATCTTCTCTATCTCTTCTATCAACCCTACCTGGTGCGGATCCCACGCTGCTGAGCAGTATTCAAGCATTGGGCGAACAAGCGTACTGTAACCTACTTCCTTTGTTGTCGGATTGCATTTCCTTAGGATTCTTCCAATGAATCTCAGTCTGGCATCTGCTTTACCGACGATCAACTTTATATGATCATTCCATTTTAAATCACTCCTAATGCGTACTCCCAGATAATTTATGGAATTAACTGCTTCCAGTTGCTGACCTGCTATTTTGTAGCTAAATGATAAGGGACCTATCTTTCTATGTATTCGCATCACATTACACTTCGCTACATTGAGATTCAATTGCCATTCCGTGCACCATGCGTCAATTCGCTGCAGATCCTCCTGCATTTCAGTACAATTTTCCATTGTTGCAACCTCTCGATACACCACAGCATCATCTGCAAAAAGCCTCAGTGAACTTCCGATGTCATCCACCAGGTCATTTATGTATATTGTGAATAGCAACGGTCCTATGACACTCCCCTGCGGCACACCTGAAATCACTCTTACTTCGGAAGACTTCTCTCCATTGAGAATGACGTGCTGCGTTCTGTTATCTAGGAACTCCTCAATCCAATCACACAATTGATCTGATAGTCCGTATGCTCTTACTTTGTTCATTAAACGACTATGGGGAACTGTGTCAAACGCCTTGCGGAAGTCAAGAAACACGGCATCTACCTGTGAACCCGTGTCTAAGGCCCTCTGAGTCTCGTGGACGAATAGCGCGAGCTGGGTTTCACACGATCGTCTTTTTCGAAACCCATGCTGATTCCTACAGAGTAGATTTCTAGTCTCCAGAAAAGACATTATACTCGAACGTAATACGTGTTCCAAAATTCTACAACTGATCGACGTTAGAGATATAGGTCTATAGTTCTGCACATCTGTTCGACGTCCCTTCTTGAGAACGGGGATGACCTGTGCCCTTTTCCAATCCTTTGGAACGCTTCGCTCTTCTAGAGACCTACGATATCAGGAGAAAGAAACTCGCGTTCTACGGGTCGGGGCATGGAATGTCAGATTCCTTAATTGGGTAGGTAGGTTAGAAAACTTAAAAAGGGAAATGGATAGGTTAAAGTTAGATATAGTAGGAATTAGTGAAGTTCGGTCGCAGCAGGAACAAGACTTTTGGTCAAGCGAATACAAGGTTATAAATACAAAATCAAATAGGGGTAATGCAGGAGTAGGTTTAATAATGAATAAAAAATAGGAGTGCGGGTATGCTACTACCAACAGCATAGTAAACGCATTATTGTGGCCAAGATAGACACGAAGCCCAAACCTACTAAAATAGTACAAGTTTATATGCCAACTAGCTCTGCAGATGATGAAGAAATTGATGCACTGTATGATGAGATAAAAGAAATTATTCAGGTAGTGAAGGAAGACGAAAATTTAATAGTCATGGGTGACTGGAAATCGACAGTAGGAGCAGGAAGAGAAGAAAACGTAGTAGGTGATTATGGATTGAGGTAAGAAATGAAAGAGGAAACTGCCTGGTAGAATTTTGCACAGAGCTAACACACTAACACATGAAAGAAGGTTGTTTACATGGAAGAACCCTAGAGTTACGAAAAGATTTCAGATAGATTATATAATGGTAAGGCAGAGATTTAAGAACCAGGTTTTAAATTGTAAGACATTTCCACGGGCATATGTGGACTCTGACCACAATCTATTTGTTATTAACTGTAGATAAAAACAGAAGAAACTGCAAAAAGGTGGGAATTTAAGGAGATAGGACCTAGATCAACTGAAAGAACCAGAGGTTGTACAGAGTTTCAGGGAGAGCATAAGGGAACAATTGACAGGAATGGGGAAAAGAAATACAGTAGAAGAAGAATGGGTAGCTTTGAGGAATGAAATAGTGAAGGTAGCAGAGGATCAAGTAGTAAAAAGACGAGGGCTAGTAGAAATCCTTGGGTAACAGAAGAGATACTGAATTTAATTGATGAAAGGAGAAAATACAAAAATGCAGCAAGTGAAGCAGGCAAAAAGGAATACAAACGTCTTAAAAATATGTAGAAGAGTTTGACAGAGCACTGAAAGACCTAGGTCGAAACAAGGCCCCGGGAGTAGACAGCATTCCATTAGAACTACTGACGGCCTTGGGAGAGCCAGTCCTGACAAAACTCTACCATATAGTGAGCAAGATGTATGAGACAGGCGAAATTCCCTCAGACTTCAAGAAGAATATAATAATTCCAAAGCCTAAAAAGCAGGTGTTGATAGATGTGAAATCTACCGAACTATCAGTTTAATAAGTCACAGCTGCAAATACTAACGCGAATTCTTTACAGACGATTGGTAAAACTGATAGAAGCCGATCTCGGGGAAGATCGGGTTGTATTCCGTAGAAATGTTGGAACACGTGAGCCAATTCTGACCTTACGACTTATCTTAGAAGAAAGATTAAGGAAAGGCAAACCTACGTTAATAGCATTTGTAGACTTAGAGAAAGCCTTTGACAATGTTGACTGTAATACTCTCTTTCAAATTCTGAAGGTGGCAGGGGTAAAATACAGGGAGCGAATGTCTGTTTACAATTTGTACAGAAACCAGATGGCAGTTACAAGAATCGAGGGGCATGAAAGGGAAGCAGTAGTTGCGAAGGGAGTGAGACAGGTTTTAGCCTCTCCCCGTGTTATTCAACCTGTATACTGAGTAAGCAGTAAAGGAAACAAATAAAAATTCGGAGTGGGTATTAAAATCCATGGAGAAGAAATAAAAACTTTGAGGTTCGTAGATGACATTGTAATTCTATCAGAGACAGCAAAGGACTTGGAAGAGCAGTTGAACGGAATGGACAGTGTCTTGAAAGGAGGATATAAGATGGACATCAACAAAAGCAAAACGAGGTTAATGGAATGTAGACGAATTAAGTCGGGTGATGCTGAGGGAATAAGATTAGGAAATGAGACACTTAAAGTAGTAAAGGAGTTTTGCTGTTTGGGGAGCAAAATAACTGATGATGGTCGATGCAGAGAGGGTATAAAATGTAGACTGGCAAAGGCAAGGAAAGAGAAATTTGTTAGCATCGAGTATTGATTTAAGAGTCAGAAAATCGTTCCTGAAAGTATTTGTATGGAGTGTAGCCATGTATGGGAGTGAAACATGGACGATAAATAGTTTAGAAAAGAAGAGACTAGAAGCTTTCGGAATGTGGTGCTACAGAAGAAATCTGAAGATTAGATGGGTAGATCACATAACTAATGATGAGGTATTGAATAGAATTGGGGAGAAGAGGAGTTTGTGGCACCACTTGACTAGAAGAAGGGATCTGCTGGTAGGACATGTTCTGAGGCAACAAGGGATCACCAATTTAGTAGTGGAGGGCAGCGTGGAGGGTAAAAATCGTAGGGGTAGACCAAGAGATTAGTACACTAAGCAGATTCCGAAGGATGTAAGCTGCAGTAAGTACTGGGAGATGAAGAAGCTTGCACAGGATAGAGTAGCATGGAGAGCTGCATCAAACGAGTCTCAGGACTGAAGACCACAACAACATGAACAACAACAACAATATTGACAGATTCAAGAAGGAGGTTGAGCTATGCACGAGGTTAGCTTCATTCGGGAAAGAAATAGTCTGTACCACATGTTCGTAGGGAATTTGTATAAGGCACTTTTATATGGTTAAGAGTAACATCATACAACATCCACCCACAGACGGGGATGAGCAATTATGTAATGAAACGATTTAAAGTTTTGGAACGACAATCGCTGATGCCAAACAAGAGGTTTACTACCTAGTTAACATAGGTATGTTTCCTAATTACAGTGTGTGGGGACCTTTACCATGTCCATGCATATTAACGCGGAAATATTTGAAATTGGAATTTGGGCTCGGAAGAAAGGAGGCACAGTCAATCTGTGATTCCTCTGAAACAGGAAATTGTAATGAATGTATGTATAGGAGAATATATAGCGTAAGAATCTCTTAAGTCAAATAAAATCCATCTCTTGAATGAGGTAAATACTCAGGGCACAAGCCATACAGACCTACCGGGAGAAGATAAGCAGTTTCAAAGAACGAGTGTACACACATTGTACAAGGAAAAACGTCATGGCGTGGCGTAAAAGTTGAATACGACATGTGGTACTTGTAATGAACAATGTACGTTTTTCATTGAGTAATTTTTTAGATATGTTTGATTATGAAATGCAGTAAGAGTCTACAATCAATATATATGATAAAAGTAAATGTACAACGGGCGTGACGCTAAAATTAATAAACCAGTCCCGGTACGATCAAGGGAGGTATTTGGTGTGGTAGCCCTGTATCCCCCATTCATGAAGAATGTTCCTGTTTTTACCCGAAGGGAATCCGTATGATCATATAAGGGCTATGAAGTTTCGCCCTCTAGAAATTTCTAGAACATTCCATAACATTCGAGAGTATTCGAGAGCATTCCACAACATTCCAGATTGTTTCGGTATGTTCCACAACGTTCCGGAATGTTTTGGAATGTTCGGGAATAATCTGAACTATTCTGAAAAATTCCAGAATGTTTGGGAACATCCCGTAGCATCCCAGATCTCTGTGGAATATTCCAGAACACTCTAGAATGTTGTTGAATTTTCTGGATCGTTGTGGACCATTCGAAGCCGTTTTCGTATGTTCCGGAATTCACCTCTGTTGGGGCTACCCATTGGTAGAGGTGTATAAAGCAGGATTCGTCGTGTGTTAGAACGTATATTCCTTACCAGTGATGAAGGGAGGAAGTAACAAAGTAGGGTAGTGAGTAAATAAAAACAAACAGTGAAGTGTGAGTAGTCAAAATATTACAGTGACTGAATATAAATCGAAAATAAAGTGTGGAAAGTGTACTTGGTGAATTTGTAGATAAAAATCTGATTTTATTTATATTTTACACCACGTCCAAACGTAAAAAGAGGAGGAGATCTTTCCAGCTCTGAAGTAAATCAGCGAATTAAAAAAGAACAACCAAAAAACGAAGCAGACGAACAGCGCGAAGCCGGCCGGGGTGGCCGAGCGGTTCTAGGCGCTACAGACTGGAACCACGCGACCGCTTCGGTCGCAGGTTCGAATCCTGCCTCGGGCATGGATGTGTGTGATGTCCTTAAGTTATTTAGAATTAAGTAGTTCTAAGTTCTAGGGGACTGATGACCTCAGACGTTAAGTCCCACAGTGCTCAGAGCCATTTGAAGCATTTTTGAACAGCGCAAAGCACGTTTAATTTCCCAGCGTACGCGAAAGAAAACCGTGAGAAGCAGAGAAACAGAACAATAATGAATTGGACGAACTGATGGATCAAGAATTCTGACACAATTTTACAATAAAAGACTGCGAATTCAAGCCAGCCACTAAAATATCACCGAATGAGAAGCGCGGACGAGGATAAGTAAACAGTACAACTTAACCAAAAAAAAAAAAAATAAAGTTCCGCTGCGACCCGTCGAACTAATGTAACAAACACAAACAGGTCGTTATCGGAAAAATGGATAACATCTACCAATCTTGTAAAGGGAAAAAAATTCAGCAGAGGAACACCAGAATCTTGTTGCATGAACGGAAAAATTCCATTACCCCCACAAGAAGCACTTCCGCAGGAATTGTTAAAAGACCGGCGAAACTCAAGGATCGGAACACTTTCTTCAAAATATCAGAGCGCAGTGCCTGCCTATTCTTTCGGTGTCACTTCCATCAGCATTAACCGAGATGAAATCGACTTCGTTTTTTCCATCCAAAGCCAAATCTATCACAACATGGGATCATTAATACCACTACGCTACGAAGACCATAAATATCTGTAAGTATATTTCATCGGGAATGGAGAAACAGAAATGTATCAGTGATGCACAAATATCTGTTGATTGTGCTGAGAAGCAGTCCGACATGTGCAGTGAATCTTATCCGAATACAATCAACTGGACCGAATGATTTCTGATGACTATGAAGTTATAATTCGAGCCGACAAAATACCACATAGAGAACACGACGGTCGTTTTAATGCATCTCAAGTAGATGAAGTGACCATCGTAATAGTGGACAATGAAAACACAAGCTCGACATAACTAAAGAATGAAGAAGGGAAAGAGACACACCGTTCATACAATGCCCTCCAACATCCAATAACGTTTCTGCTCGGGTAGCACGGATATTATTCTAAAGTGAAACAAATCCAACCTGAAACAGTTGTAGGAACAAACAAACAAAAAAATGACTTCCAAGAGGTTCTATGCTTACCGCTTAATGACCAGAGACAATGAAACTTAAATGACATTCTCAACACTTGCCGTTTATACCAATAATTCGTGATGTATATGTAAACAAAAATAGAAGCTACAAATGGTTCAAATGGCTCTAAGCACTATGGGACTTAACATCTGAGGTCATCTGTCCCCTAGACTTCGAACTACTTAAACGTAACTAACCTAAGGACATCACACACATCCATGGCCAAGCAGGATTCGAACCTGTAACCGTAGCAGCAGCGCGGTTCCGGATTGAAGCGCCTAGAACCGCTCGGCCAAAAGCGGCCGGCCACAAATAGATGCGGAACGGATACTTTAGATAAGGCAGAATCACAAGAAACTATGCTCGGAAGAATACATCCACCTCCGTGACGCAACCATATATGACGGAATCATTGGCGGCATTGTAGCAATGGAAATCTTACCCTCGTCATAGATAGGGAGTGCGAGACACATGCACGAATACGCTCAAGATTCGATGACCTACATAAGAAAATATGGACGACCTGACCTCTTCACAACATTCACATGCAACTCGTTAGGCCAGAAATCAAAGAAAACTAGTATACAGACATGCCCGCCTGGTTAGCCATGCAATCTAACTGCTTTCCGGGCGGGAAGGCGTGCCGGTCCCTGGCACGAATCCGACCGCGTACACCATAACTAATCTACCACGCAAACATTGTGGTTACACTCGTCTGGTGTGAAACGTATCCGTGGGGTAGGGAGGGGGGGAGGGGGGGGGGGCTGGGAGAGACGATAGTGAGTGTTCCATTGGGGGCCAAACCTCTCAGTAACCCTGGGTTCGGTGTGATGCGGTGGTGGGATGAATGGACTGCTGTTGCCTGTTGTGGGGTTGTGTACCACTATGGGCTACGGCGCGGACAAAGCCTCTCCGACGTTTCTAGGTAGCCAGTCTCATACAGCACAGTACAATACAATATACGGACAAGCTCTCATGCATCCACACGACATTGCAGAAAAAAAAAACCCAAAACCATACTGGGAAAAGGCACAAGCAGAAGTTGATGGCTATCCTAAATACAGAAGACGATCACCCAAAAATATGAATAAGAGGCAGTGACCAACTGGAAGTGTATGATCAATGTGTAGTAATATATAACATTGTTGTTGTTGTTGTTGTGGTCTTCAGTCCTGAGACTGGTTTGATGCAGATCTCCATGCTACCCTATCCTGTGCAAGCTTCTTCATCTTCCAGTACTTACTGCAACCCACATCCTTCTGAATCTGCTAAGTGTATTCATCTCTTGGTCTCCCTCTACGATTTTTACCCTCCACGCTGCACTCCAATGCTGAATTTGTGATCCCCTGATGCCACAGAACATGTCCTACTAACCGGTCCCTTCGTTTTGTCAAGTTGTGCCACATACTTCTCCCCAATTCTATTCAATACTTCATCATTAGTTATGTGATGTACCCATCTAATCTTCAGCATTCTTCTGTAGCACCACATTTCGAAAGATTCTATTCTCTTCTTGCCTAAACTATTTATCGTTCATGTTTCACTTCCATACACTCCATACAAATACTTTCAGAAACGACTTCCTGACACTTAAATCGATACTCGATGTTAACAAATTTCTCTTTCTCAGAAACGCTTTCCTTGCCATTGCCAGTCTACATTTTATATCTTCTTTACTTCGACCATTATCAGTCATTTTGCTCCCCAAATAGCAAAACTCCTTTACTACTTTAAGTGTCTCATATCCTAATCTTATTCCCTCAGCATCACCCGACATAATTTGAACACATTCCAGTATCCTCGTTTTGCTTTTGTTGATGTCCATCTTATATCCTCCTTTCAAGACACTGTCCATTCCGTTCAACTGCTCTTCCAGGTCCTTTGTTGTCTCTGATAGAATTACAATGTCATCGGCGAACCTCAAATTTTTTATTTCTTCTCCATGGATTTTAATACCCACTCCGAATTTTTCTTTTGTTTCCTTTACTGCTTGCTCAATATACAGATTGAATAACAGCGGGGACAGGCTACAACCCTGTCTCACTCCCTTCCCAACCACTGCTTCCCTTTCATGCCCCTCGACGCTTATAACTGCCATCTGGTTTCTGTACAAATTGTAAATAGCCTTTCGCTCACTGTATTTTACCCCTGCCACCTTTAGAATTTGAAAGAGAGTATTACAGTCAACATTGTCAAAGGCTTTCTCTAAGTCTACAAATGCTATTAACGTAGGTTTGCCTTTCCTTAATCTTTCTTCTAAGATAAGTCGTAAGGTCAGGATTGGCTCACGTGTTGCAACATTTCTACGGAATCCACCTGATCTTCCCCGAGATCGGCTTCTACCAGTTTTTCCATTCGTCTGTAAAGAATTCGCGTTAGTATTTGCAGCTGTGATTTATTAAACTGATAGTTCGGTAATTTTCATATCTGTCAACACCTGCTTTCTTTGGGACTGGAATTATTATATTCTTCTTGAAGTCTGAGGGTATTTCACCTGTCTCGTACATCTTGCTCACCAGATGGTAGCGTTTTGTCGGGACTGGCTCTCCCAAGGCCGTCAGTAGTTCTAATGGAATGTTGTCTACTCCTGGGGCCTTGTTTCGATTCAGATCTTTCTGTGCTCTGTCAAACTCTTCACACAGTATCATATCTCCCATTCCATCTTCATCTACATCCTCTTCCATTTCCATAATATTGTCATCAAGTATATCTGTTATACATTGAACTGAACCAGAAAAATATGTCAACGACGAAAACTATTAATGCCAGTAGATCATCCAGGAATCATAAAAACTTGCGCATGAGGCCGAGTACACAAAATGTGCCAATTATGCATAAACTTAGAATTCTCCAGTTCAGTGAAATGCATTAAATATGTCTCTATGTGAACAAACGTATTGACAGGGCGGTATTTCGATTAGGCAAAGACAGTGAACAACGAAACAGGAACGCAGAGATCCTTTGTACCAAATTGGTTGGTACACCAACAGTAACGAAGCAGGGTGGCGGTTGTTTGGTTTCCCGGCACACGAACGCGAACCAACTGATCAACATGTAGTACTACATTCTGAGGCTTGACAGTGGGTTTACTTCGCAAAAGACACCACCAGAAAAATTGCAAGCGAACCACCTCAGAAGACAACATTAGCAGCATTTTACCAACAGTGCCAAACGGTCCATTCGGAGAAACATTACTGTATGTCGACGTCCCTATCTCTTATACATTGAGCTAAACAAGAAAAATATGTCAACGACGAAAACTAGGAATGCCAGTAGATCATCCAGGAATCATAAAAACTTGCGCACTATGCTGATTACAAATCGTACACACGAACAACGTCGAATGTTTCCATCTCGGGATGTTGCTACGTGAAGTGGTTTCACACACCTCAAGACTGTTGACGTTTATCCATCCCTGACGTACAGAGAAACATGCCAATTCTTAGGATTACTGGAAAACGATAACCACTTGGAATCTACCCTACAAGATGCCTCACTCACAACCTCAGCTCAACAAATGAGAGACTTAGTCACCATAATTCTAACATGTAATCAATCAAATCCAAAGCAGGTATGTAACTGCTGTCTGAAGAGTATATATGTTTATGTTAGCCGGGAACCTAGAAACGACGGAGAGGCTCCGTCTCCGCGCAGCCGCAGTGGCCGACAGCCCCACGACGACTACCGCAGTCCACTTCACCCCTGCGCCACCCCACACCGAAACCAGGGCTACTGTGCGGCTCTGTCCCCAGTAAACCCCCCTCCCCCCCTTTCAAGGGAACGTCTCACACCAGACGAGTGTAACCCCTATGTTTTTGTGGTAATGGTGCTGTACGCGTACGTGGAGAACTTGTTTGCTCAGCAATCGCCGACATAGTGTAGCTGAGGCGGAATAAGGGGAACAAGCCCGCATTCGCCGAGGCAGACGGAAAATCTCCTTAAAAACCATCCACTGGTTCACTGCACCCCGACACATGTCCGCCAGCGGATTCGTGCCGGGGACCAGGCGCTCCTTCCTACTCTGGAAAAGTGTATTAACTTCTCCCTAGCGTGTATGCAGCCACACTTATGAAAGGAGGAAGAGCTGCCATTTCCGCCAAACTCGTACCGCTCAATACAGCCGAAGAACAATTCCCAGCTTGCAAAATCTCAAGAGCCTCTGGACGGGGTGAAGTGAGCTAAAATTATCTTCTGTGACGAATGCCCAACGGCAAATAAAAAAAAATCATTCAGAGCCATGGACAGAACATTAAAAGACTCGAGAGATTACTTTGAAGTGATGGGAGGAGCTAAATTCATATCCTAAGGAGATTTTCGGCAAATACTTCCAGTTATCACCAGCAGCAGCAGACGAGATCACTCCATGCTCAAAAACCGTCCCAAGAGACACACAAAACACGGAATCTAACGAAAAATATGAGAGCTGAACTATCGAAAGACGAAACAACAACAGATTTTTCTCAACTTTTAGAAACGGTAAAGGCACATATCATACTGACAACTGGCTTCATTATGGTACATAGACACTGCTGGAAACGAACAAATCGACCAAATTTATTCGAATCTGAAAGGGTAATTTTGGCAACTGAAAATAATTTTATGGACTATATCAACTTTAATATTCATACGAAAATTTCAGGTAAACAGAGAAAATAGAAATGGACCGACACGATGGTAAACGTTTAAGGAAGTGTGAACTTCCCTAGAGGATTTCAAAACTTTTTGCAAGTACCAGGAATTCATATGAAAATTTCAGGTAAACAGAGAAAATACAAATGGACCGACACGATGGTAAACGTTTAAGGAAGTGTGAACTTCCCTAGAGGATTTCCAAACTTTTTGCAAGTACCAGGAATCCCATTACACTGCCTTCGACTTAAAATTGGATCTCCGATGATACTCCTCGTAAATCTCAACACGCCAAAACCGTCTTCATGAAACAAGGATTAACGTCAAACAGCTATCGAACAACATCATAGAAACCGAACTTACGACCGGAACGTACAAAGGACACACACTATTTATCCCCAGAATACCACTGATCTCTACTGAACCACCATTCCAATTTCAAAGACAAGCAATTTCCAATCAAAGTAGCCTACCGATCTGCAATTATCAAAGGCCATGGACAAACTTTAAACAATGCGGCATCAACCGCAAACACTCCTGCTTCTCTCACGGTCAACTTTACATATCTTGCCCTCGAGTAGGAAATTCGAAAAATTTTTACACATGTACCCTGGATAACAAAATGAAAAATGTTGTTTACAAACAGGTACTGTAAATATTGAGAATATGTTTCCAATACAGATTTTTTCCTCTTATGCTTTAACTAGTATTGTACATAGTATATGTTTTAAATAATTTTTTTACCTATTATACTTTAAAGTTTATCCTATTATTCCAACTACTACACAATCTCATATCAGCTGTATGAGCGAAGAAGGGCACTCCAGCTAGTCAGATGCATAAATAAAATGCATGTTGAGTAAACAGAATAGATAAGCATGAATAGGTAATCACGACATTATTTTTAGCTTGGGTGTGGTGATATGTAGGGCAACAATGCGTTTTCTTCATATACCCTGGCCCGCTATTAATATTGGTGCCACCTTAAGATGACCGTGGCAGCTAATACACGTTATGTAGTGTAGAAACAAAGGAGCAGGTACTGTGCACCCCGGTCTGTCTTTGTACAGAAGACATTCAAGCGGCAACAACGAGAGCAGCGGCGATTCGCCAGGGGATGAGCGCCACTCATTTGCAGCACAAGGATACGGATGTGTTTTGACACCCGAGTTGGCGGTGTCGTGGACGGCTTGAAGTAAGAGGGACACCGACAGTGTCAACGGGGACCCGAAACAGTTGAATCACTTTTTGATGTATGAAGACAGAACTTTAACGTACGCCCTGAGGATCACACAAATAATATTGTGATGAAGGTTCGGAATATTTCGAGTTGTAATTAAGGAGATCTGTCGTTGTGTGAGAGAGACAGAATATAAAATACTGGGTAGTCCATTCCATTCAACTACTCTTCCAAGCCCTTTGCTGACAGACTTTTAATGTCCTCGGTGAACCTCAAAGTTTTTATTTCTTCTCCATGGATTTTGATGCCTACTCCGAATTTTTCTTTTGTTTCCTTTAATGCTTGCTCAATATACATATTGAATAACAACATAACAATAGTAATAGCACAAGAAGCCATGGCGAAAACCCTATTCATTAACAAGTTTTCGTGACATATAATACATCCAACACAAACACTAATTGTAACAGAGGGGACTTAACTAATGCTAGTAAGGGTACAGTTCAAAATAACTATCCAATTGTAATAATGGAAAACGCAGTCATTGTGGACCACGAGCCAATATCTTGGGTGTAACTGATCAGTACTCGGCCTATACACAAGTACATTTGTTTGCTTGTAATCACATAACACCGACGAGAGTGTTATGAATTAAAGAGACACAACGCTGGTGCAATACTCTGCAATATTGTAGAATATTACACATGTTATGTGCGTTTCATTTATAGTGCAAAACATTTTCTCAACGAGAGAGTTGTAGCGAAAAGAAGATAAGGAAATACAGTAAGTTACATTGAAGCCTACAGTGAGTGGCGAAATAAGATACAGAAAAGTAGAAATTTTTATCGACTCAGCTAGCGACATTGCCCTGATCTCAGAAGAATTAGTGACTGCTTATGAAAAGATGGAATTGTTTCTAGTTTACCACAAGTGTATGCATAGAAGGAGTTACTGGTATTAGAGGTAAATTAAAGAGGAAAACAGAACAACTATAAAAGTAGGAATATT
Organism: Schistocerca gregaria; assembly: GCF_023897955.1. Lineage (NCBI taxonomy): Eukaryota > Metazoa > Arthropoda > Insecta > Orthoptera > Acrididae > Schistocerca > Schistocerca gregaria. The sequence continues at coordinate 1,157,538,649 of NC_064920.1, read as the reverse complement.
CTGTTCTTTAGAGGCGTTTCTTGTAATGGCTAATATAATTATGCAAATACTATTAGGTGTAACCTAGTAACTTATGTAAATGGTGATTTAGGGATTTTGTACGTCATCCGTAAAACATTCGTAAAGTGTAAATTAGATAATTATAGTAATGCAGTACCTTTAAAACTAGTCCGCCAGTAAGCGAAGAAAACCAGTTATTACCAATAAACAAACTGCCTTTAATTAGTTGCATAGACGGAACACACCGACACGAACTATAGCAACTATAGAAAGACGTAAAACAGAAAAAAGTGACGACTAATTATTAATTGAGGTATGTTTAGTGGCTAGTGCCGAAACATTACACGAAGGTAGTACAAAAGCTTTATATCAACTGTCTCGTGGTAATACACACCAAAAAAGCATATGAATCTGGGCTGTTGATAGATATGCAGTAGAAATATTTACAGCGGATTCTATGTACTCATGAAGGAGTTACTTCGATTAAACCAGGCGTTGTAGGTGACTGCATATGTAGATTTAATATCAAAAGCAAAGAACCATTTTTTTAAAATCTTACTAATACCAATAGGAGGGGAAGCAGGGGTATAAGAATAAATCAACAATATGATAGACAAATAAGTAACACAACTTAGTTGAAGTGTTTGTAATAACCAATTACTATTGGTTAAGAAAGCTAAAGGCGAAGATCTACTCGTGTTGGACAAACGAAATTTAACACACACAGAAACACAAGGTGATAGACCTATAAGTATCGATGAGATACTGGCAAAGTTCGAACAAGGAAAATACTTTATTTCGATGGATTTGAAGATTAAATGAAGATTCTAAGCTGTATACAGCAGTTTTAGATTAGATATTTCCGTTTCAGTATTTATTAGAGCACTTGATCAAGCTCTGGAAGGAGAACTCTTACAAGAACTTTTAAATTATGTACACCATATTTTATTAGTATCCGACACTTTGGACGATCTTTTTGCTTTATTACTTAAGGCGTTACAAAAACTCCATGAAAAAGTAATAGCTGTTAAATTGGCAAAGTCACATTTTCGTCGACAAGAATTAAGGTTTCTAGGACACCTAGTGGGAGTAAATGGTCTAGGGGTAGCGTCTTTGATTCATAATTAAAACGTCTTCGGTCCCGGGTTCGATCCACGCCACTGCCTAAATTATGATAAATAATCAGCATTGGCGGCCGAAGACTTCCGGCATAAGAAGTCAGCCTCATTCTGCCAACGGCCTTTTCAAAGAGGGCGGAGGAGCGGATAGAGGTTCAGGGCACTCTCTTGTCCTAGGGGGTGGGAAATTGCCCCTAAAGGCGGAAGAATCAGCAATGATCAAAGACATGAGGATGCAGAAGGCAATGGAAACCACTGCATTAAACACACGTAACGTGTATCCACAGGACAAGTGGCCTGTAGTTGAAGAAGTGTCATGATTATCTCTCCATTGGCAAAAGATTCCGGAATAGTCCCCCATTCGGATCTCCGGGACGGGACTGCCAAGGGGGAGGTTACCATGAGAAAAAGATTGTCAGAAGCTTGAATGTGGTAGGGATGCTAGAAAATTTGAAAAGGGAAATGCAAAGGCTCACTCTGGATATAGTAGGGGTCAGTGAAGTAAACTGGAAGGAAGACAAGGATTTCTGGTCAGATGAGAATGGGGTAATATCAACAGCAGCAGAAGATGGTATAACAGGTGTAGGATTCGTTATGAATAGGAAGGTGGGGCAGAGGGTGTGTTACTGTGAACAGTTCAGTGACCGGGTTGTTCTAATCAGAATCGACAGCAGACCAACACCGACAACGACAGTTCAGGTATACATGCCGACGTCGCAAGCGGAAGATGAACAGATAGAGAAAGTGTATGAGGATATTGAAAGTGTAATGCAGTATGTAAAGGGGGACGAAAATCTAATAGTCATGGGTGACTGGAATGGAGTTGTAGGGGAAGGAGTAGAAGAAAACGTTACAGGAGAATATGGGCTTGGGACAGGGAATGAAAGAGGAGAAAGACTAATTGAGTTCTGTAACAAATTTCAGCTAGTAATAGCGAATACACTGTTCAAGAATCACAAGAGGAGGAGGTATACTTGGAAAAGGCCGGGAGATACGGGAAGATTTCAATTAGTTTACATCATGGTCAGACAGAGATTCCGAAGTCAGATACTGGATTGTAAGGCGTACGCAGGGGCAGATATAGACTCAGATGACAATATAGTAGTGATGAAGAGTAGGCTGAAGTTCAAGACATTAGTCAGGAAGAATCAATACGCAAAGAAGTGGGATACGGAAGTTCCAAGGAATGACGGAATACGTTTGAAGTTCTCTAACGTTATAGATACAGCAATAAGGAATAGCGCAGTAGGCAGCACAGTTGAAGAGGAATGGACATCTCTAAAAAGGGCCATCACAGAAGTTGGGAAGGAAAACATAGGTACAAAGAAGGTAGCTGCGAAGAAACCATGGGTAACAGAAGAAATACTTCAGTTGATTGATGAAAGGAAGATGTACAAACATGTTCCGGGAAAATCAGGAATACGGAAATACAAGTCGCTGAGGAATGAAATAAATAGGAAGTGCAGGGAAGCTAAGACGCAATGGCTGCAGGAAAAATGTGAAGACATTGAAAAAGATATATGATTGTCAGAAGGACAGACTCAGCATACAGGAAAGTCAAAACAACCTTTGGTGACATTAAAAGCAACGGTGTTAACATTAATAGTGCAACGGGAATTCCACTGTTAAATGCAGAGGAAAGAGCAGATAGGTGGAAAGAATACATTGAAAGCCTCTACGAGGGTGAAGATTTGTCTGATGTGATAGAAGAAGAAACAGGAGTCGATTTATAAGAGATTGGGGATCCAGTATTAAAATCGGAAATTAAAAGAGCTTTGGAGGACTTACGGTCAAATAAGGCAGAAGGGACAGATAACATTCCACCAGAATTTCTAAAATCATTAGGGGAAGTGTCAACAAAACGACTATTCACGTTGGTGTGTAGAATATATGAGTCTGGCGACATACCATCTGACTTTCGGAAAAGCATCATCCACACAATTCCGAAGATGGCAACCGCTGACAAGTGTGAGAATTATCGCACAATCAGCTTAACAGCTCATGCATCGAAGCTGCTTACAAGAATAATATACTGAAGAATGGAAAAGAAAATTGATAATGCGCTATGTGACCATCAGTTTGGCTTAAGGAAAAATAAAGGCACGAGAGAGGCAATTCTGACGTTACGGCTAATAATGGAAGCAAGGCTAAAGAAAAATCATGACACGTTCATAGGATTTGTCGACCTGGAAAAAGCGTTCGACAATATAAAATGGTGCAAGCTGTTCGAGATTCTGTAAAAAGTAAGGGTAAGATATAGGGAGAGACGGGTCATATACAATATGTACAACAACCAAGAGGGAATAACAAGAGTTGACGATCAAGAACGAAGTGCTCGTATTAAGAAGGGTGTAAGACAAGGATGTAGCCTTTCGCCCCTACTCTTCAGTCTGTACATCGAGGAAGCAATGATGGAAATAAAAGAAAGGTTCAGGAGTGGAATTAAAATACAAGGTGAAAGGATATCAATGATACGATTCGCTGATGACATTGCTATCCAGAGTGAAAGTGAAGAAGAATTAACTGATCTGCTGAACGGAATGAACAGTCGAATGAGTACACAGTATGGTTTGAGAGTAAATCGGAGAAAGACGAAGGTAATGAGAAGTAGTAGAAATGAGAACAGCGAGAAACTTAACATCAGGATTGATGGTCACGAAGTCAATGAAGTTAAGGAATTCTGCTACCTAGGCAGTAAAATAACCAATGACGGACGGAGCAAGGAGGACATCAAAAGCAGACTCGCTATGGCAAAAAAGGCATTTCTGGCCAAGAGAAGTCTACTAATATCCTTAATTTGAGGAAGAAATTTCTGAGGATGTACGTCTGGAGTACAGCATTGTATGGTAGTGAAACATGGGCTGTGGGAAAACCGGAACAGAAGAGAATCGAAGCATTTGAGATGTGCTGCTATAGACAAATGTTGAAAATTAGGTGGACTGATAAGGCAAGGAATGAGGAGGTTCTACGCAGAATCGGAGAGGAAAGGAATATGTGGAAAACACTGATAAGGAGAAGGGACAGGGTGACAGGACATCTGCTAAGACATGAGGGAATGACTTCCATGGTACTGGAGGGAGCTGTAGAGGGCAAAAACTGTAGAGGAAGACAGAGATTGGAGTACGTCAAGCAAATAATTGAGGACGTATGTTGCAAGTGCTACTCTGAGATGAAGAGGTTAGCACAGGAAAGGAACTCGTGGCGGGCCGCATCAAACCAGTCAAAAAAGATGAGGATGGAACGATGACTACTTTAAAAGTGAATTATTATCGTCATTAACACAATGTCTATAACAGTTGTGGTAAAAACATTATTTCGGAGAGAAAATGCAAACACACAATATTGGAAGCTATGTATTCCGCATTGTGCGGAGACCAAGTTGGAATGATTCGTACACAAAAGCTATGGTCACTTTGGTATTCGCAAGTGTATAAAATATATAAAAACGTTTTACTGTTTTATGGTGTTTTGTCAAGTCAAATTTGTCAAGAAGCTTAGGAGGGTCACAGTGGCATTAATTATGCAATGCATCGTATTTTGTCGAAGGGTTTACATGACTTAAACGCATCAGAGTTTCACAGCCCTTTACCAATGGGTAGGGGAGGCGTAACATCTATTTAGTTACTTATAGAACGTTATCAAAATACGTCACACTGTACCTCATTAAGCATACAAACACGGATGCAGTGATTAATTATATGCGCAGTTCCTTCGCAGACGTTGGGAAATCAAAAGGACTCTTAACTGAGGACGGTCATGCTTTACAAGTCGTAATTTTAAGGACATGATAACTTTGGAAGGCGTACGTCAAATAACTACATGGAAGTATAGCTTGAAATAGAATCCATGTTAACGTATTATGAAGGAAATTGGAAGATTGAATAGAAGGTATTGCTCCACCAAACATATCACTTGGGCACAAATGATATAGGAATGTAAGGTAATATTAAATTTGTCAGATCTGTCTACAGGTTTATCCCCAGCAGAAGTAATGAAGTGTAAATTTAGTGGTGAAACGTAGCTTAAATTATTTAAATGGCAAAACAACAGTATGGTGGTGGGAGAAAATTTAAATGACGTAGTAAGGAATCATTTACAGCAAACAGTTGAAGGACTGCATAACAAATTTAATGAGAATGAAAAATCACCAACATTTAATAACAATGACTTAGTATTAGTGATAGATACACACGACAGTTCTAACTTAAATTTTTTCCTCATTACAGTGGACCATACAAAATCTAAGCATACCACATCCAAAAGCTGTTTTCTTGGTGGATCCCAAAAGTTGTTAAGAATAAGATATATACAACGTAGATAAGAAAAATATTTATAAACCACCGCTATTTTAAAAGTGGAGACAGTAAAGAGAACAAAATCCGAAGTTATTTCTATTATGCAATATAATGAACACACCATGAGATTCTATTATCAGCTGCTGTTAAATCCACGTCAAGTATAATATGGCTGATGTTGGGCTACGTCATCTTTAACAAATCATAGGGGTACACTTAATCTAAAGATTAGTTTCCATACTAATAAATAGTATTTATTACATGCATCAAATACATTGCAAACAAATTACGAGACAGAGGTTATTTTGGAAGTAAATGTACGCATATGGTGGAAGTAAGAGGATGGTAGACGAGACTTGAGACAAGAAGTTGAGAACTGCGGTTTAGGAAGCGTTTTTGATTTCTCTTTTAACACATTGTGTCAGATCATCCTTTTCTGGTATACAAAAGGCATTTATCGAAGTCAGTTTTCGGAGTCTGTGAGGTGAAGCCGAAACAAGCCTTTCTATTAGGAATGTTATCACTCTATGCGAAGTCCTTTTTTGAAATGAGGGGTGGAATAGGAATGTGTCTTTGGAGTCCGTCTTCTAATCTTCTTATATTTCAACAAATCCACACCTTGTTTTCCTTTCTTCTTCTTTAGAGGTCCACTTTGCTTTGCCTCTTCTAATAAGCAATACCATTATGGAACCCTTCAACCTGTTTTCAAAGGATTGGTGGGATAACTCAGCTCGCGTGTGACATAAGAAGTTGACAGCTACGACAAGTAATTTAAGTGTCAAGAGGTTTAGCCGCTTAAAAAATTTTCGGAGTAGCAGGCAGGCGTGAAGCGGAATATGTAACGAAGATGACGCGCTAAACACATGGTGACTGAAGCGTCCTTTGTTTGAATAGCAGATGCGCGGACCCAAGAACATACATTAGTTACGAAAACAAAGTAACCTTGTCTGACATGTAGAAAAGAATGATTTCGTTAATGAAGATAAAAAATGAAAGATGTGAGCCATGGTAGATAATACGAAGGTAGGTTTAAGGCTTCTACTGATAATGAAATAGGTAGGACGTTGCACTGTTGTATACAATGTTATAAGTATGTGGATTTGTTCTGAATCAAATGAGTTACTTAGAGCATAAGGAAGTGTAAGGTATTTAATGAGGAACAGTATTAGTTGACATTGGACAAATAGGGGGGAAAAACTGTGGAATCGTTATGCAATTGGTTTAAAATAAAATGGGAAGTGTACTCCCGTTAGTACAAACAACAAATAAAAGGTCGGATAGACAGGTCCATCAAAAAATAAATAAATAAATAAAAAACTACGCCGTTTATCAGGTACATTTGGCTAAAAATTGTCTGTACAATAGATTGGTAGGGATTTTGTATGAGACACTTTGATATCATTAATAGTAAGGTTGTATATTATGCACCTACGGAAAGCGATCAGTAGTTCCGCGATGAAATGATTTGGAATGACAACTGATGATGCCAAAGAAGAGGTTTTCTAGCCAGTTAAGATACAGTTTATGGAAACCATCTACATCTCCACGCATATTAACGTAGAAATATTTGAAATTTGAATGTGTACTCGTGACAAATAAGGTCCAGTCAATCTATGATATCTCTGAAACAGGAAATTGTAATGAAAGAATGTACGAGAGTATATACAAAGTAAGAATCACATAACTTAAAGCAAATCGATAAAGTATTACGAGAACAAATTGTACCCAATTACCGAGAGAAGTTAAGTAACTTTTATACTCAGTGTACAAGAGAAACTGATCATGATACGGTGTAAGACTCATATATGACGTCTGATACTTATAATGAAGAATGTATGTTTCTTTCGAATTTGTTTTTGGATAAAGTTTATTATGCGATAAAGTAAGTCAATATTGAGACGTGTAAATAAAACACACGTTGAGTAAACAAAATAGTAAATTTTTAACTAGCTAGGAAACCCCTTTTTAGCACCCTCAGTTGTCACTCAAAACTTTAAATCGCATCATTGCATACCTGCTGATCCCTTTCCGTGGGTACAATAGTCAATTTGGGACGACTTCTTTATTCTGAGTGCGGATATAGGTAGGGTATCAAGGCGTTTTATAAAATACGCTTCTCCCCTATTAATATTAGTACCCGCTAAAGATGATCGTTGTAGTTGATATATGAAAAGCAGTGTCGAACAAAAGAAGCAGATACCCTGCGCTCCAGTCTGTGTTTGTACAGACGGTACGTGAACAGTTCGAGCGAAAGTAGCGGCGAGCGTCATGGGATGAGTGTCACTCATTTGCTGCACGAGGATATGCTTTGATACTCCGAGTTCATAGTGTCAAGGAAGTCTTGGAGTAAAAGGGCCCCCGACAGTGTCAACGTGTACGCAAAACAAATGAATCATTTTCTGATGTAAAAAGATGGAACTTTAATATATACCTGCGGATCACACGTGTGATATTTTGTTGAAGTTTTAGTCTATTGCCGGCCGCGGTGGCCGTGCAGTTCTAGGCGCTTCAGTCCGGAACCGCGTGACTGCTATGGTCGCAGGTTCGAATCCTGCCTCGGGCATGGTTGTGTGTGGTATACTTAGGATAGTTAGGTTTAAGTAGTTCTAAGTTCTAGAGGACTGATGACCTCAGATGTTGAGTCCCATAGTGCTCAAAGCCAATTGAACCATATTTTTAATCTATTGCGAGTTGAAATTAAGGGATTCTGTCTTTATAAGAGAGAAATAATTTAAAATGTAGAGATGTGAAACTTACGAGTCCGAAATTTATTTCGTTGCTAAAAGTAACGTCGCGATTTCATATTTCACCATCACTTTGCATAGGATCGAAGTACAGAAGCTGGAAGGGTTCGTTCACAGTGGTGGGAGACAGAAGCTCGACGACAACAACAGTTCGTAAAGGCGATCATACATCAACAAAAATAGTATAAGGGTGAGTGGAACGTCAGACACGACGAAATGTACCAAGCGCAAGCAGCAGCTGAAATACGCTACTACTTGGACTCACCAAATGAGAGTCGCTCTCCAGTACGAATTAGCACACATACGGGGTGGGACATTGTTCGTGACCGGGCCACATATCTCACGAAATAAGCGTCACACGAAAAAACTACAAGAACGAAACTTGTCTAGCTTGAAAGGGGAAACCAGATGGCGCTATGGTTGGTCCGCTAAATGGCGCTGCCATAGGTCAAACGGATATTAACTTTGTTTTTTTTTTTAATAGGAACCCGCATTTTTATTATATCTTCGTTTAGTACCAAAAGAAATGTGAGGTTGGTGGAGATCACATTGAGTATTTATTGCATTAACGTGGTATTTACAGGTAATGACGCTGTAACAGAATGCGTTCTCAGAAATAATAAGTTCTCAAAGGTATATGTATCACATTGGAACAACCGTAATAAAATGTTCAAACGTACCTACGTTCTGTATTTTAATTAAAAACAACCTACTTCTTACCAGCTGTTCGTCTAAAATTGAGAGCCATGTGTTTGTGACTATTACAGCGCCATCTATCACAAAGCGAAAAAGGTGGTCCAACCAAAACATTCGTATTTCTTTACGTACTACAAGAGTATTTAATAAAAACTGGGGGTTCCTATAAAAAAAAAGTTTGACCTTTGGCAACGCCATCTAGCAAGCCAACCATAGCGCCATCTGGTTTCCCTCTTCAAGCTAGACGACTTTCGTCCATTGTAGTTTTTTCGTTTGTGCTTATTTCTTGAGATATTTGGCCTCGTCACTATCAATGGACCACCCTCTATATGTTTTCGAAAACACAATTTTCCCCTGTGTTCTAATTCCTTTTGTTATATACATCGAAAATGGTTCAAATGGCTCTGAGCACTACGGGACTTAACATGTATGGTCATCAGTCCCCTAGAACTTAGAACTACTTAAACCTAACTAACCTAAGGACAACACACAACACCCAGCCATCACGAGGCAGAGAAAATCCCTAACCCCGCCGGGAATCGAACCAGGGAACCCGTGCGCGGGAACGGAGAACGCTATCGCACTACCACTAGATGCGGGCATATACATCGACTTTCGCGGAATGTGTAATCAGTGTTTCCGACCGTTACTAGGACAATCAAAGATAAGTGTAGCCTGGGAACGCTTTGGAACCAATAATGTCACTTATTGCGTCACTGCTCAAACCCACTGGTTCGAAGAGAACGCTGAGGTTGACCTGCTAATTCAGTATACAACCCTGAAGCAGTGGGTCAGAGGGTGATTGATGGCATAGTTATACAACGAAACTAACTATAGATCATACTTACAGCGATAGTCTTCGTCAGCAAGCTACTTTGACACCGAAAACGATCCGTAAGCGTTCACGAGCTGTCTCAGACTGTTGCTACACAACGATTATGAGTGCGACCAGCCACTGCTTATTGTTGAGAGCATCACTCATCATCGCTTGTTAACAGTGAAGGCGGTACTTCTCCATCGCATGACATGGACTTTTTAATCAAGACATTATCGTCTGTGACTAAGCATCGCCGGAAGTGGTTGTTGTGTAGATAAAACAGGAATACATATCAAGCATTTCCCTCAACCTTTATATTTTTAATCTGGCATTGTAACTACTTACGGTAAGTGAGATGAATATCATGTATGCGATCATACTGCTAATGGTGTTAGGGTTGAGAGCACTATCTTTCGATACCAAAGGCGTTATTTCGACATTCATGAAGGATAATATAATAAAGTATTGCCGAAAACTTGTTTACCATTATTAGACAATTTGAAGAAGTGACTGAAACCGAAAAATATGCGTAGTATAGGGAAACAGACTTAAGGCATCTACGTGTTTGACACTTTCGTCGAACTTCAGCTTAAGCTCATGCGCCCCCCTCTCCCCCTCCCCCCTCCACACACACACACATACAAAATCACTTTTTTTGCACATGACTCACATTCTGGAGGACGAAAATTAAAAACCGCGACTGGGCAAGCAGATTTAGGGTTTCCGTGATTTCCCTAAATCACTCCTGCAAATGCAAGGATGGCTCCTGTGAAAGGCCGTGGCCGTTTTCCTTGTCCCATCCACGACACAATCCGAGCTTGTGCTCAATTTCTAACGACCTAGATGACGGCGATTCGTTATATCTAATCTCCCGTCTGATTCACGCTTTCTGTAGTTAGTAAATTAAGTATCAATTGTAGACAGACATTTTATAGTGTAATATACTGTACTGCCGGACCGAGCTAGTTAATCTCTAGATAGAAGTTAAAAAAATAGATATATAAGGGAATGAAATAAATGAAGGAATATCAGAAAATCATTACCATGTTCACAGGAAAGCCGACTGAACGGAGAAATGGTGATTTTAAAAATTTAACGTGGGGCTACATCATAGTGTTGCACTTTCTGCATCCTACACGTATCCTTCATTCATCCATGTGTGTCATACGTGATTTTGAGACGTAACTTCTACTCATGAGTGAGAAATCAGGTACGTATAAAGCGGACAGGAATCCGTGACCAACGTCAATTGTGGAAGACCTTCCATCCGACATATTGAAATACTCCTCCGCCTTCAGCGTTCAGCATTTGACGCACGGACTGATCGGCATAGTGGGCAATCTCTTTGCCTGCAGCAATGCGGATTAATGTACAGACGAGAGCCTTAACAAAGAATATCTTGATACCAGCAGGTTTATTCCACGAAGATGGTGATTTAAAAAGTAAATGGGGTACTACATCTAACTGTTGGCGTACGATGGCCGCTTCTTGGAGCTGAAGTAAGCAACCAAGATTTCCAGGATGAGAAGTCACCCTCGTTATGCCAACGGACTTCTCAAAAAGAGAGAAGAACGGACAGTTGTCCAAGGCAGTAGGAATGAGAGAGTAAAGAGACCAATTGAGTTCAGGAATAAACATCAGCTAGTAATAGCGAATATTCTGGTCAGGCAGAGATTCCGAAATAAGGTACTGGCTTGTAAGGCGTATCCAGGGACAAATATAGATTCGAATCATAATTTAGCAGTTGTGAAGGATTGGCGGAAGTCAGGAAGAATCAGTGGGCCAAGAAGCGGGATACGGAAGAGATAAGGGATGAAGACATAGGCTTGAAGTCCTCTGAGTCTATAGTTGCTGCGGTAAGGAATAGCTTAGTAGGTAGTTCGGCAGAAGAGTAACGGAGATGTCTTAAAAGGGCAACCACGGAAGTTGGGAAAAAAGACATTGGTACAAAGAAGGTAACTGCGAAGAAACCATGAATAACTGAAGAAACACTTTAGTTGGTTGGTGGAACAAGACGCACAAGAATTTTCAGAAAAATTCGGGAATACAGAAGCACAGGTCATTTAGGAGTGAAATAATAGGAGGTGCAGGAAATCTAAATGATAAATGTTTTGCATGGACAATATGAAGAAATTGAAAAAGGAATGAATTTTGGAACGCCTGACTCAGCATATAGAAAAGTCAAAACAATTTTCGGTGAAATTAAAAGCAAGGGTGGTAGTGTAAAAGGCAGAGGAGAGAGACGAGAGCGATGGGTGGAAGGAATTCATTGAGTGCATCTTCGAGGGGACGGGGGGGGGGGGGGGGCACGTCTTATGACGTGATATAAAAAGAAACAAGAGCCGACGTAGAAGAAGTAGCGACTCCAGTCTTAGAACCAGATCTGAAAAGAGCTTTGGAAGATCGCGTAAGGCAGAAATGATAAGTAATATACCATTGGAATTCCTAAAGTCGTGTGCGAAATATTCTCGTTGGATTTCTGAATATATGAGGCTGGCGATTTTCCATCTGACTTGGAGAACAATATCATCCACAGAATTCCGAAGACTGTGAAACCTGAAAAGTGCGAGAATTATCGCACAATCTGCTTAACAGCTCATAGATCCAAGTTGCTGACAAGACTAAAATACTGATGAATGGTAAAGAAAAGTGAGGATTTGTTAGACGACGATCAGTTTGGCTTTAAGAAAGGTAAACCCACCAGTCAGGCAGTTTGATATGGCGTTTGATAATGTGAGCAAGACTGAAGAAAAATAAAGACATGTTCGTAGGATTTGTCGATTTAGAAAAAGCGATCGACAGCGTCAAATGGTGCAAAGGTTAGGAATCCTGAGGAAAAGAAGAGGTAAACTATAGAGAAAACGGGTAACACATAGTATGTACAAAAACCCTGAGGGAAAAATGGGAATTGAAGATGAAGAACGAAGTGAAAGGATTGAAATGGGTATAAGGCAAAGACGTAGGTTTTCGCACCTATTGTTCAATCTATACAGCGAAGATGCAATGACGAAAATGGAGGAAACATTCCAGAGCTGGATTAAAATTGAGGGTGAGTAGGTATCAGCGATGAGATTCGCTGATAGAATTGTTACCCTGAAAGAAAGCGAAGAGGAATTGCAGGATCTATGGAATTGAATGAACAGTTTAGTAGTACAGTATACGGACTAGAGTAAACAAAGACGAAAATAACAAGAATTAAGAGAAAGTTAAATTGAGAATTGGTGAGCACGAACTAGACGAAGTTCCGGAATTCTGCTGCCAAGGCAAGAAAGTAACCCACGATTTAAGGAACAAGAAGGACATTAGAAGAAGACTATCGATGACACAAAGGGCTTGCCAGACAAAATCGGAAAAGAAGAAAATCGAAACATTTGACATGTGGTGGTACAGAATAATGTTTAAAATTAAATGTATTGGTAAGGTAAGGAATGGGGAGGTTCTCCAGAGGATCAGAGAGCAAAGGAATATATGTAAAATAGTGAAAAGGAGACGGGACAGCATGGTAGAACGTCTGGTAAGACATCAGAGAATAATTTCCGTGGTACTAGTGGGAGCTACAGAAGACGAACACTGTAGAGGAAGAGACTGGGGTACATCAAGCAAATAACTGAGGGTGTAGGTTGCAAGTGCTGCTACGAGATGAAAACGCGGGCACAGGAAAGGAATTCGTGAGGCGCTGCATCAAACCAGTTACATGAGTGATGAATCAAAATAAATAAATAAATAGATAAGGAAAGGTTGTGCTGCATTTAGTGCTGGCAACATCTCATGATGCACCCCCATCGTCTGAGAAGGGACGAGATAAGGGCCTGTATGAAGCAGTGGTCTATTCAACTGCTACGCCTAAACTACGACGTAATCTACTCTATTCGTGTGTATATTGCCAGCGTAAGGAGTTCAAGGCACAGTGACACTGATTTCTTGCCTCCGTTGAGAGAGACATCATCTAAATCTCTTTAAGTCAAATTTCGGTCCAGTGCTAAAATTTTACAAATTTTCTTAGCATAAAAATAAATTCTGCCGGAGATTGTGCTATGTTATTGTGTCAGTAACAAACTGTTTGTCTCACAATATTTTGTTGTTATCGATATTGGGGAACCCAAACCGTTTTGAAAATCGTTGCTCTTACGTAGTGTTACAACTGTTGGTGATAACCCCATAGCATTCTTCTTAGTAGGGGCTAAGCAAACCAACCACAGTTGACCCCAAAGTGCTGTAGGAGTAGCCTCTGTACTGAAAATAAGATCGCACAATATTGACATTTCAACAGACTTACGCAAAAGGCGTGGGAACACCGGTTGAAGATTAAAAAAAAGGCAAAACTGCTTTTGTTTTGCAGTACCATTTGAAGCAACTCAAAATCTTTTGCGTAGATTTTTTCAATGCCGTTCGGATTGCTTTGACGTGTGTGCTAAATGGTTACAAGAAATTACTACACACTGAATAGTGTTCCCAGTATATGGTGTGGTATGCGGGAACAAAATTAACCGTTTCTCTTTACTGTCCAAAAAAGTTAACGGCGTGAATTTCTCTGCAATCCACAGAAGTTAACACAGCCAATGGCTTGTATGGTAAGTTCGTAGCAACGAAGCGTATAAATAGACTGGTCCTAGCAGAAGAAACACATTTGATGGATTGGTTGAGGAGAACGGAGACACCCCCCAAAGAAGCCCATGTAAATCAGTGGTCGACTGTCTTGTGAACTAAACATCCCTCGCCCAACGCCTGGGAACTTCCTGCATAAGCTGCTTACCTTGCAAACTTACAAGATTCAAGTTGTGCAAGTAATGCAGCGAAGTGTCTTACAGTTTCATCTCGATGTTGCTGTTGAGGCATTGGACCGGATCGATCGAAATTCCGACTATCTAAGAAACGTCGTTTTCTCTTAATCAGCAACGTTCCATACATTTAGGAAACTGAAACCACGCAACATTTGGGTTTAGGGTTTTAGGGAACGATAGCAAATATCCTTCAACTTTTCCCACTGAAAGAAATCCGGGGACGTTAGATCCGGTGAACGTGCGGGCCATGGTCTGGTGCTTCAAAGAACGATCCACGTGTCATGAAATACGCTATTCAATACCGCTTCAACCGCACTTGAGCTATGTGCCGGACATCCCTCATGCTGGAACTACGTCGCCATTCTATCATGCAGTGAGACATCTTGTAGTAACATCGGTACAACATGACGTAGGAAATCAGCATACATTGCACCATTTAGATTGCCATCGATGAAATGGGAGCCAATTATCTTTCCTCCCATAATGCCGCACCACACATTTACCAGCCAAGGTCGCTGATGTTCCACTTGTCGCAGCCATCGTCGATTTACCGTCGCATAATAGTGCATAATAGTGTTCAGTGGGTTAGTCGTGAAAACGTAAGGGATAGACTTACTTCCTCAGCTATAGTATTAGTATCGATCAGTGCCTACGATCACTTTTCTGGAAGTTGCCGTCCTTCCCAAATCCTACTTACAGTATGTGTAAGTTCGCTGAAGGTATCCTCGTTACTATAATTCAAGAATTTTTCCTCAGGTGTTTTATGATTCTTCATTCTTTTTGTGATGCTCCTAACTTCTTCTACAGCTGTTGGGTCTGAGGCGAAATTTGTTTCTTACTGGCTGTAGCTGAGAATGTCTGGTGGCACTTCACACTTTTGGAGCTCTCGAAAGTATTTGGCCAAGATCGGACTGTTTTTCATGTCACCGTTTACTACCTTCTCTTCTTTGTTCTTACATCTGAGGTCTGGAGTATAATATTTACTTAAGGCAATCTTGAATGTTCTGTAAAGTCTCGCGTATTGTTCTGTCGGAAATCCTCTTCTATTGTACTTTAGTGTTCCTTCACCAGTTTACTCTTCAGATCCCTGAAAGTCTTGGCATTGTTTTTCCCCGAGAAAAGAGAGAGAACGCTGTTGTTAAGAATCGAAAGCATGTAATGCTGATTACTTTTTCTCTTTCTTCTCAGTAGAGTAACTTTATTTAAAATAACAGTATATAAAATTCAGGACAACTTTTATTCCGTTACCAAAAAGTGAACCCTGTTTGGAAACGTGCCACTAGAACTCACGCATACGAAATGTCGACTCTAAAGAGAATGTAGGTGCGGGGTACAGCCCACATTAGCAGCCACTAGTAGCTTATGTCAGTCACAGCTCGAAGTCCTTTGCCCCTTGATTAATGAAACACAAAAATAATTTTTTTCTATTTTTTACGATTCCTTAATTTGCGAAACACAAAAATAAAATTTCCCAATTTCTTATGATTCTAACGATTAAAGCTTGCTCGAAATGTATCCTACGTCACCATCTTTCACCTCATCTCCCTTACAGGAGCAACTTGCGCATCGTCCTAGGCTAGTATACCGAAGCTCTTAGTAATCGGTGAATCACGGGGTGTAGCCTCTCCTTGATTGCCTGATCAAATGCTAGTTTCAGTTGCACAGAATTCAAACGAAAACGACTACGAGCTTCATACTTTCAATAGTAATTAAGTACAGAAACTAACGTCTATTTTTATGGTCAAATTCACAGCCCAAGCGTAAGTCATCGGGAAGACAGTACACTGACTGCAACTAATTGTTATGTGCGCTTCCTCTTCTTCTGCACTTTCCGAGTTAGGCCAGTTGTGGCTTGTTACGGTTGCCATCTTTTCCTCGGTCTGCCAGGATCTCTTTCTCCCTTTCGATTAAAAATTCTTTATCTGATGTGGTAGCCTCTCTGGACCCATTTGTTAAAGATGTTCATTCCATTTCTTTTTGTTTTCTTCCAGTTTTTCTTTCACAGTCTTAATCTTCGACTTCTTACAATATCTAATTTTCGGACTTTATCTGTTCTTTTACATTCCTCTACTGCTCTAAGAAGTCTCATTTCTACTCCTTGTATCTGTTTTTCCTTCTTTTAGTCAACGCCCACGATTCACTTCCATTTCATAGGTTTGGCCAAACAACATTTTATAAAATTTCAGTTGTTTCTTCTTTTATGCGTTAGACTTCTGTTAATTGTTCCATGTTGTTGTTGTTGTAGACTTCAGTCCTGAGGCAGGTTTGGTGCAGCTCTCCATGCTACTCTATCCTGTGCAAGCTTCTTCATCTCCCAGTACGTACTGCAACTTACATCCTTCTGAATCTGCATAGTGTATTCATTTCTTAGTCTCCCTCTACGACTTTTACCCTCCACGCTTCCCTCCAATACTAAATAGATGATCCCTTAATGCCTCAGAACATGTCCTACCAACCGATCCCTTCTTCTAGTCAAGACCTGCCACAAACTGCTCTTCTCCCCAATTCCATTCAGTAACTCCTCATTAGTTATGCGATCTACCCATCTAATCTTCAGCATTCTTCTGTAGCACCACATTTCTAAAGCTTCTATTCTCTTCTTGTCCAATCTATTTATCGTCCTCGTTTCACTTCCATACACGGCTACACTCCATACAAATACTTCCATAAAGGACTTCCTGACACTTAAATCTAGACTCGATGTTAAGAAATTTCTCTTCTTCAGAAACGCTTTCCTTGCCGTTGCCAGTCTACATTTTATATCCTCTCTACTTCGACCACCCTCAGTTATTTTGCTTCCCAAATGGCAAAACTCCCTTACTACTTTAAGTGTCTCATTTCCTAATCTAATTCCCTCAGCCTCACCCGACTTAATTCGACTAAATTCGACTATCATCGTTTTGCTTTTGTTGGTGTTCATCTTATATCCTTCTATCGAGGCACTGTCAATTCCATTCAACAGCTGTTCCAAGTCCTTTGCTGTCTCTGGCAGAATTACAATGTCATCTTTGAACCTCAAAATTTTTACTTCTTCTCCATGGTTTTTAATACTTACTCCGAATTTTCCTTTTGTTTCCTTTACTGCTTGCTCAATATACAGATTGCATAACATCGGAGAGAGGCTACAACCCTGTCTCACTCTCTCCCCAACCACTGCTTCCCTTTCATGCCCCTCGACTCTTATAACTGCAATCTGGTTTCTGTACAAATTGTAAATAACCCTTCGCTCCCTGATTTTTCCCCTACCACCTTCAGAACATTGAGAAAAGCTTTTTATAAGTCCACAAATGCTAGAAAAGTAGGTTTGTTTCTTCTTAATCTATCTTCTAAGACAAGTCGTAATGTAAGTGTTGCCTCACGTGTTCAAACGTTTCTGCGGAATTCAAACTGATCTTCCCCGATGTCGGCTTCTACCAGTTTTTCCATTCGTCTGTAAGGGACTCGCGTTAGTATTTTGCAGCGGCGACTTATTAAACAGGTACTCCTATATCTCTTACATTTGCTCGAAGATATTTCCATGTTATGTTCTTTACATATTTTTTTGGTTCATAAACTCCTTTTTGTAAATCGACTTCTCTCAAAAAAATCATCGTAAGGTCAGTGCGTAGAGGAGTGATTTTAGGTTTACCAAATTTTTACCCCAGTGTTTATGTTTAAATTCCATCTGTGAATTACATCGTCAGTGTATTTATTAAAACAGCTTTTGGGATAAACTACTTATGTTTTTTATTGTGGACTTTTGATGTCTGATATCAGTTTCGAAGGGTAGCCCCTGATACTCTACAATTCTCTATAACTTTACTCTAACCACATTTTTAAAAAGCTTTTCTAAGGTCTCTAAAACCAGTTTGTGTCTCTTTGTTAAACTTCTTCAGCTTTTCAGTGAGTTGTCGTAAAATAGAAACTGCATCACTCGTTGATCGCCCCTTTCTAAATCCGACTTGTTCCTTCACAAGCAAATACTCTGCTGTTCTGTTTACACTTGTGTTTAAAATTCTTGCATGAAGATTCTCACTGTGTCAAGGAAGCTTGTTCCCCTGTAGTTTCCACTTTTTTTGGTTATGTTTTCTCGGTTCTTATATATTGATATTACCTCTGGTTTACTCCAACGTCCTGGTACATCTTTTAGCTTGCAGCGTATGTTAGAAACAAGAGTAGCAATGTAAGGTATAGTGATAACATTCCATTATTAACTAACCATTAATTCCTTCTTAACCTGTTCCTTTTGATTTTCTGTGGCTTTCAAAGCTGCTGTGAATTCTTTTACTGTTCTTTCATCTAAGTCTTTTTTCTTCTATTCCTAGATCTTTTTCTTTCTTCTGTCCCATGTTAGTGTCAGTAATATTATTCAAGCGAATTGTATTCTTTTCTGTTCTATTTCACGTTCTCGAAGTCTTACCCACTGTCTGCTGATGGCCATGAATATCATGCTCCATTCTACTAATGTATTTGTCTCAGGCTGACTGGTGGGATCTTTTCACTATCCTTTTTTTTCTTTTTGTAAAGCCTTTTCTGGTCATAGATCCCTCTTCTAGGACAGCCTTTCGAACATATTTTTATATGCTCTTTGTTTTTCTTGTATTGCTTGCTTAATTCCTGTTGACCCAGTTTTTATCACACGCATTTGGCGATTTTTTCCTTACCTAATGTCTCATTTACAGCTGTTTTATGGCTTTTTCAATATTTGTCCATTCTTCTCCAATAGTGTCCGTAGAAGCTAATTATACTAATTATTTTTCTAATTTATTTTGATAAAGACCCTTGACACATAAACCTGTGGAAAATATACTTTATAGACCTTTTCTTGCTTCTGTGTGGTAAAGGTTCTCTTCTACATCCATTTAGCCAAAGCGTTACTAATCAGCCCTTGGCACGTTCATACAAAAACATGCTACGTAACGCAGATTTTAAAAACATATAAAATACATAAACCTTAGGTGAAGGAAGTATCGGATTGCTAAACCTCATCGTAAACCCAATGAAGTACGTAAAGAGAACGGAATGTGCCCCATGTTTGTCATAACCGCAAAAATCGCTCCGCTTTTGTTTCGACCTTAGTGCCTAAGAAATCTCAGTGCTCCAACATGGTTCATCAAGCATATAGTAGTACAAAAATGTCAACTTGGGTTCCAGAGTCCCATGGAAAGAGCTGTATATAATTCTGATTTGATATAGCTTCATCAATGGAAACCCACTTCTGCTGTCGTACGTAGCAGTAGGTCTTTCCGAAGATAATCCAATGCAAACACGTTCATCAACACACCGTATCACTTACAGGCAAAAGCACACCTCCACTCAAGAACAACCTCTAACGGAAGAGAACTGAAGAAGAAAGCTTTGTTTACTTTCAAAATTCACAATCCACGTGGAATGTCTCAGAGCCTCACTTCTGTCGCTCGAGGCCGCACTCACCACAAAAATTTTAGGCAGAGAAATTGATCCAGAAGACGTAGGAGGGGGTATACGGAAGTGGATCACTGGGAGCAGATATGGTGGCAACAATTGGTTACGATTAGTAGATACGTAATAAACTTAATGCATGGAAATTGGTACATATAACAGACGAGTTTCGAAGTGCACCTGTTCTTTTTTTTAACTGTGGTTGTTCCTTCGCTTTTCCAGTTCACATTCATATCGCCAGCAGTCGATCTGAGCAGCTTTAGAATCGTAGAATCAGCTGACATCCAGTGGCTTCTCCTCATTCGAGGCCGCTTAGCTCTCCTGACTGACTGCTTCTACCGTTACACCCCAGCACTCCCTCACTGCGTTTACACTGCCAGGTCAGACACTGATGACATCTAGTGGTCAATTCTGCTTTCTGTATCGGTGTTCGGATACTTTGTATCACACAGTGCATATCCACAGTACTGGCCATTATAATTGCTATAGCCTAAAGATGACTCACTACAGAGGCCAAATTTAACCGACATGAAGAAGATGCTGTGATATGTAAATGACTATCTTTTCAGAGCATTCACACTAGGTTGGCACCGGTGGCGACACCTACAACGTGCTGACATGAGGAAAGTTTCCAACCGACTTCTCAAACACAAACAGCAGTTCCTCATTCGAGGCCGCTTAGCTCTCCTGACTGACTGCTTCTACCGTTACACCCCAGCACTCCCTCACTGCGTTTACACTGCCAGGTCAGACACTGATGACATCTAGTGGTCAATTCTGCTTTCTGTATCGGTGTTCCGATACTTTGTATCAGACAGTGCATATCCACAGTACTGGCCATTAAAATTGCTATAGCCTAAAGATGACTCACTACAGAGGCCAAATTTAACCGACATGAAGAAGATGCTGTGATATGTAAATGATTATCTTTTCAGAGCATTCACACTAGGTTGGCACCGGTGGCGACACCTACAACGTGCTGACATGAGGAAAGTTTCCAACCGACTTCTCAAACACAAACAGCAGTTGACCTGCGTTGCCTGGTGAAACGTTGTTGTGATGCCTCGTGTAAGGGCCGAGCCGTGGCCGTGCGGTTCTGGCGCTGCAGTCCGAAGCCGCGGGACTGCTACGGTCGCAGGTTCGAATCCTGCCTCGGGCATGGATGTTTGTGATGTCCTTAGGTTAGTTAGGTTTAAGTAGTTCTACGTTCTAGGGGACTTATGACCTAAGATGTTGAGTCCCATAGTGCTCAGAGTCATTTGAACCATTAGAACCTCGTGTAAGGAGGAGAAATGCGTACCATCACGTTTCCGACTTTGATAAAGGTCGGAAATCCGTGCTGGATCCCAACGGCCTCGTATCACTAGCAGTCGAGGTGACAGGCATCTTATCCACATGGCTGTAATGGATCGTGCAGCCACGTCTCGATCACTGGGTCAACAGATGGGGACGTTTGCAGGACACAACCATCTGCACGAACAGTTCGACGATGTTTGCAGCAGCATGGACTATCAGCTCGGAGACCGTGGCTGCGGTTACCCTTAACGCAGCATCACACACAGGAGCGCCTGCGACGGTGTACTCAACGTGGAACCTGGGTGCACGCACGGCAAAACGTCATTTTTTTCGGATGAATCCAGGTTCTGTCTACAGCATCATGACGGTCTCATCAGTGTTTGGCGACATCACGTTGAACGCACATTGGAAGCGTGTATTCGTCATCGCCATACTGGCGTGTCACCCGGCATGATGGTATGGGATGCCACTGGTTACACGTCTCGTTCACCTCTTGTTCGCAATGACGGTACTTTGAATAGTGGCCGTTACATTTCAGATGTGTTACGACCCGTGGCTCTACGCTTCATTCGATCCCTGCGAAATCCTACATTTCAGTCGGATAATGCACGACCGTATGTTGCAGGTCCTGTACGGGCCTTTCTGGGTACAGAAAATGTTCGACTGCTGCTCTGGCCAGCACATTCTCCAGATCTCTCACCAATTCAAACGTCTGGTCAATGGTGGCAGTCACTCCTCTTGATGAACTGTGGTATCGTGTTGAAGGTGCATAGACAGCTGTACCTGTACACGCCATCCAAGCGCTGTTTGACTTAATGCCCAGACGTATCAAGGCCGTTATTACGAGCAGAGGTCGTTGCTCTGGGAACTTATTTCTCAGGATCTATACATCCAAATTACGTGAAAATCTAATCACATGTCAGTTCTAGTATAATATATTTGTCTAATGAATACCCGTTTATCATCTGCATTTCTTCTTGGCGTAGCAATTTTAATGGCTAGTAGTGTAGATGCCACATCCTTTTAGAATGAAAATAAATTTCTGAATCCGTCGAGCCCTTGTAGATTTAAAAAATAGATTATCGATGAAGTTCTTTTTGAACTGTAACGTTTTCCTGGATTAATGAAATTCTTGGTGATAACGTCGCATATTTTTTAAAAATTGCACCTATAAAATGAGAAGTATAGTTGTTCTGAAACGCTGTACCTTTCCGGAAATAAGCAACGCTTATTTAGAGCTCTTCACATCGTGAATAAAAACACTTATGTTAATGGTCGTTGAAATTAATTACCGGCGGCAACGAGAGCGTCAGAAGAGGGTTTAATTCCGCAGATAATGCACTCTCCCCGTTACACACCTTTACTTTATGACCAATCTTTTGACATACTACGTGGCTTAACATCAGACTTATCAGAAAAAGTTTGGGATTATATTTCAGTTGGTTTCCTAAGTACGCGATGTTGATTAATGCGTTAACCAATGTACCCCTGCCACGTTTCTATTGTTGAACATATTTTTGTTTTTTCTTGATCTGCATTGTGACTATCGTTATGTTCGTCTGACTGCACACGTACCACTCTGCCTGCTGAACTGCCTGTTACGAACATGGAGTAACAGCGAAAACACCACATTAGGCGGTAGTGTAGTCGTTCAAGAAACACTGAACAACTGGCATGCCGGTTGCTTTCATTTAACGCTGAAGAGCTAAAGAAACTGGTACACCAGTCTAATATCGTGTGGGGCCCTAGCGAGCACTCAGAAGTGCCACAACGAGAGGTGGCATGGACTCGACTAATGTGTGAAGTAGTGCTGGAAGGAATTGACACCATGAATCCTCCAGGGCTGATCGTAAATCAGTAAGAGTACGATGGGGTGGACATCTCTTCTGAACAGCATGTTGCAAGGCACCCCAAATATGCTCAATAATTTTCATGTCTGGAGAGGCTACCGGAAATGTATAAACTCAGTAGAGTGTTCCTGGAGCTTCTTCTGGACGTGTGGGGTATCGCATTATCCTGCTGGACTTGTCCCAGTCCGTCGGAAAACACAGTGGACATGAATGGATGCAGTTGATCAGACAGGATGCTTACGTACACGTCACCAGTCACAATCGTATCTTAACGTATCAGGATTCCCATATCACTCCGCCTACACATGTCCCACTGCATAACAGAGCCTCCACAAGCTTGAACAGATCCCTGCTGACATGCAGGATGCATGGATGAATGAGGTGTTCCCACAGTCATAAGTATTGGGACAATGGGAATACAGGAACAAAGTACCATTATCCAATATGGCGGCGATGGCGCCATCCAAGATGGCGGTGATGACGTCATTCAAGATGGCGGCTTTTGGCGGGAAGTTTGAATTTTGACGGAAATTGCCGCGTCCCCTTCACCCAGAAAACTGACGTGAAGTTCAAATTCCAACATGATAATGCGTCACACCTAGGGAAGTGGCGGGAAAAATGGACATGTCTTTATTATTTAACCAATTTAAAGCAGATGTGTTCGCCTCTGGGTCTGGACTCCAACTCGCTTAGTTCATATTGGAGCCACCAGAGGGCGCTCTCCAGAGATCAGATAATGACGCATGTACCATTATTCATGCAGGCAGCGCCACCACCAACTGTATTCGCCACTGAGTCCATAGCCGAAGTGACTTAGTCCATATCTATACCACTAGAGGACGCTCTAATGACTGTCAGGTGATGACGCAAGTACCGTAATGTAAGATGGCGCCACCTTGTGGGTTCCCCAAGAGTTTTCAGTGAGGTCTAATACTAAGTATCACCAGCAGAGGACGCTCTCACCCGTTTCGTGACATAAACCAAGATGATGGGAAAACGACTCAGACTGCTCTGGGCGGCTGGGGAGAGTAAGGTTGGAGTACTCTCTATTTATTTAATTTACACTCTATTTATTTAATGTATTCAAGAGTAGCCTCCCATATTTGTAAAAATAAAGTACTAACCAAATGTCAGTTTGGTTTTCAGAAAAGCTTTTCAACAGAAAATGCTATATATGCTTTTATTGATCAAATATTAAATGCTCTGAATAACCGGACATCACCCATTGGTATTTTTTGTGTTCTCTCAAAGGCCTTTGACTGTGTAAATCATGGAATTCTTTTAGATAAGCTAAATCATTATGGTTTGAGGGGGGCAGTGCACAAATGGTTTAATTCATACTTACCTGGAAGAATGCAGGAAGTTGAAATAAGTGGTTCATGTAATGTTAAAACAACAGCTGATTCCTCAAACTGGGGGGCTATCAAGTATGGGGTCCCACAGGGTTCGGTCTTACGTCATTTGCTGCTCTTGATATACATTAATGACTTTCAATTCCACATTGATAAAGATGCAAAATTAGTTCTTTTTGCTGATGATACAAGTATAGTAATAACATCCAAAAACCAAGAACTAAGTGATGTAATTGTAAATGCTGTTTTTCACAAAATTATTAAGTGGTTCTCAGCAAACGGACTCTCTTTAGATTTTGATAAAACACAGTATATACAATTCCGTACAGTAAATGGCACAACTCCAGTAATAAATATAGACTTCCCATCCACTTGACGCCAATGATGACGCGATCGCACCTACAGCCGACGCAGCCGTCAGCTGTTAAAGCATTCACAGATCTCCATTTAGGGCTGCTGCCACAACACCCATGAATTGAGGCAGACGCAGGTCGGGTACCGCGGCTTCGTCGAACACCGGTGAAAGTTGCATACTTCTATACAGTCACCGTTATACTGTCATAGCACTCCAAAGCGCGTTCACGCCAGTCACATATTCGAAGCATTTCAAGCCATCACTTATCTATACCATTGAAGGCAGAATAGCACAGAGCTTGTTGATACATGCATTCAACTGCACGTACCCTCCCCAGCCTGACATCGTCATTTAACGCCAATTGGCTTTATATATCAGCCAAGTCCAGCTCTCTGTAATTTTTTACTGCATCAGAAATAGTTAATCTTCACTCTCTGCCCTAACAGAACCTGTTTATCAAAATATCGCCCAATCCATTCTTTCTCCCGGATATAAAGTGATAGCCTTCCTGTTCTCAACATACGCAGATGTTCTCACCGCTCCTATATCCCGCCCCAACCAATCGAACATTTTCTTTGTGGGGTTGTCTGTCGTTATTTTGCAAAGATTGCTAAATTGCACAGACAGTTCCCTCAATACATACACCTCTAACCTGTTCTTTCTTTCTACAGACGCTACACTCAGTGGTAATAAACAATTTTACACTGATCACCATATCTCATCGAGAACTAAACATCGCAAAGTTGTCTAAAGGTCATCAAATACATACGACTATTTCTGTTTTCTTGCTTGCATTTCTACAGACATCTCCAGGCTCCTCTATTAAACGAACAACCATATTTTCGGAATAATATTATACAATTTTCTCCTCACGTGTCGATATGAAGCACACAGCAGTAGCCCCCCCCCCCTTCCCCCCGGATCGCTAGCGCAACATAATGCACAAGATATAGACTGTAAATTGTTTCTCCACAAACAACAAACTTTAGCGATGTGCAGCGTGCTGCCGACCATTGGTTAACTATAAACAAGTATAGTAAACTGATATTTGCACTCTCGAATACCGAAGTCGGCGATGTAAGTGATTTCAGATGATCAATATTGTTTACAAACCAACTACAGTCTTTCACACGTCTAGAGAACAGGCAAACGTGTGTTGAACACACCCCAATCGATATTCCCTCAACTAAATAAATGCACCAAATGTACAGAAGCAGTCGACCGAACAATTTACATGGGAGGGTATAGCACTCCACCGCAAACGCTCCATCTTTCCAAAGTTACACTTGATCACGAAAGCCTCCCAGCACGTAGAAAGTATTAATTCGCTATTCAGTCGTCTAGAAGATGGTAAAGTTAACTATGATACATTCCTACACCCAAACAGACCTCTGCATTCGGAAGATTGTTACTATTAACATGGGAACGTGAATCAATACCACCACAGACTTTGCATACACGAACACATTCTATAAAACCCTCACATACTGTATATTTCCTGTCATTATACTTACAATTAAATCTTACAATCCTGGTCTCAACTGAAGCATATTCGGCAATGTGCGAAGTATTGGAAATACGTTCCGATGAACGATGTGGCTCTGGAAATACTTGTTTGTACCTTCCCTACCACTAGACATACTCTCCCAATCGCTATCACACTACTCAAATCTGAAATCCCCGAATTTCTTTCTGGGGGGGAAGTTGAAGGATATTTGCTATCGTGATCCACCGACAACGCCTGCCAACATGCGTCACCACATTGTCAACGCATGTGCGAACATTACGGAAGGCCAACTCCTCGCTGTTGAGAGTAATGTCGTTACACGTATTGTTAAATGCATTGAAGTTCTAGATATCCGCTGCTTTCATAGACTGCCTATACGTAGCGTCTTTGCCGTAGGTATGACTGCTCAAATTGAATTGCGGAGAGTTGGATCTCACCGAAATTGTGATTACCGGCATTGTTGAAAACTGCCTTTTTGAATATCGAATGTAGTTTTATTATGAATTATGACAACATTTCATCTCATACAAGAGGATGATGTATACTGAAATGTAGCTAGGACGATCACTTACGGAAAAATATAATTTCGTAAATGGAAGAAGTATTTTCAGTTCTTTGGTTATTTTAACTTCTCCCTTGTCTGTGGCTCGGAACAATATTTGCTGTATCGTAACTCGTAGGGAAATTTGAATCCTGGGAAATCAGTGGAGCCTGCACTACGGTCGTTTATGCTCTATTTTAAGAGGTAAAATTCTGGACTTTATCAAAATTGACTTGGACAGTGATTCCCAGCTGGACAGTGAGAACGTCATAGCACGCAATACGTATTTCCCCACGGCGTAAGATTGTGTGTCTGATTATTTTAAGATCGCCGCAATTCCGTAGAGCCACAGAGATTTTATTCCAGGTGGTAACTTGGACAACGAGAGTCAAAGTATGATTATGAGCTGTAACTTGTAATCATTTTGTTTTATAGACTTCGGAATTCAAAGCAGTAACCAAATTTCTTCCTGTGTGGGATCGTTTAAAATTAGTTGGAAAGCTACTTCTCTCGCCCATAAGTTTCCATTCAAATAACTAGACATTATTCAGTCATATTAATTTTAACTTCAGTTTCTGGGGGGGGGGGGGGGGGAGGCGAGAAGCTTAAGTACTATACCACACCTCGATAGCACATTTCAATCTCACAAACTTTATCTCATACAAACATTGTGGGAACATACTAAAATGTAGACTTTCACGGCCGGAAATATCACGTCCATCATAAGAAGAGGAGAAACGGAATGATCAGCTGTTGCGGAGCATGCTTTCCAGCCAGGGAACCACAACATTCGTTTCGAGGAGACGCAGGTACTAGAGACCACAAGCGGATATTACGAAAGTCTCTACAGGGAGGTAATTGAAATCGCTAAACACCCTCATAATTTCAATCGAAAGGAGGAGGGCGTGAAATTAAGCGGTATATGGATGCCCGTGTTAAAGAAGATGTGTACCACCCGTCCACTACTGGGTGATGGCAACGGCGATCGACGGCGACGGACAGCGGCCAATTGCACTAACGTTTTCAAAACACGTGACGTCACACCACGGCGCGGGAGCGCGCGGCCACAGAATTTAGCGGCAGTCCGTAGCGAGCCAGTGGGTGTGTTGGACCTTCCATCGAGCTACGGACCCTCCTGAAGATGTGTCCCGCAGTCGGAGACGAAACGTTGGCAATTGACACAGAATTCATCAACCGACCACCGCATAACAGCCCGGATAATTATAATGGACATGATTGTGGGAACAGGAGTAAAGCGCTGAAGTCAGCACTTCCTAAATTTGAGAGTTCTATGAGGGCTTGTCAACAGCGATTGAATTCATCTGCATAATTTGTACTGGGTCAGAATGATTTCGCATGTTATTGCGATATAATTTTCTTAGGTTTCTCTTCAATCTACTGAAACAGCAAGAGACAAATAAACCATTGGTAAAGGGACATGTAAAATTTTGCAACTTTTTATGTGTAATGTATGTTGCGCGTTTGTGGAGTAGTAGAATACCTTGTACAGCTCTGTTGGGGAGATGGCGGCAGAGATCATCCGTCAGCCCAGAGAAAACAGCAGAGCGCTGGAACCAGAGACCATCACGCACCAGGTGGCCGCTAGAAGAACAACTGACTGTTTTACACTGATTGCCCAGATAATTGAGACCACTTCTGTAATAGCCGGTATTTCCAGGTTTGGCACGGATAACAGCGGCGACGCTTCGTGGCACGGAAGCGATTAAGCCTTGGTAGGTCGCTGCAAGGAGTTGGCATCACATCTGCACACAAATCACTTACTCCCCTTAAATTCCGGGGAGAGGGCGATGAACTCTGATGCCGCGTTCTGTCACATCCCAGATGTATTCGATTGGTTTCAGATCTGGTGAGTTGGAGGCCGCCAAATCAATTGTGGAACTCGCAACTGTCTTTCTCGGACCAATCCATCTCACTCCTGGCCTTCTGACACGGCGCATTATCTTACTGAAAAATGCCACTGCCATCGGGAAACATTATCGTCGTGAAAGGGAGCACGTGGTCTGCAACCAGTGTTCGATACTCCTTGGCCGTTATGGTGCATTGCACGAGCGCCACTGGACTCATCAATGCCCACTTGAATGTTCTCCAGAGCACAAAGGAGCCGCCGCCAGCTTGTCTCCGTCATGCAGTTCAGGTGCCCAGGTGCTCTTCCCCTGGGAGACGACGGATTCGAGCCCTCCCACCGGAATCATGAAGAAGCTACATCCACATTTATACCTCGCAAGGCCCCCAACGGTGTGTGGCGGAGGGCACTTTACGTGCCATTGTCGTTACCTCCCATTCCTGTTCCACTCGTGTATGATTCGCGGGAAGAACGACTGCAGGAAACCCTCCGTGCGCGCTCGAATCTCTCTAGTTTTACATTCGTGATCTCCTCGGGAGGTATAAGTAGGGGGAAGCAATATATTCGATACCTCATCCAGAAACGCGCCCTCTCGAAACCTGGACAGCAAGCTACACCGCGATGCAGAGCGCCTCTCTTGAAGAGCCTGCCACTTGAGTTTGCTAAACATCTCTGTAAGGCTATCACGCTTACCAAATAACCCTGTGAAGAAACGCGCCGCTCTTTTTTGGATCTTCTCTATCTCCTCTGTCAACCAGCCCTGGTACGAATCCGACACTGATGAGCAATACTCAATTATAGGCCGAACGGGTGTTTGTAGGCCACCTCGTTTGTTGATGGACTACATTTTCTGAAGACTCTTCCAATGAATCTCAGACTTTCACCCGCTTTACCAACAATTAATTTTATATGATCAATCCACTACAAATCGTTACGTACTCATAATCCCAGATAGTTTACAGAAGTAACTGCTACCGGTGATTGTTCCTCTATCATATAATCATACAATAAAGGATCCTTCTTTTTATGTATTCGCAATACATTACATTTGTCTATGTTAAGGGTCAGTTGCCACTCCCTGCACCAAGTGCCTATCCGCTGCAGATCTTCATCCCAGAGTGTCTGGATACGCTGTTTGGGGATTTATCAGACCGTGAAAAGTTCTGCCACTGCGGTAACGTCAAGTATCGATGGACAGGTGTCCATTATAGTTGTAACTGTCGATGTCACGGTGTTAACATTGAGACATGCATGGGGCGTCGGCTGAGGAGGCCCCATCGTTAGGAATATTCGGTGTCCTCTGTGTTCAGACATACTTGTACTCTGCCTAGCATTGAAGTCCAATGTCAGTTCCGCCACCTGTTCTGTTTTATTCGTCTGCCCAGCCTGCCACGTCCGACAACTGCAATTAGGGGTGGACGCCCAACCCGACGACGTCCGGACGTGGTTTAATATTGGTTTCGCCACGTGTTGAAGACATTCAACACAGCACCCCTCGAACTCCCAACAAGTTGTCCAGTTTCCAAAATGCTCTTACCGAGCCTCAGAGCCGGCCCCAGTGGCGGGGCGGTTCTAGGCGCTACAGTCTGGAACCGCACGACCGCTACGATCGCAGGTTCGAATCCTGCCTCGGGTGTGGATGTATGTCATGTCCTTAGGTTAGTTAGGTTTACGTAGTTTTAAGTTCTAGGGGACTGATGACCTCAGAGTCATTTGAACCATTTGAACCGAGCCTCAGAGGTTTTAAAAATGTGCCCTCGGTCAGACTTAGGTAGATCGCCCGCCTTCCCCATTCTACACACAGGCAGCATACATGTACATGTAATACATGCACCATGTTTGTGTCTGACTGGCAGTCATTCCTCGCTAGATGACACTGCCATCACCTGGACGGGCTTGTGTCGACAGTTGGTTGGTGGACATAATGTTCTGGCTGATCATTGTATAAAGGCTCGTAATACCGCTATTTGCTTTCTCTGACAGTCAAAACAAATTGTTCCTCCTCAGCGATTGCTTTCCGAAGTGCTGACGATTGCTTAGTGGTACGGAGGAAATCGTGGAAAGTAGTTCATTTCATCTGTTAGCAGTGAGACGCGAGAATATGAACACTATGTGAATGGATACGAAATGAAGTAAATAACCTAACGAGCTTCATAAGCATTCGTCTTTCTTCAGTATAGCTTCAACCTACGTTTATTGTCATGCAGTCATCGTCATGAAATCTGTCGTTTCAATGGATACATTTAAAACTACTGCAGCTGCACATTCGTCCTCGCTGTTCTGAGCCGTTGCAGCAGTGAACTCCAATTTGACGTTTAGGCTTCAGCAAGTAGCTGCAGTCGTTTACGTATTCCACGCTGACGTAGATCCAGCAGCAAACCTCGTAGTGATTAGCTCTCACGTTAAATTTACTTTAATTTCTATTGTAGGTCCGTCCGGGGCAGAACCCTTCAAAACTCTTTGAAATCCTCGATAAGTTCAGTACTTCAAAAACAGAAAAAAACAGTTACTTTTCAGTTAGGCAAACGCAACATATGCTGCGGCTAATGATGCCTGTCTGGAGATTACAATTTCTGAATGTCCTCTCACTGCCCATGCAGCTCCCTCGCCATTGAGAGACAACTTCGTGGGTCTGTGGGAGGAGTGGTTAGCGTTGGAGAAAAAGCTGAGGCCGGCGAAACCGACGACACGACCGCGGCGCATCTCCTTACGGCGACAGCGACGGCAGCAACTACTTTTAACGCACCTCCGGATAGGAAACTGTCCTTTGACGCATGGGTCTCTCCTTCGGCAGGACGACCAACTTGTGTACAGTTCTGGTAGTGCAAACCTTTTCCTACGCCAAACTGTAACTAAATGCGCTTTATACCAAGCAATTAGGGCCGCAACCCACAGACCAGTTGACCTCTGTTTTAGATGATGAACTGAATGTGTTTCGTGTGTTAAGATTCTATTTTATGACTGATCTCGTCGATAGTGGCTTAGGTAGAAGAATTTTCTTTGTTTCTAAGATGGTTGCTACATCGTTTCATTTCCTGTTGACCCTGAAGACACACTTTCATGTTGCACTATTTTCAGGTTCTGTCTTTACAGTCAATGTATTTTACTCACACACTGCCCTGACTTGTCCCTGTTTTGTTGTTTGTGAACAAATGTGAGGAAGACAACCCCAAGATGGTTGTAGATTCCAATTTTTTAATTTACGTTTTGTTGGTTGCTGCTAGCAATTAATAACCACTGTTGTGTTCTTTTTGTTAAGTGTGGGTGCTGACGAAATAGCAGCTTAGCGCAATATACAAGCCAGTACCATCACAAAAACAGTCATTCAAAGAAACAACTGAGTAAATAAAGCAAACGAATGTTCACTTTAAATTTTGATTTATTCGAAACATTTGCAAATTCATTTCAAACCATTTCTAAAAAGCGTACATTAAAATTTTCTTCATGACAAGGCTACAATCAAGACTGACCCAATTTTTAAGGGCACTTCACATTGTTAGTCACATCAAAAGCAGGGACTTGAGTTTTACTGGGTACGAGAAATTTACAAGCGAATGCCTTCTTCTTCGGTGGTTCAGTAACACAAAAGGACGTTTTAATGGGTCAGACCTTCTTTGGAGTAAATGCTCTTATCTTTGGAGGCCCTGTGACTATGAAGGCTGCCTTAATAGGACACACCTTCCGTTCAGTAAAGGCCCTTTTCTTCGGTGGGCCTGTAACGATAAAGGCTGTTTTGATCGGAAATGGTCCTGTTTTTAAGGGCATTACTTTCATAAGGCCAACACTAAGAGATGCTCTCAAACGACAATATTCTGCAAAGATAGAGGTGGTTGCCAAACATTCCTTATTGGAGGGCTCATCATGTATATCCAACTTCTCATTAGAGGGCTCATCAGGCCATTGTGCAGTACTTTCTGCTGAGTCTGGTGGTGGCTCAGATTCTCTTTCCAACTTCTCGTTATAGGGCTCATCAGGCCATTGTGCAGTACTTTCTACTGAGTCTGGTGTCGGCTCAGAATCTCTTTCCAACTTCTCATTAAAGGGCTCATCAGGCCATTGTGCAGTACTTTCTACTGAGTCTGGTGGCGGCTCAGAAACTCTTTCCAATTTCTCGTTATAGGGCTCATCAGGCCATTGTGCAGTACTTTCTACTGAGTCTGGTCGCGGCTCAGAATGTCTTTCCAACTTCTCGTTATAGGGCTCATCAGGCCATTGTGCAGTACTTTCTACTGAGTCTGGTGGCGGCTCAGAATCTCTTTCCAACTTCTCGTTATAGGCCTCATCAGGCCATTGTGCAGTACTTTCTACTGAGTCTGGTGGCTGCTCAGAAACTCTTTCCAACTTCTCGTTATAGGGCTCATCAGGCCATTGTGCAGTACTTTCTACTGAGTCTGGTGGCGGCTCAGAATCTCTTTCCAACTTCTCGTTATAGGGCTCATCAGGCCATTGTGCAGTACTTTCTACTGAGTCTGGTCGCAGCTCAGAATCTCTTTCCGACTTCTCGTTATAGGGCTCATCAGGCCATTGTGCAGTACTTTCTACTGAGTCTGGTGGCGGCTCAGAATCTCTTTCCAACTTCTCATTATAGGGCTCATTAGGCCATTGTGCAGTACTTTCTACTGAGTCTGGTGGCGGCTCAGAATGTCTTTCCAACTTCTCGTTATAGGGCTCATCAGGCCATTGTGCAGTACTTTCTACTGAGTCTGGTGTCGGCTCAGAATCTCTTTCCAACTTCTCGTTATAGGGCTCATCAGGCCATTGTGCAATACTTTCTACTGAGTCTGGTGGCGGCTCAGAATCTCTTTCCAACTTCTCATTATAGGGCTCATCAGGCCATTGTGCAGTACTTTCTACTGAGTCAGGTGGTGGCTCAGATTCTCTTTCCAACTTCTCGTTATGGGGCTCATCAGGCCACTGTGCAGTACTTTCTACTGAGTCTGGTGGCGGCTCAGAATCTCTTTCCAACTTCTCGTTATAGGGCTCATCAGGCCATTGTGCAGTACTTTCTACTGAGTCTGGTGGCGGCTCAGAATCTCTTTCCAACTTCTCGTTATAGGGCTCATCAGGCCATTGTGCAGTACTTTCTACTGAGTCTGGTGGCGGCTCAGAAACTCTTTCCAACTTCTCGTTATAGGGCTCATCAGGCCATTGTGCAGTACTTTCTACTGAGTCTGGTCGCGGCTCAGAATGTCTTTCCAACTTCTCGTTATACGGCTCATCAGGCCATTGTGCAGTACTTTCTACTGAGTCTGGTGGCGGCTCAGAATCTCTTTCCAACTTCTCGTTATAGGGCTCATCAGGCCATTGTGCAGTACTTTCTACTGAGTCTGGTGGCGGCTCAGAATCTCTTTCCAACTTCTCGTTATAGGGCTCATCAGGCCATTGTGCAGTACTTTCTACTGAGTCTGGTGGCGGCTCAGAAACTCTTTCCAACTTCTCGTTATAGGGCTCATCAGGCCATTGTGCAGTACTTTCTACTGAGTCTGGTCGCGGCTCAGAATGTCTTTCCAACTTCTCGTTATACGGCTCATCAGGCCATTGTGCAGTACTTTCTACTGAGTCTGGTGGCGGCTCAGAATCTCTTTCCAACTTCTCGTTATAGGGCTCATCAGGCCATTGTGCAGTACTTTCTACTGAGTCTGGTGGCTGCTCAGAAACTCTTTCCAACTTCTCGTTATAGGGCTCATCAGGCCATTGTGCAGTACTTTCTACTGAGTCTGGTGGCGGCTCAGAATCTCTTTCCAACTTCTCGTTATAGGGCTCATCAGGCCATTGTGCAGTACTTTCTGCTGAGTCTGGTGGCGGCTCAGAATCTCTTTCCAACTTCTCGTTATAGGGCTCATCAGGCCATTGTGCAGTACTTTCTACTGAGTCTGGTGGCGGCTCAGAATCTCTTTCCAACTTCTCGTTATAGGGCTCATCAGGCCATTGTGCAGTACTTTCTACTGAGTCAGGTGGTGGCTCAGC
Organism: Schistocerca gregaria; assembly: GCF_023897955.1. Classification (NCBI taxonomy): domain Eukaryota; kingdom Metazoa; phylum Arthropoda; class Insecta; order Orthoptera; family Acrididae; genus Schistocerca; species Schistocerca gregaria. The sequence continues at coordinate 1,157,504,066 of NC_064920.1, read as the reverse complement.
ATAACTCTCTAATTTCTCATCCGCTGGCTCGTCATGCCAGTCTGCAAGAGATGCCACTGAGGGTGCTGGTGGTCTAGCATCCATCTCTAACTGCATATCGGGGGGCTCAGTTAGGGATTCGGCAGTAGTCACAGGTTCTGATGCTGGAGGCACGGCAATTGTCTCGAGCTGATCTGTTTTCTCATCTAGTCTTCTTCTCTGAGCGGGATGGTGTTGGCGAGTCCACTCCTGTTGGCAGAATACAGAAAGCTCGGTAAGAGACATGGAACACAAAATCATATATGTGTATTCAATGTACATAACTAGAATAATTCTGTAACTATCAGTTTGTTGCTTTTAACTGTGGTAGAAGGAGAACAATTTTAAAAATAATTGATGTCTGATTATTAATGTTCGTTTGGCGCAGCTGTAATATGCGGGACCTTTTTGTGTGTACTTATTTGCGTTTAATGTTTCAGTACGAATTTTTCAGTTGCATGTGAGTTCAGGTAATAATGGAGATGACGGCAAACGCGATGCAAAATATAATTCCGATTTACGTGTATATTTAATACTGTTTATCCCAGCAGTTAAAGATGTGTCCACTTTTTATGTAATGGTCATGTATACGTACAAGTTACGGTTATGTGGGCAAGTTCAGTATATTAAATCTATTGACCCTCACAGCTCGCACTTGTTATGGGCCGATACCTGCTTGAATGGTTCACCGGCGTTGCATCTGATTTTGTGGTGTAACTAGCACGGCATTTTTACGAGGGAAACGCTCGTCGTCTTCTGGGACACCACCTAAATCTTCAGTGGCTACTTGGTAATACTGTGACTTTACAAATACCATCCGACACCATACTTGGGAGCCTTTCTACCAGCGGTAACGTTGTTTGTATCGATTGTGGTTGTTCTCGTGAAGCATATGAAATAACTTGGGAGGCACTTGCCCTCTGAAAAGTAGTGCACGCTATTCCAATGAAGTCCAACTATTACAAAGAAGAAGCAGTGGTTTGTGACATACAGTAACGAGACCACCTATTGTTTGGTGGACCCAAACATATTCGAAGGTGACAGCGTGAATCCAATGTGCATTGACAGGATACCGGAAAAGGCAAACTCAAAGGGCGTTTCTCACTTGTAAACGGATATGCACGGAAGTAAATAGAACACAGAAACGACAGAGAAAAATTGCACTTGAAGTGAGTTTTGTAACTCCCTGAGAAAAGACATACTGGTTAGCGCCGCATTAAGTTAAAAGTTCTCGGAAGAGGGAAATTGTTTGTACTGGAAGCAGAGTAACCATCCGCTGAAAAGACTTCCACCACCAACTGTTAGTGATAAGCCTTGGTCTTCGTCAGACTATTCCACCACCAGCTCTAAGTAACAAACATAGGACTTTTAGAGAGGACTGTAAAGATGATAATGATTTACAATGTAAGGGCATTATTATGCTGTTATATCAGTCACTAACAGTTCATCAGGCAAAGCCAATAAACACTAACCGATAATCTAAAACTACTCTCCATCTTCCTCAACTAGTTCTCTTAAAATTTAACTACGTATTATTTGTGCAGGAGAAACCTGAAACATGGAAACCTCAAATTACTACATCTTTACCTAAGCAAGGATTAAATCATTACCCCGAAACAGAGCAAAACAGCTGTATAAGCCACTAAGTGTGCAACAGGAATTCCACTATTAAACGCTGGGCAGAGTGAGCGAATGGGTGGAAAGAGTTTATTGAAGGCCTCTACGAGGGATAGAAATGGATGTTGAGATGATAGACGTAGGGGTCCAGTAATGGCACTTATCAGAGTTTCGACGCACATACGGTCAAATAAATCTATAGACGTCGACTGCATATCTAAATTTCTAAAATCATGAGTGAAAGTGAAAACCAAACGACTTTTCAAGTTCGATTGAAGGATTTTATAGTCTACAAACTACACAAAATTCCGAAGGGTTATAAGAGCGAGAACTACCGAAAAATCGACTGACAAGTATAACACACCGAAGAATGGAAAAGAAAGCTTTGATTGAGGAAAGGTGCTGCGAATACATAGAAAGAAAGATCCCATATCACTTAGCTACATTATAGCAGGTCAGCAACTGGAAGCAGGTAATTCCACAAATTATGTATGAGTACGCATTAGGAGTGATTTAAAATGGAGTGAACATATAAAGTTGATCGTCGGTAAAGCAGATGCTAGACTGAGAGTCATTGGAAGAATCCTAAGGAAATGCAATCCGAAAACAAAGGAAGTAGGTTACAGTAGGCTTGTTCGCCCACTGCTTGAATACTGCTCAGCAGTGTGGGATGCGTACCAGATAGGGTTGATAGAAGAGGTAGAGAAGATCCAATGGAGAGCAGCGTGCTTCGTTACATGATCATTTAGCAATCGCGAAACCGTTACGGAGATGATAGATAAACACCGGTGGAAGATGCTGCAGGAGAGACGCTCAGTAGCTCGGTACGGGCTTTTGTTAAAGTTTCGAGAACATACCTTCACCGAGGAGTCAAGCACTATATTGCTCCCTCCTACTTATATCTCGCGAAGAGACCATGAGGATAAAATCAGAGAGATTAAGAGTCCACATAGAGGCATACCGACAATTCTTCTTTCCACGAACAATACGAGACTGGAATAGAAGGGAGAACCGGTAGAGATACTCAAGGTACGCTCCGCCACACACCGTCAGGTGGCTTGCGGAGTATGGATGTTGATGTAGGAAAAGGCACCAGAGAGGCACCTCTGACGTCGATCATTATTGTAGAAGCAAGACTGCAAAAAGAGTTCCACGATGTAAAATAGTGGAATATGTTTCAGTTTCTCAGTCTTTCGCCCATACTATTCAGTCTGCCCATCAGCGAAATGATGACGAAAGTAAATGAAAGGATCATGTGTGGGTTTAAATTCAGGATGGAAGGATGTCAGTGATAAGATTCAGTGGTGGCACTGCTGTCATCAGTAAAAGTGAAGGGAAATGTTACACTGGGCTGTTATATTGAATCAGAAACAGTGTTGCACAAAGTAGCAATTATACGAGAGACGGTTCCTGAATATAGTATGGCGGTATGCTTCATTTCTTCTTTTGGTGAGCTCAGTGGTAGAGCCATTTGAAAAACTAACTAAATTTCTTAACATTGTTTAGAATCTAGTCGCACAGATAAAGCAATCTTTGTTTGTAAGCTATTGCTAACCTCGTGTGGTGTGATTACTTCTATTTACTTCATTTTGTGAGAAGTTTCCATGGAAGTGTTATGGGTGTCTTAATGAAGAAAGGATTTTTTGCTGCACTGGGTGATATAATTGATCAGTGATTGTCAGATCAGAGCAATTTCTGATCCTGTTATTGTGGGAGGCGTGTTTTTGAACTGTACTGCGTATTCAAGGATCACACATGTAATGTGTTTGCTTTCAGCACGTTCAGCAGTGGAAGTGACGTTTTTATGTACTCCGGTGAAAGTTTTTCATTTGGTGTTTTCAGCCAGAAACCGTTTTGAGGCATCTGACCACAGTTGTCTATACTCAACAGCTAGCTCCTTTATTTGTGTACGACTACTGCAAGCTACACCTATTTGAACCACCTCACCGTCGTGACGCTTTGGAATCAAAGTGACGATTGCTTGATACCACATGAAGTGTCCCGTTAAAAGATATGTCTTTTAGTAAGTTGTGCCATAAATCTCATTTCTGTCCAGTTCGTTTCAGTACCTCCTCAGCAATTATCGAATCTATCCAGTTGTGTAAGGCAGGTAAAAAATGAGCTGACAAAACATATCCCATGTTTCATTACTGCTTCGGGATGCAGAGTATTAGACATTTACGAGAGTCAGCTTCAGATAAGTGCTGTACGCCACTCACCAGATCATCACGTAAAAGCCCAGTGCACTCTCCAGCTGCCGCCTGCGAATGCAGATGTTCGACCCACTGCATCTGTACAAAAAGGAAAGAAAAAAATTTTGTAGTTAACGTATGTACCCACAGGAACACTACAGACTACATCTATAGCTGAAACCATTTAACACCAAAATAAAATAGACTGGAAAGTGCTACAGAATCGATCCTGATGTCGAACCAATTAAATTTGAAGTGAGGAGGGCCCTAGTGTGATGACTGACTTTTCCAGTGCATACAGCTTATTGAGTATGAGTACTTCAAGGCTAGTAAATACAGATGTAGGAATAAATACTTGACATGAAGGTAATTCACCGGTCATATCACATAGTTAAATCGAGAGCTGTGTAAAGTTAAAGAAAGCGGCCATCAGCAATAATCCAAAACTCAGTCGAAGTAAGTATCTTGGTGTTAGTGGGTACAGTGTCGCTATCTCCCACATAGCAATGAAAAAGTAGAGACAAGATCAATAGCGAAGAAAACAGGAAAAGCGACGCTTGGAAATAACCACATTCAGAACAAGGAATGGACAGCTTTATAGGTCAATATAGAAATTTGATTCCTGAACATCTTAAGGCAGAAAAAAGACAGGTTTGAAGACAGCGGAAAGAGATCTTTATATTGTTGTTGTGGTCTTCAGTCCTGAGACTGGTTTGATGCAGCTCTCCATGCTACTCTATCCTGTGCAAGCTTCTTCATCTCCCAGTACCTACTGCAGCCTACGTCCTTCTGAATCTGCTTAGTGTATTCATCTCTTGGTCTCCCTCTACGATTTTTGCCCTCCAAGCTGCCCTCCAGTACTAAATTGGTGATCCCTTGATGCCTCAGAACATGTCCTACCAACCGATCCCTTCTTCTAGTCAATTTGTGCCACAGACTCCTCTTCTCCCCAATTCTATTCATTACTTCCTCATTAGTTATGTGAAGTACCCATCTAATCTTCAGCATTCTTCTGTAGCACCACATTTCGAAAGCTTCTATTCTCTTCTTGTCCAAACTATATATCGTCCATATTTCACTTCCATACATGGCTACACTCCATACAAATACTTTCGAAACGACTTCCTGACACTTAAATCTATACTCGGTGTTAACAAATTTCTCTTCTTCAGAAACGGTTTCCTTGCCATTGCCAGTCTACATTTTATATCCTCTCTACTTCGACCATCATCAGTTATTTTGCTCCTCAAATAGCAGAACTCCTTTACTACTTTAAGTGTCTCATTTTATTATCTTATTCCCTCAGTATCACCCGACTTAATTCGACTACATTCCATTATCCTCGTTTTGCTTTTGTTGATGTTCATCTAAATTTTCGTAAGTGAGTGACGTCCGTTAGTGAGCACATGGTGTGTGTGTGTGTGTGTGTGTGTGTGTGTGTGTGTGTGTGTGTGTGTGCGTGTGTGTGTGTGTGTGTGTGTGTGTGTGCTACTGCTGTGTTGTACGTCGTCAGGAAACGGAGTGGTGCTCACCTTCGGAGCTTTGGTGACCTGCTCCAACTCGACCAGCCGTCGATGCCCCTGCATCGTCTTCCTTCGGCCGAAACAAGGACAGCACGCTGTCCAGTATCTCCTCCAACCCATCTGCAGCAGAGAAGAGCCTGTTCCACAAGCTGCCGAATGGTTTACGGTATAGTAATTGCTGCACTGTGCTGCACAGTAGAATCTTTCCTGTTGTCACCATACTGTGAAATAGATGGCGTGTTCAGCACCGCAAAAAACCAATTTGTGGCAATATCGAGTAGTTCCAAAAGAAGGGAAAGTTTTCAGATAGAGAAATAGTTTTAGCAGTTGTTAAACGGCTCTGGTATTGTCACGTAGAAACCACAGTCAAGTTTTTAAGTTAGGGTGGTCAATGAAGTACTATATTTAGACTTGAAACACGTTAGTTACTGAAACTAGCTCACAGCCAGAACAGAACTGCCTTCCTGAACGAAGATTGCAGATATAGACACTGACGGAGAAAAATCGCAACTTCAAAAAATAATTAACGTAGAATATTGAAATTTATGGAATATATTTGCCTAGGTCACATATTTAAGTGCTCAGTATTGCAACATCTCAGGGTAAATTAAAGTGCAAGGTGGCCATCGCAAATGTGAAATTCTGATACATTAATAATCGGTGTAGCCGCCAGAATGTTGATTGCAAGGATGCAAAGGTGCGTGCGTTGCGCTCTACAGGTGCCGGATGGCTGTTTGTTTGACAGAATTCGGTGCCTATTTCACTTGTTCGGACAACACAGGGACAGTTAATGCTGGTTATAGATGACGTCCCACTGCGACGTAACGCTCTGTTTCGCACATCGACGGCGGTTCTGCAACATAAATTGTTCACCTACCTCGAAACTGCTGCAGATCCGCAAACGTAACTCCTGACTGCAGCTACTTAAGGGGGTAGGACGTCAAACGGGGCGACTTGGATCAGGAGAGGTATCACAGGACATTTTGATTTCTACTGTCTATACTTTTACAAATAAATTCATAAAACTTTGTCAACATCACCAGGAAGGATTCAACATTCACACTCGTTGCAGTGGAAGATCGAAAACATAACAAAATAAATTTTTTTACGTGTGAAATTTCATCATTCTTTCACTTACTAATGGCTGCATTTGTTGCTATAGGTACACTTTTCTTCATACGTTAGAGAGATTCTTCGATTAATTCTGCACAGCATACAAACCATGCTTACAGGTGTATGAAACTCTAGAATTTATTTAATTTATGAAATAACGAATGAGCTGTTTTATTTTAAACTTCATGTTTAGAAAAAAAACATAAATTTTCTAGTTAATTACCTCAATTTTTACCACAGTTTTTAATAGATTTGTAAAATTATAGATTTTTGTACACCTTTGAGTATGGTTTGCATGCTGTGGAAAATTCATCGAAGAATCTCTCTTACTTACGAAGAAAAGTGTACCTATAGCAACAAATGCTGCCATTAGTAAGAGAGAAAAAAGATGAACTTTTACGTGTAAAAAAATTTATTTTGTTATGTTTTCGAACTTCCACTGCTATGAGTGTTTATTCTGAATCTTTCCTGGTCATGCTGACAAAGTTTTATGAATTTATTTGTAAAAGTATAGACAGTGGAAATTAAAATGTCCTGTGACGCTTCTCCTCCTCCAAGTCGGCCCGTTTGACATCCTACCCCCCTTAAGAGATCTCAGGAAAGCAATGTTGAAGAAACTGAGATTTCGTAACTACACGTCGACGGCCGCTATAAGTACAAAAAGCTGAATATAGTCTTGTGAACTCTAAAGAATAAATCGGAAACGGGTTGCTGTTAAAATTTCTAAGTTCAAAGGTCCTTTTAAACTTTCATTAAGATTTTTTTATTGATATTAAGCTCGATCATCAGCCCAATGTGTTCAAATCATTGAAGTTACTGTTCACAGTCCTCGCCACACTCAAACAGTCAGAACTTTTCCTATCCAATTCCTAAATCATTTACGAGAATAACACAGGCAATAAACTGCTATTTACTTTTGCACTCGGCACTCAGTGGTTGTCTTTAAATAAAGTTTTAGCTCGTCATAAATACTCAGTAAAAAAAATTTACTTTGTACCGCCACACTTTTAGTTCAAAGTTTACACACGCGATTTTCTCCAGAACAAAATATCTCTCGACTCTTAAAATTTCACAAATAGTTAATGGTAAACACCAGCTACATTTATCACTGTACCGAAACGCGGAAGTCACAATATCACTTCATTTTGCACATAGTGCGTTCGGACACTTTCAGCATGACCAGCTCCTTCGACAATTAGTCCACCACTCCCTTCTTCTCTCTGCCTCTACAAGCACCTCTATCTCATACGTTAGGTGGCAAACCGTCTCCCTTCTTATTGGCTGTACAGAATTACGGCCAATGAGAGCTGACTTTCAGGGCGCGGCTCGCGCCAAAATCTAGAAAGAACCAACCACTGCTCTCAGCTCATTGACGTCATTAAAATAAACAACTCAAAACTCCCTTGTCAAACAAATGAAATGAAATAAATTTTAAGCTGCACTTAACGTCCAGGAATTTAACTATATAATCGCGAACGTTCTGCCTGTCTCGTACATATCCAAACATGCCTGGACATCCGCCATCCACTAGCACGGGAACCACTGGTGGATTCGCTCCCACGACACAAAGCTGGAACACCTGCAAGTTCCTGTAGAGAATTACAAACTGAAAATTTAATATTGGCGAATGTCCCACATACACTCACACAAGTACTCTCTTTCACACCCGCCCTAACATAAAACATAAATATCTACTTCAAATTCTTAAAGCTATTACTAGAGCAAAATTACGAAAGGTTTTCTAAAATGAGAATTTTCCAAATTTGAATCTAAGCACTGAAGGTGTTCATATCTTTTCAAATAGTCACAGTTAGTGATTTTGAAACATCCCCTTAGAAAAATTAGTGAATTACTATGCTGATAAACCTCTTACGTTATTTGATTTTTAAACAGCTGAGCAGAACTGAACGTACTCAGACACTTCTCTCTTTACTTATTCTCATCAACACTAAAATGTCACACAATATTTTTAGTGCAACGCAATCTGACTTTCAATAGTCCCTACAAAAGAATGGCCCTGACTAACATTAACCTATACCTTTCATGAATCACTTACCTCAAAAAATCTTCGTTACTCGAACTACTGCAATACAGCGAGCGCCAATGCTGCCAACTAAATAAAAGATTCTAACTACTGAAGGCACTGACTACTGATGGGCATGCTTAACAATTGAAAGATTTTGATAGAGAACAAACAATGTATTTACCTTAACAATATTCAAAAGTCATCACACACACACACACACATCATTTCATGAAACATAGTATTACAAATTTACTCTTTCCGGTGGAAACATGTCCAGATCGTCCGCTCTCAAAATTCTGCCCTTTCTCCCCCCACATCCACCACTGCTGGCGGCTCACATCCAACTGCCCAACACTACAATAGCGAATAATTCAACAATACAAACCAGCCACAGGCTGAACACAGCACAGTTAGTGTTTTCATACAGAGCGCTACGTGGCGTTACCAATATAAAAACCTAAATAGCGTACTAACAATTTAGTTTTTTAAATGTCGGATAATTACGTTTTTTTAATGACTTTTTTTTTGTAACTTCCAAATTATGACCGTTATTGACTTCAGATTTTGACAGATTGTTCCTTTACACAACAGAAGGCTATGTACCTAATATGAAGTTTGTCGGACTATTTCTAGACCAGTTATTAATTTTAATAGTTCCAGAGAATGTAACTACACTGTAAGCGCTCTCCGCCACTTTCAGACGCTGCAGTCACGCCTTATGGTCAAGAAGCACGTCTGCAGGACACAGGTCGCACGTTGCAGATGGTATAAGATTCTGACTGCTTACGCTGGAGCCCACATACATTCATACAAGAAAGCTCTAATAGACAAATTGGAGACACAATAGGCCGAGAGAGTGAGTGGGCACTGTATAGCATGTTGGGTTACAACAGCCGTAAGTGAGCGAGCAGCATCATGTTGGAAAACTCCCCCTGGGACACTGTTCACGAATGGCAGCGCAACAGGTCGAAACTACACGTTGACGCACAAATTTTGCAGTAAGGGTGTATGGGATAACCACACGAGTGCTCCTGCTGTGACACGAAATTGCATTCCAAACCGTAGCTCCAGGTGTAGGTCCCGTGTGTCCAGCACGATGACTGGTTGGTCGCTTGCCCTTAACTGGCCTTCTCCTAATCAACACACGGCCATCACCGGCACAGAATCAGAACCGGCTAACACAATGAACACTCTCTTGACACCACTGAAGTCCCAAATGCCGGTGTAAGGGCTGTAAGACGTCGTGGTCTCCTGACCTTCATTGCTTACATATTCCGCCCTCACAATCATATTCTCCACATCAAGACGCTTCATTCAAACCCAAACTCGATAAGATAAAGTCAATGTTGTATGAATTCATGTAAATGATGCGCAAATAACAAGTGCGCACTGGGGTTGAGATACTCGAAGCTGGCATACACACACACACATTCAAGACACAACAGTCACAAAAGCATTTAGGTTGGGAGAGGCAAACACCGCACGTCAGGAGGCTGGTCCCTTCCGAGGTTTTCACAGGGAGCTACCTACATCAGCCGGTGGCCGCCCGTGAAGCGGACAGCGTTTGCCCGAGTGAAAGGAAGAACGACCCCGTGTTCGGATTAAAAGCAAATTCCGCTACACTGTGTGGGAGCGCCCTGCCTACGCATTCTTTACTAACATAGCACACAGTTTCAGAGGTTTTTCGCAAGGAGACAGCAAACGCCAAACACCGATGCTACAGATTTCCGGAATGGTCGTCTTAAACGAAACGACATTCTCCCGTTTTAGAAGAGCCATGCTGATTGGAGGACGATATTCATGACGCCTTGAGCTGAAGGAGAAATGGAAGAGACTGACACGTCTGGCGTGGAGAGGGGCCGTTCCGTTGCCGATCTAGAAGAGAGAAGACGTAACGAGAGCGTGCGCTCTCGTACGTGTACTGAAAAGAGCGAGGAACAAGTCTCTCCTCAGTACTTCACTGGGAGAGCACCTCTGTCGGGAGCGTATTGGAGTGTGACTCTATACTAAGTCCTTGCGATTAAGTGTAGTTCACTGTGTTGGCTGCCACACTTATTGTGCAGTGTGAACAGACAGAGTTATAGTTAAACGCCTGTGAGCGAATTTTTGAATGGCATCGCGGTGGACTTGTTATCTGACCGGTGTACCACGCCAATAGTTGGACTAGGGGCGAATATGAGTCCTTGACCTCATCAAGGCGTAAGGAGAGTTTGATTGGTGAAAGTCAATCCAGATAGAACGAGAGTTATCTTATTTGTCAGCAGCGAGCGGCGCAGAGAGCAGACATTGCAGCTTACGGTATTGTGTGCTGCAGCTCTTGCGAGCCCCGTATTTCCTCCACAACAGTACACTTCACTGCATTTCACATGTGACTGCATCGACTGTACCTAGCAACATTCTAACGGTTGATTATTCAAGTTGAGTAGGCGCGGCTCTCAGCCATTCTGCCAACTCAAATACAATCTTAAACTTTGTATAGAAATCTCATTAGCGAATCCTATCCTTAAGAGGTAGCTTCACATTCCGAAAAGAAACCGGAAATAAGTGCCATTGTGATTTCTCACAATTTTTGCAAAATAAATAATAATATTCGTTAGTTTCATGTTTTTCTTACACTAACTAGCACTACTCCAGTACCCAAGTATCCCACTAGTTACATAAGAAATTATGTGAATTTTTGTCATTTCCTTACAGCGGGCGACTGCAGAAGATATTTATCGCTGAAAGTTTTTCAGGCATTTCTCTTTAGAACGTTAGCAGCGACTGCCTGACTTCTGTAGTAGTGTGGGGGTAGAAATTGTATCTTGCAGGAGCCACAGGGTAAAGGGTACATCTCAGATTAATCCGTTTCGCAGAATGACAGAATAGCACCCACAGACTCACAGGTGTTAGTGGAATGTTCGCAACAGGGAGTCTGGGTCGGAGCTGTTCTTGAAGTAACCGATTTTTAACAGTTCACTGTATCGCTGTGGTGCCAACAGGTGCTCAGATTGTTGCTGCAGATGCAGTGCGATGCGCCAGTGCCACGATGATTTTCCAAATCGGTAGTGCCACGTGACCGTCTGGAGTTCGGTCTACTTGCGACCTCACATTCTAGTGACCACCGCTGCCAGTGCATTGCTACCACGTCTGTCTGCTAAACAGCAGAAGGAACATCCAGTTTCTCGTAGCCCTCTCCCTCGACTTCTTTCAAACTTAGTGAGTTGTCGACAATGGCATCATTGTCACCTTCAACGCATTCTTGACTAACAGCAGCTCACCATGTCCTTTCTCAAAGGTTAACTAACACTCACTCCCGTTACAGAGTGAACACAGAGCAAACCTGAACTGCATCCTCATACTGGCTCTACCAGCGCCACTCTTAGGCGACTGGTGCGAAATCTGAAGAGACATCATCCTTCAGAACTAGCAACACGCCTGCCAACTTTCGTTCATGTCGGACAACATCTTCAAAGTAGTGTGAAATTTTTCCATCAGTATACTGGGTGGTACACTGATACTGACCGGGCCAAATTTGTAATAATAAGCATCAAACGAAAAAACTACAAAGAACGAAACTCGTCTAGCTTGAACGGGGAAACCGGATGGCGCTATGGTTGGCCCGCTAGATGGTGCTGCCATAGGTCAAACGGTTGTCAACTGCGTTTTGTTTGAATAGATACCCCCATTTTTATTACATAATTTGTGTAGCACGTAAAGAAATATGAATGTTTAAGTTGGACCACTTTTTTCGCTTGTGATAGATGGCGCTGTAATTCTCACATACGTATGGCTCACAATTTTAGACCAACAGTTGGTAACACGTAGCTTTTTTAAATTAAAATACAGAAGTACGTTTGAACATTTCATTTCGGTTGTTCCAATGTGATACGTGTACCTTTGTGAACGTATCGTTTCTGACACCGCACGCTGTTACAGATTACCTGTAAATATCACATTAATGCAATAAATGCTCAAAATGATGCCCGTCAACCTCAATGCATTTGGCAATACGTGTAACGACATTCCTCTCAACAGGGAATAATTCGCCTTCCGTAATGTTCGCACATGCATTGAAAATGCACTGACGCATGTTGTCACGCGTTGTCGATGGATCACTATAGCAAATATCCTTCAACTTTCCCCACTGAAAGAAACCCGGGGCCGTCAGATCCAGAGAACGTGCGGGCTTTGACGAATAATCCACCTGTCATGAAATAAGCTGTTCAATACCGCTTCAACCGCAAGTGAGTTATGTGCCGGACATCCATCACGTTACAAGTACATCGCCATTCTGTCATCCAGTGAAACATCTTCTAGTAACATCGTTAGAACATTACGTAGGAAATCAGCATACATTTCACCATTCAGATTGCCATCGATAAAATGGGGGCTAATTATCCTTCCTCCCATAATGCCACAATATACATGAACCCGCCAAGGTCGCTAATGTTCCACTTGTCGCAGGCATCGTGAATTTTCCGCTGCCCAATAGTGCATATTATGCAGTTTACGTTACCGCTGTTGGTGAATGGCGCTTCGTCGCTAAATAGAACGCGTGCAAAAAGTCTGTCATCGTCCCGTAATTTCCCCTTGTGCCCAGTGGCAGTACTGTATACGACGTTCAAAGCCGTCGCCATGCAATCCCTGGTGCATAGAAATATGGTACGGGTGCAACCGACGTTTTTGAGATTACCGATTCTCGCACAATTTGTCTGCTACTGATATGCGTATTACCCGCGACAGCATCTAAAACACCTGCTTGGGAGTCATCATTTGGTTGACGTTTCACATGTGGCTGAACACTCCCTGTTTCCTTAAATAACGTAACTATCCGTTGAACAGTCCGACAACTTCTATAATGTCGTCCAGGATACCGAGCAGCATACATAGCGAACGCCTGTTGGCCATTTTGGTCACAATAGCCATACATCAACACGATATCGACCTTTTCCGCAATTGGTAAACGGTCCATTTTAGCACGGCTACTGCATCACGAAGGAAATACCGTGCGCACTTGCAGAATGTTTTGTGGTACCACGTACTTATACGTTTGTGACTATTGCAGAGCCATCTATCACAAAGCGAAAAAGGTGGTACAACTAAAACATTCATATTTCTTTACGTACTACACGAATATGTAATAATAATGGCGGTTCCTATTTAAAAAACGCAGTTGATATCCGTCTGACCTATGGCAGCGCCATCTAGTGGGCCAACCATAGAGCCATTTGGTTTTCCCCTTCAAGCTAGACGAGTTTCGTTGTTTGTAGTTTTATCGTTTGACGCTTATCTCGTGAAATATTTGGCCCGGTCACTCTCAATGGACCACCCTAAACATCTCAACTTAAAAGATAGATCTTAATACTAGAAGCCATAAACTGATACAGATACATAATGCCAAAAGTCGGTACCAGTATACAAAGGGAAAAATCGAGAAAACTGCCGAGAGGTGGTATCGAAAACAACAGTTCAGCTTCAGCTATATAGCTCGTTCTAGTATTCCGATATAATCACAGAAACCCAAAGGCTATATGAATACGTAAAACCATAAATCGGTGTGGCTACGGAAACGCGGTATCAAAAATTTCACTTCTACATCTACATCTACATCCATCTAAGCGGTATCAAAAATTTCACTTCAACTATATAGCTCAAGTGAAAATTCTGGTTCCAATGTGAGAAACTCAAATCAAAGAAATTAATTATACCTGATATGTCTTTGGTAGCAATGTAACACAGAGGTAAAAAAAACTCGGAAACTTGAACCACAGTATTAAAATAATGACCATGACAAAGACCTCCAATTACGAAATTTAAGAATCGTAAGTTAGGCATAAAATATTCTGTAACAAAAACAATATGTTCTAATTTTGCCATGTAACCGAGACATAGGCTCATGAACAGAAATAAAGTTACGCGGTAGAGAAAAGCCTGCAGGCATATTAAAGTCATGCAGTTTGACAGAAGATTTAAGAAACTGAAAGAAGAGAAAAAACCGAAACAAAATCCCAGCATCTTTTGACGGCCCTATAACAGATTTCACAGCCAAATGAAATCTCTCAATAATATTTGTGTATGCCCCAATCTTATAGTCTTTAAATTCCCAGTTGTCGTTCACAATAGGGTGGCCATAACCTTTCCCGCCCAACACCGTTAAAATGCACACGCATCTAACGCTATAGCAGTTGCTTCTGCGACCTCCGGAAATACATCAAAGGAATCACCACAGCCGCCGACCTTAACTTACGTCTCTCACCTTCTCCTCACCAGAACATGATTCGTCAGTTTTAGCTATCACCTCATGGCCCCTTATAGGTCCACTATATTTAATATACTGACCACGTAGTGCTCAACAGAAAGAAAAGCAACCTATTAGTGTTCGTTCACAAGCACTGCTTTCATGCATACCATGAGCGAGTTGCCCAGGAAGTAATGCACCGCATGTTTTTCTTCGATAAATCTTTATTAAACATAATGCGAATTACACACACGGAAGAATGGTGTTTTATCTAGACACCCTATTTTTCCACGTAAATACCCCCCGTTCTATGGCCTTCCACCAGCGCGAAACAAGGGCGTGTGTGCCCTGTCGGTACTAATCCTTATCCTGGTGGTAAAGCCAGTCCTTCACTGTGTGGATCTCCTCCTCATCGTCCTCAAAATGTCTTCCATGAATGGCATCCTCTAAAGGCCCAAAAAAGTGGAAGTGAGAGGGGAACAGGTCAGGGCTGTAGGGTGAATGGAGTAACATTGTCCAACCCTGTTTTGCGATGTGTTCAGCAGCCCTCATACTTCTGTGGGTCCGAGTGTTATCGTGTTGCAGCAAAGTATCTGCTTGGTTGCTGTGGAGTCGAAGTCACCGGAGACGCGTCTTGAGTTTTTTTTATGTGTTGACTTACGACTCTGAATTAATGGTACACCTCTTGGCATTACATCAATGAGAATTGCACCTTGCCAGTCTCAGAACACTGCTATCACGACCTTGCCAACGGAAGCAGTTGTCTTGAATTTGTTCTTCTGCGGGTTGTGGAAATAGGGCCATTCTCCCGACTGTCGTTTTGTTTCGGGCTCAGAATGGTTGCCTCAGGTTTCATCACCTGTCACAAATCGGGACAAGAACGCCTCCCACTCAGCTTCAAATCGTTGCAACAAATCAAGACAAATGTTTTTTTTTTCTGTTCGATTTGTTATCCACCGTTAGACACCGCGAGGCCCATCTTAAGTACACTTTTGAATATCCAAGAGTGCGGATAACTGCATCCACATTTCCTTTGCTGATTGACAGATGCAACCCCAACTGCAGAGTCGTACTGCGCCTGTCTTCGCAAATGATAACATCAGCTCGCTGCAACGGTTCAGGTGTGACAGCCGTGGATGGTCTCCCTGACCGCTGAAAATCGCGGAGCTCCGCCGAAGCGCATTCTGACGACCTCACCCTCCTTACGCAGCGACTAACTGTATTTCTGTCGACAGCAGATGTTCCAAAGGCTATGCAAAAGCATTTGTGAATGTTCCCCGCATTTTCTTTCTCTGTAGTGAGAAATTCAATGACGGCATGTTGTTTATGACGTACATTACCTACAGGCGCCATTTGAAACTCTCCTGAAGCTACGGTATCTGTCGGAAGTAACGGAGACTTCGCGCTTTCACTCAGGAGACTGAAAATAATACATACATAACTTTTCACATTCGTAGCGTTGTTTGCGGCTGAGGAAAAAAAAATGGCACATTACTTTCTGGGCAACCCTCGTATATCACACCGTCAGGTGGCTTGCGGAGTACGGATGTAGATGTAGATGTATCACAGAGAACTCGTAACAAAAATATTAACGTCAATATAACAAAGACGCCGAGTCTCCAACTCAGAAAGCTGGTACTTCGCACGGTTCATCACAACAGATTAAGGCGGTGACACATCCACATTTAGCCACTGGATCACCGCTGAGACGGAACGTCCGGAAAACTCATTTCCTGTTTTGGACTGGGGAGGGGATAGGAACCTGTCTTTCGATTCTGCTTTGTTTTCTTCTTCGATTTCAACAAACTGAATCTTGTTCTGGTTCCTTACTCTTACTTAGAGTAAGTCCTGTCTTACTTTGCCTCTTTCCATAAGCAACAGTCTCTATTTGTGGACGCCTTCTCATTTCCATTCACCTTCAAAACGTTTTCACACGACTCCCGAGACTGCTCTACTCCCGTGTGTCGTAAGACGTTGACAACTACGACAAAGTAATTGGAGTGCAAATAGATTAAGGTGCTTCAGAAATTTTCGGCGGAATAGGCAGGCGTGAGGCGGAATGCGCATAGAAGGTGACGCGTTAAACACTTGGTAAGTCAAGCGTTTGAGTAGCAGACGCGCGGACCCAACAACCTACACTATTTACGATTACAGTTGAACGTTGTCTCACATATAATGACGTATTATGTCCTTAGGAAAGTTAAATAATGAAACTTATGAGCCACTGTAGGTGTACTCATAGTTTGAGGAAGTGTAAGGTGTGAAATGAGGAAGAGTGTAGGGTGACATCTGGGTGCAGTCGAGTGAAGGAACTTCTTCGAACCGATGTGAGGGAAAGAATTGGAGAGAAGCTGAGGAGGCGCTGCGCAATTCATTTCAAATAAAAAGGTTAGTATACTCGCGTTAGTACACGGTACAAATAAAATGGTATGTAGACAGATTCACCTCCTCCACCCCCTGCCAATGAACCATGGACATTGCCGTTGGTGGGGAGGCTTGCGTGCCTCAGCGATACAGATAGCCGTACCGTAGGTGCAACCACAGTGGAGGGGTATCTGTTGAGAGGCCAGACAAACGTGTGGTTCCTGAAGAGGGCAGCAGCCTTTTCAGTTGTTGCAGGGGCAACAGTCTAGATGATTGACTGATCTGGCCCTGTAACACTAACCAAAACGGCCTTGCTGTTGTGGTACTGCGAACGGCTGAAAGCAAGGGGAAACTACAGCCGTAATTTTTCCCGATGGCATGCAGCTTTACTGCATGATTAAATGATGATGGCGTCCTCTTGGGTAAAATATTCCGGAGGTAAAATAGTCCCCCATTCGGATCTCCGGGCGCGGACTACTCAAGAAGATGTCGTTATCATCTACATCTACATCTACATCTACATCCGTACTCCGCAAGCCACCTGACGGTGTGTGGCGGAGGGTACCCTGAGTACCTCTATCGGTTCTCCCTTCTATTCCAGTCTCGTATTGTACGTGGAAAGAAGGATTGTCGGTATGCTTCTGTGTGGGCTCTAATCTCTCTGATTTTATCCTCATGGTCTCTTCGCGAGATATACGTAGGAGGGAGCAATATACTGCTTGACTCTTCGGTGAAGGTATGTTCTCGAAACTTCAACAAAAGCCCGTACCGAGCTACTGAGCGTCTCTCCTGCAGAGTCTTCCACTGGAGTTTATCTATCATCTCCGTAACGCTTTCGCAATTACTAAATGATCCTGTAACGAAGCGCGCTGCTCTCCGTTGGATCTTCTCTATCTCTTCTATCAACCCTACCTGGTGCGGATCCCACGCTGCTGAGCAGTATTCAAGCATTGGGCGAACAAGCGTACTGTAACCTACTTCCTTTGTTGTCGGATTGCATTTCCTTAGGATTCTTCCAATGAATCTCAGTCTGGCATCTGCTTTACCGACGATCAACTTTATATGATCATTCCATTTTAAATCACTCCTAATGCGTACTCCCAGATAATTTATGGAATTAACTGCTTCCAGTTGCTGACCTGCTATTTTGTAGCTAAATGATAAGGGACCTATCTTTCTATGTATTCGCATCACATTACACTTCGCTACATTGAGATTCAATTGCCATTCCGTGCACCATGCGTCAATTCGCTGCAGATCCTCCTGCATTTCAGTACAATTTTCCATTGTTGCAACCTCTCGATACACCACAGCATCATCTGCAAAAAGCCTCAGTGAACTTCCGATGTCATCCACCAGGTCATTTATGTATATTGTGAATAGCAACGGTCCTATGACACTCCCCTGCGGCACACCTGAAATCACTCTTACTTCGGAAGACTTCTCTCCATTGAGAATGACGTGCTGCGTTCTGTTATCTAGGAACTCCTCAATCCAATCACACAATTGATCTGATAGTCCGTATGCTCTTACTTTGTTCATTAAACGACTATGGGGAACTGTGTCAAACGCCTTGCGGAAGTCAAGAAACACGGCATCTACCTGTGAACCCGTGTCTAAGGCCCTCTGAGTCTCGTGGACGAATAGCGCGAGCTGGGTTTCACACGATCGTCTTTTTCGAAACCCATGCTGATTCCTACAGAGTAGATTTCTAGTCTCCAGAAAAGACATTATACTCGAACATAATACGTGTTCCAAAATTCTACAACTGATCGACGTTAGAGATATAGGTCTATAGTTCTGCACATCTGTTCGACGTCCCTTCTTGAGAACGGGGATGACCTGTGCCCTTTTCCAATCCTTTGGAACGCTTCGCTCTTCTAGAGACCTACGGTATCAGGAGAAAGAAACTCGCGTTCTACGGGTCGGGGCATGGAATGTCAGATTCCTTAATTGGGTAGGTAGGTTAGAAAACTTAAAAAGGGAAATGGATAGGTTAAAGTTAGATATAGTAGGAATTAGTGAAGTTCGGTCGCAGCAGGAACAAGACTTTTGGTCAAGCGAATACAAGGTTATAAATACAAAATCAAATAGGGGTAATGCAGGAGTAGGTTTAATAATGAATAAAAAATAGGAGTGCGGGTAAGCTACTGCCAACAGCATAGTAAACGCATTATTGTGGCCAAGATAGACACGAAGCCCAAACCTACTAAAATAGTACAAGTTTATATGCCAACTAGCTCTGCAGATGATGAAGAAATTGATGCACTGTATGATGAGATAAAAGAAATTATTCAGGTAGTGAAGGAAAACGAAAATTTAATAGTCATGGGTGACTGGAAATCGACAATAGGAGCAAGAAGAGAAGAAAACGTAGTAGGTGATTATGGATTGAGGTAAGAAATGAAAGAGGAAACTGCCTGGTAGAATTTTGCACAGAGCTAACACACTAACACATGAAAGAAGGTTGTTTACATGGAAGAACCCTAGAGTTACGTAAAGATTTCAGATAGATTATATAATGGTAAGGCAGAGATTTAAGAACCAGGTTTTAAATTGTAAGACATTTCCACGGGCATATGTGGACTCTGACCACAATCTATTTGTTATGAACTGTAGATAAAAACAGAAGAAACTGCAAAAAGGTGGGAATTAAAGGAGATAGGACCTAGATCAACTGAAAGAACCAGAGGTTGTACAGAGTTTCAGGGAGAGCATAAGGGAACAATTGACAGGAATGGGGAAAAGAAATACAGTAGAAGAAGAATGGGTAGCTTTGAGGAATGAAATAGTGAAGGTAGCAGAGGATCAAGTAGTAAAAAGACGAGGGCTAGTAGAAATCCTTGGGTAACAGAAGAGATACTGAATTTAATTGATGAAAGGAGAAAATACAAAAATGCAGCAAGTGAAGCAGGCAAAAAGGAATACAAACGTCTTAAAAATATGTAGAAGAGTTTGACAGAGCACTGAAAGACCTAGGTCGAAACAAGGCCCCGGGAGTAGACAGCATTCCTTAGAACTACTGACGGCCTTGGGAGAGCCAGTCCTGACAAAACTCTACCATATAGTGAGCAAGATGTATGAGACAGGCGAAATTCCCTCAGACTTCAAGAACAATATAATAATTCCAAAGCCTAAAAAGCAGGTGTTGATAGATGTGAAATCTACCGAACTATCAGTTTAATAAGTCACAGCTGCAAATACTAACGCGAATTCTTTACAGACGATTGGTAAAACTGATAGAAGCCGATCTCGGGGAAGATCGGGTTGTATTCCGTAGAAATGTTGGAACACGTGAGCCAATTCTGACCTTACGACTTATCTTAGAAGAAAGATTAAGGAAAGGCAAACCTACGTTAATAGCATTTGTAGACTTAGAGAAAGCCTTTGACAATGTTGACTGTAATACTCTCTTTCAAATTCTGAAGGTGGCAGGGGTAAAATACAGGGAGCGAATGTCTGTTTACAATTTGTACAGAAACCAGATGGCAGTTACAAGAATCGAGGGGCATGAAAGGGAAGCAGTAGTTGCGAAGGGTGTGAGACAGGTTTTAGCCTCTCCCCGTGTTATTCAACCTGTATACTGAGTAAGCAGTAAAGGAAACAAAAGAAAAATTCGGAGTGGGTATTAAAATCCATGGAGAAGAAATAAAAACTTTGAGGTTCGTAGATGACATTGTAATTCTATCAGAGACAGCAAAGGACTTGGAAGAGCAGTTGAACGGAATGGACAGTGTCTTGAAAGGAGGATATAAGATGGACATCAACAAAAGCAAAACGAGGATACTGGAATGTGTTCAAATTATGTCGGGTGATGCTGAGGGAATAAGATTAGGATATGAGACACTTAAAGTAGTAAAGGAGTTTTGCTATTTGGGGAGCAAAATGACTGATGATGGTCGATGCAGAGAGGGTATAAAATGTAGACTGGCAAAGGCAAGGAAAGAGAAATTTGTTAGCATCGAGTATTGATTTAAGAGTCAGAAAATCGTTCCTGAAAGTATTTGTATGGAGTGTAGCCATGTATGGGAGTGAAACATGGACGATAAATAGTTTAGAAAAGAAGAGACTAGAAGCTTTCGGAATGTGGTGCTACACAAGAAATCTGAAGATTAGATGGGTAGATCACATAACTAATGATGAGGTATTGAATAGAATTGGGGAGAAGAGGAGTTTGTGGCACCACTTGACTAGAAGAGGGGATCTGCTGGTAGGACATGTTCTGAGGCAACAAGGGATCACCAATTTAGTAGTGGAGGGCAGCGTGGAGGGTAAAAATCGTAGGGGTAGACCAAGAGATTAGTACACTAAGCAGATTCCGAAGGATGTAAGCTGCAGTAAGTACTGGGAGATGAAGAAGCTTGCACAGGATAGAGTAGCATGGAGAGCTGCATCAAACGAGTCTCAGGACTGAAGACCACAACAACAACAACAACAACAACAATATTGACAGATTCAAGAAGGAGGTTGAGCTATGCACGAGGTTAGCTTCATTCGGGAAAGAAATAGTCTGTACCACATGTTCGTAGGGAATTTGTATAAGGCACTTTTATATGGTTAAGAGTAACATCATACAACATCCACCCACAGACGGGGATGAGCAATTATGTAATGAAACGATTTAAAGTTTTGGAACGACAATCGCTGATGCCAAAGAAGAGGTTTACTAGCTAGTTAACATAGGTATGTTTCCTAATTACAGTGTGTGGGGACCTTTACCATGTCCATGCATATTAACGCGGAAATATTTGAAATTGGAATTTTAGCTCGGAAGAAAGTAGGCACAGTCAATCTGTGATTCCTCTGAAACAGGAAATTGTAATGAATGTATGTATAGGAGAATATATAGCGTAAGAATCTCTTAAGTCAAATAAAATCCATCTCTTGAATGAGGTAAATACTCAGGGGACAAGATATACAGACCTACCGGGAGAAGATAAGCAGTTTCAAAGAACGAGTGTACACACATTGTACAAGGAAAAACGTCATGGCGTGGCGTAAAAGTTGAATACGACATGTGGTACTTGTAATGAACAATGTACGTTTTTCATTGAGTAATTTTTTAGATATGTTTGATTATGAAATGCAGTAAGAGTCTACAATCAATATATATTATAAAAGTAAATGTACAACGGGCGTGACGCTAAAATTAATAAACCAGTCCCTGTACGATCAAGGGAGGTATTTGGTGTGGTAGCCCTGTATCCCCCATTCATGAAGAATGTTCCTGTTTTTACCCGAAGGGAATCCGTATGATCATATAAGGGCTATGAAGTTTCGCCCTCTAGAAATTTCTAGAACATTCCATAACATTCGAGAGTATTCGAGAGCATTCCACAACATTCCAGATTGTTTCGGTATGTTCCACAACGATCCGGAATGTTTTGGAATGTTCGGGAATAATCTGAACTATTCTGAAAAATTCCAGAATGTTTGGGAACATCCCGTAGCATCCCAGATCTCTGTGGAATATTCCAGAACACTCTAGAATGTTGTTGAATTTTCTGGATCGTTGTGGACCATTCGAAGCCGTTTTCGTATGTTCCGGAATTCACCTCTGTTGGGGCTACCCATTGGTAGAGGTGTATAAAGCAGGATTCGTCGTGTGTTAGAACGTATATTCCTTACCAGTGATGAAGGGAGGAAGTAACAAAGTAGGGTAGTGAGTAAATAAAAACAAACAGTGAAGTGTGAGTAGTCAAAATATTACAGTGACTGAATATAAATCGAAAATAAAGTGTGGAAAGTGTACTTGGTGAATTTGTAGATAAAAATCTGATTTTATTTATATTTTACACCACGTCCAAACGTAAAAAGAGGAGGAGATCTTTCCAGCTCTGAAGTAAATCAGCGAATTAAAAAAGAACAACCAAAAAACGAAGCAGACGAACAGCGCGAAGCCGGCCGGGGTGGCCGAGCGGTTCTAGGCGCTACAGACTGGAACCACGCGACCGCTTCGGTCGCAGGTTCGAATCCTGCCTCGGGCATGGATGTGTGTGATGTCCTTAAGTTATTTAGAATTAAGTAGTTCTAAGTTCTAGGGGACTGATGACCTCAGACGTTAAGTCCCACAGTGCTCAGAGCCATTTGAAGCATTTTTGAACAGCGCAAAGCACGTTTAATTTCCCAGCGTACGCGAAAGAAAACCGTGAGAAGCAGAGAAACAGAACAATAATGAATTGGACGAACTGATGGATCAAGAATTCTGACACAATTTTACAATAAAAGACTGCGAATTCAAGCCAGCCACTAAAATATCACCGAATGAGAAGCGCGGACGAGGATAAGTAAACAGTACAACTTAACAAAAAAAAAAAAAAGTTCCGCTGCGACCCGTCGAACTAATGTAACAATCACAAACAGGTCGTCATCGGAAAAATGGATAACATCTACCAATCTTGTAAAGGGAAAAAAATTCAGCAGAGGAACACCAGAATCTTGTTGCATGAACGGAAAAATTCCATTACCCCCACAAGAAGCACTTCCGCAGGAATTGTTAAATGACCGGCGAAACTCAAGGATCGGAACACTTTCTTCAAAATATCAGAGCGCAGTGCCTGCCTATTCTTTCGGTGTCACTTCCATCAGCATTAACCGAGATGAAATCGACTTCGTTTTTTCCATCCAAAGCCAAATCTATCACAACATGGGATCATTAATACCACTACGCTACGAAGACCATAAATATCTGTAAGTATATTTCATCGGGAATGGAGAAACAGAAATGTATCAGTGATGCACAAATATCTGTTGATTGTGCTGAGAAGCAGTCCGACATGTGCAGTGAATCTTATCCGAATACAATCAACTGGACCGAATGATTTCTGATGACTATGAAGTTATAATTCGAGCCGACAAAATACCACATAGAGAACACGACGGTCGTTTTAATGCATCTCAAGTAGATGAAGTGACCATCGTAATAGTGGACAATGAAAACACAAGCTCGACATAACTAAAGAATGAAGAAGGGAAAGAGACACACCGTTCATACAATGCCCTCCAACATCCAATAACGTTTCTGCTCGGGTAGCACGGATATTATTCTAAAGTGAAACAAATCCAACCTGAAACAGTTGTAGGAACAAACAAACAAAAAAATGACTTCCAAGAGGTTCTATGCTTACCGCTTAATGACCAGAGACAATGAAACATAAATGACATTCTCAACACTTGCCGTTTATACCAATAATTCCTGATGTATATGTATACAAAAATAGAAGCTACAAATGGTTCAAATGGCTCTAAGCACTATGGGACTTAACATCTGAGGTCATCTGTCCCCTAGACTTCGAACTACTTAAACGTAACTAACCTAAGGACATCACACACATCCATGGCCAAGCAGGATTCGAACCTGTGACCGTAGCAGCAGCGCGGTTCCGGATTGAAGCGCCTAGAACCGCTCGGCCAAAAGCGGCCGGCCACAAATAGATGCGGAACGGATACTTTAGATAAGGCAGAATCACAAGAAACTATGCTCGGAAGAATACATCCACCTCCGTGACGCAACCATATATGACGGAATCATTGGCGGCATTGTAGCAATGGAAATCTTACCCTCGTCATAGATAGGGAGTGCGAGACACATGCACGAATACGCTCAAGATTCGATGACCTACATAAGAAAATATGGACGACCTGACCTCTTCACAACATTCACATGCAACTCGTTAGGCCAGAAATCAAAGAAAACTAGTATACAGACATGCCCGCCTGGTTAGCCATGCAATCTAACTGCTTTCCGGGCGGGAAGGCGTGCCGGTCCCTGGCACGAATCCGACCGCGTACACCATAACTAATCTACAACGCAAACATTGTGGTTACGCTCGTCTGGTGTGAAACGTATCCGTGGGGTAGGGGGTGTGGGAGGGGGAGGGGGCTGGGAGAGACGATAGTGGGTGTTCCATTGGGGTCCAAACCTCTCAGTAACCCTGGGTTCGGTGTGATGCGGTGGTGGGATGAATGGACTGCTGTTGCCTGTTGTGGGGTTGTGTACCACTATGGGCTACGGCGCGGACAAAGCCTCTCCGACGTTTCTAGGTAGCCAGTCTCATACAGCACAGTACAATACAATATACGGACAAGCTCTCATGCATCCACACGACATTGCAGAAAAAAAATACCCAAAACGATACTGGGAAAAGGCACAAGCAGAAGTTGATGGCTATCCTAAATACAGAAGACGATCACCCAAAAATATGAATAAGAGGCAGTGACCAACTGGAAGTGTATGATCAATGTGTAGTAATATATAACATTGTTGTTGTTGTTGTTGTGGTCTTCAGTCCTGAGACTGGTTTGATGCAGATCTCCATGCTACCCTATCCTGTGCAAGCTTCTTCATCTTCCAGTACTTACTGCAACCCACATCCTTCTGAATCTGCTAAGTGTATTCATCTCTTGGTCTCCCTCTACGATTTTTACCCTCCACGCTGCACTCCAATGCTGAATTTGTGATCCCCTGATGCCACAGAACATGTCCTACTAACCGGTCCCTTCGTTTTGTCAAGTTGTGCCACATACTTCTCCCCAATTCTATTCAATACTTCATCATTAGTTATGTGATGTACCCATCTAATCTTCAGCATTCTTCTGTAGCACCACATTTCGAAAGATTCTATTCTCTTCTTGCCTAAACTATTTATCGTTCATGTTTCACTTCCATACATGGCTACACTCCATACAAATACTTTCAGAAACGACTTCCTGACAGTTAAATCGATACTCGATGTTAACAAATTTCTCTTTCTCAGAAACGCTTTCCTTGCCATTGCCAGTCTACATTTTATATCTTCTTTACTTCGACCATCATCAGTCATTTTGCTCCCCAAATAGCAAAACTCCTTTACTACTTTAAGTGTCTCATATCCTAATCTTATTCCCTCAGCATCACCCGACATAATTTGAACACATTCCAGTATCCTCGTTTTGCTTTTGTTGATGTCCATCTTATATCCTCCTTTCAAGACACTGTCCATTCCGTTCAACTGCTCTTCCAGGTCCTTTGTTGTCTCTGATAGAATTACAATGTCATCGGCGAACCTCAAATTTTTTATTTCTTCTCCATGGATTTTAATACCCACTCCGAATTTTTCTTTTGTTTCCTTTACTGCTTGCTCAATATACAGATTGAATAACAGCGGGGACAGGCTACAACCCTGTCTCACTCCCTTCCCAACCACTGCTTCCCTTTCATGCCCCTCGACGCTTATAACTGCCATCTGGTTTCTGTACAAATTGTAAATAGCCTTTCGCTCACTGTATTTTACCCCTGCCACCTTTAGAATTTGAAAGAGAGTATTACAGTCAACATTGTCAAAGGCTTTCTCTAAGTCTACAAATGCTATTAACGTAGGTTTGCCTTTCCTTAATCTTTCTTCTAAGATAAGTCGTAAGGTCAGGATTGGCTCACGTGTTGCAACATTTCTACGGAATCCACCTGATCTTCCCCGAGATCGGCTTCTACCAGTTTTTCCATTCGTCTGTAAAGAATTCGCGTTAGTATTTGCAGCTGTGACTTATTAAACTGATAGTTCGGTAATTTTCATATCTGTCAACACCTGCTTTCTTTGGGACTGGAATTATTATATTCTTCTTGAAGTCTGAGGGTATTTCACCTGTCTCGTACATCTTGCTCACCAGATGGTAGCGTTTTGTCGGGACTGGCTCTCCCAAGGCCGTCAGTAGTTCTAATGGAATGTTGTCTACTCCTGGGGCCTTGTTTCGATTCAGATCTTTCTGTGCTCTGTCAAACTCTTCACACAGTATCATATCTCCCATTCCATCTTCATCTACATCCTCTTCCATTTCCATAATATTGTCATCAAGTATATCTGTTATACATTGAACTGAACCAGAAAAATATGTCAACGACGAAAACTATTAATGCCAGTAGATCATCCAGGAATCATAAAAACTTGCGCATGAGGCCGAGTACACAAAATGTGCCAATTATGCATAAACTTAGAATTCTCCAGTTCAGTGAAATGCATTAAATATGTCTCTATGTGAACAAACGTATTGACATGGCGGTATTTCGATTAGGCAAAGACAGTGAACAACGAAACAGGAACGCAGAGATCCTTTGTACCAAATTGGTTGGTACACCAACAGTAACGAAGCAGGGTGGCGGTTGTTTGGTTTCCCGGCACACGAACGCGAACCAACTGATCAACATGTAGTACTACATTCTGAGGCTTGACAGTGGGTTTACTTCGCAAAAGACACCACCAGAAAAATTGCAAGCGAACCACCTCAGAAGACAACATTAGCAGCATTTTACCAACAGTGCCAAACGGTCCATTCGGAGAAACATTACTGTATGTCGACGTCCCTACCTCTTATACATTGAGCTAAACAAGAAAAATATGTCAACGACGAAAACTAGGAATGCCAGTAGATCATCCAGGAATCATAAAAACTTGCGCACTATGCTGAGTACAAATCGTACAATCGAACAACGTCGAATGTTGCCATCTCGGGATGTTGCTACGTGAAGTGGTTTCACACACCTCAAGACTGTTGACGTTTATCCATCCCTGACGTACAGAGAAACATGCCAATTCTTAGGACTAGTGGAAAACGATAACCACTTGGAATCTACCCTACAAGATGCCTCACTCACAACCTCAGCTCAACAAATGAGAGACTTAGTCACCATAATTCTAACATGTAATCAACCAAATCCAAAGCAGGTATGTAACTGCTGTCTGAAGAGTATATATGTTTATGTTAGCCGGGAACCTAGAAACGACGGAGAGGCTCCGTCTCCGCCGCAGCCGCAGTGGCCCACAGCCCCACGACGACTACCGCAGTCCACTTCACCCCTGCGCCACCCCACACCGAAACCAGGGCTACTGTGCGGCTCGGTCCCCAGTAAACACCCCTCCCCCCCTTTCAAGGGAACGTATCACACCAGACGAGTGTAACCCCTATGTTTTTGTGCTAATGGTGTTGTACACGTACGTGGAGAACTTGTTTGCTCAGCAATCGCCCACACAGTGTAGCTGAGGCGGAATAAGGGGAACAAGCCCGCATTCGCCGAGGCAGACGGAAAATCTCCTTAAAAACCATCCACTGGTTCACTGCACCCCGACACAAGTCCGCCAGCGGATTCGTGCCGGGGACCAGGCGCTCCTTCCTACTCTGGAAAAGTGTATTAACTTCTCCCTAGCGTGTATGCAGCCACACTTATGAAAGGAGGAAGAGCTGCCATTTCCGCCAAACTCGTACCGCTCAATACAGCCGAAGAACAATTCCCAGCTTGCAAAATCTCAAGAGCCTCTGGACGGGGTGAAGTGAGCTAAAATTATCTTCTGTGACGAATGCCCAAAGGCAAATAAAAAAAAAAAAATCATTCAGAGCCATGGACAGAACATTAAAAGACTCGAGAGGATACTTTGAAGTGATGGGAGGAGCTAAATTCATATCCTAAGGAGATTTTCGGCAAATACTTCCAGTTATCACCAGCAGCAGCAGACGAGATCACTCCATGCTCAAAAACCATCCCAAGAGACACACAAAAACACGGAATCTAACGAAAAATGTGAGAGCTGAACTATCGAAAGACGAAACAACAACAGATTTTTCTCAACTTTTAGAAACAGTAAAGGCACATATCATACTGACAACTGGCTTCATTCTGTTCCATAAGACACTGCTGGAAACGAACAAATCGACCAAATTTATTCGAATCTGAAAGGGTAATTTTGGCAACTGAAAATAATTTTATGGACTATATCAACTTTAATATTCATATGAAAATTTCAGGTAAACAGAGAAAATACAAATGGACCGACACGATGGTAAACGTTTAAGGAAGTGTGAACTTCCCTAGAGCATTTCCAAACTTTTTGCAAGTACCAGGAATCCCATTACACTGCCTTCGACTTAAAATTGGATCTCCGATGATACTCCTCGTAAATCTCAACACGCCAAAACCGTCTTCATGAAACAAGGATTAACGTCAAACAGCTATCGAACAACATCATAGAAACCGAACTTACGACCGGAACGTACAAAGGACACACACTATTTATCCCCAGAATACCACTGATCTCTACTGAACCACCATTCCAATTTCAAAGACAAGCAATTTCCAATCAAAGTAGCCTACCGCTCTGCAATTATCAAAGGGCATGGACAAACTTTAAACAATGCGGCATCAACCGCAAACACTCCTGCTTCTCTCACGGTCAGCTTTACATATCTTGCCCTCGAGTAGGAAATTCGAAAAATTTTTACACATATACCCTGGATAACAAAATGAAAAATGTTGTTTACAAACAGGTACTGTAAATATTGAGAA
The DNA here is from genome assembly GCF_023897955.1 of Schistocerca gregaria. Taxonomy (NCBI): domain Eukaryota; kingdom Metazoa; phylum Arthropoda; class Insecta; order Orthoptera; family Acrididae; genus Schistocerca; species Schistocerca gregaria. Next base: position 1,157,474,683 of record NC_064920.1, on the reverse strand, counting down.
TATGTTTCCGATACAGATTTTTTCTTCTTATGCTTTAACTAGTATTGTACATACTATATGTTTTAAATAATTTTTTTACCTATTATACTTTAAAGTTTATCCTATTATTCCAACTACTACACAATCTCATATCAGCTCTATGAGCGAAGAAGGGCACTCCAGCTAGTCAGATGCATAAATAAAATGCATGTTGAGTAAACAGAATAGATAAGCATGAATAGGTAATCACGACATTATTTTTATCTTGGGTGTGGTGATATGTAGGGCAACAATGCGTTTTCTACATATACCCTGGCCCGCTATAAATAATTTTGCCAGCTTAAGATGATCGTGGCAGCTAATACATGTTATGTAGTGTAGAAACAAAGGAGCAGGTACTGTGCACCCCGGTCTGTCTTTGTGCAGAAGACGTTCAAGCGGCAACAACGAGAGTAGCGGCGATTCGCCAGGGGATGAGCGCCACTCATTTGCAGCACAAGGATACGGATGTGTTTTGACACCCGAGTTGGCGGTGCCGTGGACGGCTTGAAGTAAGAGGGACACCGACAGTGTCAACGGGGACCCGAAACAGTTGAATCACTTTATCATGTATGAAGACAGAACTTTAACGTACGCCCTGAGGATCACACAAATAATATTGTGATGAAGGTTCGGAATATTTCGAGTTGTAATTAAGGAGATCTGTCGTTGTGTGAGAGAGACAGAATATAAAATACTGGGTAGTCCATTCCATTCAACTACTCTTCCAAGCCCTTTGCTGACAGACTTATAATGTCCTCGGTGAACCTCAAAGTTTTTATTTCTTCTCCATGGATTTTGATGCCTACTCCGAATTTTTCATTTGTTTTCTTTAATGCTTGCTCAATATACAGATTGAATAACAACATAACAATAGTAATAGCACAAGAAGCCATGACGAAAACCCTATTCATTAACAAGTTTTCGTGACATATAATACATCCAACACAAACACTAATTGTAACAAAGGGGACTTAACTAATGCTAGTAAGGGTACAGTTCAAAATAACTATCCAATTGTAATAATGGAAAACGCAGTCATTGTGGACCACGAGTCAATATCTTGGGTGTAACTGATCAGTACTCGGCCTATACACAAGTACATTTGTTTGCTTGTAATCACATAACACCGAAGAGAGTGTTATGAATTAAAGAGACACAACGCTGGTGCAATACTCTGCAATATTGTAGAATATTACACATGTTATGTGCGTTTCATTTATAGTGCAAAACATTTTCTCAACGAGAGAGTTGTAGCGAAAAGAAGATAAGGAAATACAGTAAGTTACATTGAAGCCTACAGTGAGTGGCGAAATAAGATACAGAAAAGTAGAAATTTATATCGACTCAGCTAGCGACATTGGCCTGATCTCAGAAGAATTAGTGACTGCTTATGAAAAGATGGAAATGTTTCTAGTTTACCACAGGTGTATGCATAGAAGGAGTTACTGGTATTAGAGGTAAATTAAAGAGGAAAACAGAACAACTATAAAAGTAGGAATTTTCTGTTCTTTAGAGGCGTTTCTTGTAATGGCTAATATAATTATGCAAATACTATTAGGTGTAACCTAGTAACTTATGTAAATGGTGATTTAGGGATTTTGTACGTCATCCGTAAAACATTCGTAAAGTGTAAATTAGATAATTATAGTAATGCACGACCTTTAAAACTAGTCCGCCAGTAAGCGACGAAAACCAGTTATTACCAATAAACAAACTGCCTTTAATTAGTTGCATAGACATAACACACCGACACGAACTACAGCAACTATAGAAAGACGTAAAACAGAATAAAAGTGACGACTAATTATTAATTGAGGTATGTTTAGTGGCTAGTGCCGAAACATTACACGAAGGTAGTACAAAAGCTTTATATCAACTGTCTCGTGGTAATACACACCAAAAAAGCATATGAATCTGGGCTGTTGATAGATATACAGTAGAAATATTTACAGCGGATTCTATGTACTCATGAAGGAGTTACTTCGATTAAACCAGGCGTTGTAGGTGACTGCATATGTAGATTTAATATCAAAAGCAAAGAACCATTTTTTTGGAAATCTTACTAATACCAATAGGATTGGAAGCAGGGGTATAAGAATAAATTAACAATATGATAGACAAATAAGTAACACAACTTAGTTGAAGTGTTTGTAATAACCAATTACTATTGGTTAAGAAAGCTAAAGGCGAAGATCTACTCGTGTTGGACAAACGAAATTTAACACACACACTAGGCGCGCAGTCCGGAACCGTGCGACTGCTACGGTCGCAGGTTCGAATCCTGCCTCGGGCATGGATGTGTGTGATGTCCTTAGGTTAGTTAGGTTTAAGTAGTTCTAAGTTCTAGGGGACTAATGACCACAGCAGTTGAGTCCCATAGTGCTCAGAGCCATTTGAACCATTTTAACACACACAGAAACACAAGGTGATAGACCTATAAGTATCGATGAGATACTGGCAAAGTTCGAACAAGGAAAATACTTTATTTCGATGGATTTGAAGATTAAATGAAGATTCTAAGCTTTATACAGCAGTTTTAGATTAGATATTTCCGTTTCAGTATTTATTAGAGCACTTGATCAAGCTCTGGAAGGAGAACTCTTACAAGAACTTTTAAATTATGTACACCATATTTTATTAGTATCCGACACTTTGGACGATCTTTTTGCTTTATTACTTAAGGCGTTACAAAAACTCCATGAAAAAGGAATAACTGTTAAATTGGCAAAGTCACATTTTCGTCGACAAGAATTAAGGATTCTAGGACACCTAGTGGGAGTAAATGGTCTAGGGGTAGCGTCTTTGATTCATAATCAAAACGTTTTCGGTCCCGGGTTCGATCCACGCCACTGCCTAAATTTTGATAAATAATCAGCATTGGCGGCCGAAGACTTCCGGCATAAGAAGTCAGCCTCATTCTGCCAACGGCCTTTTCAAAGAGGGCGGAGGAGCGGATAGAGGTTCAGGGCACTCTCTTGTCCTAGGGGTGGGAAATTGCCCCTAAAGGCGGAAGAATCAGCAATGATCAAAGACATGAGGTGCAGAAGGCAATGGAAACCACTGCATTAAACACACGTAACGTGTATCCACAGGACATGTGGCCTGTAGTTGAAGAAGTGTCATGATTATCTCTCCATAGGCAAAAGATTTCGGAATAGTCCCCCATTCGGATCTCCGGGACGGGACTGCCAAGGGGGAGGTTACCATGAGAAAAAGATTGAATAACCAACGAAAGGATAACGTTCTACGAGTCGGGGCGTGGAATGTCAGAAGCTTGAATGTGGTAGGGAAGCTAGAAAATTTGAAAAGGGAAATGCAAAGGCTCAATCTAGATATAGTAGGGGTCAGTGAAGTAAACTGGAAGGAAGACAAGGATTTCTGGTCAGATGAGAATCGGGTAATATCAACAGCAGCAGAAGATGGTATAACAGGTGTAGGAGTCGTTATGAATAGGAAGGAGGGGCAGAGGGTGTGTTACTGTGAACAGTTCAGTGACCGGGTTGTTCTAATCAGAATCGGCAGCACACCAACACCGACAACGACAGTTCAGGTATACATGCCGACGTCGCAAGCGGAAGATGAACAGATAGAGAAAGTGTATGAGGATACTGAAAGGGTAATGCAGTACGTAAAGGGGGACGAAAATCTAATAGTCATGGGTGACTGGAATGGAGTTGTAGGGGAAGGAGTAGAAGAAAACGTTACAGGAGGATATGGGCTTGGGACAAGGAATGAAAGAGGAGAAAGACTAATTGAGTTCTGTAACAAATTTCAGCTAGTAATAGCGAATACTCTGTTCAAGAATCACAAGAGGAGGAGGTATACTTGGAAAAGGCCGGGAGATACGGGAAGATTTCAATTAGTTTACATCATGGTCAGACAGAGATTCCGAAGTCAGATACAGAAGAAATACTTCAGTTGATTGATGAAAGGAAGATGTACAAACATGTTCCGGGAAAATCAGGAATACGGAAATACAAGTCGCTGAGGAATGAAATAAATAGGAAGTGTAGGGAAGCTAAGACGCAATGGCTGCAGGAAAAATGTGAAGACATTGAAAAAGATATATGATTGTCAGAAGGACAGACTCAGCATACAGGAAAGTCAAAACAACCTTTGGTGACATTAAAAGCAACGGTGTTAACATTAATAGTGCAACGGGAATTCCACTGTTAAATGCAGAGGAAAGAGCAGATAGGTGGAAAGAATACATTGAAAGCCTCTACGAGGGTGAAGATTTGTCTGATGTGACAGAAGAAGAAACAGGAGTCAATTTATAAGAGATTGGGGATCCAGTATTAGAATCGGAATTTAAAAGAGCTTTGGAGGACTTACGGTCAAATAAGGCAGAAGGGATAGATAACATTCCACCAGAATTTCTAAAATCATTAGGGGAAGTGGCAACAAAACGACTATTCACGTTTGTGTGTAGAATATATGAGTCTGGCGACATACCATCTGACTTTCGGAAAAGCATCATCCACACAATTCCGAAGACGGCAACAGCTGACAAGTGTGAGAATTATCGCACAATCAGCTTAACAGCTCATGCATCGAAGCTGCTTACAAGAATAATATACAGAAGAATGGAAAAGAAAATTGATAATGCGCTATGTGACGATCAGTTTGGCTTAAGGAAAAATAAAGGCACGAGAGAGGCAATTCTGACGTTACGGCTAATAATGGAAGCAAGGCTCAAGAAAAATCATGACACGTTCATAGGATTTGTCGACCTGGAAAAAGCGTTCGACAATATAAAATGGTGCAAGCTGTTCGAGATTCTGAAAAAAGTAAGGGTAAGATATAGGGAGAGACGGGTCATATACAATATGTACAACAACCAAGAGGGAATAACAAGAGTGGACGATCAAGAACGAAGTGCTCGTATTAAGAAGGGTGTAAGACAAGGATGTAGCCTATCGCCCCTACTCTTCAGTCTGTACATTGAGGAAGCAATGATGGAAATAAAAGAAAGGTTCAGGAGTGGAATTAAAATACAAGGTGAAAGGATATCAATGATACGATTCGCTGATGAAATTGCTATCCAGAGTGAAAGTGAAGAAGAATTAAATGATCTGCTGAACGGAATGAACAGTCTAATGAGTACACAGAATGGTTTGAGAGTAAATCGGAGAAAGACGAAGGTAACGAGAAGTAGTAGAAATGAGAACAGCGAGAAACTTAACATCAGGATTGATGGTCACGAAGTCAATGAAGTTAAGGAATTCTGCTACCTAGGCAGTAAAATAACCAATGACGAACGGAGCCAGGAGGACATCAAAAGCAGACTCGCTATGGCAAAAAAGGCATTTCTGGCCAAGAGAAGTCTACTAATATCAAATACCGGCCTTAATTTGAGGAAGAAATTTCTGAGGATGTACGTCTGGAGTACAGCATTGTATGATAGTGAAACATGGGCTGTGGGAAAACCGGAACAGAAGAGAATCGAAGCATTTGAGATGTGCTGCTATAGACAAATGTTGAAAATTAGGTGGACTGATAAGGCAAGGAATGAGGAGGTTCTACGCAGAATCGGAGAGGAAAGGAATATGTGGAAAACACTGATAAGGAGAAGGGACAGGGTGATAGGACATCTGCTAAGACATGAGGGAAGCTATGTATTCCGCATTGTGCGGAGACCAAGTTGGAATGATTCGTACACAAAAGCTATGGTCACTTTGGTATTCGCAAGTGTATAAAATATATAAAAACGTTTTACTGTTTTATGGGGTTTTGTTAAGTCAAATTTGTCAAGAAGCTTAGGAGGGTCACAGTGGCATTAATTATGAAATGCATCGTATTTTGTCGAAGGGTTTACATGACTTAAACGCATGGGTAGGGGAGACGTAACATCTATTTAGTTACTTATAGAACGTTATCAAAATACGTCACACTGTACCTCATTAAGCATACAAACACGGATGCAGTGATTACTTATATGCGCAGTTCCTTCGCAGACGTTGGGAAATCAAAAGGACTCTTAACTGACGACGGTCACGCTTTACAAGTCGTAATTTTGACATGATAACTTTGGAAGGCGTACGTCAAATAACTACATGGAAGTATAGCTTGAAATAGAATCCATGTGAACGTATTATGAAGGAAATTGGAAGATTGAATAGAAGGTATTGATCTACCAAACATATCACTTGGGAACAAATGATATAGGAATGTAAGGTAATATTAAATTTGTCAGATCTGTCTACAGGTTTATCCCCAGCAGAAGTAATGAAGTGTAAATTTAGTGGTGAAACGTAGCTTAAATTATTTAAATGGCAAAACAACAGTACGGTGGTGGTAGAAAATTTAAAGGACGTAGTAAGGAATCATTTACAGCAAACAGTTGAAGGACTGCATAACACATTTAATGAGAATGCAAAATCACCAACATTTAATAACAATGACTTAGTATTAGTGATCGATACACACGACAGTTCTAACTTAAATTTTTTCCTCATTACAGTGGACCATACAAAATCTAATCATACCACATCCAAAAGCTGTTTTCTTGGTGGATCCCAAAAGTTGTCAAGAAAAAGATATATACAACGTAGATAAGAAAAATATTTATAAACCACCGCTATTTTAAAAGTGGAGACAGTAAAGAGAACACAATCCGAAGTTATTTCTATTATGCAATATAATTAACACACCATGAAATACTATTATCAGCTGCTGTTAAATCCACGTCAAGTATAATATGGCTGATGTTGGGGTACGTCATCTTTAACAAATCATAGGGGTACACTTAATCTAAAGATTAGTTTCCATACTAATAAATAATATTTATTACATGCATCAAATACATTGCAAACAAATTACGAGACAGAGGTTATTTTGGAAGTAAATTTACGCATATGGCGGAAGAAAGAGGATGGTAGACGAGACTTGAGACAAGAAGTTGAGAACTGCGGTTTAGGAAGCGTTTTTGGTTTCTCTTTTAACACATTGTGTCAGATCATCCTTTTCTGGTATACAAAAGGCATTTATCGAAGTCAGTTTTCGGAGTCTGTGAGGTGAAGCCGAAACAAGCCTTTCTATTAGGAATGTTATCACTCTATGCGGAGTCCTTTTCTGAAATGAGGGGTGGAATAGGAATGTGTCTTTGGAGTCCGTCTTCTAATCTTCTTATATTTCAACAAATCGACACCTTGTTTTCCTTTCTTCTTCTTTAAAGGTCCACTTTGCTTTGCCTCTTCTAATAAGCAATACCATTATGGAACCCTTCACCCTGTTTTCAAAGGATTGGTGGGATAACTCAGCTCGCGTGTGACATAAGAAGTTGACAGCTACGACAAGTAATTTAAGTGTCAAGAGGTTTAGCCGCTTAAAAAATTTTCGGAGTAGTAGGCAGGTGTGAAGCGGAATATGCAACGAAGATGACGCGCTAAACACATGGTGACTGAAGCGTCCTTTGTTTGAATAGCAGATGCGCGGACCCAAGAACATACATTAGTTACGAAAACAAAGTAACCTTGTCTGACATGTAGAAAAGAATGATTTCGTTAATGAAGATAAAAAATGAGAGATGTGAGCCATGGTAGGTAATACGAAGGTAGGTTTAAGGCTTCTACTGATAATGAAATAGGTAGGACGTTGCACTGTTGTATAAAATGTTATAAGTATGTGGATTTGTTCTGAATCAAATGAGTTACTTAGAGCATAAGGAAGTGTAAGGTATTTAATGAGGAACAGTATTAGTTGACATTGGACAAATAGGGGGGAAAAACTGTGGAGGCGTTATGCAATTGGTTTAAAATAAAATGGGAAGTGTACTCCCGTTAGTACAAACAACAAATAAAAGGTCGGATAGACAGGTCCATCAAAAATAAATAAATAAATAAACTACGCCGTTTATCAGGTACATTTGGGTAAAAATGGTCTGTACAATAGATTGGTAGGGATTTTGTATGAGACACTTTGATATCATTAATAGTAAGGTTGTATATTATGCAGCTACGGAAAGCGATCAGTAGTTCCGCGATGAAATGATTTGGAATGACAACTGATGATGCCAAAGAAGAGGTTTTCTAGCCAGTTAAGATACAGTTTATGGAAACCATCTACATCTCCACGCATATTAACGTAGAAATATTTGAAATTTGAATGTGTACTCGTGACAAATAAGGTCCAGTCAATCTATGATATCTCTGAAACAGGAAATTGTAATGAAAGAATGTACGAGAGTATATACAAAGTAAGAATCACATAACTTAAAGCAAATCGATAAAGTATTACGAGAACAAATTGTACCCAATTACCGAGAGAAGTTAAGTAAGATGATCGTTGTAGTTGATATATGAAAAGCAGTGTCGAACAAAAGAAGCAGATACCCTGCGCTCCAGTCTGTGTTTGTACAGACGGTACGTGAACAGTTCGAGCGAAAGTAGCGGAGTGCGTCATGGGATGAGCGTCACTCATTTGCTGCACGAGGATATGCTTTGATAATCCGAGTTCATAGTGTCAAGAAAGTCTTGGAGTAAGAGGGCCCCCGACAGTGTCAACGTGTACGCAAAACAAATGAATCATTTTCTGATGTAAAAAGATGGAACTTTAATATATACCTGCGGATCACACGTGTGATATTTTGTTGAAGTTTTAGTCTATTGCCGGCCGCGGTGGCCGTGCAGTTCTAGGCGCTTCAGTCCGGAACCGCGTGACTGCTATGGTCGCAGGTTCGAATCCTGCCTCGGGCATGGTTGTGTGTGGTATACTTAGGATAGTTAGGTTTAAGTAGTTCTAAGTTCTAGAGGACTGATGACCTCAGATGTTGAGTCCCATAGTGCTCAAAGCCAGTTGAACCATATTTTTAATCTATTGCGAGTTGAAATTAAGGGATTCTGTCTTTATAAGAGAGAAATAATTTAAAATGTAGAGATGTGAAACTTACGAGTCCGAAATTTATTTCGTTGCTAAAAGTAACGTCGCGATTTCATATTTCACCATCACTTTGCATAGGATCGAAGTACAGAAGCTGGAAGGGTTCGTTCACAGTGGTGGGAGACAGAAGCTCGACAACAACAACAGTTCGTAAAGGCGATCATACATCAACAAAAATAGTATAAGGGTGAGTGGAACGTCAGACACGGCGAAATGTACCAAGCGCAAGCAGCAGCTGAAATACGCTACTACTTGGACTTACCAAATGAGAGTCGCTCTCCAATACGAATTAGCACACATACGGGGTGGGACATTGTTCGTGACCGGGCTAAATATCTCACGAAATAAGCGTCAAACGAAAAAACTACAAGAACGAAACTTGTCTAGCTTGAAAGGGGAAACCAGATGGCGCTATGGTTGGTCCGCTAGATGGCGCTGCCATAGGTCAAACGGATATTAACTTCGTTTTTTTTTTTTTAATAGGAACCCCCATTTTTATTATATGTTCGTTTAGTACCAAAAGAAATGTGAGGTTGGTGGAGATCACTTTGAGTATTTATTGCATTAACGTGGTATTTACAGGTAATGACGCTGTAACAGAATACGTTCTCAGAAATAATAAGTTCTCAAAGGTATATGTATCACATTGGAACAACCGTAATAAAACGTTCAAACGTACCTACGTTCCCGTATTTTAATTAAAAACAACCTACTTCTTACCAGCTGTTCGTCTAAAATTCAGAGCCATGTGTTTGTGACTATTACAGCGCCATCTATCACAAAGCGAAAAAGGTGGTCCAACCAAAACATTCGTATTTCTTTACGTACTACAAGAGTATTTAATAAAAACTGGGGGTTCCTATTAAAAAAAAGTTGAAATCCGTTTGACCTTTGGCAACGCCATCTAGCAAGCCAACCATAGCGCCATCTGGTTTCCCTCTTCAAGCTAGACGACTTTCGTCCATTGTAGTTTTTTCGTTTGTGCTTATTTCTTGAGATATTTGGCCTCGTCACTATCAATGGACCACCCTCTATATGTTTTCGAAAACAAAATTTTCCCCTGTGTTCTAATTCCTTTTGTTATATACATCGAAAATGGTTCAAATGGCTCTGAGCACTACGGGACTTAACATCTATGGTCATCAGTCCCCTAGAACTTAGAACTACTTAAACCTAACTAACCTAAGGACAACACACAACACCCAGCCATCACGAGGCAGAGAAAATCCCTGACCCCGCCGGGAATCGAACCCGGGAACCCGTGCGCGGGAACGGAGAACGCTATCGCACTACCACGAGATGCGGGCATATACATCGACTTTCGCGGAATGTGTAATCAGTGTTTCCGACCGTTACTAGGACAATCAAAGATAAGTGTAGCCTGGGAACGCTTTGGAACCAATAATGTCACTTATTGCGTCACTGCTCAAACCCACTGGTTCGAAGAGAACGCTGAGGTTGACCTGCTAATTCAGTATACAACCCTGAAGCAGTGGGTCAGAGGGTGATTGATGGCATAGTTATACAACGAAACTAACTATAGATCATACTTACAGCGATAGTCTTCGTCAGCAAGCTACTTTGACACCGAAAACGATCCGTAAGCGTTCACGAGCTGTATCAGACTGTTGCTACACAACGATTATGAGTGCGACCAGCCACTGCTTATTGTTGAGAGCATCACTCATCATCGCTTGTTAACAGTGAAGGCGGTACTTCTCCATCGCATGACAAGAATTTTTTAATCCAGACATTATCGTCTGTGACTAAGCATCGCCGGAAGTGGTTGTGGTGCAGATAAAACAGGAATACATATCAAGCATTTCCCTCAACCTTTATATTTTTAATCTGGCATTGTAACTACTTACGGTAAGTGAGATGAATATCATGTATGCGATCATACTGCTAATGGTGTTAGGGTTGAGAGCACTATCTTTCGATACCAAAGGCGTTATTTCGACATTCATGAAGGATAATATAATAAAGTATTGCCGAAAACTAGTTTACCATTATTAGACAATTTGAAGAAGTGACTGATACCGAAAAATATGCGTAGTATAGGGAAACAGACTTAAGGATCTACGTGTTTGACACTTTCGTCGAACTTCAGCTTAAGCTCATGCGCAACCCCCTCTCCCCCCCCCCCACCCTCCACACACACACATACAAAATCACTTTTTTTGCACATGACTCACATTCTGGAGGACGAAAGTTAAAAACCGCGACCGGGCAAGCAGATTTAGGGTTTCCGTGATTTCCCTAAATCACTCCTGCAAATGCAAGGATGGCTCCTGTGAAAGGCCGTGGCCGTTTTCCTTGTCCCATCCACGACACAATCCGAGCTTGTGCTCAATTTCTAACGACCTAGATGACGGCGATTCGTTATATCTAATCTCCCGTCTGATTCACACTTTCTGTAGTTAGTAAATTAAGTATCAATTGTAGACAGACATTTTATAGTGTAATATACTGTACTGCCAGACCGAGCTAGTTAATCTCTAGATAGAAGTTAGAAAAATAGATATATATAAGGGAATGAAATAAATGAAGGAATATCAGAAAATCATTACCATGTTCACAGGAAAGCCGACTGAACGGAGAAATGGTGATTTTAAAAATTAAACGGGGGGCTACATCATGGTGTTGCACTTTCTGCATCCTACATGCATCCTTCATTCATCCATGTGTGTCATACGTGATTTTGAGACGTAACTTCTACTCATGAGTGAGAAATCTGGTACGTATATAGCGGACAGGAATCCGTGACCAACGTCAATTGTGGAAGACCTTCCATCCGACATATTGAAATACTCCTCCGCCTTCAGCGTTCAGCATTTGACGCACGGACTGATCGGCATAGTGGGCAATCTCTTTGCCTGCAGCAATGCGGATTAATGTACAGACGAGAGCCTTAACAAAGAATATCTTGATACCAGCAGGTTTATTCCACGAAGATGGTGATTTAAAAAGTAAATGGGGTACTACATCTAACTGTTGGCGTACGATGGCCGCTTATTGGAGCTGAAGTAAGCAACCATGATTTCCAGGATGAGAAGTCACCCTCGTTATGCCAACGGACTTCTGAAAAAGAGAGAAGAACGTGCAGTAGGAATGAGAGAGTAAAGAGACCAACTGAGTTCAGGAATAAACATCAGCTAGTAATAGCGAATATTCTAGTCAGGCAGAGATTCCGAAATAAGGTACTGGCTTGTAAGGGGTATCCAGGGACAAATATAGATTCGAATCATAATTTAGCAGTTGTGAAGGATTGGCGGAAGTCAGGAAGAATCAGTGGGCCAAGAAGCGGGATACGGAAGAGATAAGGGATGAAGACATAGGCTTGAAGTCCTCTGAGTCTATAGTTGCTGCGGTAAGGAATAGCTTAGTAGGTAGTTCGGCAGAATAGTAACGGAGATGTCTTAAAAGGGCAACCACGGAAGTTGGGAAAAAAGATATTGGTACAAAGAAGGTAACTGCGAAGAAACCATGAATAACTGAAGAAACACTTTAGTTGGTTGGTGGAAGAAGACGCACAAGAATTTTCAGAAAAATTCGGGAATACAGAAGCACAGGTCATTTAGGAGTGAAATAATAGGAGGTGCAGGAAATCTAAATGATAAATGTTTTGCATGGAAAATATGAAGAAATTGAAAAAGGAATGAATTTTGGAACGCCTGACTCAGCATATAGAAAAGTCAAAACAATTTTCGGTGAAATTAAAAGCAAGGGTGGTAGTGTAAAAGGCAGAGGAGAGAGACGAGAGCGATGGGTGGAAGGAAATCATTGAGAGCATCTTCGAGGGGGGGGGGGGGGGGGGGCACGTCTTATGACGTGATATAAAAAGAAACAAGAGCCGACGTAGAAGAAGTGACGACTCCAGTCTTAGAACCAGATCTGAAAAGAGCTTTGGAAGATCGCGTAAGGCAGAAAGGATAAGTAATATACCATTGGAATTCCTAAAGTCGTGTGCGAAATATTCTCGTTGGATTTCTGAATATATGAGGCTGGCGATTTTCCATCTGACTTGGAGAACAATATCATCCACAGAATTCCGAAGACTGTGAAACCTGAAAAGTGCGAGAATTATCGCACAATCTGCATAACAGCTCATAGATCCAAGTTGCTGACAAGACTAAAATACTGATGAATGGTAAAGAAAAGTGAGGATGTGTTAGACGACGATCAGTTTGGCTTTAAGAAAGGTAAACCCACCAGTCAGGCAGTTTGATATGGCGTTTGATAATGTGAGCAAGACTGAAGAAAAATAAAGACATGTTCGTAGGATTTGTCGATTTAGAAAAAGCGATCGACAGCGTCAAATGGTGCAAAGGTTAGGAATCCTGAGGAAAAGAAGAGGTAAGCTATAGAGAAAACGGGTAACATATAGTATGTACAAAAACCCTGAGGGAAAAATGGGAGTTGAAGATGAAGAACGAAGTGAAAGGATTGAAATAGGTATAAGGCAAAGACGTAGGTTTTCGCAGCTATTGTTCAATCTATACAGCGAAGATGCAATGACGAAAATGGAGGAAAATTTCCAGAGCTGGATTAAAATTGAGGGTGAGTAGGTATCAGCGATGAGATTCGCTGATAGAATTGTTGCCCTGAAAGAAAGCGAAGAGGAATTGCAGGATCTATGGAATTGAATGAACAGTTTAGTAGTACAGTATACGGACTAGAGTAAACAAAGACGAAAATAACAAGAATTAAGAGAAAGTTAAAATGAGAATTGGTGACCACGAAGTAGACGAAGTTCCGGAATTCTGCTGCCAAGGCAAGAAAGTAACTCACGATTTAAGGAACAAGAAGGACATTAGAAGAAGACTATCGACGACACAAAGGGCTTGCCAGACAAAATCGGAAAAGAAGAAAATCGAAACATTTGACATGTGGTGGTACAGAATAATGTTTAAAATTAAATGTATTGGTAAGGTAAGGAATGGGGAGGTTCTCCAGAGGATCAGAGAGCAAAGGAATATATGTAAAATAGTGAAAAGGAGACGGGACAGCATGGTAGAACGTCTGGTAAGACATCAGAGAATAATTTCCGTGGTACTAGTGGGAGCTACAGAGGACGAACACTGTAGAGGAAGAGACTGGGGTACATCAATCAAATAACTGAGGGTGTAGGTTGCAAGTGCTGCTACGAGACGAAAACGCGGGCACAGGAAAGGAATTCGTGAGGCGCTGCATCAAACCAGTTACATGAGTGATGAATCAAAATAAATAAATAAATAGATAAGGAAAGGTTGTGCTGCATTTAGTGCTGGCAACATCTCATGATGCACCCCCATCGTCTGAGAAGGGACGAGATAAGGGCCTGTATGAAGCAGTGGTCTATTCAACTGCTACGACTAACCTACGACGTAATCTACTCTATTCGTGTGTATATTGCCAGCGTAAGGAGTTCAAGGCACAGTGACACTGATTTCTTGTCTCCGTTGAGAGAGACATCATGTAAATCTCTTTAAGTCAAATTTCGGTCCAGTGCTAAAATTTTACAAATTTTCTTAGCATAAAAATAAATTGTGCCAGAGATTGCGCTATGTTAGTGTGTCAGTAACAAACTGTTTGTCTCACAATATTTTGTTGTTATCGGTATTGGGGATCCCAAACCGTTTTGAAAATCGTTGCTCTTTCGTGGTGTTACAACTGTTGGTGATAACCCCATAGCATTCTTCTTAGTAGGGGCTAAGCAAACCAACCACAGTTGACCCCAAAGTGCTGTAGGAGTGGCCTCTGTACTGAAAACAAGATCGCACAATATTGACATTTCAACAGACTTACACAAAAAGCGTGGGAACACCGGTTGAAGATTAAAAAAAAGGAATAACTGCTTTTGTTTTGCAGTACCATTTGAAGCATTTCAAAATCTTTTGCGTAGATTTTTTCAATGCCGTTCGTTTTGCTTTGACTTGTGTGCTAAATGGTTACAAGAAATTACTATACACTGCATACTTTTCCCAGTATATGGTGTGATATGCGAAAACAAAATTAACCGTTTCTCTTTACTGTCCAAAAAAGTTAACGGCGTGAATTTCTCTGCAATCCACAGAAGTTAACACAGCCAATGTTTTGTATGGTAAGTTCGTAGCAACGAAGCGTATAAATAGACTGGTCCTAGCAGAAGAAACACATTTGATGGATTGGTTGAGGAGAACGGAGACACCCCCCAAAGAAGCCCATCTAAATCAGTTGTTGACTGTCTTGTGAACTAAACATCCCTTGCCAACGCCTGGGAACTTCCTGCATAAGCTGCTTACCTTGCAAGCTTACAAGATTCAAGTTGTGCAAGTAATGCAGCGAAGTGTCCTACAGTTTCATCTCGATGTTGCTGTTGAGGCATTGGACCGGATCGATCGAAATTCCGACTATCTAAGAAACGTCGTTTTCTCTTAATCAGCAACGTTCCATACATTTAGGAAACTGAAACCACGCAACATTTGGGTTTAGGGTTTCAGGGAACGATAGCAAATATCCTTCAACTTTTCCCACTGAAAGAAATCCGGGGACGTTAGATCCGGTGAACGTGCGGGCCATGTTCTGGTGCTTCAACGACCGATCCACGTGTCATGAAATACGCTATTCAATATCGCTTCAACCGCACTTGAGCTATGTGCCGGACATCCCTCATGTTGGAACTACGTCGCCATTCTATCATGCAGTGAGACATCTTGTAGTAACATCGGTACAACATAACGTAGGAAATCAGCATACATTGCACCATTTAGATTGCCATCGATGAAATGGGAGCCAATTATCTTTCCTCCCATAATGCCGCACCACACATTTACCAGCCAAGGTCGCTGATGTTCCACTTGTCGCAGCCATCGTCGATTTACCGTCGCATAATAGTGCATAATAGTGTTCAGTGGGTTAGTCGTGAAAACGTAAGGGATAGACTTACTTCCTCATTTATAGTATTAGTATCGATCAGTGCCTACGATCACCCTTCTGGAAGTTGCCGTCCTTTCCAAATCTTACTTACAGTATGTGTAAGTTCGCTGAAGGTATCCTAGTTACTATAATTCAAGAATTTTTCTCCAGGTGTTTTATGATTCTTCATTCTTTTTGTGATGCTCCTAACTTCTTCTACAGCTGTTGGGTCTGAGGCGAAATTTGTTTCTTACTGGCTGTAGCTGAGAATGTCTGGTGGCACTTCACACTTTTGGAGCTCTCGAAAGTATTTGGCCAAGATCGGACTGTTTTTCATGTCACCGTTTACTACCTTCTCTTCTTTGTTCTTACATCTGAGGTCTGGAGTATAATATTTACTTAAGGCAATCTTGAATGTTCTGTAAAGTCTCGCGTATTGTTCTGTCGGAAATCCTCTTCTATTGTACTTTAGTGTTCCTTCACCAGTTTACTCTTCAGATCCCTGAAAGTCTTGGCATTGTTTTTCCCCGAGAAAAGAGAGAGAACGCTGTTGTTAAAAATCGAAAGCATGTAATGCTGATTACTTTTTCTCTTTCTTCTCAGTAGAGTAACTTTATTTAAAGTAACAGTATATAAAATTCAGGACAACTTTTATTCCGTTACCAAAAAGTGAACCCTGTTTGGAAACGTGCCATTAGAACTCACGCATACGAAATGTCGACTCTAAAGAGAATGTAGGTGCGGGCTACAGCCCACATTAGCAGCCACTAGTAGCTTATGTCAGTCACAGCTCGAAGTCCTTTGCCCCTTGATTAATGAAACACAAAAATAATGTTTTTCTATTTTTTACGATTCCTTAATTTGCTAAACACAAAAATAAAATTTCCCAATTTCTTATGATTCTAACGATTAAAGCTTGCTCGAAATGTATCCTACGTCACCATCTTTCACCTCATCTCCTTTACAGGAGCTACTTGCGCATCGTCCTAGGCTAGTATACCGAAGCTCTTAGTAAACGGTGAGTCACGGGGTGTAGCCTCTCCTTGATTGCCTGATCAAATGCTAGTTTCAGTTGCACAGAATTCAAAGGAAAATGACTACGAGCTTCATACTTTCAATAGTAATTAAGTACAGAAACTAACGTCTATTTTTATGGTCAAATTCACAGCCCAAGCGTAAGTCATCTGGAAGACAGTACACTGACTGCAACTAATTGTTATGTGCGCTTCCTCTTCTTCTGCACTTTCCCTGTTAGGCCAGTTGTGGCCTGTTACGGTTGCCATCTTTTCCTCGGTCTGCCAGGATCTCTTTCTCCCTTTTGATTAAAAATTCTTTATCTGATATGGTAGCCTCTTTGGACCCATTTGTTAAAGATGTTCATTCCATTTCTTTTTGTTTTCTTCCAGTTTTTCTTTCACAGTCTTAATCTTCGACTTCTTACAATATCTAATTTTCGGACTTTATCTGTTCTTTTACATTCCTCTACTGCTCTAAGAAGTCTCATTTCTACTCCTTGTATCTGTTTTTCCTTCTTTTAGTCAACGCCCACGATTCACTTCCATTTCATAGGTTTGGCCAAACAACATTTTATAAAATTTCAGTCATTTCTTCTTTTATGCGTTAGAGTTCTGTTAATTGTTCCATGTTGTTGTTGTTGTAGTCTTCAGTCTTGAGGCAGGTTTGGTGCAGCTCTCCATGCTACTCTATCCTGTGCAAGCTTCTTCATCTCCCAGTACGTACTGCAATTTACATCCTTCTGAATCTGCATAGTGTATTCATTTCTTAGTCTCCCTCTACGACTTTTACCCTCCACGCTTCCCTCCAATACTAAATAGGTGATCCCTTAATGCCTCAGAACATGTCCTACCAACCGATCCCTTCTTCTAGTCAAGACCTGCCACAAACTGCTCTTCTCCCCAATTCCATTCAGTAACTCCTCATTAGTTATGCGATCTACCCATCTAATCTTCAGAATTCTTCTGTAGCACCACATTTCTAAAGCTTCTACTCTCTTCTTGTCCAATCTATTTATCGTCCATGTTTCACTTCCATACACGGCTACACTCCATACAAATACTTTCAGAAACGACTTCCTGACTCTTAAATCTATACTCGATGTTAACATATTTCTCTTCTTCAGAAACGCTTTCCTTGCCATTGCCAGTCTACATTTTATATCCTCTCTACTTCGACCACCCTCAGTTATTTTGCTTCCCAAATGGCAAAACTCCCTTACTACTTTAAGTGTCTCATTTCCTAATCTAATTCCCTCAGCATCACCCGACTTAATTCGACTACATTCCACTATCATCGTTTTGCTTATGTTGGTGTTCATCTTATATCCTTCTATCGAGGCACTGTCAATTCCATTCTACAGCTGTTCCAAGTCCTTTGCTGTCTCTGGCAGAAGTACAATGTCATCGGTGAACCTCAAAATTTTTACTTCTTCTCCATGGATTTTAATACTTACTCCGAACTTTCCTTTTGTTTCCTTTACTGCTTACTCAATATACAGATTGCATATCATCGGGGAGAGGCTACAACCCTGTCTCACTCCCTTCCCAACCACTGCTTCCCTTTCATGCCCCTCGACTCTTATAACTGCCATCTGGTTTCTGTACAAATTGTAAATAACCCTTCGCTCCCTGATTTTTCCCCTACCGCCTTCAGAACATTGAGAAAAGCTTTTTATAAGTCCACAAATGCTAGAAAAGTAGGTTTGTTTCTTCTTAATCTATCTTCTAAGACAAGTCGTAATGTAAGTGTTGCCTCACGTGTTCAAACGTTTCTGCGGAATTCAAACTGATCTTCCCCGATGTCGGCTTCTACCAGTTTTTCCATTCGTCTGTAAGGACTCGCGTTAGTATTTTGCAGCTGCGACTTATTAAACAGGTACTCCTATATCTCTTACATTTGCTCGAAGATATTTCCATGTTATGTTCTATACATATTTTTTTGGTTCATAAATTCCTTTTTGTAAATCGACTTCTCTCAAAAAAATCATCGTAAGGTCAGTGCGTAGAGGAGTGATTTTAGGTTTACCAAATTTTTACCCCAGTGTTTATGTTTAAATTCCATCTGTGAATTACATCGTCAGTGTAATTATTAAAACAGCTTTTGGGATAAACTACTGATGTTTTTTATTGTGGACTTTTGATGTCTGATATCAGTTTCGAAGGGTAGCCCCTGATACTCTACAATTCTCTATAACTTTACTCTAACCACATTTTTAAAAAGCTTTTCTATGGTCTCTAAAACCAGTTTGTGTCTCTTTGTTAAACTTCTTCAGCTTTTCAGTGAGCTGTCGTAAAATAGAAACTGCATCACTCGTTGATCGCCCCTTTCTAAATCCGACTTGTTCCTTCACAAGCAAATACTCTGCTGTTCTGTTTAGACTTGTGTTTAAAATTCTTGCATGAAGATTCTCACTGTGTCAAGGAAGCTTGTTCCCCTGTAGTTTCCACTTTTTTTGGTTATGTTTTCTCGGTTCTTATATATTGATATTACCTCTGGTTTACTCCAACGTCCTGGTACATCTTTTAGCTTGCAGCGTATGTTAGAAACAAGAGTAGCAATGTAAGGTATAGTGATAACATTCCATTATTAACTAACCATTAATTCCTTCTTAACCTGTTCCTTTTGATTTTCTGTGGCTTTCAAAGCTGCTGTGAATTCTTTTACTGTTCTTTCATCTAAGTCTTTTTTCTTCTATTCCTAGACCTTTTTCTTTCTCCTGTCCCATGTTAGTGTCAGTAATATTATTCAAGCGAATTGTATTCTTTTCTGTTCTATTTCACGTTCTCGAAGTCTTACCCACTGTCTGCTGATGGCCATGAATATCATGCTCCATTCTACTAATGTATTTGTCTCAGGCTGACTGGTGGGATCTTTTCACTAACCTTTTTTTTTTTTTTGTAAAGCCTTTTCTGGTCATAGATCTCTCTTCTAGGACAGCCTTTCAAACTTATTTTTATATGCTCTTTGTTTTTCTTGTATTGCTTGCTTAATTCCTGTTGACCCAGTTTTTATCACACGCATTTGGCGATTTTTTTCTTACCTAATGTCCCATTTACAGCTGTTTTATGGCTTTTTCAATATTTGTCCATTCTTCTCCAATAGTGTCCGTAGAAGCTAATTATTCTAATTATTTTTCTAATTTATTTTGATAAAGACCCTTGACACATAAACCTGTGGAAAATATACTTTATAGACCTTTTCTTGCTTCTGTGTGGTAAAGGTTCTCTTCTACATCCATTTAGCCAAAGCGTTACTAATCAGCCCTTGGCACGTTCATACAAAAACATGCTACGTAACGCAGATTTTAAAAACATATAAAATACATAAACCTTAGGTGAATGAAGTATCGGATTGCTAAACCTGATCGTAAACCCAATGAAGTACGTAAAGAGAACGGAATGTGCCCCATGTTTGTCATAACCGCAAAAATCTCTCCGCTTTTGTTTCGACCTTTAGAGCCTAAGAAATCTCAGTGCTCCAACATGGTTCATCAAGCATATAGTAGTACAAAAATGTCAACTTGGGTTCCAGAGTCCCATTCTGATTTGATATAGCTTCATCAATGGAAAGCCACTACTGCTGTCGTACGTAGCAGTAGGTCTTTCCGAAGATAAACCAATGCAAACATGTTCATCAACACACCGTATCACTTACAGGCAAAAGCACACCTCCACTCAAGAACAACCTCTAACGGAAGAGAACTGAAGAAGAACGCTTTGTTTACTTTCAAAATTCACAATCCACGTGGAATGTCTCAGAGCCTCACTTCTGTCGCTCGAGGCCGCACTCACCACAAAAATTTCAGGCAGAGAAATTGATGCAGAAGACGTAGGAGGGGGTATACGGAAGTGGATCACTGGGAGCAGATATGGTGCAAAAATTGCTTACGATTAGTAGATACGTAATAAACTTAATGCATGGAAATTGGTACATATAACAGACGAGTTTCGAAGTGCACCTGTTCTTTTTTTTAACTGTGGTTGTTCCTTCGCTTTTCCAGTTCACATTCATATCGCCAGCAGTCGACCTGAGCAGCTTTAGAATCGTAGAAATGTCTGTGATGGATTTGTTATTCAGCTGACATCCAGTGGCTTCTCCTCATTCGAGGTCGCTTAGCTCTCCTGACTGACTGCTTCTACCGTTACACCCCAGCACTCCCTCACTGCGTTTACACTGCCAGGTCAGACACTGATGACATCTAGTGGTCAATTCTGCTTTCTGTATCGGTGTTCGGATACTTTGTATCAGACAGTGCATATCCACAGTACTGGCCATTATAATTGCTATAGCCTACAGATGACTCACTACAAAGGGCAAATTTAACCGACATGAAGAAGATGCGGTGATATGTAAATGATTATCTTTTCAGAGCATTCACACTAGGTTGGCACCAGTGGCGACACCTACAACGTGCTGACGTGAGGAAAGTTTCCAACCGACTTCTCAAACACAAACAGCAAGCAGTTGACCGGCGTTGCCTGGTGAAACGTTGTTGTGATGCCTCGTGTAAGGGCCGAGCGGTGGCCGTGCGGTTCTGGCGCTGCAGTCCGAAGCCGCGGGACTGCTACGGTCGCAGGTTCGAATCCTGCCTCGGGCATGGATGTTTGTGATGTCCTTAGGTTAGTTAGGTTTAAGTAGTTCTAAGTTCTAGGGGACTTATGACCTAAGATGTTGAGTCCCATAGTGCTCAGAGCCATTTGAACCATTAGAACCTCGTGTAAGGATGAGAAATGCGTACCATCACGTTTCCGACTTTGATAAAGGTCGGAACTCCGTGCTGGATCCCAACGGCCTCGTATCACTAGCAGTCGAGGTGACAGGAATCTTATCCGCATGGCTGTAATGGATCGTGCAGCCACGTCTCGATCACTGGGTCAACAGATGGGGACGTTTGCAGGACACAACCATCTGCACGAACAGTTCGACGATGTTTGCAGCAGCATGGACTATCAGCTCGGAGACCGTGGCTGCGGTTACCCTTAACGCAGCATCACAGACAGGAGCGCCTGCGACGGTGTACTCAACGTGGAACCTGGGTGCACGAACGGCAAAACGTCATTTTTTTCGGATGAATCCAGGTTCTGTCTACAGCATCATGACGGTCTCATCCGTGTTTGGCGACATCACGTTGAACGCACATTGGAAGCGTCTATTCGTCATCGCAATACTGGCGTGTCACCCGGCATGATGGTATGGGATGCCACTGGTTACACGTCTCGTTCACCTCTTGTTCGCATTGACGGTACTTTGAATAGTGGACGTTACATTTCAGATGTGTTACGACCCGTGGCTCTACGCTTCATTCGATCCCTGCGAAATCCTACATTTCAGTCGGATAATGCACGACCGTATGTTGCAGGTCCTGTACGGGCCTTTCTGGGTACAGAAAATGTTCGACTGCTGCCCTGGCCAGCACATTCTCCAGATCTCTCACCAATTCAAACGTCTGGTCAATGGTGGCAGTCACTACTCTTGATGAACTGTGGTATCGTGTTGAAGCTGCATAGGCAGCTGTACCTGTACACGCCATCCAAGCGCTGTTTGACTTAATGCCCAGGCGTATCAAGGCCGTTATTACGAGCAGTGGTCCTTGCTCTGGGAACTTATTTCTCAGGATCTATGCATCCAAATTACGTGAAAATCTAATCACATGTCAGTTCTAGTATAATATATTTGTCTAATGAATACCCGTTTATCATCTGCATTTCTTCTTGGCGTAGCAATTTTAATGGCTAGTAGTGTAGATGCCACATCCTTTTAGAATGAAAATAAATTTCTGAATCCGTCAAGGCCTTGTAGATTTAAAAAATAGATTATCGATGAAGTTCTTTTTGAACTGTAACGTTTTCCTGGATTAATGAAATTCTTGGTGATAACGTCGCACATTTTTTAAAAATTGCACCTATAAAATGAGAAGTATAGTTGTTCTGAAACGCTGTACCTTTCCGGAAATAAGCAACGCTTATTTAGAGCTCTTCACATCGTGAATAAAAACACTTATGTTAATGGTCGTTGAAATTAGTTACCGGCGGCAACGAGAGCGTCAGAAGAGGGTTTAATTCCGCAGATAATGCACTCTCCCCGTTACACACCTTTACTTTATGACCAATCTTTTGACATACTACGTGGCTTAACATCAGACTTATCAGAAAAAGTTTGGGATTATAGTTCAGTTGGTTTCCTAAGTACGCGATGTTGATTAATGCGTTAACCAATGTACCCCTGCCTCGTTTCTATTGTTGAACATATTTTTGTTTTTTCTTGATCTGCATTGTGACTATCGTTATGTTCGTCTGACTGCACACGTACCACTTTGCCTGCTGAACTGCCTGTTACGAACATGGAGTAACAGCGAAAACACCACATTAGGCGGTAGTGTAGTCGTTCAAGAAACACTGAATAACTGGCATGCCGGTTGCTTTCATTTAACGCTGAAGAGCTAAAGAAACTGGTACACCAGTCTAACATCGTGTGGGGCCCTAGCGAGCACTCAGAAGTGCCACAACGAGAGGTGGCATGGACTCGACTAATGTGTGAAGTAGTGCTGGAAGGAATTGACACCATGAATCCTCCAGGGCTGACCGTAAATCGGTAAGAGTACGATGGGGTGGACATCTCTTCTGAACAGCATGTGCAAGGCTCGCCAAATATGCTCAATTTTCATGCCTGGGGAGGCTACCGGAAATGTATAAACTCAGTAGAGTGTTCCTGGAGCTTCTTCTGGACGTGTGGGGTATCGCATTATCCTGCTGGACTTGTCCCAGTCCGTCGGAAAACACAGTGGACATGAATGGATGCAGTTGATCAGACAGGATGCTTACGTACACGTCACCAGTCACAATCGTATCTTGACGTATCAGGATTCCCATATCACTCCGCCTACACGTGTCCCACTGCATAACAGAGCCTCCACAAGCTTGAACAGATCCCTGCTGACATGCAGGATGCATGGATGAATGAGGTGTTCCCACAGTCATAAGTATTGGGACAATGGGAATACGGGAACAAAGTACCATTATCCAAGATGGCGGCGATGGCCCCATCCAAGATGGCAGTGATGACGTCATTCAAGATGGCGGCTTTTGGCGGGAAGTTTGAATTTTGGCGGAAATTGCCACGTCCCCTTCACCCAGAAAAATGACGTGAAGTTCAAATTCCAACATGATAATGCGTCACACCTAGGAAAGTGGCGGGAAAAATGGACATGTCTTTATTATTTAACCAATTTAAAGCAGATGTGTTCGCCTCTGGGTCTGGACTCCAACTCGCTTAGTTCATATTGGTGCCACCAAAGGGCGCTCTCCAGACATCAGATAATGACGCATGTACCATTATTCAGGTAGGCAGCGCCACCACCAACTGTATTCGCCACTGAGTCCATAGCCGAAGTGACTTAGTCCATATCTATACCACTAGAGGACGCTCTAATGACTGTCAGGTGATGACGCAAGTACCGTAATCTAAGATGGCGCCACCTAATGGGTTCCCCAAGAGTTCCAGACCCCAATTGTCTTAGCACATTTCGCCGCCGCCGGAGGACGCCTCTGTGACACCAGCTGACGATGAAGTACAGTTATCCACGATGGCGGTAAACCGCGTGTTTTCAGTGAGGTCTAATACTAAGTATCACCAGCAGAGGACGCTCTCACCCGTTTCGTGACATAAACCAAGATGGTGGGAAACCGACACAGCCTGCTCTGGCCGGCTGGGGAGAGTAAGGTTGGAGTGCACTCTATTTATTTAATTTACACTCTATTTATTTAATGTATTCAAGAGTAGCCTCCCATATTTGTAAAAATAAAGTACTAACCAAATGACAGTTTGGTTTTCAGAAAAGCTTTTCAACAGAAAATGCTATATATGCTTTTACTGATCAAATATTAAATGCTCTGAATAACCGGACATCACCCATTGGTATTTTTGTGATCTCTCAAAGGCCTTTGACTGTGTAAATCATGGAATTCTTTTAGATAAGCTAAATCATTATGGTTTGAGGGGGGGCACTGCAAAAATGGTGGCGGGACCCCTATTCATACCTAAAACCTGAGAAATTCCCATCCACTTGACGCCAATGATGACGCGATCGCACCTACAGCTGACGCAGCCGTCAGCCGTTAAAGCACTCACAGATCTCCATTTAGGGCTGCTGCCACAACACCCATGAATTGAGGCAGCCGCAGGTCGGGTACCGCGGCTTCGTCGAACACCGGCGAAAGTTGCATACTTCTATACAGTCACCGTTATACTGTCATAGCACTCCAAAGCGCGTTCACGCCAGTCACATATTCGAAGCATTTCAAGCCATCACTTATCTATACCATTGAAGGCAGAATAGCCCAGAGCTTGTTGACACATGCATTCAACTGCACGTACCCTCCCCAGCCTGACTGATACATCGTCATTTAACGCCAATTGGCTTTATATATATATATATATACTTACGGAAAAATATAATTTCGTAAATGGGAGAAGTATTTTCAGTTCTTTGGTTATTTTAACTTCTCCCTTGTCTGTGGCTCGGAACAATATTTGCTGTATCGTATCTCGTAGGGAAATTTGAATCCTGGGAAATCAGTGGAGCCTGCACTACGGTCGTTTATGCTCTATTTTAAGAGGTAAAATTCTGGACTTTATCAAAATTGACTTGGACAGTGATTCCCAAGCTGGACAGTGAGAACGTCATAGCACGCAATACGTATTTCCCCACGGCGTAAGATTGTGCGTCTGATTATTTTAAGATCGCCGCAATTCCGTAAAGCCACAGAGATTTTATTCCAGGTGGTAACTTGGACAACGAGAGTCAAAGTATGATTATGAGCTGTAACTTGTAATCATTTTGTTTTATAGACTTCGGAATTCAAAGCAGTAACCAAATTTCTTCCTGTGTGGGATCATTTAAAATTAGTTGGAAAGCTACTTCTCTCGCCCATAAGTTTCCATTCAAATAACTAGACATTATTCAGTCATATTAATTTTAACTTCAGTTTCTGGAGGGGGGGGGGGAGGCAAGAAGCTTAAGTACTATACCACACCTCGATAGCACATTTCAATCGCACAAACTTTATCTCATACAAACATTGTGGGAACATACTGAAATGTAGACTTTCACGGCCGGAAATATCAAGTCCATCATAAGAAGAGGAGAAACGGAACGATCAGCTGTTGCGGAGCATGCTTTCCAGCCAGGGAACGACAACATTCGTTTCGAGGAGACGCAGGTACTAGAGGCCACAAGCGGATATTACGAAAGTCTCTACAGGGAGGTAATTGAAATCGCTAAACACCCTCATAATTTCAATCGAAAGGAGGAGGGCGTGAAATTAAGCGGTATATGGATGCCCGTGTTAAAGAAGATGTGTACCACCCGTCCACTACTGGGTGATGGCAACGGCGATCGACGGCGACGGACAGCGGCCAATTGCACTGACGTTTTCAAAACACGTGACGTCACACCGCGGCGCGGGAGCGCGCGGTCACGGAATTTAGCGGCAGTCCGTAGCGAGCCAGTGGGTGTGTTGGACCTTCCATCGAGCTACGGACCCTCTTGAAGATGTGTCCCGCAGTCGGAGACGAAACGTTGGCAATTGACACAGAATTCATCAACCGACCACGGCATAACTGCCCGGATGATTATAATGGACATGATTGTGGGAACAGCGAGTAAAGCGCTGAAGTCAGCACTTCCTAAATTTGAGAGTTCTATGAGGGCTTGTCAACAGCGATTGAATTCATCTGCATAATTTGTACTTGGTCAGAATGATTTCGCATGTTATTGGGATATAATTTTCTTAGGTTTCTCTTCAATCTACTGAAACAGCAAGAGACAAATAAACCATTGGTAAAGGGACATGTAAAATTTTGCAACTTTTTATGTGTAATGTATGTTGCGCGTTTGTGGAGTAGTAGAATACCTTGTACAGCTTTGTTGGGGAGATGGCGGCAGAGATCATCCATCAGCCCAGAGAAAACAGCAGAGCGCTGGAACCAGAGACCATCACGCACCAGCTGGCCGCTAGAAGAACAACTGACTGTTTTACACTGATTGCCCAGATAATTGAGACCACTTCTGTAATAGCCGGTATTTCCAGGTTTGGCACGGATAACAGCGGCGACGCTTCGTGGCACGGAAGCGATTAGGCCTTGGTAGGTCGCTGCAAGGAGTTGGCATCACATCTGCACACAAATCACTTACTCCCCTTAAATTCCGGGGAGAGGGCGATGAACTCTGACGCCGCGTTCTGTCACATCCCAGATGTATTCGATTGGTTTCAGATCTGGTGAGTTGGGGGCCGCCAAATCAATTGTGGAACTCGCAACTGTCTTTCTCGGAGCAATCCATCACACTCTTGGCCTTCTGACACGGCACATTATCTTACTGAAAAATGCCACTGCCATCGGGAAACATTATCGTCGTGAAAGGGACCACGTGGTCTGCAACCAGTGTTCGATACCCCTTGGCCGTTATGGTGCATTGCACGAGCGCCACTGGACTCATCAATGCCCACTTGAATGTTCTCCAGAGCACAAAGGAGCCGCGCCCAGCTTGTCTCCGTCACGCAGTTCAGGTGCCCAGGTGCTCTTCCCCTGGGAGACGACGGATTCGAGCCCTCCTACCGGAATCATGAAGAAGCTACATCTACATTTATACCTCGCAAGGCCCCCAACGGTGTGTGGCGGAGGGCACTTTACGTGCCATTGTCGTTACCTCCCATTCCTGTTCCACTCGTGTCTGATTCGCGGGAAGAACGACTGCAGGAAACCCTCCGTGCGCGCTCGAATCTCTCTAGTTTTACATTCGTGATCTCCTCGGGATGTATAAGTAGGGGGAAGCAATATATTCGATACCTCATCCAGAAACGCGCCCTCTCGAAACCTGGACAGCAAGCTACACCGCGATGCAGAGCGCCTCTCTTGAAGAACCTGCCACTTGAGTTTGCTAAACATCTCTGTAACGCTATCACGCTTACCAAATAACCCTGTGAAGAAACGCGCCGCTCTTTTTTGAATCTTCTCTATCTGCTCTGTCAACCAGCCCTGGTACGAATCCGACACTGATGAGCAATACTCAATTATAGGCCGAACGGGTGTTTGTAGGCCACCTCCTTTGTTGATGGACTACATTTTCTAAAGACTCTTCCAATGAATCTCAGACTTTCACCCGCTTTACCAACAATTAATTTTATATGATCAATCCACTACAAATCGTTACGTACTCATAATCCCAGATAGTTTACAGAAGGAACTGCTACCGGTGTTTGTTCCTCTATCATATAATCATACAATAAAGGATCCTTCTTTTTATGTATTCGCAATACGTTGCATTTGTCTATGTTAAGGGTCAGTTGCCACTCCCTGCACCAAGTGCCTATACGCTGCAGATCTTCCTGCATTTCGCTGCAATTTTCTAGTGCTGCAACTTCTCTGTATACTACAGCATCATCCGCGAAAAGCCGCATGGAACTTCCGACACTATCTACTAGGTCATTTATATATATTGTGAAAAGCAATGGTTCCTTAACACTCATCTGTGGCACGCCAGAGGTTACTTTAACGTATGTGGATGTCTCTCCATTGAGAACAACATGCTGTGTTCTGTTTGCTAAAAACTCTTCATTCCAGCCACACAGCTGGTCTGATATTCCGTAGGTTCTTACTTTGTTTATTAGGCGACAGTGCGGAACTGTATCGAACGCCTTCCGGAAGTCAAGGAAAATGGCATCTACCTGGGAGAATGTATCTAATATTTTCTGGGTCTCATGAACAAATACAGCGAGTTGGGTCTCACACGATCGCTTTTTCCGGAATCCATGTTGATTCCTACAGAGTAGATTCCGCGCTTCCAGAAATGACGTGATACGCGAGCAAAGAGCATGTTCTAAAATTCTACAACAGATCGATGTCATAGACCTATAGTTTTCCGCATCTGCTCGACGACCCTTCTTGTAAACTGGAACTACCTGTGCTCTTTTCCAGTCATTTGGAACCTTCCGTTCCTGTAGAGACTTGCGGTACACGGCTGTTAGAAGGGGGACAAGTTCTTTGGCGTACTCTGTGTAGAATCGTATTGGTATCGCGTCAGATCCAGTGAACTTTCCTCTGTTGAGTGATTTCAGTTGCTTTTATATTCCTTGGGCACTTATTCCTGTGTCAGCCATTTTTTAGTTGGTCCGAGGATTTAGAGAAAGAACTGCAGTGCGATCTTCCTGTGTGAAACAGCTTTGGAAAAAGTTGGTTAGTATTTCAGTGTGTGTCATCCTCTGTTTCAATGCCATCATCATCCCAGAGGGTCTGGATACGCTGTTTGGGGATTTATCAGTTCTGCCACTGCGGTAACGTCAAGTATCGATGGACAGGTGTCCATTATAGTTGTAACTGTCGATGTCACGGTGTTAACATTGAGACATGCATGGGGCGTCGGCTGAGGAGGCCCCATCGTTAGGAATATTCGGTGTCCTCTGTGTTCAGACATACTTGTACTCTGCCTAGCATTGAAGTCCAATGTCAGTTCCGCCACCTGTTCTGTTTTATTTGTCTGCCCAGCCTGCCACGTCCGACAACTGCAATTAGGGGTGGACGCCCAACCCGACGACGTCCGGACGTGGTTTAATAGTGGTTTCGCCACGTGTTGAAGACATTCAACACAGCACCCCTCGAACTCCCAACAAGTTGTCCAGTTTCCAAAATGCTCTTACCGAGCCTCAGAGCCTGCCCCAGTGGCGGGGCGGTTCTAGGCGCTACAGTCTGGAACCGCACGACCGCTACGATCGCAGGTTCGAATCCTGCCTCGGGCATGGATGTATGTCATGTCCTTAGGTTAGTTAGGTTTACGTAGTTTTAAGTTCTAGGGAACTGATGACCTCAGAGTCATTTGAACCATTTGAACCGAGCCTCAGAGGTTTTAAAAATGTGCCCTCGGTCAGACTTAGGTAGATCGCCCGCCTTCCCCATTCTACACACAGGCAGCATACATGTACACGTAATACATGCACCATGTTTGTGTCTGACTGGCAGTCATTCCTCGCTAGATGACGCTGCCATCGCCTGGACGGGCTTGTGTCGACAGTTGGTTGGTGGACATAATGTTCTGGCTGATCATTGTATAAAGGCTCTTAATACCGCTATTTGGTTTCTCTGACAGTCAAAACAAATTGTTCCTCCTCAGCGATCGCTTTCTGAAGTGCTGACGATTGCTTAGTGGTACGGAGGAAATCGTGGAAAGTAGTTCATTGCATCTGTTAGCAGTGAGACGCGAGAATATGAACACTATGTGAATGGATACGAAATGAAGTAAATAACCTAACGAGCTTCATAAGCATTCGTCTTTCTTCAGTATCATATATGTGTACTCAATGTACATAACTAGAATAATTCTGTAACTATCAGTTTGTTGCTTTTAACTATGGTAGAAGGAGAACAATTTTAAAAATAATTGATGTCTGATTATTAATGTTCGTTTGGCGCAGCTGTAATATGCGGGACCTTTTTGTGTGTACTTATTTGCGTTTAATGTTTCAGTACGAATTTTTCAGTAGCGTGTGAGTTCAGGTAATAATGGAGATGACGGCAAACGCGATGCAAAATATAATTCCGATATACGTGTATATTTATAACTGTTTATCCCAGCAGTTAAAGATGTGTCCACTTTTTATGTAATGGTCATGTATACGTACAAGTTACGGTTATGTGGGCAAGTTCAGTATATTAAATCTATTGACCCTCACAGCTCGCACTTGTTATGGGCCGATACCTGCTTGAATGGTTCACCGGCGTTGCATCTGATTTTGTGGTGTAACTAGCTCGGCATTTTTATGAGGGAAACGCTCGTCGTCTTCTGGGACACCACATAAATCTTCAGTGGCTACTTGGTAATACTGTGACTTTACAAATACCATCCGACACCATACTTGGGAGCCTTTCTACCAGCGGTAACGTTGTTTGTATCGATTGTGGTTGTTCTCGTGAAGCATATGAAATAACTTGGGAGGCACTTGCCCTCTGAAAAGTAGTGCACGCTATTCCAATGAAGTCCAACTATTACAAAGAAGAAGCTGCAGTGGTTTGTGACATACAGTAACGAGACCACCTATTGTTTGGTGGACCCAAACATATTCGAAGGTGACAGCGTGAATCCAATGTGCATTGACAGGATACCGGAAAAGGCAAACTCAAAGGGCGTTTCTCACTTGTAAACGGATATGCACGGAAGTAAATAGAACACAGAAACGACAGAGAAAAATTGCACTTGAAGTGAGTTTTGTAACTCCCTGAGAAAAGACATACTGGTTAGCGCCGCATTAAGTTAAAAGTTCTCGGAAGAGGGAAATTGTTTGTACTGGAAGCAGAGTAACCATCCGCTGAAAAGACTTCCACCACCAACTGTTAGTGATAAGCCTTGATCTTCGTCAGACTATTCCACCACCAGCTCTAAGTAACAAACATAGGACTTTTAGAGAGGACTGTAAAGATGATAATGATTTACAATGTAAGGGCATTATTATGCTGTTATATCAGTCACTAACAGTTCATCAGGCAAAGCCAATAAACACTAACCGATAATCTAAAACTACTCTCCATCTTCCTCAACTACACTCCTGGAAATGGAAAAAAGAACACATTGACATCGGTGTGTCAGACCCACCATACTTGCTCTGGACACTGCGAGAGGGCTGTACAAGCAATGATCACACGCACGGCACAGCGGACACACCAGGAACCGCGGTGTTGGCCGTCGAATGGCGCTAGCTGCGCAGCATTTGTGCACCGCCGCCGTCAGTGTCAGCCAGTTTGCCGTGGCATACGGAGCTCCATCGCAGTCTTTAACACTGGTAGTATGCCGCGACAGCGTGGACGTGAACCGTATGTGCAGTTGACGGACTTTGAGAGAGGGCGTATAGTGGGCATGCGGGAGGCCGGGTGAACGTACCGCCGAATTACTCAACACGTGGGGCGTGAGGTCTCCACAGTACATCGATGTTGTCGCCAGTGGTCGGCGGAAGGTGCACGTGCCCGTCGACCTGGGACCGGACCGCAGCGACGCACGGATGCACGCCAAGACCGTAGGATCCTATGCAGTGCCATAGGGGACCGCACCGCCACTTCCCAGCAAATTAGGGACACTGTTGCTCTTGGGGTATCGGCGAGGACCATTCGCAACCATCTCCATGAAGCTGGGCTACGGTCCCGCACACCGTTAAGCCGTCTTCCGCTCACGCCCCAACATCGTGCAGCCCGCCTCCAGTGGTGTCGCGACACTCTTGAATGGAGGGACAAATGGAGACGTGTCGTCTTCAGCGGTGAGAGTCGCTTCTGCCTTGGTGCCAATGATGGTCGTATATGTGTTTGGCGCCGTCTAGGTGAGCGCCACAATCAGGACTGCATACGACCAAGGCACACAGGGCCAACACGCGGCATCATGGTGTGGGGAGCGATCTCCTACACTGGCCGTACACCTCTGGTGATCGTCGAGGGGACACTGAATAGTTCACGGTACATCCAAACCGTCATCGAACCCATCGTTCTACCATTCCTAGACCGGCAAGGAAACTTGCTGTTCCAACAGGACAATGCACGTCTGCATGTACCCCGTGCCACCCAACGTGCTCTAGAAGGTGTAAGTCAACTACCCTGGCCAGCAAAATCTCCGGATATGTCCCCCATTGAGCATGTTTGGGACTGGATGAAGTGTCGTCTCACGCCATCTGCACGTCCAGCACGAACGCTGGTCCAACTGAGGCACCAGGTGGAAATGGCATGGCAAGCCGTTCCACAGGACTACA
This sequence comes from Schistocerca gregaria, assembly GCF_023897955.1. Lineage (NCBI taxonomy): Eukaryota > Metazoa > Arthropoda > Insecta > Orthoptera > Acrididae > Schistocerca > Schistocerca gregaria. Next base: position 1,157,442,113 of record NC_064920.1, on the reverse strand, counting down.
TCCAGCATCTGTACGATCGTCTCCATGGGAGAATAGCAGCCTGCATTGCTGCGAAAGGTGGATATACACTGTACTAGTGCCGACATTGTGCATGCTCTGTTGCCTGTGTCTATGTGCCTGTGGTTCTGTCAGTGTGATCATGTGATGTATCTGACCCCAGGAATGTGTCAATAAAGTTTCCCCTTCCTGGGACAATGAATTCACGGTGTTCTTATTTCAATTTCCAGGAGTGTAGTTCTCTTAAAATTTAACTACGTATTATTTGTGCAGGAGAAACCTGAAACATGGAAACCTCAAATTACTACATCTTTACCTAAGCAAGGATTAAATCATTACCCCGAAACAGAGCAAAACAGCTGTATAAGCCACTAAGTGTGCAACAGGAATTCCACTATTAAACGCTGGGCAGAGTGAGCGAATGGGTGGAAAGAGTTTATTGAAGGCCTCTACGAGGGATAGAAATGGATGTTGAGATGATAGACGTAGGGGTCCAGTAATGGCACTTATCAGAGTTTCGACGCACATACCGTCAAATAAATCTATAGACGTCGACTGCATATCTACATTTCTAAAATCATGAGTGAAAGTGAAAACCAAACGACTTTTCAAGTTCGATTGAAGGATTTTTTAGTCTACAAACTACACAAAATTCCGAAGGGTTATAAGAGCGAGAACTACCGAAAAATCGACTGACAAGTATAACACACCGAAGAATGGAAAAGAAAGCTTTGATTGAGGAAAGGTGCTGCGAATACATAGAAAGAAAGATCCCATATCACTTAGCTACAATATAGCAGGTCAGCAACTGGAAGCAGGTAATTCCATAAATTATCTGGGAGTACGCATTAGGAGTGATTTAAAATGGAGTGAACATATAAAGTTGATCGTCGGTAAAGCAGATGCTAGACTGAGAGTCATTGGAAGAATCCTAAGGAAATGCAATCCGAAAACAAAGGAAGTAGGTTACAGTAGGCTTGTTCGCCCACTGCTTGAATACTGCTCAGCAGTGTGGGATGCGTACCAGATAGGGTTGATAGAAGAGGTAGAGAAGATCCAATGGAGAGCAGCGTGCTTCGTTACAGGATCATTTAGCAATCGCGAAACCGTTACGGAGATGATAGATAAACACCGGTGGAAGATGCTGCAGGAGAGACGCTCAGTAGCTCGGTACGGGCTTTTGTTAAAGTTTCGAGAACATACCTTCACCTAGGGGTCAAGCCGTATATTGCTCCCTCCTACATATATCTCGCGAAGAGACCATGAGGATAAAATCAGGGAGATTAGAGCCCACACAGAGGCATACCGACAATTCTTCTTTCCACGAACAATACGAGACTGGAATAGAAGGGAGAACCGGTAGAGATACTCAAGGTACGCTCCGCCACACACCGTCAGGTGGCTTGCGGAGTATGGATGTTGATGTAGGAAAAGGCACCAGAGAGGCACCTCTGACGTCGCTCATTATTGTAGAAGCAAGACTGCAAAAAGAGTTCCACGATGTAAAATAGTGGAATATGTTTCAGTTTCTCAGTCTTTCGCCCATACTATTCAGTCTGCTCATCAGCGAAATGATGACGAAAGTAAATGAAAGGATCATGTGTGGGTTTAAATTCAGGATGGAAGGATGTCAGTGATAAGATTCAGTGGTGGCACTGCTGTCATCAGTAAAAGTGAAGGGAAATGTTACACTGGGCTGTTATATTGAATCAGAAACAGTGTTGCACAAAGTAGCAATTATACGAGAGACGGTTCCTGAATATAGTATGGCGGTATGCTTCATTTCTTCTTTTGGTGAGCTCAGTGGTAGAGCCATTTGAAAAACTAACTAAATTTCTTAACATTGTTTAGAATCTAGTCGCACAGATAAAGCAATCTTTGTTTGTAAGCTATGGCTAACCTCTAGAGGTGTGATTACTTCTATTTACTTCATTTTGTGAGAAGTTTCCATGGATGTGTTATGGGTGTGTTAATGAAGAAAGTATTTTTCGCAGCACTGGGTGATATAATTGATCAGTGATTGTCAGATCAGAGCAATTTCTGATCCTGTTATTGTGGGAGGCGTGTTTTTGAACAGTACTGCGTATTCAAGGATCACACAGGTAATGTGTTTGCTTTCAGCACGTTCAGCAGTGGATGTGACGTTTTTATGTACTCCGGTGAAAGTTTTTCATTTGGTGTTTTCAGCCAGAAGACCGTTTTGAGGCATCTGACCACAGTTGTCTATACTCAACAGCTAGCTCCTTTATTTGTGTACGACTACTGCAAGCTACACCTATTTGAACCACCTCACCGTCGTGACGCTTTGGAATCAAAGTGACGATTGCTTGATACCACATGAAGTGTCCCGTTAAAAGATATCTCTTTTAGTAAGTTGTGCCATAAATCTCATTTCTGTCCAGTTCGTTTCAGTACCTCCTCAGCAATTATCGAATCTATCCAGTTGTGTAAGGCAGGTAAAAAATGAGCTGACAAAACATATCCCATGTTTCATTACTGCTTCGGGATGCAGAGTATTAGACATTTACGAGAGTCAGCTTAAGATAAGTGCTGTACGCCACTCACCAGATCATCACGTAAGAACCCAGTGCACTCTCCAGCTGCCGCCTGCGAATGCAGATGTTCGACCCACTGCATCTGTACAAAAAGGAAAGAAAAAAATTTTGTAGTTAACGTATATACCCACAGGAACACTACAGACTACATCTACAGCTGAAACCATTTAACACCAACATACAATAGACTGGAAAGTGCTACAGATTCGATCCTGATGTCGAACCAATTAAATTTGAAGTGAGGAGGGCCCTAGTGTGATGACTGACTTTTCCAGTGCATACAGCTTATTGAGTATGAGTACTTCAAGGCTAGTAAATACAGATGTAGGAATAAATACTTGACATGAAGGTAATTCACCGGCCATATCACATAGTTAAATAGAGAGCTGTGTAAAGTTAAAGAAAGCGGCCATCAGCAATAATCCAAAACTCAGTCGAAGTAAGTATCTTGGTGTTAGTGGGTACAGTGTCGCAATCTCCCTCATAGCAATGAAAAAGTAGAGACAAGATCAATAGCGAAGAAAACAGGAAAAGCGACGCTTGGATATAACCACATTCAGAACAAGGAATGGACAGCCTTATAGGTCAATATAGAAATTTGATTCCTGAACATCTTAAGGCAGAAAAAGACAGGTTTGAAGACATCAGAAAGAGATCTTTATATTCTTGTTGTGGTCTTCAGTCCTGAGACTGGTTTGATGCAGCTCTCCATGCTACTCTATCCTGTGCAAGCTTCTTCATCTCCCAGTACCTACTGCAGCCTACGTCCTTCTGAATCTGCTTAGTGTATTCATCTCTTGGTCTCCCTCTACGAGTTTTGCCCTCCAAGCTGCCCTACAGTACTAAATTGGTGATCCCTTGATGCCTCAGAACATGTCCTACCAACCGATCCCTTCTTCTAGTCAATTTGTGCCACAGACTCCTCTTCTCCCCAATTCTATTCATTACTTCCTCATTAGTTATGTGATGTACCCATCTAATCTTCAGCATTCTTCTGTAGCACCACATTTCGAAAGCTTCTATTCTCTTCTTGTCCAAACTATATATCGTCCATGTTTCACTTCCATACATGGGTACACTCCATAAAAATACTTTCGAAACGACTTCCTGACACTTAAATCTATACTCGGTGTTAACAAATTTCTCTTCTTCAGAAACGGTTTACTTGCCATTGCCAGTCTACATTTTATATCCTCTCTACTTCGACCATCATCAGTTATTTTGCTCCTCAAATAGCAGAACTCCTTTACTACTTTAAGTGTCTCATTTTATTATCTTATTCCCTCAGTATCACCCGACTTAATTCGACTACATTCCATTATCCTCGTTTTGTTTTTGTTGATGTTCATCTAAATTTTCGTAAGTGAGTGACGTCCGTTAGGGAGCACATGGGGTGTGTGTGTGTGTGTGTGTGTGTGTGTGTGTGCGTGTGTGTGTGTGTGTGTGCTACTGCTGTGTTGTACGTCGTCAGGAAACGGAGTGGTGCTCACCTTCGGAGCTTTGGTGACCTGCTCCAACTCGACCAGCCGTCGATGCCCCTGCATCGTCTTCCTTCGGCCGAAACAAGGACAGCACGCTGTCCAGTATCTCCTCCAACCCATCTGCAGCAGAGAAGAGCCTGTTCCACAAGCTGCCGAATGGTTTACGGTATAGTAATTGCTGCACTGTGCTGCACAGTAGAATCTTTCCTGTTGTCACCATACTGTGAAATAGATGGCGTGTTCAGCACCGCAAAAAACCAATTTGTGGCAATATCGAGTAGTTCCAAAAGAAGGGAAAGTTTTCAGATAGGGAAGTAGTTTTAGCAGTTGTTAAACGGCTCTGGTATTGTCATGTAGAAACCACAGTCAAGTTCTTAAGTTAGGTTGGTCAATGAAGTACTATATTTAGACTTGAAACACGTTAGTTACTGAAACTAGTTCACAGCCAGAACAGAACTGCCTTCCTGAACGAAGATTGCAGATATAGACACTGACGGAGAAAAATCGCAACTTCAAAAAATAATTAACGTAGAATATTGAAATTTAGGGAATATATTTGCCTAGGTCACATATTTAAGTGCTCAGTATTGCAAGATCTCAGGGTAAATTAAAGTGCAAGGTGGCCATCGCAAATGTGAAATTCTGATACATTAATAATCGGTGTAGCCGCCAGAATGTTGATTGCAAGGATGCAAAGGTGCGTGCGTTGCGCTCTACAGGTGCCGGATGGCTGTTTGTTTGACAGAATTCGGTGCCTATTTCACTTGTTCGGACAACACAGGGACAGTTAATGCTGGTTATAGATGACGCCCCATTGCGACGTAACGCTCTCTTTCGCACATCGACGGCGGTTCTGCAACATAAATTGTTCACCTACCTCGAAACTGCTGCAGATCCGCAAACGTAACTCCTGACTGCAGCTACTTAAGGGGGTAGGACGTCAAACGGGGCGACTTGGATCAGGAGAGGTATCACAGGACATTTTGATATCTACTGTCTATACTTTTACAAATAAATTCATAAAACTTTGTCAACATCACTCCCTGCCGCCGTTGGATAAGCAGCTGCAGCAGCAAGTCGTATAACCCTAGCTTACTTATTTGTTAGATAGTTTAATTAATTTCTTTGCGTGTTTTTGGGTACTTGCATTGTTTAATTCATATATTTCGGGCGTATTATAGTATTTGAGGGTTGTAGCATCGCGCCTTAGTACCTGAATAGTGTAAATTCGCGTAGTCGTCTGTCTTCTGTTTTTGTTTTGAACAGCCAGTGTCGGTTGGTCACAGTCATTGTGCTCCCTGCCGCCGTTGGATAAGCAGCTGCAGCAGCAAGTCGTATAACCCTAGCCTACTTGTTTGTTAGATAGTTTAATTAATTTCTTTGCGTGTTTTTGGGTACTTGCTTTGTTTAATTCATGTATTTCGGGCGTATTATAGTATTTGACAGTTGTAGCATCGCGCTATAGTGTTTACTTCGTAGATTCTTATTTAAATTGCGTGTGAGTTTCGTATAGGAGGTGCAATTTCGAGATTTAGTTACTGTAATCGTAAATTCAGCAGATTGTAGCGCAGTCGTTAGGCATTTGTACAGGTTAGTTGATACATTCTTTGCGTGTTCCGCTTGCGTTATCTAGGCACGGACTCGTGTTTCGGTAACTGTTGTTAAACATCGATTAGAATGGACAGGGACTGCGATTGCTGTGTTCGGATGAGGGCTGACTTGGCATCCCTTCGCTCACAGCTGCAATCGGCGCTGACTTCGGTCGCGCAGCTTGAGGCTGTTGCCAATGGGCACCACTGTGGGGAGCCGGACTCGGGTATCACGGGGATGTCAACCTCGTCCCGTCTGTCCCCAGATCGGTCTGCCGCTGTGGTTGCCCCGGTTGCTGCCCGCAGTGGGGCTGAGCCCTCGCCTGTGGTTGATTGGGAGGTCGTTCCAAGGCGTGGCAGGCAGCGAAAGGCGTCCCCGGAGGCTGATCAGAAAGCCTCCCCGGTGCGTCTGACAAACCGGTTTCAGGCACTGTCTCTGGCTGAGCCAGATGCAGCTGCCTGCCCTGTTTCAGAGGATCATTCTCAGCCTTCAAGGTCCGGGCAATCGTAGAGGGTGGGCTTACTGGTAGTTGGGAGCTCCAATGTTAGGCGCGTAATGGGGCCCCTTAGGGATACGGCGGCTAAGGAGGGGAAGAAATCCAGTGTGCACTCCGTGTGCATTCCGGGAGGAGTCATTCCTGATGTGGAAAGGGTCCTTCCGGATGCCATGAAGAGCACAGGGTGCAGCCAGCTGCAGGTGGTGGCACATGTCGGCACTAATGACGTGTGTCGCTTTGGATCTGAGGAAATTCTCTCTGGATTCCAGCGGCTATCTGATTTGGTGAAGGCTGCCGGTCTTGCTTACGAGATGAAGGCAGAGCTCACCATCTGCAGCATCGTTGACAGAACCGACTGCGGACCTTTGGTGCAGAGCCGGGTGGAGGGTCTGAATCAGAGGCTCAGACGGTTTTGCGACCGTATTGGCTGCAGATTCCTTGACTTGCGCCATAGGGTGGTGGGGTTTCGGGTTCCGCTGAATAGGTCAGGAGTTCACTACACTCAGCTGGCGGCTACACGGGTAGCGGAGGCTGTGTGGCGTGGACTGGGCGGTTTTTTAGGTTAGAAGGCCTCGGGAAAGTGCGGGATGGGCTGCAATGTCAAAGGGTGCTTGGCAATTACAGGACGTGCTTGGCTCAAGGAACAGTCGGAAATATAGTTGTAAATTGTTGCAGTTGCTCTGGAAAAGTCCCAGAGCTTCAAGCGCTAATAGAAAGCACAGAAGCTGATATCTTTATAGGTACAGAAAGCTGGCTAAAGCCTGAAATAAGTTCTGCAGAAATTTTTACGAAGTCTCAGACGGTGTTCAGGAAAGATAGATTAGGCACAATTGGTGGTGGAGTGTTTGTGTCTGTCAGTAGTGGTTTATCTTGTAGTGAAGTCGAAGTAGATACTCCGTGCGAATTGGTGTGGGTGGAGATTATACTTAACAGCCGAATTAAGTTAATAATTGGCTCCTTCTACCGACCCACAGACTCCGATGATACAGTTGCGGAACAGTTCAGAGAAAGTTTGAGTCTCGTAACAAATAAATACCCCACTCATACGGTTATAGTTGGTGGGGACTTCAACTTACCCTCGGTATGTTGGCAAAAATACTTGTTCAAAACCGATGGTAGGCAGAAAACGTCTTCCGAGATTGTCCTAAATGCATTCTCCGAAAATTATTTCGAGCAGTTAGTCCACGAACCCACGCGAATTGTAAATGGTTGCGAAAACACACTTGACCTCTTGGCCACAAACAATCCAGAGCTGATAGAGAGCATCATGACTGATACAGGGATTAGTGATCACAAGGTCATTGTAGCTAGGCTCAATACCATTTCTTTCAAACCCATCAGAAACAAACGCAAAATAATTTTATTTAAAAAAGCGGATAAAGTGCCACTAGAAGCCTTCCTAAAAGACAATTTCCATTCCTTCCGAACTGACTATGCGAATGCAGACGAGATGTGGCTCAAATTCAAAGATATAGTAGCAACAGCAATTGAGAGATTCATACCTCATAAATTGGTAAGAGATGGAACGGATCCCCCGTGGTACACAAAAAAGGTCCGAACGCTGTTGCAGAGGCAACGGAAAAAGCATGCGAAGTTCAGAAGAACGCGAAATCCCGAAGATGGGCTAAAATTTACAGACGCGCGAAATTTGGCACGTACTTCGATGCGAGATGCCTTTAATAGGTTCCACAACGAAACATTGTCTCGAAATTTGGTAGAAAATCCGAAGAAATTCTGGTCGTATGTAAAGTACACAAGCGGCAAGACGCAGTCAATACCTTCGCTGCGCAGTGCCGATGGTACTGTTATCGACGACTGTGCCGCTAAAGCGGAGTTATTGAACGCAGTTTTCCGAAATTCCTTCACCAGGGAAGACGAATGGAATATTCCAGAATTTGAAACACGAACATCTGCTAGCATGAGTTTCTTAGAAGTAGATACCTTAGGCGTTGCGAAGCAACTCAAATCGCTTAATACGGGCAAGTCTTCAGGTCCAGATTGTATACCGATTAGGTTCCTTTCAGATTACGCTGATACTATAGCTCCCTTCTTAGCACTCATATACAACCGCTCGCTCACCGATAGATCTGTACCTACAGATTGGAAAATTGCGCAGGTCGCACCAGTGTTCAAGAAGGGTAGTAGGAGTAATCCATTTAACTACAGACCTATATCATTGGCGTCGGTTTGCAGTAGGGTTTTGGAGCATATACTGTATTCAAACATTATGAACCACCTAGAAGGGAACGATCTATTGACACGTAATCAGCATGGCTTCAGAAAACATCGCTCTTGTGCAACGCAGCTAGCTCTTTATTCGCACGAAGTAATGGCCGCTATCGACAGGGGATCTCAAGTTGATTCCGTATTTCTAGATTTCCGGAAAGCTTTTGACACCGTTCCTCACAAGCGATTTCTAATCAAGCTGTGGAGCTATGGGGTATCGTCTCAGTTGTGCGACTGGATTCGTGATTTCCTGTCAGGAAGGTCGCAGTTCGTAGTAATAGACGGCAAATCATCGAGTAAAACTGAAGTGATATCAGGTGTTCCCCAGGGAAGCGTCCTGGGACCTCTACTGTTCCTAATCTATATAAATGACATGGGTGACAATCTGAGCAGTTCTCTTAGACTGTTCGCAGATGATGCTGTAATTTACCGTCTAGTAAGGTCATCCGAAGACCAGTATCAGCTGCAAAGCGATTTAGAAAAGATTGCTGTATGGTGTGTCAGGTGGCAGTTGACGCTAAATAACGAAAAGTGTGAGATGATCCACATGAGTTCCAAAAGAAATCCGTTGGAATTCGATTACTCGATAAATAGTACAATTCTCAAGGCTGTCAATTCAACTAAGTACCTGGGTGTTAAAATTACGAACAACTTTAGTTGGAAGGACCACATAGATAATATTGTCGGGAAGGCGAGCCAAAGGTTGCGTTTCATTGGCAGGACACTTAGCAGATGCAACAAGTCCACTAAAGAGACAGCTTACACTACACTCGTTCGTCCTCTGTTAGAATATTGCTGCGCGGTGTGGGATCCTTACCAGGTGGGATTGACGGAGGACATCGAAAGGGTGCAAAAAAGGGCAGCTCGTTTTGTATTATCGCGTTATAGAGGAGAGAGTGTGGCAGATATGATACACGAGTTGGGATGGAAGTCATTACAGCATAGACGTTTTTCGTCGCGGCGAGACCTTCTTACGAAATTTCAGTCAACAACTTTCTCTTCCGAATGCGAAAATATTTTGTTGAGCCCAACCTACATAGGTAGGAATGATCATCAAAATAAAATAAGAGAAATCAGAGCTCGAACAGAAAGGTTTAGGCGTTCGTTTTTCCCGCTCGCTGTTCGGGAGTGGAATAGTAGAGAGAAAGTATGATTGTGGTTCGATGAACCCTCTGCCAAGCACTTAAATGTGAATTGCAGAGTAGTCATGTAGATGTAGATGAAGGATTCAAGATTCACACTCGTTGCAGTGGAAGATCGAAAACATAACAAAATAATTCTTTTTACGTGTGAAATTTCATCATTCTTTCACTTACTAATGGCTGCATTTGTTGCTATAGGTACACTTTTCTTCATACGTTAAAGAGATTCTTCGATTAATTCTGCACAGCATACAAACCATGCTTACAGTTGTATGAAACTCTAGAATTTATTTAATTTATGAAATAACGAATGAGCTGTTATATTCTAAACTTCATGTTTAGAAAAAAACACAAATTTTCTAGTTAATTACCTCAATTTTTACCACAGTTTTTAATAGATTTGTAAAATTATAGAGTTTCGTACACCTTTGAGTATGGTTTGCATGCTGTGGAAAATTCATCGAAGAATCTCTCTTACTTATGAAGAAAAGTGTACCTATAGCAACAAATGCTGCCATTAGTAAGAGAGAAAAAAGATGAACTTTACGTGTAAAAAAAATTATTTTGTTATGTTTTCGAACTTCCACTGCTATGGGTGTTTATTCTGAATCTTCCTGGTCATGCTGACAAAGTTTTATGAATTTATTTGTAAAAGTATAGACAGTGGAAATTAAAATGTCCTGTGACGCTTCTCCTCCTCCAAGTCGGCCCGTTTGACATCCTACCCCCCTTAAGAGATCTCAGGAAAGCAATGTTGAAGAAACTGAGATTTCGTAACTACACGTCGACGGCCGCTATAAGTACAAAAAGCTGAAAATAGTCTTGTGAACTCTAAAGAATAAATCGGAAACGGGTTGCTGTTAAAATTTCTAAGTTCAAAGGTCCTTTTAAACTTCCATTAAGATTTTTTTATTGACATTAAGCAAGATCATCAGCCCAATGTGTTCAAATCATTGAAGTTACTGTTGACAGTCCTCACCACACTCAAACAGCCAGAACTTTTCCTATCCAATTCCGAAATCATTTACGAGAGTAACACAGGCAATAAACTGCTATTTACTTTTGCACTCGGCACTCAGTGGTTGTCTTTAAATAAAGTTCTAGCTCGTCATAAATACTCAGTAAAAAAAAATTTACTTTAAACCGCCACACTTTTAGTTCAAAGTTTACACACGCGATTTTCTCCAGAACAAAATATCTCTCGACTCTTAAAATTTCACAAATAGTTAATGGTAAACACCAGCTACATTTATCACTGTACCGAAACGCAGAAGTCACAACATCACTTCATTTTGCACATAGTGCGTTCGGACACTTTCAGCATGCCCAGCTCCTTCGAAAATTAGTCCACCACTCCCTTCTTCTCTCTGCCTCTACAAGCACCTCTATCTCATACGTTAGGTGGCAAACCGTCTCCCTTCTTATTGGCTGTACAGAATTACGGCCAATCAGAGCTGACTTTCAGGGCGCGGCTCGCGCCAAAATCTAGAAAGAACCAACCACTGCTCTCAGCTCATTGACGTCATTAAAATAAACAACTCAAAAGTCCCTCGTTAAACAACTGAAATGAAATAAATTTTAAGCTGCACTTAACGTCCAGGAATTTAACTATATAATCGCGAACGTTCTGGCTGTCCCTTACATATTCAAACATGCCTGGACATCCGCCATCCACTAGCACGGGAACCACTGGTGGATTCGCTCCCACGACACAAAGCTGGAACACTTGCAAGTTCCTATAGAGAACTACAAACTGAAAATTTAATATTGGCGAATGTCCCACATACACTGACACAAGTACTCTCTTTCACACCCGCCCTAACACAAAACATAAATATCTACTTGAAATTCTTAAAGCTATTACTAGAGCAAAATTACGAAAGGTTTTCTAAAATGAGAACTGACCAAATTGGAATCTAAGCACTGAAGGTGTTCATATCTTTTCAAATAGTCACAGTTAGTGATTTTGAAACGTCCCCTTAGAAAAATTAGTGAATTACTATGCTGATAAATCTCTTACGTTATTTGATTTTTAAATAGCTGAGCAGAACTGAACGTACTCAGACACTTCTCTCTTTACTTATTCTCATCAACACTAAAATGTCACACAATATTTTTAGTGCAACGCAATCTGACTTTCAATAGTCCCTACAAAAGAATGGCCCTGACTAACATTAACCTATACCTTACATAAATCACTTACCTCAAAAAATCTTCGTTACTCGAACTACTGCAATACAGCGAGCGCCAATGCTGCCAACTAAATAAAAGATTCTAACTACTGAAGGCACTGACTACTGATGGGCATGGTTAACAAATGAAAGATTTTGATAGAGAACAAACAATGTATTTACCTTAATAATATTCAAAAGTCATCACACACACACACACACACACACACACACACACATCATTTCATGAAACACAGTATTACAAATTTACTCTTTCCGGTGGAAACATGTCCAGATCGTCCGCTCTCAAAATTCTGCCCTCTCTCTCCCCACATCCACCACTGCTGGCGGCTCACATCCAACTGCCCAACACTACAATAGCGAATAATTCAACAATACAAACCAGCCACAGGCTGAACACAGCACAGTTAGTGTTTTCATACAGAGCGCTACGTGGCGTTACCAATATAAAAACCTAAATAGCGTACTAACAATTTAGTTTTTTAAATGTCGGATAATTACGTTTTTTTAATGACTTTTTTTTGTAACTTCCAAATTATGACCGTTATTGACTTCAGATTTTTACAGATTGTTCCTTTACACAACAGAAGGCTATGAACCTAATATGAAGTTTGTCGGACTATTTCTAGACCAGTTATTAATTTTAATAGTTCCAGAGAATGTAACTACACTGTAAGCGCTCTCCGCCACTTTCAGACGCTGCAGTCACGCCTTATGGTCACGAAGCACGTCTGCAGGACACAGGTCGCACGTTGCAGATGGTATAAGATTCTGACTGCTTACGCTGGAGCCCACATACATTGATACAAGAAAGCTCTAATAGACAAATTGGAGACACAATAGGCCGAGAGAGTGAGTGGGCACCGTATAGCATGTTGGGTTACAACAGCCGTAAGTGAGCGAGCAGCATCATGTTGGAAAACTCCCCCTGGGACACTGTTCACGAATGGCAGCGCAACAGGTCGAAACTACACATTGACGCACAAATTTTGCAGTAAGGGTCTATGGGATAACCACACGAGTGCTCCTGCTGTGACACGAAATTGCATTCCAAACCGTAGCTCCAGGTGAAGGTCCCGTGTGTCCAGCACGATGACTGGTTGGTCGATTGCCCTCAACTGGCCTTCTCCTAATCAACACACGGCCATCACCGGCACAGAATCAGAACCGGCTAACACAATGAACACTCTCTTGACACCACTGAAGTCCCAAATGCCGGTGTAAGGGCTGTAAGACGTCGTGGTCTCCTGACCTTCATTGCTTACATATTCCGCCCTCACAATCATATTCTCCACATCAAGACGCTTCATTCAAACCCAAACTCGATAAGATAAAGTCAATGTTGTATGAATTCATGTAAATGATGCGCAAATAACTAGTGTGCACTGGGGTTGAGATACTCGAAGCTGGCATACACACACACACACACACATTCAAGACACAACAGTCACAAAAGCTTTTAGTTTGGGAGAGGCAAACACCGCACGTCAGGAGGCTGGTCCCTTCCGAGGTTTTCACAGGGGGCTACCTACATCAGCCGGTGGCCGCCCGAGAAGCGGACAGCGTTTGCCCGAGTGAAAGGAAGAACGACCCCGTGTTCGGATTAAAAGCAAATTCCGCTACACTGTGTGGGAGCGCCCAGCCTACGCATTCTTTACTAACATAGCACACAGTTTCAGAGGTTTTTCACAAGGAGACAGCAAACGCCAAACGCCGATGCTACAGATTTCCGGAATGGTCGTCTTAAACGAAACGACATTCTCCCGTTTTAGAAGAGCCATGCTGATTCGCGGACGATATTCATGACGCCTTGAGCTGAAGGAGTAATGGAAGAGACTGACACGTCTGGCGTGGAGAGGGGCCGTTCCGTTGCCACTCTAGAAGAGAGAGCACGTAACGAGAGCGTGCGCTCTCGTACGTGTACTGAAAAGAGCGAGGAACAAGTCTCTCCTCAGTACTTCACTGGGAGAGCACCTCTGTCGAGAGCGAATTGGAGTGTGACTCTATACTGAGTCCTTGCGATTAAGTGTAGTTCACTGTGTTGGCTGCCACACTTATTGTGCAGTGTGAACAGACAGAGTTATAGTTAAACGCCTGTGAGCGAATTTTTGAGTGGCATCGCGGTGGACTGGTTATCTTGACCTCATCAAGGCGTAGGGAGAGTTTGATTGGTGAAGGTCAATCCAGATAGAACGAGAGTTATCTTATTTGTCAGCAGCGAGCGGCGTAGAGAGCAGACATTGCAGCTTACGGTATTGTGCGCTACAGCTCTTGCGAGCCCCATATTTCCTCCACAACAGTACACTTCACTGCATTTCACATGTGACTGCATCGACCGTACCTAGCAACATTCTAACGGTTGATTATTCAAGTTGAGTAGGCGCGGCTCTCACCCATTCTGCCAACTCAAAAACAATCTTAAACTTTGTATAGAAATTTCATTAGCGAATCCTATCCTTAAGAGGTAGTTTCACATTCCGAAAAGAAACCGGAAATAAGTACCATTGTGCTTTCTCAGAATTTTTGCAAAATAAATAATAATATTCGTTAGTTTCATGTTTTTCTCATACTAACTAGCACTACCCCAGTACCCAAGTATCCCACTAGTTACATAAGAAATTATGTGAATTTTTGTCATTTCCTTACAGCGGGCGACTGCAGAAGATATTTATCGCTGAAAGTTTTTCAGGCATTTCTCTTTAGAACGTTAGCAGCGACTGTCTGACTTCTGTAGTAGTGTGGGGGTGGAAATTGCATCTTGCAGGAGCCACAGGGTAAAGGGTATATCTCAGATTAATACGTTTCGCAGAATGACAGAATAGCACCCACAGACTCACAGGTGTTAGTGGAATGTTCGCAACAAGGAGTCTGGCTCGGAGCTGTTCTTGAAGTAACCGATTTTTAACAGTTCACTGTGTCGCTGTGGTGCCAACAGGTGCTCAGATTGTTGCTGCAGATGCAGTACGATGCGCCAGTGCCACGATGATTTTCCAAATCGGTAGTGCCACTTGACCGTCTGGAGTTCGGTCTACTTGAGACCTCACATTCTAGTGACCACCGCTGCCAGTGCATTGCTACCACGTCTGTCTGCTAAACAGCAGAAGGAACATCCAGTTTCTCGTAGCCCTCTCCCTCGACTTCTTTCAAACTTAGTGAGTTGTCGACAATGGCATCATTGTCACCTTAAACGCATTCTTGACTAACAGCAGCTCACCATGTCCTTTCTCAAAGGTTAACTAAGACTCACTCCCGTTACAGAGTGAACACAGAGCAAACCTGAACTGCATCCTCATACTGGCTCTACCAGCGCCACTCTTAGGCGACTGGTGCGAAATCTGAAGAGACATCATCTTTCAGAAGTAGCAACACGCCTGCCAGCTTCCGTTCATGTCGGACAACACCTTCATAGTAGTGTGAATTTTTTTCCATCAGTATACAGGGTGGTCCACTGATAGTGATCGGGCCAAATTTGTAATAATAAGCATCAAACTAAAAAACTACAAAGAACGAAACTCGTGTAGCTTGAACGGGGAAACCGGATGGCGCTATGGTTGGCCCGCTAGATGGTGCTGCCATAGGTCAAACGGTTGTCAACTGCGTTTTGTTTGAATAGATACCCCCTTTTTATTACATAATTTGTGTAGCACGTAAAGAAATATGAATGTTTAAGTTGGACCACTTTTTTCGCTTTGTGATAGATGGCGCTGTAATTCTCACAAACGTATGGCTCACAATTTTAGATGAACAGTTGGTAACACGTAGCTTTTTTAAATGAAAATACAGAAGTACGTTTGAACATTTCATTTCGGTTGTTCCAATGTGATACGTGTACCTTTGTGAACGTATCATTTCTGAGACCGCATGCTGTTACAGATTACCTGTAAATATCACATTAATGCAATGAATGCTCAAAATGATGCCCGTCAACCTCAATGCATTTGGCAATACGTGTAACGACATTCCTCTCAACAGGGAATAGTTCGCCTTCCGTAATGTTCGCCCATGCATTGAAAATGCACTGACGCATGTTGTCATGCGTTGTCGATGGACCACTATAGCAAATATCTTTCAACTTCCCCACTGAAAGAAACCCGGGGACGTCAGATCCAGAGAACGTGCGGGCTTTGACGACAATGCACCTGTCATGAAATATGCTGTTCAATACCGCTTCAACCGCAAGTGAGTTATGTGCCGGACATCCATCACGTTACAAGTACGTCGCCATTCTGTCATCCAGTGAAACATCTTCTAGTAACATCGTTAGAACATTACGTAGATAATCAGCATACATTGCACCATTCAGATTGCCATCGATAAAATGGGGGCTAATTATCCTTCCTCCCATAATGCCACAATATACATGAACCCGCCAAGGTCGCTAATGTTCCACTTGTGACAGCCATCGTGAATTTTCCGCTGCCCAATAGTGCATATTATGTAGTTAACGTTACCGCTGTTGGTGAATGGCTCTTCGTCGCTAAATAGAACGCGTGCAAAAAGTCTGTCATCGTCCCGTAATTTCCCCTTGTGCCCAGTGGCAGTACTGTACACGACGTTCAAAGCCGTCGCCATGCAATCCCTGGTGCATAGAAATATGGTACGGGTGCAACCGACGTTTTTGAGATTACCAATTCTCGCACAATTTGTCTGCTACTGATATGCGTATTACCCGCGACAGCATCTAAAACACCTTCTTGGGAATCATCATTTGGTTGACGTTTCACATGTGGCTGAATACTCCCTGTTTCCTTAAATAACGTAACTATCCGTTGAACAGTCCGACAACTTCTATAATGTCGTCCAGGATACCGAGCAGCATACATAGCGAACGCCTGTTGGCCATTTTGGTCACAATAGCCATACATCAACACGATATCGACCTTTTCCGCAATTGGTAAACGGTCCATTTTAGCACGGCTAATGCATCACGAAGGAAATACCGTGCGCACTTGCAGAATGTTTCGTGATACCACGTACTTATACGTTTGTGACTATTGCAGCGCCATCTATCACAAAGCGAAAAAGGTGGTCCAACTAAAACATTCATATTTCTTTACGTACTACACGAATATGTAATAATAATGGCGGTTCCTATTTAAAAAACGCAGTTGATATCCGTCTGACCTATGGCAGCGCCATGTAGCGGGCCAACCATAGAGCCATTTGGTTTTCCCCTTCAAGCTAGACGAGTTTCGTTGTTTGTAGTTTTATCGTTTGACGCTTATCTCGTGAAATATTTGGCCCGGTCACTCTCAATAGACCACCCTAAACATCTCAATTTAAAAGATAGATCTTAATACTAGAAGCCATAAACTCATACAGATACATAATGCCAAAAGTCGGTACCAGTATACAACGGGAAAAATCGAGAAAACTGCCGAGAGGTGGTATCGAAAACAACAGTTCAGCTTCAGCTATATAGCTCGTTCTAGTATTCCGATATAATCACAGAACCCAAAGGCTACATGAATACGTAAAACCATAAATCGGTGTGGCTACGGAAACGCGGTATCGAAAATTTCACTTCTACATCTACATCTACATCCATCTACGCGGTATCAAAAATTTCACTTCAACTATATAGCTCAAGTGAAAATTCTGGTTCCAATGTAAGAAACTCAAATCAAAGAAATTAATTATACCTCATATGTCTTTGGTAGCAATGTAACACAGAGGTAAAAAAACACAGACACTTGAAACACAGCTTTAAAATAATGACCATGACAAAGACCTCCAATTACGAAATTTAAGAATCGTAAGTTAGACATAAAATATTCTGTAACAAAAACAATATGTTCTAATTTTGCCATGTAACCGAGACCTAGGCTCATGAACAGAAATAAAGGTACGCAGTAGAGAAAAGCCTGCAGGCATATTAAAGTAATGCAGTTTGACTGAAGATTTAAGAAACTGAAAGAAGAGAAAAAACCGAAACAAAATCCCAGCATCTTTTGACGGCCCTATAACAGATTTCACAGCCAAATGAAATCTCTCAGTAATATTTGTGTAGGCCCCAGTCTTATAGTCTTTAAATTCCCAGTTGTCGTTCACAATAGGGTGGCCATAACCTTTCCCGCCCAACACCGTTAAAATGCACACGCATCTAACGCTATAGCAGTTGCTTCTGCGACCTCCGGAAATACATCAAAGGAATCACCACAGCCGCCGACCTTAACTTACGTCTCTCACCTTCTCCTCACCAGAACATGATTCGTCAGTTTTAGCTATCACCTCATGGCCCCTTATAGGTCCACTATATTTAATATACTGACCACGTAGTGCTCAACAGAAAGAAAAGCAACCTATTAGTGTTCGTTCACAAGCACTGCTTTCATGCATACCATGAGAGAGTTGCCCAGGAAGTAATGCACCGCATGTTTTTCTTCGATAAATCTTTATTGAACATAATGAGAATTACACACACGAAAGAATGGTGTTTTATCTAGACACCCTATTTTTCCACGTAATATACCTCACGTTCTATGGCCTTCCACCAGCGCGAAACAAGGGCGTGTGTGCCCTGTCGGTACTAATCCTTGTCCTGGTGGTAAAGCCAGTCCTTCACTGTGTGGATCTCCTCCTCATCGTCCTCAAAATGTCTTCCATGAATGGCATCCTTTAAAGGCCCAGAAAAGTGGAAGTGAGAGGGGAATAGGTCAGGGCTGTAGGGTGAATGGAGTAACATTGTCCAGCCCTGTTTTGCGATGTGTTCAGCAGCCCTCAGACTTCTGTGGGTCCGAGTGTTATCGTGTTGCAGCAAAGTATCTGCTTGGTTGCTGTGGAGTCGAAGTCACCGGAGACGCGTCTTGAGTTTTTTTTTATGTGTTGACTTACGATTCTGAATTAATGGTACACCTCTTGGCATTACATCAATGAGAATCGCACCTTGCCAGTCTCAGAACACTGCTATCACGACCTCGCCGGCGGAAACAGTTGTCTTGAATTTGTTCTTCTGCGGGTTGTGGAAATAGGGCCATTCTCCCGACTGTCGTTTTGTTTCGGGCTCAGAATGGTTGCCTCAGGTTTCATCACCTGTCACAAATCGGGACAAGAACGCCTCCCACTCAGCTTCAAATCGTTGCAACAAATCAAGACAAATGTTTTTTTTCTGTTCGATTTGTTATCCACCGTTAGACACCGCGAGGCCCACCTTAAGCACTCTTTTGAATATCCAAGAGTGCGGATAACTGCATCCACATTTCCTTTGCTGATTGACAGATGCAACCCCAACTGCAGAGTCGTACTGCGCCTGTCTTCGCAAATGATAACATCAGCTCGCTGCAACGGTTCATGTGTGACAGCCGTGGATGGTGTCCCTGACCGCTGAAAATCGCGGAGCTCCGCCGAAGCGCATTCTGACGACCTCACCCTCCTTACGCAGCGACTAACTGTATTTCTGTCGACAGCAGATGTTCCAAAGGCTATGCAAAAGCATTTGTGAATGTTCCCCGCATTTTCTTTCTCTGTAGTGAGAAAATCAATGACGGCATGTTGTTTATGACGTACATTACCTACAGGCGCCATTTGAAACTCTCCTGAAGCTACGGTATCTGTCGGAAGTAACGGAGACTTTGCGCTTTCACTCAGGAGACTGAAAATAATACATACATAACTTTTCACATTCGTAGCGTTGTTTGCGGCTGAGGAAAAAAAGGCACATTACTTTCTGGGCAACCCTCGCATATCACAGAGAACTCGTAACAAAAATATTAACGTCAATATAACAAAGACGCCGAGTCTCCAACTCAGAAAGCTGGTACTTCGCCCGGTTCACCACAACAAATTAAGGCGGTGACACATCCACATTTAGCCACTGGATCACCGCTGAGACGAAACGTCCGGAAAACTCATTTCCTGTTTTGGACTGGGGAGGGGATAGGAACCTGTCTTTGGATTCTGCTTTGTTTTCTTCTTCGATTTCAACAAACTGAATCTTGTTCTGGTTCCTTACTCTTACTTAGAGTAAGTCCTGTCTTACTTTGCCTCTTTCCATAAGCAACAGTCTCTATTTGTGGACGCCTTCTCATTTCCATTCACCTTCAAAACGTTTTCACACGACTCCCGAGACTGCTCTACCCCCGTGTGTCGTAAGACGTTGACAACTACGACAAAGTGATTGGAGTGTAAATAGATTAAGGTGCTTCAGAAATTTTCGGCGGAATAGGCAGGCGTGAGGCGGAATGCGCATAGAAGGTGACGCGTTAAACACTTGGTAAGTCAAGCGTTTGAGTAGCAGACGCGCGGACCCAACAACCTACACTATTTACGATTACAGTTTAACGTTGTCTCACATATAGTAACGTATTATGTCCTTAGGAAAGTTAAATAATGAAACTTATGAGCCACTGAAGGTGTACTCATAGTTTGAGGAAGTGTAAGGTGTGAAATGAGGAAGAATGTAGGGTGACATCTGGGTGCAGTCGAGTGAAGGAACTTCTTCTAACCGATGTGAGGGAAAGAATTGGAGAGAAGCTGAGGAGGCGCTGCGCAGTTGATTTCAAATAAAAAGGTTAGTATACTCGCGTTAGTACACGGTACAAATAAAATGGTGTGTAGACAGATTCACCTCCCCCACCCCCTGCCAATGAACCATGGACATTGCCGTTGGTGGGGAGGCTTGCGGGCCTCAGCGATACAGATAGCCGTACCGTAGGTGCAACCACAGTGGAGGGGTATCTGATGAGAGGCCAGACAAACGTGTGGTTCCTGAAGAGGGCAGCAGCCTTTTCAGTTGTTGCAGGGGCAACAGTCTAGATGATTGACTGATCTGGCCTTGTAACACTAACCAAAACGGCCTTGCTGTTGTGGTACTGCGAACGGCTGAAAGCAAGGGGAAACTACAGCCGTAATTTTTCCCGATGGCATGCAGCTTTACTGCATGATTAAATGATGATGGCGTCCTCTTGGGTAAAATATTCCGGAGGTAAAATAGTCCCCCATTCGGATCTCCAGGCGCGGACTACTCAAGAAGAAGTCGTTATCAGGAGAAAGAAACTCGCGTTCTACGGGTCGGAGCATGGAATGTCAGATTCCTTAATTGGGCAGGTAAGTTAGAAAACTTAAAAAGGGAAATGGATAGGTTAAAGTTAGATATAGTAGGAATTAGTGAAGTTCGGTCGCAGCACGAACAAGACTTTTGGTCAAGCGAATATAAGGTTATAAATACAAAATCAAATAGGGGTAATGCAGGAGTAGGTTTAATAATGAATAAAAAATAGGAGTGCGGGTAAGCTACTGCCAACAGCATAGTGAACGCATTATTGTGGCCAAGATAGACACGAAGCCCAAACCTACTAAAATAGTACAAGTTTATATGCCAACTAGCTCTGCAGATGATGAAGAAATTGATGCACTGTATGATGAGATAAAAGAAATTATTCAGGTAGTGAAGGAAGACGAAAATTTAATAGTCATGGGTGACTGGAAATCGACAGTAGGAGCAGGAAGAGAAGAAAACGTAGTAGGTGATTATGGAATGAGGTAAGAAATGAAAGAGGAAGCCGCCTGGTAGAATTTTGCACAGAGCTAACACACTAAAACATGAAAGAAGGTTGTTGACATGGAAGAACCCTAGAGTTACGAAAAGGTTTCAGATAGATTATATAATGGTAAGGCAGAGATTTAAGAACCAGGTTTTAAATTGTAAGACATTTCCACGGGCATATGTGTAGTCTGACCACAATCGATTTGTTATGAACTGTAGATAAAAACAGAAGAAACTGCAAAAAGGTGGGAATTTAAGGAGATAGGACCTAGATCAACTGAAAGAACCAGAGGTTGTACAGAGTTTCAGGGAGAGCATAAGGGAACAATTGACAGGAATGGGGAAAAGAAATACAGTAGAAGAAGAATGGGTAGCTTTGAGGAATGAAATAGTGAAGGTAGCAGAGGATCAAGTAGTAAAAAGACGAGGGCTAGTAGAAATCCTTGGGTAACAGAAGAGATACTGAATTTAATTGATGAAAGGAGAAAATACAAAAATGCAGCAAGTGAAGCAGGCAAAAAGGAATACCAACGTCTTAAAAATATGTAGAAGCTTATCTCATGAGGGGTAAGATAGGTACCGCCTACTGGAAAATTAAAGAGACCTTATAGAAAAGAGAACCACTTGCATGAATATCAAGAGCTCAGATGGAAACCCAGTTCTAAGCAAAGACGGAAAAACACAAAGGTGGATGGAGTATATAGAAGGGTCTATACAGGGGCAATGTTCTGGGGGACAATATTATAGAAATGGAAGAGGAGGTAGATGAAGATGAAATGGGAGATATGATACAGCGTGAAGAGTTTGACAGAGCACTGAAAGACCTAGGTCGAAACAAGGCCCCGGGAGTAGACAGCATTCCATTAAAACTACTGACGGCCTTGGGAGAGCCAGTCCTGACAAAACTCTACCATATAGTGAGCAAGATGTATGAGACAGGCGAAATTCCCTCAGACTTCAAGAATAATATAATAATTCCAAAGCCTAAAAATCAGGTGTTGACAGATGTGAAATCTACCGAACTATCAGTTTATTAAGTCACAGGTGCAAATACTAACGCGAATTCTTTACAGACGATTGGTAAAACTGATAGAAGCCGATCTCGGGGAAGATCGGGTTGTATTCCGTAGAAATGTTGGAACACGTGAGCCAATTCTGACCTTACGACTTATCTTAGAAGAAAGATTAAG
Organism: Schistocerca gregaria; assembly: GCF_023897955.1. NCBI lineage: Eukaryota > Metazoa > Arthropoda > Insecta > Orthoptera > Acrididae > Schistocerca > Schistocerca gregaria. Next base: position 1,157,419,760 of record NC_064920.1, on the reverse strand, counting down.
GAAAGGCAAACCTACGTTTCTAGCATTTGTAGACTTAGAGAAAGCCTTTGACAATGTTGACTGTAATACTCTCTTTCAAATTCTGAAGTTGGCAGGGGAAATTCTGAAGTTGGCAGGGGTAAAATACAGGGAGCGAATGGCTGTTTACAATTTGTACAGAAACCAGATGGCAGTTATAAGAGTCGAGGGGCATGAAAGGGAAGCAGTAGTTGGGAAGGGAGTGAGACAGGTTTTAGCCTCTCCCCGTGTTATTCAACCTGTATACTGAGCAAGCAGTAAATGAAACAAAAGAAAAATTCGGAGTGGGTATTAAAATCCATGGAGAAGAAATAAAAACTTTGAGGTTCGTAGATGACATTGTAATTCTATCAGAGACAGCAAAGGACTTGGAAGAGCAGTTGAACGGAATGGACAGTGTCTTGAAAGGAGGATATAAGATGGACATCAACAAAAGCAAAACGAGGTTAATGGAATGTAGACGAATTAAGTCGGGTGATGCTGAGGGAATAAGATTAGGAAATGAGACACTTAAAGTAGTAAAGGAGTTTTGCTGTTTGGGGAGCAAAATAACTGATGATGGTCGATGCAGAGAGGGTATAAAATGTAGACTGGCAAAGGCAAGGAAAGAGAAATTTGTTAGCGTCGAGTATTGATTTAAGTGTCAGAAAATCGTTCCTGAAAGTATTTGTATGGAGTGTAGCCATGTATGGAAGTGAAACATGAACGATAAATAGTTTAGGCAAGAAGAGAATAGAATCTTTCGAAATGTGGTGCTACAGAAGAATGCTGAAGATTAGATGGGTACATCACATAACTAATGATGAAGTATTGAATAGAATTGGGGAGAAGAGGAGTTTGTGGCACCACTTGACTAGAAGAAGGGATCTGCTGGTAGGACATGTTCTGAGGCATCAAGCGATCACCAATTTAGTAGTGGAGGGCAGCGTGGAGGGTAAAAATCGTAGGGGTAGACCAAGAGATTAGTACACTAAGCAGATTCCGAAGGATGTAAGCTGCAGTAAGTACTGGGAGATGAAGAAGCTTGCACAGGATAGAGTAGCATGGAGAGCTGCATCAAACGAGTCTCAGGACTGAAGACCACAACAACAACAACAACAATATTGACAGATTCAAGAAGGAGGTTGAGCTATGCACGAGGTTAGCTTCATTCGGGAAAGAAATAGTCTGTACCACATGTTCGTAGGGAATTTGTATAAGGCACTTTTATATGGTTAAGAGTAACATCATACAACATCCACCCACAGACGGGGATGAGCAATTATGTAATGAAACGATTTAAAGCTTTGGAACGACAATCGCTGATGCCAAAGAAGAGGTTTACTAGCTAGTTAACATAGGTATGTTTCCTAATTACAGTGTGTGGGGACCTTTACCATGTCCATGCATATTAACGCGGAAATATTTGAAATTGGAATTTGGGCTCGGAAGAAAGGAGGCACAGTCAATCTGTGATTCCTCTGAAACAGGAAATTGTAATGAATGTATGTATAAGAGAATATGTAGCGTAAGAATCTCTTAAGTCAAATAAAATCCATCTCTTGAATGAGGTAAGTACTCAGGGAACAAGCTATACAGACCTACCGAGAGAAGATAAGCAGTTTCAAAGAACTAGTGTACACACATTGTACAAGGAAAAACGTCATGGCGTGGCTTAAACTTGAATATGACATGTGGTACTTGTAATGAACAATGTACGTTTTTCATTGAGTAATTTTTTAGATATGTTTGATTATGAAATGCAGTAAGAGTCTACAATCAATATATATTGTAAAAGTAAATGTACAACGGGCGTGACGCTAAAATTAATAAACCAGTCCCGGTACGATCAAGGGAGGTATTTGGTGTGGTAGCCCTGTATCCCCCATTCATGAAGAATGTTCCTGTTTTTACCCGAAGGGAATCCGTATGATCATATAAGGGCTATGAAGTTTCGGCCTCTAGAAATTTCTAGAACATTCCATAACATTCGAGAGTATTCGAGAGCATTCCACAACATTCCAGATTGTTTCGGTATGTTCCACAACGATCCGGAATGTTTTGGAATGTTCGGGAATAATCTGAACTATTCTGAAAAATTCCAGAATGTTTGGGAACATCCAGTAGCATCCCAGATCAGTGTGGAATATTCCAGAACACTCTAGAATGTTGTTGAATTTTCTGGATCGTGGTGGACCATTCGAAGCCGTTTTCGCATGTTCCGGAATTCACCTCCGTTGGGGCTACCCATTGGTAGAGGTGTATAAAGCAGGATTCGTCGTGTGTTAGGACGTATATTCCTTACCAGTGACGAAGGGAGGAAGTAACAAAGTAGGGTAGTGAGTAAATAAAAACAAACAGTGAAGTGTGAGTAGTCAAGATATTACAGTGACTGAATATAAATCGAAAATAAAGTGTGGAAAGTGTACTTGGTGAATTTGTAGATAAAAATCTGATTTTATTTATATTTTACACCACGTCCAAACGTAAAAAGAGGAGGAGATCTTTCCAGCTCTGAAGTAAATCAGCGAATTAAAAAAGAACAACCAAAAAACGAAGCAGACGAACAGCGCGAAGCCGGCCGGGGTGGCCGAGCGGTTCTAGGCGCTACAGACTGGAACCGCGCGACCGCTTCGGTCGCAGGTTCGAATCCTGCCTCGGGCATGGATGTGTGTGATGTCCTTAGGTTATTTAGAATTAAGTAGTTCTAAGTTCTAGGGGACTGATGACCTCAGACGTTAAGTCCCACAGTGCTCAGAGCCATTTGAAGCATTTTTGAACAGCGCAAAGCACGTTTAATTTCCCAGCGTATGAGAAAGAGAACCGTGAGAAGCAGAGAAACAGAACAATAATGAATTGGACGAACTGATGGATCAAGAATTCTGACACAATTTTACAATAAAAGACTGCGAATTCAAGCCAGCCACTAAAATATCACCGAATGAGAAGCGCGGACGAGGATAAGTAAACAGTACAACTTAACAAAAAAAAAAAAGTTCCCCTGCGACCCGACGAATTAATGTAACAAACACAAACAGGTCGTCATCGGAAAATTGGATAACATCTACCAATCTTGTAAAGGTAAAAAAATTCAGCAGAGGAACACCAGAATCTTGTTGCATGAACGGAAAAATTCCATTACCCCCACAAGAAGCACTTCCGCAGGAATTGTTAAATGACCGGCGAAACTCAAGGATCGGAACACTTTCTTCAAAATATCAGAGCGCAGTGCCTGCCTATTCTTTCGGTGTCACTTCCATCAGCATTAACCGAGATGAAATCGACTTCGTTTTTTCCATCCAAAGCCAAATCTATCACAACATGGGATCATTAATACCACTACGCTACGAAGACCATAAATATCTGTAAGTATATTTCATCGGGAATGGAGAAACAGAAATGTATCAGTGATGCACAAATATCAGTTGATTGTGCTGAGAAGTAGTCCGACATGTGCAGTGAATCTTATCCGAATACAATCAACTGATTCACATATTGAAAACAGTACTGGACCGAATGATTTCTGATGACTATGAAGTTATAATTCGAGCCGACAAAATACCACATAGAGAACACGACGGTCGTTTTAATGCATCTCAAGTAGATGAAGTGACCATCGTAATAGTGGACAATGAAAACACAAGCTCGACATAACTAAAGAATGAAGAAGGGAAAGAGACACACCGTTCATACAATGCCCTCCAACATCCAATAACGTTTCTGCTCGGGTAGCACGGATATTATTCTAATGTGAAACAAATCCAACCTGAAACAGTTGTAGGAACAAACAAACAAAAAAATGACTTCCAAGAGGTTCTATGCTTACCGCTTAATGACCAGAGACAATGAAACATAAATGACATTCTCAACACTTGCCGTTTATACCAATAATTCCTGATGTATATGTATACAAAAATAGAAGCTACAAATGGTTCAAATGGCTCTAAGCACTATGGGACTTAATATCTGAGGTCATCAGTCCCCTAGACTTCGAACTACTTAAACGTAACTAACCGAAGGACATCACACACATCCATGGCCAAGCAGGATTCGAACCTGTGACCGTAGCAGCAGCGCGGTTCCGGATGGAAGCGCCTAGAACCGCTCGGCCAACTGCGGCCGGCCAAAATAGATGCGGAACGGATACTTTACATAAGGCTGAATCACAAGAAACTATGCTCGGAAGAATACATCCACCTTCGTGACGCAACCGTATATGACGGAATCATTGGCGGCATTGTAGCAATGGAAATCTTACCCTCGTCATAGATAGGGAGTGCGAGACACATGCACGAATACGCTCAAGATTCGATGACCTACATAAGAAAATATGGACGACCTGACCTCTTCACAACATTCACATGCAACTCGTTAGGCCAGAAATCAAAGAAAACTAGTATACAGACATGCCCGCCTGGTTAGCCATGCAATCTAACTGCTTTCCGGGCGCGAAGGCGTGCCGGCCCCTGGCACGAATCCGACCGCGTACACCATAACTAATCTACCACGCAAACATTGTGGTTACACTCGTCTGGTGGGAAACGTATCCGTGGGGTAGGGGGGGGGGAGGGGGAGGGGGCTGGGAGAGACGATAGTGGGTGTTCCATTGGGGGCCAAACCTCTCAGTAACCCTGGGTTCGGTGTGATGCGGTGGTGGGATGAATGGACTGCTGTTGCCTGTTGTGGGGTTGTGTACCACTATGGACTACGGCGCGGACAAAGCCTACCCGACGTTTCTAGGTCGCCAGTCTCATACAGTACAGTACAATACAATATACGGACAAGCTCTCATGCATCCACACGACATTGCAGAAAAAAAAAATACCCAAAACGACACTGGGAAGACGCACAAGCAGAAGTTGATGGCTATCCCAAATACAGAAGACGATCACCCAAAAATATGAATAAGAGGCAGTGACCAAATGGGAGTGTATAATCAATGTGTAGTAATATATAACATTGTTGTTGTTGTTGTTGTGGTCTTCAGTCCTGAGACTGGTTTGATGCAGCTCTCCATGCTACCCTATCCTGTGCAAGCTTCTTCATCTTCCAGTACTTACTGCAACCCACATCCTTCTGAATCTGCTTAGTGTATTCTTCTCTTGGTCTCCGTCTACGATTTTTACCCTCCACGCTGCACTCCAATGCTGAATTTGTGATCCCCTGATGCCACAGAACATGTCCTACTAACCGGTCCATTCGTTTTGTCAAGTTGTGCCACATACTTCTCCCCAATTCTATTCAATACTTCATCATTAGTTATGTGATGTACCCATCTAATCTTCAGCATTCTTCTGTAGCACCACATTTCGAAAGATTCTATTCTCTTCTTGCCTAAACTATTTATCGTTCATGTTTCACTTCCATACATGGCTACACTCCATACAAATACTTTCAGAAACGACTTCCTGACACTTAAATCGATACTCGATGTTAACAAATTTCTCTTTCTCAGAAACGCTTTCCTTGCCATTGCCAGTCTACATTTTATATCTTCCTTACTTCGACCATCATCAGTCATTTTGCTCCCCAAATAGCAAAACTCCTTTACTACTTTAAGTGTCTCATTTCCTAATCTTATTCCCTCAGCATCACCCGACATAATTTGAACACATTCCATTATCCTCGTTTTGCTTTTGTTGATGTCCATCTTATATCCTCCTTTCAAGACACTGTCCATTCCGTTCAACTGCTCTTCCAAGTCCTTTGCTGTCTCTGATAGAATTACAATGTCATCTACGAACCTCAAAGTTTTTATTTCTTCTCCATGGATTTTAATACCCACTCCGAATTTTTCTTTTGTTTCATTTACTGCTTGCTCAGTATACAGGTTGAATAACACGGGGAGAGGCTAAAACCTGTCTCACTCCCTTCCCAACTACTGCTTCCCTTTCATGCCCCTCGACTCTTATAACTGCCATCTGGTTTCTGTAAAAATTGTAAACAGCCATTCGCTCCCTGTATTTTACCCCTGCCACCTTTAGAATTTGAAAGAGAGTATTACAGTCAACATTATCAAAGGCGTTCTCTAAGTCTACAAATGCTAGAAACGTAGGTTTGCCTTTCCTTAATCTTTCTTCTAAGATAAGTCGTAAGGTCAGAATTGGCTCACGTGTTGCAACATTTCTACGGAATCCACCTGATCTTCCCCGAGATCGGCTTCTACCAGTTTTTCCATTCTTCTGTAAAGAATTCGCGTTAGTATTTGCAGCTGTGACTTATTAAACTGATAGTTCGGTAATTTTCTCATTTGTCAACACCTGCTTTCTTTGGGATTGGAATTATTATATTCTTCTTGAAGTCTGAGGGTATTTCACCTGTCTCGTACATCTTGCTCACCAGATGGTAGCGTTTTGTCAGGACTGGCTCTCCCAAGGCCGTCAGTAGTTCTAATGGAATGTTGTCTACTCCTGGGGCCTTGTTTCGATTCAGATGTTTCTGTGCTCTGTCAAACTCTTCACGCAGTATCATATCTCCCATTCCATCTTCATCTACTTCCTCTTCCATTTCCATAATATTGTCATCAAGTATATCTGTTATACATTTAACTAAACCAGAAAAATATGTCAACGACGAAAACTAGGAATGCCAGTAGATCATCCAGGAATCATAAAAACTTGCGCACGAGGCCGAGTTCACAAAATGTGCCAAGTATGCATAAACTTAGAATTCTCCAGTTCAGTGAAATGCATTAAATATGTCTCTATGTGAACAAACGTATTGACATGGCGGTAATTCGATTAGGCAAAGACAGTGAACAACGAAACAGAAACGCAGAGATCTTTTTTACCAAATTGGTTGGTACACCAACAGTAACGAAGCAGGGTGGCGGTTGTTTGGTTTCCCGGCACACGAACGCGAACCAACTGGGCAACATGTAGTACTACATTCTGAGGCTTGACAGTGGGTTTACTTCGCAAAAGACACCACCAGATAATTGCAAGCGAACCACCTCGGAAGACAACATTAGCAGAATTTTACCAACAGTGCCAAACGGATCCATTCGGAGAAACATTACTGTATGTCGACGTCCCTATCTCTTATACATTGAGCTAAACAAGAAAAATATGTCAACGACGAAAACTAGGAATGCCAGTAGATCATCCAGGAATCATAAAAACTTGCGCACTATGCTGAGTACAAATCGTACACCCGAACAACGGCGAATGTTTCCATCTCGGGATGTTGCTACGTGAAGTGGTTTCACACACCTCAAGACTGTTGACGTTTATCCATCCCTGACGTACAGAGGAACATGCCAATTCTTAGGACTACTGGAAAACGATAACCACTTGGAATCTACCCTACAAGGTGCCTCACTCACAACCACAGCTCAACAAATGAGAGACTTAGTCACCATAATTCTAACATGTAATCAATCAAATCCAAAGCAGGTATGTAACTGCTGTCTGAAGAGTATATATGTTTATGTTAGCCGGGAACCTAGAAACGACGGAGAGGCTCCGTCTCTGCAGTGGCCCACAGCCCCACGACGACTACCGCAGTCCACTTCATCCCTGCGCCACCCCACACCGAAACCAGGGCTACTGTGCGGCTCGGTCCCCAGTAAACACCCCTCCCCCCCTTTCAAGGGAACGTATCACACCAGACGAGTGTAACCCCTATGTTTTTGTGCTAATGGTGTTGTACACGTACGTGGAGAACTTGTTTGCTCAGCAATCGCCGACATAGTGTAGCTGAGGCGGAATAAGGGGAACAAGCCCGCATTCGACGAGGCAGACGGAAAATCTCCTTAAAAACCATCCACTGGTTCACTGCACACCGACACAAGTCCGCCAGCGGATTCGTGCCGGGGACCAGGCGCTCCTTCCTACTCTGGAAAAGTGTATTAACTTCTCCCTAGCGTGTATGCAGCCACACTTATGAAAGGAGGAAGAGCTGCCATTTCCGCCAAACTCGTACCGCTCAATACAGCCGAAGAACAGTTCCCAGCTTGCAAAATCTCAAGAGCCTCTGGACGGGCTGAAGTGAGCTAAAATTATCTTCTGTGACGAATGCCCAACGGCAAATAAAGTAAAAAAAATCATTCAGAGCCATGGACAGAACATTAAAAGACTCGAGAGAATACTTTGAAGTGATGGGAGGAGCTAAATTCATATCCTAAGGAGATTTTCGGCAAATACTTCCAGTTATCACCAGCAGCAGCAGACGAGATCACTCCATGCTCAAAAACCATCCCAAGAGACGCACAAAAACACGGAATCTAACGAAAAATATGAGAGCTGAACTATCGAAAGACGAAACAACAACAGATTTTTCTCAACTTTTAGAAACGGTAAAGGCACATATCATACTGACAACTGGCTTCATTATGGTACATAGACACTGCTGGAAACGAACAAATCGACCAAATTTATTCGAATCTGAAAGGGTAATTTTGGCAACTGAAAATAATTTTATGGACTATATCAACTTTAATATTCATACGAAAATTTCAGGTAAACAGAGAAAATAGAAATGGACCGACACGATGGTAAACGTTTAAGGAAGTGTGAACTTCCCTAGAGGATTTCAAAACTTTTTGCAAGTACCAGGAATTCATATGAAAATTTCAGGTAAACAGAGAAAATACAAATGGACCGACACGATGGTAAACGTTTAAGGAAGTGTGAACTTCCCTAGAGGATTTCCAAACTTTTTGCAAGTACCAGGAATCCCATTACACTGCCTTCGACTTAAAATTGGATCTCCGATGATACTCCTCGTAAATCTCAACACGCCAAAACCGTCTTCATGAAACAAGGATTAACGTCAAACAGCTATCGAACAACATCACAGAAACCGAACTTACGACCGGAACGTACAAAGGACACACACTATTTATCCCCAGAATACCACTGATCTCTACTGAACCACCATTCCAATTTCAAAGACAAGCAATTTCCAATCAAAGTAGCCTACCGATCTGCAATTATCAAAGGCCATGGACAAACTTTAAACAATGCGGCATCAACCGCAAACACTCCTGCTTCTCTCACGGTCAACTTTACATATCTTGCCCTCGAGTAGGAAATTCGAAAAATTTTTACACATATACCCTGGATAACAAAATGAAAAATGTTGTTTACAAACAGGTACTGTAAATATTGAGAATATGTTTCCAATACAGATTTTTTCCTCTTATGCTTTAACTAGTATTGTACATAGTATATGTTTTAAATAATTTTTTTACCTATTATACTTTAAAGTTTATCCTATTATTCCGACTACTACACAATCTCATATCAGCTCTATGAGCGAAGAAGGGCACTCCAGCTAGTCAGATGCATAAATAAAATGCATGTTGAGTAAACAGAATAGATAAGCATGAATAGGTAACCACGACATTATTTTTAGCTTGGGTGTGGTGATATGTAGGGCAACAATGCGTTTTCTTCATATACCCTGGCCCGCTATTAATATTGGTGCCAGCTTAAGATGATCGTGGCAGCTAATACACGTTATGTACTCGTAGTGTAGAAACAAAGGAGCAGGTACTGTGCACCCCGGTCTGTCTTTGTACAGAAGACATTCAAGCGGCAACAACGAGAGCAGCGGCGATTCGCCAGGGGATGAGCGCCACTCATTTGCAGCACAAGGATACGGATGTGTTTTGGCACCCGAGTTGGCGGTGTCGTGGACGGCTTGAAGTAAGAGGGACACCGACAGTGTCAACGGGGACCCGAAACAGTTGAATCACTTTTTGATGTATGAAGACAGAACTTTAACGTACGCCCTGAGGTCACACAAATAATATTGTGATGAAGGTTCGGTATATTTCGAGTTGTAATTAAGGAGATCTGTCGTTGTGTGAGAGAGACAGAATATAAAATACTGGGTAGTCCATTCCATTTAACTGCTCTCTCAAGCCCTTTGCTGACAGACTTATAATGTCCTCGGTGAACCTCAAAGTTTTTATTTCTTCTCCATGGATTTTGATGCCTACTCCGAATTTTTCTTTTGTTTCCTTTAATGCTTGCTCAATATACAGATTGAATAACAACATAACAATAGTAATAGCACAAGAAGCCATGACGAAAACCCTATTCATTAACAAGTTTTCGTGACATATAATACATCCAACACAAACACTAATTGTAACAAAGGGGACTTAACTAATGCTAGCAAGGGTACAGTTCAAAATAACTATCCAATTGTAATAATGGAAAACGCAGTCATTGTGGACCACGAGCCAATATCTTGGGTGTAACTGATCAGTACTCGGCCCATACACAAGTACATTTGTTTGCTTGTAATCACATAACACCGAAGAGAGTGTTATGAATTAAAGAGACACAACGCTGGTGCAATACTCTGCAATATTGTAGAATATTACACATGTTATGTGCGTTTCATTTATAGTGCAAAACATTTTCTCAACGAGAGAGTTGTAGCGAAAAGAAGATAAGGAAATACAGTAAGTTACATTGAAGCCTACAGTGAGTGGCGAAATAAGATACAGAAAAGTAGAAATTTATATCGACTCAGCTAGCGACATTGGCCTGATCTCAGAAGAATTAGTGACTGCTTATGAAAAGATAAATTGTTTCTAGTTTACCACAGGTGTATGCATAGAAGGAGTTACTGGTATTAGAGGTAAATTAAAGAGGAAAACAGAACAACTATAAAAGTAGGAATATTCTGTTCTTTAGAGGCGTTTCTTGTAATGGCTAATATAATTATGCAAATACTATTAGGTGTAACCTAGTAACTTATGTAAATGGTGATTTAGGGATTTTGTACGTCATCCGTAAAACATTCGTAAAGTGTAAATTAGATAATTATAGTAATGCAGTACCTTTAAAACTAGTCTGCCAGTAAGCGACGAAAACCAGTTATTACCAATAAACAAACTGCCTTTAATTAGTTGCATAGACGGAACACACCGACACGAACTATAGCAACTATAGAAAGACGTAAAACAGAAAAAAAGTGACGACTAATTATTAATTGAGGTATGTTTAGTGGCTAGTGCCGAAACATTACACGAAGGTAGTACAAAAGCTTTATATCAACTGTCTCGTGGTAATACACACCAAAAAAGCATATGAATCTGGGCTGTTGATAGATACACAGTAGAAATATTTACAGCGGATTCTATGTACTCATGAAGGAGTTACTTCGATTAAACCAGGCGTTGTAGGTGACTGCACATGTAGATTTAATATCAAAAGCAAAGAACCATTTTTTTGGAAATCTTACTAATACCAATAGGATTGGAAGCAGCGGTATAAGAATAAATCAACAATATGATAGACAAATAAGTAACACAACTTAGTTGAAGTGTTTGTAATAACCAATTACTATTGGTTAAGAAAGCTAAAGGCGAAGATCTACTCGTGTTGGACAAACGAAATTTAACACACACAGAAACACAAGGTGATAGACCTATAAGTATCGATGAGATACTGGCAAAGTTCGAACAAGGAAAATACTTTATTTCGATGGATTTGAAGATTAAATGAAGATTCTAAGCTGTATACAGCAGTTTTAGATTAGATATTTCCGTTTCAGTATTTATTAGAGCACTTGATCAAGCTCTGGAAGGAGAACTCTTACAAGAACTTTTAAATTATGTACACCATATTTTATTAGTATCCGACACTTTGGACGATCTTTTTGCTTTATCACTTAAGGCGTTACAAAAACTCCATGAAAATGGAATAGCTGTTAAATTGGCAAAGTCACATTTTCGTCGACAAGAATTAAGGTTTCTAGGACACCTAGTGGGAGTAAATGGTGTAGGGGTAGCGTCTTTGATTCATAATTAAAACGTCTTCGGTCCCGGGTTCGATCCACGCCACTGCCTAAATTATGATAAATAATCAGCATTGGCGGCCGAAGACTTCCGGCATAAGAAGTCAGCCTCATTCTGCCAACGGCCTTTTCAAAGAGGGCGGAGGAGCGGATAGAGGTTCAGGGCACTCTCTTGTCCTAGGGGGTGGGAAATTGCCCCTAAAGGAAGAAGAATCAGCAATGATCAAAGACATGAGGATGCAGAAGGCAATGGAAACCACTGCATTAAACACACGTAACGTGCATCCACAGGACAAGTGGCCTGTAGTTGAAGATGTGTCATGATTATCTCTCCATTGGCAAAAGATTCCGGAATAGTCCCCCATTCGGATCTCCGGGACGGGACTGCCAAGGGGGAGGTTACCATGAGAAAAAGATTGTCAGAAGCTTGAATGTGGTAGGGAAGCTAGAAAATTTGAAAAGGGAAATGCAAAGGCTCAATCTGGATATAGTAGGGGTCAGTGAAGTAAACTGGAAGGAAGACAAGGATTTCTGGTCAGATGAGAATCGGGTAATATCAACAGCAGCAGAAGATGGTATAACAGGTGTAGGATTCGTTATGAATAGGAAGGTGGGGCAGAGGGTGTGTTACTATGAACAGTTCAGTGACCGGGTTGTTCTAATCAGAATCGACAGCAGACCAACACCGACAACGACAGTTCAGGTATACATGCCGACGTCGCAAGCGGAAGATGAACAGATAGAGAAAGTGTATGAGGATATTGAAAGTGTAATGCAGTATGTAAAGGGGGACGAAAATCTAATAGTCATGGGTGACTGGAATGGAGTTGTAGGGGAAGGAGTAGAAGAAAACGTTACAGGAGAATATGGGCTTGGGACAGGGGATGAAAGAGGAGAAAGACTAATTGAGTTCTGTAACAAATTTCAGCTAGTAATAGCGAATACCCTGTTCAAGAATCACAAGAGGAGGAGGTATACTTGGAAAAGGCCGGGAGATACGGGAAGATTTCAATTAGTTTACTTCATGGTCAGACAGAGATTCCGAAGTCAGATACTGGATTGTAAGGCGTACGCAGGGGCAGATATAGACTCAGATCACAATATAGTAGTGATGAAGAGTAGGCTGAAGTTCAAGACATTAGTCAGGAAGAATCAATACGCAAAGAAGTGGGATACGGAAGTTCCAAGGAATGACGGAATACGTTTGAAGTTCTCTAACGCTATAGATACAGCAATAAGGAATAGCGCAGTAGGCAGCACAGTTGAAGAGGAATGGACATCTCTAAAAAGGACCATCACAGAAGTTGGGAAGGAAAACATAGGTACAAAGAAGGTAGCTGCGAAGAAACCATGGGTAACAGAAGAAATACTTCAGTTGATTGATGAAAGGAGGATGTACAAACATGTTCCGGGGAAATCAGGAATACGGAAATACAAGTCGCTGAGGAATGAAATAAATAGGAAATGCAGGGAAGCTAAGACGCAATGGCTGCAGGAAAAATGTGAAGACATTAAAAAAGATATGATTGTCGGAAGGACAGACTCAGCATACAGGAAAGTCAAAACAACCTTTGGTGACATTAAAAGCAACGGTGTTAACATTAATAGTGCAACGGGAATTCCACTGTTAAATGCAGAGGAAAGAGCAGATAGGTGGAAAGAATACATTGAAAGCCTCTACGAGGGTGAAGATTTTTCTGATGTGATAGAAGAAGAAACAGGAGTCGATTTATAAGAGATTGGGGATCCAGTATTAAAATCGGAAATTAAAAGAGGTTTGGAGGACTTGCGGTCAAATAAGGCAGAAGGGATAGATAACATTCCACCAGAATTTCTAAAATCATTAGGGGAAGTGTCAACAAAACGACTATTCACGTTGGTGTGTAGAATATATGAGTCTGGCGACATACCATCTGACTTTCGGAAAAGCATCATCCACACAATTCCGAAGATGGCAACCGCTGACAAGTGTGAGAATTATCGCACAATCAGCTTAACAGCTCATGCATCGAAGCTGCTTACAAGAATAATATACTGAAGAATGGAAAAGAAAATTGATAATGCGCTATGTGACGATCAGTTTGGCTTAAGGAAAAATAAAGGCACGAGAGAGGCAATTCTGACGTTACGGCTAATAATGGAAGCAAGGCTAAAGAAAAATCATGACACGTTCATAGGATCTGTCGACCTGGAAAAAGCGTTCGACAATATAAAATGGTGCAAGCTGTTCGAGATTCTGTAAAAAGTAAGGGTAAGATATAGGGAGAGACGGGTCATATACAATATGTACAACAACCAAGAGGGAATAACAAGAGTGGACGATCAAGAACGAAGTGCTCGTATTAAGAAGGGTGTAAGACAAGGGTGTAGCTTTTCGCCCCTACTCTTCAGTCTGTACATCGAGGAAGCAATGATGGAAATAAAAGAAAGGTTCAGGAGTGGAATTAAAATACAAGGTGAAAGGATATCAATGATACGATTCGCTGATGACATTGCTATCCAGAGTGAAAGTGAAGAAGAATTAATTGATCTGCTGAACGGAATGAACAGTCTAATGAGTATACAGTATGGTTTGAGAGTAAATCGGAGAAAGACGAAGGTAATGAGAAGTAGTAGAAATGAGAACAGCGAGAAACTTAACATCAGGATTGATGGTCACGAAGTCAATGAAGTTAAGGAATTCTGCTACCTAGGCAGTAAAATAACCAATGACGGACGGAGCAAGGAGGACATCAAAAGCAGACTCGCTATGGCAAAAAAGGCATTTCTGGCCAAGAGAAGTCTACTAATATCCTTAATTTGAGGAAGAAATTTCTGAGGATGTACGTCTGGAGTACAGCATTGTATGGTAGTGAAACATGGGCTGTGGGAAAACCGGAACAGAAGAGAATCGAAGCATTTGTGATGTGCTGCTATAGACGAATGTTGAAAATTAGGTGGACTGATAAGGCAAGGAATGAGGAGGTTCTACGCAAATTCGGAGAGGAAACGAATATGTGGAAAACACTGATAAGGAGAAGGGACAGGGTGACAGGACATCTGCTAAGACATGAGGGAATGACTCCCATGATACTAGATGGAGCTGAAGAGGGCAACAACTGTAGAGGAAGACAGAGATTGGAGTACGTCAAGCAAATAATTGAGGACGTATGTTGCAAGTGCTACTCTGAGATGAAGAGGTTAGCACAGGAAAGGAACTCGTGGCGGGCCGCATCAAACCAGTCAAAAAAGATGAGGATGGAACGATGACTACTTTAAAAGTGAATTATTATCGTCATTAACACAATGTCTATAACACTTGTGGTAAAAACATTATTTTGGAGAGAAAATGCAAACACACAATATTGGAAGCTATGTATTCCGCATTGTGCGGAGACCAAGTTGGAATGATTCGTACACAAAAGCTATGGTCACTTTGGTATTCGCAAGTGTATAAAATATATAAAAACGTTTTACTGTTTTATGGGGTTTTGTCAAGTCAAATTTGTCAAGAAGCTTAGGAGGGTCACAGTGGCATTAATTATGCAATGCATCGTATTTTGTCGAAGGGTTTACATGACTTAAACGCATCAGAGTTTCACAGCCCTTTACCAATGGGTAGGGGAGGCGTAACATCTATTTAGTTACTTATAGAACGTTAACAAAATACGTCACACTGTACCTCATTAAGCATACAAACACGGATGCAGTGATTAATTATATGCGCAGTTCCTTCGCAGACGTTGGGAAATCAAAAGGACTCTTAACTGACGACGGTCACGCTTTACAAGTCGTAATTTTAAGGACATGATAACTTTGGAAGGCGTACGTCAAATAACTACATGGAAGTATAGCTTGAAATAGAATCCATGTGAACGTATTATGAAGGAAATTGGAAGATTGAATAGAAGGTATTGCTCCACCAAACATATCACTTGGGCACAAATGATATAGGAATGTAAGGTAATATTAAATTTGTCAGATCTATCTACAGGTTTATCCCCAGCAGAAGTAAGGAAGTGTAAATTTAGTGGTGAAACGTAGCTTAAATTATTTAAATGGCAAAACAACAGTACGGTGGTGGGAGAAAATTTAAAGGACGTAGTAAGGAATCATTTACAGCAAACAGTTGAAGGACTGCATAACAAATTGAATGAGAATGAAAAATCACCAACATTTAATAACAATGACTTAGTATTAGTGATAGATACACACGACAGTTCTAACTTAAATTTTTTCCTCATTACAGTGGACCATACAAAATCTAAGCATACCACATCCAAAAGCTGTTTTCTTGGTGGATCCCAAAAGTTGTCAAGAAAAAGATATATACAACGTAGATAAGAAAAATATTTATAAACCACCGCTATTTTAAAAGTGGAGACAGTAAAGAGAACAAAATCCGAAGTTATTTCTATTATGCAATATAATGAACACACCATGAGATACTATTATCAGCTGCTGTTAAATCCACGTCAAGTATAATATGGCTGATGTTGGGCTACGTCATCTTTAACAAATCATAGGGGTACACTTAATCTAAAGATTAGTTTCCATACTAATAAATAGTATTTATTACATGCATCAAATACATTGCAAACGAATTACGAGACAGAGGTTATTTTGGAAGTAAATGTACGCATATGGTTTAAGTAAGAGGATGGTAGACGAGACTTGAGACAAGAAGTTGAGAACTGCGGTTTAGGAAGCGTTTTTGATTTCTCTTTTAACACATTGTGTCAGATCATCCTTTTCTGGTATACAAAAGGCATTTATCGAAGTCAGTTTTCGGAGTCTGTGAGGTGAAGCCGAAACAAGCCTTTCTATTAGGAATGTTATCACTCTATGCGGAGTCCTTTTTTGAAATGAGGGGTGGAATAGGAATGTGTCTTTGGAGTCCGTCTTCTAATCTTCTTATATTTCAACAAATCCACACCTTGTTTTCCTTTCTTCTTCTTTAAAGGTCCACTTTACTTTGCCTCTTCTAATAAGCAATACCATTATGGAACCCTTCAACCTGTTTTCAAAGGATTGGTGGGATAATTCAGCTCGCATGTGACATAAGAAGTTGACAGCTACGACAAGTAATTTAAGTGTCAAGAGGTTTAGCCACTTAAAAAAGTTTCGGAGTAGTAGGCAGGTGTGAAGCGGAATATGCAACGAAGATGACGCGCTAAACACATGGTGACTGAAGCGTCCTTTGTTTGAATAGCAGATGCGCGGACCCAAGAACATACATTAGTTACGAAAACAAAGTAACCTTGTCTGACATGTAGAAAAGAATGATTTCGTTAATGAAGATAAAAAATGAGAGATGTGAGCCATGGTAGGTAATACGAAGGTAAGTTTAAGGCTTCTACTGATAATGAAATAGGTAGGACGTTGCACTGTTGTATAAAATGTTATAAGTATGTGGATTTGTTCTGAATCAAATGAGTTACTTAGAGCATAAGGAAGTGTAAGGTATTTAATGAGGAACAGTATTAGTTGACATTGGACAAATAGGGGGGAAAAACTGTGGAGGCGTTATGCAATTGGTTTAAAATAAAATGGGAAGTGTACTCCCGTTAGTACAAACAACAAATAAAAGGTCGGATAGACAGGTCCATCAAAAAATAAATAAATAAATAAATAAAAAAACTACGCCGTTTATCAGGTACATTTGGGTAAAAATGGTCTATACAATAGATTGGTAGGGATTTTGTATGAGACACTTTGATATCATTAATAGTAAGGTTGTATATTATGCACCTACGGAAAGCGATCAGTAGTTCCGCGATGAAATGATTTGGAATGACAACTGATGATGCCAAAGAAGAGGTTTTCTAACCAGTTAAGATACAGTTTATGGAAACCATCTACATCTCCACGCATATTAACGTAGAAATATTTGAAATTTGAATGTGTACTCGTGACAAATAAGGTCCAGTCAATCTATGATATCTCTGAAACAGGAAATTGTAATGAAAGAATGTACGAGAGTATATACAAAGTAAGAATCACATAACTTAAAGCAAATCGATAAAGTATTACGAGAACAAATTGTACCCAATTACCGAGAGAAGTTAAGTAACTTTTATACTCAGTGTACAAGAGAAACTGATCATGATACGGTGTAAGACTCATATATGACGTCTGATACTTATAATGAAGAATGTATGTTTCTTTCGAATATCTTTTTGGATAAAGTTTATTATGCGATAAAGTAAGTCAATATTGAGACGTGTAAATAAAACACACGTTGAGTAAACAAAACAGTAAATTTTTAACAAGCTAGGAAACCCCATTTTAGCCACCCTCAGTTGTCACTCAAAACTTTAAATCGCATCATTGCATACCTGCTGATCCCTTTCCGTGGGTACAATAGTCAATTTGGGACGACTTCTTTATTCTGAGTGCGGATATAGGTAGGGTATCAAGGCGTTTTATAAAATACGCTTCTCCCCTATTAATATTAGTACCAGCTAAAGATGATCGTTGTAGTTGATATATGAAAAGCAGTGTCGAACAAAAGAAGCAGATACCCTGCGCTCCAGTCTGTGTTTGTACAGACGGTACGTGAACAGTTCGAGCGAAAGTAGCGGAGTGCGTCATGGGATGAGCGTCACTCATTTGCTGCACGAGGATATGCTTTGATACTCCGAGTTCATAGTGTCAAGAAAGTCTTGGAGTAAAAGGGCCACCGACAGTGTCAACGTGTACGCAAAACAAATGAATCATTTTCTGATGTAAAAAGATGGAACTTTAATATATACCTGCGGATCACACGTGTGATCTAGAGGACTGATGACCTCAGATGTTGAGTCCCATAGTGCTCAAAGCCAGTTGAACCATATTTTTAATCTATTGCTAGTTGAAATTAAGGGTTTCTGTCTTTATAAGAGAGAAATAATTTAAAATGCAGAGATGTGAAACTTACGAGTCCGAAATTTATTTCGTTGCTAAAAGTAACGTCGCGATTTCATATTTCATCATCACTTTGCATAGGATCGAAGTACAGAAGCTGGAAGGGTTCGTTCACAGTGGTGGGAGACAGAAGCTCGACAACAACAACAGTTCGTAAAGGCGATCATACATCAACAAAAATAGTATAAGGGTGTGTGGAACGTCAGACACGGCGAAATGTACCAAGCGCAAGCAGCAGCTGAAATACGCTACTACTTGGACTCACCAAATGAGAGTCGCTCTCCAATACGAATTAGCACACATACGGGGTGGGACATTGTTCGTGACCGGGCCAAATATCTCACGAAATAAGCGTCACACGAAAAAACTACAAGAACGAAACTTGTCTAGCTTGAAAGAGGAAACCAGATGGCGCTATGGTTGGTCCGCTAGATGGCGCTGCCATAGGTCAAACGGATATTAACTTCTTTTTTTTTTTTAATAGGAACCCCCATTTTTATTATATGTTCGTTTAGTACCAAAAGAAATGTGAGGTTGGTGGAGATCACTTTGAGTATTTATTGCATTAACGTGGTATTTACAGGTAATGACGCTGTAACAGAATACGTTCTCAGAAATAATAAGTTCTCAAAGGTATATGTATCACATTGGAACAACCGTAACAAAATGTTCAAACGTACCTACGTTCTGTATTTTAATTAAAAACAACCTACTTCTTACCAGCTGTTCGTCTAAAATTGAGAGCCATGTGTTTGTATTTCTTTACGTACAACAAGAGTATTTAATAAAAACTGGGGTTTCCTATTAAAAAAAAAAAGTTGATATCCGTTTGACCTTTGGCAACGCCATCTAGCAAGCCAACCATAGCGCCATCTGGTTTCCCTCTTCAAGCTAGACGACTTTCGTCCATTGTAGTTTTTTCGTTTGTGCTTATTTCTTGAGATATTTGGCCTCGTCACTATCAATGGACCACCCTCTATATGTTTTCGAAAACAAATTTTTCCCCTGTGTTCTAATTCCTTTTGTTATATACATCGAAAATGGTTCAAATGGCTCTGAGCACTACGGGACTTAACATGTATGGTCATCAGTCCCCTAGAACTTAGAACTACTTAAACCTAACTAACCTAAGGACAACACACAACACCCAGCCATCACGAAGCAGAGAAAATCCCTGACCCCGCCGGGAATCGAACCCGGGAACCCGTGCGCGGGAACGGAGAACGCTATCGCACTACCACGAGATGCGGGCATATACATCGACTTTCGCGGAATGTGTAATCAGTGTTTCCGACCGTTACTAAGACAATCAAAGATAAGTGTAGCCTGGGAACGCTTTGGAACCAATAATGTCACTTATTGCGTCACTGCTCAAACCCACTGGTTCGAAGAGAACGCTGAGGTTGACCTGCTAATTCAGTATACAACCCTGAAGCAGTGGGTCAGAGGGTGATTGATGGCATAGTTATACAACGAAACTAACTATAGATCATACTTACAGCGAAAGTCTTCGTCAGCAAGCTACTTTGACACCGAAAACGATCCGTAAGCGTTCACGAGCTGTCTCAGACTGTTGCTACACAACGATTATGAGTGCGACCAGCCACTGCTTATTGTTGAGAGCATCACTCATCATCGCTTGTTAACAGTGAAGGCGGTACTTCTCCATCGCATGACATGAACTTTTTAATCCAGACATTATCGTCTGCGACTAAGCATCGCCGGAAGTGGTTGTGGTGCAGATAAAACAGGAATACATATCAAGCATTTCCCTCAACCTTTATATTTTTAATCTGGCATTGTAACTACTTACGGTAAGTGATATGAATATCACGTATGCGATCATAGTGCTAATGGTGTTAGGGTTGAGAGCACTATCTTTCGATACCAAAGGCGTTATTTCGTCATTCATGAAGGATAATATAATAAAGTATTGCCGAAAACTAGTTTACCATTATTAGACAATTTGAAGAAGTGACTGATACCGAAAAATATGCGTAGTATAGGGAAACACACTTAAGGATCTACGTGTTTGACACTTTCGTCGAACTTCAGCTTAAGCTCATGCGCAACCCCCTCTCCCCCCCCCCCCCCCCACACACACACACATACAAAATCACTTTTTTTGCACATGACTCACATTCTGGAGGACGAAAGTTAAAAACCGCGACCGGGCAAGCAGATTTAGGGTTTCCGTGATTTTCCTAAATCACTCCTGCAAATGCAAGAATGGCTCCTGTGAAAGGCCGTGGCCGTTTTCCTTGTCCCATCCACGACACAATCCGAGCTTGTGCTCAATTTCTAACGACCTAGATGACGGCGATTCGTTATATCTAATCTCCCGTCTGATTCACGCTTTCTGTAGTTAGTAAATTAAGTATCAATTGTAGACAGACATTTTGTAGTGTAATATACTGTACTTCCGGACCGAGCTAGTTAATCTCTAGATAGAAGTTAGAAAAATAGATATATAAGGGAATGAAATAAATGAAGGAATATCAGAAAATCATTACCATGTTCACAGGAAAGCCGACTGAACGGAGAAATGGTGATTTTAAAAATTAAACGGGGGGCTACATCATAGTGTTGCACTTTCTGCATCCTACATGTATCCTTCATTCATCCATGTGTGTCATACGTGATTTTGAGACGTAACTTCTACTCAAGAGTGAGAAATCAGGTACATATAAAGCGGACAGGAATCCGTGACCAACGTCAATTGTGGAAGACCTTCCATCCGACATATTGAAATACTCCTCCGCCTTCAGCGTTCAGCATTTGACGCACGGACTGATCGGCATAGTGGACAATCTCTTTGCCTGCAGCAATGCGGATTAATGTACAGACGAGAGCCTTAACAAAGAATATCTTGATACCAGCAGGTTTATTCCACGAAGATGGTGATTTAAAAAGTAAATGGGGTACTACATCTAACTGTTGGCGTACGATGGCCGCTTATTGGAGCTGAAGTAAGCAACCAAGATTTCCAGGATGAGAAGTCACCCTCGTTATGCCAACGGACTTCTCAAAAAGAGAGAAGAACGGGCAGTTGTCCAGGGCAGTAGGAATGAGAGAGTAAAGAGACCAATTGAGTTCAGGAATAAACATCAGCTAGTAATAGCGAATATTCTGGTCAGGCAGAGATTCCGAAATAAGGTACCGGCTTGTAAGGCGTATCCAGGGACAAATATAGATTCGAATCATAATTTAGCAGTTGTGAAGGATTGGCGGAAGTCAGGAAGAATCAGTGGGCCAAGAAGCGGCATACGGAAGAGATAAGGGATGAAGAAATAGGCTTGAAGTCCTCTGAGTCTATAGTTGCTGCGGTAAGGAATAGCTTAGTAGGTAGTTCGGCAGAAGAGTAACGGAGATGTCTTAAAAGGGCAACCACGGAAGTTGGGAAAAAAAGACATTGTTACAAAGAAGGTAACTGCGAAGAAACCATGAATAACTGAAGAAACACTTTAGTTGGTTGGTGGAAGAAGACGCACAAGAATTTTCAGAAAAATTCGGGAATACAGAAGCACAGGTCATTTAGGAGTGAAATAATAGGAGGTGCAGGAAATCTAAATGATAAATGTTTTGCACGGAAAATATGAAGAAATTGAAAAAGGAATGAATTTTGGAACGCCTGACTCAGCATAATTTTCGGTGAAATTAAAAGCAAGGGTGGTAGTGTAAAAGGCAGAGGAGAGAGACGAGAGCGATGGGTGGAAGGAATTCATTGAGAGCATCTTCGAGGGGGGGGGGGGGGGCACGTCTTGTTGTTGTTGTTGTTGTCTTCAGTCCTGAGACTGGTTTGATGCAGCTCTCCATGCTACTCTATCCTGTGCAAGCTGCTTCATCTCCCAGTACCTACTGCAACCTACATCCTTCTGAATCTGCTTAGTGTACTCATCTCTCGGTCTCCCTCTACGATTTTTACCCTCCACGCTGCCCTCCAATGCTAAATTTGTGATCCCTTGATGCCTCAAAACATGTCCTACCAACCGATCCCTTCTTCTAGTCAAGTTGTGCCACAAACTTCTCTTCTCCCCAATCCTATTCAATACCTCCTCATTAGTTACGTGATCTATCCACCTTATCTTCAGTATTCTTCTGTAGCACCACATTTCGAAAGCTTCTATTCTCTTCTTGTCCAAACTAGTTATTGTCCATGTTTCACTTCCATACATGGCTACACTCCAAACAAAGACTTTCAGAAACGACTTCCTGATACATAAATCTATATTCGATGTTAACAAATTTCTCTTCTTCAGAAACGCTTTCCTTGCCATTGCCAGTCTACATTTTATATCCTCTCTACTTCGACCATCATCAGTTATTTTACTTCCTAAATAGCAAAACTCCTTTACTACTTTAAGTGTCTCATTTCCTAATCTAATTCCCTCAGCATCACCCGATTTAATTTGACTACATTCCATTATCCTCGTTTTGCTTTTGTTAATGTTCATCTTATATCCTCCTTTCAAGACACTGTCCATTCCGTTCAACTGCTCTTCCAAGTCCTTTGCCGTCTCTGACAGAATTACAATGTCATCGGCGAACCTCAAAGTTTTTACTTCGTCTCCATGAATTTTAATACCTACTCCAAATTTTTCTTTTGTTTCCTTTACTGCTTGCTCAATATACATATTGAATAACATCGGGGAGAGGCTACAACCCTGTCTCACTCCTTTACCAACCACTGCTTCCCTTTCATGTCCCTCGACTCTTATGACTGCCATCTGGTTTCTGTACAAATTATAAATAGCCTTTCGCTCCCTGTATTTTACCCCTGCCACCTTTAGAATTTGAAAAAGAGTATTCCAGTCAACATTGTCAAAAGCTTTCTCTAAGTCTACAAATGCTAGAAACGTAGGTTTGCCTTTTCTTAATCTTTCTTCTAAGATAAGTCGTAAGGTCAGTATTGCCTCACGTGTTCCAACATTTCGACGGAATCCAAACTGATCCTCCCCGAGGTCTGCATCTACCAGTTTTTCCATTCGTCTGTAAAGAATCCGCGTTAGTATTTTGCAGCCGTGGCTTATTAAACTGATAGTTCGGTAATTTTCACATCTGTCAGCACCTGCTTTCTTTGGGATTGGAATTATTATATTCTTCTTGAAGTCTGAGGGTATTTCGCCTGTCTCATACATCTTGCTCACCAGCTGGTAGAGTTTTGTCATGACTGGCTCTCCCAAGGCCGTCAGTAGTTCTAATGGAATGTTGTCTACTCCGGGGGCCTTGTTTCGACTCAGGTCTTTCAGTGCTCTGTCAAACTCTTCACGCAGTATCGTATCTCCCATTTCGTCTTCATCTACATCTTCTTCCATTTCCATAATATTGTCCTCAAGTACATCGCCCTTGTATAAACCTTCTATATACTCCTTCCACCTTTCTGCCTTCCCTTCTTTGCTTAGAACTGGGCTGCCATCTGCGCTCTTGATATTCGTACACTTGGTTCTCTTCTCTCCAAAGGTCTCTTTAATTTTCCTGTAGGCAGTATCTATCTTACCCCTAGTGAGATAAGCTTCTACATCCTTACATTTGTCCTCTAGCCATCCCTGTTTAGCCATTTTGCACTTCCTGTCGATCTCATTTTTGAGACGTTTGTATTCCTTTTTGCCTGCTTCATTTACTGCATTTTTATATTTTCTCCTTTCATCAATTAAATTCAATATTTCTTCTGTTACCCAAGGATTTCTAGCAGCCCTCGTCTTTGTACCTACTTTATCCTCTGCTGCCTTCACTACTACATCCCTCAGAGCTACCCATTCTTCTTCTACTGTATTTCTTTCCCCTATTCCTGTCAATTGTTCCCTTATGCTCTCCCTGAAACTCTGTACAACCTCTGGTTCTTTCAGTTTATCCAGGTTCCATCTCCTTAATTTCCCACATTTTTGCAGTTTTTTCAGTTTTAATCTACAGGTCATAACCAATAGATTGTGGTCAGAGTCCACATCTGCCCCTGGAAATGTCTTACAACTTAAAACCTGGTTCCTAAATCTCTGTCTTACCATTATATAATCTATCTGATACCTTTTAGTATCTCCAGGGTTCTTCCACGTATACAACCTTCTTTCATGATTCTTAAACCAAGTGTTAGCTATGATTAAGTTGTGCTCTGTGCAAAATTCTACCAGGCGGCTTCCTCTCACATTTCTTAGCCCCAATCCATATTCACCTACTATGTTTCCTTCTCTCCCTTTTCCTACACTCGAATTCCAGTCACCCATTACTATTAAATTTTCGTCTCCCTTCACTATCTGAATAATTTCTTTTATTTCATCATACATTTCTTCAATTTCTTCATCATCTGCAGAGCTAGTTGGCATATAAACTTGTACTACTGTAGTAGGTGTGGGCTTCGTATCTATCTTGGCCACAATAATGCGTTCACTATGCTGTTTGTAGTAGCTTACCCGCATACCTATTTTCCTATTCATTATTAAACCTACTCCTGCATTACCCCTATTTGATTTTGTGTTTATAACCCTGTAGTCACCTGACCAGAAGTCTTGTTCCTCCTGCCACCGAACTTCACTAATTCCCACTATATCTAACTTTAACCTATCCATTTCCCTTTTTAAATTTTCTAACCTACCTGCCCGATTAAGGGATCTGACATTCCACGCTCCGATCCGTAGAACGCCAGTTTTCTTTCTCCTGATAACGACATCCTCCTGAGTAGTCCCCGCCCGGAGATCCGAATGGGGGACTATTTTACCTCCGGAATATTTTACCCAAGAGGATGCCATCATCATTTGATCATACAGTAAAGCTGCATGTCCTCGGGAAAAATTACGGCTGTAGTTTCCCCTTGCTTTCAGCCGTTCGCAGTACCAGCACAGCAAGGCCGTTTTGGTTAATGTTGCAAGGCCAGATCAGTCAATCATCCAGACTGTTGCCCCTGCAACTACTGAAAAGGCTGCTGCCCCTCTTCAGGAACCACACGTTTGTCTGGCCTCTCAACAGATACCCCTCCGTTGTGGTTGCACCTACGGTACGGCCATCTGTATCGCTGAGGCACGCAAGCCTCCCCACCAACGGCAAGGTCCATGGTTCATGGGGGGAAGGGACACGTCTTATGACGTGATATAAAAAGAAACAAGAGCCGACGTAGAAGAAGTAGCGACTCCAGTCTTAGAACCAGATCTGAAAAGAGCTTTGGAAGATCGCGTAAGGCAGAAAGGATAAGTAATATACCATTGGAATTCCTAAAGTCGTGTGCGAAATATTCTCGTTAGATTTCTGAATATATGAGGCTGGCGATTTTCCATCTGACTTGGAGAACAATATCATCCACAGAATTCCGAAGACTGTGAAACCTGAAAAGTGCGAGAATTATCGCACAATCTGCTTAACAGCTCATAGATCCAAGTTGCTGACAAGACTAAAATACTGATGAATGGAAATAAAAGTGAGGATGTGTTAGGCGTCGATCAGTTTGGCTTTAAGAAAGGTAAACCCACCAGTCAGGCAGTTTGATATGGCGTTTGAAAATGTGAGCAAGACTGAAGAAAAACAAAGACATGTTCGTAGGATTTGTCGATTTAGAAAAAGCGATCGACAGCGTCAAATGGTGCAAAGGTTAGGAATCCTGAGGAAAAGAAGAGGTAAACTATAGAGAAAACGGGTAACATATAGTATGTACAAAAACCCTGAGGGAAAAATGGGAGTTGAAGATGAAGAACGAAGTGAAAGGATTGAAATGGGTATAAGGCAAAGACGTAGGTTTTCGCACCTATTGTTCAATCTATACAGCGAAGATGCAATGACAAAAATGGAGGAAAATATCCAGAGCTGGATTAAAATTGAGGGTGAATAGGTATCAGCGATGAGATTCGCTGATAGAATTGTTATCCTGAAAGAAAGCGAAGAGGAATTACAGGATCTATGGAATTGAATGAACAGTTTAGTAGTACAGTATACGGACTAGAGTAAACAAAGACGAAAATAACAAGAATTAAGAGAAAGTTAAAATGAGAATTGGTGACCACGAAGTAGACGAAGTTCCGGAATTCTGCTGCCAAGGCAAGAAAGTAACCCACGATTTAAGGAACAAGAAGGACATTAGAAGAAGACTATCGATGACACAAAGGGCTTGCCAGACAAAATCGGAAAAGAAGAAAATCGAAACATGTGACATGTGGTGGTACAGAATAATGTTTGAAATTAAATGTATTGGTAAGGTAAGGAATGGGGAGGTTCTCCAGAGGATCAGAGAGCAAAGGAATATATGTAAAATAGTGAAAAGGAGACGGGACAGCATGGTAGAACGTCTGGTAAGACATCAGAGAATAATTTCCGTCTACTAGTGGGAGCTACAGAGGACGAACACTGTAGAGGAAGAGACTGGGGTACATCAAGCAAATAACTTAGGGTGTAGGTTGCAAGTGCTGCTACGAGATGAAAACGCGGGCACAGGAAAGGAATTCGTGAGGCGCTGCATCAAACCAGTTACATGAGTGATGATTCAAAATAAATAAATAAATAGAAAAGGAAAGGTTGTGCTGCATTTAGTGCTGGCAACATCTCATGATGCACCCCCATCGTCTGAGAAGGGACGAGATAAGGGCCTGTATGAAGCAGTGGTCTATTCAACTGCTACGCCTAACCTACGACGTAATCTACTCTATTCGTGTGTATATTGCCAGCGTAAGGAGTTCAAGGCACAGTGACACTGATTTCTTGCCTCCGTTGAGAGAGACATCATGTAAATCTCTTTAAGTCAAATTTCGGTCCAGTGCTAAAATTTTACAAATTTTCTTAGCATAAAAATAAATTCTGCCAGAGATTGTGCTATGTTAGTGTGTCAGTAACAAACTGTTTGTCTCACAATATTTTGTTGTTATCGGTATTGGGGATCCCAAACCGTTTTGAAAATCGTTGCTCTTTCGTGGTGTTAAAACTGTTGGTGATAACCCCATAGCATTCTTCTTAGTAGGGGCTAATCAAACCAACCACAGTTGACCCCAAAGTGCTGTAGGACTGGCCTCTGTACTGAAAATAAGATCGCACAATATTGACATTTCAACAGACTTCGTGCTTTTTCAGAAAGATTCATCCGGTTTCACAAAACTATGTCTTCTATACGAACGAAGATGGAAACTTGGCCAAAAAGCGTGGGAACACCGGTTGAAGATTAAAAAAAAGGAAAAACTGCTTTTGTTTTGCAGTACCATTTGAAGCAACTCAAAATCTTTTGCGTAGATTTTTTCAATGCCGTTCGGATTGCTTTGACTTGTGTGCTAAATGGTTACAAGAAATTACTACTCACTGAATAGTGTTCCCAGTATATGGTGTGGTATGCGGAAACAAAATTAACCGTTTCTCTTTACTGTTCAAAAAAGTTAACGACGTGAATTTCTCTGCAATCCACAGAAGTTAACACAGCCAATGGTTTGTATGGTAAGTTCGTAGCAACGAAGCGTATAAATAGACTGGTCCTAGCAGAAAAAACACATTTGATGGATTGGTTGAGGAGAACGGAGACTCCCCCAAAGAAGCCCATCTAAATCAGTTGTCGACTGTCTTGTGAACTAAACATCCCTTGCCAACGCCTGGGAACTTCCTACATAAGCTACTTACCTTGCAAACTTACAAGATTCAAGTTGTGCAAGTAATGCAGCGAAGTGTCTTACAGTTTCATCTCGATGTTGCTGTTGAGGCACTGGACCGGATCGATCGAAATTCCGACTATCTAAGAAACGTCGTTTTCTCTTAATCAGCAACGTTCCATACATTTAGGAAACTGAAACCACGCAACATTTGGGTTTAGGGTTTCAGGGAACGATAGCAAATATCCTTCAACTTTTCCCACTGAAAGAAATCCGGGGACGTTAGATCCGGTGAACGTGCGGGCCATGGTCTGGTGCTTCAACGAACGATCCACGTGTCATGAAATATGCTATTCAATACCGCTTCAACCGCACTTGAGCTACGTGTCGGACATCCCTCATTTTGGAACTACGTCGCCATTCTATCATGCAGTGAGACATATTGTAGTAACATCGGTACAACATGACGTAGGAAATCAGCATACATTGCACCATTTAGATTGCCATCGATGAAATGGGAGCCAATTATCTTTCCTCCCATATGCCGCACCACACATTTACCAGCCAAGTTCGCTGATGTTCCACTTCTCGCACCCATCGTCGATTTACCGTCGCATAATAGTGCATAATAGTGTTCAGTGGGTTAGTCGTGAAAACGTAAGGGATAGACTTACTTCCTCATTTATGGTATTAGTATCGATCAGTGCCTACGATCACCCTTCTGGAAGTTGCCGTCCTTCCCAAATCTTACTTACAGTATGTGTAAGTTCGCTGAAGGTATCCTCGTTACTATAATTCAAGAATTTTTCCCCAGGTGTTTTATGATTCTTCATTCTTTTTGTGATGCTCCTAACTTCTTCTACAGCTGTTGGGTCTGAGGCGAAATTTGTTTCTTACTGGCTGTAGCTGAGAATGTCTGGTGGCACTTAACACTTTTGGAGCTCTCGAAAGTATTTGGCCAAGATCGGACTGTTTTTCATGTCACCGTTTACTACCTTCTTTTCTTTGTTCTTATATCTGATGTCAGGAGTATAACATTTACTTAAGGCAATCTTGAATGTTCTGTAAAGTCTCGCGTATTGTTCTGTCGGAAATCCTCTTCTATTGTACTTTAGTGCTCCTTCACCAGTTTACTCTTCAGATCCCTGAAAGTCTTGGCATTGTTTTTCCCCGAGAAAAGAGAGAGAACGCTGTTGTTAAAAATCGAAAGCATGTAATGCTGATTACTTTTTCTCTTTCTTCTCAGTAGAGTAACTTTATTTAAAATAACAATATATAAAATTCAGGACGACTTTTATTCCGTTACCAAAAAGTGAACCCTGTTTGGAAACGTGCCACTAGAACTCACGCATACGAAATGTCGACTCTAAAGAGAATGTAGGTGCGGGCTACAGCCCACATTAGCAGCCACTAGTAGCTTATGTCAGTCACAGCTCGAAGCCCTTTGCCCCTTGATTAATGAAACACAAAAATAATTTTTTTCTATTTTTTACGATTCCTTAATTTGCGAAACACAAAAATAAAATGTCCCAATTTCTTATGATTCTAACGATTAAAGCTTGCTCGAAATGTATCCTACGTCACCATCTTTCACCTCATCTCCTTTACAGGAGCTACTTGCGCATCGTCCTAGGCTAGTATACCGAAGCTCTTAGTAATCGGTGAGTCACGGAGTGTAGCCTCTCCTTGATTGCCTGATCAAATGCTAGTTTCAGTTGCACAGAATTCAAACGAAAACGACTACGAGCTTCATACTTTCAATAGTAATTAAGTACAGAAACTAACGTCTATTTTTATGGTCAAATTCACAGCCCAAGCGTAAGTCATCGGGAAGACAGTACACTGACTGCAACTAATTGTTATGTGCGCTTCCTCTTCTTCTGCACTTTCCGTGTTAGGCCAGTTGTGGCCTGTTACGGTTGCCATCTTTTCCTCGGTCTGCCAGGATCTCTTTCTCCCTTTTGATTAAAAATTCTTTATCTGATGTGGTAGCCTCTCTGGACCCATTTGTTAAAGATGTTCATTCCATTTCTTTTTGTTTTCTTCCAGTTTTTCTTTCACAGTCTTAATCTTCGACTTCTTACAATATCTAATTGTCGGACTTTATCTGTTCTTTTACATTCCTCTACTGCTCTAAGAAGTCTCATTTCTACTCCTTGTATCTGTTTTTCCTTCTTTTAGTCAACGCCCACGATTCACTTCCATTTCATAGGTTTGGCCAAACAACATTTTATAAAATTTCAGTCATTTCTTCTTTTATGCGTTAGAGTTCTGTTAATTGTTCCATGTTGTTGTTGTTGTAGTCTTCAGTCTTGAGGCAGGTTTGGTGCAGCTCTCCATGCTACTCTATCCTGTGCAAGCTTCTTCATCTCCCAGTACGTACTGCAACTTACATCCTTCTGAATCTGCATAGTGTATTCATTTCTTAGTCTCCCTCTACGACTTTTACCCTCCACGCTTCCCTCCAATACTAAATAGGTGATCCCTTAATGCCTCAGAACATGTCCTACCAACCGATCCCTTCTTCTAGTCAAGACCTGCCACAAACTGCTCTTCTCCCCAATTCCATTCAGTAACTCCTCATTAGTTATGCGATCTACCCATCTAATCTTCAGCATTCTTCTGTAGCACCACATTTCTAAAGCTTCTATTCTCTTCTTGTCCAATCTATTTATCGTCCACGTTTCACTTCCATACACGGCTACACTCCATACAAGTACTTCCATAAAGGACTTCCTGACACTTAAATCTATACTCGATGTTAACATATTTCTCTTCTTCAGAAACGCTTTCCTTGCCATTGCCAGTCTACATTTTATATCCTCTCTACTTCGACCACCATCAGTTATTTTGCTCCCCAAATAGCAAAACTCCTTTACTACTTTATGTGCCTCATTTCCTAATCTAATTCCCTCAGCATCACCCGACTTAATTCGACTACATTCCACTATCATCGTTTTGCTTTTGTTGGTGTTCATCTTATATCCTTCTTTCGAGACACTGTCAATTCCATTCAACAGCTGTTCCAAGTCCTTTGCTGTCTCTGGCAGAATTACAATGTCATCGGTGAACCTCAAAATTTTTACTTCTTCTCCATGGATTTTAATACTTACTCCGAATTTTCCTTTTGTTTCCTTTACTGATTGCTCAATATACAGATTGCATAACATCGGGGAGAGGCTACAACCCTGTCTCACTCCCTTCCCAACCACTGCTTCCCTTTCATGCCCCTCGACTCTTATAACTGCCATCTGGTTTCTGTACAAATTGTAAATAACCCTTCGCTCCCTGATTTTTCCCCTACCACCTTCAGAACATTGAGAAAAGCTTTTTATAAGTCCACAAATGCTAGAAAAGTAGGTTTGCTTCTTCTTAATCTATCTTCTAAGACAAGTCGTAATGTAAGTGTTGCCTCACGTGTACAAACGTTTCTGCGGAATTCAAACTGATCTTCCCCGATGTCGGCTTCTACCAGTTTTTCCATTCGTCTGTAAGGGACTCGCGTTAGTATTTTGCAGCTGCGACTTATTAAACAGGTACTCCTATATCTCTTACATTTGCTCGAAGATATTTCCATGTTATGTTCTTTACATATTTTTTTGGTTCATAAATTCCTTTTTGTAAATCGACTTCTCTCAAAAAAATCATCGTAAGGTCAGTGCGTAGAGGAGTGATTTTAGGTTTACCAAATTTTTACCCCAGTGTTTATGTTTAAATTCCATCTGTGAATTACATCGTCAGTGTAATTATTAAAACAGCTTTTGGGATAAACTACTGATGTTTTTTATTGTGGACTTTTGATGTCTGATATCAGTTTCGAAGGGTAGCCCCTGATACTCTACAATTCTCTATAACTTTACTCTAACCACATTTTTAAAAAGCTTTTCTAAGGTCTCTAAAACCAGTTTGTGTCTCTTTGTTAAACTTCTTCAGCTTTTCAGTGAGCTGTCGTAAAATAGAAACTGCATCACTCGTTGATCGCCCCTTTCTAAATCCGACTTGTTCCTTCACAAGCAAATACTCTGCTGTTCTGTTTAGACTTGTGTTTAAAATTCTTGCATGAAGATTCTCACTGTGTCAAGGAAGCTTGTTCCCCTGTAGTTTCCACTTCTTTTGTTTATGTTTCCTCGGTTCTTATATACTGATATTACCTCTGGTTTACTCCAATGTCCTGGTACATCTTTTAGCTTGACACGTATGTTAGAAACAAGAGTAGCAATGTAGGGTATAGTGATAACATTCCATTATTAACTAACCATTAATTCCTTCTTAACCTGTTCCTTTTGATTTTCTGTGGCTTTCAATGCTGCTGTGAATTCTTTTACTGTTTTTTCATCTAAGTCTTTTTTCTTCTATTCCTAGACCTTTTTCTTTCTTCTGTCCCATGTTAGTGTCAGTAATATTATTCAAGCGAATTGTATTCTTTTCTGTTCTATTTCACGTTCTCGAAGTCTTACCCACTGTCTGCTGATGGCCATGAATATCATGCTCCATTCTACTAATGTATTTGTCTCAGGCTGACTGGTGGGATCTTTTCACTATCCTTTTTTTTTTGTAAAGCCTTTTCTGGTCATAGATCTCTCTTCTAGGACAGCCTTTCAAACTTATTTTTATATGCTCTTTGTTTTTCTTGTATTGCTTGCTTAATTCCTGTTGACCCAGTTTTTATCACACGCATTTGGCGATTTTTTTCTTACCTAATGTCCGATTTACAGCTGTTTTATGGCTCTTTCAATATTTGTCCATTCTTCTCCAATAGTGTCCGTAGAAGCTAATTATTCTAATTATTTTTCTAATTTATTTTGATAAAGACACATAAACCTGTGGAAAATATACTTTATAGACCTTTTCTTGCTTCTGTGTGGTAAAGGTTCTCTTCTACATCCATTTAGCCAAAGCGTTACTAATCAGCCCTTGGCACGTTCATACAAAAACATGCTACGTAACGCAGATTTAAAAAACATATAAAATACATATACCTTAGGTGAAGGAAGTATCGGATTGCTAAACCTGATCGTAAACCCAATGAAGTACGTAAACAGAACGGAATGTGCCCCATGTTTGTCATAACCGCAAAAATCGCTCCGCTTTTGTTTCGACCTTAGTGCCTAAGAAATCTCAGTGCTCCAACATGGTTCATCAAGCATATAGTAGTACAAAAATGTCAACTTGGGTTCCAGAGTCCCATGGAAAGAGCTGTATATAATTCTGATTTGATATAGCTTCATCAATGGAAACCCACTACTGCTGCCGTACGTAGCAGTAGGTCTTTCCGAAGATAATCCAATGCAAACACGTTCATCAACACACCGTATCACTTACAGGCAAAAGCACACCTCCACTCAAAAACAACCTCTAACGGAAGAGAACTGAAGAAGAACGCTTTGTTTACTTTCAAAATTCACAATCCATGTGGAATGTCTCAGAGCCTCACTTCTGTCGTTCGAGGCCGCACTCACCACAAAAATTTTAGGCAGAGAAATTGATGCAGAAGACGTAGGAGGGGGTATACGGAAGTGGATCACTGGGAGCAGATATGGTGGCAACAATTGCTTACGATTAGTAGATACGTAATAAACTTAATGCATGGAAATTGGTACATATAACAGACGAGTTTCGAAGTGCACCTGTTCTTTTTTTTAACTGTGGTTGTTCCTTCGCTTTTCCAGTTCACATTCATATCGCCAGCAGTCGACCTGAGCAGCTTTAGAATCGTAGAAATGTCTGTGATGGATTTGTTATTCAGCTGACATCCAGTGGCTTCTCCTCATTCGAGGTCGCTTAGCTCTCCTGACTGACTGCTTCTACCGTTACACACCAGCACTCCCTCACTGCGTTTACACTGCCAGGTCAGACACTGATGACATCTAGTGGTCAATTCTGCTTTCTGTATCGGTGTTCGGATACTTTGTATCAGACAGTGCATATCCACAGTACTGGCCATTAAAATTGCTATAGCCTAAAGATGACTCACTACAGAGGCCAAATTTAACCGACATGAAGAAGATACTGTGATATGTAAATGATTATCTTTTCAGAGCATTCACACGAGGTTGGCACCGGTGGCGACACCTACAACGTGCTGACATGAGGAAAGTTTCCAACTGACTTCTCAAACACAAACAACAGTTGACCGGCGTTGCCTGGTGAAACGTTGTTGTGATCCCTCGTGTAAGAGCCGACCGGTGGCCGTGCGGTTCTGGTCGCAGGTTCGAATCCTGCCTCGGGCATGGATGTTTGTGATGTCCGTAGGTTAGTTAGGTTTAAGTAGTTTTAAGTTCTAGGGGACTTATGACCTAAGATGTTGAGTCCCATAGTGTTCAGAGCCATTTGAAACATTAGAACCTCGTGGAAGGAGGAGAAATGCGTACCATCACGTTTCCGACTTTGATAAAGGTCGGAACTCCGTGCTGGATCCCAACGGCCTCGTATCACTAGCAGTCGAGGTGACAGGCATCTTATCCGCATGGCTGTAATGGATCGTGCAGCCACGTCTCGATCACTGGGTCAACAGATGGGGACGTTTGCAGGACACAACCATCTGTACGAACAGTTCGACGATGTTTGCAGCAGCATGGACTATCAGCTCGGAGACCGTGGCTGCGGTTACCCTTAACGCAGCATCACAGACAGGAGCGCCTGCGACGGTGTACTCAACGTGGAACCTGGGTGCACGAATGGCAAAACGTCATTTTTTTCGGATGAATCCAGGTTCTGTCTACAGCATCATGACGGTCTCATCCGTGTTTGGCGACATCACGTTGAACGCACATTGGAAGCGTCTATTCGTCATCGCAATACTGGCGTGTCACCCGGCATGATGGTATGGGATGCCACTGGTTACACGTCTCGTTCACCTCTTGTTCGCATTGACGGTACTTTGAATAGTGGACGTTACATTTCAGATGTGTTACGACCCGTGGCTCTACGCTTCATTCGATCCCAGCGAAATCCTACATTTCAGTCGGATAATGCTCGACCGTATGTTGCAGGTCCTGTACGGGCCTTTCTGGGTACAGAAAATGTTCGACTGCTGCCCTGGCCAGCACATTCTCCAGATCTCTCACCAATTCAAACGTCTGGTCAATGGTGACAGTCACTCCTCTTGATGAACTGTGGTATCGTGTTGAAGCTGCATAGACAGCTGTACCTGTACACGCCATCCAAGCGCTGTTTGACTTAATGCCCAGGCGTATCAAGGCCGTTATTACGAGCAGAGGTCGTTGCTCTGGGAACTTATTTCTCAGGATCTATGCATCCAAATTACGTGAAAATCTAATCACATGTCAGTTCTAGTATAATATATTTGTCTAATGAATACCCGTTTATCATCTGCATTTCTTCTTGGCGTAGCAATTTTAATGGCTAGAAGTGTAGATGCCACATCCTTTTAGAATGAAAATAAATTTCTGAATCCGTCAAGCCCTTGTAGATTTAAAAATTAGATTATCGATGAAGTTCTTTTTGAACTGTAACGTTTTCCTGGATTAATGAAATTCTTGGTGATAACGTCGCACATTTTTTAAAAATTGCACCTATAAAATGAGAAGTATAGTTGTTCTGAAACGCTGTACCTTTCCGGAAATAAGCAACTCTTATTTAGAGCTCTTCACATCGTGAATAAAAACACTTATGTTAATGGTCGTTGAAATTAATTACCGGCGGCAACGAGAGCGTCGGAAGAGGGTTTAATTCCGCAGATAATGCACTCTCCCCGTTACACACCTTTACTTTATGACCAATCTTTTGACATACTACGTGGCTTAAC
Source organism: Schistocerca gregaria (assembly GCF_023897955.1). Lineage (NCBI taxonomy): Eukaryota > Metazoa > Arthropoda > Insecta > Orthoptera > Acrididae > Schistocerca > Schistocerca gregaria. The sequence continues at coordinate 1,157,383,811 of NC_064920.1, read as the reverse complement.
ATCAGACTTATCAGAAAAAGTTTGGGATTATAGTTCAGTTGGTTTCCTAAGTACGCGATGTTGATTAATGCGTTAACCAATGTACCCCTGCCACGTTTCTATTGTTGAACATATTTTTGTTTTTTCTTGATCTGCATTGTGACTATCGTTATGTTCGTCTGACTGCACACGTACCACTCTGCCTGCTGAACTGCCTGTTACGAACATGGAGTAACAGCGAAAACACCACATTAGGCGGTAGTGTAGTCGTTCAAGAAACACTGAACAACTGGCATGCCGGTTGCTTTCATTTAACGCTGAAGAGCTAAGGAAACTGGTACACCAGTCTAATATCGTGTGGGGCCCTAGCGAGCACTCAGAAGTGCCACAACGAGAGGTGGCATGGACTCGACTAATGTGTGAAGTAGTGCTGGAAGGAATTGACACCATGAATCCTCCAGGGCTGACCGTAAATCAGTAAGAGTACGATGGGGTGGACATCTCTTCTGAACAGCATGTTGCAAGGCACCCCAAATATGCTGAATAATTTTCATGCCTGGGGAGGCTACCGGAAATGTATAAACTCCACAAGCTTGAACAGATCCCTGCTGACATGCAGGATGCATGGATGAATGAGGTGTTCCCACAGTCATAAGTATTGGGACAATGGGAATACAGGAACAAAGTACCATTATCCAAAATGGCGGCGATGGCGCCATCCAAGATGGCGGTGATGACGTCATTCAAGATGGCGGCTTTTGGCGGGAAGTTTGAATTTTGGCGGATATTGCCGCGTCTCCTTCACCCAGAAAAATTACGTGAAGTTCAAATTCCAACATGATAATGCGTCACACCTAGGAAAGTGGCGGGAAAAATGGACATGTCTTTATTATTTAACCAATTTAAAGCAGATGTGTTCGCCTCTGGGTCTGGACTCCAACTCGCTTAGTTCATATTGGTGCCACCAGAGGGCGCTCTCCAGACATCAGATAATGACGCATGTACCATTATTCAGGATGGACGCACCCGATGTATCCACCACGAACTCCAGATCTCAAGTGGTTTAGTTCATATCGTCAACACCAGAGGACGCCACCGCGACGTCAGGTGGTGATGCAAGATCGTCTGCTCTCTTTTGAGTGTGCGTAAGAACCGGACACGAGCCGCGCCTCCAACCCACAGGCATGCGACCGCTTACGTCACACACCCTTGGCCGCCACCTCCGTACACACACTGGACATACTCTTCTGTAAATATGCTAACACTCACACCATGAATCTAACCTATCACTTACCTAAATACTTAATTCCATTTCAATTATAGTCATATTCAATAATTCAATTTACAATATTAATATTCTATGAGCAACTGAGAAGTTCCACATTTTCCCACTATCAGCGTGGTGTTCCTTCATGACCTAGCACCCTCACCCTCCCCCCCCCCCCCTTGAACGCTGCACTCCTATTGGCCACGTGATTCGACTTCATATAGGTATGAAAAGGTGTTCACTATACTTTCAACTATCTACTTTCAACTACCTTTCAAGATCCAGACCGCCACTTGTTCCTAGGAACGGGCACCGAAAGGAATTCTGGCAGTAAAGAAAGGTCACTTGCGCTTTCACCACCAACCTAAGAAAATTGTTGCAAACAAAGCTCACTACCACTAACCTAGGCCTCAAGGGCGCAACCTCTTCATAGGGGTTGCTGGTGAAAGGACTCATCCCGCACTAGGCTGATGGAGAGGGCAAGGAATGTACTTTATTTATTTGGGAGCAACTTATTTAGGGATCGAGTATATGTATCACAGAATACACGCTCTGATATCCACAACATCATACAGACCTGCTAACTAGTCCTACAAAACGCATCTATAACGCTATACACACACGCTTGCTAATTGTAAAACATCAAAATTAACACATTGCACAACCTACAGACATGCGAACCACTCATAAATAATGCAAAGCATTTACGTCTAGATAGCCAAACAGCTCGTAAATTGACAAAATAATAATCCATCTAAAAGACTCTGCTCGCTAATCGTCAGTTGTCGAAATCATACACCAGTCTCTATTTAAACATTTAAAGGCAGCGCCACCACCAACTGTATTCGCCACTGAGTCCATAGCCCAAGTGACTTAGTCCATATCTATACCACTAGAGGACGCTCTAATGACTGTCAGGTGATGACGCAAGTACCGTAATCTAAGATGGCGCCACCTAATGGGTTCCCCAAGAGTTCCAGACCCCAATTGTCTTAGCACATTTCGCCGCCGCCGGAGGACGCCTCTGTGACACCAGCTGATGATGAAGTACAGTTATCCACGATGGCGGTAAACCGTGTGTTTTCAGTGAGGTCTAATACTAAGTATGACCAGCAGAGGACGCTCTCACCCGTTTCGTGACATAAACCAAGATGGTGGGAAAACGACTCAGCCTGCTCTGGGCGCCTGGAGAGAGTAAGATTGGAGTACACTCTATTTATTTAATTTACACTCTATTTATTTAATGTATTCAAGAGTAGCCTCCCATATTTGTAAAAATAAAGTACTAACCAAATGTCAGTTTGGTTTTCAGAAAAGCTTTTCAACAGAAAATGCTATATATGCTTTTACTGATCAAATATTAAATGCTCTGGATAACCGGACATCACCCATTGGTATTTTTTGTGATCTCTCAAAGGCCTTTGACTGTGTAAATCATGGAATTCTTTTAGATAAGCTAAATCATTATGGTTTGAGGGGGGCAGTAAAAAAATGGTTTAATTCATACTTAACTGGAAGAATGCAGAAAGTTGAAATAAGTGGTTCACGTAATGTTAATACAACAGCTGATTTCTCAAACTGGGGGGGGGGGGGGGGCTATCAAGTACGGGGTCCCACAGGGTTCGGTCTTAGGTCCTTTACTGTTCTTGATATACATTAATGACTTACCATTCCATATTGATGAAGATGCAAAGTTAGTTCTTTTTGCTGATGATACAAGTATAGTAATAACATCCAAAAACCAAGAACTAAGTGATGTAATTGTAAATGATGTTTTTCACAAAATAATTAAGTGGTTCTCAGCAAACGGACTCTCTTTAGATTTTGATAAAACACAGTATATACAGTTCCATACAGTAAATGGCACAACTCCAGTAATAATTATAGACTTTGAACAGAAGTCTGTAGCTAAGGTAGAATTTTCAAAACTTTTAGGTGTGTCCATTGATGAGAGGTTAAACTGGAAGCAACACATTGATGGTCTGCTGAAACGTCTGAGTTCAGCTACGTATGCTATTAGGGGGTTATTGCAAATTATGGTGATAAGAATCTCAGTAAATTAGCTTACTATGCCTACTTTCATTCACTGCTTTCGTATGGTATCATATTCTGGGGTAATTCATCGTTGAGTAGAAAAGTATTCATTGCTCAAAAACGTGTAATCAGGATAATTGCTGGAGCCCGCCCACGGTCATCCTGCAGACATCTATTTAAGGATCTAAAGATCCTCACAGTAACCTCCCAGTATATATATTCACTTATGAAATTTGTTGTTAATAATCCAGCCCATTTCAAAAGTAATAGCAGTGTGCATAACTATAATACCAGGACAAAGGATGATCTTCACTATGCAGGGTTAAATCTGACTTTGGCACAGAAAGGGGTAAATTATGGTGCCACAAAAGTCTTTGGTCACCTACCGAACAGCATGAAAAGCCTGACAGATAGTCAACCAACATTTAAAAATAAATTGGCTGAATATTTAGATGTAAATTACGAGAGGGAAAAAAACTGACTTAAGCATTAGTGTCATGCAATATTTTGTGTAATGTAATATCTTGTACAGACATCTTTCATTAACCTGACACGTTCCACATCATTACGAAGTGTCGTATTCATGATCTATGGAACAAGTATTAATCTAATCTAATCTACTCGTAATTTCAGTGCACAATACCAGACTGCTCCAGAATAATTCTTCCCGCTGATGGGTAGACACGCTCAGTACTCGTAAACTGTCCAAATAGCAGGGCTACAAAGCCGCTCCAGAAATAATGCATCAACGTGTGCAAGCACCCTGTCCAGTAGAGTACACAGGAGGTAGCGATAAGTGACGCATCACTCAGATGTCAAACCATGCACAGTCCCTGCTCGGCTTACACAAGCATGAGGTGGTGGCACCCCTATTCATACTTAAAACCTGAGAAATTCCCATCCACTTGAAGCCAATGATGACGCGATCGCACCTACAGCCGACGCAGCCGTCAGCTGTTAAAGCACTCGCAGATCTCCATTTAGGCGTGCTGCCACAACACCCATGAATTGAGGCAGCCGCAGGTCGGGTACCGCGGCATCGTCGAACAGCGGTGAAAGTTGCATACTTCTATACAGTCACCGTTATACTGTCATAGCACTCCAAAGCGCGTTCACGCCAGTCACATATTCGAAGCATTTCAAGCCATCACTTACCTATACCATTGAAGGCAGAATAGCACAGAGCTTGTTGACACATGCATTCAACTGCACGTACCCTCCCCAGCCTGACTCATACATCGTCATTTAACGCCAATTGGCTTTATATATATATATATATATATATATATATATATATATATATATATATATATATATCAGCCAAGTCCAGCTCTCTGTAATTTTTTACTGCATCAGAAATAGTTAATCTTCACTCTCTGCCCTAACAGAACCTGTTTATCAAAATATCGCCCAATCCATTCTTTCTCCCGGATATAAAGTGATAGCCTTCCTGTTCTCAACATACGCAGATGTTCTCACCGCTCCTATATCCCGCCCCAACCAATCGAACATTTTCTTTGTGGGGTTGTCTGTCGTTATTTTGCAAAGATTGCTAAATTGCACATACAGTTCCCTCAGTACATACACCTCTAACCTGTTCTTTCTTTCTACAGACGCTACACTCAGTGGTAATAAACAATTTTACACTGATCACCATATCGCACCGTGAACTAAACATCGCAAAGTTGTCTAAAGGTCATCAAATACATACGACTATTTCTGTTTTCTTGCTTGCATTTCTACAGACATCTCCAGGCTCCTCTATTAAACGAACAACCATATTTTCGGAATAATATTATACAATTTTCGCTGCACGTGTCGATATGAAGCACACAGCAGTAGCCCCCCCCCCCCCTCCCACGGATCGCTAACGCAACATAATACACAAGATATAGACTGTCAATTGTTTCTCCACAAACAACAAACTTTAGCGATTTGCAGCGTACTGCCGACCATTGGTTAACTATAAACAAGTATAGTAAACTGATATTTGCACTCTCGAATACCGAAGTCGGCGATGTAAGTGATTTCAGATGATAAATATTGTTTACAAACCAACTACAGTCTTTCACACGTCTAGAGAACGGGCAAACGTGTGTTCAACACACCCCAATCGATATTCCCTCAACTAAATAAATGCACCAAATGTACAGAAGCAGTCGACCGAACAATTTACATGGGAGGGTATAGCACTCCACCGCAAACGCTCCATCTTTCCAAAGTTACACTTGATCACGAAAGCCTCCCAGCACGTAGAAAGTATTAATTCGCTATTCAGTCGTCTAGAAGATGGAAAAGTTAACTATGATACATTCCTACACCCAAACAGACCTCTGCATTCGGAAGATTGTTACTATTAACATGGGAATGCGAATCAATACCACAACAGACTTTGCATACACGAACACATTCTATAAAACCCTCACATACTGTATATCTCCTGTCATTATACTTACAATTAAATCTTACGATCGTGGTCTCAAGTGAAGCATATTCGGCAATGTGCGAAGTATTGGAAATACATTCCGATGAACGATGTGGCTCTGGAAATACTTGTTTGTACCTTCCCTACCACTAGACATACTCTCCCAATCGCTATCACACTACTCCAAGTTCACCGGATCTGAAATCCCCGGATTTCTTTCTGTGGGGGAAGTTGAAGGATATTTGCTATCGTGATCCAAAGACAACGCCTGCCAACATGCGTCAGCACATTGTCAACACATGTGCGAACATTACGAAACGCCAACTACTCGCTGTTGAGAGTAACATTGTTACACGTATTATTAAATGCATTGAAGTTCTAGATGTAATTCGGACCATAGAGAGTTCCATTATATTGAACAAAGAATCACCAATATACGTCACTTGATTTAATTACAGTCACAAGTGATTTATACTGCTCACAAACTCATTGTGACTGCGAGAGACGGATTATCTCTGACTCGTGATACAATGACTCTGTTTATATAATGTGGAACATTACGTGCACAATGGACTGATTACTTCTGGTGTAGAATTGCGGAGAGTAGGATCTCACCGAAATTTTGATTAGCGGCATTGTTGAAAACTGCCTTTTTGAATATCGAATGTAGTTTTTTTATGAATTATGACAACATTTCATCTCATACAAGAGGATGATGTATACTGAAATGTAGCTAGGACGATCACTTATGGAAAAATATAATTTCGTAAACGGAAGAAGTATTTTCAGTTATTTGGTTATTTTAACTTCTCCCTTGTCTGTGGCTCGGAACAATATTTGCTGTATCGTAACTCGTAGGGAAATTTGAATCCTGGGAAATCAGTGGAGCCTGCACTACGGTCGTTTATGCTCTATTTTAAGAGGTAAAATTCTGGACTTTATCAAAATTGACTTGGACAGTGATTCCCAAACTGGACAGTGAGAACGTCATAGCACGCAATACGTATTTCCCCACGGCGTAAGATTGTGCGTCTGATTATTTTAAGATCGCCGCAATTCCGTAGAGCCACAGAGATTTTATTCCAGGTGGTAACTTGGACAACGAGAGTCAAAGTATGATTATGAGCTGTAACTTGTAATCATTTTGTTTTATAGACTTCGGAATTCAAAGCAGTAACCAAATTTCTTCCTGTGTGGGATCGTTTAAAATTAGTTGGAAAGCTACTTCTCTCGCCCATAAGTTTCCATTGAAATAACTAGACATTATTCAGTCATATTAATTTTAACTTCAGTTTCTGGGGGGGGGGGGGGGGGGGAGGCGAGAAGCTTAAGTACTATACCACACCTCGATAGCACATTTCAATCGCACAAACTTTATCTCATACAAACATTGTGGGAACATACTAAAATGTAGACTTTCACGGCCGGAAATATCACGTCCAGCATAAGAAGAGGAGAAACGGAACGATCAGCTGTTGCGGAGCATGCTTTCCAGCCAGGGAACCACAACATTCGTTTCGAGGAGACGCAGGTACTAGAGGCCACAAGCGGATATTACGAAAGTCTCTACAGGGAGGTAATCGAAATCGCTAAACACCCTCATAATTTCAATCGAAAGGAGGAGGGCGTGAAATTAAGCGGTATATGGATGCCCGTGTTAAAGAAGATGTGTACCACCCGTCCACTACTGGGTGATGGCAACGGCGATCGACGGCGACGGACAGCGGCCAATTGCAGTGACGTTTTCAAAACACGTGACGTCACACCGCAGCGCGGGAGCGCGCGGCCACGGAATTTAGCGGCAGTCCGTAGCGAGCCAGTGGGTGTGTTGGACCCTCTTGAAGATGTGTCCCGCAGTCGGAGACGAAACGTTGGCAATTGACACAGAATTCATCAACCGACCACGGCATAACAGCCCGGATAATTATAATGGACATGATTGTGGGAACAGCGAGTAAAGCGCTGAAGCCAGCACTTCCTAAATTTGAGAGTTCTATGAGGGCTTGTCAACAGCGATTGAATTCATCTGCATAATTTGTACTGGGTCAGAATGATTTCGCATGTTATTGCGATGTAATTTTCTTAGGTTTCTCTTCACTCTACTGAAACAGCAAGAGACAAATAAACCATTGGTAAAGGGACATGTAAAATTTTGCAACTTTTTATGTGTAATGTATGTTGCGCGTTTGTGGAGTAGTAGAATACCTTGTACAGCTTACACTGATTGCCCAGATAATTGAGACCACTTCTGTAATAGCCGGTATTTCCAGGTTTGGCACGGATAACAGCGGCGACGCTTCGTGGCACGGAAGCGATTAAGCCTTGGTAGGTCGCTGCAAGGAGTTGGCATCACATCTGCACTCAAATCACTTACTCCCCTTAAATTCCGGGGAGAGGGCGATGAACTCTGACGCCGCGTTCTGTCACATCCCAGATGTATTCGATTGGTTTCAGTTCTGGTGAGTTGGGGGCCGCCAAATCAATTGTGGAACTCGCAACTGTCTTTCTCGGACCAATCCATCACACTCCTGGCCTTCTGACACGGCGCATTATCTTACTGAAAAATACCACTGCCATCGGGAAACATTATCGTCGTGAAAGGGAGCACGTGGTCTGCAACCAGTGTTCGATACTCCTTGGCCGTTATGGTGCATTGCACGAGCGCCACTGGACTCATCAATGCCCACTTGAATGTTCTCCAGAGCACAAAGGAGCCGCCGCCAGCTTGTCTCCGTCACGCAGTTCAGGTGCCCAGGTGCTCTTCCCCTGGGAGACGACGGATTCGAGCCCTCCCACCGGAATCATGAAGAAGCTACATCTACATTTATACCTCGCAAGGCCCCCAACGGTGTGTGGCGGAGGGCACTTTACGTGCCATTGTCGTTACCTCCCATTCCTGTTCCACTCGTGTATGATTCGCGGGAAGAACGACTGCAGGAAACCCTCCGTGCGCGCTCGAATCTCTCTAGTTTTACATTCGTGATCTCCTCGGGAGGTATAAGTAGGGGGAAGCAATATATTCGATACCTCATCCAGAAACGCGCCCTCTCGAAACCTGGACAGCAAGCTACACCGCGATGCAGAGCGCCTCTCTTGAAGAGCCTGCCACTTGAGTTTGCTAAACATCTCTGTAACGCTATCACGCTTACCAAATAACCCTGTGAAGAAACGCGCCGCTCTTTTTTGGATCTTCTCTATCTCCTCTGTCAACCAGCCCTGGTACGAATCCGACACTGATGAGCAATACTCAATTATAGGCCGAACGGGTGTTTGTAGGCCACCTCCTTTGTTGATGAACTACATTTTCTAAAGACTCTTCCAATGAATCTCAGACTTTCACCCGCTTTACCAACAATTAATTTTATATGATCAATCCACTACAAATCGTTACGTACTCATAATCCCAGATAGTTTACAGAAGTAACTGCTACCGGTGTTTGTTCCGCTATCATCTAATCATACAATAAAGGATCCTTCTTTTTATGTATTCGCAATACATTACATTTGTCTATGTTAAGGGTCAGTTGCCACTCCCTGCACCAAGTGCCTATCCGCTGCAGATCTTCCTGCATTTCGCTGCAATTTTCTAGTGCTGCAACTTCTCTGTATACTACAGCATCATCCGCGAAAAGCTGCATGGAACTTCCGACACTCTCTACTAGGTCATTTATATATATTGTGAAAAGCAATGGTTCCTTAACACTCCTCTGTGGCACGCCAGAGGTTACTTTAACGTATGTGGATGTCTCTCCATTGAGAACAACATGCTGTGTTCTGTTTGCTAAAAACTCTTCATTCCAGCCACACAGCTGGTCTGATATTCCGTAGGTTCTTACTTTGTTTATCAGGAGACAGTGCGGAACTGTATCGAACGCCTTCCGGAAGTCAAGGAAAATGGCATCTACCTGGGAGAATGTATCTAATATTTTCTGGGTCTCATGAACAAATACAGCGAGTTGGGTCTCACACGATCGCTTTTTCCGGAATCCATGTTGATTCCTACAGAGTAGATTCCGCGCTTCCAGAAATGACGTGATACGCGAGCAAAGAGCATGTTCTAAAATTCTACAACAGATCGATGTCATAGACCTATAGTTTTCCGCATCTGCTCGACGACCCTTCTTGTAAACTGGAACTACCTGTGCTCTTTTCCAGTCATTTGGAACCTTCCGTTCCTGTAGAGACTTGCGGTACACGGCTGTTAGAAGGGGGACAAGTTCTTTCGCGTACTCTGTGTAGAATCGTTTTGCTATCCCGTCAGATCCAGTGGACTTTCCTCTGTTGAGTGATTTCAGTTGCTTTTATATTCCTTGGGCACTTATTCCTGTGTCAGCCATTTTTTAGTTGGTGCGAGGATTTAGAGAAAGAACTGCAGTGCGATCTTCCTGTGTGAAACAGCTTTGGAAAAAGTTGGTTAGTATTTCAGTGTGTGTCATCCTCTGTTTCAATGCCATCATCATCCCAGAGTGTCTGGATACGCTGTTTGGGGATTTATCAGTTCTGCCACTGCGGTAACGTCAAGTATCGATGGACAGGTGTCCATTATAGTTGTAACTGTCGATGTCACGGTGTTAACATTGAGACATGCATGGGGCGTCGGCTGAGGAGGCCCCATCGTTAGGAATATTCGGTGTCCTCTGTGTTCAGACATACTTGTACTCTGCCCAGCATTGAAGTCCAATGTCAGTTCCGCCACCTGTTCTGTTTTATTCGTCTGCCCAGCCTGCCACGTCCGACAACTGCAATTAGGGGTGGACGCCCAACCCGACGACGTCCGGACGTGGTTTAATATTAGTTTCGCCACGTGTTGAAGACATTCAACACAGCACCCCTCGAACTCCCAACAAGTTGTCCAGTTTCCAAAATGCTCTTACCGAGCCTCAGAGCCGGCCCCAGTGGCGGGGCGGTTATAGGCGCTACAGTCTGGAACCGCACGACCGCTACGATCGCAGGTTCGAATCCTGCCTCGGGCATGGATGTATGTCATGTCCTTAGGTTAGTTAGGTTTACGTAGTTTTACGTTCTAGGGGACTGATGACCTCAGAGTCATTTGAACCATTTGAACCGAGCCTCAGAGGTTTTAAAAATGTGCCCTCGGTCAGACTTAGGTAGATCGCCCGCCTTCCCCATTCTACACACAGGCAGCATACATGTACATGTAATACATGCACCATGTTTGTGTCTGACTGGCAGTCATTCCTCGCTAGATGACGCTGCCATCGCCTGGACGGGCTTGTGTCGACAGTTGGTTGGTGGACATAATGTTCTGGCTGATCATTGAATAAAGGCTCTTAATACCGCTATTTGCTTTCTCTGACAGTCAAAAAAAATTGTTCCTCCTCAGCGATCGCTTTCCGAAGTGCTGACGATTGCTTAGTGGTACGGAGGAAATCGTGGAAAGTAGTTCATTGCATCTGTTAGCAGTGAGAAGCGAGAATATTAACACTATGTGAATGGATACGAAATGAAGTAAATAACCTAACGAGCTTCATAAGCATTCGTCTTTCTTCAGTATAGCTTCAACCTACGTTTATTGTCATGCAGTCATCGTCATGAAATCTGTCGTTCCAATGGATACATTTAAAACTACTGCAGCTGCACATTCGTCCTCGCTGTTCTGAGCCGTTGCAGCAGTGAACTCCAATTTGACGTTTAGGCTTCAGCAAGTAGCTGCAGTCGTTTACGTATTCCACGCTGACGTAGATCCAGCAGCAAACCTCGTAGTGATTAGCTCTCACGTTAAATTTACTTTAATTTTTATTGTAGGTCCGTCCGGGGCAGAACCCTTCAAAACTCTTTGAAATCCTCGATAAGTTCAGTACTTCAAAAACAGAAAAAAACAGTTACTTTTCAGTTAGGCAAACGCAACATATGCAGCGGCTAATGATGCCTGTCTGGAGATCACAATTTCTGAATGTCCTCTCACTGCCCATGCAGCTCCCTCGCCATTGAGAGACAACTTCGTGGGTCTGTGGGAGGAGTGGTTAGCGTTGGAGAAAAAGCTGAGGCCGGCGAAACCGACGACACGACCGCGGCGCATCTCCTTACGGCGACAGCGACGGCAGCAACTACTTTTAACGCATCTCCGGATAGGAAACTGTCCTTTGACGCATGGGTCCCTCCTTCGGCAGGACGACCAACTTGTGTACAGTTCTGGTAGTGCAAACCTTTTCCTACGCCAAACTGTAACTAAATGCGCTTTATACCAAGCAATTAGGGCCGCAACCCACAGACCAGTTGACCTCGGTTTTAGATGATGAACTGAATGTGTTTCGTGTGTTAAGATTCTATTTTATGACTGATCTCGTCGATAGTGGCTTAGGTAGAAGAATTTTCTTTGTTTGTAAGATGGTTGCTACATCGTTTCATTTCCTGTTGACCCTGAAGACACACTTTCATGTTGCATTATTTTGAGGTTGTGCCTTTACAGTCAATGTATTTTACTCACAGACTGCCCTGACTTGTCCCTGTTTTGTTGTTTGTGAACAAATGTGGTTGTAGATTCCAATTTTTTTATTTACGTTTTGTTGGTTGCTGCTACCAATTAATAACCACTGTTGTGTTCTTTTTGTTAAGTGTGGGTGCTGACGAAATAGCAGCTTAGCGCAATATACAAGCCAGTACCATCACAAAAACAGTCATTCAAAGAAACAACTGAGTAAATAAAGCAAACGAATGTTCACTTTAAATTTTGATTTATTCGAAACATTTGCAAATTCATTTCAAACAATTTCTAAAAAGCGTACATTAAAATTTTCTTCATGGCAAGGCTACAATCAAGACTGACCCAATTTTTAAGGGCACTTCACATTGTTAGTCACATCAAAACCAGGGACTTGAGTTTTACTGGGTACAAGAAATTTACAAGCGAATGCCTTCTTCTTCGGTGGTTCAGTAACACAAAAGGACATTTTAATTGATCAGACCTTCTTTGGAGTAAATGCTCTTATCTTTGGAGGCCCTGTGACTATGAAGGCTGCCTTAATAGGACACACCTTCCGTACAGTAAAGGCCCTCTTCTTCGGTGGGCCTGTAACGATAAAGGCTGTTTTGATCGGAAATGGTCCTGTTTTTAAGGGCGTTACTTTCATAAGGCCAACACTAAGAGATGCTCTCAAACGACAATATTCTGCAAAGATAGAGGTGGTTGCCAAACATTCCTTATTGGAGGGCTCATCATGTATATCCAACTTCTCATTAGAGGGCTCATCAGGCCATTGTGCAGTACTTTCTACTAAGTCTGGTGGTGGCTCAGATTCTCTTTCCAACTTCTCGCTATAGGGCTCATCAGGCCATTGTGCAGTACCTTCTACTGAGTCTGGTGGCAGCTCAGAATCTCTTTCCAACTTCTCATTATAGGGCTCATCAGGCCATTCTGCAGTACTTTCTACTGAGTCTGGTGGCGGCTCAGAAACTCTTTCCAACTTCTCGTTATAGGGCTCATCAGCCCATTGTGCAGTACTTTCTACTGAGTCTAGTGGCGGCTCAGAATCTCTTTCCAACTTCTCGTTATAGGGCTCATCAGGCCATTGTGCAGTACTTTCTACTAAGTCTGGTGGTGGCTCAGATTCTCTTTCCAACTTCTCGTTATAGGGCTCATCAGGCCATTGTGCAGTACCTTCTACTGAGTCTGGTGGCAGCTCAGAATCTCTTTCCAACTTCTCATTAAAGGGCTCATCAGGCCATTCTGCAGTACTTTCTACTGAGTCTGGTGGCGGCTCAGAAACTCTTTCCAACTTCTCGTTATAGGGCTCATCAGCCCATTGTGCAGTACTTTCTACTGAGTCTAGTGGCGGCTCAGAATCTCTTTCCAACTTCTCGTTATAGGGCTCATCAGGCCATTGTGCAGTACTTTCTACTGAGTCTGGTAGCGGCTCAGATTCTCTTTCCAACTTCTCATTAGAGGGCTCATCAGGCCACTGTGCAGTACTTTCTACTGAGTCTGGTGGGGGCTCAGAATCTCTTTCCAACTTCTCATTATAGGGCTCATCAGGCCATTCTGCAGTACTTTCTACTGAGTCTGGTGGCGGCTCAGAAACTCTTTCCAACTTCTCGTTATAGGGCTCATCAGCCCATTGTGCAGTACTTTCTACTGAGTCTAGTGGCGGCTCAGAATCTCTTTCCAACTTCTCGTTATAGGGCTCATCAGGCCATTGTGCAGTACTTTCTACTGAGTCTGGTAGCGGCTCAGATTCTCTTTCGAACTTCTCATTAGAGGGCTCATCAGGCCACTGTGCAGTACTTTCTACTGAGTCTGGTGGCGGCTCAGAAACTCTTTCCAACTTCTCGTTATAGGGCTCATCAGGCCATTGTGCAGTACTTTCTACTGAGTCTGGTGGCGGCTCAGAATCTCTTTCCAACTTCTCGTTATAGGGCTCATCAGGCCATTGTGCAGTACTTTCTACTGAGTCTGGTGGCGGCTCAGAATCTATTTCCAACTTCTCGTTATAGGCCTCATCAGGCCATTCTGCAGTACTTTCTACTGAGTCTGGTGGCGGCTCAGAATCTCTTTCCAACTTCTCGTTATAGGCCTCATCAGGCCATTGTGCAGTACTTTCTACTGAGTCTGGTGGCGGCTCAGAATCGCTTTCCAACTTCTCGTTATAGGGCTCATCAGGCAATTGTGCAGTACTTTCTACTGAGTCTGGTGGCGGCTCAGAATTTCTTTCCAACTTCTCGTTATACGCCTCATCAGGCCATTGTGCAGTACTTTCTACTGAGTCTGGTGGCGGCTCAGAATCTCTTTCCAACTTCTCGTTATAGGGCTCATCAGGCCATTGTGCAGTACTTTCTACTGAGTCTGGTGGCGGCTCAGAATCTCTTTCCAACTTCTCGTTATAGGGCTCATCAGGCCATTGTGCAGTACTTTCTACTGAGTCTGGTAGCGGCTCAGAATCTCTTTCCAACTTCTCGTTATAGGGCTCATCAGGCCATTGTACAGTACTTTCTACTGAGTCTGGTGGCGGCTCAGAATCTCTTTCCAACTTCTCGTTATAGGGCTCATCAGGCCATTGTGCAGTACTTTCTACTGAGTCTGGTGGCGGCTCAGAATCTCTTTCCAACTTCTCGTTATGGGGCTCATCAGGCCACTGTGCAGTACTTTCTACTGAGTCTGGTGGCGGCTCAGAATCTCTTTCCAACTTCTCGTTATAGGGCTCATCAGGCCATTGTGTAGTACTTTCTACTGAGTCTGGTGGCGGCTCAGAATCTCTTTCCAACTTCTCGTTATAGGGCTCATCAGGCCATTGTGCAGTACTTTCTACTGAGTCTGGTGGCGGCTCAGAATGTCTTTCCAACTTCTCATTATAGGGCTCATCAGGCCATTGTGCAGTACTTTCTACTGAGTCTGGTGGCGGCTCAGAATGTCTTTCCAACTTCTCGTTATAGGGCTCATCAGGCCATTGTGCAGTACTTTCTACTGAGTCTGGTGGCGGCTCAGAATCTCTTTCCAACTTCTCGTTATAGGGCTCATCAGACCATTGTGCAGTACTTTCTACTGAGTCTGGTGGCGGCTCAGAATCTATTTCCAACTTCTCGTTATAGGCCTCATCAGGCCATTCTGCAGTACTTTCTACTGAGTCTGGTGGCGGCTCAGAATCTCTTTCCAACTTCTCGTTATAGGCCTCATCAGGCCATTGTGCAGTACTTTCTACTGAGTCTGGTGGCGGCTCAGAATCGCTTTCCAACTTCTCGTTATAGGGCTCATCAGGCAATTGTGCAGTACTTTCTACTGAGTCTGGTGGCGGCTCAGAATTTCTTTCCAACTTCTCGTTATAGGCCTCATCAGGCCATTGTGCAGTACTTTCTACTGAGTCTGGTGGCGGCTCAGAATCTCTTTCCAACTTCTCGTTATAGGGCTCATCAGGCCATTGTGCAGTACTTTCTACTGAGTCTGGTGGCGGCTCAGAATCTCTTTCCAACTTCTCGTTATAGGGCTCATCAGGCCATTGTGCAGTACTTTCTACTGAGTCTGGTAGCGGCTCAGAATCTCTTTCCAACTTCTCGTTATAGGGCTCATCAGGCCATTGTACAGTACTTTCTACTGAGTCTGGTGGCGGCTCAGAATCTCTTTCCAACTTCTCGTTATAGGGCTCATCAGGCCATTGTGCAGTACTTTCTACTGAGTCTGGTGGCGGCTCAGAATCTCTTTCCAACTTCTCGTTATGGGGCTCATCAGGCCACTGTGCAGTACTTTCTACTGAGTCTGGTGGCGGCTCAGAATCTCTTTCCAACTTCTCGTTATAGGGCTCATCAGGCCATTGTGTAGTACTTTCTACTGAGTCTGGTGGCGGCTCAGAATCTCTTTCCAACTTCTCGTTATAGGGCTCATCAGGCCATTGTGCAGTACTTTCTACTGAGTCTGGTGGCGGCTCAGAATGTCTTTCCAACTTCTCATTATAGGGCTCATCAGGCCATTGTGCAGTACTTTCTACTGAGTCTGGTGGCGGCTCAGAATGTCTTTCCAACTTCTCGTTATAGGGCTCATCAGGCCATTGTGCAGTACTTTCTACTGAGTCTCGTGGCGGCTCAAAATGTCTTTCCAACTTCTCATTATAGGGCTCATCAGGCCATTGTGCAGTACTTTCTACTGAGTCTGGTAGCGGCTCAGAATCTCTTTCCAACTTCTCATTATAGGGCTCATCAGGCCATTGTGCAGTACTTTCTACTGAGTCAGGTGGTGGCTCAGATTCTCTTTCCAACTTCTCATTATAGGGCTCATCAGGCCATTGTGCAGTACTTTCTACTGAGTCTGGTGGCGGCTCAGAATCTCTTTCCAACTTCTCGTTATAGGGCTCATCAGGCCATTGTGCAGTACTTTCTACTGAGTCTGGTGGCGGCTCAGAATCTCTTTCCAACTTCTCGTTATAGGGCTCATCAGGCCATTGTGCAGTACTTTCTACTGAGTCTGGTGGCGGCTCAGAATCTCTTTCCAACTTCTCGTTATAGGGCTCATCAGGCCATTGTGCAGTACTTTCTACTGAGTCTGGTGGCGGCTCAGAATCTCTTTCCAACTTCTCGTTATAGGGCTCATCAGGCCATTGTGCAGTACTTTCTACTGAGTCAGGTGGTGGCTCAGCATAACTCTCTAATTCCTCACCTACTGGCTCGTCATGCCAGTCTGCAAGAGATGCCACTGAGGGTGCTGGTGGTCTAGCATCCATCCCTAACTGCATATCGGGGGGCTCAGATAGGGATTCGACAGTAGTCGCGGGTTCTGATGCTGGAGGCACGGCAATTGTCTCGAGCTGATCTGTTTTCTCATCTAGTCTTCTTCTGTGAGCGGCATGGTGTTGGCGAGTCCACTCCTGTTGGCAGAATACAGAAAGCTCGGTAAGAGACATGGAACACAAAATCATATATGTGTATTCAATGTACATAATTAGAATAATTCTGTAACTATCAGTTTGTTGCTTTTAACTATGGTAGAAGGAGAACAATTTTAAAAATAATTGATGTCTCATTATTAATGTTCGTTTGGCGCAGTTGTAATATGCGGGACCTTTTTGTGTGTACTTATTTGCGTTTAATGTTTCAGTACGAATTTTTCAGTTGCGTGTGAGTTCAGGTAATAATGGAGATGACGGCAAACGCGATGCAAAATATAATTCCGATTTACGTGTATATTTAATACTGTTTATCCCAGCAGTTAAAGATGTGTCCACTTTTTATGTAATGGTCATGTATACGTACAAGTTACGGTTATGTGGGCAAGTTCAGTCTATTAAATCTATTGACCCTCACAGCTCGCACTTGTTATGGGCCGATACCTGCTTGAATGGTTCACCGGCGTTGCATCTGATTTTGTGGTGTAACTAGCTCGGCATTTTTACGAGGGAAAAGCTCGTCGTCTTCTGGGACACCACATAAATCTTCAGTGGCTACTTGGTAATACTGTGACTTTACAAATACCATCCGACACCATACTTGGGAGCCTTTCTACCAGCGGTAACGTTGTTTGTATCGATTGTGGTTGTTCTCGTGAAGCATATGAAATAACTTGGGAGGCACTTGCCCTCTGAAAAGTAGTGCACGCTATTCCAATGAAGTCCAACTATTACAAAGAAGAAGCTGCAGTGGTTTGTGACATACAGTAACGAGACCACCTACTGTTTGGTGGACCCAAACATATTCGAAGGTGACAGCGTGAATCCAATGTGCATTGACAGGATACCGGAAAAGGCAAACTCAAAGGGCGTTTCTCACTTGTAAACGGATATGCACGGAAGTAAATAGAACACAGAAACGACAGACAAAAATTGCACTTGAAGTGAGTTTTGTAACTCCCTGAGAAAAGACATACTGGTTAGCGCCGCATTAAGTTAAAAGTTCTCGGAAGAGGGAAATTGTTTGTACTGGAAGCAGAGTAACCATCCGCTGAAAAGACTTCCACCACCAACTGTTAGTGATAAGCCTTGGTCTTCGTCAGACTATTCCACCACCAGCTCTAAGTAACAAACATAGGACTTTTAGAGAGGACTGTAAAGATGATAATGATTTACAATGTAAGGGCATTATTATGCTGTTATATCAGTCACTAACAGTTCATCAGGCAAAGCCAATAAACACTAACCGATAATCTAAAACTACTCTCCATCTTCCTCAACTAGTTCTCTTAAAATTTAACTACGTATTATTTGTGCAGGAGAAACCTGAAACATGGAAACCTCAAATTACTACATCTTTACCTAAGCAAGGATTAAATCATTACCCCGAAACAGAGCAAAACAGCTGTATAAGCCACTAAGTGTGCAACAGGAATTCCACTATGGCAGAGTGAGCGAATGGGTGGAAAGAGTTCATTGAAGGCCTCTACGAGGGATAGAAATGGATGTTGAGATGATAGACGTAGGGGTCTAGTAATGGCACTTATCAGAGTTTCGACGCACATACGGTCAAATAAATCTATAGACGTCGACTGCATATCTAAATTTCTAAAATCATGAGTGAAAGTGAAAACCAAACAACTTTTCAAGTTCGATTGAAGGATTTTTTAGTCTACAAACTACACAAAATTCCGAAGGGTTATAAGAGCGAGAACTACCGAAAAATCGACTGACTAGTATAACACACCGAAGAATGGAAAAGAAAGCTTTGATTGAGGAAAGGTGCTGCGAATACATAGAAAGAAAGATCCCATATCACTTAGCTACAATATAGCAGGTCAGCAACTGGAAGCAGGTAATTCCATAAATTATCTGGGAGTACGCATTAGGAGTGATTTAAAATGGAGTGAACATATAAAGTTGATCGTCGGTAAAGCAGATGCTAGACTGAGAGTCATTGGAAGACTCCTAAGGAAATGCAATCCGAAAACAAAGGAAGTAGGTTACAGTAGGCTTGTTCGCCCACTGCTTGAATACTGCTCAGCAGTGTGGGATGCGTACCAGATAGGGTTGATAGAAGAGGTAGAGAAGATCCAATGGAGAGCAGCGTGCTTCGTTACAGGATCATTTAGCAATCGCGAAACCGTTACGGAGATGATAGATAAACACCGGTGGAAGATGCTGCAGGAGAGACGCTCAGTAGCTCGGTACGGGCTTTTGTTAAAGTTTCGAGAACATACCTTCACCGAGGGGTCAAGCCGTATATTGCTCCCTCCTACATATATCTCGCGAAGAGACCATGAGGATAAAATCAGAGAGATTAGAGCCCACTCAGAGCCATACCGACAATCCTTCTTTCCACGAACAATACGAGACTGGAATAGAAGGGAGAACCGGTAGAGATACTCAAGGTACGCTCCGCCACACACCGTCAGGTGGCTTGCGGAGTATGGATGTTGATGTAGGAAAAGGCACCAGAGAGGCACCTCTGACGTCGCTCATTATTGTAGAAGCAAGACTGCAAAAAGAGTTCCACGATGTAAAATAGTGGAATATGTTTCAGTTTCTCAGTCTTTCGCCCATACTATTCAGTCTGCCCATCAGCGAAATGATGACGAAAGTAAATGAAAGGATCATGTGTGGGTTTAAATTCAGGATGGAAGGATGTCAGTGGTAAGATTCAGTGGTGGCACTGCTGTCATCAGTAAAAGTGAAGGGAAATGTTACACTGGGCTGTTATATTGAATCAGAAACAGTGTTGCACAAAGTAGCAATTATACGAGAGACGGTTCCTGAATACATTATGGCGGTATGCTTCATTTCTTCTTTTGGTGAGCTCAGTGGCAGAGCCATTTGAAAAGCTAACTACATTTCTTAACATTGTTTAGAATCTAGTCGCACAGATAAAGCAATCTTTGTTTGTAAGCTATTGCTAACTTCTAGTGGTGTGATTACTTCTATTTACTTCCTTTTGTGAGAAGTTTCCATGGATGTGTTATGGGTGTGTTAATGAAGAAAGTATTTTTCGCTGCACTGGGTGATATAATTGATCAGTGATTGTCAGATCAGAGCAATTTCTGATCCTGTTATTGTGGGAGGCGTGTTTTTGAACAGTACTGCGTATTCAAGGATCACACAGGTAATGTGTTTGCTTTCAGCACGTTCAGCAGTGGATGTGACGTTTTTATGTACTCCGGTGAAAGTTTTTCATTTGGTGTTTTCAGCCAGAAGACCGTTTTGAGGCATCTGACCACAGTTGTCTATACTCAACAGCTAGCTCCTTTATTTGTGTACGACTACTGCAAGCTACACCTATTTGAACCACCTCACCGTCGTGACGCTTTGGAATCAAAGTGACGATTGCTTGATACCACATGAAGTGTCCCGTTAAAAGATATCTCTTTTAGTAAGTTGTGCCATAAATCTCATTTCTGTCCAGTTCGTTTCAGTACCTCCTCAGCAATTATCGAATCTATCCAGTTGTGTAAGGCAGGTAAAAAATGAGCTGACAAAACATATCCCATGTTTCATTACTGCTTCGGGATGCAGAGTATTAGACATTTACGAGAGTCAGCTTAAGATAAGTGCTGTACGCCACTCACCAGATCATCACGTAAAAGCCCAGTGCACTCTCCAGCTGCCGCCTGCGAATGGAGATGTTCGACCCACTGCATCTGTACAAAAACGAAAGAAAAATTTTTTGTAGTTAACGTATGTACCCACAGGAACACTACAGACTACATCTATAGCTGAAACCATTTAACACCAACATAAAATAGACTGGAAAGTGCTACACAATCGATCCTGATGTCGAACCAATTACATTTGAAGTGAGGAGGGCCCTAGTGTGATGACTGACTTTTCCAGTGCATACAGCTTATTGAGTATGAGTACTTCAAGGCTAGTAAATACAGATGTAGGAATAAATACTTGACATGAAGGTAATTCACCGGCCATATCACATAGTTAAATAGAGCGCTGTGTAAAGTTAAAGAAAGCGGCCATCAGCAATAATCCAAAACTCAGTCGAAGTAAGTATCTTGGTGTTAGTGGGTACAGTGTCGCAATCTCCCACATAGCAATGAAAAAGTAGAGACAAGATCAATAGCGAAGAAAACAGGAAAAGCGACGCTTGGAAATAACCACATTCAGAACAAAGAATGGACAGCCTTATAGGTCAATATAGAAATTTGATTCCTGAACATCTTAAGGCAGAAAAGGACAGGTTTGAAGACAGCGGAAAGAGATCTTTATATTGTTGTTGTGGTCTTCAGTCCTGAGACTGGTTTGATGCAGCTCTCCATGCTACTCTATCCTGTGCAAGCTTCTTCATCTCCCAGTACCTACTGCAGCCTACGTCCTTCTGAATCTGCTTAGTGTATTCATCTCTTGGTCTCCCTCTACGATTTTTGCCCTCCAAGCTGCCCTCCAGTACTAAATTGGTGATCCCTTGATGCCTCAGAACATGTCCTACCAACCGATCCCTTCTTCTAGCCAATTTGTGCCACAGACTCCTCTTCTCCCCAATTCTATTCATTACTTCCTCATTAGTTGTGTGATGTACCCATCTAATCTTCAGCATTCTTCTGTAGCACCACATTTCGAAAGCTTCTATTCTCTTCTTGTCCAAACTATATATCGTCCATATTTCACTTCCATACATGGCTACACTCCATACAAATACTTTCGAAACTACTTCCTGACACTTAAATCTATACTCGATGTCAACAAATTTCTCTTCTTCAGAAACGGTTTCCTTGCCATTGCCAGTCTACATTTTATGTCCTCTCTACTTCGACCATCATCAGTTATTTTGCTGCTCAAATAGCAGAACTCCTTTACTACTTTAAGTGTCTCATTTTATTATCTTATTCCCTCAGTATCACCCGACTTAATTCGACTACATTCCATTATCCTCGTGTTGCTTTTGTTGATGTTCATCTAAATTTTCGTAAGTGAGTGACGTCCGTTAGTGAGCACATGGTGTGTGTGTGTGTGTGTGTGTGTGTGTGTGTGTGTGTGTGTCTGTGTGTGTACTACTGCTGTGTTGTACGTCGTCAGGAAACGGAGTGGTGCTCACCTTCGGAGCTTTGGTGACCTGCTCCAACTCGACCAGCCGTCGATGCCCCTGCATCGTCTTCCTTCGGCCGAAACAAGGACAGCACGCTGTCCAGTATCTCCTCCAACCCATCTGCAGCAGAGAAGAGCCTGTTCCACAAGCTGCCGAATCGTTTACGGTATAGTAATTGCTGCACTGTGCTGCACAGTAGAATCTTTCCTGTTGTCACCATACTGTGAAATAGATGGCGTGTTCAGCACCGCAAAAAACCAATTTGTGGCAATATCGAGTAGTTCCAAAAGAAGGGAAAGTTTTCAGATAGAGAAATAGTTTTAGCAGTTGTTAAACGGTTCTGGTATTGTCACGTAGAAACCACAGTCAAGTTCTTAAGTTAGGTTGGTCAATGAAGTACTATATTTAGACTTGAAACACGTTAGTTACTGAAACTAGCTCACAACCAGAACAGAACTGCCTTCCTGAACGAAGATTGCAGATATAGACACTGACGGAGAAAAATCGCAACTTCAAAAAATAATTAACGTAGAATATTGAAATTTAGGGAATATATTTGCCTAGGTCACATATTTAAGTGCTCAGTATTGCAAGATCTCAGGGTAAATTAAAGTGCAAGGTGGCCATCGCAAATGTGAAATTCTGATACATTAATAATCGGTGTAGCCGCCAGAATGTTGATTGCAAGGATGCAAAGGTGCGTGCGTTGCGCTCTACAGGTGCCGGATGGCTGTTTGTTTGACAGAATTCGGTGCCTATTTCACTTGCTCGGACAACACAGGGACAGTTAATGCTGGTTATAGATGACGTCCCATTGCGACTCCATACACTCCATTACACTCCATACAAATTAGTCCACCATTCCGTTCTTCTCTCTGCCTCTACAAGCACCTCTATCTCATACCTTAGGTGGCAAACCGTCTCCCTTCTTATTGGCTGTACAGAATTACGGCCAATCAGAGCTGACTTTCAGGGCGCGGCTCGCGCCAAAATCTAGAAAGAACCAACCACTGCTCTCAGTTCATTGACATCATTAAAATAAACAACTCAAAACTCCCTTGTTAAACAAATGAAATGAAATAAATTTTAAGCTGCACTTAACGTCCAGGAATTTAACTATATAATCGCGAACGTTCTGGCTGTCTCTTACACATTCAAACATGCCTGGACATCCGCCATCCACTAGCACGGGAACCACTGGTGGATTCGCTCCCACGACACAAAGCTGGAACACTTGCAAGTTCCTATAGAGAACTACAAACTGAAAATTTAATATTGGCGAATGTCCCACATACACTCACACAGGTACTCTCTTTCACACCCGTCCTAACATAAAACATAAATATCTACTTGAAATTCTTGAAGCTATTACTAGAGCAAAATTACGAAAGGTTTTCTAAAATGAGAACTTTCCATATTTGAATCTAAGCACTGAAGGTGTTCATATCTTTTCAAATAGTCACAGTTAGTGATTTTGAAACATCCCCTTAGAAAAATTAGTGAATTCCTATGCTGATAAACCTCTTACGTTATTTGATTTTTAAACAGCTGAGCAGAACTGAACGTACTCAGACACTTCTCTCTTTACGTATTCTCATCAACACTAAAATGTCACACAATATTTTTAGTGCAACGCAATCTGACTTTCAATAGTCCCTACAAAAGAATGGCCCTGACTAACATTAACCTATACCTTCCATGAATCACTTACCTCAAAAAATCTTCGTTACTCGAACTACTGCAATACAGCAAGCGCCAATGCTGCTAGCTAAATAAAAGATTCTAACTACTGAAGGCACCGACTACTGATGGGCATGGTTAACAAATGAAAGATTTTGATAGAGAACAAACAATGTATTTACCTTAATAATATTCAAAAGTCATCACACACACACAAACATCATTTCATGAAACACAGTATTACAAATTTACTCTTTCCGGTGGAAACATGTCCAGATCGTCCGCTCTCCCCCCACATCCACCACTGCTGGCGGCTCACATCCAACTGCCCAACACTACAATAGCGAATAATTCAACAATACAAACCAGCCACAGGCTGAACACAGCACAGTTAGTGTTTTCATACAGAGCGCTACGTGGCGTTACCAATATAAAAACCTAAATAGCATACTAACGATTTAGTTTTTTAAATGTCGGATAATTACGTTTTTAATGACTTTTTTTTGTAACTTCCAAATTATGACCGTTATTGACTTCAGATTTTGACAGATTGTTCCTTTACACAACAGAAGGCTATGTACCTAATATCAAGTTTGTCGGACTATTTATAGACCAGTTATTAATTTTAATAGTTCCAGAGAATGTAACTACACTGTAAGCGCACTCCGCCACTATCAGACGCTGCAGTCGCGCCTTATGGTCACGAAGCACGTCTGCAGGACACAGGTCGCACGTTGCAGATGGTATAAGATTCTGACTGCTTACGCTGGAGCCCACATACATTGATACAAGAAAGCTCTAATAGACAAATTGGAGACACAATAGGCCGAGAGAGTGAGTGGGCACTTTATAGCATGTTGGGTTACAACAGCCGTAAGTGAGCGAGCAGCATCATGTTGGAAAACTCCCCCTGGGACACTGTTCACGAATGGCAGCGCAACAGGTCGAAACTACACATTGACGCACAAATTTTGCAGTAAGGGTGTATGTGATAACCACACGAGTGCTCCTGCTGTGACACGAAATTGCATTCCAAACCGTAGCTCCAGGTGTAGGTCCCGTGTGTCCAGCACGATGACTGGTTGGTCGCTTGCCCTCAACTGGCCTTCTCCTAATCAACACACGGCCATCACCGGCACAGAATCAGAACCAGCTAACACAATGAACACTCTCTTGACACCACTGAAGTCCCAAATGCCGGTGTAAGGGCTGTAAGACGTCGTGGTCTCCTGACCTTCATTGCTTACATATTCCGCCCTCACAATCATATTCTCCACATCAAGACGCTTCATTCAAACCCAAACTCGATAAGATAAAGTCAATGTTGTATGAATTCATGTAAATGATGCGCAAATAACAAGTGCGCACTGGGGTTGAGATACTCGAAGCTGGCATACACACACACACATTCAAGACACAACAGTCACAAAAGCTTTTAGTTTGGGAGAGGCAAACACCGCACGTCAGGAGGCTGGTCCCTTCAGAGGTTTTCACAGGGGGCTACCTACATCAGCCGGTGGCCGCCCGTGAAGCGGACAGCGTTTGCCCGAGTGAAAGGAAGAACAACCCCATGTTCGGATGAAAAGCAAATTCCCCTACACTGTGTGGGAGCGCCCAGTCTACGCATTCTTTACTAACATAGCACACAGTTTCAGAGGTTTTTCACAAGGAGACAGCAAACGCCAAACGCCGATGCTACAGATTTCCGGAATGGTCGTCTTAAACGAAACGACATTCTCCCGTTTTAGAAGAGCCATGCTGATTGGCGGACGATATTCATGACGCCTTGAGCTGAAAGAGTAATGGAAGAGACTGACACGTCTGGCGTGGAGAGGGGCCGTTCCGTTGCCGCTCTAGAAGAGAGAACACGTAACGAGAGCGTGCGCTCTCGTACGTGTACTGAAAAGAGCGAGGAACAAGTCTCTCCTCAGTACTTCACTGGGAGAGCACCTCTGTCGAGAGCCAATTGGAGTGTGACTCTATACTGAGTCATTGCGATTAAGTGTAGTTCACTGTGTTGGCTGCCACACTTATTGTGCAGTGTGAACAGAAAGAGTTATAGTTAAACGCCTGTGAGCGAATTTTTGAGTGGATTGGCGCTGGACTGGTTATCTGACCGGTGTACCACGCCAATAGTTAGACTAGGGGCGAATATGAGTCCTTGACCTCATCAAGGCGTAGGGAGAGTTTGATTGGTGAAGGTCAATCCAGATAGAGCGAGAGTTATCTTATTTGTCAGCAGCGAGCGGCGCAGAGAGCAGACATTGCAGCTTACGGTATTGTGCGCTACAGCTCTTGCGAGCCCCATATTTCCTCCACAACAGTACACTTCACTGCATTTCACATGTGACTGCATCGACTGTACCTAGCAACATTCTAACGGTTGATTATTCAAGTTGAGTAGGCGCGGCTCTCAGCCATTCTGCCAACTCAAAAACAATCTTAAATTTTGTATAGAAATTTCATTAGCGAATCCTATCCTTAAGAGGTAGCTTCACATTCCGAAAAGAAACCGGAAATAAGTGCCATTGTGATTTCTCAGAATTTTTGCAAAATAAATAATAATATTCGTTAGTTTCATGTTATTCTTACACTAATTAGCACTACTCCAGTACCCAAGTATCCCACTAGTTACATAAGAAATTATGTGTATTTTTGTCATTTCCTTACAGCGGGCGACTGCAGAAGATATTTATCGCTGAAAGTTTTTCAGGCATTTCTCTTTAGAACGTTAGCAGCGACTGTCTGACTTCTGTAGTAGTGTGGGGGTGGAAATTGCATCTTGCAGGAGCCACAGAGTAAAGGGTACATCTCAGATTAATCCGTTTCGCAGAATGACAGAATAGCACCCACAGACTCACAGGTGTTAGTGGAATGTTCGCAACAGGGAGTCTGGCTCGGAGCTGTTCTTGAAGTAACCGATTTTTAACAGTTCACTTTGTCGCTGTGGTGCCAACAAGTGCTCAGATTGTTGCTGCAGATGCAGTACGATGCGCCAGTGCCACGATGATTTTCCAAATCGGTAGTGCCACGTGACCGTCTGGAGTTCGGTCTACTTGCGACCTCACATTCTAGTGACCACCGCTGCCAGTGCATTGCTACCACGTCTGTCTGATAAACAGCAGAAGGAACATCCAGTTTCTCGTAGCCCTCTCCCTCGTTTTCTTTCAAAGTTAGTGAGTTGTCGACAATGGCATCATTGTCACCTTCAACGCATTCTTGACTAACAGCAGCTCACCATGTCCTTTCTCAAAGGTTAACTAACACTCACTCCCGTTACAGAGTGAACACAGAGCAAACCTGAACTGCATCCTCATACTGGCTCTACCAGCGCCACTCTTAGGCGACTGGTGCGAAATCTGAAGAGACATCATCTTCCAGAAGTAGCAACACGCCTGCCAACTTTCGTTCATGTCGGACAACACCTTCATAGTAGTGTGAATTTTTTTCCATCAGTATACAGGGTGGTCCACTGATAGTGACCGGGCCAAATTTGTAATAATAAGCATCAAACGAAAAAACTACAAAGAACGAAACTCGTCTAGCTTGAACGAGGAAACCGCTATCGTTGGCCCGCTAGATGGTGCTGCCATAGGTCAAACGGTTGTCAACTGCGTTTTGTTTGAATAGATACCCCCATTTTTATTACATAATTTGTGTAGCACGTAAAGAAATATGAATGTTTAAGTTGGACCACTTTTTTCGCTTTGTGATAGATGGCTCACAATTTTAGACGAACAGTTGGTAAAACGTAGCTTTTTTAAATTAAAATACAGAAGTACGTTTGAACATTTCATTTCGGTTGTTCCAATGTGATACGTGTACCTTTGTGAACGTATCATTTCTGAGACCGCATGCTGTTACAGGTTACCTGTAAATATCACATTAATGCAATGAATGCTCAAAATGATGCCCGTCAACCTCAATGCATTTGGCAATACGTGTAACGACATTCCTCTCAACAGGGAATAGTTCGCCTTCCGTAATGTTCGCACATGCATTGAAAATGCACTGACGCATGTTGTCATGCGTTGTCGATGGATCACTATAGCAAATATCCTTCAACTTTCCCCACTGAAAGAAACCCGGGGACGTCAGATCCAGAGAACGTGTGGGCTTTGACGACCAATCCACCTGTCATGAAATATGCTGTTCAATACTGCTTCAACCGCAAGTGAGTTATGTGCCGGACATCCATCACGTTAGAAGTACATCGCCATTCTGTCATCCAGTGAAACATCTTCTAGTAACATCGTTAGAACATTACGTAGGAAATCAGCATACATTGCACCATTCAGATTGCCATCGATAAAATGGGGGCTAATTATCCTTCCTCCCATAATGCCACAATATACATGAACCCGCCAAGGTCGCTAATGTTCCACTTGTCGCAGCTATCGTGAATTTTCCGCTGCCCAATAGTGCATATTATGCAGTTTACGTTACCGCTGTTGGTGAATGGTGATTCGTCGCTAAATAGAACGCGTGCAAAATGTCTGTCATCGTCCCGTAATTTCCCCTTGTGCCCAGTGGCAGTACTGTACACGACGTTCAAAGCCGTCGCCATGCAATCCCTGGCGCATAGTAATATGGTACTGGTGCAACCGACGTTTTTGAGATTACCGATTCTCGCACAATTTGTCTGCTACTGATATGCGTATTACCCGCGACAGCATCTAAAACACCTGCTTGGGAATCATCATTTGGTTGACGTTTCACATGTGGCTGAACACTCCCTGTTTCCTTAAATAACGTAACTATCCGTTGAACAGTCCGACAACTTATATAATGTCGTCCAGGATACCGAGCAGCATACATAGCGAACGCCTGTTGGCCATTTTGGTCACAATAGCCATACATCAACACGATATTGACCTTTTCCGCAATTGGTAAACGGTCCATTTTAGCACGGCTAATGCATCACGAAGGAAATACCGTGCGCACTTGCAGAATGTTTCGTGATACCATGTTCTTATACGTTTGTGACTATTGCAGCGCCATCTATCACAAAGCGAAAAAGGTGGTCCAACTAAAACATTCATATTTCTTTACGTACTACACGAATATGTAATAATAATGGCGGTTCCTATTTAAAAAACGCAGTTGATATCCGTCTGACCTATGGCAGCGCCATCTAGCGGGCCAACCATAGAGCCATTTGGTTTTCCCCTTCAAGCTAGACGAGTTTCGTTGTTTGTAGTTTTATCGTTTGACGCTTATCTCGTGAAATATTTGGCCCGGTCACTCTCAATGGACCACCCTAAACATCTCAACGTAAAAGATAGATCTTAATACTAGAAGCCATAAACTGATACAGATACATAATGCCAAAAGTCGGTACCAGTATACAAAGGGAAAAATCGAGAAAACTGCCGAGAGGTGGTATCGAAAACAACAGTTCAGCTTCAGCTATATAGCTCGTTCTAGTATTCCGATATAATCACAGAAACCCAAAGGCTGTATGAATACGTAAAACCATAAATCGGTGTGGCTACGGAAACGCGGTATCAAAAATTTCACTTCTACATCTACATCAACATCCATCTACGCAGTATCAAAAATTTCACTTCAACTATATAGCTCAAGTGAAAATTCTGGTTCCAATGTAAGAAACTCAAATCAAAGAAATTAATTATACCTGATATGTCTTTGGTAGCAATGTAACACAGAGGTAAAAAAAACTCAGAAACTTGAACCACAGTATTAAAGTAATGATCATGACAAAGACCTCCAATTACGAAATTTAAGAATCGTAAGTTAGACATAAAATATTCTGTAACAAAAACAATATGTTCTAATTTTGCCATGTAACCGAGACCTAGGCTTATGAAGAGAAATAAAGTTACGCGGTAGAGAAAAGCCTGCACGCATATTAAAGTAATGCAGTTTGACAGAAGATTTAAGAAACTGAAAGAAGAGAAAAAACCGAAACAAAGTCCCAGCATCTTTTGACGGCCCTATAACAGATTTCACAGCCAAATGAAACCTCTCAATAATATTTGTGTAGGCCCCAATCTTATAGTCTTTAAATTCCCAGTTGTCGTTCACAATAGGGTGGCCATAACCTTTCCCGCCCAACACCGTTAAAATGCACACGCATCTAACGCTATAGCAGTTGCTTCTGCGACCTCCGGAAATACATCAAAGGAATCACCATAGCCGCCGACCTTAACTTACGTCTCTCACCTTCTCCTCACCAGATCCATGATTCGTCAGTTTCAGCTATCACCTCATGGCCCCTTATAGGTCCACTATATTTAATATACTGACCACGTAGTGCTCAACAGAAAGAAAAGCAACCTATTAGTGTTCGTTCACAAGCACTGCTTTCATGCATACCATGAGAGAGTTGCCCAGGAAGTAATGCACCGCATGTTTTTCTTCGATAAATCTTTATTGAACATAATGAGAATTACACACACGAAAGAATGGTGTTTTATCTAGACACCCTATTTTTCCACGTAATATACCTCCCGTTCTATGGCCTTCCACCAGCGCGAAACAAGGGCGTGTGTGCCCTGTCGGTACTAATCCTTGTCCTGGTGGTAAAGCCAGTCCTTCACTGTGTGGATCTCCTCCTCATCGTCCTCAAAATGTCTTCCATGAATGGCATCCTTTAAAGGCCCAAAAAAGTGGAAGTGAGAGGGGAATAGGTCAGGGCTGTAGGGTGAATGGAGTAACATTGTCCAACCCTGTTTTCCGATGTGTTCAGCAGCCCTCAGACTTCTGTGGGTCCGAGTGTTATCGTGTTGCAGCAAAGTATCTGCTTGGTTGCTGTGACGTCGAAGTCACCGGAGACGCGTCTTGAGTTTTTTTTTTATGTGTTGACTTACGATTCTGAATTAATGGTACACCTCTTGGCATTACATCAATGAGAATCGCACCTTGCCAGTCTCAGAACACTGCTATCACGACCTTGCCGGTGGAAGCAGTTGTCTTGAATTTGTTCTTCTGCGGGTTGTGGAAATAGGGCCATTCTCCCGACTGTCGTTTTGTTTCGGGCTCAGAATGGTTGCCTCAGGTTTCATCACCTGTCACAAATCGGGATAAGAACGCCTCCCACTCAGCTTCAAATCGTTGCAACAAATCAAGACAAATGTTTTTTTTTTTCTGTTCGATTTGTTATCCACCGGTAGACACCGCGAGGCCCATCTTAAGTACACTTTTGAATATCCAAGAGTGCGGATAACTGCATCCACATTTCCTTTGCTGATTGACAGATGCAACCCCAACTGCAGAGTCGTACTGCGCCTGTCTTCGCAAATGATAACATCAGCTCGCTGCAACGGTTCAGGTGTGACAGCCGTGGATGGTCTCCCTGACAGTCGTGAGGCGGAATGCGCATAGAAGGTGACGCGTTAAACACTTGGTAAGTCAAGCGTTTGAGTAGCAGACGCGCGGACCCAACAACCTACACTATTTACGATTACAGTTTAATGTTGTCTCACATATAATAACGTATTATGTCCTTAGGAGAGGTAAATAATGAAACTTATGAGCCACTGTAGGTGTACTCATAGTATGAGGAAGTGTAAGGTGTGAAATGAGGAAGAGTGTAGGGTGACATCTGGGTGCAGTCGAGTGAAGGAACTTCTTCGAACCGATGTGAGGGAAAGAATAGGAGAGAAGCTGAGGAGGTGCTGCGCAATTGATTTCAAATAAAAAGGTTAGTATACTCGCGTTAGTACACGGTACAAATAAAATGGTGTGTAGATAGATTCACCTCCCCCACCCCCTGCCAATGAACCATGGACATTGCCGTTGGTGGGGAGGCTTGCGTGCCTCAGCGATACAGATAGCCGTGCCGTAGGTGCAACCACAGTGGAGGGGTATCTGTTGAGAGGCCAGACAAACGTGTGGTTCCTGAAGAGGGCAGCAGCCTTTTCAGTTGTTGCAGGGGCAACAGTCTAGATGATTGACTGATCTGGCCCTGTAACACTGTATGATGAGATAAAAGAAATTATTCAGGTAGTGAAGGAAGACGAAAATTTAATAGTCATGGGTGACTGGAAATCGACAGTAGGAGCAGGAAGAGAAGAAAACGTAGTAGGTGATTATGGATTGAGGTAAGAAATGAAAGAGGAAGCCGCCTGGTAGAATTTTGCACAGAGCTAACACACTAACACATGAAAGAAGGTTGTTTACATGGAAGAACCCTAGAGTTACGAAAAGGTTTCAGATAGATTATATAATGGTAAGGCAGAGATTTAAGAACCAGGTTTTAAATTGTAAGACATTTCCACGGGCATATGTGGACTCTGACCACAATCTATTTGTTATGAACTGTAGATAAAAATAGAAGAAACTGAAAAAAGGTGGGAATTTAAGGAGATAGGACCTAGATCAACTGAAAGAACCAGAGGTTGTGCAGAGTTTCAGGGAGAGCATAAGGGAACAATTGACAGGAATGGGGAAAAGAAATACAGTAGAAGAAGAATGGGTAGCTTTGAGGAATGAAATAGTGAAGGTAGCAGAGGATCAAGTAGTAAAAAGACGAGGGCTAGTAGAAATCCTTGGGTAACAGAAGAGATACTGAATTTAAGTGATGAAAGGAAAAAATACAAAAATGCAGCAAGTGAATCAGGCAAAAAGGAATACAAACGTCTTAAAAATATGTAGAAGCTTATCTCACTAGGGGTAAGATAGATACCGCCTACAGGAAAATTAAAGAGACCTTATAGAAAAGAGAACCACTTGCATGAATATCAAGAGCTCAGATGGAAACCCAGTTCTTAGCAAAGACGGAAAAACACAAAGGTGGATGGAGTATACAGAAGGGTCGATACAGGGGCAATGTTCTTGAGGACAATATTATGGAAATGGAAGAGGAGGTAGATGAAGATGAAATGGGAGATATGATACAGCGTGAAGAGTTTGACAGAGCACTGAAAGACCTAGGTCGAAACAAGGCCCCGGGAGTAGACAGCATTCCATTAGAACTACTGACGGCCTTGGGAGAGCCAGTCCTGACAAAACTCTACCATATAGTGAGCAAGATGTATGAGACAGGCGAAATTCCCTCAGACTTCAAGAAGAATATAATAATTCCAAAGCCTAAAAAGCAGGTGTTGACAGATGTGAAATCTACCGAACTATCAGTTTAATAAGTCACAGGTGCAAATACTAACGCGAATTCTTTACAGACGATTGGTAAAACTGATAGAAGCCGATCTCGGAGAAGATCGAGTTGTATTCCGTAGAAATGTTGGAACACGTGAGCCAATTCTGACCTTACGACTTATCTTAGAAGAAAGATTAAGGAAAGGCAAACCTACGTTAATAGCATTTGTAGGCTTAGAGAAAGCCTTTGACAATGTTGACTGGAATACTCTCTTTCAAATTCTGAAGTTGGCAGGGGAAATTCTGAAGTTGGCAGGGGTAAAATACAGGGAGCGAATGGCTGTTTACAATTTGTACAGAAACCAGATGGGAGTTATAAGAGTCGAGGGGCATGAAAGGGAAGCAGTAGTTGGGAAGGGAGTGAGACAGGTTTTAGCCTCTCCCCGTGTTATTCAACCTGTATACTGAGCAAGCAGTAAAGGAAACAAAAGAAAAATTCGGAGTGGGTATTAAAATCCATGGAGAAGAAATAAAAACTTTGAGGTTCGTAGATGACATTGTAATTCTATCAGAGACAGCAAAGGACTTGGAAGAGCAGTTGAACGGAATGGACAGTGTCTTGAAAGGAGGATATAAGATGGACATCAACAAAAGCAAAACGAGGTTAATGGAATGTAGACGAATTAAGTCGGGTGATGCTGAGGGAATAAGATTAGGAAACGAGACACTTAAAGTAGTAAAGGGGTTTTGCTATTTGGGGAGCAAAATAACTGATGATGGTCGATGCAGAGAGGGTATAAAATGTAGACTGGCAAAGGCAAGGAAAGAGAAATTTGTTAGCATCGAGTATTGATTTAAGTGTCAGAAAATCGTTCCTGAAAGTATTTGTATGGAGTGTAGCCATGTATGGAAGTGAAACATGGACGATAAATAGTTTAGAAAAGAAGAGACTAGAAGCTTTCGGAATGTGGTGCTACAGAAGAAATCTGAAGATTAGATGGGTAGATCACATAACTAATGATGAGGTATTGAATAGAATTGGGGAGAAGAGGAGTTTGTGGCACCACTTGACTAGAAGAAGGGATCTGCTGGTAGGACATGTTCTGAGGCATCAAGGGATCACCAATTTAGTAGTGGAGGGCAGGGGTAGACCAAGAAATTAGTACACTAAGCAGATTCCGAAGGATGTAAGCTGCAGTAAGTACTGGGAGATGAAGAAGCTTGCACAGGATAGAGTAGCATGGAGAGCTGCATCAAACGAGTCTCAGGACTGAAGACCACAACAACAACAACAACAACAACAATATTGACAGATTCAAGAAGGACGTTGAGCTATGCACGAGGTTAGCTTCATTCGGGAAAGAAATAGTCTGTACCACATGTTCGTAGGGAATTTGTATAAGGCACTTTTATATGGTTAAGAGTAACATCATACAACATCCACCCACAGACGGGGATGAGCAATTATGTAATGAAACGATTTAAAGTTTTGGAACGACAATCGCTGATGCCAAACAAGAGGTTTACTACCTAGTTAACATAGGTATGTTTCCTAATTACAGTGTGTGGGGACCTTTACCATGTCCATGCATATTAATGCGGAAATATTTGAAATTGGAATTTGGGCTCGGAAGAAAGGAGGCACAGTCAATCTGTGATTCCTCTGAAACAAGAAATTGTAATGAATGTATGTATAAGAGAATATATAGGGTAAGAAACTCTTAAGTCAAATAAAATCTATCTCTTGAATGAGGTAAGTACTCAGGGGACAAGCTATACAGACCTACCGAGAGAAGATAAGCAGTTTCAAAGAACGAGTGTACACACATTGTACAAGGAAAAACGTCATGGCGTGGCGTAAAACTTGAATACGACATGTGGTACTTGTAATGAACAATGTACGTTTTTCATTGAGTAATTTTTTAGATATGTTTGATTATGAAATGCAGTAAAAGCCTACAATCAATATATATTATAAAAGTAAATGTACAACGGGCGTGACGCTATAATTAATAAACCAGTCCCGGTACGATCAAGGGAGGTATTTGGTGTGGTAGCCCTGTATCCCCCATTCTTGAAGAATGTTCCTGTTTTTACCCGAAGGGAATCCGTATGATCATATAAGGGCTATGAAGTTTCGCCCTCTAGAAATTTCTAGAACATTCCATAACATTCGAGAGTATTCGAGAGCATTCCACAACATTCCAGATTGTTTCGGTATGTTCCACAACGATCCGGAATGTTTTGGAATGTTCGGGAATAATCTGAACTATTCTGAAAAATTCCAGAATGTTTGGGAACATCCCGTAGCATCCCAGATCATTGTGGAATACTCCAGAACACTCTAGAATGTTGTTGAATTTTCTGGATCGTTGGGGACCATTCGAAGCCGTTTTCGTATGTTCCGGAATTCACCTCTGTTGGGGTTACCCATTGGTAGAGGTGTATAAAGCAGGATTCGTCGTGTGTTAGAACGTATATTCCTTACCAGTGATGAAGGGAGGAAGTAACAAAGTAGGGTAGTGAGTAAATAAAAACAAACAGTGAAGTGTGAGTAGTCAAAATATTACAGTGACTGAATATAAATCGAAAATAAAGTGTGGAAAGTGTACTTGGTGAATTTGTAGATAAAAATCTGATTTTATTTATATTTTACACCACGTCCAAACGTAAAAAGAGGAGGAGATCTTTCCAGCTCTGAAGTAAATCAGCGAATTAAAAAAGAACAACCAAAAAACGAAGCAGACGAACAGCGCGAAGCCGGCCGGTGTGGCCGAGCGGTTCTAGGCGCTACAGACTGGAACCGCGCGACCGCTTCGGTCGCAGGTTCGAATCCTGCCTCGGGCATGGATGTGTGTGATGTCCTTAGGTTATTTAGAATTAAGTAGTTCTAAGTTCTAGGGGACTGATGACCTCAGACGTTAAGTCCCACAGTGCTCAGAGCCATTTGAAGCATTTTTGAACAGCGCAAAGCACGTTTAATTTCCCAGCGTACGAGAAAGAGAACCGTGAGAAGCAGAGAAACAGAACAATAATGAATTGGACGAACTGATGGATCAAGAATTCTGACACAATTTTACAATAAAAGACTGCGAATTCAAGCCAGCCACTAAAATATCACCGAATGAGAAGCGCGGACGAGGATAAGTAAACAGTACAACTTAACAAAAAAAAAAAAGTTCCGCTGCGACCCGACGAATTAATGTAACAAACACAAACAGGTCGTCATCGGAAAATTGGATAACATCTACCAATCTTGTAAAGGTAAAAAAATTCAGCAGAGGAACACCAGAATCTTGTTGCATGAACGGAAAAATTCCATTACCCCCACAAGAAGCACTTCCGCAGGAATTGTTAAAAGACCAGCGAAACTCAAGGATCGGAACACTTTCTTCAAAATATCAGAGCGCAGTGCCTGCCTATTCTTTCGGTGTCACTTCCATCAGCATTAACCGAGATGAAATCGACTTCGTTTTTTCCATCCAAAGCCAAATCTATCACAACATGGGATCATTAATACCACTACGCTACGAAGACCATAAATATCTGTAAGTATATTTCATCGGGAATGGAGAAACAGAAATGTATCAGTGATGCACAAATATCAGTTGATTGTGCTGAGAAGCAGTCCGACATGTGCAGTGAATCTTATCTGAATACAATCAACTGATTCACATATTGAAAACAGCACTGGACCGTTGATTTCTGATGACTATGAAGTTATAATTCGAGCCGACAAAATACCACATAGAGAACACGACGGTCGTTTTAATGCATCTCAAGTAGATGAAGTGACCATCGTAATAGTGGACAATGAAAACACAAGCTCGACATAACTAAAGAATGAAGAAGGGAAAGAGACACACCGTTCATACAATGCCCTCCAACATCAAATAACGTTTCTGCTCGGGTAGCACGGATATTATTCTAATGTGAAACAAATCCAACCTGAAACAGTTGTAGGAACAAACAAACAAAAAAATGACTTCCAAGAGGTTCTATGCTTACCGCTTAATGACCAGAGACAATGAAACATAAATGACATTCTCAACACTTGCCGTTTATACCAATAATTCCTGATGTATATGTATACAAAAATAGAAGCTACAAATGGTTCAAATGGCTCTAAGCACTATGGGACTTAACATCTGAGGTCATCAGTCCCCTAGACTTCGAACTACTTAAACGTAACTAACCTAAGGACATCACACACATCCATGGCCAAGCAGGATTCGAACCTGTGACCGTAGCAGCAGCGCGGTTCCGGATTGAAGCGCCTAGAACCGCTCGGCCAACTGCGGCCGGCCAAAAATAGATGCGGAACGGATACTTTACATAAGGCTGAATCACAAGAAACTATGCTCGGAAGAATACATCCACCTTCGTGACGCAACCATATATGACGGAATCAATGGCGGCATTGTAGCAATGGAAATCTTACCCTCGTCATAGATAGGGAGTGCGAGACACATGCACGAATACGCTCAAGATTCGATGACCTACATAAGAAAATATGGACGACCTGACCTCTTCACAACATTCACATGCAACTCGTTAGGCCAGAAATCAAAGAAAACTAGTATACAGACATGCCCGCCTGGTTAGCCATGCAATCTAACAGCTTTCCGGGCGGGAAGGCGCGCCTGGCACGAATCCGACCGCGTACACCATAACTAATCTGCAACGCAAACAGTGTGATTACACTCGTCTGGTGTGAAACGTATCCGTGGGGTAGGGGGGGGGAGGGGGGGGCTGGGAGAGACGATAGTGAGTGTTCCATTGGGGGCCAAACCTCACAGTAACCCTGGGTTCGGTGTGATGCGGTGGTGGGATGAATGGACTGCTGTTGCCTGTTGTGGGGTTGTGTACCACTATGGGCTACGGCGATGCACCTACACGACATTGCAGAAAAAAAAATACCCAAAACGATACTGGGAAGACGCACAAGCAGAAGTTGATGGCTATCCCAAATACAGAAGACGATCACCCAAAAATATGAATAAGAGGCAGTGACCAACTGGGAGTGTATAATCAATGTGTAGTAATATATGACATTGTTGTTGTTGTTGTTGTGGTCTTCAGTCCTGAGACTGGTTTGATGCAGCTCTCCATGCTACCCTATCCTGTGCAAGCTTCTTCATCTTCCAGTACTTACTGCAACCCACATCCTTCTGAATCTGCTTAGTGTATTCATCTCTTGGTCTCCCTCTACGATTTTTACCCTCCACGCTGCACTCCAATGCTGAATTTGTGATCCCCTGATGCCACAGAACGTGTCCTACTAACCGGTCCCTTCGTTCTGTTAAGTTGTGCCACATACTTCTCCCCAATTCTATTCAATACTTCATCATTAGTTATGTGATGTACCCATCTAATCTTCAGCATTCTTCTGTAGCACCACATTTCGAAAGATTCTATTCTCTTCTTGCCTAAACTATTTATCGTTCATGTTTCACTTCCATACACTCCATACAAATACTTTCAGAAACGACTTCCTGACACTTAAATCGATACTCGATGTTAATAAATTTCTCTTTCTCAGAAACGCTTTACTTGCCATTGCCAGTCTACATTTTATATCTTCTTTACTTCGACCATCATCAGTCATTTTGCTCCCCAAATAGCAAAACTCCTTTATTACTTTAAGTGTCTCATTTCCTAATCTAATTCCCTCAGCATCACCCGACATAATTTGAACACATTCCATTATCCTCGTTTTGCTTTTGTTGATGTCCATCTTATATCCTCCTTTCAAGACACTGTCCATTCCGTTCAACTGCTCTTCCAGGTCCTTTGTTGTCTCTGATAGAATTACAATGTCATCGGCGAACCTCAAAGTTTTTATTTCTTCTCCATGGATTTTAATACCCACTCAGAATTTTTCTTTTGTTTCCTTTACTGCTTGCTCAATATACAGATTGAATAACAGCGGGGAGAGGCTACAACCCTGTCTCACTCCCTTCCCAACCACTGCTTCCCTTTCATGCCCCTCGACTCTTATAACTGCCATCTGGTTTCTGTACAAATTGTAAATAGCCTTTCGCTCCCTGTATTTTACCCCTGACACCTTTAGAATTTGAAAGAGAGTATTACAGTCAACATTGTCAAAGGCTTTCTCTAAGTCTACAAATGCTAGAAACGTAGGTTTGCCTTTCCTTAATCTTTCTTCTAAGATAAGTAGTAAGAGCATAATTGGCTCACGTGTTGCAACATTTCTACGGAATCCACCTGATCTTCCCCGAGATCGGCTTCTACCAGTTTTTCCATTCGTCTGTAAAGAATTCGCGTTAGTATTTGCAGCTGCGACTTATTAAACTGATAGTTCGGTAATTTTCTCATTTGTCAA
Source organism: Schistocerca gregaria (assembly GCF_023897955.1). NCBI lineage: Eukaryota > Metazoa > Arthropoda > Insecta > Orthoptera > Acrididae > Schistocerca > Schistocerca gregaria. Next base: position 1,157,344,625 of record NC_064920.1, on the reverse strand, counting down.
CACCTGCATTCTTTGGGATTGGATTTATGATATTCTTCTTGAAGTCTGAGGGTATTTCACCTGTCTCGTATATCTTGCTCACCAGATGGTGGCGTTTTGTCAGGACTGGCTCTCCCAAGGCCGTCAGTAGTTCTAATGGAATGTTGTCTACTCCTGGGGCCTTGTTTCGATTCGGATCTTTCTGTGCTCTGTCAAACTCTTCACGCAGTATCATATCTCCCATTCCATCTTCATCTACATCCTCTTCCATTTCCATAATATTGTCATCAAGTATATCTGTTATACATTGAACTAAACCAGAAAAATATATCAACGACGAAAACTAGGAATGCCAGTAGATCATCCAGGAATCATAAAAACTTGCGCACGAGGCCGAGTTCACAAAATGTACCAAGTATGCATAAACTTAGAATTCTCCAGTTCAGTGAAATGCATTAAATATGTCTCTAGGTGAACAAACGTATTGACATGGCGGTATTTCGATTAGGCAAAGACAGTGAACAACGAAACAGGAACGCGGAGATCCTATGTACCAAATTGGTTGGTACACCAACAGTAACGAAGCAGGGTGGCGGTTGTTTGGTTTCCCGGCACACGAACGCGAACCAACTGGGCAACATGTAGTACTACATTCTGAGGCTTGACAGTGGGTTTACTTCGCAAAAGACACCACCAGAAAAATTGCAAGCGAACCACCTCAGAAGACAACATTAGCAGCATTTTACCAACAGTGCCAAACGGATCCATTCGGAGAAACATTACTGTATGTCGACGTCCCTATCTCTTATACATTGAGCTAAACAAGAAAAATATGTCAACGACGAAAACTAGGAATGCCAGTAGATCATCCAGGAATCATAAAAACTTGCGCACTATGCTGAGTACAAATCGTACACCCAAACAACGTCGAATGTTTCCATCTCGGGATGTTGCTACGTGAAGTGGTTTCACACACCTCAAGACTGTTGACGTTTATCCATCCCTGACGTACAGAGAAACATGCCAATTCTTAGGACTACTGGAAAACGATAACCACTTGGAATCTACCCTACAAGATGCCTCACTCACAACCTCAGCTCAACAAATGAGAGACTTAGTCACCATAATTCTAACATGTAATGAATCTAATCCAAAGCAGGTATGTAACTGCTGTCTGAAGAGTATATATGTTTATGTTAGCCGGGAACCTAGAAACGACGGAGAGGCTCCGTCTCCGCCGCAGCCGCAGTGGCCCACAGCCCCACGACGACTACCGCAGTCCACTTCACCCCTGCGCCACCCCACACCGAAACCAGGGCTACTGTGCGGCTCGGTCCCCAGTAAACACCCCTCCCCCCCTTTCAAGGGAACGTATCACACCAGACGAGTGTAACCCCTATGTTTTTGTGCTAATGGTGTTGTACGCGTACGTGGAGAACTTGTTTGCTCAGCAATCGCCGACATAGTGTAGCTGAGGCGGAGTAAGGGGAACAAGTCCGCATTCGCCGAGGCAGACGGAAAATCTCCTTAAAAACCATCCACTGGTTCACTGCACCCCGACACAAGTCCGCCAGCGGATTCGTGCCGGGGACCAGGCGCTCCTTCCTACTCTGGAAAAGTGTATTAACTTCTCCCTAGCGTGTATGCAGCCACACTTATGAAAGGAGGAAGATCTGCCATTTCCGCGAAACTCGTACCGCTCAATACAGCCGAAGAACAATTCCCAGCTTGCAAAATCTCAAGAGCCTATGGACGGGGTGAAGTGAGCTAAAATTATCTTCTGTGACGAATGCCCAACGGCAAATAAAAAAAAAATCATTCAGAGCCATGGACAGAACATTAAAAGACTCGAGAGAATACTTTGAAGTGATGGGAGGAGCTAAATTCATATCCTAAGGATATTTTCGGCAAATACTTCCAGTTATCACCACCAGCAGCAGAGGAGATCACTCCATGCTCAAAAACCATCCCAAGAGACACACAAAAACACAGAATCTAACGAAAAATATGAGAGCTGAACTATCGAAAGACGAAACAACAACAGATTTTTCTCAACTTTTAGAAACAGTAAAGGCACATATCATACTGACAACTGGCTTCATTCTGGTACATAGACACTGCTGGAAACGAACAAATCGACCAAATTTATTCGAATCTGAAAGGGTAATTTTGGCAACTGAAAATAATTTTATGGACTATATCAACTTTAATATTCATATGAAAATTTCAGGTAAACAGAGAAAATACAAATGGACCGACACGATGGTAAACGTTTAAGGAAGTGTGAACTTCCCTAGAGGATTTCCAAACTTTTTGCAAGTACCAGGAATCCCATTACACTGCCTTCGACTTAAAATTGGATCTCCGATGATACTCCTCGTAAATCTCAACACGCCAAAACCGTCTTCATGAAACAAGGATTAACGTCAACAGCTATCGAACAACATCATAGAAACCGAACTTACGACCGGAACGTACAAAGGACACACACTATTTATCCCCAGAATACCACTGATCTCTACTGAACCACCATTCCAATTTCAAAGACAAGCAATTTCCAATCAAAGTAGCCTACCGATCTGCAATTATCAAAGGGCATGGACAAACTTTAAACAATGCGGCATCAACCGCAAACACTTCTGCTTCTCTCACAGTCAACTTTACATATCTTGCCCTCGAGTAGGAAATTCGAAAAATTTTTACACATATAACCTGGATAACAAAATGAAAAATGTTCTTTACAAACAGGTGCTGTAAATATTGAGAATATGTTTCCAATACAGATTTTTTCCTTTTATGCTTTAACTAGTATTGTACATAGTATATGTTTTAAATAATTTTTTTACCTATTATACTTTAAAGTTTATCCTATTATTCCGACTACTACACAATCTCATATCAGCTCTATGAGCGAAGAAGGGCACTCCAGCTAGTCAGATGCATAAATAAAATGCATGTTGAGTAAACAGAATAGATAAGCATGAATAGGTAATCACGACATTATTTTTAGCTTGGGTGTGGTGATATGTAGGGCAACAATGCGTTTTCTTCATATACCCTGGCCCGCTATTAATATTGGTGCCACCTTAAGATGATCGTGGCAGCTAATACACGTTATGTAGTGTAGAAACAAAGGAGCAGGTACTGTGCACCCCGGTCTGTCTTTGTACAGAAGACATTCAAGCGGCAACAACGAGAGCAGCGGCGATTCGCCAGGGGATGAGCGCCACTCATTTGCAGCACAAGGATACGGATGTGTTTTGGCACCCGAGTTGGCGGTGTCGTGGACGGCTTGAAGTAAGAGGGACACCGACAGTGTCAACGGGGACCCGAAACAGTTAAATCACTTTTTGATGTATGAAGACAGAACTTTAACGTACGCCCTGAGGATCACACAAATAATATTGTGATGAAGGTTCGGAATATTTCGAGTTGTAATTAAGGAGATCTGTCGTTGTGTGAGAGAGACAGAATATAAAATACTGGGTAGTCCATTCCATTTAACTGCTCTCTCAAGCCCTTTGCTGACAGACTTATAATGTCCTCGGTGAACCTCAAAGTTTTTATTTCTTCTCCATGGATTTTGATGCCTACTCCGAATTTTTCTTTTGTTTCCTTTAATGCTTGCTCAATATACAGATTGAATAACAACATAACAATAGTAATAGCACAAAAAGCCGTGACGAAAACCCTATTCATTAACAAGTTTCCGTGACATATAATACATCCAACACAAACACTAATTGTAACAAAGGGGACTTAACTAATGCTAGTAAGGGTACAGTTCAAAATAACTATCCAATTGTAATAATGGAAAACGCAGTCATTGTGGACCACGAGCCAATATCTTGGGTGTAACTGATCAGTACTCGGCCCATACACAAGTACATTTGTTTGCTTGTAATCACATAACACCGACGAGAGTGTTATGAATTAAAGAGACACAACGCTGGTGCAATACTCTGCAATATTGTAGAATATTACACATGTTATGTGCGTTTCATTTATAGTGCAAAACATTTTCTCAACGAGAGAGTTGTAGCGAAAAGAAGATAAGGAATTACAGTAAGTTACATTGAAGCCTACAGTGAGTCGCGAAATAAGATACAGAAAAGTAGAAATTTATATCGACTCAGCTAGCGATATTGCCCTGATCTCAGAAGAATTAGTGACTGGTTATGAAAAGATGGAATTATTTCTAGTTTACCACAGGTGTATGCATAGAAGGAGTTACTGGTATTAGAGGTAAATTAAAGAGGAAAACAGAACAACTATAAAAGTAGGAATATTCTGTTCTTTAGAGGCGTTTCTCGCAATGGCTAATATAATTATGCAAATACTATTAGGTGTAACCTAGTAACTTATGTAAATGGTGATTTAGGGATTTTGTACGTCATCCGTAAAACATTCGTAAAGTGTAAATTAGATAATTATAGTAATGCAGTACCTTTAAAACTAGTCCGCCAGTAAGCGACGAAAACCAGTTATTACCAATAAACAAACTGCCTTTAATTAGTTGCATAGACGGAACACACCGACACGAACTATAGCAACTATAGAAAGACGTAAAACAGAAAAAAAGTGACGACTAATTATTAATTGAGGTATGTTTAGTGGCTAGTGCCGAAACATTACACGAAGGTAGTGCAAAAGCTTTATATCAACTGTCTCGTGGTAATACACACCAAAAAAGCATATGAATCTGGGCTGTTGATAGATATACAGTAGAAATATTTACAGCGGATTCTATGTACTCATGAAGGAGTTATTTCGATTAATCCATGCGTTGTAGGTGACTGCATAAGTAGATTTAATATCAAAAGCAAAGAACCATTTTTTTGGAAATCTTACTAATACCAATAGGATTGGAAGCAGGGGTATAAGAATAAATCAACAATATGATAGACAAATAAGTAACACAACTTAGTTGAAGTGTTTGTAATAACCAATTACTATTGGTTAAGAAAGCTAAAGGCGAAGATCTACTCGTGTTGGACAAACGAAATTTAACACACACAGAAACACAAGGTGATAGACCTATAAGTATCGATGAGATACTGGCAAAGTTCGAACAAGGAAAATACTTTATTTCGATGGATTTGAAGATTAAATGAAGATTCTAAGCTGTATACAGCAGTTTTAGATTAGATATTTCCGTTTCAGTATTTATTAGAGCACTTGATCAAGCTCTGGAAGGAGAACTCTTACAAGAACTTTTAAATTATGTACGCCATATTTTATTAGTATCCGACACTTTGGACGATCTTCTTGCTTTATTACTTAAGGCGTTACAAAAACTCCATGAAAAAGGAATAACTGTTAAATTGGCAAAGTCACATTTTCGTCGACAAGAATTAAGGTTTCTACGACACCTAGTGGGAGTAAATGGTCTAGGGGTAGCGTCTTTGATTCATAATCAAAACGTTTTCGGTCCCGGGTTCGATCCATGCCACTGCCTAAATTTGGATAAATAATCAGCATTGGCGGCCGAAGACTTCCGGCATAAGAAGTCAGCCTCATTCTGCCAACGGCCTTTTCAAAGAGGGCGGAGCAGCGGATAGAGTTTCAGGGCACTCTCTTGTCCTAGGGGTGGGAAATTGCCCCTAAAGGCGGAAGAATCAGCAATGATCAAAGACATGAGGATGCAGAAGGCAATGGAAACCACTGCATTAAACACACGTAACGTGTATCCACAGGACATGTGGCCTGTAGTTGAAGAAGTGTCATGATTATCTCTCCATTGGCAAAAGATTCCGGAATAGTCCCCCATTCGGATCTCCGGGACGGGACTGCCAAGGGGGAGGTTATCATGAGAAAAAGATTGAATAACCAACGAAAGGATAACGTTCTACGAGTCGGGGCGTGGAATGTCAGAAGCTTGAATGTGGTAGGGAAGCTAGAAAATTTGAAAAGGGAAATGCAAAGGCTCAATCTAGATATAGTAGGGGTCAGTGAAGTAAACTGGAAGGAAGACAAGGATTTCTGGTCAGATGAGAATCGGGTAATATCAACAGCAGCAGAAGATGGTATAACAGGTGTAGGATTCGTTATGAATAGGAAGGTGGGGCAGAGGGTGTGTTACTGTGAACAGTTCAGTGACCGGGTTGTTCTAATCAGAATCGACAGCAGACCAACACCGACAACGACAGTTCAGGTATACATGCCGACGTCGCAAGCGGAAGATGAACAGATAGAGAAAGTGTATGAGGATACTGAAAGGGTAATGCAGTATGTAAAGGGGGACGAAAATCTAATAGTCATGGGTGACTGGAATGGAGTTGTAGGGGAACGAGTAGAAGAAAACGTTACAGGAGGATATGGGCTTGGGACAAGGAATGAAAGAGGAGAAAGACTAATTGAGTTCTGTAACAAATTTCAGCTAGTAATAGCGAATACCCTGTTCAAGAATCACAAGAGGAGGAGGTATACTTGGAAATGGCCGGGAGGTACGGGAAGATTTCAATTAGTTTACATCATGGTCACACAGAGATTCCGAAGTCAGATACTGGATTGTAAGGCGTACGCAGGAGCAGATATAGACTCAGATCACAATATAATAGTGATGAAGAGTAGGCTGAAGTTCAAGACATTAGTCAGGAAGAATCAATACGCAAAGAAGTGGGATACGAAAGTTCCAAGGAATGACGGAATACGTTTGAAGTTCTCTAACGCTATAGATACAGCAATAAGGAATAGCGCAGTAGGCAGCACAGTTGAAGAGGAATGGACATCTCTAAAAAGGGCCATCACAGAAGTTGGGAAGGAAAACATAGGTACAAAGAAGGTAGCTGCGAAGAAACCATGGGTAACAGAAGAAATACTTCAGTTGATTGATGAAAGGAGGATGTACAAACATGTTCCGGGAAAATCAGGAATACGGAAATACAAGTCGCTGAGGAATGAAATAAATAGGAAGTGCAGGGAAGCTAAGACGCAATGGCTGCAGGAAAAATGTGAAGACATTGAAAAAAATATGATTGTCGGAAGGACAGACTCAGCATACAGGTAAGTCAAAACAACCTTTGGTGACATTAAAAGCAACGGTGTTAACGTTAATAGTGCAACGGGAATTCCACTGTTAAATGCAGAGGAAAGAGCAGATAGGTGGAAAGAATACATTGAAAGCCTCTACGAGGGTGAAGATTTGTCTGGTGTGATAGAAGAAGAAACAGGAGTGATTTATAAGAGATTGGGGATCCAGTATTAGAATCGGAATTTAAAAGAACTATGGAGGACTTACGGTCAAATAAGGCAGAAGGGATAGATAACATACCACCAGAATTTCTAAAATCATTAGGGGAAGTGGCAACAAAACGACTATTCACGTTGGTGTGTAGAATATATGAGTCTGGCGACATACCATCTGACTTTTGGAAAAGCATCATCCACACAATTCCGAAGACGGCAACAGCTGACAAGTGTGAGAATTATCGCACAATCAGCTTAACAGCTCATGCATCGAAGCTGCTTACAAGAATAATATACAGAAGAATGGAAAAGAAAATTGATAATGCGCTATGTGACGATCAGTTTGGCTTAAGGAAAAATAAAGGCACGAGAGAGGCAATTCTGACGTTACGGCTAATAATGGAAGAAAGGCTCAAGAAAAATCATGACACGTTCATAGGATTTGTCGACCTGGAAAAAGCGTTCGACAATATAAAATGGTGCAAGCTGTTCGAGATTCTGAAAAAAGTAAGGGTAAGATATAGGGAGAGACGGGTCATATACAATATGTACAACAACCAAGAGAGAATAACAAGAGTGGACGATCAAGAACGAAGTGCTCGTATTAAGAAGGGTGTAAGACAAGGATGTAGCCTTTCGCCCCTACTCTTCAGTCTGTACATCGAGGAAGCAATGATGGAAATAAAAGAAAGGTTCAGGAGTGGAATTAAAATACAAGGTGAAAGGATATCAATGATACGATTCGCTGATGACATTGCTATCCAGAGTGAAAGTGAAGAAGAATTAAATGATCTGCTGAACGGAATGAACAGTCTAATGAGTACACAGTATGGTTTGAGAGTAAATCGGAGAAAGACGAAGGTAATGAGAAGTAGTAGAAATGAGAACAGCGAGAAACTTAACCTCAGGATTGATGGTTACGAAGTCAATGAAGTTAAGGAATTATGTTACCTAGGCAGTAAAATAACCAATGACGGACGGAGCAAGGAGGACATCAAAAGCAGACTCGCTATGGCAAAAAAGGCATTTCTGGCCAAGAGAAGTCTACTTATATCAAATACCGGCCTTAATTTGAGGAAGAAATTTCTGAGGATGTACGTCTGGAGTACAGCATTGTATGGTAGTGAAACATGGGCTGTGGGAAAACCGGAACAGAAGAGAATCGAAGCATTTGAGATGTGCTGCTATAGACAAATGTTGAAAATTAGGTGGACTGATAAGGCAAGGAATGAGGAGGTTCTACGCAGAATCGGAGAGGAAAGTAATATGTGGAAAACACTGATAAGGAGAAGGGACAGGATGATAGGACATCTGCTAAGACATGAGGGAATGACTTCCATGGTACTGGAGGGAGCTGTAGAGGGCAAAAACTGTAGAGGAAGACAGAGATTGGAGTACGTCAAGCAAATAATTGAGGACGTATGTTGCAAGTGCTACTCTGAAATGAAGAGGTTAGCACAGGAAAGGAATTCGTGGCGGGCCGCATCAAACCAGTCAAAAAAGATGAGGATGGAACGATGACTACTTTAAAAGTGAATTATTACCGTCATTAACACAATGTCTATAACACTTGTGGTAAAAACATTATTTTGGAGAGAAAATGCAAACACACAATATTGGAAGCTACACTCCTGGAAATTGAAAAAAGAACACATTGACACCGGTGTGTCAGACCCACCATACTTGCTCCGGACACTGCGAGAGGGCTGCACAAGCACTGATCACACGCACGGCGCAGCGGACACACCAAGAACCGCGGTGTTGGCCGTCGAATGGCGCTAGCTGCGCAGCATTTGTGCACCGCCGCCGTCAGTGTCAGCCAGTTTGCCGTGGCATACGGAGCTCCATCGCAGTCTTTAACACTGGTAGCATGCCGCGACAGCGTGGACGTGAACCGTATGTGCAGTTGACGGACTTTGAGCGAGGGCGTATAGTGGGCATGCGGGAGGCTGGGTGGACGTACCGCCGAATTGCTCAACACGTGGGGCGTGAGGTCTCCACAGTACATCGATGTTGTCGCCAGTGGTCGGCGGAAGGTGCACGTGCCCGTCGACCTGGGACCGGACCGCAGCGACGCACGGATGCACGCCAAGACCGTAGGATCCTACGCAGTGCCGTAGGGGACCGCACCGCCACTTCCCAGCAAATTAGGGACACTGTTGCTCCTGGGGTATCGGCGAGGACCATTCGCAACCGTCTCCATGAAGCTGGGCTACGGTCCCGCACACCGTTAGGCCGTCTTCCGCTCACGCCCCAACATCGTGCAGCCCGCCTCCAGTGGTGTCGCGACAGGCGTGAATGGAGGGACGAATGGAGACGTGTCGTCTTCAGCGATGAGAGTCGCTTCTGCCTTGGTGCCAATGATGGTCGTATGCGTGTTTGGCGCCGTGCAGTTGAGCACCACAATCAGGACTGCATACGACCGAGGCACACAGAGTCAACACCCGGCATCATGGTGTGGGGAGCGATCTCCTACACTGGCCGTACACCTCTGGTGATCGTCAAGGGGACAATGAATAGTGCACGGTAAATCCAAACCGTCATCGAACCCATCGTTCTACCATTCCTAGACCGGCAAGGAAACTTGCTGTTCCAACAGGACAATGCACGTCAGCATGTACCCCATGCCACCCAACGTGCTCTAGAAGGTGTAAGTCAACTACCCTGGCCAGCAAAATCTCCGGATCTGTCACTCATGGAGCATGTTTGGGACTTGATGAAGCGTCGTCTCACGCGGTCTGCACGTCCAGCACGAACGCTGGTCCAACTGAGGCGCCAGGTGGAAATGGCATGGCAAGCCGTTCCACAGGACTACATCCAGCATCTCTACGATCGTCTCCATGGGAGAATAGCAGCCTCCATTGCTGCGAAAGGTGGATATACACTGTACTAGTGCCGACATTGTGCATGCTCTGTTCCCTGTGTCTATGTGCCTGTGGTTCTGTCAGTGTGATCATGTGATGTATCTGACCCCAGGAATGTGTCAATAAAGTTTCCCCTTCCTGGGACAATGAAGTCACGGTGTTCTTATTTCAATTTCCAGGAGTGTATGTATTCCGCATTGTGCGGAGACCAAGTTGGAATGATTCGTACACAAAAGCTATGGTCACTTTTGTATTCGCAGTATATAAAAACGTTTTACTGTTTTATGGGGTTTTGTCAAGTCAAAATTGTCAAGAAGCTTAGGAAGGTCACAGTGGCATTAATTATGCAATGCATCGTATTTTGTCAAAGGGTTTACATGACTTAAACGCATCAGAGTTTCACAGCCCTTTACCAATGGGTAGGGGAGGTGTAACATCTATTTAGTTACTTATAGAACGTTATCAAAATACGTCACACTGTACCTCATTAAGCATACAAACACGGATGCAGTGATTAATTATATGCGCAGTTCCTTCGCAGACGCTGGGAAATCAAAAGGACTCTTAACTGATGACGGTCACGCTTTACAAGTCGTAATTTTAAGGACATGATAACTTTGGAAGGCGTACGTCAAATAACTACATGGAAGTATAGCTTGAAATAGAATCCATGTGAACGTATTATGAAGGAAATTGGAAGATTGAATAGAAGGTATTGCTCGACCAAACATATCACTTGGGCACAAATGATATACTAATGTAAGGTAATATTAAATTTGTCAGATCTGTCTACAGGTTTATCCCCAGCAGAAGTAATAAAGTGTAAATTTAGTGGTGAAACGTAGCTTACATTATTTAAATGGCAAAACAACAGTATGGTGGTGGGAGAAAATTTAAAGGACGTAGTAAGGAATCATTTACAGCAAACAGTTGAAGGACTGCATAACACATTTAATGAGAATGCAAAATCACCAACATTTAATAACAATGACTTAGTATTAGTGATAGATACACACGACAGTTCTAACTTAAATTTTTTCCTCATTACAGTGGATCATACAAAATCTAAGCATACCACATCCAAAAGCTGTTTTCTTGGTGGATCCCAAAAGTGGTCAAGAAAAAGATATATACAACGTAGATAAGAAAAATATTTATAAACCACCGCTATTTTAAAAGTGGAGACAGTAAAGAGAACACAATCCGAAGTTATTTCTATTATGCAATATAATTAACACACCATGAAATACTATTATCAGCTGCTGTTAAATCCACGTCAAGTATAATATGGCTGATGTTGGGCTACGTCATCTTTAACAAATCATAGGGGTACACTTAATCTAAATATTAGTTTCCATACTAATAAATAATATTTATTACATGCATCAAATACATTGCAAACAAATTACGAGACAGAGGTTATTTTGGAAGTAAATGTACGCATATGGTGGAAGAAAGAGGATGGTAGACGAGACTTGAGACAAGAAGTTGAGAACTGCGGTTTAGGAAGCGTTTTTGGTTTCTCTTTTAACACATTGTGTCAGATCATCCTTTTCTGGTATACAAAAGGCATTTATCGAAGTCAGTTTTCGGAGTCTGTGAGGTGAAGCCGAAACAAGCCTTTCTATTAGGAATGTTATCACTCTATGCGGAGTCCTTTTCTGAAATGAGGGGTGGAATAGGAATGTGTCTTTGGAGTCCGTCTTCTAATCTTCTTATATTTCAACAAATCGACACCTTGTTTTCCTTTCTTCTTCTTTAAAGGTCCACTTTGCTTTGCCTCTTCTAATAAGCAATACCATTATGGAACCCTTCACCCTGTTTTCAAAGGATTGGTGGGATAACTCAGCTCGCGTGTGACATAAGAAGTTGACAGCTACGACAAGTAATTTAAGTGTCAAGAGGTTTAGCCGCTTAAAAAATTTTCGGAGTAGTAGGCAGGTGTGAAGCGGAATATGCAACGAAGATGACGCGCTAAACACATGGTGACTGAAGCGTCCTTTGTTTGAATAGCAGATGCGCGGACCCAAGAACATACATTAGTTACGAAAACAAAGTAACCTTGTCTGACATGTAGAAAAGAATGATTTCGTTAATGAAGATAAAAAATTAAAGATGTGAGCCATGGTAGGTAATACGAAGGTAGGTTTAAGGCTTCTACTGATAATGAAATAGGTAGGACGTTGCACTGTTGTATACAATGTTATAAGTATGTGGATTTCTTCTGAATCAAATGAGTTACTTAGAGCATAAGGAAGTGTAAGGTATTTAATGAGGAACAGTATTAGTTGACATTGGACAAATAGGGGGGAAAAACTGTGGAGGCGTTATGCAATTGGTTTAAAATAAAATGGGAAGTGTACTCCCGTTAGTACAAACAACAAATAAAAGGTCGGATAGACAGGTCCATCAAAAAATAAATAAATAATTAAATAAAAAACTACGCCGTTTATCACGTACATTTGGATAAAAATGGTCTGTACAATAGATTGGTAGGGATTTTATATGAGACACTTTGATATCATTAATAGTAAGGTTGTATATTACGCACCTACGGAAAGCGATCAGTAGTTCCGCGATGAAATGATTTGGAATAACAACTGATGATGCCAAAGAAGAGGTTTTCTAGCCAGTTAAGATACAGTTTATGGAAACCATCTACATCTCCACGCATATTAACGTAGAAATATTTGAAATTTGAATGTGTACTCGTGACAAATAAGGTCCAGTCAATCTATGATATCTCCGAAACAGGAAACTGTAATGAAAGAATGTACGAGAGTATATACAAAGTAAGAATCACATAACTTAAAGCAAATCGATAAAGTATTACGAGAACAAATTGTACCCAGTTAACGAGAGAAGTTAAGTAACTTTTATACTCAATGTACAAGAGAAACTGATCATGATACGGTGTAAGACTCATATATGACGTCTGATACTTATAATGAAGAATGTATGTTTCTTTCGAATTTGTTTTTGGATAAAGTTTATTATGCGATAAAGTAAGTCAATATTGAGACGTGTAAATAAAACACACGTTGAGTAAACGAAATAGTAAATTTTTAACTAGCTAGGAAACCCCTTTTTAGCACCCTCAGTTGTCACTCAAAACTTTAAATCGCATCATTGCTTACCTGCTGATCCCTTTCCGTGGGTACAATAGTCAATTTGGGACGACTTCTTTATTCTGAGTGCGGATATAGGTAGGGTATCAAGGCATTTTATAAAATACGCTTCTACCCTATTAATATTAGTACCAGCTAAAGATGATCGTTGTAGTTGATATATGAAAAGCAGTGTCGAACAAAAGAAGCAGATACCCTGCGCTCCAGTCTGTGTTTGTACAGACGGTACGTGAACAGTTCGAGCGAAAGTAGCGGAGAGCGTCATGGGATGAGTGTCACTCATTTGCTGCACGAGGATATGCTTTGATACTCCGAGTTCATAGTGTCAAGGAAGTCTTGGAGTAAGAGGGCCACCGACAGTGTCAACGTGTACGCAAAACAAATGAATCATTTTCTGATGTAAAAAGATGGAACTTTAATATATACCTGCAGATCACACGTGTGATATTTTGTTGAAGTTTTAGTCTATTGCCGGCCGCGGTGGCCGTGCAGTTCTAGGCGCTTCAGTCCGGAACCGCGTGACTGCTATGGTCGCAGGCTCGAATCCTGCCTCGGGCATGGTTGTGTGTGGTATACTTAGGATAGTTAGGTTTAAGTAGTTCTAAGTTCTAGAGGACTGATGACCTCAGATGTTGAGTCCCATAGTGCTCAAAGCCAGTTGAACCATATTTTTAATCTATTGCGAGTTGAAATTAAGGGATTCTGTCTTTATAAGAGAGAAATAATTTAAAATGCAGAGATGTGAAACTTACGAGTCCGAAATTTATTTCGTTGCTAAAAGTAACGTCGCGATTTCATATTTCACCATCACTTTGCATAGGATCGAAGCTGGAAGGGTTCGTTCACAGTGGTGGGAGACAGAAGCTCGACGACAACAACAGTTCGTAAAGGCGATCATACATCAACAAAAATAGTATAAGGGTGAGTGGAACGTCAGACACGACGAAATGTTCCAAGCGCAAGCAGCAGCTGAAATACGCTACTACTTGGACTCACCAAATGAGAGTCGCTCTCCAGTACGAATTAGCACACATACGGGGTGGGACAATGTTCGTGACCGGGCCAAATATCTCACGAAATAAGCGTCAAACGAAAAAACTACAAGAACGAAACTTGTCTAGCTTGAAAGGGGAAACCAGATGGCGCTATGGTTGGTCCGCTAGATGGCGCTGCCATAGGTCAAACGGATATTAACTTCGTTTTTTTTAAATAGGAACCCCCATTTTTATTATATGTTCGTTTAGTACCAAAAGAAATGTGAGGTTGGTGGAGATCACTTTGAGTATTTATTGCATTAACGTGGTATTTACAGGTAATGACGCTGTAACAGAATGCGTTCTCAGAAATAATAAGTTCTCAAAGGTATATGTATCACATTGGAACAACCGTAATAAAATGTTCAGACGTACCTACGTTCTGTATTTTAATTAAAAACAACCTACTTCATACCAGCTGTTCGTCTAAAATTGAGAGCCATGTGTTTGTGACTATTACAGCGCCATCTATCACAAAGCGAAAAAGGTGGTCCAACCAAAACATTCGTATTTCTTTACGTACTACAAGAGTATTTAATAAAAACTGGGGGTTCCTATTAAAAAAAAGTTGAAATCCGTTTGACCTTTGGCAACGCCATCTAGCAAGCCAACCATAGCGCCATCTGGTTTCCCTCTTCAAGCTAGACGACTTTCGTCCATTGTAGTTTTTTCGTTTGTGCTTATTTCTTGAGATATTTGGCCTCGTCACTATCAATGGACCACCCTCTGTATGTTTTCGAAAACAAAATTTTCCCCTGTGTTCTAATTCTTTTTGTTATATACATCGAAAATGGTTCAAATGGCTCTGAGCACTACGGGACTTAACATGTATGGTCATCAGTCCCCTAGAACTTAGAACTACTTAAACCGAACTAACCTAAGGACAACACACAACACACAGCCATCACGAGGCAGAGAAAATCCCTGACCCCGCCGGGAATCGAACCCGGGAACCCGTGCGCGGGAACGGAGAACGCTATCGCACTACCACGAGATGCGGGCATATACATCGACTTTCGCGGAATGTGTAATCAGTGTTTCCGACCGTTACTAGGACAATCAAAGATAAGTGTAGCCTGGGAACGCTTTGGAACCAATAATGTCACTTATTGCGTCACTGCTCAAACCCACTGGTTCGAAGAGAACGCTGAGGTTGACCTGCTAATTCAGTATACAACCCTGAAGCAGTGGGTCAGAGGGTGATTGATGGCATAGTTATACAACGAAACTAACTATAGATCATACTTACAGCGATAGTCTTCGTCAGCAAGCTACTTTGACACCGAAAACGATCCGTAAGCGTTCACGAGCTGTCTCAGACTGTTGCTACACAACGATTATGAGTGCGACCAACCACTGCTTATTGTTGAGAGCATCACTCATCATCGCTTGTTAACAGTGAAGGCGGTACTTCTCCATCGCATGACAAGAATTTTTTAATCCAGACATTATCGTCTGTGACTAAGCATCGCCGGAAGTGGTTGTGGTGTAGATAAAACAGGAATACATATCAAGCATTTCCCTCAACCTTTATATTTTTAATCTGGCATTGTAACTACTTACGGTAAGTGAGATGAATATCATGTATGCGATCATACTGCTAATGGTGTTAGGGTTGAGAGCACTATCTTTCGATACCAAAGGCGTTATTTCGACTTTCTTGAAGGATAATATAATAAAGTATTGCCGAAAACTAGTTTACCATTATTAGACAATTTGAAGAAGTGACTGATACCGAAAAATATGCGTAGTATAGGGAAACAGACTTAAGGTATCTACGTGTTTGACACTTTCGTCGAACTTCAGCTTAAGCTCATGCGCCCCCCCTCTCCCCCCCCCCCCCCCCCCCCACACACACACAGATACAAAATCACTTTTTTTGCACATGACTCACATTCTGGAGGACGAAAGTTAAAAACCGCGACCGGGCAAGCAGATTTAGGGTTTCCGTGATTTCCCTAAATCACTCCTGCAAATGCAAGGATGGCTCCTGTGAAAGGCCGTGGCCGTTTTCCTTGTCCCATCCACGACACAATCCGAGCTTGTGCTCAATTTCTAACGTCCTAGATGACGGCGATTCGTTATATCTAATCTCCCGTCTGATTCACGCTTTCTGTAGTTAGTAAATTAAGTATCAATTGTAGACAGACATTTTATAGTGTAATATACTGTACTGCCGGACCGAGCTAGTTAATCTCTAGATAGAAGTTAGAAAAATGGATATATAAGGGAATGAAATAAATGAAGGAATATCAGAAAATCATTACCATGTTCACAGGAAAGCCGACTGAATGGAGAAATGGTGATTTTAAAAATTTAACTGGGGGCTACATCATAGTGTTGCACTTTCTGCATCCTACATGTATCCTTCATTCATCCATGTGTGTCATACGTGATTTTGAGACGTAACTTCTACTCAAGAGTGAGAAATCAGGTACGTATAAAGCGGACAGGAATCCGTGACCAACGTCAATTGTGGAAGACCTTCCATCCGACATATTGAAATACTCCTCCGCCTTCAGCGTTCAGCATTTGAGGCACGGACTGATCGGCATAGTGGGCAATCTCTTTGCCTGCAGCAATGCGGATTAATGTACAGACGAGAGCCTTAACAAAGAATATCTTGATACCAGCAGGTTTATTCCACGAAGATGGTGATTTAAAAAGTAAATGGGGCACTACATCTAACTGTTGGCGTACGATGGCCGCTTATTGGAGCTGAAGTAAGCAACCAAGATTTCCAGGATGAGAAGTCACCCTCGTTATGCCAACGGACTTCTCAAAAAGAGAGAAGAACGGGCAGTTGTCCAGGGCAGTAGGAATGAGAGAGTAAAGAGACCAATTGAGTTCAGGAATAAACATCAGCTAGTAATAGCGAATATTCTAGTCAGGCAGAGATTCCGAAATAAGGTACTGGCTTGTAAGGGGTATCCAGGGACAAATATAGATTCGAATCATAATTTAGCAGTTGTGAAGGATTGGCGGAAGTCAGGAAGAATCAGTGGGCCAAGAAGCGGGATACGGAAGAGATAAGGGATGAAGACATAGGCTTGAAGTCCTCTGAGTCTATAGTTGCTGCGGTAAGGAATAGCTTAGTAGGTAGTTCGGCAGAAGAGTAACGGAGATGTCTTAAAAGGGCAACCACGGAAGTTGGGAAAAAAGACATTGGTACAAAGAAGGTAACTGCGAAGAAACCATGAATAACTGAAGAAACACTTTAGTTGGTTGGTGGAAGAAGACGCACAAGAATTTTCAGAAAAATTCGGGAATACAGAAGCACAGGTCATTTAGGAGTGAAATAATAGGAGGTGCAGGAAATCTAAATGATAAATGTTTTGCATGGAAAATATGAAGAAATTGAAAAAGGAATGAATTTTGGAACGCCTGACTCAGCATATAGAAAAGTCAAAACAATTTTCGGTGAAATTAAAAGCAAGGGTGGTAGTGTAAAAGGCAGAGGAGAGAGACGAGAGCGATGGGTGGAAGGAATTCATTGAGAGCATCTTCGAGGGGGGGGGGGGGGGGGCACGTCTTATGACGTGATATAAAAAGAAAGAGAGCCGACGTAGAAGAAGTGACGACTCCAGTCTTAGAACCAGATCTGAAAAGAGCTTTGGAAGATCGCGTAAGGCAGAAAGGATAAGTAATATACCATTGGAATTCCTAAAGTCGTGTGCGAAATATTCTCGTTGGATTTCTGAATATATGAGGCTGGCGATTTTCCATCTGACTTGGAGAACAATATCATCCACAGAATTCCGAAGACTGTGAAACCTGAAAAGTGCGAGAATTATCGCACAATCTGCTTAACAGCTCATAGATCCAAGTTGCTGACAAGACTAAAATACTGATGAATGGTAAAGAAAAGTGAGGATGTGTTAGACGACGATCAGTTTGGCTTTAAGAAAGGTAAACCCACCAGTCAGGCAGTTTGATATGGCGTTTGATAATGTGAGCAAGACTGAAGAAAAATAAAGACATGTTCGTAGGATTTGTCGATTTAGAAAAAGCGATCGACAGCGTCAAATGGTGCAAAGGTTAGGAATCCTGAGGAAAAGAAGAGGTAAGCTATAGAGAAAACGGGTAACATATAGTATGTACAAAAACCCTGAAAGAAAAATGGGAGTTGAAGATGAAGAACGAAGTGAAAGGATTGAAATAGGTATAAGGCAAAGACGTAGGTTTTCGCACCTATTGTTCAATCTATACAGCGAAGATGCAATGACGAAAATGGAGGAAAATTTCCAGAGCTGGATTAAAATTGAATGTGAGTAGGTATCAGCGATGAGATTCGCTGATAGAATTGTTACCCTGAAAGAAAGCGAAGAGGAATTGCAGGATCTATGGAATTGAATGAACAGTTTAGTAGTACAGTATACGGACTAGAGTAAACAAAGACGAAAATAACAAGAATTAAGAGAAAATTAAAATGAGAATTGGTGACCACGAAGTAGACGTAGTTCCGGAATTCTGCTGCCAAGGCAAGAAAGTAACCCACGATTTAAGGAACAAGAAGGACATTAGAAGAAGACTATCGATGACACAAAGGGCTTGCCAGACAAAATCGGAAAAGAAGAAAATCGAAACATTTGACATGTGGTGGTACAGAATAATGTTTAAAATTAAATGTATTGGTAAGGTAAGGAATGGGGAGGTTCTCCAGAGGATCAGAGAGCAAAGGCATATATGTAAAATACTGAAAAGGAGACGGGACAGCATGGTAGAACGTCTGGTAAGACATCAGAGAATAATTTCCGTGGTACTAGTGGGAGCTACAGAGGACGAACACTGTAGAGGAAGAGACTGGGGTACATCAAGCAAATAACTGAGGGTGTAGGTTGCAAGTGCTGCTACGAGATGAAGACGCGTGCACAGGAAAGGAATTCGTGAGGCGCTGCATCAAACCAGTTACATGAGTGATGAATCAAAATAAATAGATAAGGAAAGGTTGTGCTGCATTTAGTGCTGGCAACATCTCATGATGCACCCCCATCGTCTGAGAAGGGACGAGATAAGGGCCTGTATGAAGCAGTGGTCTATTCAACTGCTACGCCTAACCTACGACGTAATCTACTCTATCCGTGTGTATATTGCCAGCGTAAGGAGTTCAAGGCACAGTGACACTGATTTCTTGCCTCCGTTGAGAGAGACATCACCTAAATCTCTTAAGTCGAATTTCGGTCCAGTGCTAAAATTTTACAAATTTTCTTAGCATAAAAATAAATTCTGCCAGAGATTGTGCTATGTTAGTGTGTCAGTAACAAACTGTTTGTCTCACAATATTTTGTTGTTATCGGTATTGGGGATCCCAAACCGTTTTGAAAATCGTTGCTCTTTCGTGGTGTTAAAACTGTTGGTGATAACCCCATAGCATTCTTCTTAGTAGGGGCTAATCAAACCAACCACAGTTGACCCCAAAGTGCTGTAGGACTGGCCTCTGTACTGAAAATAAGATCGCACAATATTGACATTTCAACAGACTTCGTGCTTTTTCAGAAAGATTCATCCGGTTTCACAAAACTATGTCTTCTATACGAACGAAGATGGAAACTTGGCCAAAAAGCGTGGGAACACCGGTTGAAGATTAAAAAAAAGGAAAAACTGCTTTTGTTTTGCAGTACCATTTGAAGCAACTCAAAATCTTTTGCGTAGATTTTTTCAATGCCGTTCGGATTGCTTTGACTTGTGTGCTAAATGGTTACAAGAAATTACTACACACTGAATAGTGTTCCCAGTATATGGTGTGGTATGCGGAAACAAAATTAACCGTTTCTCTTTACTGTTCAAAAAGTTAACGGCGTGAATTTCTCTGCAATCCACAGAAGTTAACACAGCCAATGGTTTGTATGGTAAGTTCGTAGCAACGAAGCGTATAAATAGACTGGTCCTAGCAGAAGAAACACATTTGATGGATTGGTTGAGGAGAACGGAGACACCCCCCAAAGAAGCCCATCTAAATCAGTTGTCGACTGTCTTGTGAACTAAACATCCCTCGCCCAACGCCTGGGAACTTCCTGCATAAGCTGCTTACCTTGCAAACTTACAAGATTCAAGTTGCAGCGAAGTGTCTTACAGTTTCATCTCGATGTTGCTGTTGAGGCATTGGACCGGATCGATCGAAATTCCGACTATCTAAGAAACGTCGTTTTCTCTTAATCAGCAACGTTCCATACATGTAGGAAACTGAAACCACGCAACATTTGGGTTTAGAGTTTTAGGGAACGATAGCAAATATCCTTCAACTTTTCCCACTGAAAGAAATCCGGGGACGTTAGATCCGGTGAACGTGCGGGCCATAGTCTGGTGCTTCAACGAACGATCCACGTGTCATGAAATACGCTATTGAATACCGCTTCAACCGCACTTGAGCTATGTGCCGGACATCCCTCATGTTGGAACTACGTCACCATTCTATCATGCAGTGAGACATCTTGTAGTAACATCGGTACAACATGACGTAGGAAATCAGCATACATTGCACCATTTAGATTGCCATCGATGAAATGGGAGCCAATTATCTTTCCTCCCATAATGCCGCACCACACATTTACCAGCCAAGTTCGCTGATGTTCCACTTGTCGCACCCATCGTCGATTTACCGTCGCATAATAGTGCATAATAGTGTTCAGTGGATTAGTAGTGAAAACGTAAGGGATAGACTTACTTCCTCATTTATAGTATTAGTATCGATCAGTGCCTACGATCACCCTTCTGGAAGTTGCCGTCCTTCCCAAATCTTACTTACAGTATGTGTAAGTTCGCTGAAGGTATCCTCGTTACTATAATTCAAGAATTTTTCCCCAGGTGTTTTATGATTCTTCATTCTTTTTGTGATGCTCCTAACTTCTTCTACAGCTGTTGGGTCTGAGGCGAAATTTGTTTCTTACTGGCTGTAGCTGAGAATGTCTGGTGGCACTTCACACTTTTGGAGCTCTCGAAAGTATTTGGCCAAGATCGGACTGTTTTTCATGTCACCGTTTACTACCTTCTCTTCTTTGTTCTTATATCTGAGGTCTGGAGTATAATATTTACTTAAGGCAATCTTGAATGTTCTGTAAAGTCTCGCGTATTGTTCTGTCGGAAATCCTCTTCTATTGTACTTTAGTGTTCCTTCACCAGTTTACTCTTCAGATCCCTGAAAGTCTTGGCATTGTTTTTCCCCGAGAAAAGAGAGAGAACGCTGTTGTTAAAAATCGAAAGCATTTAATGCTGATTACTTTTTCTCTTTCTTCTCAGTAGAGTAACTTTATTTAAAATAACAATATATAAAATTCAGGACGACTTTTATTCCGTTACCAAAAAGTGAACCCTGTTTGGAAACGTGCCACTAGAACTCACGCATACGAAATGTCGACTCTAAAGAGAATGTAGGTGCGCGCTACAGCCCACATTAGCAGCCACTAGTAGCTTATGTCAGTCACAGCTCGAAGTCCTTTGCCCCTTGATTAATGAAACACAAAAATAATTTTTTTCTATTTTTTACGGTTCCTTAATTTGCGAAACACAAAAATAAAATTTCCCAATTTCTTATGATTCTAACGATTAAAGCTTGCTCGAAATGTATCGTACGTCACCATCTTTCATCTCATCTCCTTTACAGGAGCTACTTGCGCATCGTCCTAGGCTAGTATACCGAAGCTCTTAGTAATCGGTGAGTCACGGGGTGTAGCCTCTCCTTGATTGCCTGATCAAATGCTAGTTTCAGTTGCACAGAATTCAAACGAAAACGACTACGAGCTTCATACTTTCAATAGCAATTAAGTACAGAAACTAACGTCTATTTTTATGGTCAAATTCACAGCCCAAGCGTAAGTCATCGGGAAGACAGTACACTGACTGCAACTAAATGTTATGTGCGCTTCCTCTTCTTCTGCACTTTCCGTGTTAGGCCAGTTGTGGCCTGTTACGGTTGCCATCTTTTCCTCGGTCTGCCAGGATCTCTTTCTCCCTTTTGATTAAAAATTCTTTATCTGATGTGGTAGCCTCTCTGGACCCATTTGTTAAAGATGTTCATTCCATTTCTTTTTGTTTTCTTCCAGTTTTTCTTTCACAGTCTTAATCTTCGACTTCTCACAATATTTAATTTTCGGACTTTATCTGTTCTTTTACATTCCTCTACTGCTCTAAGAAGTGTCATTTCTACTCCTTGTATCTGTTTTTCCTTCTTTTAGTCAACGCCCACGATTCACTTCCATTTCATAGGTTTGGCCAAACAACATTTTATAAAATTTCAGTCATTTCTTCTTTTATGCGTTAGAGTTCTGTTAATTGTTCCATGTTGTTGTTGTTGTAGTCTTCAGTCTTGAGGTAGGTTTGGTGCAGCTCTCCATGCTACTCTATCCTGTGCAAGCTTCTTCATCTCCCAGTACGTACTGCAACTTACATCCTTCTGAATCTGCATAGTGTATTCATTTCTTAGTCTCCCTCTACGACTTTTACCCTCCACGCTTCCCTCCAATACTAAATAGATGATCCCTTAATGCCTCAGAACATGTCCTACCAACCGATCCCTTCTTCTAGTCAAGACCTGCCACAAACTGCTCTTCTCCCCAATTCCATTCAGTAACTCCTCATTAGTTATGCGATCTACCCATCTAATCTTCAGCATTCTTCTGTAGCACCACATTTCTAAAGCTTCTATTCTCTTCTTGTCCAATCTATTTATCGTCCACGTTTCACTTCCATACACGGCTACACTCCATACAAGTACTTCCATAAAGGACTTCCTGACACTTAAATCTATACTCGATGTTAACATATTTCTCTTCTTCAGAAACGCTTTCCTTGCCATTGCCAGTCTACATTTTATATCCTCTCTACTTCGACCACCATCAGTTATTTTGCTCCCCAAATAGCAAAACTCCTTTACTACTTTAAGTGCCTCATTTCCTAATCTAATTCCCTCAGCATCACCCGACTTAATTCGACTACATTCCACTATCATCGTTTTGCTTTTGTTGGTGTTCATCTTATATCCTTCTTTCGAGGCACTGTCAATTCCATTCAACAGCTGTTCCAAGTCCTTTGCTGTCTCTGGCAGAATTACAATGTCATCGGTGAACCTCAAAATTTTTACTTCTTCTCCATGGATTTTAATACTTACTCCGAATTTTCCATTTGTTTCCTTTACTGCTTGCTCAATATACAGATTGCATAACATCGGGGAGAGGCTACAACCCTGTCTCACTCCCTTCCCAACCACTGCTTCCCTTTCATGCCCCTCGACTCTTATAACTGCCATCTGGTTTCTGTACAAATTGTAAATAACCCTTCGCTCCCTGATTTTTCCCCTACCACCTTCAGAACATTGAGAAAAGCTTTTTATAAGTCCACAAATGCTAGAAAAGTAGGTTTGCTTCTTCTTAATCTATCTTCTAAGACAAGTCGTAATGTAAGTGTTGCCTCACGTGTTCAAACGTTTCTGCGGAATTCAAACTGATCTTCCCCGATGTCGGCTTCTACCAGTTTTTCCATTCGTCTGTAAGGGACTCGCGTTAGTATTTTGCAGCTGCGACTTATTAAACAGGTACTCCTATATCTCTTACATTTGCTCGAAGATATTTCCATGTTATGTTCTTTACATATTTCGTTGGTTCATAAATTCCTTTTTGTAAATCGACTTCTCTCAAAAAAATCATCGTAAGGTCAGTGCGTAGAGGAGTGATTTTAGGTTTACCAAATTTTTACCCCAGTGTTTATGTTTAAATTCCATCTGTGAATTACATCGTCAGTGTAATTATTAAAACAGCTTTTGGGATGAACTACTGATGTTTTTTATTGTGGACTTTTGATGTCTGATATCAGTTTCGAAGGGTAGCCCCTGATACTCTACAATTATCTATAACTTTACTTTAACCACATTTTTAAAAAGCTTTTCTAAGGTCTCTAAAACCAGTTTGTGTCTCTTTGTTAAACTTCTTCAGCTTTTCAGTGAGCTGTCGTAAAATTGAAACTGCATCACTCGTTGATCGCCCCTTTCTAAATCCGACTTGTTCCTTCACAAGCAAATACTCTGCTGTTCTGTTTAGACTTGCAATTCTTGCATGAAAATTCTCACTGTGTCAAGGAACCTTGTTCCCCTGTAGTTTCCACTTTTTTTGTTTATGTTTTCTCGGTTCTTATAAACTGATATTACCTCTGGTTTACTCCAATGTCCTGATACATCTTTTAGCTTGCAGCGTATGTCAGAAACAAGAGTAGCAATGTAAGGTATAGTGATAACATTCCATTATTAACTAACCATTAATTCCTTCTTAACCTGTTCCTTTTGATTTTCTGTGGCTTTCAAAGCTGCTGTGAATTCTTTTACTGTTCTTTCATCTAAGTCTTTTTTCTTCTATTCCTAGACCTTTTTCTTTCTTCTGTCCCATGTTAGTGTCAGTAATATTATTCAAGCGAATTGTATTCTTTTCTGTTCTATTTCACGTTCTCGAAGTCTTACCCACTGTGTGCTGATGGCCATGAATATCATGCTCCATTCTACTAATGTATTTGTCTCAGGCTGACTGGTGGGATCTTTTCACTATCCTTTTTTTTTTGTAAAGCCTTTTCTGGTCATAGATCTCTCTTCTAGGACAGCCTTTCAAACTTATTTTTATATGCTCTTTGTTTTTCTTGTATTGCTTGCTTAATTCCTGTTGACCCAGTTTTTATCACACGCATTTGGCGATTTTTTTCTTACCTAATGTCCCATTTACACCTGTTTTACGGCTTTTTCAATATTTGTCCATTCTTCTCCAATAGTGTCCGTAGAAGCTAATTATTCTAATTATTTTTCTAATTTATTTTGATAAAGACCCTTGACACATAAACCTATGGAAAATATACTTTATAGACCTTTTCTTGCTTCTGTGTGATAAAGGTTCTCTTCTACATCCATTTAGCCAAAGAGTTACTAATCAGCCCTTGGCACGTTCATACAAAAACGTGCTACGTAACGCAGATTTTAAAAACATATAAAATACATAAACCTTAGGTGAATGAAGTATCGGATTGCTAAACCTGATCGTAAACCCAATGAAGTACGTAAACAGAACGGAATGTGCCTCATGTTTGTCATAACCGCAAAAATCGCTCCGCTTTTGTTTCGACCTTAGTGCCTAAGAAATCTCAGTGCTCCAACATGGTTCATCAAGCATATAGTAGTACAAAAATGTCAACTTGGGTTCCAGAGTCCCATGGAAAGAGCTGTATATAATTCTGATTTGGTATAGCTTCATCAATGGAAACCCACTACTGCTGTCGTACGTAGCAGTAGGTCTTTCCGAAGATAATCCAATGCAAACACGTTCATCAACACACCGTATCACTTACAGGCAAAAGCACACCTCCACTCAAGAACAACCTCTGACGGAAGAGAACTGAAGAAGAACGCTTTGTTTACTTTCAAAATTCACAATCCATGTGGAATGTCTCAGAGCCTCACTTCTGTCGATCGAGGCCGCACTCACAACAAAAATTTCAGGCAGAGAAATTGATGCAGAAGACGTAGGAGGGGGTATACGGAAGTGGATCACTGGGAGCAGATATGGTGGCAAAAATTGCTTACGATTAGTAGATACGTAATAAACTTAATGCATGGAAATTGGTACATATAACAGACGAGTTTCGAAGTGCACCTGTTCTTTTTTTTAACTGTGGTTGTTCCTTCGCTTTTCCAGTTCACATTCATATCGCCAGCAGTCGACCTGAGCAGCTTTAGAATCGTAGAAATGTCTGTGATAGATTTGTTATTCAGCTGACATCCAGTGGCTTCTCCTCATTCGAGGTCGCTTAGCTCTCCTGACCGACTGCTTCTACCGTTACACCCCAGCACTCCCTCACTGCGTTTACACTGCCAGGTCAGACACTGATGACATCTAGTGGTCAATTCTGCTTTCTGTATCGGTGTTCGGATACTTTGTATCAGACAGTGCATATCCACAGTACTGGCTATTAAAATTGCTATAGCCTAAAGATGACTCACTACAGAGGCCAAATTTAACCGACATGAAGAAGATGCTGTGATATGTAAATGATTATCTTTTCAGAACATTCACACTAGGTTGGCACCTGTGGCGACACCTACAACGTGCTGACATGAGGAAAGTTTCCAACCGACTTCTCAAACACAAACAGCAGTTGACCGGCGTTGCCTGGTGAAACGTTGTTGTGATGCCTCGTGTAAGGGCCGAGCGCTGGCCGTGCGGTTCTGGCGCTGCAGTCCGAAGCCGCGGGACTGCTACGGTCGCAGGTTCGAATCCTGCCTCGGGCATGGATGTTTGTGATGTCCTTAGGTTAGGTAGGTTTAAGTAGTTCTAAGTTCTAGGGGACTTATGACCTAAGATGTTGAGTCCCATAGTGCTCAGAGCCATTTGAACCATTAGAACCTCGTGTAAGGAGGAGAGATGCGTACCATCACGTTTCCGACTTTGATAAAGGTCGGAACTCCGTGCTGGATCCCAACGGCCTCGTATCACTAGCAGTCGAGGTGACAGGCATCTTATGCGCATGGCTGTAATGGATCGTGCAGCCACGTCTCGATCACTGGTTCAACAGATGGGGACGTTTGCAGGACACAACCATCTGCACGAACAGTTCGACGATGTTTGCAGCAGCATGGACTATCAGCTCGGAGACCGTGGCTGCGGTTACCCTTAACGCAGCATCACACACAGGAGCGCCTGCGACGGTGTACTCAACGTGGAACCTGGGTGCACGAACGGCAAAACGTCATTTTTTTTCGGATGAATCCAGGTTCTGTCTACAGCATCATGACGGTCTCATCCGTGTTTGGCGACATCACGTTGAACGCACATTGGCAGCGTCTATTCGTCATCGCCATACTGGCGTGTCACCCGGCATGATGGTATGGGATGCCACTGGTTACACGTCTCGTTCATCTCTTGTTCGCATTGACGGTACTTTGAATAGTGGACGTTACATTTCAGATGTGTTACGACCCGTGGCTCTACGCTTCATTCGATCGCTGCGAAATCCTACATTTCAGTCGGATAATGCACGACCGTATGTTGCAGGTCCTGTACGGGCCTTTCTGGGTACAGAAAATGTTCGACTGCTGCCCTGGCCAGCACATTCTCAAGATCTCTCACCAATTCAAACGTCTGGTCAATGGTGGCAGTCACTACTCTTGATGAACTGTGGTATCGTGTTGAAGCTGCATAGACAGCTGTACCTGTACACGCCATCCAAGCGCTGTTTGACTTAATGCCCAGGCGTATCAAGGCCGTTATTACGAGCAGAGGTCGTTGCTCTGGGAACTTATTTCTCAGGATCTATGCATCCAAATTACGTGAAAATCTAGTCACATGTCAGTTCTAGTATAATATATTTGTCTAATGAATACCCGTTTATCATCTGCATTTCTTCTTGGCGTAGCAATTTTAATGGCTAGTAGTGTAGATGCCACATCCTTTTAGAATGAAAATAAATTTCTGAATCCGTCAAGCCCATGTAGATTTAAAACATAGATTATCGATGAAGTTCTTTTTGAACTGTAACGTTTTCCTGGATTAATGAAATTCTTGGTGATAAAGTCGCACATTTTTTAAAATTGCACCTATAAAATGAGAAGTATAGTTGTTCTGAAACGCTGTACCTTTCCGGAAATAAGCAACGCTTATTTAGAGCTCTTCACATCGTGAATAAAAACACTTATGTTAATGGTCGTTGAAATTAATTACCAGCGGCAACGAGAGCGTCAGAAGAGGGTTTAATTCCGCAGATAATGCACTCTCCCCGTTACACACCTTTACTTTATGACCAATCTTTTGACATACTACGTGGCTTAACATCAGACTTATCAGAAAAAGTTTGGGATTATATTTCAGTTGGTTTCCTAAGTACGCGATGTTGATTAATGCGTTAACCAATGTACCCCTGCCACGTTTCTATTGTTGAACATATTTTTGTTTTTTCTTGATCTGCATTGTGACTATCGTTATGTTCGTCTGACTGCACACGTACCACTCTGCCTGCTGAACTGCCTGTTACGAACATGGAGTAACAGCGAAAACACCACATTAGGCGGTAGTGTAGTCGTTCAAGAAACACTGAACAACTGGCATGCCGGTTGCTTTCATTTAACGCTGAAGAGCTAAAGAAACTGGTACACCAGTCTAATATCATGTGGGGCCCTAGCGAGCACTCAGAAGTGCCACAACGAGAGGTGGCATGGACTCGACTAATGTGTGAAGTAGTGCTGGAAGGAATTGACACCATGAATCCTCCAGGGCTGACCGTAAATCAGTAAGAGTACGATGGGGTGGACATCCCTTCTGAACAGCATGTTGCAAGGCACCCCAAATATGCTGAATAATTTTCATGCCTGGGGAGGCTACCGGAAATGTATAAACTCAGTAGAGTGTTCCTGGAGCTTCTTCTGGACGTGTGGGGTATCGCATTATCCTGCTGGACTTGTCCCAGTCCGTCGGAAAACACAGTGGACATGAATGGATGCAGTTGATCAGACAGGATGCTTACGTACACGTCACCAGTCACAATCGTATCTTGACGTATCAGGATTCCCATATCACTCCGCCTACACATGTCCCACTGCATAACAGAGCCTCCACAAGCTTGAACAGATCCCTGCTGACATGCAGGATGCATGGATGAATGAGGTGTTCCCACAGTCATAAGTATTGGGACAATGGGAATACAGGAACAAAGTACCATTATCCAAGATGGCGGCGATGGCGCCATCCAAGATGGCGGCGATGACGTCATTCAAGATGGCGGCTTTTGGCGGGAAGTTTGAATTTTGGCGGAAATTGCCGCGTCCCCTTCACCCAGAAAAATGACGTGAAGTTCAAATTCCAACATGATAATGCGTCACACCTAGGAAAGTGGCAGGAAAAATGGACATGTCTTTATTATTTAACCAATTTAAAGCAGATGTGTTCGCCTCTGGGTCTGGACTCCAACTCGCTTAGTTCATATTGGTGCCACCAGAGGGCGCTCTCCAGACATCAGATAATGACGCATGTACCATTATTCAGGATGGACGCACCCGATGTATCCACCACGAACTCTAGAGCTCAAGTGGTTTAGTTCATATCGTCAACATCAGAGGACGGCACCGCGACGTCAGGTGATGATGCAAGATCGTCTGCTCTCTTTTGCGTGTGCGTAAGAACCGGACACGAGCCGCGCCTCCATCCCACAGGCATGCGACCGCTTACGTCACACACCCTTGGCCGCCACCTCCGTACACACGCCGAACATACTCTTCTGTAAATATGGTAACACTCACATCATGAATCTAACCTATCACTTACCTAAGTACTTAATTCCATTTCAATTATAGTCATATTCAATAATTCAATTTACAATATTAATATTCTATGAGCAACTGAGAAGTTCCACATTTTCCCACTATCAATGTGGTGTTCCTTCATGACCTAGCACCCTCACCGCCCCCCCCCCCCTTGAACGCTGCACTCCCCACTCCCATTGGCCACGTGATTCGACTTCATATAGGTATGAAAAGTTGTTCACTATACTTTCAACTATCTAGTTTCAACTACCTTTCAAGATCCAGACCGCCACTTGTTCCTAGGAACGGGTGCCGAAAGGAATTCTGGCAGTAAAGAAAGGTCACTTGCGCTTTCACCACCAACCTAAGAAAATTGTTGCAAACAAAGCTCACCACCACTAACCTAGGCCTCAAGGGCGCAACCTCTTCATAGGGGTTGCTGGTAAAAGGACTCATCCCGCACTAGGCTGATGGAGAGGGCAAGGAATGTACTTTATTTGTTTGGGAGCAACTTATTTAGGGATCGAGTATATGTATCACAGAATACACGCTCTGATATCCACAACATCATACAGACCTGCTAACTAGTCCTACAAAACGCATCTATAACGCTATACACACACGCTTGCTAATTGTAAAACATCAAAATTAACACATTGCACAACCTACAGACATGCGAATCACTCATAAATAATGCAAAGCATTTACGTCTAGATAGCCAAACAGCTCGTAAATTGACAAAATAATAATCCATCTAAAAGACTCTGCTCGCTAATCGTCAATTGTCGAAATCATACACCAGTCTCTATTTAAACAATTAGAGGCAGCGCCACCACCAACTGTATTCGCCACTGAGTCCATAGCCGAAGTGACTTAGTCCATATCTATACCACTAGAGGACGCTGTAGTGACTGTCAGGTGATGACGCAAGTACCGTAATCTAAGATGGCGCCACCTAATGGGTTCCCCAAGAGTTCCAGACCCCAATTGTCTTAGTACATTTCGCCGCCGCCAGAGGACGCCTCTGTGACACCAGCTGATGATGAAGTACAGTTATCCACGATGGCGGTAAACCGTGTGTTTTCAGTGAGGTCTAATACTAAGTATCACCAGCAGAGGACGCTCTCACCCGTTTCGTGACATAAACCAAGATGATGGGAAAGCGACTCAGCCTGCTCTGGCCGGCTGGGGAGAGTAAGGTTGGAGTACACTCTATTTATTTAATTTACACTCTATTTATTTAATGTATTCAAGAGTAGCCTCCCATATTTGTAAAAATAAAGTACTAACCAAATGTCAGTTTGGTTTTCAGAAAAGCTTTTCAACAGAAAATGCTATATATGCTTTTACTGATCAAATATTAAATGCTCTGAATAACCGGACCTCACCCATTGGTATTTTTTGTGATCTCTCAAAGGCCTTTAACTGTGTAAATCGTGGAATTCTTTTAGATAAGCTAAATCATTGTGGTTTGAGGGGGGCAGTGCAAAAATGGTTTAATTCATACTTAACTGGAAGAATGCAGAATGTTGAAATAAGTGGTTCATGTAATGTTAAAACAACAGCTGATTTCTCAAACTGGAGGGGGGGGGGGAGGGGCTATCAAGTACGGGGTCCCACAGGGTTCGGTCTTAGGTCCTTTACTGTTCTTGATATACATTAATGACTTACCATTCCATATTGATGAAGATGCAAAGTTAGTTCTTTTTGCTGATGATACAAGTATAGTAATAACATCCAAAAACCAAGAACTAAGTGATGTAATTGTAAATGATGTTTTTCACAAAATTATTCAGTGGTTCTCAGCAAACGGACTCTCTTTAGATTTTGATAAAACACAGTATATACAGTTCCATACAGTAAATGGCACAACTCCAGTAATAATTATAGACTTTGAACAGAAGTCTGTAGCTAAGGTAGAATTTTCAAAATTTTTAGGTGTGTCCATTGATGAGAGGTTAAACTGGAAGCAACACATTGATGGTCTGCTGAAACGTCTGAGTTCAGCTACGTATGCTATTAGGGTTATTGCAAATTTTGGTGATAAGAATCTCAGTAAATTAGCTTACTATGCCCTACTTTCATTCACTGCTTTCGTATGGTACCATATTCTGGGGTAATTCATCGTTGAGTAGAAAAGTATTCATTGCTCAAAAACGTGTAATCAGGATAATTGCTGGAGCCCGCCCACGGTCATCCTGCAGACATCTATTTAAGGATCTAAAGATCCTCACAGTAACCTCCCAGTATATATATTCACTTATGAAATTTGTTGTTAATAATCCAGCCCAGTTCAAAAGTAATAGCAGTGTGCATAACTATAATACCAGGACAAAGGATGATCTTCACTATGCAGGGTTAAATATGACTTTGGCACAGAAAGGGGTAAATTATGGTGCCACAAAAGTCTTTGGTCAACTACCGAACGGCATCAAAAGCCTGACAGATAATCAACCAACATTTAAAAATAAATTAAAAGAATTTCTAGATGACAACTCCTTCTACTCATTGGCTGAATATTTAGATGTAAATTAAGGGAGGGAAAAAAAAACTGACTTAAGCATTAGTGTCATGCAATATTTTGTGTAATGTAATATCTTGTACAGACATCTTTCATTAATCTGACACGTTCCACATCATTACGAAGTGTCGTATTCATGATCTATGGAACAAGTATTAATCTAATCTAATCTACTCGTAATTTCAGTGCACAATACCAGACTGCTCCAGAATAATTCTTCCCGCTGATGGGTAGACACGCTCAGTACTCGTAAACTGTCCAAATAGCAGGGCTACAAAGCCGCTCCAGAAATAATGCATCAACGTGTGCCAGCACCCTGTCCAGTAGAGTGCACAGGAGGTAGCGATAAGTGACGCATCACTCAGGTGTCAAACCATGCACAGTCCCTGCTCGGCTTACACAAGCATGAGGTGGCGGGACCCCTACTCATACTTAAAACCTGAGAAATTCCCATCCACTTGACGCCAATGATGACGCGATCGCACCTACAGCCGACGCAGCCGTCAGCTGTTAAAGCACTCACAGATCTCCATTTAGGGCTGCCGCCACAACACCCATGAATTGAGGCAGCCGCAGGTCGGGTACCGCGGCTTCGTCGAACACCGGTGAACGTTGCATACTTCTATACAGTCACCGTTATACTGTCATAGCACTCCAAAGCGCGTTCACGCCAGTCACATATTCGAAGCATTTCAAGGCATCACTTATCTATACCATTGAAGGCAGAATAGCACAGAGCTTGTTGACACATGCATTCAACTGCACGTACCCACCCCAGCCTGACTGATACATTGTCATTTAACGAGAATTGGCTTTATATATATATATATATATATATATATATATATATATATATATATATATATATATATATATATATATATATATATCAGCCAACTCCAGCTCTCTGTAATTTTTTACTGCATCAGAAATAGTTAATCTTCACTCTCTGCCCTAACAGAACCTGTTTATCAAAATATCGCCCAATCCATTCTTTCTCCCGGATATAAAGTGATAGCCTTCCTGTTCTCAACATACGCAGATGTTCTCACCGCTCCTATATCCCGCCCCAACCAATCGAACATTTTCTTTGTGGGGTTGTCTGTCGTTATTTTGCAAAGATTGCTAAATTGCACAGACAGTTCCCTCAGTACATACACCTCTAACCTGTTCTTTCTTTCTACAGACGCTACACTCAGTGGTAATAAACAATTTTACACTGATCACCATATCGCACCGAGAACTAAACATCGCAAAGTTGTCTAAAGGTCATCAAATACATACGACTATTTCTGTTTTCTTGCTTGCATTTCTACAGACATCTCCAGGCTCCTCTATTAAACGAACAACCATATTTTCGGAATAATATTATACAATTTTCTCCGCACGTGTCGATATGAAGCACACAGCAGTAGCCCCCCCCCCTTCCCCCCGGATCGCTAGCGCAACATAATGCACAAGATATAGACTGTAAATTGTTTCTCCACAAACAACAAACTTTAGCGATGTGCAGCGTGCTGCCGACCATTGGTTAACTATAAACAAGTATAGTAAACTGATATTTGCACTCTCGAATACCGAAGTCGGCGATGTAAGTGATTTCAGATGATCAATATTGTTTACAAACCAACTACAGTCTTTCACACGTCTAGAGAACAGGCAAACGTGTGTTCAACACACCCCAATCGATATTCCCTCAACTAAATAAATGCACCAAATGTACAGAAGCAGTCGACCGAACAATTTACATGGGAGGGTATAGCACTCCACCGCAAACGCTCCATCTTTCCAAAGTTACACTTGATCACGAAAGCCTCCCAGCACGTAGAAAGTATTAATTCGCTATTCAGTCGTCTAGAAGATGGTAAAGTTAACTATGATACATTCCTACACCCAAACAGACCTCTGCATTCGGAAGATTGTTACTATTAACATGGGAACGTGAATCAATACCACCACAGACTTTGCATACACGAACACATTCTATAAAACCCTCACATACTGTATATCTCCTGTCATTATACTTACAATTAAATCTTACAATCGTGGTCTCAACTGAAGCATATTCGGCAATGTGCGAAGTATTGGAAATACATTCCGATGAACGATGTGGCTCTGGAAATACTTGTTTGTACCTTCCCTACCACTAGACATACTCTCCCAATCGCTATCACACTACTCAAATCTGAAATCCCCGAATTTCTTTCTGTGGGGGAAGTTGAAGGATATTTGCTATCGTGATCCACCGACAACGCCTGCCAACATGCGTCACCACATTGTCAACGCATGTGCGAACATTACGGAAGGCCAACTCCTCGCTGTTGAGAGTAATGTCGTTACACGTATTGTTAAATGCATTGAAGTTCTAGATATCCGCTGCTTTCATAGACTGCCTATACGTAGCGTCTTTGCCGCAGGTGTGACTCACTGCTCAAAGCCGACGAGAGGAATCGGACACTAGAATTTATCCGATTTCCGCAATTGTGGCCCGTATCTTCTCTATAATGACTGACCATTCGTCTCTCTTCCGGTTACATTATTTTTTCGCGCCACGTGCCGCAACACCACTATGAGGCTTCTGTCTCGCTGTGGACAGTGTTTTTGGCTCGTCAGTGTAAATATGTACGTCTTCACCAGTCTGAACAAGACGCAAATTTTCGGCGGCCAGCAATGGCTTTCCACCCGCAATGTGTGGCTGATGTAATTCGGACCATAGAGAGTTCCATTATAATTAACAAAGAATCACCAGTTCATGTCACTTGATTTAATTACAGTCACAAGTGATTTATACTGCTCAGAAACTCATTGTGACTGCGAGAGACGGATTATCTCTGACTCGTGGTACAATGACTCTGTTTATATAATGTGGAACATTACGTGCACAATGGACTGATTACTTCTGGTGTAGAATTGCGGAGAGTTGGATCTCACCGAAATTGTGACTAGCGGCATTGTTGAAAACTGCCTTTTTGAATATCGAATGTAGTTTTTTATGAATTATGACAACATTTCATCTCATACAAGAGGATGATGTATACTGAAATGTAGCTAGGACGATCACTTACGGAAAAATATAATTTCGTAAATGGAAGAAGTATTTTCAGTTCTTTGGTTATTTTAACTTCTCCCTTGTCTGTGGCTCGGAACAATATTTGCTGTATCGTAACTCTTAGGGAAATTTGAATCCTGGGAAATCAGTGGAGCCTGCACTACGGTCGTTTATGCTCTATTTTAAGAGGTAAAATTCTGGACTTTATCAAAATTGACTTGGACAGTGATTCCCAAGCTGGACAGTGAGAACGTCATAGCACGCAATACGTATTTCCCCACGGCGTAAGATTGTGCGTCTGATTATTTTAAGATCGCCGCAATTCCGTAGAGCCACAGAGATTTTATTCCAGGTGCTAACTTGGACAACGAGAGTCAAAGTATGATTATGAGCTGTAACTTGTAATCATTTTGTTTTATAGACTTCGGAATTCAAAGCAGTAACCAAATTTCTTCCTGTGTGGGATCGTTTAAAATTAGTTGGAAAGCTACTTCTCTTGCCCATAAGTTTCCATTCTAGTTATAACTAGACATTATTCAGTCATATTAATTTTAACTTCAGTTTCTGGAGGCGAGAAGCTTAAGTACTATACCACACCTCGATAGCACATTTCAATCGCACAAACTTTATCTGATACAAACGTTGTGGGAACATACTAAAATGTAGACTTTCACGGCCGGAAATATCACGTCCATCATAAGAAGAGGAGAAACGGAACGATCAGCTGTTGCGGAGCATGCTTTCCAGCCAGGGAACCACAACATTCGTTTCGAGGAGACGCAGGTACTAGAGGCCACAAGCGGATATTACGAAAGTCTCTACAGGGAGGTAATCGAAATCGCTAAACACCCTCATAATTTCAATCGAAAGGAGGAGGGCGTGAAATTAAGCGGTATATGGATGCCCGTGTTAAAGAAGATGTGTACCACCCGTCCACTACTGGGTGATGGCAACGGCGATCGACGGCGACGGACAGCGGCCAATTGCACTGACGTTTTCAAAACACGTGACGTCACACCGCGGCGCGGGAGCGCGCGGCCACAGAATTTAGCGGCAGTCCGTAGCGAGCCAGTGGGTGTGTTGGACCTTCCATCGAGCTACGGACCCTCTTGAAGATGTGTCCCGCAGTCGGAGACGAAACGTTGGCAATTGACACAGAATTCATCAACCGACCACGACATAACAGCCCGGATAATTATAATGGACATGATTGTGGGAACAGCGAGTAAAGCGCTCAAGTCAGCACTTCCTAAATTTGAGAGTTCTATGAGGGCTTGTCAACAGCGATTGAATTCATCTGCATAATTTGTACTGGGTCAGAATGATTTCGCATGTTATTGCGATGTAATTTTCTTAGGTTTCTCTTCAATCTACTGAAACAGCAAGAGACAAATAACCCATTGGTAAAGGGACATGTAAAATTTTGCAACTTTTTATGTGTAATGTATGTTGCGCGTTTGTGGAGTAGTAGAATACCTTGTACAGCTTTGTTGGGGAGATGGCGGCAGACATCATCCGTCAGCCCAGAGAAAACAGCAGAGCGCTGGAACCAGAGACCATCACGCACCAGCTGGCCGCTAGAAGAACAACTGACTGTTTTACACTGATTGCCCAGATAATTGAGACCACTTCTGTAATAGCCGGTATTTCCAGGTTTGGCACGGATAACAGCGGCGACGCTTCGTGGCACGGAAGCGATTAGGCCTTGGTAGGTCGCTGCAAGGAGTTGGCATCACATCTGCACACAAATCACTTACTCCCCTTAAATTCCGGGGAGAGGGCGATGAACTCTGACGCCGCGTTCTGTCACATCCCAGATGTATTCGATTGGTTTCAGATCTGGTGAGTTGGGGGCCGCCAAATCAATTGTGGAACTCGCAACTGTCTTTCTCGGACCAATCCATCACACTCCTGGCCTTCTGACACGGCGCATTATCTTACTGAAAAATGCCACTGCCATCGGGAAACATTATCGTCGTGAAAGGGAGCACGTGGTCTGCAACCAGTGTTCGATACTCCTTGACCGTTATGGTGCATTGCACGAGCGCCACTGGACTCATCAATGCCCACTTGAATGTTCTCCAGAGCACAAAGGAGCCGCCGCCAGCTTGTCTCCGTCACGCAGTTCAGGTGCCCAGGTGCTCTTCCCCTGGGAGACGACGGATTCGAGCCCTCCCACCGGAATCATGAAGAAGCTACATCTACATTTATACCTCGCAAGGCCCCCAACGGTGTGTGGCGGAGGGCACTTTACGTGCCATTGTCGTTACCTCCCATTCCTGTTCCACTCGTGTATGATTCGCGGGAAGAACGACTGCAGGAAACCCTCCGTGCTCGCTCGAATCTCTCTAGTTTTACATTCGTGATCTCCTCGGGAGGTATAAGTAGGGGGAAGCAATATATTCGATACCTCATCCAGAAACGCACCCTCTCGAAACCTGGACAGCAAGCTACACCGCGATGCAGAGCGCCTCTCTTGAAGAGCCTGCCACTTGAGTTTGCTAAACATTTCTGTAAGGCTATCACGCTTACCAAATAACCCTGTGAAGAAACGCGCCGCTCTTTTTTGGATCTTCTCTATCTCCTCTGTCAACCAGCCCTGGTACGAATCCGACACTGATGAGCAATACTCAATTATAGGCCGAACGGGTGTTTGTAGGCCACCTCCTTTGTTGATGGACTACATTTTCTAAAGACTCTTCCAATGAATCTCAGACTTTCACCCGCTTTACCAACAATTAATTTTATATGATCAATCCACTACAAATCGTTACGTACTCATAATCCCAGACAGTTTACAGAAGTAACTGCTACCGGTGATTGTTCCTCTATCATATAATCATACAATTATGTATTCGCAATACATTACATTTGTCTATGTTAAGGGTCAGTTGCCACTCCCTGCACCAAGTGCCTATCCGCTGCAGATCTTCATCCCAGAGTGTCTGGATACGCTGTTTGGGGATTTATCAGACCGTGAAAAGTTCTGCCACTGCGGTAACGTCAAGTATCGATGGACAGGTGTCCATTACAGCTGTAACTGTCGATGTCACGGTGTTAACATTGAGACATGCATGGGGCGTCGGCTGAGGAGGCCCCATCGTTAGGAATATTCGGTGTCCTCTGTGTTCAGACATACTTGTACTCTGCCTAGCATTGAAGTCCAATGTCAGTTCCGCCACCTGTTCTGTTTTATTTGTCTGCCCAGCCTGCCACGTCCGACAACTGCAATTAGGGGTGGACGCCCAACCCGACGACGTCCGGACGTGGTTTAATAGTGGTTTCGCCACGTGTTGAAGACATTCAACACAGCACCCCTCGAACTCCCAACAAGTTGTCCAGTTTCCAAAATGCTCTTACCGAGCCTCAGAGCCTGCCCCAGTGGCGGGGCGGTTCTAGGCGCTACAGTCTGGAACCGCACGACCGCTACGATCGCAGGTTCGAATCCTGCCTCGGGCATGGATGTATGTCATGTCCTTAGGTTAGTTAGGTTTACGTAGTTTTAAGTTCTAGGGAACTGATGACCTCAGAGTCATTTGAACCATTTGAACCGAGCCTCAGAGGTTTTAAAAATGTGCCCTCGGTCAGACTTAGGTAGATCGCCCGCCTTCCCCATTCTACACATAGGCAGCATACATGTACATGTAATACATGCACCATGTTTGTGTGCGACTGGCAGTCATTCCTCGCTAGATGACGCTGCCATCGCCTGGACGGGCTTGTGTCGACAGTTGGTTGGTGGACATAATGTTCTGGCTGATCATTGTATAAAGGCTCTTAATACAGCTATTTGCTTTCTCTGACAGTCAAAACAAATTGTTCCTCCTCAGCGATCGCTTTCCGAAGTGCTGACGATTGCTTAGTGGTGGAAAGTAGTTCATTGCATCTGTTAGCAGTGAGACGCGAGAATATGAACACTATGTGAATGGATACGAAATGAAGTAAATAACCTAACGAGCTTCATAAGCATTCGTCTTTCTTCAGTATAGCTTCAACCTACGTTTCTTGTCATGCAGTCATCGTCATGAAATCTGTCGTTCCAATGGATACATTTAAAACTACTGCAGCTGCACATTCGTCCTCGCTGTTCTAAGCCGTTGCAGCAGTGAACTCCAATTTGACGTTTAGGCTTCAGCAAGTAGCTGCAGTCGTTTACGTATTCCACGCTGACGTAGATCCAGCAGCAAACCTCGTAGTGATTAGCTCTCACGTTAAATTTACTTTAATTTTTATTGTAGGTCCGTCCGGGGCAGAACCCTTCAAAACTCTTTGAAATCCTCGATAAGTTCAGTACTTCAAAAACAGAAAAAAACAGTTACTTTTCAGTTAGGCAAACGCAACATATGCAGCGGCTAATGATGCGTGTCTGGAGATTACAATTTCTGAATGTCCTCTCACTGCCCATGCAGCTCCCTCGCCATTGAGAGACAACTTCGTGGGTCTGTGGGAGGAGTGGTTAGCGTTGGAGAAAAAGCTGAGGCCGGCGAAACCGACGACACGACCGCGGCGCATCTCCTTACGGCGACAGCGACGGCAGCAAGTACTTTTAACGCATCTCCGGATAGGAAACTGTCCTTTGACGCATGGGTCCCTCCTTCGGCAGGACGACCAACTTGTGTACAGTTCTGGTAGTGCAAACCTTTTCCTACGCCAAACTGTAACTAAATGTGCTTTATACCAAGCAATTAGGGCCTCAACCCACAGACCAGTTGACCTCTGTTTTAGATGATGAACTGAATGTGTTTCGTGTGTTAAGATTCTATTTTATGACTGATCTCGTCGATAGTGGCTTAGGTAGAAGAATTTACTTTGTTTGTAAGATGGTTGCTACATCGTTTCATTTCCTGTTGACCCTGAAGACAATTTCATGTTGCACTATTTTGAGGTTGTGTCTTTACAGTCAATGTATTTTAGTCACACACTGCCCTGACTTGTCCCTGTTTTGTTGTTTGTGAACAAATGTGAGGAAGATAACCCCAAGATGGTTGTAGATTCCAATTTTTTAATTTATGTTTTGTTGGTTGCTGCTAGCAATTAATAACCACTGTTGTGTTCTTTTTGTTAAGTGTGGGTGCTGACATAATAGCAGCTTAGCGCAATATACAAGCCAGTACCATCACAAAAACAGTCATTCGAAGAAACAACTGAGTAAATAAAGCAAACGAATGTTCACTTTAAATTTTGATTTATTCGAAACATTTGCAAATACATTTCAAACAATTTCTAAAAAGCGTACATTAAAATTTTCTTCATGACAAGGCTACAATAAGGACTGACCCAATTTTTAAGGGCACTTCACATTGTTAGTCACATCAAAACCAGGGACTTGAGTTTTACTGGGTACAAGAAATTTACAAGCGAATGCCTTCTTCTTCGGTGGTTCAGTAACACAAAAGGACGTTTTAGTGGGTCAGACCTTCTTTGGAGTAAATGCTCTTATCTTTGGAGGCCCTGTGACTATGAAGGCTGCCTTAATAGGACACACCTTCCGTTCAGTAAAGGCCCTCTTCTTCGGTGGGCCTGTAACGATAAATGCTGTTTTGATCGGAAATGGTCCTGTTTTTAAGGGCATTACTTTCATAAGGCCAACACTAAGAGATGCTCTCAAACGACAATATTCTGCAAACATAGAGGTGGTTGCCAAACATTCCTTATTGGAGGGCTCATCATGTATATCCAACTTCTCATTAGAGGGCTCATCAGGCCATTGTACAGTACTTTCTGCTGAGTCTGGTGGTGGCTCAGATTCTCTTTCCAACTTCTCGTTATAGGGCTCATCAGGCCATTGTGCAGTACTTTCTACTGAGTCTGGTGGCGGCTCAGAATCTCTTTCCAACTTCTCGTTATAGGCCTCATCAGGCCATTGTGCAGTACTTTCTACTGAGTCTGATGGCGGCTCAGAAACTCTTTCCAACTTCTCGTTATAGGGCTCATCAGGCCATTGTGCAGTACTTTCTACTGAATCTGGTGGCGGCTCAGAATCTCTTTCCAACTTCTCGTTATAGGGCTCATCAGGCCATTGTGCAGTACTTTCTACTGAGTCTGGTGTCGGCTCAGAATCTCTTTCCAACTTCTCATTATAGGGCTCATCAGGCCATTGTGCAGTACTTTCTACTGAGTCTGGTGGCGGCTCAGAAACTCTTTCCAAATTCTCGTTATAGGGCTCATCAGGCCGTTGTGCAGTACTTTCTACTGCGTCTGGTGGCGGCTCAGAATCTCTTTCCAACTTCTCGTTATAGGGCTCATCAGGCCATTGTGCAGTACTTTCTACTGAATCTGGTGGCGGCTCAGAATCTCTTTCCAACATCTCGTGATAGGGCTCATCAGGCCATTGTGCAGTACTTTCTACTGAATCTGGTGGCGGCTCAGAATCTCTTTCCAACTTCTCGTTATAGGGCTCATCAGGCCATTGTGCAGTACTTTCTACTGCGTCTGGTGGCGGCTCAGAATCTCTTTCCAACTTCTCGTTATAGGGCTCATCAGGCCATTGTGCAGTACTTTCTACTGAGTCTGGTGGCGGCTCAGAATCTCTTTCCAACTTCTCGTTATGGGGCTCATCAGGCCACTGTGCAGTACTTTCTACTGAGTCTGGTGGCGGCTCAGAATCTCTTTCCAAATTCTCGTTATGGGGCTCATCAGGCCATTGTGCAGTACTTTCTACTGAGTCTGGTCGCGGCTCAGAATGTCTTTCCAACTTCTCGTTATAGGGCTCATCAGGCCATTGTGCAGTACTTTCTACTGAGTCTGGTGGCGGCTCAGAATCTCTTTCCAACTTCTCGTTATAGGGCTCATCAGGCCATTGTGCAGTACTTTCTACTGAGTCTGGTGGCGGCTCAGAATCTCTTTCCAACTTCTCGTTATACGGCTCATCAGGCCTTTGTGCAGTACTTTCTACTGAGTCTGGTGGCGGCTCAGAATCTCTTTCCAACTTCTCGTTATAGGGCTCATCAGGCCATTGTGCAGTACTTTCTACTGAGTCTGGTGGCGGCTCAGAATCTCTTTCCAACTTCTCGTTATAGGGCTCATCAGGCCACTGTGCAGTACTTTCTACTGAATCTGGTGGCGGCTCAGAATCTCTTTCCAACTTCTCGTTATGGGGCTCATCAGGCCACTGTGCAGTACTTTCTACTGAATCTGGTGGCGGCTCAGAATCTCTTTCCAACTTCTCGTTATAGGGCTCATCAGGCCATTGTGCAGTACTTTCTACTGCGTCTGGTGGCGGCTCAGAATCTCTTTCCAACTTCTCGTTATAGGGCTCATCAGGCCATTGTGCAGTACTTTCTACTGCGTCTGGTGTCGGCTCAGAATCTCTTTCCAACTTCTCGTTATAGGGCTCATCAGGCCATTGTGCAGTACTTTCTACTGAGTCTGGTGGCGGCTCAGAATCTCTTTCCAACTTCTCGTTATAGGGCTCATCAGGCCATTGTGCAGTACTTTCTACTGAGTCTGGTGGCGGCTCAGAATCTCTTTCCAACTTCTCGTTATGGGGCTCATCAGGCCACTGTGCAGTACTTTCTACTGAATCTGGTGGCGGCTCAGAATCTCTTTCCAACTTCTCGTTATAGGGCTCATCAGG
Source organism: Schistocerca gregaria (assembly GCF_023897955.1). NCBI lineage: Eukaryota > Metazoa > Arthropoda > Insecta > Orthoptera > Acrididae > Schistocerca > Schistocerca gregaria. The sequence goes on along the minus strand of NC_064920.1, from coordinate 1,157,302,030 downwards.
CCATTGTGCAGTACTTTCTACTGCGTCTGGTGGCGGCTCAGAATCTCTTTCCAACTTCTCGTTATAGGGCTCATCAGGCCATTGTGCAGTACTTTCTACTGAGTCTGGTGGCGGCTCAGAATCTCTTTCCAACTTCTCGTTATAGGGCTCATCAGGCCATTGTGCAGTACTTTCTACTGAGTCTGGTGGCGGCTCAGAATCTCTTTCCAACTTCTCGTTATACGGCTCATCAGGCCTTTGTGCAGTACTTTCTACTGAGTCTGGTGGCGGCTCAGAATCTCTTTCCAACTTCTCGTTATAGGGCTCATCAGGCCATTGTGCAGTACTTTCTACTGAGTCTGGTGGCGGCTCAGAATCTCTTTCCAACTTCTCGTTATGGGGCTCATCAGGCCACTGTGCAGTACTTTCTACTGAATCTGGTGGCGGCTCAGAATCTCTTTCCAACTTCTCGTTATAGGGCTCATCAGGCCACTGTGCAGTACTTTCTACTGAGTCTGGTCGCGGCTCAGAATCTCTTTCCAACTTCTCGTTATAGGGCTCATCAGGCCATTGTGCAGTACTTTCTACTGAGTCTGGTGGCGGCTCAGAATCTCTTTCCAACTTCTCGTTATACGGCTCATTAGGCCATTGTGCAGTACTTTCTACTGAGTCTGGTGGCGGCTCAGAATCTCTTTCCAACTTCTCGTCATAGGGCTCATCAGGCCATTGTGCAGTACTTTCTACTGAGTCTGGTGGCGGCTCAGAATCTCTTTCCAACTTCTCGTTATAGGGCTCATCAGGCCATTGTGCAGTACTTTCTACTGAGTCAGGTGGTGGCTCAGCATAACTCTCTAATTCCTCATCCGCTGGCTCATCATGCCAGTCTGCAAGAGATGCCACTGAGGGTGCTGGTGGTCTAGCATCCATCTCTAACTGCATATCGGCGGGCTCAGATAGGGATTCGGCAGTAGTCGTGGGTTCTGATGCTGGAGGCACGGCAATTGTCTCGAGCTGATCTGTTTTCTCATATAGTCTTCTTCTGTGAGCGGGATGGTGTTGGCGAGTCCACTCCTGTTGGCAGAATACAGAAAGCTCGGTAAGAGACATGGAACACAAAATCATATATGTGTATTCAATGTACATAACTAGAATAATTCTGTAACTATCAGTTTGTTGCTTTTAACTATGGTAGAAGGAGAACAATTTTAAAAATAATTGATGTCTGATTATTAATGTTCGTTTGGCGCAGCTGTAATATGCGGGACCTTTTTGTGTGTACTTATTTGCGTTTAATGTTTCAGTACGAATTTTTCAGTTGCGTGTGAGTTCAGGTAATAATGGAGATGACGGCAAACGCGATGCAAAATATAATTCCGATTTACGTGTATATTTAATACTGTTTATCCCAGCAGTTAAAGATGTGTCCACTTTTTATGTAATGGTCATGTATACGTACAAGTTACGGTTATGTGGGCAAGTTCAGTATATTAAATCTATTGACCCTCACAGCTCGCACTTGTTATGGGCCGATACCTGCTTGAATGGTTCACCGGCGTTGCATCTGATTTTGTGGTGTAACTAGCTCGGCATTTTTACGAGGGAAACGCTCGTCGTCTTCTGGGACACCACCTAAATATTCAGTGGCTACTTAGTAATACTGTGACTTTACAAATACCATCCGACACCATACTTGGGAGCCTTTCTACCAGCGGTAACGTTGTTTGTATCGATTGTGGTTGTTCTCGTGAAGCATATGAAATAACTTGGGAGGCACTTGCCCTCTGAAAAGTAGTGCACGCTATTCCAATGAAGTCCAACTATTACAAAGAAGAAGCTGCAGTGGTTTGTGACATACAGTAACGAGACCACCTATTGTTTGTTGGACCCAAACACATTCGAAGGAGACAGCGTGAATCCAATGGGCATTGACAGGATACCGGAAAAGGCAAACTCAAAGGGCGTTCCTACTTGTAAACGGATATGCACGGAAGTAAATAGAACACAGAAACGACAGAGAAAAATTGCACTTGAAGTGAGTTTTGTAACTCCCTGAGAAAAGACATACTGGTTAGCGCCGCATTAAGTTAAAAAAAGTTCTCGGAAGAGGGAAATTGTTTTCTACTGGAAGCAGAGTAACCATCCGCTGAAAAGACTTCCACCACCAACTGTTAGTGATAAGCCTTGGTCTTCGTCAGACTATTCCACCACCAGCTCTAAGTAACAAACATAGGACTTTTAGAGAGGACTGTAAAGATGATAATGATTTACAGTGTAAGGGCATTATTATGCTGTTATATCAGTCACTAACAGTTCATCAGGCAAAGCCAATAAACACTAACCGATAATCTAAAACTACTCTCCATCTTCCTCAACTAGTTCTCTTAAAATTTAACTACGTATTATTGGTGCAGGAGAAACCTGAAACATGGAAACCTCAAATTACTACATCTTTACCTAAGCAAGGATTAAATCATTACCCCGAAACAGAGCAAAACAGCTGTATAAGCCACTAAGTGTGCAACAGGAATTCCACTATTAAACGCTGGGCAGAGTGAGCGAATGGGTGGAAAGAGTTTATTGAAGGCCTCTACGAGGGATAGAAATGGATGTTGAGATGATAGACGTAGGGGTCTAGGAATGGCACTTATCAGAGTTTCGACGCACATACGGTCAAATAAATCTATAGACGTCGACTGCATATCTACATTTCTAAAATCATGAGTGAAAGTGAAAACCAAACGACTTTTCAAGTTCGATTGAAGGATTTTTTAGTCTACAAACTACACAAAATTCCGAAGGGTTATAAGAGCGAGAACTACCGAAAAATCGACTGACAAGTATAACACACCGAAGAATGGAAAAGAAAGCTTTGATTGAGGAAAGGTGCTGCGAATACATAGAAAGAAAGATCCCATATCACTTAGCTACAATATAGCAGGTCAGCAACTGGAAGCAGGTAATTCCATAAATTATCTGGGAGTACGCATTAGGAGTGATTTAAAATGGAGTGAACATATAAAGTTGATCGTCGGTAAAGCAGATGCTAGACTGAGAGTCATTGGAAGAATCCTAAGGAAATGCAATCCGAAAACAAAGGAAGTAGGTTACAGTAGGCTTGTTCGCCCACTGCTTGAATACTGCTCAGCAGTGTGGGATGCGTACCAGATAGGGTTGATAGAAGAGGTAGAGAAGATCCAATGGAGAGCAGCGTGCTTCGTTACAGGGTCATTTAGCAATCGCGAAACCGTTACGGAGATGATAGATAAACACCGGTGGAAGATGCTGCAGGAGAGACGCTCAGTAGCTCGGTACGGGCTTTTGTTAAAGTTTCGAGAACATACCTTCACCGAGGGGTCAAGTAGTATATTGCTCCCTCCTACATATATCTCGCGAAGAGACCATGAGGATAAAATCAGAGAGATTAGAGCCCACACAGAGGCATACCGACAATTCTTCTTTCCACGAACAATACGAGACTGGAATAGAAGGGAGAACCGGTAGAGATACTCAAGGTACGCTCCGCCACACACCGTCAGGTGGCTTGCGGAGTATGGATGTTGATGTAGGAAAAGGCACCAGAGAGGCACCTCTGACGTCGCTCATTATTGTAGAAGCAAGACTGCAAAAAGAGTTCCACGATGTAAAATAGTGGAATATGTTTCAGTTTCTCAGTCTTTCGCCCATACTATTCAGTCTGCCCATCAGCGAAATGATGACGAAAGTAAATGAAAGGATCATGTGTGGATTTAAATTCAGGATGGAAGGATGTCAGTGAAAAGATTCAGTGGTGGCACTGCTGTCATCAGTAAAAGTGAAGGGAAATGTTACACTGGGCTGTTATATTGAATCAGAAAACAGTGTTGCACAAAGTAGCAATTATACGAGAGACGGTTCCTGAATATAGTATGGCGGTATTCTTTTGGTGAGCTCAGTGGTAGAGCCATTTGGGTGTGTTAATGAAGAAAGTATTTTTCGCTGCACTGGGTGATATAATTGATCAATGATTGTCAGATCAGAGCAATTTCTGATCCTGTTATTGTGGGAGGCGTGTTTTTGAACAGTACTGCGTATTCAAGGATCACACAGGTAATGTGTTTGCTTTCAGCACGTTCAGCAGTGGATGTGACGTTTTTATGTACTCCGGTGAAAGTTTTTCATTTGGTGTTTTCAGCCAGAAGACCGTTTTGAGGCATCTGACCACAGTTGTCTATACTCAACAGCTAGCTCCTTTATTTGTGTACGACTACTGCAAGCTACACCTATTTGAACCACCTCACCGTCGTGACGCTTTGGAATCAAAGTGACGATTGCTTGATACCACATGAAGTGTCCAGTTAAAAGATATCTCTTTTAGTAAGTTGTGCCATAAATCTCATTTCTGTCCAGTTCGTTTCAGTACCTCCTCAGCAATTATCGAATCTATCCAGTTGTGTAAGGCAGGTAAAAAATGAGCTGACAAAACATATCCCATGTTTCATTACTGCTTCGGGATGCAGAGTATTAGACATTTACGAGAGTCAGCTTAAGATATGTGCTGTACGCCACTCACCAGATCATCACGTAAAAGCCCAGTGCACTCTCCAGCTGCCGCCTGCGAATGCAGATGTTCGACCCACTGCATCTGTACAAAAAGGAAAGAAAAAATTTTTGTAGTTAACGTATGTACCCACAGGAACACTACAGACTACATCTATAGCTGAAAACATTTAACACCAACATAAAATAGACTGGAAAGTGCTACAGAATCGATCCTGATGTCGAACCAATTAAATTTGAAGTGAGGAGGGCCCTAGTGTGATGACTGACTTTTCCAGTGCATACAGCTTATTGAGTATGAGTACTTCAAGGCTAGTAAATACAGATGTAGGAATAAATACTTGACATGAAGGTAATTCACCGGCCATATCACATAGTTAAATAGAGAGCTGTGTAAAGTTAAAGAAAGCGGCCATCAGCAATAATCCAAAACTCAGTCGAAGTAAGTATCTTGGTGTTAGTGGGTACAGTGTCGCAATCTCCCACATAGCAATGAAAAAGTAGAGACAAGATCAATAGCGAAGAAAACAGGAAAAGCGACGCTTGGAAATAACCACATTCAGAACAAAGAATGGACAGCCTTATAGGTCAATATAGAAATTTGATTCCTGAACATCTTAAGGCAGAAAAAGACAGGTTTGAGGACAGCGGAAAGAGATCTTTATATTGTTGTTGTGGTCTTCAGTCCTGAGACTGGTTTGATGCAGCTCTCCATGCTACTCTATCCTGTGCAAGCTTCTTCATCTCCCAGTACCTACTGCAGCCTACGTCCTTCTGAATCTGCTTAGTGTATTCATCTCTTGGTCTCCCTCTACGATTTTTGCCCTCCAAGCTGCCCTCCAGTACTAAATTGGTGATCCCTTGATGCCTCAGAACATGTCCTACCAACCGATCCCTTCTTCTAGTCAATTGGTGCCACAGACTCCTCTTCTCCCCAATTCTATTCATTACTTCCTCATTAGTTATGTGATGTACCCATCTAATCTTCAGCATTCTTCTGTAGCACCACATTTCGAAAGCTTCTATTCTCTTCTTGTCCAAACTATATATCGTCCATATTTCACTTCCATACATGGCTACACTCCATACAAATACTTTCGAAACGACTTCCTGACACTTAAATCTATACTCGGTGTTAACAAATTTCTCTTCTTCAGAAACGGTTTCCTTGCCATTGCCAGTCTACATTTTATATCCTCTCTACTTCGACCATCATCAGTTATTTTGCTCCTCAAATAGCAGAACTCCTTCACTACTTTAAGTGTCTCATTTTATTGTCTTATTCCCTCAGTATCACCCGACTTAATTCGACTACATTCCATTATCCTCGTTTTGCTTTTGTTGATGTTCATCTAAATTTTCGTAAGTGAGTGACGTCCGTTAGTGAGCACATGGTGTGTGTGTGTGTGTGTGTGTGTGTGTGTGTGTGTGTGTGTGCTACTGCTGTGTTGTACGTCGTCAGGAAACGGAGTGGTGCTCACCTTCGGAGCTTTGGTGACCTGCTCCAACTCGACCAGCCGTCGATGCCCCTGCATCGTCTTCCTTCGGCCGAAACAAGGACAGCACGCTGTCCAGTATCTCCTCCAACCCATCTGCAGCAGAGAAGAGCCTGTTCCACAAGCTGCCGAATGGTTTACGGTATAGTAATTGCTGCACTGTGCTGCACTGTAGAATCTTTCCTGTTGTCACCATACTGTGAAATAGATGGCGTGTTCAGCACCGCAAAAAAACAATTTGTGGCAATATCGAGTAGTTCCAAAAGAAGGGAAAGTTTTCAGATAGAGAAGTAGTTTTAGCAGTTGTTAAACGGCTCTGGTATTGTCACGTAGAAACCACAGTCAAGTTCTTAAGTTAGGTTGGTCAATGAAGTACTATATTTAGACTTGAAACACGTTAGTTACTAAACTAGCTCCCAGCCAGAACAGAACTGCCTTCCTGAACGAAGATTGCAGATATAGACACTGACGGAGAAAAATCGCAACTTCAAAAAATAATTAACGTAGAATATTGAAATTTAGGGAATATATTTGCCTAGGTCACATATTTAAGTGCTCAGTATTGCAAGATCTCAGGGTAAATTAAAGTGCAAGGTGGCCATCGCAAATGTGAAATTCTGATACATTAATAATCGGTGTAGCCGCCAGAATGTTGATTGCAAGGATGCAAAGGTGCGTGCGTTGCGCTCTACAGGTGCCGGATGGCTGTTTGTTTGACAGAATTCGGTGCCTATTTCACTTGTTCGGATAACACAGGGACAGTTAATGCTGGTTATAGATGACGTCCCATTGCGACGTAACGCTCTCTTTCGCACATCGACGGCGGTTCTGCAACATAAATTGTTCACCTACCTCGAAACTGCTGCAGATTCGCAAACGTAACTCCTGACTGCAGCTACTTAAGGGGGTAGGACGTCAAACGGGGCGACTTGGATCAGGAGAGGTATCACCATCACCAGGAAGGATTCAAGATTCACACTCGTTGCAGTGGAAGATCGAAAACATAACAAAATAAATTTTTTTAAGTGTGAAATTTCATCATTCTTTCACTTACTAATGGCTGCGTTTGTTGCTATAGGTACACTTTTCTTCATACGTTAGAGAGATTCTTCGATTAATTCTGCACAGCACACAAACCATGCTTACAGGTGTATGAAACTCTAGAATTTATTTAATTTATGAAATAACGAATGAGCTGTTATATTTTAAACTTCATGTTTAGAAAAAAACACAAATTTTCTAGTTAATTACCTCAATTTTTACCACAGTTTTTAATAGATTTGTAAAATTATATAGTTGCGTACACCTTTGAGTATGGTTTGCATGCTGTGGAAAATTCATCGAAGAATCTCTCTTACTTATGAAGAAAAGTGTATCTATAGCAACAAATGCTGCCATTAGTAAGAGAGAAAAAAGATGAACTTTTACGTATAAAAAAATTTATTTTGTTATGTTTTCGAACTTCCACTGCTATGAGTGTTTATTCTGAATCTTTCCTGGTCATGCTGACAAAGTTTTATGAATTTATTTGTAAAAGTATAGACAGTGGAAATTAAAATGTCCTGTGACGCTTCTCCTCCTCCAAGTCGGCCCGTTTGACATCCTACCCCCCTTAAGAGATCTCAGGAAAGCAATGTTGAAGAAACTGGGATTTCGTAACTACACGTCGACGGCCGCTATAAGTACAAAAAGCTGAATATAGTCTTGTGAACTCTAAAGAATAAATCGGAAACGGGTTGCTGTTAAAATTTCTAAGTTCAAAGGTCCTTTTAAACTTCCATTAAGATTTTTTTATTGCCATTAAGCAAGATCATCAGCCCAATGTGTTCAAATCATTGAAGTTACTGTTCACAGTCCTCGTCGCACTCAAACAGCCAGAACTTTTCCTATCCAATTCCGAAATCATTTACGAGAGTAACACAGGCAATAAACTGCTATTTACTTTTGCACTCGGCACTCAGTGGTTGTCTTTAAATAAAGTTCTAGCTCGTCATAAATACTCAGTAAAAAAAAAATTTACTTTCAACCGCCACACTTTTAGTTCAAAGTTTACACACGCCATTTTCTCCAGAACAAAATATCTCTCGACTCTTAAAATTTCACAAATAGTTCATGGTAAACACCAGCTACATATATCACTGTACCGAAACGCGGAAGTCACAATATCACTTCATTTTGCACATAGTGCGTTCGGACACTTTCAGCATGCCCAGCTCCTTCGAAAATTAGTCCACCACTCCCTTCTTCTCTCTGCCTCTACAAGCACCTCTATCTCATACGTTAGGTGGCAAACCGTATCCCTTCTTATTGGCTGTACAGAATTACGGCCAATCAGAGCTGACTTTCAGGGCGCGGCTCGCGCCAAAATCTAGAGAGAACCAACCACTGCTCTCAGCTCATTGACGTCATTAAAATAAACAACTCAAAACTCCCTTGTTAAACAAATGAAATTAAATAAACTTTAAGCTGCACTTAACGTCCAGGAATTTAACTATATAATCGCGAACGTTCTGGCTGTCTCTTACATATCCAAACACGCCTGGACATCCGCCATCCACTAGCACGGGAACCACTGGTGGATTCGCTCTCACGACACAAAGCTGGAACACTTGCAAGTTCCTGTAGAGAATTACAAACTGAAAATTTAATATTGGCGAATGTCCCACATACACTCACACAAATACTCTCTTTCACACCCGCCCTAACACAAAACATAAATATCTACTTGAAATTCTTGAAGCTATTACTAGAGCAAAATTACGAAAGGTTTTCTAAAATGAGAACTTTCCAAATTTGAATCTAAGCACTAAAGGTGTTCATATCTTTTCAAATAGTCACAGTTAGTGATTTTGAAACATCCCCTTAGAAAAATTAATGAATTACTATGCTGAGAAACCTCTTACGTTATTTGATTTTTAAACAGCTGAGCAGAACTGAACGTACTCAGACACTTCTCTCTTTACTTATTCTCATCAACACTAAAATGTCACACAATATTTTTAGTGCAACGCAATCTGACTTTCAATAGTCCCTACAAAAGAATGGCCCTGACTAACATTAACCTATACCTTTCATGAATCACTTACCTCAAAAAATCTTCGTTACTCGAACTACTGCAATACAGCGAGCGCCAATGCTGCCAGCTAAATAAAAGATTCTAACTACTAAAGGCACTGACTACTGATGGGCATGGTTAACAAATGAAAGATTTTGATAGAGAACAAACAATGTATTTACCTTAATAATATTCAAAAGTCATCACACACACACACACACATCATTTCATGAAACACAGTATTACAAATTTACTCTTTCCGGTGGAAACATGTCCAGATCGTCCGCTCTCAAAATTCTGCCCTCTCTCTCCCCACATCCACCACTGCTGGCGGCTCACATCCAACTGCCCAACACTACAATAGCGAATAATTCAACAATACAAACCAGCCACAGGCTGAACACAGCACAGTTAGTGTTTTCATACAGAGCGCTACGTGGCGTTACCAATATAAAAACCTAAATAGCGTACTAACAATTTAGTTTTTTAAATGTCGGATAATTACGTTTTTTTAATGACTTTTTTTTGTAACTTGCAAATTATGACCGTTATTGACTTCAGATTTTGACAGATTGTTCCTTTACACAACAGAAGGCTATGTACCTAATATGAAGTTTGTCGGACTATTTCTAGACCAGTTATTAATTTTAATAGTTCCAGAGAATGTAACTACACTGTTAAGCGCTCTCCGCCACTTTCAGACGCTGCAGTCACGCCTTATGGTCACGAAGCACGTCTGCAGGACACAGGTCGCACGTTGCAGATGGTATAAGATTCTGACTGCTTACGCTGGAGCCCACATACATTGATACAAGAAAGCTCTAATAGACAAATTGGAGACACAATAGGTCGAGAGAGTGAGTGGGCACTGTATAGCATGTTGGGTTACAACAGCCGTAAGTGAGCGAGCAGCATCATGTTGGAAAACTCCCCCTGGGATACTGTTCACGAATGGCAGCGCAACAGGTCGAAACTACACATTGACGCACAAATTCTGCAGTAAGGGTGTATGGGATAACCACACGAGTGCACCTGCTGTGACACGAAATTGCATTCCAAACCGTAGCTCCAGGTGTAGGTCCCGTGTGTCCAGCACGATGACTGGTTGGTCGCTTGTCCTCAACTGGCCTTCTCCTAATCAACACACGGCCATCACCGGCACACAATCAGAACCGGCTAACACAATGAACACTCTCTTGACACCACTGAAGTCCCAAATGCCAGTGTAAGGGCTGTAAGACGTCGTGGTCTCCTGACCTTCATTGCTTACATATTCCGCCCTCACAATCATATTCTCCACATCAAGACGCTTCATTCAAACCCAAACTCGATAAGATAAAGTCAATGTTGTATGAATTCATGTAAATGATGCGCAAATAACAAGTGCGCACTGGGGTTGAGATACTCGAAGCTGGCATACACACACACACATTCAAGACACAACAGTCACAAAAGCTTTTAGTTTGGGAGAGGCAAACAGCGCACGTCAGGAGGCTGGTCCCTTCCGAGGTTTCACAGGGGGCTACCTACATCAGCCGGTGGCCGCCCGTGAAGCGTACAGCGTTTGCCCGAGTGAAAGGAAGAACGACCCCGTGTTCGGATTAAAAGCAAATTCCGCTACACTGTGTGGGAGCGCCCAGCCTACACATTCTTTACTAACATAGCACACAGTTTCAGAGGTTTTTCACAAGGAGACAGCAAACGCCAAACGCCGATGCTACAGATTTCCGGAATGGTCGTCTTAAACGAAACGACATTCTCCCATTTTAGAAGAGCCATGCTGATTGGCGGACGATATTCATGACGCCTTGAGCTGAAGGAGTAATGGAAGAGACTGACACGTCTGGCGTGGAGAGGCGCCGTTCTGTTGCCGCTCCAGAAGAGAGAACACGTAACGAGAGCGTGCGCTCTCGTACGTGTACTGAAAAGAGCGAGGAACAAGTCTCTCCTCAGTACTTCACTGGGAAAGCACCTCTGTCGAGAGCGAATTGGAGTGTGACTCTATACTGAGCCCTTGCGATTAAGTGTAGTTCACTGTGTTGGCTGCCATACTTATTGTGCAGTGTGAACAGACAGAGTTATTGTTAAACGCCTGTGAGCGAATTTTTGAGTGGCATCGCGGTGGACTGGTTATCTGACCGGTGTACCACGCCAATAGTTAGACTAGGGGCGAAAATGAGTCCTTGACCTCATCAAGGCGTAGGGAGAGTTTGATTGGTGAAGGTCAATCCAGATAGAACGAGAGTTATCTTATTTGTCAGCAGCGAGCGGCGCAGAGAGCAGACATTGCAGCTTACGGTATTGTGCGCTACAGCTCTTGCGAGCCCCATATTTCCTCCACAACAGTACACTTCACTGCATTTCACATGTGACTGCATCGACCGTACCTAGCAACATTCTAACGGTTGATTATTCAAGTTGAGTAGGCGCGGCTCTCAGCGATTCTGCCAACTCAAAAACAATCTTAAACTTTGTATAGAAATTTCATTAGCGAATCCTATCCTTAAGAGGTAGTTTCACATTCCGAAAAGAAACCGGAAATAAGTGCCATTGTGATTTCTCAGAATTTTTGCAAAATAAATAATAATATTCGTTAGTTTCATGTTTTTCTCATACTAACTAGCACTACTCCAGTACCCAAGTATCCCACTAGTTACATAAGAAATTATGTGAATTTTTGTCATTTCCTTACAGCGGGCGACTGCAGAAGATATTTATCGCTGAAAGTTTTTCAGGCATTTCTCTTTAGAACGTTAGCAGCGACTGTCTGACTTCTGTAGTAGTGTGGGAGTGGAAATTGCATCTTGCAGGAGCCACAGGGTAAAGGGTACATCTCAGATTAATACGTTTCGCAGAATGACAGTGAACACAGAGCAAACCTGAACTGCATCCTCATACTGGCTCTACCAGCGCCACTCTTAGGCGACTGGTGCGAAATCTGAAGAGACATCATCTTTCAGAAGTAGCAACACGCCTGCCAACTTTCGTTCATGTCGGACAACACCTTCATAGTAGTGTGAATTTTTTTCCATTAGTATACAGGGTGGTCAACTGATAGTGACCGGGCCAAATTTGTAATAATAAGCATCAAACGAAAAAACTACAAATAACGAAACTCGTCTAGCTTGAACGGGGAAACCGGATAGCGCTGTGGTTGGCCCGCTAGATGGTGCTGCCATAGGTCAAACGGTTGTCAACTGCGTTTTGTTTGAATAGATACCCCCATTTTTATTACATAATTTGTGTAGCACGTAAAGAAATATGAATGTTTAAGTTGGACCACTTTTTTCGCTTTGTGATAGATGGCGCTATAATTCTCACAAACGTATGGCTCACAATTTTAGACGAACAGTTGGTAACACGTAGCTCTTTTAAATTAAAATACAGAAGTACGTTTGAACATTTCATTTCGGTTGTTCCAATGTGATACGTGTACCTTTGTGAACATATCATTTCTGAGACCGCACGGTGTTACAGATTACCTGTAAATATCACATTAATGCAATGAATGCTCAAAATGATGCCCGTCAACCTCAATGCATTTGGCAATACGTGTAACGACATTCCTCTCAACAGGGAATAGTTCGCCTTCCGTAATGTTCGCACATGCATTGAAAATGCACTGACGCATGTTGTCATGCGTTGTCGATGGATCACTATAGCAAATATCCTTCAACTTTCCCCACTGAAAGAAACCCGGGGACGTCAGATCCAGAGAACGTGTGGGCTTTGACGACTAATCCACCTGTCATGAAATATGCTGTTCAATACCGCTTCAACCGCAAGTGAGTTATGTGCCGGACATCCATCACGTTACAAGTACATCGCCATTCTGTCATCCAGTGAAACATCTTCTAGTAACATCGTTAGAACATTACGTAGGAAATCAGCATACATTGCACCATTCAGATTGCCATCGATAAAATGGGGGCTAATTATCCTTCCTCCCATAATGCCACATTATACATGAACCCGCCAAGGTCGCTAATGTTCCACTTGTCGCAGCCATCGTGAATTTTCCGCTGCCCAATAGTGCATATTACGCAGTTTACGTTACCGCTGTTGGTGAATGGCGCTTCGTCGCTAAATAGAACGCGTGCAAAAAGTCTGTCATCGTCCCGTAATTTCCCCTTGTGCCCAGTGGCAGTACTGTACACGACGTCCAAAGCCGTCGCCATGCAATCCCTGGTGCATAGAAATATGGTACGGGTGCAACCGACGTTTTTGAGATTACCGATTCTCGCACAATTTGTCTGCTACTGATATGCGTATTACCCGCGACAGCATCTAAAACACCTGCTTGGGAATCATCATTTGGTTGACGTTTCACATGTGGCTGAACACTCCCTGTTTCCTTAAATAACGTAACTATCCGTTGAACAGTCCGACAACTTCTATAATGTCGTCCAGGATACCGAGCAGCATACATAGCGAACGCCTGTTGGCCATTTTGGTCACAATAGCCATACATCAACACGATATCGACCTTTTCCGCAATTGGTAAACGGTCCATTTTAGCACGGCTAATGCGTCACGAAGGAAATACCGTGCGCACTTGCAGAATGTTTCGTGATACCACGTACTTATACGTTTGTGACTATTGCAGCGCCATCTATCACAAAGCGAAAAAGGTGGTCCAACTAAAACATTCATATTTCTTTACGTACTACACGAATATGTAATAATAATGGCGGTTCCTATTTAAAAAACGCAGTTGATATCCGTCTGACCTATGGCAGCGCCATCTAGCGCGCCAACCATAGAGCCATTTGGTTTTCCCCTTCAAGCTAGACGAGTTTCGTTGTTTGTAGTTTTATCGTTTGACGCTTATCTCGTGAAATATTTGGCCCGGTCACTCTCAATGGACCACCCTAAACATCTCAACTTAAAAGATAGATCTTTATACTAGAAGCCATAAACTGATACAGATACATAATGCCAAAAGTCGGTACCAGTATACAAAGGGAAAAATCGAGAAAACTGCCGAAAGGTGGTATCGAAAACAACAGTTCAGCTTCAGCTATATAGCTCGTTCTAGTATTCCGATATAATCACAGAAACCCAAAGGCTATATGAATACGTAAAACCATAAATCGGTGTGGCTACGGAAACGCGGTATCAAAAATTTCACTTCTACATCTACATCTACATCCATCTACGCGGTATCAAAAATTTCACTTCAACTATATAGCTCAAGTGAAAATTCTGGTTCCAATGTAAGAAACTCAAATCAAAGAAATTAATTATACCTGATATGTCTTTGGTAGCAATGTAACACAGAGGTAAAAAAAACTCAGAAACTTGAACCACAGTATTAAAGTAATGACCGTGACAAAGACCTCCAATTACGAAATTTAAGAATCGTAAGTTAGACATAAAATATTCTGTAACAAAAACAATATGTTCTAATTTTGCCATGTAACCGAGACCTAGGCTCATGAACAGAAATAAAGTTACGCGGTAGAGAAAAGCCTGCACGCATATTAAAGTAATGCAGTTTGACAGAAGATTTAAGAAACTGAAAGAAGAGAAAAAACCGAAACAAAATCCCAGCATCTTTTGACGGCCCTATAACAGATTTCACAGCCAAATGAAATCTCTCAATAATATTTGTGTAGGCCCCAATCTTATAATCTTTAAATTCCCAGTTGTCGTTCACAATAGGGTGGCCATAACCTTTCCCGCCCAACACCGTTAAAATGCACACGCATCTAACGCTATAGCAGTTGCTTCTGCGACCTCCGGAAATACATCAAAGGAATCACCACAGCCGCCGACCTTAACTTACGTCTCTCACCTTCTCCTCACCAGAACATGATTCGTCAGTTTCAGCTATCACCTCATGGCCCCTTATAGGTCCACTATATTTAATATACTGACCACGTAGTGCTCAACAGAAAGAAAAGCAACCTATTAGTGTTCGTTCACAAGCACTGCTTTCATGCATACCATGAGAGAGTTGCCCAGGAAGTAATGCACCGCATGTTTTTCTTCGATAAATCTTTATTGAACATAATGAGAATTACACACACGAAAGAATGGTGTTTTATCTAGATACCCTATTTTTCCACGTAATATTCCTCCCGTTCTATGGCCTTCCACCAGCGCGAAACAATGGCGTGTGTGCCCTGTCGGTACTAATCCTTGTCCTGGTGGTAAAGCCAGTCCTTCACTGTGTGGATCTCCTCCTCATCGTCCTCAAAATGTCTTCCATGAATGGCATCCTTTAAAGGCCCAAAAAAGTGGAAGTGAGAGGGGAATAGGTCAGGGCTGTAGGGTGAATGGAGTAACATTGTGCAACCCTGTTTTGTGATGTGTTCAGACTTCTGTGGGTCCGAGTGTTATCGTGTTGCAGCAAAGTATCTGCTTGGTTGCTGTGGCGTCGAAGTCACCGGAGACGCGTCTTGAGTTTTTTTTATGTGTTGACTTACGATTCTGAATTAATGGTACATCTCTTGGCATTACATCAATGAGAATCGCACCTTGCCAGTCTCAGAACACTGCTATCACGACCTTGCCGGCGGAAGCAGTTGTCTTGAATTTGTTCTTCTGCGGGTTGTGGAAATAGGGCCATTCTCCCGACTGTCGTTTTGTTTCGGGCTCAGAATGGTTGCCTCAGGTTTCATCACCTGTCACAAATCGGGACAAGAACGCCTCCCACTCAGCTTCAAATCGTTGCAACAAATCAAGACAAATGTTTTTTTTCTGTTCGATTTGTTATCCACCGGTAGACACCGCGAGGCCCATCTTAAGTACACTTTTGAATATCCAAGAGTGCGGATAACTGCATCCACATTTTCTTTGCTGATTGACAGATGCAACCCCAACTGCAGAGTCGTACTGCGCCTGTCTTCGCAAATGATAACATCAGCTCGCTGCAACGGTTCATGTGTGACAGCCGTGGATGGTGTCCCTGACCGCTGAAAATCGCGGAGCTCCGCCGAAGCGCATTCTGACGACCTCACCCTCCTTACTCAGCGACTAACCGTATTTCTGTCGACAGCAGATGTTCCAAAGGCTATGCAAAAGCATTTGTGAATGTTCCCCGCATTTTCTTTCTCTGTAGTGAGAAATTCAATGACGGCATGTTGTTTATGACGTACGTTACCTACAGGCGCCATTTGAAACTCTCCTGAAACTACGGTATCTGTCGGAAGTAACGGAGACTTCGCGCTTTCACTCAGGAGACTGAAAATAATAAATACATAACTTTTCACATTCGTAGCGTTGTTTGCGGCTGAGGAAAAAAATGGCACATTACTTTCTGGGCAACCCTCGCATATCACAGAGAACTCGTAACAAAAATATTAACGTCAATATAACAAAGACGCCGAGTCTCCAACTCAGAAAGCTGGTACTTCGCCCGGTTCACCACAACAAATTAAGGCGGTGACACATCCACATTTAGCCACTGGATCACCGCTGAGACGAAACGTCCGGAAAACTCATTTCCTGTTTTGGAATGGGGAGGGGATAGGAACCTGTCTTTGGATACTGCTTTCTTTTCTTCTTCGATTTCAACAAACTGAATCTTGTTCTGGTTCCTTACTCTTACTTAGAGTAAGTCCTGTCTTACTTTGCCTCTTTCCATAAGCAACCGTCTCTATTTGTGGACGCCTTCTCATTTCCATTCACCTTCAAAACGTTTTCACACGACTCCCGAGACTGCTCTACCCCCGTGTGTCGTAAGACGTTGACAACTACGACAAAGTAATTGGAGTGCAAATAGATTAAGGTGCTTCAGAAATTTTCGGCGGAATAGGCAGGCGTGAGGCGGAATGCGCATAGAAGGTGACGCGTTAAACACTTGGTAAGTCAAGCGTTTGAGTAGCAGACGCGCGGACCCAACAACCTACACTATTTACGATTACAGTTGAACGTTGTCTCACATATAATAACGTATTATGTCCTTAGGAAAGTTAAATAGTGAAACTTATGAGCCACTGTAGGTGTACTCATAGTTTGAGGAAGTGTAAGGTGTGAAATGAGGAAGAGTGTAGGGTGACATCTGGGTGCAGTCGAGTGAAGGAACTTCTTCGAACCGATGTGAGGGAAAGAATTGGAGAGAAGCTGAGGAGGCGCTGCGCAATTGATTTCAAATAAAAAGGTTAGTATACTCGCGTTAGTACACGGTACAAATAAAATGGTGTGTAGACAGATTCACCTCCCCCACCCCCTGCCAATGAACCATGGACATTGCCGTTGGTGGGGAGGCTTTCGTGCCTCAGCGATACAGATAGCCGTACCGTAGGTGCAACCACAGTGGAGGGGTATCTGTTGAGAGGCCAGACAAACGTGTGGTTCCTGAAGAGGGCAGCAGCCTTTTCAGTTGTTGCAGGGGCAACAGTCTAGATGATTGACTGATCTGGCCCTGTAACACTAACCAAAACGGCCTTGCTGTTGTGGTACTGCGAACGGCTGAAAGCAAGGGGAAACTACAGCCGTAATTTTTCCCGATGGCATGCAGCTTTACTGCATGATTAAATGATGATGGCGTCCTCTTGGGTAAAATATTCCGGAGGTAAAATAGTCCCCCATTCGGATCTCCGGGCGCGGACTACTCAAGAAGATGTCGTTATCAGGAGAAAGAAACTCGCGTTCTACGGGTCGGAGCATGGAATGTCAGATTCCTTAATTGGGCAGGTAGGTTAGAAAACTTAAAAAGGGAAATGGATAGGTTAAAGTTAGATATAGTAGGAATTAGTGAAGTTCGGTCGCAGCAGGAACAAGACTTTTGGTCAAGCGAATACAAGGTTATAAATACAAAATCAAATAGGGGTAATGCAGGAGTAGGTTTAATAATGAATAAAAAATAGGAGTGCGGGTAAGGTAATACCAACAACATAGTGAACGCATTATTGTGGCCAAGATAGACACGAAGACCAAACCTACTTAAATAGTACAAGTTTATATGCCAACTAGCTCTGCAGATGATGAAGAAATTGATGCACTGTATGATGAGATAAAAGAAATTGTTCAGGTAGTGAAGGAAGACGAAAATTTAATAGTCATGGGTGACTGGAAATCGACAGTAGGAGCAGGAATAGAAGAAAACGTAGTAGGTGATTATGGATTGAGGTAAGAAATGAAAGAGGAAGCCGCCTGGTAGAATTTTGCACAGAGCTAACACACTAACACATGAAAGAAGGTTGTTAACATGGAAGAACCCTAGAGTTACGAAAAGGTTTCAGATAGATTATATAATGGTAAGGCAGAGATTTAAGAACCAGGTTTTAAATTGTAAGACATTTCCATGGGCATATGTGGACTCTCACCACAATCTATTTGTTATGAACTGTAGATAAAAACAGAAGAAACTGCAAAAAAGTGGGAATTTAAGGAGATAGGACCTAGATCAACTGAAAGAACCAGAGGTTGTACAGAGTTTCAGGGAGAGCATAAGGGAACAATTGACAGGAATGGGGAAAAGAAATACAGTAGAAGAAGAATGGGTAGCTTTGAGGAATGAAATAGTGAAGGTAGCAGAGGATCAAGTAGTAAAAAGACGAGGGCTAGTAGAAATCCTTGGGTAACAGAAGAGATACTGAATTTCATTGATGAAAGAAGAAAATACAAAAATGCAGCAAGTGAAGCAGGCAAAAAGGAATACAAACGTCTTAAAAAGATGTAGAAGATTATCTCATGAGGGGTAAGATAGATACCGCCTACAGGAAAATTAAAGAGACCTTATAGAAAAGAGAACCACTTGCATGAATATCAAGAGCTCAGATGGAAACCCAGTTCTAAGCAAAGACGGAAAAACACAAAGGTGGATGGAGTATATAGAAGGGTCTATACAGGGGCAATGTTCTTCAGGACAATATTATGGAAATGGAAGAGGAGGTAGATGAAGATGAAATGGGAGATATGATACAGCGTGAAGAGTTTGACAGAGCACTGAAAGCCCTAGGTCGAAACAAGGCCCCGGGAGTAGACAGCATTCCATTAGAACTACTGACGGCCTTGGGAGAGCCAGTCCTGACAAAACTCTACCATATAGTGAGCAAGATGTATGAGACAGGCGAAATTGCCTCAGACTTCAAGAAGAATATAATAATTCCAAAGCCTAAAAAGCAGGTGTTGACAGATGTGAAATCTACCGAACTATCAGTTTAATAAGTCACAGGTGCAAATACTAACGCGAATTCTTTACAGAGGATTAGTAAAACTGATAGAAGCCGATCTCGGGGAAGATCGGGTTGTATTCCGCAGAAATGTTGGAACACGTGAGCCAATTCTGACCTTACGACTTATCTTAGAAGAAAGATTAAGGAAAGGCAAACCTACGTTTCTAGCATTTGTAGACTTAGAGAAAGCCTTTGACAATGTTGACTGGAATACTCTCTTTCAAATTCTGAAGTTGGCAGGGTAAAATACAGGGAGCGAATGGCTGTTTACAATTTGTACAGAAACCAGATGGCAGTTATAAGAGTCGAGGGGCATGAAACGGAAGCAGTAGTTGGGAAGGGAGTGAGACAGGTTTTAGCCTCTCCCCGTGTTATTCAACCTGTATACTGAGCAAGCAGTAAAGGAAACAAAAGAAAAATTCGGAGTGGGTATTAAAATCCATGGAGAAGAAATAAAAACTTTGAGGTTCGTAGATGACATTGTAATTCTATCAGAGACAGCAAAGGACTTGGAAGAGCAGTTGAACGGAATGGACAGTGTCTTGAAAGGAGGATATAAGATGGACATCAACAAAAGCAAAACGAGGTTAATGGAATGTAGACGAATTAAGTCGGGTGATGCTGAGGGAATAAGATTAGGAAATGAGACACTTAAAGTAAAGGAGTTTTGCTATTTGGGGAGCAAAATAACTGATGATGGTCAATGCAGAGAGGGTATAAAATGTAGACTGGCAAAGGCAAGGAAAGAGAAATTTGTTAGCATCGAGTATTGATTTAAGTGTCAGAAAATCGTTCCTGAAAGTATTTGTATGGAGTGTAGCCATGTATGGAAGTGAAACATGGACGATAAATAGTTTAGAAAAGAAGAGACTAGAAGCTTTCGGAATGTGGTGCTACAGAAGAAATCTGAAGATTAGATGGGTATATCACATAACTAATGATGAGGTATTGAATAGAATTGGGGAGAAGAGGAGTTTGTGGCACCACTTGACTAGAAGAAGGGATCTGCTGGTAGGACATGTTCTGAGGCATCAAGGGATCACGAATTTAGTAGTGGAGGGCAGGGGTAGACCAAGAAATTAGTACACTAAGCAGATTCCGAAGGATGTAAGCTGCAGTAAGTACTGGGAGATGAAGAAGCTTGCACAGGATAGAGTAGCATGGAGAGCTGCATCAAACGAGTCTCAGGACTGAAGACCACAACAACAACAACAATATTGACAGATTCAAGAAGGAGGTTGAGCTATGCACGAGGTTAGCCTCATTCGGGAAAGAAATAGTCTGTACCACATGTTCGTAGGGAATTTGTATAAGGCACTTTTATATGGTTGAGAGTAACATCATACAACATCTACCCACAGACGGGGATGAGCAATTATGTAATGAAACGATTTAAAGTTTTGGAACGACAATCGCTGATGCCAAAGAAGAGGTTTACTAGCTAGTTAACATAGGTATGTTTCCTAATTACAGTGTGTGGGGACCTTTACCATGTCCATGCATATTAACGCGGAAATATTTGAAATTGGAATTTGGGCTCGGAAGAAAGGAGGCACAGTCCATCTGTGATTACTCTGAAACAGGAAATTGTAATTAATGTATGTATAAGAGAATATATAGCGTAAGAATCTCTTAAGTCAAATAAAATCCATCTCTTGAATGAGGTAAGTACTCAGGGAACAAGCTATACAGACCTACCGAGAGAAGATAAGCAGTTTCAAAGAACGAGTGTACACACATTGTACAAGGAAAAACGTCATGGCGTGGCGTAAAACTTGAATACGACATGTGGTACTTGTAATGAACAATGTACGTTCTTCATTGAGTAATTTTTTAGATATGTTTGATTATGAAATGCAGTAAGAGTCTACAATCAATATATATTATAAAAGTAAATGTACAACGGGCGTGACGCTAAAATTAATAAACCAGTCCCGGTACGATCAAGGAAGGTATTTGGTGTGGTAGCCCTGTATCCCCCATTCATGAAGAATGTTCCTGTTTTTACCCGAAGGGAATCCGTATGATCATATAAGGGCTATGAAGTTTCGGCCTCTAGAAATTTCTAGAACATTCCATAACATTAGAGAGTATTCGAGAGCATTCCACAACATTCCAGATTGTTTCGCTATGTTCCACAACGATCCGGAATGTTTTGGAATGTTCGGGAATAATCTGAACTATTCTGAAAAATTCCAGAATGTTTGGGAACATCCCGTAGCATCCCAGATCATTGTGGAATATTCCAGAACACTCTAGAATGTTGTTGAATTTTCGTTGTGGACCATTCGAAGCCGTTTTCGTATGTTCCGGAATTCACCTCTGTTGGGGCTACCCATTGGTAGAGGTGTATAAAGCAGGATTCGTCGTGTGTTAGAACGTATATTCCTTACCAGTGATGAAGGGAGGAAGTAACAAAGTAGGGTAGTGAGTAAATAAAAACAAACAGTGAAGAGTGAGTAGTCAAAATATTACAGTGACTGAATATAAATCGAAAATAAAGTGTGGAAAGTGTACTTGGTGAATTTGTAGATAATAATCTGATTTTATTTATATTCTACACCACGTCCAAACGTAAAAAGAGGAGGAGATCTTTCCAGCTCTGAAGTAAATCAGCGAATTAAAAAAGAACAACCAAAAAACGAAGCAGACGAACAGCGCGAAGCCGGCCGGGGTGGCCGAGCGGTTCTAGGCGCTACAGACTGGAACCGCGCGACCGCTTCGGTCGCAGGTTCGAATCCTGCCTCGGGCATGGATGTGTGTGATGTCCTTAGGTTATTTAGAATTAAGTAGTTCTAAGTTCTAGGGGACTGATGACCTCAGACGTTAAGTCCCACAGTGCTCAGAGCCATTCGAAGCATTTTTGAACAGCGCAAAGCACGTTTAATTTCCCAGCGTACGAGAAAGAGAACCGTGAGAAGCAGAGAAACAGAACAATAATGAATTGGACGAACTGATGGATCAAGAATTCTGACACAATTTTACAATAAAAGACTGCGAATTCAAGCCAGCCACTAAAATATCACCGAATGAGAAGCGCGGACGAGGATAAGTAAACAGTACAACTTAACAAAAAAAAAAGTTCCGCTGCGACCCGACGAATTAATGTAACAAACACAAACAGGTCGTCATCGGAAAATTGGATAACATCTACCAATCTTGTAAAGGGAAAAAAATTCAGCAGAGGAACACCAGAATCTTGTTGCATGAACGGAAAAATTCCATTACCCCCACAAGAAGCACTTCCGCAGGAATTGTTAAATGACCGGCGATACTCAAGGATCGGAACACTTTCTTCAAAATATCAGAGCGCAGTGCCTGCCAATTCTTTCGGTGTCACTTCCATCAGCATTAACCGAGATGAAATCGACTTCGTTTTTTCCATCCAAAGCCAAATCTATCACAACATGGGATCATTAATACCACTACGCTACGAAGACCATAAATATCTGTAAGTATATTTCATCGGGAATGGAGAAACAGAAATGTATCAGTGATGCACAAATATCTGTTGATTGTGCTGAGAAGCAGTCCGACATGTGCAGTGAATCTTATCCGAATACAATCAACTGATTCACATATTGAAAACAGCACTGGACCGAATGATTTCTGATGACTATGAAGTTATAATTCGAGCCGACAAAATACCACATAGAGAACACGACGGTCGTTTTAATGCATCTCAAGTAGATGAAGTGACCATCGTAATAGTGGACAATGAAAACACAAGCTCGACATAACGAAAGAATGAAGAAGGGAAAGAGACACACCGTTCATACAATGCCCTCCAACATCCAATAACGTTTCTGCTCGGGTAGCACGGATATTATTCTAATGTGAAACAAATCCAACCTGAAACAGTTGTAGGAACAAACAAACAAAAAAATGACTTCCAAGAGGTTCTATGCTTACCGCTTAATGACCAGAGACAATGAAACATAAATGACATTCTCAACACTTGCCGTTTATACCAATAATTCCTGATGTATATGTATACAAAAATAGAAGCTACAAATGGTTCAAATGGCTCTAAGCACTATGGGACTTAACATCTGAGGTCATCAGTCCCCTAGACTTCGAACTACTTAAACGTAACTAACCTAAGGACATCACACACATCCATGGCCAAGCAGGATACGAACCTGTGACCGTAGCAGCAGCGCGGTTCCGGATTGAAGCGCCTAGAACCGCTCGGCCAACTGCGGCCGGCCAAAAATAGATGCGGAACGGATACTTTACATAAGGCTGAATCACAAGAAACTATGCTCGGAAGAATACATCCACCTTCGTGACGCAACCATATATGACGGAATCATTGGCGGCATTGTAGCAATGGAAATCTTACCCTCGTCATAGATAGGGAGTGCGAGACACATGCACGAATACGCTCAAGATTCGATGACCTACATAAGAAAATATGGACGACCTGACCACTTCACAACATTCACATGCAACTCGTTAGGCCAGAAATCAAAGAAAACTAGTATACAGACATGCCCGCATGGTTAGCCATGCAATCTAACTGCTTTCTGGGCGGGAAGGCGCGCCGTCCCTGGCACGAATCCGACCGCGTACACCATAACTAATCTACCACGCAAACATTGTGGTTACACTCGTCTGGTGTGAGACGTATCCGCGGGGTAGGAGGGGGGGGGGGGAGGGGGAGGGGGCTGGGAGAGACGATAGTGGGTGTTCCATTGGGGGCCAAAACTCTCAGTAACCCTGGGTTCGGTGTGATGCGGTGGTGGGATGAATGGACTGCTGTTGCCTGTTGTGGGGTTGTGTACCACTATGGGCTACGGCGCGGACAAAGCCTCTCCGACGTTTCTAGGTCGCCAGTCTCATACAGTACAGTACAATACAATATACGGACAAGCTCTCATGCATCCACACGACATTGCAGGAAAAAAATACCCAAAACGATACTGGGAAGACGCACAAGCAGAAGTTGATGGCTATCCCAAATACAGAAGACGATCACCCAAAAATATGAATAAGAGGCAGTGACCAACTGGGAGTGTATAATCAATGTGTAGTAATATATGACATAGTTGTTGTTGTTGTTGTGGTCTTCAGTCCTGAGACTGGTTTGATGCAAATCTCCATGCTACCCTATCCTGTGCAAGCTTCTTCATCTTCCAGTACTTACTGCAACCCACATCCTTCTGAATCTGCTTAGTGTATTCATCTCTTGGTCTCCCTCTACGATTTTTACCCTCCACACTGCACTCCAATGCTGAATTTGTGATCCCCTGATGCCACAGAACATGTCCTACTAACCGGTCCCTTCGTTTTGTCAAGTTGTGCCACATACTTCTCCCCAATTCTATTCAATACTTCATCATTAGTTATGTGATGTACCCATCTAATCTTCAGCATTCTTCTGTAGCACCACATTTCGAAAGATTCTATTCTCTTCTTGCCTAAACTATTTATCGTTCATGTTTCACTTCCATACACTCCATACAAATACTTTCAGAAACGACTTCCTGACACTTACATCGATACTCGATGTTAATAAATTTCTCTTTCTCAGAAACGCTTTCCTTGCCATTGCCAGTCTACATTTTATATCTTCTTTACTTCGACCATCATCAGTCATTTTGCTCCCCAAATAGCAAAACTCCTTTACTACTTTAAGTGTCTCATTTCCTAATCTTATTCCCTCAGCATCACCCGACATAATTTGAACACATTCCATTATCCTCGTTTTGCTTTTGTTGATGTCCATCTTATATCCTCCTTTCAAGACACTGTCCATTCCGTTCAACTGCTCTTCCAGGTCCTTTGTTGTCTCTGATAGAATTACAATGTCATCGGCGAACCTCAAAGTTTTTATTTCTTCTCCATGGATTTTAATACCTACTCCGAATTTTTCTTTTGTTTCCTTTACTGCTTGCTCAATATACAGATTGAATAACAGCGGGGAGAGGCTACAACCCTGTCTCACTCCCTTCCCAACCACTGCTTCCCTTTCATGCCCCTCGACTCTTATAACTGCCATCTGGTTTCTGTACAATTTGTAAATAGCCTTTCGCTCCCTGTATTTTACCCCTGCCACCTTTAGAATTTGAAAGAGAGTATTACAGTCAACATTGTCAAAGGCTTTCTCTAAGTCTACAAATGCTAGAAACGTAGGTTTGCCTTTCCTTAATCTTTCTTCTAAGATAAGTCGTAAGGTCAGAATTGGCTCACGTGTTGCAACATTTCTACGGAATCCACCTGATCTTCCCAGAGATCGGCTTCTTCCAGTTTTTCCATTCGTCTGTAAAGAATTCGCGTTAGTATTTGCAGCTGTGACTTATTAAACTGATAGTTCGGTAATTTTCTCATTTGTCAACACCTGCTTTCTTTGGGATTGGAATTATTATATTCTTCTTGAAGTCTGAGGGTATTTCACCTGTCTCGTACAACTTGCTCACCAGATGGTAGCGTTTTGTCAGGACTGGCTCTCCCAAGGCCGTCAGTAGTTCTAATGAAATGTTGTCTACTCCTGGGGCCTTGTTTCGATTCAGATCTTTCTGTGCTCTGTCAAACTCTTCACGCAGTATCATATCTCCCATTCCATCTTCATCTACATCCTCTTCCATTTCCATAATATTGTCATCAAGTATATCTGTTATACATTGAACTAAACCAGAAAAATATGTCAACGACGAAAACTATGAATGCCAGTAGATCATCCAGGAATCATAAAAACTTGCGCATGAGGCCGAGTTCACAAAAGGTGCCAAGTATGCATAAACTTAGAATTCTCCAGTTCAGTGAAATGCATTAAATATGTCTCAATGTGAACAAACGTATTGACATGGCGGTATTTCGATTAGGCAAAGACAGTGAACAACAAAAACAGGAACGCAGAGATCCTTTGTACCAAATTGGTTGGTACACCAACAGTAACGAAGGAGGGTGGCGGTTGTTTGGTTTCCCGGCACACGAACGCGAACCAACTGGGCAACATGTAGTACTACATTCTGAGGCTTGACAGTGGGTTTACTTCGCAAAAGACACCACCAGAAAAATTGCAAGCGAACCACCTCAGAAGACAACATTAGCAGCATTTTACCAACAGTGCCAAACGGATCCATTCGGAGAAACATTGCTGTATGTCGACGTCCCTATCTCTTATACATTGAGCTAAACAAGAAAAATATGTCAACGACGAAAACTAGGAATGCCAGTAGATCATCCAGGAATCATAAAAA
Organism: Schistocerca gregaria; assembly: GCF_023897955.1. Taxonomy (NCBI): domain Eukaryota; kingdom Metazoa; phylum Arthropoda; class Insecta; order Orthoptera; family Acrididae; genus Schistocerca; species Schistocerca gregaria. The sequence goes on along the minus strand of NC_064920.1, from coordinate 1,157,275,632 downwards.
CTTGCGCACTATGCTGAGTACAAATCGTACACCCGAACAACGTCGAATGTTTCCATCTCGGGATGTTGCTACGTGAAGTGGTTTCACACACCTCAAGACTGTTGACGTTTATCCATCCCTGACGTACAGAGAAACGTGCCAATTCTTAGGACTACTGGAAAACGATAACCACTTGGAATCTACCCTACAAGATGCCTCACTCACAACCTCAGCTCAACAAATGAGAGACTTAGTCACCATAATTCTAACATGTAATCAATCAAATCCAAAGCAGGTATGTAACTGCTGTCTGAAGAGTATATATGTTTATGTTAGCCGGGAACCTAGAAACGACGGAGAGGCTCCGTCTCCGCCGTGGCCCACAGCCCCACGACGACTACCGCAGTCCACTTCACCCCTGCGCCACCCCACACCGAAACCAGGGCTACTGTGCGGCTCGGTCCCCAGTAAACACCCCTCCCCCCCTTTCAAGGGAACGTATCACACCAGACGAGTGTAACCCCTATGTTTTTGTACTAATGGAGTTGTACGCGTACGTGGAGAACTTGTTTGCTCAGCAATCGCCGACATAGTGTAGCTGAGGCGGAATAAGGGGAACAAGCCCGCATTCGCCGAGGCAGACGGAAAATCTCCTTAAAAACCATCCACTGGTTCACTGCACCCCGACACAAGTCCACCAGCGGATTCGTGCCGGGGACCAGGCGCTCCTTCCTACTCTGGAAAAGTGTATTAACTTCTCCCTAGCGTGTATGCAGCCACACTTATGAAAGGAGGAAGATCTGCCATTTCCGCCAAACTCGTACCGCTCAATACAGCCGAAGAACAATTCCCAGCTTGCAAAATCTCAAGAGCCTATGGACGGGGTGAAGTGAGCTAAAATTATCTTCTGTGACGAATGCCCAACGGCAAATAAAAAAAAATCATTCAGAGCCATGGACAGAACATTAAAAGACTCGAGAGAATACTTTGAAGTGATGGGAGGAGCTAAATTCATATCCTAAGGATATTTTCGGCAAATACTTCCAGTTATCACCACCAGCAGCAGACGAGATCACTCCATGCTCAAAAACCATCCCAAGAGACACACAAAAACACAGAATCTAACGAAAAATATGAGAGCTGAACTATCGAAAGACGAAACAACAACAGATTTTTCTCAACTTTTAGAAACAGTAAAGGCACATATCATACTGACAACTGGCTTCATTCTGGTACATAGACACTGCTGGAAACGAACAAATCGACCAAATTTATTCGAATCTGAAAGGGTAATTTTGGCAACTGAAAATAATTTTATGGACTATATCAACTTTAATATTCATATGAAAATTTCAGGTAAACAGAGAAAATACAAATGGACCGACACGATGGTAAACGTTTAAGGAAGTGTGAACTTCCCTAGAGGATTTCCAAACTTTTTGCAAGTACCAGGAATCCCATTACACTGCCTTCGACTTAAAATTGGATCTCCGATGATACTCCTCGTAAATCTCAACACGCCAAAACCGTCTTCATGAAACAAGGATTAACGTCAACAGCTATCGAACAACATCATAGAAACCGAACTTACGACCGGAACGTACAAAGGACACACACTATTTATCCCCAGAATACCACTGATCTCTACTGAACCACCATTCCAATTTCATAGACAAGCAATTTCCAATCAAAGTAGCCTACCGATCTGCAATTATCAAAGGGCATGGACAAACTTTAAACAATGCGGCATCAACCGCAAACACTTCTGCTTCTCTCACAGTCAACTTTACATATCTTGCCCTCGAGTAGGAAATTCGAAAAATTTTTACACATATAACCTGGATAACAAAATGAAAAATGTTCTTTACAAACAGGTGCTGTAAATATTGAGAATATGTTTCCAATACAGATTTTTTCCTTTTATGCTTTAACTAGTATTGTACATAGTATATGTTTTAAATATTTTTTTTACCTATTATACTTTAAAGTTTATCCTATTATTCCGACTACTACACAATCTCATATCAGCTCTATGAGCGAAGAAGGGCACTCCAGCTAGTCAGATGCATAAATAAAATGCATGTTGAGTAAACAGAATAGATAAGCATGAATAGGTAATCACGACATTATTTTTAGCTTGGGTGTGGTGATATGTAGGGCAACAATGCGTTTTCTTCATATACCCTGGCCCGCTATTAATATTGGTGCCAGCTTAAGATGATCGTGGCAGCTAATACACGTTATGTAGTGTAGAAACAAAGGAGCAGGTACTGTGCACCCCGGTCTGTCTTTGTGCAGAAGACATTCAAGCGGCAACAACGAGAGCAGCGGCGATTCGCCAGGGGATGAGCGCCACTCATTTGCAGCACAAGGATACGGATGTGTTTTGGCACCCGAGTTGGCGGTGTCGTGGACGGCTTGAAGTAAGAGGGACACCGACAGTGTCAACGGGGACCCGAAACAGTTAAATCACTTTTTGATGTATGAAGACAGAACTTTAACGTACGCCCTGAGGATCACACAAATAATATTGTGATGAAGGTTCGGAATATTTCGAGTTGTAATTAAGGAGATCTGTCGTTGTGTGAGAGAGACAGAATATAAAATACTGGGTAGTCCATTCCATTTAACTGCTCTCTCAAGCCCTTTGCTGACAGACTTATAATGTCCTCGGTGAACCTCAAAGTTTTTATTTCTTCTCCATGGATTTTGATGCCTACTCCGAATTTTTCTTTTGTTTCCTTTAATGCTTGCTCAATATACAGATTGAATAACAACATAACAATAGTAATAGCACAAAAAGCCGTGACGAAAACCCTATTCATTAACAAGTTTCCGTGACATATAATACATCCAACACAAACACTAATTGTAACAAAGGGGACTTAACTAATGCTAGTAAGGGTACAGTTCAAAATAACTATCCAATTGTAATAATGGAAAACGCAGTCATTGTGGACCACGAGCCAATATCTTGGGTGTAACTGATCAGTACTCGGCCCATACACAAGTACATTTGTTTGCTTGTAATCACATAACACCGACGAGAGTGTTATGAATTAAAGAGACACAACGCTGGTGCAATACTCTGCAATATTGTAGAATATTACACATGTTATGTGCGTTTCATTTATAGTGCAAAACATTTTCTCAACGAGAGAGTTGTAGCGAAAAGAAGATAAGGAATTACAGTAAGTTACATTGAAGCCTACAGTGAGTCGCGAAATAAGATACAGAAAAGTAGAAATTTATATCGACTCAGCTAGCGATATTGCCCTGATCTCAGAAGAATTAGTGACTGCTTATGAAAAGATGGAATTGTTTCTAGTTTACCACAGGTGTATGCATAGAAGGAGTTACTGGTATTAGAGGTAAATTAAAGAGGAAAACAGAACAACTATAAAAGTAGGAATATTCTGTTCTTTAGAGGCGTTTCTCGCAATGGCTAATATAATTATGCAAATACTATTAGGTGTAACCTAGTAACTTATGTAAATGGTGATTTAGGGATTTTGTACGTCATCCGTAAAACATTCGTAAAGTGTAAATTAGATAATTATAGTAATGCAGTACCTTTAAAACTAGTCCGCCAGTAAGCGACGAAAACCAGTTATTACCAATAAACAAACTGCCTTTAATTAGTTGCATAGACGGAACACACCGACACGAACTATAGCAACTATAGAAAGACGTAAAACAGAAAAAAAGTGACGACTAATTATTAATTGAGGTATGTTTAGTGGCTAGTGCCAAAACATTACACGAAGGTAGTGCAAAAGCTTTATATCAACTGTCTCGTGGTAATACACACCAAAAAAGCATATGAATCTGGGCTGTTGATAGATATACAGTAGAAATATTTACAGCGGATTCTATGTACTCATGAAGGAGTTATTTCGATTAATCCATGCGTTGTAGGTGACTGCATAAGTAGATTTAATATCAAAAGCAAAGAACCATTTTTTTGGAAATCTTACTAATACCAATAGGATTGGAAGCAGGGGTATAAGAATAAATCAACAATATGATAGACAAATAAGTAACACAACTTAGTTGAAGTGTTTGTAATAACCAATTACTACTGGTTAAGAAAGCTAAACGCGAAGATCTACTCGTGTTGGACAAACGAAATTTAACACACACAGAAACACAAGGTGATAGACCTATAAGTATCGATGAGATACTGGCAAAGTTCGAACAAGGAAAATACTTTATTTCGATGGATTTGAAGATTAAATGAAGATTCTAAGCTGTATACAGCAGTTTTAGATTAGGTATTTCCGTTTCAGTATTTATTAGAGCACTTGATCAAGCTCTGGAAGGAGAACTCTTACAAGAACTTTTAAATTATGTACACGATATTTTATTAGTATCCGACACTTTGGACGATCTTTTTGCTTTATTACTTAAGGCGTTACAAAAACTCCATGAAAAAGGAATAACTGTTAAATTGGCAAAGTCACATTTTCGTCACAAGAATTAAGGTTTCTGGGACACCTAGTGGGAGTAAATGGTCTAGGGGTAGCGTCTTTGATTCATAATTAAAACGTCTTCGGTCCCAGGTTCGATCCACGCCACTGCCTAAATTATGATAAATAATCAGCATTGGCGGCCGAAGACTTCCGGCATAAGAAGTCAGCCTCATTCTGCCAACGGCCTTTTCAAAGAGGGTGGAGGAGCGGATAGAGGTTCAGGGCACTCTCTTGTCCTAGGGGTGGGAAATTGCCCCTAAAGGCGGAAGAATCAGCAATGATCAAAGACATGAGGATGCAGAAGGCAATGGAAACCACTGCATTAAACACACGTAAAGTGTATCCACAGGACATGTGGCCTGTAGTTGAAGAAGTGTCATGATTATCTCTCCATTGGCAAAAGATTTCGGAATAGTCCCCCATTCGGATCTCCGGGACGGGACTGCCAAGGGGGAGGTTACCATGAGAAAAAGATTGAATAACCAACGAAAGGATAACGTTCTACGAGTCGGGGCGAGGAATGTCAGAAGCTTGAATGTGGTAGGGAAGCTAGAAAATTTGAAAAGGGAAATGCAAAGGCTCAATCTAGATATAGTAGGGGTCAGTGAAGTAAACTGGAAGGAAGACAAGGATTTCTGGTCAGATGAGAATCGGGTAATATCAACAGCAGCTGAAGACGGTATAACAGGTGTAGGATTCGTTATGAATAGGAAGGTGGGGCAGAGGGTGTGTTACTGTGAACAGTTCAGTGACCGGGTTGTTCTAATCAGAATCGACAGCAGACCAACACCGACAACGACAGTTCAGGTATACATGCCGACGTCGCAAGCGGAAGATGAACAGATAGAGAAAGTGTATGAGGATACTGAAAGGGTAATGCAGTATGTAAAGGGGGACGAAAATCTAATAGTCATGGGTGACTGGAATGGAGTTGTAGGGGAAGGAGTAGAAGAAAACGTTACAGGAGGATATGGGCTTGGGACAAGGAATGAAAGAGGAGAAAGACTAATTGAGTTCTGTAACAAATTTCAGCTAGTAATAGCGAATACCCTGTTCAAGAATCACAAGAGGAGGAGGTATACTTGGAAAAGGCCGGGAGATACGGGAAGATTTCAATTAGTTTACATCATGGTCAGACAGAGATTCCGAAGTCAGATACAGGATTGTAAGGCGTACGCAGGAGCAGATGTAGACTCAGATCACAATATAGTAGTGATGAAGAGTAGGCTGAAGTTCAAGACATTAGTCAGGAAGAATCAATACGCAAAGAAGTGGTATACGGAAGTTCCAAGGAATGACGGAATACGTTTGAAGTTCTCTAACGCTATAGACACAGCAATAAGGAATAGCGCAGTAGGCAGCACAGTTGAAGAGGAATGGACATCTCTAAAAAGGGCCATCACAGAAGTTGGGAAGGAAAACATAGGTACAAAGAAGGTAGCTGCGAAGAAACCATGGGTAACAGAAGAAATACTTCAGTTGATTGATGAAAGGAGGATGTACAAACATGTTCCGGGAAAATCAGGAATACGGAAATACAAGTCGAGAGGAATGAAATAAATAGGAAGTGCAGGGAAGCTAAGACGCAATGGCTGCAGGAAAAATGTGAAGACATTGAAAAAGATATGATTGTCGGAAGGACAGACTCAGCATACAGGAAAGTCAAAACAACGGTGTTCACATTAATAGTGCAACGGGAATTCCACTGTTAAATGCAGAGGAATGAGCAGATGGGTGGAAAGAATACATTGAAAGCCTCTACGAGGGTGAAGATTTGTCTGATGTGATAGAAGAAGAAACAGGAGTCGATTTATAAGAGATTGGGGATCCAGTATTAGAATCGGAATTTAAAAGAGCTTTGGAGGACTTACGGTCAAATAAGGCAGAAGGGATAGATAACATTCCACCAGAATTTCTAAAATCATTAGGGGAAGTGGCAACAAAACGACTATTCACGTTGGTGTGTAGAATATATGAGTCTGGCGACATACCATCTGACTTTCGGAAAAGCATCATCCACACAATTCCGAAGACGGCAACAGCTGACAAGTGTGAGAATTATCGCACAATCAGCTTAACAGCTCATGCATCGAAGCTGCTTACAAGAATAATATACAGAAGAATGGAAAAGAAAATTGATAATGCGCTATGTGACGATCAGTTTGGCTTAAGGCAAAATATAGGCACGAGAGAGGCAATTCTGACGTTACGGCTAATAATGGAAGCAAGGCTCAAGAAAAATCATGACACGTTCATAGGATTTGTCGACCTGGAAAAAGCGTTCGACAATATAAAATGGTGCAAGCTGTTCGAGATTCTGAAAAAAGTAAGGGTAAGATATAGGGAGAGACGGATCATATACAATATGTACAAAAACCAAGAGGGAATAACAAGAGTGGACGATCAAGAACGAAGTGCTCGTATTAAGAAGGGTGTAAGACAAGGATGTAGCCTTTCGCCCCTACTCTTCAGTCTGTACATCGAGGAAGCAATGATGGAAATAAAAGAAAGGTTCAGGAGTGGAATTAAAATACAAGGTGAAAGGATATCAATGATACGATTCGCTGATGACATTGCTATCCAGAGTGAAAGTGAAGAAGAATTAAATGATCTGCTGAACGGAATGAACAGTCTAATGAGTACACAGTATGGTTTGAGAGTAAATCGGAGAAAGACGAAGGTAATGAGAAGTAGTAGAAATGAGAACAGCGAGAAACTTAACATCAGGATTGATGGTCACGAAGTCAATGAAGTTAAGGAATTCTGCTACCTAGGCAGTAAAATAACCAATGACGGACGGAGCAAGGAGGACATCAAAAGCAGACTCGCTATGGCAAAAATGGCATTTCTGGCCAAGAGAAGTCTACTAATATCAAATACCGGCCTTAATTTGAGGAAGAAATTTCTGAGGATGTACGTCTGGAGTACAGCATTGTCTGGTAGTGAAACATGGGCTGTGGGAAAACCGGAACAGAAGAGAATCGAAGCATTTGAGATGTGCTGCTATAGACGAATGTTGAAAATTAGGTGGACTGATAAGGCAAGGAATGAGGAGGTTCTACGCAGAATCGGCGAGGAAAGTAATATGTGGAAAACACTGATAAGGAGAAGGGACAGGGTGATAGGACATCTGCTAAGACATGAGGGAATGACTTCCATGGTACTGGAGGGAGCTGTAGAGGGCAAAAACTGTAGAGGAAGACAGAGATTGGAGTACGTCAAGCAAATAATTGAGGACGTATGTTGCAAGTGCTACTCTGAGATGAAGAGGTTAGCACAGGAAAGGAATTCGTGGCGGGCCGCATCAAACCAGTCAAAAAAGATGAGGATGGAACGATGACTACTTTAAAAGTGAATTATTAGCGTCATTAACACAATGTCTATAACACTTGTGGTAAAAACATTATTTTGGAGAGAAAATGCAAACACACAATATTGGAAGCTATGTATTCCGCATTGTGCGGAGACCAAGTTGGAATGATTCGTACACAAAAGCTATGGTCACTTTGGTATTCGCAAGTGTATAAAATATATAAAAACGTTTTACTGTTTTATGGGGTTTCGTCAAGTCAAATTTGTCAAGAAGCTTAGGAGGGTCACAGTGGCATTAATTACGCAATGCATCGTATTTTGTCGAAGGGTTTACATGACTTAAACGCATCAGAGTTTCACAGCCCTTTACCAATGGGTAGGGGAGGCGTAACATCTATTTAGTTACTTATAGAACGTTATCAAAATACGTCACACTGTACCTCATTAAGCATACAAACACGGATGCAGTGATTAATTGTATGCGCAGTTCCTTCGCAGACGTTGGGAAATCAAAAGGACTCTTAACTGACGACGGTCACGCTTTACAAGTCGTAATTTTAAGGACATGATAACTTTGGAAGGCGTACGTCAAATAACTACATGGAAGTATAGCTTGAAATAGAATCCATGTGAACGTATTATGAAGGAAATTGGAAGATTGAATAGAAGGTATTGCTCCACCAAACATATCACTTGGGCACAAATGATATAGGAATGTAAAGTAATATTAAATTTGTCAGATCTGTCTACAGGTTTATCCCCAGCAGAAGTAATGAAGTGTAAATTTAGTGGTGAAACGTAGCTTAAAGTATTTAAATGTCAAAACAACAGTACGGTGGTGGGAGAAAATTTAAAGGACGTAGTAAGGAATCATTTACAGCAAACAGTTGAAGGACTGCATAACAAATTTAATGAGAATGCAAAATCACCAACATTTAATAACAATGACTTAGTATTAGTGATAGATACACACGACAGTTCTAACTTAAATTTTTTCCTCATTACAGTGGACCATACAAAATCTAAGCATACCACATCCAAAAGCTGTTTTCTTGGTGGATCCCAAAAGTTGTCAAGAAAAAGATATATACAACGTAGATAAGAAAAATATTTATAAACCACCGCTATTTTAAAAGTGGAGACAGTAAAGAGAACACAATCCGAAGTTATTTCTATTATGCAATATAATTAACACACCATGAAATACTATTATCAACTGCTGTTAAATCCACGTCAAGTATAATATGGCTGATGTTGGGCTACGTCGTCTTTAACAAATCATAGGGATACACTTAATCTAAAGATTATTTTCCATACTAATAAATAATATTTATTACATGCATCAAATACATTGCAAACAAATTACGAGCACAGATTATTTTGGAAGTAAATGTACGCATATGGTGGAAGAAAGAGGATGGTAGACGAGACTTGAGACAAGAAGTTGAGAACTGCGGTTTAGGAAGCGTTTTTGGTTTCTCTTTTAACACATTGTGTCAGATCATCCTTTTCTGGTATACAAAAGGCATTTATCGAAGTCAGTTTTCGGAGTCTGTGAGGTGAAGCCGAAACAAGCCTTTCTATTAGGAATGTTATCACTCTATGCGGAGTCCATTTTTGAAATGAGGGGTGGAATAGGAATGTGTCTTTGGAGTCCGTCTTCTAATCTTCTTATATTTCAACAAATCCACACCTTGTTTTACTTTCTTCTTCTTTAAAGGTCCACTTTGCTTTGCCTCTTCTAATAAGCAATACCATCATGGAACCCTTCAACCTGTTTTCAAAGGATTGGTGGGATAACTCAGCTCGCGTGTGACATAACAAGTTGACAGCTACGACAAGTAATTTAAGTGTCAAGAGGTTTAGCCGCTTAAAAAATTTTCGGAGTAGTAGGCAGGTGTGAAGCGGAATATGCAACGAAGATGACGCGCTAAACACATGGTGACTGAAGCGTCCTTTGAATAGTAGATGCGCGGACCCAAGAACATACATTAGTTACGAAAACAAAGTAACCTTGTCTGACATGTAGAAAAGAATGATTTCGTTAATGAAGATAAAAAATGAAAGATGTGAGCCATGGTAGGTAATACGAAGGTAGGTTTAAGGCTTCTACTGATAATGAAATAGGTAGGACGTTGCACTGTTGTATAAAATGTTATAAGTATGTGGAATTTGTTCTGAATCAAACGAGTTACTTAGAGCATAAGGAAGTGTAAGGTATTTAATGAGGAACAGTATTAGTTGACGTTTAACAAATAGGGGGAAAAAACTGTGGAGGCGTTATGCAATTGGTTTAAAATAAAATGGTAAGTGTACTCCCGTTAGTACAAACAACAAATAAAAGGTCGGATCGACAGGTCCATCAATAAATAAATAAATAAATAAATAAAAAACTGCGCCGTTTATCAGGTACATTTGGGTAAAAATGGTCTGTCGAATAGATTGGTAGGGATTTTATATGAGACACTTTGATATCATTAATAGTAAGGTTGTATATTATGCACCTACGGAAAGCGATCAGTAGTTCCGCGATGAAAGGATTTGGAATGACAACTGATGATGCCAAAGAAGAGGTTTTCTAGCCAGTTAAGATACAGTTTATGGAAACCATCTACATCTCCACGCATATTAACGTAGAAATATTTGAAATTTGAATGTGTACTCGTGACAAATAAGGTCCAGTCAATCTATGATATCTCTGAAACAGGAAATTGTAATGAAAGAATGTACGAGAGTATATACAAAGTAAGAATCACATAACTTAAAGCAAATCGATAAAGTATTACGAGAACAAATTGTACCCAATTACCGAGAGAAGTTAAGTAACTTTTATACTCAGTGTACAAGAGAAACTGATCATGATACGGTGTAAGACTCATATATGACGTCTGATACTTATAATGAAGAATGTATGTTTCTTTCGAATTTGTTTTTGGATAAAGTGTATTATGCGATAAAGTAAGTCAATATTGAGACGTGTAAATAAAACACACGTTGAGTAAACAAAATAGTAAATTTTTAACTAGCTAGGAAACCCCTTTTTAGCACCCTCAGTTGTCACTCAAAACTTTAAATCGCATCATTGCATACCTGCTGATCCCTTTCCGCGGGTACAATAGTCAATTTGGAACGACTTCTTTATTCTGAGTGCGGATATAGGTGGCGTATCAAGGCATTTTATAAAATACGCTTCTCCCCTATTAATATTAGTACCAGCTAAAGATGATCGTTGTAGTTGATATATGAAAAGCAGTGTCGAACAAAAGAAGCAGATACCCTGCGCTCCAGTCTGTGTTTGTACAGACGGTACGTGAACAGTTCGAGCGGAAGTAGCGGAGAGCGTCATGGGATGAGTGTCACCCATTTGCTGCACGAGGATATGCTTTGATACTCCGAGTTCATAGTGTCAAGAAAGTCTTGGAGTAAAAGGGCCACCGACAGTGTCAACGTGTACGCAAAACAAATGAATCATTTTCTGATGTGAAAAGATGGAACTTTAATATATACCTGCGGATCACACGTGTGATCTAGAGGACTGATGACCTCAGATGTTGAGTCCCATAGTGCTCAAAGCCAGTTGAACCATATTTTTTATCTATTGCGAGTTGAAATTAAGGGATTCTGTCTTTATAAGAGAGAAATAATTTAAAATGCAGAGATGTGAAACTTACGAGTCCGAAATTTATTTCGTTGCTAAAAGTAACGTCGCGATTTCATATTTCACCATCACTTTGCATAGGACCGAAGTACAGAAGCTGGAAGGGTTCGTTCACAGTGGTGGGAGACAGAAGCTCGACAACAACAGCAGTTCGTAAAGGCGATCATACATCAACAAAAATAGTATAAGGGTGAGTGGAACGTCAGACACGGCGAAATGTACCAAGCGCAAGCAGCAGCTGAAATACGCTACTACTTGGACTCACCAAATGAGAGTCGCTCTCCAATACGAATTAGCACACATACGGGGTGGGACATTTTTCGTGACCGGGCCAAATATCTCACGAAATAAGCGTCAAACGAAAAAACTACAAGAACGAAACTTGTCTAGCTTGAAAGGGGAAACCAGATGGCGCTATGGTTGGTCCGCTAGATGGCGCTGCCATAGGTCAAACGGATATTAACTTCTTTTTTTTTTAATAGGAACCCCCATTTTTATTATATGTTCGTTTAGTACCAAAAGAAATGTGAGGTTGGTGGAGATCACTTTGAGTATTCATTGCATTAACGTGGTATTTACAGGTAATGACGCTGTAACAGAATGCGTTCTCAGAAATAATAAGTTCTCAAAGGTATATGTATCACATTGGAACAACCGTAATAAAATGTTCAAACGTACCTACGTTCTGTATTTTAATTAAAAACAACCTACTTCATACCAGCTGTTCGTCTAAAATTGAGAGCCATGTGTTTGTGACTATTACAGCGCCATCTATCACAAAGCGAAAAAGGTGGTCCAACCAAAACATTCGTATTTCTTTACGTACTACAAGAGTATTTAATAAAAACTGGGGGTTAATATTAAAAAAAAAGTTGATATCCGTCTGACCTTTGGCAACGCCATCTAGCAAGCCAACCATAGCGCCATCTGGTTTCCCTCTTCAAGCTAGACGACTTTCGTCCATTGTAGTTTTTTCGTTTGTGCTTATTTCTTGAGATATTTGGCCTCGTCACTATCAATGGACCACCCTCTATATGTTTTCGAAAACAAAATTTTCCCCTGTGTTCTAATTCCTTTCGTTATATACATCGAAAATGGTTCAAATGGCTCTGAGCACTACGGGACTTAACATCTATGGTCATCGGTCCCCTAGAACTTAGAACTACTTAAACTTAACTAACCTAAGGACAACACACAACACCCAGCGATCGCGAGGCAGAGAAAATCCCTGACCCCGCCGGGAATCGAACCCGGGAACCCGTGCGCGGGAACGGAGAACGCTATCGCACTACCACGAGATGCGGGCATATACATCGACTTTCGCGGAATGTGTAATCAGTGTTTCTGACCGTTACTAGGACAATCAAAGATAAGTGTAGCCTGGGAACGCTTTGGAACCAATAATGTCACTTATTGCGTCACTGCTCAAACCCACTGGTTCGAAGAGAACGCTGAGGTTGACCTGCTAATTCAGTATACAACCCTGAAGCAGTGGGTCAGAGGGTGATTGACGGCATAGTTATACAACGAAACTAACTATAGATCATACTTACAGCGATAGTCTTCGTCAGCAAGCTACTTTGACACCGAAAACGATCCGTAAGCGTTCACGAGCTGTCTCAGACTGTTGCTACACAACGATTATGAGTGCGACCAGCCACTGATTATTGTTGAGAGCATCACTCATCATCGCTTGTTAACAGTGAAGGCGGTACTTCTCCATCGCATGACATGAACTTTTTAATCCAGACATTATCGTCTGTGACTAAGCATCGCCGGAAGTGGTTGTGGTGTAGATAAAACAGGAATACATATCAAGCATTTCCCTCAACCTTTATATTTTTAATCTGGCATTGTAACTACTTACGGTAAGTGAGATGAATATCATGTATGCGATCATACTGCTAATGGTGTTAGGGTTGAGAGCACTATCTTTCGATACCAAAGGCGTTATTTCGACATTCATGAAGGATAATATAATAAAGTATTGCCGAAAACTAGTTTACCATTATTAGACAATTTGAAGAAGTGACTGATACCGAAAAATATGCTTAGTATAGGGAAACAGACTTAAGGTATCTACGTGTTTGGCACTTTCGTCGAACTTCAGCTTAAGCTCATGCGCAACCCCCTCTCCCCCCCCCCCCCCCCCCCCACACACACACATACAAATCACTTTTTTTTCACATTCTGGAGGACGAAAATTAAAAACCGCGACCGGGCAAGCAGATTTAGGGTTTCCGTGATTTCCCTAAATCACTCCTGCAAATGCAAGGATGGCTCCTGTGAAAGGCCGTGGCCGTTTTCCTTGTCCCATCCACGACACAATCCGAGCTTGTGCTCAATTTCTAACGTCCTAGATGACGGCGATTCGTTATATCTAATCTCCCGTCTGATTCACGCTTTCTGTAGTTAGTAAATTAAGTATCAATTGTAGACAGACATTTTATAGTGTAATATACTGTACTGCCGGACCGAGCTAGTTAATCTCTAGATAGAAGTTAGAAAAATAGATATATAAGGGAATGAAATAAATGAAGGAATATCAGAAAATCATTACCATGTTCACAGGAAAGCCGACTGAACGGAGAAATGGTGATTTTAAAAATTAAACGGGGGGCTACATCATAGTGTTGCACTTTCTGCATCCTACATGTATCCTTCATTCATCCATGTGTGTCATACGTGATTTTGAGACGTAACTTCTACTCATGAGTGAGAAATCAGGTACGTATAAAGCGGACAGGAATCCGTGACCAACGTCAATTGTGGAAGACCTTCCATCCGACATATTGAAATACTCCTCCGCCTTCAGCGTTCAGCATTTGACGCACGGACTGATCGGCATAGTGGACAATCTCTTTGCCTGCAGCAATGCGGATTAATGTACAGACGAGAGCCTTAACAAAGAATATCTTGATACCAGCAGGTTTATTCCACGAAGATGGTGATTTAAAAAGTAAATGGGGAACTACATCTAACTGTTGGCGTACGATGGCCGCTTATTGGAGCTGAAGTAAGCAACCAAGATTTCCAGGATGAGAAGTCACCCTCGTTATGCCAACGGACTTCTCAAAAAGAGAGAAGAACGGACAGTTGTCCAGGGCAGTAGGAATGAGAGCGTAAAGAGACCAATTGAGTTCAGGAATAAACATCAGCTAGTAATAGCGAATGTTTTGGTCAGGCAGAGATTCCGAAATAAGGTACTGGCTTGTAAGGCGTATCCAGGGACAAATATAGATTCGAATCATAATTTAGCAGTTGTGAAGGATTGGCGGAAGTCAGGAAGAATCAGTGGGCCAAGAAGCGGGATACGGAAGAGATAAGGGATGAAGACATAGGCTTGAAGTCCTCTGGGTCTATAGTTGCTGCGGTAAGGAATAGCTTAGTAGGTAGTTCGGCAGAAGAGTAACGGAGATGTCTTAAAAGGGCAACCACGGAAGTTGGGAAAAAAGACATTGGTACAAAGAAGGTAACTGCGAAGAAACCATGAATAACTGAAGAAACACTTTAGTTGGTTGGTGGAAGAAGACGCACAAGAATTTTCAGAAAAATTCGGGAATACAGAAGCACAGGTCATTTAGGAGTGAAATAATAGGAGGTGCAGGAAATCTAAATGATAAATGTTTTGCACGGAAAATATGAAGAAATTAAAAAAGGAATGAATTTTGGAACGCCTGACTCAGCATATAGAAAAGTCAAAACAATTTTCGGTGAAATTAAAAGCAAGGGTGGTAGTGTAAAAGGCAGAGGAGAGAGACGAGAGCGATGGGTGGAAGGAATTCATTGAGAGCATCTTCGAGGGGGGGGGGGGGGGGGGGGGGGGGGGGGTCACGCCTTATGACGTGATATAAAAAGAAACAAGAGCCGACGTAGAAGAAGTAGCGACTCCAGTCTTAGAACCAGATCTGAAAAGAGCTTTGGAAGATCGCGTAAGGCAGAAAGGATAAGTAATATACCATTGGAATTCCTAAAGTCGTGTGCGAAATATTCTCGTTGGATTTCTGAATATATGAGGCTGGCGATTTTTCATCTGACTTGGAGAACAATATCATCCACAGAATTCCGAAGACTGTGAAACCTGAAAAGTGCGAGAATTATCGCACAATCTGCTTAACAGATCATAGATCCAAGTTGCTGACAAGACTAAAATACTGATGAATGGTAAAGAAAAGTGAGGATGTGTTAGACGACGATCAGTTTGGCTTTAAGAAAGGTAAACCCACCAGTCAGGCAGTTTGATATGGCGTTTGATAATGTGAGCAAGACTGAAGAAAAATAAAGACATGTTCGTAGGATTTGTCGATTTAGAAAAAGCGATCGACAGCGTCAAATGGTGCAAAGGTTAGGAATCCTGAGGAAAAGAAGAGGTAAACTATAGAGAAAACGGGTAACATATAGTATGTACAAAAACCCTGAGGGAAAAATGGGAGTTGAAGATGAAGAACGAAGTGAAAGGATTGAAATGGGTATAAGGCAAAGACGTAGGTTTTCGCACCTATTGTTCAATCTATACAGCGAAGATGCAATGACGAAAATGGAGGAAGATTTCCAGAGCTGGATTAAAATTGAGGGTGAGTAGGTATCAGCGATGAGATTCGCTGATAGAATTGTTACCCTGAAAGAAAGCGAAGAGGAATTGCAGGATCTATGGAATTGAATGAACAGTTTAGTAGTACAGTATACGGACTAGAGTAAACAAAGACGAAAATAACAAGAATTAAGAGAAAGTTAAAATGAGAATTGGTGACCACGAAGTAGACGAAGTTCCGGAATTCTGCTGCCAAGGCAAGAAAGTAACCCACGATTTAAGGAACAAGAAGGACATTAGAAGAAGACTATCGATGACACAAAGGGCTTGCCAGACAAAATCGGAAAAGAAGAAAATCGAAACATTTGACATGTGGTGGTACAGAATAATGTTTAAAATTAAATGTATTGGTAAGGTAAGGAATGGGGAGGTTCTCTAGAGGATCAGACACATAGCAGAGGAATATATGTAAAATAGTGAAAAGGAGACGGGACAGCAGTAGAACGTCTGGTAAGACATCAGAGAATAATTTCCGTGGTACTATTCGTGTGTATATTGCCAGCGTAAGGAGTTCAAGGCACAGTGACACTGATTTCTTGCCTCCGTTGAGAGAGACATCATGTAAATCTCTTTAATTCAAATTTCGGTCCAGTGCTAAAATTTTACAAATTTTCTTAGCATAAAAATAAATTCTGCCAGAGATTGTGCTATGTTAGTGTGTCAGTAACAAACTGTTTGTCTCACAATATTTTGTTGTTATCGGTATTGGGGATCCCAAACCGTTTTGAAAATCGTTGCTCTTTCGTGGTGTTACAACTGTTGGTGATAACCCCATAGCATTCTTCTTAGTAGGGGCTAAGCAAACCAACCACAGTTGACCCCAAAGTGCTGTAGGAGTAGCCTCTGTACTGAAAATAAGATCGCACAATATTGACATTTCAACAGACTTACGCAAAAGGCGTGGGAACACCGGTTGAAGATTAAAAAAAAGGAAAAACTGCTTTTGTTTTGCAGTACCATTTGAAGCAACTCAAAATCTTTTGCGTAGATTTTTTCAATGCCGTTCGGATTGCTTTGACGTGTGTGCTAAATGGTTACAAGAAATTACTACACACTGAATAGTGTTCCCAGTATATGGTGTGGTATGCGGAAACAAAATTAACCGTTTCTCTTTACTGTCCAAAAAAAGTTAACGGCGTGAATTTCTCTGCAATCCACAGAAGTTAACACAGCCAATGGTTTGTATGGTAAGTTCGTAGCAACGAAGCGTATAAATAGACTGGTCCTAGCAGAAGAAACACATTTGATGGATTGGTTGAGGAGAACGGAGACACCCCCCAAAGAAGCCCATCTAAATCATTTGTCGACTGTCTTGTGAACTAAACATCCCTTGCCAACGCCTGGGAACTTCCTGCATAAGCTGCTTACCTTGCAAGCTTACAAGATTCAAGTTGTGCAAGTAATGCAGCAAAGTGTCTTACAGTTTCATCTCGATGTTGCTGTTGAGGCATTGGACCGGATCGATCGAAATTCCTACTATCTAAGAAACATCGTTTTCTCTTAATCAGCAACGCTCCATACATTTAGGAAACTGAAACCACGCAACATTTTGGTTTAGGGTTTCAGGGAACGATAGCAAATATCCTTCAACTTTTCCCACTGAAAGAAATCCGGGGACGTTAGATCCGGTGAACGTGCGGGCCATGGTCTGGTGCTTCAACGAACGATCCACGTGTCATGAAATACACTATTCAATACCGCTTCAACCGCACTTGAGCTATGTGCCGGACATCCCTCATGTTGGAACTACGTCGCCATTCTATCATGCAGTGAGACATCTTGTAGTAACATCGGTACAACATGACGTAGGAAATCAGCATACATTGCACCATTTAGATTGCCATCGATGAAATGGGAGCCAATTATCTTTCCTCCCATAATGCCGCACCACACATTTACCAGCCAAGGTCGCTGATGTTCCACTTGTCGCAGCCATCGTCGATTTATCGTCGCATAATAGTGCATAATAGTGTTCAGTGGGTTAGTCGTGAAAACGTAAGGGATAGACTTACTTCCTCATTTATAGTATTAGTATCGATCAGTGCCTACGATCACCCTTCTGGAAGTTGCCGTCCTTCCCAAATCGTACTTACAGTATGTGTAAGTTCGCTGAAGGTATCCTCGTTACTATAATTCAAGAATTTTTCCCCAGGTGTTTTATGATTCTTCATTCTTTTTGTGATGCTCCTAACTTCTTCTACAGCTGTTGGGTCTGAGGCGAAATTTGTTTCTTACTGGCTGTAGCTGAGAATGTCTGGTGGCACTTCACACTTTTGGAGCTCTCGAAAGTATTTGGCCAAGATCGGACTGTTTTTCATGTCACCGTTTACTACCTTCTCTTCTTTGTTCTTACATCTGAGGTCTGGAGTGTAATATTTACTTAAGGCAATCTTGAATGTTCTGTAAAGTCTCGCGTATTGTTCTGTCGGAAATCCTCTTCTATTGTACTTTAGTGTTCCTTCACCAGTTTACTCTTCAGATCCCTGAAAGTCTTGGCATTGTTTTTCCCCGAGAAAAGAGAGAGAACGCTGTTGTTAAAAATCGAAAGCATGTAATGCTGATTACTTTTTCTCTTTCTTCTCAGTAGAGTAACTTTATTTAAAATAACAGTATATAAAATTCAGGACAACTTTTATTCCGTTACCAAAAAGTGAACCCTGTTTGGAAACGTGCCACTAGAACTCACGCATACGAAATGTCGACTCTAAAGAGAATGTAGGTGCGGGCTACAGCCCATATTAGCAGCCACTAGTAGCTTATGTCAGTCACAGCTCGAAGTCCTTTGCCCCTTGATTAATGAAACACAAAAATAATTTTTTTCTATTTTTTACGATTCCTTAATTTGCGAAACACAAAAATAAAATTTCCCAATTTCTTATGATTCTAACGATTAAAGCTTGCTCGAAATGTATCCTACGTCACCATCTTTCACCTCATCTCCTTTACAGGAGCTACTTGCGCATCGTCCTAGGCTAGTTTACCGAAGCTCTTAGTAATCGGTGAGTCACGGGGTGTAGCCTCTCCTTGATTGCCTGATCAAATGCTAGTTTCAGTTGCACAGAATTCAAACGAAAACGACTACGAGCTTCATACTTTCAATAGTAATTAAGTACAGAAACTAACGTCTATTTTTATGGTCAAATTCACAGCCCAAGCGTAAGTCATCGTGAAGACAGTACACTGACTGCAACTAATTGTTATGTGCGCTTCCTCTTCTTCTGCACTTTCCGTGTTAGGCCAGTTGTGGCCTGTTACGGTTGCCATCTTTTCCTCGGTCGGCCAGGATTTCTTTCTCCCTTTTGATTAAAAATTCTTTATCTGATGTGGTAGCCTCTCTGGACCCATTTGTTAAAGATGTTCATTCCATTTCTTTTCGTTTTCTTCCAGTTTTTCTTTCACAGTCTTAATCTTCGACTTCTTACAATATCAAATTTTCGGACTTTATCTGTTCTTTTACATTCCTCTACTGCTCTAAGAAGTCTCATTTTTACTCCTTGTATCTGTTTTTCCTTCTTTTAGTCAACGCCCACGATTCACTTCCATTTCTTAGGTTTGGCCAAACAACATTTTATAAAATTTCAGTCATTTCTTCTTTTATGCGTTAGAGTTCTGTTAATTGTTCCATGTTGTTGTTGTTGTAGTCTTCAGTCCTGAGGCAGGTTTGGTGCAGCTCTCCATGCTACTCTATCCTGTGCAAGCTTCTTCATCTCCCAGTACGTACTGCAACTTACATCCTTCTGAATCTGCATAGTGTATTCATTTCTTAGTCTCCCTCTACGACTTTTACCCTATACGCTTCCCTCCAATACTAAATAGGTGATCCCTTAATGCCTCAGAACATGTCCTACCAACCGATCCCTTCTTCTAGTCAAGACCTGCCACAAACTGCTCTTCTCCCCAATTCCATTCAGTAACTCCTCATTAGTTATGCGATCTACCCATCTAATCTTCAGCATTCTTCTGTAGCACCACATTTCTAAAGCTTCTATTCTCTTCTTGTCCAATCTTTTTATCGTCCACGTTTCACTTCCATACACGGCTACACTCCATACAAATACTTCCTTAAAGGACTTCCTGACACTTAAATCTATACTCGATGTTAACATATTTCTCTTCTTCAGAAACGCTTTCCTTGCCATTGCCAGTCTGCATTTTATATCCTCTCTACTTCGACCACCATCAGTTATTTTGCTCTTCAAATAGCAAAACCCCTTTACTACTTTAAGTGCCTCATTTCCTAATCTAATTCCTTCAGCATCACCCGACTTAATTCGACTACATTCCACTATCATCGTTTTGCTTTTGTTGGTGTTCATCTTGTATCCTTCTTTCGAGGCACTGTCAATTCCATTCAACAGCTGTTCCAAGTCCTTTGCTGTCTCTGGCAGAATTACAATGTCATCGGTGAACCTCAAAATTGTTACTTCTTCTCCATGGATTTTAATACTTACTCCGAATTTTCCTTTTGTTTCCTTTACTGCTTGCTCAATATACAGATTGCATAACACCGGGGAGAGGCTACAACCCTGTCTCACTCCCTTCCCAACCACTGCTTCCCTTTCATGCCCCTCGACTCTTATAACTGCCATCTGGTTTCTCTACAAATTGTAAATAATCCTTCGCTCCCTGATTTTTCCCCTACCACCTTCAGAACATTGAGAAAGGCTTTTTATAAGTCCACAAATGCTAGAAAAGTAGGTTTGCTTCTTCTTAATCTATCTTCTAAGACAAGTCGTAATGTAAGTGTTGCCTCACGTGTTCAAACGTTTCTGCGGAATTCAAACTGATCTTCTCCGATGCCGGCTTCTACCAGTTTTTCCCTTCGTCTGTAAGGGACTCGCGTTAGTATTTTGCAGCTGCGACTTATTAAACAGGTACTCCTATATCTCTTACATTTGCTCGAAGATATTTCCATGTTATGTTCTTTACATATTTTTTTGGTTCATAAATTCCTTTTTGTAAATCGACTTCTCTCAAAAAAAATCATCGTAAGGTCAGTGCGTAGAGGAGTGATTTTAGGTTTACCAAATTTTTACCCCAGTGTTTATGTTTAAATTCCGTCTGTGAATTACATCGTCAGTGTAATTATTAAAACAGCTTTTGGGATAAACTACTGATGTTTTTTATTGTGGACTTTTGATGTCTGATATCAGTTTCGAAGGGTAGCCCCTGATACTCTACAATTCTCTATAACTTTACTCTAACCACATTTTTAAAAAGCTTTTCTAAGGTCTCTAAACCCAGTTTGTGTCTCTTTGTTAAACTTCTTCAGCTTTTCAGTGAGCTGTCGTAAAATAGAAACTGCATCACTCGTTGATCGCCCCTTTCTAAATCCGACTTGTTCCTTCACAAGCAAATACTCTGCTGTTCTGTTTAGACTTGTGTTTAAAATTCTTGCATGAAGATTCTCACTGTGTCATGGAAGCTTGTTCCCCTGTAGTTTCCACTTTTTTTGGTTATGTTTTCTCGGTTCTTATATATTGATATTACCTCTGGTTTACTCCAACGTCCTGGTACATCTTTTAGCTTGCAGCGTATGTTAGAAACAAGAGTAGCAATGTAAGGTATAGTGATAACATTCCATTATTAACTAACCATTAATTCCTTCTTAACCTGTTCCTTTTGATTTTCTGTGGCTTTCAAAACTGCTGTGAATTCTTTTACTGTTCTTTCATCTAAGTCTTTTTTCTTCTATTCCTAGACCTTTTTCTTTCTTCTGTCCCACGTTACTGTCAGTAATATTATTCAAGCGAATTGTATTCTTTTCTGTTCTATTTCACGTTCTCGAAGTCTTACCCACTGTCTGCTGATGGCCATGAATATCATGCTCCATTCTACTAATGTATTTGTCTCAGGCTGACTGGTGGGATCTTTTCACTATCCTTTTTTTTTTTGTAAAGCCTTTTCTGGTCATAGATCTCTCTTCTAGGACAGCCTTTCAAACTTATTTTTATATGCTCTTTGTTTTTCTTGTATTGCTTGCTTAATTCCTGTTGACCCAGTTTTTATCACACGCATTTGGCGATTTTTTTCTTACCTAATGTCCCATTTACAGCTGTTTTATGGCTTTTTCAATATTTGTCCATTCTTCTCCAATAGTGTCCGTAGAAGCTAATTTTTCTAATTATTTTTCTAATTTATTTTGATAAAGACCCTTGACACATAAACCTGTGGAAAATATACTTTATAGACCTTTTCTTGCTTCTGTGTGGTAAAGGTTCTCTTCTACATCCATTTAGCCAAAGCGTTACTAATCAGCCCTTGGCACGTTCATTCAAAAACATGCTACGTAACGCAGATTTTAAAAACATATAAAATACATAAACCTTAGGTGAATGAAGTATCGGATTGCTAAACCTGATCGTAAACCCAATGAAGTACGTAAAGAGAACGGAATGTGCCCCATGTTTGTCATAACCGCAAAAATCGCTCCGCTTTTGTTTCGACCTTAGTGCCTAAGAAATCTCAGTGCTCCAACATGGTTCATCAAGCATATAGTAGTACAAAAATGTCAACTTGGGTTCCAGAGTCCCATGGAAAGAGCTGTATATAATTCTGATTTGATATAGCTTCATCAATGGAAAGCCACTACTGCTGTCGTACGTAGCAGTAGGTCTTTCCGAAGATAATCCAATGCAAACACGTTCATCAACACACCGTATCACTTACAGGCAAAAGCACACCTCCACTCAAGAACAACCTCTAACGGAAGAGAACTGAAGAAGAACGCTTTGTTTACTTTCAAAATTCACAATCCATGTGGAATGTCTCAGAGCCTCACTTCTGTCGCTCGAGGCCGCACTCACCACAAAAATTTCAGGCAGAGAAATTGATGCAGAAGACGTAGGAGGGGGTATACGGAAGTGGATCACTGGGAGCAGATATGGTGGCAACAATTGCTTACGATTAGTAGATACGTAATAAACTTAATGCATGGAAATTGGTACATATAACAGACGAGTTTCGAAGTGCACCTGTTCTTTTTTTTAACTGTGGTTGTTCCTTCGCTTTTCCAGTTCACACTCATATCGCCAGCAGTCGACCTGAGCAGCTTTAGAATCGTAGAAATGTCTGTGATGGATTTGTTATTCAGCTGACATCCAGTGGCTTCTCCTCATTCGAGGTCGAATCCTGCCTCGGGCATGGATGTTTGTGATGTCCTTAGGTTAGTTAGGTTTAAGTAGTTCTAAGTTCTAGGGGACTTATGACCTAAGATGTTGAGTCCCATAGTGCTCAGAGCCATTTGAACCATTAGCACCTAGTGTAAGGAGGAGAAATGCGTACCATCACGTTTCCGACTTTGATAAAGGTCGGAACTCCGTGCTGGATCCCAACGGCCTCGTATCACTAGCAGTCGAGGTGACAGGCATCTTATCCGCATGGCTGTAATGGATCGTGCAGCCACGTCTCGATCACTGGGTCAACAGATGGGGACGTTTGCAGGACACAACCATCTACACGAACAGTTCGACGATGTTTGCAGCAGCATGGACTATCAGCTCGGAGACCGTGGCTGCGGTTACCCTTAACGCAGCATCACAGACAGGAGCGCCTTCGACGGTGTACTCAACGTGGAACCTGGGTGCACGAACGGCAAAACGTCATTTTTTTTCGGATGAATCCAGGTTCTGTCTACAGCATCATGACGGTCTCATCCGTGTTTGGCGACATCACGTTGAACGCACATTGGAAGCGTGTATTCGTCATCGCCATACTGGCGTGTCACCCGGCATGATGGTATGGGATGCCACTGGTTACACGTCTCGTTCACCTCTTGTTCGCATTGACGGTACTTTGAATAGTGGACGTTACATTTCAGATGTGTTACGACCCGTGGCTCTAGGCTTCATTCGATCCCTGCGAAATCCTACATTTCAGTCAGATAATGCACGACCGTATGTTGCAGGTCCTGTACGGGCCTTTCTGGGTACAGAAAATGTTCGACTGCTGCCCTGGCCAGCACATTCTCCAGATCTCTCACCAATTCAAACGTCTGGTCAATGGTGGCAGTCACTACTCTTGATGAACTGTGGTATCGTGTTGAAGCTGCATAGGCAGCTGTACCTGTACACGCCATCCAAGCGCTGTTTGACTTAATGCCCAGGCGTGATAACGTCGCACATTTTTTTAAAAATTGCACCTATAAAATGAGAAGTATAGTTGTTCTGAAACGCTGTACCTTTCCGGAAATAAGCAACCCTTATTTAGAGCTCTTCACATCGTGAATAAAAACACTTATGTTAATCGTCGTTGAAATTAATTACCGGCGGCAACGAGAGCGTCAGAAGAGGGTTTAATTCCGCAGATAATGCACTCTCCCCGTTACACACCTTTACTTTATGACCAATCTTTTGACATACTACGTGGCTTAACATCAGACTTATCAGAAAAAGTTTGGGATTATAGTTCAGTTGGTTTCCTAAGTACGCGATGTTGATTAATGCGTTAACCAATGTACCCCTGCCACGTTTCTATTGTTGAACATATTTTTGTTTTTTCTTGATCTGCATTGTGACTATCGTTATGTTCGTCTGACTGCACACGTACCACTCTGCCTGCTGAACTGCCTGTTACGAACATGGAGTAACAGCGAAAACACCACATTAGGCGGTAGTGTAGTCGTTCAAGAAACACTGAACAACTGGCATGCCGGTTGCTTTCATTTAACGCTGAAGAGCTAAAGAAACTGGTACACCAGTCTAACATCGTGTGGGGCCCTAGCGAGCACTCAGAAGTTCCACAACGAGAGGTGGCATGGACTCGACTAATGTGTGAAGTAGTGCTGGAAGGAATTGACACCATGAATCCTCCAGGGCTGACCGTAAATCAGTAAGAGTACGATGGGATGGACATCTCTTCTGAACAGCATGTTGCAAGGCACCCCAAATATGCTGAATAATTTTCATGCCTGGGGAGGCTACCGGAAATGTATAAACTCAGTAGAGTGTTCCTAGAGCTTCTTCTGGACGTGTGGGGTATCGCATTATCCTGCTGGACTTGTCCCAGTCCGTCGGAAAACACAGTGGACATGAATGGATGCAGTTGATCAGACAGGATGCTTACGTACACGTCACCAGTCACAATCGTATCTTGACGTATCAGGATTCCCATATCACTCCGCCTACACATGTCCCACTGCATAAC
Source organism: Schistocerca gregaria (assembly GCF_023897955.1). NCBI lineage: Eukaryota > Metazoa > Arthropoda > Insecta > Orthoptera > Acrididae > Schistocerca > Schistocerca gregaria. Next base: position 1,157,250,476 of record NC_064920.1, on the reverse strand, counting down.
AGAGCCTCCACAAGCTTGAACAGATCCCTGCTGACATGCAGGATGCATGGATGGATGAGGTGTTCCCACAGTCGTAAGTATTGGGACAATGGGAATACGGGAACAAAGTACCATTATCCAAGATGGCGGCGATGGCGCCATCCAAGATGGCGGTGATGACGTCATTCAAGATGGCGGATTTTGGCGGGAAGTTTGAATTTTGGCGGAAATTGCCACGTCCCCTTCACCCAGAAAACTGACGTGAAGTTGAAATTCCAACATGATAATGCGTCACACCTAGGAAAGTGGCGGGAAAAATGGACATGTCTTTATTATTTAACGAATTTAAAGCAGATGTGTTCGCCTCTGGGTCTGGACTCCAACTCGCTTAGTTCATATTGGAGCCACCAGAGGGCGCTCTCCAGACATCAGATAATGACGCATGTACCATTATTCAGGCAGGCAGCGCCACCACCAACTGTATTCGCCACTGAGTCCATAGCCGAAGTGACTTAGTCCATATCTATACCACTAGAGGACGCTGTAATGCCTTTCAGGTGATGACGCAAGTACCGTAATCTAAGATGGCGCCACCTAGTGGGTTCCCCACGAGTTCCAGACCCCAATTGTCTTAGCACATTTCGCCGCCGCCAGAGGACGCCTCTGTGACACCAGCTGATGATGAAGTACAGTTATCCACGATGGCGGTAAACCGTGTGTTTTCAGTGAGGTCTAATACTAAGTATCACCAGCAGAGGACGCTCTCACCCGTTTCGTGACATAAACCAAGATGATGGGAAAACGACTCAGCCTGCTCTGGGCGCCTGGGGAGAGTAAGGTTGGAGAACACTCTATTTATTTAATTTACACTCTATTTATTTAATGTATTCAAGAGTAGCCTCCCATATTTGTAAAAATAAAGTACTAACCAAATGTCAGTTTGGTTTTCAGAAAAGCTTTTCAACAGAAAATGCTATATATGCTTTTACTGATCAAATATTAAATGCTCTGAATAACCGGACATCACCCATTGGTATTTTTTGTGATCTCTCAAAGGCCTTTGACTGTGTAAATCATGGAATTCTTTTAGATAAGCTAGATCATTATGGTTTGAGGGGGGCAGTGCAAAAATGGTTTAATTCATACTTAACTGGAAGAATGCAGAAAGTTGAAATAAGTGGTCCATGTAATGTTAAAACAACAGCTGATTTCTCAAACGGGGGGGGGGGGGGGGGGCTATCAAGTACGGGGTCCCACAGGGTTCGGTTTTTGCTGATGATACAAGTATAGTAATAACATCCAAAAACCAAGAACTAAGTGATGTAACTGAAAATGATGTTTTTCACAAAATTATTAAGTGGTTCTCAGCATACGGACTCTCTCTAGATTTTGATAAAACACAGTATATACAGTTCCATACAGTAAATGGCACAACTCCAGTAATAATTATAGACTTTGAACAGAAGTCTGTAGCTAAGGTAGAATTTTCAAAATTTTTAGGTGTGTCCATTGATGAGAGGTTAAACTGGAAGCAACACATTGATGGTCTGCTGAAAAGTCTGAGTTCAGCTATGTATGCTATTATGGTTATTGCAAATTTTGGTGATAAGAAACTCAGTAAATTAGCTTACTATGCCTACTTTCATTCACTGCTTTCGTATGGTATCATATTCTGGGGTAATTCATCGTTGAGTAGAAAAGGATTCATTGCTCAAAAACGTGTAATCAGGATAATTGCTGGAGCCCGCCCACGGTCATCCTGCAGACATCTATTTAAGGATCTAATGATCCTCACAGGAACCTCCCAGTATATATATTCACTTATGAAATTTGTTGTTAATAATCCAGCCCAGTTCAAAAGTAATAGCAGTGTGCATAACTATAATACCAGGCCAAAGGATGATCTTCACTATGCAGGGTTAAATCTGACTTTGGCACAGAGAGGGGTGAATTATGCTGCCACAAAAGTCTTTGGTCACCTACCGAACAGCATCAAAAGCCTGACAGATAGTCAACCAACATTTAAAAACAAATTAAAAGAATTTCTAGATGACAACTCCTTCTACTCATTGGCTGAATATTTAGATGTAAATTAAGGGAGGGGAAAAAAAACTGACTTAAGCATTAGTGTCATGACTGCGAGAGACGGATTATCTCTGACTCGTGATGCAATGACTCTGTTTATATAATGTGGAACATTACGTGCACAATGGACTGATTACTTCTGGTGTAGAATTGCGGAGAGTTGGATCTAACCGATATTGTGATTAGCGGCATTGTCGAAAACTGCCTTTTTGAATATCGAATGTAGTTTTTTATGAATTATGACAACATTTCATCTCATACAAGAGGATGATGTATACTGAAATGTAGCTAGGACGATCACTTACGGAAAAATATAATTTCGTAAATGGAAGAAGTATTTTCAGTTCTTTGGTTATTTTAACTTCTCCCTTGTCTGTGGCTCGGAACAATATTTGCTGTATCGTAACTCGTAGGGAAATTTGAATCCTGGGAAATCAGTGGAGCCTGCACTACGGTCGTTTATGCTCTATTTTAAGAGGTAAAATTCTGGACTTTATCAAAATTGACTTGGACAGTGATTCCCAAGCTGGACAGTGAGAACGTCATAGCACGCAATACGTATTTCCCCACGGCGTAAGATTGTGCGTCTGATTATTTTAAGATCGCCGCAATTCCGTAGAGCCACAGAGATTTTATTCCAGGTGGTAACTTGGACAACGAGAGTCAAAGTATGATTATGAGCTGTAACTTGTAATCATTTTGTTTTATAGACTTCGGAATTCAAAGCAGTAACCAAATTTCTTCCTGTGTGGGTGCATTTAAAATTAGTTGGAAAGCTACTTCTCTCGCCCATAAGTTTCCATTCAAATAACTAGACATTATTCAGTCATATTAATTTTAACTTCAGTTTCTGGAGGGGGGGGGGAGGCGAGAAGCTTAAGTACTATACCACACCTCGATAGCACATTTCAATCGCACAAACTTTATCTCATACAAACATTGTGGGAACATACTAAAATGTAGACATTCACGGCCGGAAATATCACGTCCATCATAAGAAGAGGAGAAACGGAACGATCAGCTGTTGCGGAGCATGCTTTCCAGCCAGGGAACCACAACATTCGTTTCGAGGAGACGCAGGTACTAGAGGCCACAAGCGGATATTACGAAAGTCTCTACAGGGAGGTAATCGAAATAGCTAAACACCCTCATAATTTCAATCGAAAGGCGGAGGGCGTGAAATTAAGCGGTATATGGATGCCCGTGTTAAAGAAGATGTGTACCACCCGTCCACTACTGGGTGATGGCAACGGCGATCGACGGCGACGGACAGCGGCCAATTGCACTGACGTTTTCAAAACACGTGACGTCACACCGCGGCGCGGGAGCGAGCGGCCACGGAATTTAGCGGCAGTCCGTAGCGAACCAGTGGGTGTGTTGGACCTTCCATCGAGCTACGGACCCTCTTGAAGATGTGTCCCGCAGTCGGATCGAAACGTTGGCAATTGACACAGAATTCATCAACCGACCACGGCATAACAGCCCGGATAATTATAATGGACACGATTGTGGGAACAGCGAGTAAAGCGCTCAAGTCAGCACTTCCTAAATTTGAGAGTTCTATGAGGGCTTGTCAACAGCGATTGAATTCATCTGCATAATTTGTACTGGGTCAGAATGATTTCGCATGTTATTGCGATGTAATTTTCTTAGGTTTCTCTTCAATCTACTGAAACAGCAAGAGACAAATAAACCATTGGTAAAGGGACATGTAAAATTTTGCAACTTTTTATGTGTAATGTATGTTGCGCGTTTGTGGAGTAGTAGAATACCTTGTACAGCTCTGTTGGGGAGATGGCGGCAGAGATCATCCGTCAGCCCAGAGAAAACAGCAGAGTGCTGGAACCAGAGACCATCACGCACCAGGTGGCCCCTAGAAGAACAACTGACTGTTTTACACTGATTGCCCAGATAATTGAGACCACTTTTGTAATAGCCGGTATTTCCAGGTTTGGCACGGATAACAGCGGCGACGCTTCGTGGCACGGAAGCGATTAGGCCTTGGTAGGTCGCTGCAAGGAGTTGGCATCACATCTGCACACAAATCACTTACTCCCCTTAAATTCCGGGGAGAGGGCGATGAACTCTGACGCCGCGTTCTGTCAAATCCCAGATGTATTCGATTGGTTTCAGATCTGGTGAGTTGGGGGCCACCAAATCAATTGTGGAACTCGCAACTGTCTTTCTCGGACCAATCCATCACACTCCTGGCCTTCTGACACGGCGCATTATCTTACTGAAAAATGCCACTGCCATCGGGAAACATTATCGACGTGAAAGGGAGCACGTGGTCTGCAACCAGTGTTCGACACTCCTTGGCCGTTATGGTGCATTGCACGAGTGCCACTGGACTCATCAATGCCCACTTGAATGTTCTCCAGAGCACAAAGGAGCCGCCGCCAGCTTGACTCCGTCACGCAGTTCAGGTGCCCAGGTGCTCTTCCCCTGGGAGACGACGGGTTCGAGCCCTCCCACCGGAATCATGAAGAAGCTACATCTACATTTATACCTCGCAAGGCCCCCAACAGTGTGTGGCGGAGGGCACTTTACGTGCCATTGTCGTTACCTCCCATTCCTGTTCCACTCGTGTCTGATTCGCGGGAAGAACGACTGCAGGAAACCCTCCGTGCGCGCTCGAATCTCTCTAGTTTTACATTCGTGATCTCCTCGGGAGGTATAAGTAGGGGGAAGCAATATATTCGATACCTCATCCAGAAACGCGCCCTCTCGAAACCTGGACAGCAAGCTACACCGCGATGCAGAGCGCCTCTCTTGAAGAGCCTGCCACTTGAGTTTGCTAAACATCTCTGTAAGGCTATCACGCTTACCAAATAACCCTGTGAAGAAACGCGCCGCTCTTTTTTGGATCTTCTCTATCTCCTCTGTCAACCAGCCCTGGTACGAATCCGAAACTGATGAGCAATACTCAATTATAGGCCGAACGGGTGTTTGTAGGCCACCTCCTTTGTTGATGGACTACTTTTTCTAAAGACTCTTCCAATGAATCTCAGACTTTCACCCGCTTTACCAACAATTAATTTTATATGATCAATCCACTACAAATCGTTACGTACTCATAATCCCAGATAGTTTACAGAAGTAACTGCTACCGGTGTTTGTTCCTCTATCATATAATCATACAATAAAGGATCCTTCTTTTTATGTATTCACAATACATTACATTTGTCTATGTTAAGGGTCAGTTGCCACTCCCTGCACCAAGTGCCTATCCGCTGCAGATCTTCCTGCATTTCGCTGCAATTTTCTAGTGCTGCAACTTCTCTGTATACTATAGCATCATCCGCGAAAAGCCGCATGGAACTTCCGACACTATCTACTAGGTCATTTATATATATTGTGAAAAGCAATGGTTCCTTAACACTCCTCTGTGGCACGCCAGAGGTTACTTTAACGTATGTGGCTGTCTCTCCATTGAGAACAACATGCTGTGTTCTGTTTGCTAAAAACTCTTCATTCCAGCCACACAGCTGGTCTGATATTCCGTAGGTTCTTACTTTGTTTATCAGGCGACAGTGCGGAACTGTATCGAACGCCTTCCGGAAGTCAAGGAAAATGGCATCTACCTGGGAGAATGTATCTAATATTTTCTGGGTCTCATGAACAAATACAGCGAGTTGGGTCTCACACGATCGCTTTTTCCGGAATCCATGTTGATTCCTACAGAGTAGATTCCGCGCTTCCAGAAATGACGTGATACGCGAGCAAAGAGGATGTTCTAAAATTCTACAACAGATCGATGTCATAGACCTATAGTTTTCCGCATCTGCTCGACGACCCTTCTTGGAAACTGGAACTACCTGTGCTCTTTTCCAGTCATTTGGAACCTTCCGTTCCTGTAGAGACTTGCGGTACACGGCTGTTAGAAGGGGGACAAGTTCTTTGGCGTACTCTGTGTAGAATCGTATTGGTATCGCGTCAGATCCAGTGAACTTTCCTCTGTTGAGTGATTTCAGTTGCTTTTATATTCCTTGGGCACTTATTCCTGTGTCAGCCATTTTTTAGTTGGTCCGAGGATTTAGAGAAAGAACTGCAGTGCGATCTTCCTGTGTGAAACAGCTTTGGAAAAAGTTGGTTAGTATTTCAGTGTGTGTCATCCTCTGTTTCAATGCCATCATCATCCCAGAGTGTCTGGATACGCTGTTTGGGGATTTATCAGACCGTGAAAAGTTCTGCCACTGCTGTAACGTCAAGTATCGATGGACAGGTGTCCATTACAGTTGTAACTGTCGATGTCACGGTGTTAACATTGAGACATGCATGGGGCGTCGGCTGAGGAGGCCCCATCGTTAGGAATATTCGGTGTCCTCTGTGTTCAGACATACTTGTACTCTGCCTAGCATTGAAGTCCAATGTCAGTTCCGCCACATGTTCTGTTTTATTCGTCTGCCCAGCCTGCCATGTCCGACAACTGCAATTAGGGGTGGACGCCCAACCCGACGACGTCCGGACGTGGTTTAATATTGGTTTCGCCACGTGTTGAAGACATTCAACACAGCACCCCTCGAACTCCCAACAAGTTGTCCAGTTTCCAAAATGCTCTTACCGAACCTCAGAGCCGGCCCCAGTGGCGGGGCGGTTCAAGGCGCCACAGTCTGGAACCGCACGACCGCTACGATCGCAGGTTCGAATCCTGCCTCGGGCATGGAGGTATGTCATGTCCTTAGGTTAGTTAGGTTTACGTAGTTTTAAGTTCTAGGGGACTGATGACCTCAGAGTCATTTGAACCATTTGAACCGAGCCTCAGAGGTTTTAAAAATGTGCCCTCGGTCAGACTTAGGTAGATCGCCCGCCTTCCCCATTCTACACACAGGCAGCATACATGTACACGTAATACATGCACCATGTTTGTGTCTGACTGGCAGTCATTCCTCGCTAGATGACGCTGCCATCGCCTGGACGGGCTTGTGTCGACAGTTGGTTGGTGGACATAATGTTCTGGCTGATCATTGTATAAAGGCTCTTAATACCGCTATTTGGTTTCTCTGACAGTCAAAACAAATTGTTCCTCCTCAGCGATCGCTTTCCGAAGTGCTGACGATTGCTTAGTGGTACGGAGGAAATCGTGGAAAGTAGTTCATTGCATCTGTTAGCAGTGAGACGCGAGAATATTAACACTATGTGAATGGATACGAAATGAAGTAAATAACCTAACGAGTTTTCATAAGCATTCGTCTTTCTTCAGTATAGCTTCAACCTACGTTTATTGTCATGCAGTCATCGTCATGAAATCTGTCGTTCCAATGGATACATTTAAAACTACTGCAGCTGCACATTCGTCCTCGCTGTTCTGAGCCGTTGCAGCAGTGAACTCGAATTTGACGTTTAGGCTTCAGCAAGTAGCTGCAGTCGTTTACGTATTCCACGCTGACGTAGATCCAGCAGCAAACCTCGTAGTGATTAGCTCTCACGTTAAATTTACTTTAATTTTTATTGTAGGTCCATCCGGGGCAGAACCCTTCAAAACTCTTTGAAATCCTCGATAAATTCAGTACTTCAAAAACAGAAAAAAAAACAGTTACTTTTCAGTTAGGCAAACGCAACATATGCAGCGGCTAATGATGCCTGTCTGGAGATTACAATTTCTGAATGTCCTCTCACTGGCGATGCAGCTCCCTCGCCATTGAGAGACAACTTCGTGGGTCTGTGGGAGGAGTGGTTAGCGTTGGAGAAAAAGCTGAGGCTGGCGAAACCGACGACACGACCGCGGCGCATCTCCTTACGGCGACAGAGACGGCAACAACTACTTTTAACGCATCTCCGGATAGGAAACTGTCCTTTGACGCATGGGTCCCTCCTTCGGCAGGACGACCAACTTGTGTACAGTTCTTGTAGTGCAAACCTTTTCCTACGCCAAACTGTAACTAAATGCGCTTTATACCAAGCAATTAGGGCCGCAACCCACAGACCAGTTGACCTCTGTTTTAGATGATGAACTGAATGAGTTTCGTGTGTTAAGATTCTATTTTATGACTGATCTCGTCGATAGTGGCTTAGGTAGAAGAATTTACTTTGTTTGTAAGATGGTTGCTACATCGTTTCATTTCCTGTTGACCCTGAAGACACACTTTCATGTTGCACTATTTTGAGGTTGTGTCTTTACAGTCAATGTATTTTACTCACACACTGCCCTGACTTGTCCCTGTTTTGTTGTTTGTGAACAAATGTGAGGAAGGCAACCCCAAGATGGTTGTAGATTTCAATTTTTTAATTTACGTTTTGTTGGTTGCTGCTAGCAATTAATAACCACTGTTGTGTTCTTTTTGTTAAGTGTGGGTGCTGACGAAATAGCAGCTTAGCGCAATATACAAGCCAGTACCATCACAAAAACAGTCATTCAAAGAAACAACTGAGTAAATAAAGCAAACGAATGTTCACTTTAAATTTTGATTTATTCGAAACATTTGCAAATTCATTTCAAACAATTTCTAAAAAGCGTACATTAAAATTTTCTTCATGACAAGGCTACAATCAAGACTGACCCAATTTTTAAGGGCACTTCACATTGTTAGTCACATCGAAACCAGGGACTTGAGTTTTACTGGGTACAAGAAATTTACAAGCGAATGCCTTCTTCTTCGGTGGTTCAGTAACACAAAAGGACGTTTTAATGGGTCAGACCTTCTTTGGAGTAAATGCTCTTATCTTTGGAGGCCCTGTGACTATGAAGGCTGCCTTAATAGGACACACCTTCCGTTCAGTAAAGGCCCTTTTCTTCGGTGGGCCTGTAACGATAAAGGCTGTTTTGATCGGAAATGGTCCTGTTTTTAAGGGCGTTACTTTCATAAGGCCAACACTAAGAGATGCTCTCAAACGACAATATTCTGTAAAGATAGAGGTGGTTGCCAAACATTCCTTATTGGAGGGCTCATCATGTATATCCAACTTCTCAATAGAGGGCTCATCAGGCCATTGTGCAGTACTTTCTGCTGAGTCTGGTGGTGGCTCAGATTCTCTTTCCAACTTCTCGTTATAGGGCTCATCAGGCCATTGTGCAGTACTTTCTACTGAATCTGGTGGCGGCTCAGAATCTCTTTCCAACTTCTCGTTATAGGGCTCATCAGGCCATTGTGCAGTACTTTCTACTGAGTCTGGTGGCGGCTCAGAATCTCTTTCCAACTTCTCATTATAGGGCTCATCAGGCCATTGTGCAGTGCTTTCTACTGAGTCTGGTGGCGGCTCCGAAACTCTTTCCAACTTCTCGTTATAGGGCTCATCAGGCCATTGTGCAATACTTTCTACTGAGTCTGGTGGCGGCTCAGAATCTCTTTCCAACTTCTCGTTATAGGGCTCATCAGGCCATTGTGCAGTACTTTTTACTGAGTCTGGTGGCGGCTCAGAATCTCTTTCCAACTTCTCGTTATGGGGCTCATCAGGCCATTGTGCAGTACTTTCTACTGAGTCTGGTGGCGGCTCAGAATCTCTTTCCAACTTCTCGTTATGGGGCTCATCAGGCCATTGTGCAGTACTTTCTACTGAGTCTGGTGGCGGCTCAGAATCTCTTTCCAACTTCTCGTTATAGGGCTCATCAGGCCACTGTGCAATACTTTCTACTGAGTCTGGTGGCGGCTCAGAATCTCTTTCCAACTTCTCGTTATAGGGCTCATCAGGCCATTGTGCAGTACTTTCTACTGAGTCTGGTGGCGGCTCAGAATCTCTTTCCAACTTCTCGTTATGGGGCTCATCAGGCCATTGTGCAGTACTTTTTACTGAGTCTGGTTGCGGCTCAGAATCTCTTTCCAACTTCTCGTTATAGGCCTCATCAGGCCATTGTGCAGTACTTTCTACTGAGTCTGGTGGCGGCTCAGAATCTCTTTCCAACTTCTCGTTATAGGCCTCATCAGGCCATTGTGCAGTACTTTCTACTGAGTCTGGTAGTGGCTCAGAATCTCTTTCCAACTTCTCGTTATAGGGCTCATCAGGCCACTGTGCAATACTTTCTACTGAGTCTGGTGGCGGCTCAGAATATCTTTCCAACTTCTCGTTATAGGGCTCATCAGGCCATTGTGCAGTACTTTCTACTGAGTCTGGTGGCGGCTCAGAATCTCTTTCCAACTTCTCGTTATAGGGCTCATCAGGCCTTTGTGCAGTACTTTTTACTGAGTCTGGTGGCGGCTCAGAATCTCTTTCCAACTTCTCGTTATAGGCCTCATCAGGCCATTGTGCAGTACTTTCTACTGAGTCTGGTGGCGGCTCAGAATCTCTTTCCAACTTCTCGTTATGGGGCTCATCAGGCCATTGTGCAGTACTTTCTACTGAGTCTGGTGGCGGCTCAGAATCTCTTTCCAACCTCTCGTTATAGTGCTCATCAGGCCATTGTGCAGTACTTTCTACTGAGTCTGGTGGTGGCTCAGAATCTCTTTCCAACTTCTCGTTATAGGGCTCATCAGGCCATTGTGCAGTACTTTCTACTGAGTCTGGTGGCGGCTCAGAATCTCTTTCCAACTTCTCCTTATAGGGCTCATCAGGCCATTGTGCAGTACTTTCTACTGAGTCTGGTGGCGGCTCAGAATCTCTTTCCAACTTCTCGTTATAGGGCTCATCAGGCCATTGTGCAGTACTTTCTACTGAGTCAGGAGGTGGCTCAGCATAACTCTCTAATTCCTCATCCACTGGCTCGTCATGCCAGTCTGCAAGAGATGCCACTGAGGGTGCTGGTGGTCTAGCATCCATCCCTAACTGCATATCGGGGGGCTCAGATAGGGATTCGGCAGTAGTCGCGGGTTCTGATGCTGGAGGCACGGCAATTGTCTCGAGCTGATCTGTTTTCTCATCTAGTCTTCTTCTGTGAGCGGGATGGTGTTGGCGAGTCCACTCCTGTAGGCAGAATACAGAAAGCTCGGTAAGAGACATGGAACACAAAATCATATATGTGTATTCAATGTACATAACTAGAATAATTATGTAACTATCAGTTTGTTGCTTTTAACTATGGTAGAAGGAGAACAATTTTAAAAATAATTGATGTCTGATTATTAATGTTCGTTTGGCGCAGCTGTAATATGCGGGACCTTTTTGTGTGTACTTATTTGCGTTTAATGTTTCAGTACGAATTTTTCAGTTGCGTGTGAGTTCAGGTAATAATGGAGATGGCGGCAAACGCGATGCAAAATATAATTCCGATTTACGTGTATATTTAATACAGTTTATCCCAGCAGTTAAAGATGTGTCCACTTTTTATGTAATGGTCACGTATACGTACAAGTTACGGTTATGTGGGCAAGTTCAGTATATTAAATCTATTGACCCTCACAGCTCGCACTTGTTATGGGCCGATACCTGCTTGAATGGTTCACCGGCGTTGCATCTGATTTTGTGGTGTAACTAGCTCGGCATTTTTACGAGGGAAACGCTCGTCGTCTTCTGGGACACCACCTAAATCTTCAGTGGCTACTTGGTAATACTGTGACTTTACAAATACCATCCAGAACCATACTTGGGAGCCTTTCTACCAGCGGTAACGTTGTTTGTATCGATTGTGGTTGTTCTCGTGAAACATATGAAATAACTTGGGAGGCACTTGCCCTCTGAAAAGTAGTGCACGCTATTCCAATGAAGTCCAACTATTACAAAGAAGAAGCTGCAGTGGTTTGTGACATACAGTAACGAGACCACCTATTGTTTGGTGGACCCAAACATATTCGAAGGTGACAGCGTGAATCCAATGTGCATTGACAGGATACCGGAAAAGGCAAACTCAAAGGGCGTTTCTCACTTGTAAACGGATATGCACGGAAGTAAATAGAACACAGAAACGACAGAGAAAAATTGCACTTGAAGTGAGTTTTGTAACTCCCTGAGACAAGACATACTGGTTAACGCCGCATTAAGTTAAAAGTTCTCGGAAGAGGGAAATTGTTTGTACTGGAAGCAGAGTAACCATCCCCTGAAAAGACTTCCACCACCAACTGTTAGTGATAAGCCTTGGTCTTCGTCAGACTATTCCACCACCAGCTCTAAGTAACAAACATAGGACTTTTAGAGAGGACTGTAAAGATGATAATGATTTACAATGTAAGGGCATTATTATGCTGTTATATCAGTCACTAACAGTTCATCAGGCAAAGCCAATAAACACTAACCGGTAATCTAAAACTACTCTCCATCTTCCTCAACTAGTTCTCTTAAAATTTAACTACGTATTATTTGTGCAGGAGAAACCTGAAACATGGAAACCTCAAATTACTACATCTTTACCTAAGCAAGGATTAAATAATTACCCCGAAACAGAGTAAAACAGCTGTATAAGCCACTAAGTGTGCAACAGGAATTCCACTATTAAACGCTGGGCAGAGTGAGCGAATGGGTGGAAAGAGTTCATTGAAGGCCTCTACGAGGGATAGAAATGGATGTTGAGATGATAGACGTAGGGGTCCAGTAATGGCACTTATCAGAGTTTCGACGCACATACGGTCAAATAAATCTATAGACGTCGACTGCATATCTACATTTCTAAAATCATGAGTGAAAGTGAAAACCAAACGACTTTTCAAGTTCGATTGAAGGATTTTTTAGTCTACAAACTACACAAAATTCCGAAGGGTTATAAGAGCGAGAACTACCGAAAAATCGACTGACAAGTATAACACACCGAAGAATGGAAAAGAAAGCTTTGATTGAGGAAAGGTGCTGCGAATACATAGAAAGAAAATCCCATATCACTTAGCTACAATATAGCAGGTCAGCAACTGGAAGCAGGTAATTCCATAAATTATCTGGGAGTACGCATTAGGAGTGATTTAAAATGGAGTGAACATATAAAGTTGATCGTCGGTAAAGCAGATGCTAGACTGAGAGTCATTGGAAGAATCCTAAGGAAATGCAATCCGAAAACAAAGGAAGTAGGTTACAGTAGGCTTGTTCGCCCACTGCTTGAATACTGCTCAGCAGTGTGGGATGCGTACCAGATAGGGTTGATAGAAGAGGTAGAGAAGATCCAATAGAGAGCAGCGTGCTTCGTTACAGGACCATTTAGCAATCGCGAAACCGTTACGGAGATGATAGATAAACACCGGTGGAAGATGCTGCAGGAGAGACGCTCAGTAACTCGGTACGGGCTTTTGTTAAAGTTTCGAGAACATACCTTCACCGAGAGGTCAAGCTGTATATTGCTCCCTCCTACATATATCTCGCGAAGAGACCATGAGGATAAAATCAGAGAGATTAGAGCCCACACAGAGGCATACCGACAATTCTTCTTTCCACGAACAATACGAGACTGGAATAGAAGGGAGAACCGGTAGAGATACTCAAGGTACGCTCCGCCACACACCGTCAGGTGGCTTGCGGAGTATGGATGTTGATGTAGGGAAAGGCACCAGAGAGGCACCTCTGACGTCGCTCATTATTGTAGAAGCAAGACTGCAAAAAGAGTTCCACGATGTAAAATAGTGGAATATGTTTCAGTTTCTCAGTCTTTCGCCCATACTATTCAGTCTGCCCATTAGCGAAATGATGACGAAAGTAAATGAAAGGATTATGTGTGGGTTTAAATTCAGGATGGAAGGATGTCAGTGGTAAGATTCAGTGGTGGCACTGCTGTCATCAGTAAAAGTGAAGGGAAATGTTACACTGGGCTGTTATATTGAATCAGAAACAGTGTTGCCCAAAGTAGCAATTATACGAGAGACGGTTCCTGAATATAGTATGGCGGTATGCTTCATTTCTTCTTTTGGTGAGCTCAGTGGTAGAGCCATTTGAAAAACTAACTAAATTTCTTAACATTGTTTAGAATCTAGTCGCACAGATAAAGCAATCTTTGTTTGTAAGCTATTGCTAACCTCTAGTGGTGTGATTACTTCTATTTACTTCATTTTGTGAGAAGTTTCCATGGATGTGTTATGGGTGTGTTAATGAAGAAAGTATTTTTCGCTGCACTGGGTGATATAATTGATCAGTGATTGTCAGATCAGAGCAATTTCTGATCCTGTTATTGTGGGAGGCGTGTTTTTGAACAGTACTGCGTATTCAAGGATCACACAGGTAATGTGTTTGCTTTCAGCACGTTCAGCAGTGGATGTGACGTTTTTATGTACTCCGGTGAAAGTTTTTCATTTGGTGTTTTCAGCCAGAAGACCGTTTTGAGGCATCTGACCACAGTCGTCTATACTCAACAGCTAGCTCCTTTATTTGTGTACGACTACTGCAAGCTACACCTATTTAAACCACCTCACCGTCGTGACGCTTTGGAATCAAAGTGACGATTGCTTGATACCACATGAAGTGTCCCGTTAAAAGATATCTCTTTTAGTAAGTTGTGCCATAAATCTCATTTCTGTCCAGTTCGTTTCAGTACCTCCTCAGCAATTATCGAATCTATCCAGTTGTGTAAGGCAGGTAAAAAATGAGCTGACAAAACATATCTCATGTTTCATTACTGCTTCGGGAATCAGAGTATTAGACATTTACGAGAGTCAGCTTAAGATAAGTGCTGTACGCCACTCACCAGATCATCACGTAAGAACCCAGTGCACTCTCCAGCTGCCGCCTGCGAATGCAGATGTTCGACCCACTGCATCTGTACAAAAAGGAAAGAAAAAAAATTTGTAGTTAACGTATGTACCCACAGGAACACTACAGACTACATCTATAGCTGAAACCATTTAACACCAACATAAAATAGACTGGAAAGTGCTACAGAATCGATCCTGATGTCGAACCAATTAAATTTGAAGTGAGGAGGGCCCTAGTGTGATGACTGACTTTTCCAGTGCATACAGCTTATTGAGTATGAGTACTTCAAGGCTAGTAAATACAGATGTAGGAATAAATACTTGACATGAAGGTAATTCACCGGCCATATCACATAGTTAAATAGAGAGCTGTGTAAAGTTAAAGAAAGCGGCCATCAGCAATAATCCAAAACTCAGTCGAAGTAAGTATCTTGGTGTTAGTGGGTACAGTGTCGCAATCTCCCACATAGCAATGAAAAAGTAGAGACAAGATCAATAGCGAAGAAAACAGGAAAAGCGACGCTTGGAAATAACCACATTCAGAGCAAAGAATGGACAGCCTTATAGGTCAATATAGAAATTTGATTCCTGAACATCTTAAGGCAGAAAAAGACAGGTTTGAGGACAGCGGAAAGAGATCTTTATATTGTTGTTGTGGTCTTCAGTCCTGAGACTGGTTTGATGCAGCTCTCCATGCTACTCTATCCTGTGCAAGCTTCTTCATCTCCCAGTACCTACTGCAGCCTACGTCCTTCTGAATCTGCTTAGTGTATTCATCTCTTGGTCTCCCTCTACGATTTTTGCCCTCCAAGCTGCCCTCCAGTACTAAATTGGTGATCCCTTGATGCCTCAGAACATGTCCTACCAACCGATCCCTTCTTCTAGTCAATGTGTGCCACAGACTCCTCTTCTCCCCAATTCTATTCATTACTTCCTCATTAGTTAGGTGATGTACCCATCTAATCTTCAGCATTCTTCTGTAGCACCACATTTCGAAAGCTTCTATTCTCTTCTTGTCCAAACTATATATCGTCCATATTTCACTTCCATGGCTATACTCCATACAAATACTTTCGGAACGACTTCCTGACACTTAAATCTATTCTCGGTGTTAACAAATTTCTCTTCTTCAGAAACGGTTTCCTTGCCATTGCCCGTCTACATTTTATATCCTCTCTACTTCGACCATCATCAGTTATTTTGCTCCTCAAATAGCAGAACTCCTTTACTACTTTAAGTGTCTCATTTTATTACCTTATTCCCTCAGTATCACCCGACTTAAATCGACTACATTCCATTATCCTCGTTTTGCTTTTGTTGATGTTCATCTAAATTTTCGTAAGTGAGTGACGTCCGTTAGTGAGCACATGGTGTGTGTGTGTGTGTGTGTGTGTGTGTGTGTGTGTGTGTGTGTGGGTGGGTGGGTGCTACTGCTGTGTTGTACGTCGTCAGGAAACGGAGTGGTGCTCACCTTCGGAGCTTTGGTGACCTGCTCCAACTCGACCAGCCGTCGATGCCCCTGCATCGTCTTCCTTCGGCCGAAACAAGGACAGCACGCTGTCCAGTATCTCCTCCAACCCATCTGCAGCAGAGAAGAGCCTGTTCCACAAGCTGCCGAATGGTTTACGGTATAATAATTGCTGCACTGTGCTGCACAGTAGAATCTTTCCTGTTGTCACCATACTGTGAAATAGATGGCGTGTTCAGCACCGCAAAAAAAAATTTGTGGCAATATCGAGTAGTTCCAAAAGAAGGGAAAGTTTTCAGATAGAGAAGTAGTTTTAGCAGTTGTTAAACGGCTCTGGTATTGTCACGTAGAAACCACAGTCAAGTTCTTAAGTTAGGTTGGTCAATGAAGTACTATATTTAGACTTGAAACACGTTAGTTACTGAAACTAGCTCACAGCCAGAACAGAACTGCCTTCCTGAACGAAGATTGCAGATATAGACACTGACGGAGAAAAATCGCAACTTCAAAAAATAATTAACGTAGAATATTGAAATTTAGGGAATATATTTGCCTAGGTCACATATTTAAGTGCTCAGTATTGCAAGATCTCAGGGTAAATTAAAGTGCAAGGTGGCCATCGCAAATGTGAAATTCTGATACATTAATAATCGGTGTAGCCGCCAGAGTGTTGATTGCAAGGATGCAAAGGTGCGTGCGTTGCGCTCTACAGGTGCCGGATGGCTGTTTGTTTAACAGAATTCGGTGCCTATTTCACTTGTTCGGACAACACAGGGACAGTTAATGCTGGTTATAGATGACGTCCCATTGCGACGTAACGCTCTCTTTCGCACATCGACGGCGGTTCTGCAACATAAATTGTTCACCTACCTCGAAACTGCAGCAGATCCGCAAACGTAACTCCTGACTGCAGCTACTTAAGGGGGTAGGACGTCAAACGGGGCGACTTGGATCAGGAGAGGTATCACAGGACATTTTAATTTCTACTGTCTATACTTTTACAAATAAATTCATAAAACTTTGTCAACATCACCAGGAGGATTCAAGATTCACACTCGTTGCAGTGGAAGATTGAAAAAATAACAAAATAAATTTTTTTACGTGTGAAATTTCATCATTCTTTCACTTACTAATGGCTGCATTTGTTGCTATAGGTACACTTTTCTTCATATGTTAGAGAGATTCTTCGATTAATTCTGCACAGCATACAAACCATGCTTGCAGGTGTATGAAACTCTAGAATTTATTTAATTTATGAAATAACGAATGAGCTGTTATATTTTAAACTTCATATTTAGAAAAAAACACAAATTTTCTAGTTAATTACCTCAATTTTTACCACAGTTTTTAATAGATTTGTAAAATTATAGAGTTTCGTACACCTTTGAGTATGGTTTGCATGCTGTGGAAAATTCATCGAAGAATCTCTCTTACTTATGAAGAAAAGTGTACCTATAGCAACAAATGCTGCCATTAGTAAGAGAGAAAAAAGATGAACTTTACGTGTAAAAAAAATTTATTTTGTTATGTTTTCGAACTTCCACTGGTATGGGTGTTTATTCTGAATCTTTCCTGGTCATGCTGACAAAGTTTTATGAATTTATTTGTAAAAGTATAGACAGTGGAAATTAAAATGTCCTGTGACGCTTCTCCTCCTCCAAGTCGGCCCGTTTGACATCCTACCCCCCTTAAGAGATCTCAGGAAAGCAATGTTGAAGAAACTGAGATTTCGTAACTACACGTCGACGGCCGCTATAAGTACTAAAAGCTGAAAACAGTCTTGTAAACTCTAAAGAATAAATCGGAAACGGGTTGCTGTTAAAATTTCTAAGTTCAAAGGTCCTTTTAAACTTCCATTAAGATTTTTTTATTGACATTAAGCAAGATCATCAGCCCAATGTGTTCAAATCATTGAAGTTACTGTTCACAGTCCTCACCACACTCAAACAGCCAGAACTTTTCCTATCCAATTCCGAAATCATTTACGAGAATAACACAGGCAATAAACTGCTATTTACTTTTGCACTCGGCACTCAGTGGTTGTCTTTAAATAAAGTTTTAGCTCGTCGTAAATACTCAGTAAAAAAAATTTACTTTGTACCGCCACACTTTTAGTTCAAAGTTTACACACGCGATTTTCTCCAGAACAAAATATCTCTCGACTCTTAATATTTCACAAATAGTTAATGGTAAATACCAGCTACATTTATCACTGTACCGAAACGCGGAAGTCACAATATCACTTCATTTTGCACATAGTGCGTTCAGACACTTTCAGCATGACCAGCTCCTTCGAAAATTAGTCCACCACTCCGTTCTTCTCTCTGCCTCTACAAGCACCTCTATCTCATACGTTAGGTGGCAAACCGTCTCCCTTCTTATTGGCTGTACAGAATTACGGCCAATCAGAGCTGACTTTCAGGGCGCGGCTCGCGCCAAAATCTTGAAAGAACCAACCACTGCTCTCAGCTCATTGACGTCATTAAAATAAACAACTCAAAACTCCCTTGTTAAACAAATGAAATGAAATAAACTATAAGCTGCACTTAACGTCCAGGAATTTAACTATATAATCGCGAACGTTCTGGCTGTCTCTTACATATCCAAACATGCCTGGACATCCGCCATCCACTAGCACGGGAACCACTGGTGGATTCGCTCCCACGACACAAAGCTGGAACACTTGCAAGTTCCTATAGAGAACTACAAACTGAAAATTTAGTATTGGCGAATGTCCCACATACACTCACACAAGTACTCTCTTTCACACCCGCCCTAACACAAAACATAAATATCTACTTGAAATTCTTAAAGCTATTACTAGAGCAAAATTACGAAAGGTTTTCTAAAATGAGAACTTTCCAAATTTGAATCTAAGCACTGAAGGTGTTCATATCTTTTCAAATAGTCACAGTTAGTGATTTTGAAACATCCCCTTAGAAAAATTAGTGAATTACTATGCTGATAAACCTCTTACGTTATTTGATTTTTAAACAGCTAAGCAGAACTGAACGTACTCAGACACTTCTCTCTTTACTTATTCCCATCAACACTAAAATGTCACACAATATTTTTAGTGCAACGCAATCTGACTTTCAATAGTCCCTGCAAAAGAATGGCCCTGACTAACATTAACCTATACCTTTCATGAATCACTTACCTCAAAAAATCTTCGTTACTCGAACTACTGCAATACAGCGAGCGCCAATGCTGCCAGCTAAATAAAAGATTCTAACTACTGAAGGCACTGACTACTGATGGGCATGGTTAACAAATGAAAGATTCTGATAGAGAACAAACAATGTATTTACCTTAATAATATTCAAAAGTCATCACACACACACACACACACACACATCACTTCATGAAACACAGTATTACAAATTTACTCTTTCCGGTGGAAACATGTCCAGATCGTCCGCTCTCAAAATTCTGCTCTTTCTCCCCCCACATCCACCACTGCTGGCGGCTCACATCCAACTGCCCAACACTACAATAGCGAATAATTCAACAATACAAACCAGCCACAGGCTGAACACAGCACAGTTAGTGTTTTCATACAGAGCGCTACGTGGCGTTACCAATATAAAAACCTAAATAGCGTACTAACAATTTAGTTTTTTAAATGTCGGATAATTACGTTTTTTTACTGACTTTTTTTTGTAACTTCCAAATTATGACCGTTATTAACTTCAGATTTTGACAGATTGTTCCTTTACACAACAGAAGGCTATGTACCTAATATGAAGTTTGTCGGACTATTTCTAGACCAGTGATTAATTTTAATAGTTCCAGAGAATGTAACTACACTGTAAGCGCTCTCCGCCACTTTCAGACGCTGCAGTCACGCCTTATGGTCACGAAGCACGTCTGCAGGACACAGGTCGCACGTTGCAGATGGTATAAGATTCTGACTGCTTACGCTGGAGCCCAGATACATTCATACAAGAAAGCTCTAATAGACAAATTGGAGACACAACAGGCCGAGAGAGTGAGTGGGCACTGTATAGCATGTTGGGTTACAACAGCCGTAAGTGAGCGAGCAGCATCATGTTGGAAAACTCCCCCTGGGACACTGTTCACGAATGGCAGCGCAACAGGTCGAAACTACACATTGGCGCACAAATTTTGCAGTAAGGGTGTATGGGATATCAACACGAGTGCTCCTGCTGTGACACGAAATTGCATTCCAAACCGTAGCTCCAGGTGTAGGTCCCGTATGTCCAGCACGATGACTGGTTGGTCGCTTGCCCTCAACTGGACTTCTCCTAATCAACACACGGCCATCACCGGCACAGAATCAGAACCGGCTAACACAATGAACACTCTCTTGACACCACTGAAGTCCCAAATGCCGGTGTAAGGGCTGTAAGACGTCGTGGTCTCCTGACCTTCATTGCTTACATATTCCGCCCTCACAATCATATTCTCCACATCAAGACGCTTCATTAAAACACAAACTCGATAAGATAAAGTCAATGTTGTATGAATTCATGTAAATGATGCGCAAATAACAAGTGCGCACTGGGGTTGAGATACTCGAAGCTGGCATACACACGCACACATTCAAGACACAACAGTCACAAAAGCTTTTAGTTTGGGAAAGGCAAACACCGCACGTCAGGAGGCTGGTCCCTTCCGAGGTTTTCACAGGGGGCTACCTACATCAGCCGGTGGCCGCCCGTGAAGCGGACAGCGTTTGCCCGAGTGAAAGGAAGAACGACCCCGTGTTCGGATTAAAAGCAAATTCCGCTACACTGTGTGGGAGCGCCCAGCCTACGCATTCTTTACTAACATAGCACACAGTTTCAGAGGTTTTTCACAAGGAGACAGCAAACGCCAAACGCCGTTGCTACAGATTTCCGGAATGGTCGTCTTAAACGAAACGTCATTCTCCCGTTTTAGAAGAGCCATGCTGATTGGCGGACGATATTCATGACGCCTTGAGCTGAAGGAGTAATGGAAGAGACTGACACGTCTGGCGTGGAGAGGGGCCGTTCTGTTGCCGCTCTAGAAGAGAGAACACGTAACTAGAGCGTGCGCTCTCGTACGTGTACTGAAAAGAGCGAGGAACAGGTCTCTCCTCAGTACGTCACTGGGAGAGCACCTCTGTCGAGAGCGAATTGGAGTGTGACTCTATACTGAGTCCTTGCGATTAAGTGTAGTTCACTGTGTTGGCTGCCACACTTACTGTGCAGTGTGAACAGACAGAGTTATAGTTAAACGCCTGTGAGCGAATTTTTGAGTGGCATCGCGGTGGACTGGTTATCTGACCGGTGTACCACGCCAATACACTCCTGGAAATGGAAAAAAGAACACATTCACACCGGTGTGTCAGACCCACCATACTTGCTCCGGACACTGCGAGAGGGCTGTATAAGCAATGATCACACCCACGGCACAGCGGACACACCAGGAACCGCGGTGTTGGCCATCGAATGGCGCTAGCTGCGCAGCATTTGTGCACCGCCGCAGTCAGTGTCAGCCAGTTTGCCGTGGCATACGGAGCTCCATCGCAGTCTTTAACACTGGTAGCATGCCGCGACAGCGTGGACGTGAACCGTATGTGCAGTTGACGGACTTTGAGCGAGGGCGTATAGTGGGCATGCGGGAGTCCGGGTGGACGTACCGCCGAATTGCTCAACACTTGGGGCGTGAGGTCTCCACAGTACATCGATGTTGTTGCCAGTGGTCGGCGGAAGGTGCACGTGCCCGTCGACCTGGGACCGGACCGCAGCGACGCACGGATGCACGCCAAGACCGTAGGATCCTACGCAGTGCCGTAGGGGATTGCACCGTCACTTCCCAGCAAATTAGGGACACTGTTGCTCCTGGGGTATCGGCGAGGACCATTCGCAACCGTCTCCATGAAGCTGGGCTACGGTCCCGCACACCGTTAGGCCGTCTTCCGCTCACGCCCCAACATCGTGAAGCCCGCCTCCAGTGGTGTCGCAACAGGCGTGAATGGAGGGACGAATGGAGACGTGTCGTCTTCAGCGATGAGAGTCGCTTCTGCCTTGGTGCCAATGATGGTCGTATGCGTGTTCGGCGCCGTGCAGGTGAGCGCCACAATCAGGACTGCATACGACCGAGGCACACAGGGCCAACACCCGGCATCATGGTGTGGGGAGCGATCTCGTACACTGGTCGTACACCTCTGGTGATCGTCGAGGGGACACTGAATAGTACACGGTACATCCAAATCGTCATCTAACCCATCGTTCTACCATTCCTAGACCGGCAAGGGAACTTGCTGTTCCAACAGGACAATGCACGTCCGCATGTATCCCGTGCCACCCAACGTGCTCTAGAAGGTGTAAGTCAACTACCCTGGCCAGCAAGATCTCCGGATCTGTCCCCCATTGAGCATGTCTGGGACTGGATGAAGCGTCGTCTCACGCGGTCTGCACGTCCAGCACGAACGCTGGTCCAACTGAGGCGGCAGGTGGAAATGGTATGGCAAGCCGTTCCACAGGACTACATCCAGCATCTCTACGATCGTCTCCATGGGAGAATAGCAGTCTCCATTGCTGCGAAAGGTGGATATACACTGTACTAGTGCCGACATTGTGCATGCTCTGTTGCCTGTGTCTATGTGCCTGTGGTTCTGTCAGTGTGGTCATGTGATGTATCTGACCCCAGGAATGTGTCAATAAAGTTTCCTCTTCCTGGGTCAATGAATTCACGGTGTTCTTATTTCAATTTCCAGGAGTGTAGTTAGACTAGGGGCGAATATGAGTCCTTGACCTCATCAAGGCGTTGGGAGAGTTTGACTGGTGAAGGTCAATCCAGATAGAACGAGAGTTATCTTATTTGTCAGCAGCGAGCAGCGCAGAGAGCGGACATTGCAGCTTACGGTATTGTGCGCTACAGCTCTTGCGAGCCCCATATTTCCTCCACAACAGTACACTTCACTGCATTTCACATGTGACTGCATCGACCGTACCTAGCAACATTCTAACGGTTGATTATTCAAGTTGAGTAGGAGCGGCTCTCAGCCATTCTGCCAACTCAAAAACAATCTTAAACTTTGTATAGAAATTTCATTAGCGAATACTATTCTTAAGAGGTAGCTTCACATTCCGAAAAGAAACCGGAAATAAGGATGTAAGCTGCAGTAAGTACTGGGAGATGAAGAAGCTTGCACAGGATAGAGTAGCATGGAGAGCTGCATCAAACGAGTCTCAGGACTGAAGACCACAACAACAACAACAACAACAACAACAACAATATTGACAGATTCAAGAAGGAGGTTGAGCTATGCACGAGGTTAGCTTCATTCGGGAAAGAAATAGTCTGTACCACATGTTCGTAGGGAATTTGTATAAGGCACTTTTATATGGTTAAGAGTAACATCATACAACATCCACCCACAGACGGGGATGAGCAATTATGTAATGAAACGATTTAAAGTTTTGGAACGACAATCGCTGATGCCAAAGAAGAGGTTTACTAGCTAGTTAACATTGGTATGTTTCCTAATTACAGTGTGTGGGGACCTTTACCATGTCCATGCATATTAACGCGGAAATATTTGAAATTGGAATTTGGGCTCGGAAGAAAGGAGGCACAGTCAATCTGTGATTCCTCTGAAACAGGAAATTGTAATGAATGTATGTATAAGAGAATATATAGCGTAAGAATCTCTTAAGTCAAATAAAATCCATCTCTTGAATGAGGTAAGTACTCAGGGAACAAGCTATACAGACCTACCGAGAGAAGATAAGCAGTTTCAAAGAACGAGTGTACACACATTGTACAAGGAAAAACGTCATGGCGTGGCGTAAAACTTGAATACGACATGTGGTACTTGTAATGAACAATGTACGTTTTTCATTGAGTAATTTTTTAGATATGTTTGATTATGAAATGCAGTAAGAGTCTACAATCAATATATATTATAAAAGTAAATGTACAACGGGCGTGACGCTAAAAGTAATAAACCAGTCCCGGTACGATCAAGGGAGGTATTTGGTGTGGTAGCCCTGTATCCCCCATCCATGAAGAATGTTCCTGTTTTTACCCGAAGGGAATCCGTATGATCATATAAGGGCTATGAAGTTTCGCCCTCTAGAAATTTCTAGAACATTCCATAACATTCGAGAGTATTCGAGAGCATTCCACAACATTCCAGATTGTTTCGGTATGTTCCACAACGATCCGGAATGTTTTGGAATGTTCGGGAATAATCTGAACTATTCTGAAAAATTCCAGAATGTTTGGGAACATCCCGTAGCATCCCAGATCATTGTGGAAGATTCCAGAACACTCTAGAATGTTGTTGAATTTTCTGGATCGTTGTGGACCATTCGAAGCCGTTTTCGTATGTTCCGGAATTCACCTCTGTTGGGGTTACCCATTGCTAGAGGTGTATAAAGCAGGATTCGTCGTGTGTTAGAACGTATATTCCTTACCAGTGATGAAGGGAGGAAGTAACAAAGTAGGGTAGTGAGTAAATAAAAACAAACAGTGAAGTGTGAGTAGTCAAGATATTACAGTGACTGAATATAAATCGAAAATAAAGTGTGGAAAGTGTACTTGGTGAATTTGTAGGTAAAAATCTGATTTTATTTATATTTTACACCACGTCCAAACGTAAAAAGAGGAGGAGATCTTTCCAGCTCTGAAGTAAATCAGCGAATTAAAAAAGAACAACCAAAAAACGAAGCAGACGAACAGCGCGAAGCCGGCCGGGGTGGCCGAGCGGTTCTAGGCGCTACAGACTGGACCGCTTCGGTCGCAGGTTCGAATCCTGCCTCGGGCATGGATATGTGTGATGTCCTTGGGTTATTTAGAATTAAGTAGTTCTAAGTTCTAGGGGACTGATGACCTCAGACGTTAAGTCCCACAGTGCTCAGAGCCATTTGAAGCATTTTTGAACAGCGCAAAGCACGTTTAATTTCCCAGCGTACGAGAAAGAGAACCGTGAGAAGCAGAGAAACAGAACAATAATGAATTGGACGAACTGATGGATCAAGAATTCTGACACAATTTTACAATAAAAGACTGCGAATTCAAGCCAGCCACTAAAATATCACCGAATGAGAAGCGCGGACGAGGATAAGTAAACAGTACAACTTAACAAAAAAAATTCCCGCTGCGACCCGACGAATTAATGTAACAAACACAAACAGGGCGTCATCGGAAAAATGGATAACATCTACCAATCTTGTAAAGGAAAAAAAATTCAGCAGAGGAATACCAGAATCTTGTTGCATGAACGGAAAAATTCCATTACCCCCACAAGAAGCCTTTCCGCAGGAATTGTTAAATGACCGGCGAAACTCAAGGATCGGAACACTTTCTTCAAAATATCAGAGCGCAGTGCCTGCCTATTCTTTCGGTGTCTCTTCCATCAGCATTAACCGAGATGAAATCGACTTCGTTTTTTCCATCCAAAGCCAAATCTATCACAACATGGGATCATTAATACCACTACGCTACGAAGACCATAAATATCTGTAAGTATATTTCATCGGGAATGGAGAAACAGAAATGTATCAGTGATGCACAAATATCAGTTGATTGTGCTGAGAAGCAGTCCGACATGTGCAGTGAATCTTATCCGAATACAATCAACTGATTCACATATTGAAAACGGCACTGGACCGAATGATTTCTGATGACTATGAAGTTATAATTCGAGCGGACAAAATACCACATAGAGAACACGACGGTCGTTTTAATGCATCCCAAGTAGATGAAGTGACCATCGTAATAGTGGACAATGAAAACACAAGCTCGACATAACTAAAAAATGAAGAAGGGAAAGAGACACACCGTTCATACAATGCCCTCCAACATCCAATAACGTTTCTGCTCGGGTAGCACGGATATTATTCTAATGTGAAACAAATCCAACCTGAAACAGTTGTAGGAACAAACAAACAAAAAAATGACTTCCAAGAGGTTCTATGCTTACCGCTTAATGACCAGAGACAATGAAACATAAATGACATTCTCAACACTTGCCGTTTATACCAATAATTCCTGATGTATATCTATCCAAAAATAGAAGCTACAAATGGTTCAAATGGCTCTAAGCACTATGGGACTTAACATCTGAGGTCATCAGTCCCCTAGACTTCGAACTACTTAAACGTAACTAACCTAAGGACATCACACACATCGATGGCCAAGCAGGATTCGAACCTGTGACCGTAGCAGCAGCGCGGTTCCGGATTGAAGCGCCTAGAACCGCTCGGCCAACTGCGGCCGGCCAAAAATAAACTCCTGGAAACTGAAATAAGAACACCGTGAATTCATTGACCCAGGAAGGGGAAACTTTATTGACACATTCCTGGGGTCAGATACTTCACATGATCACACTGACAGAACCACAGGCACATAGACACAGGCAACAGAGCTTGCGCAATGTCGGCACTAGTACAGTGTATATCCACCTTTCGCAGAAATGCAGGTTGCTATTCTCCCATGGAGACGATCGTAGAGATGCTGGATGTAGTCCTGTGGAACGGCTTGCCATGCCATTTCCACCTGGCGCCTCAGTTGGACCAGCGTTCGTGCTGGACGTGCAGACCGCGTGAGACGACGCTTCATCCAGTCCCAAACATGCTCGATGGGGGACAGATCCGGAGATCTTGCTGGCCAGGGTAGTTGACTTACACCTTCTAGAGCACGTTGGGTGGCACGGGATACATGCGGACGTGCATTGTCCTGTTGGAACAGCAAGTTTCCTTGCTGGTCTAGGAATGGTAGAACGATGGGTTCGATGACGGTTTGGATGTACCGTGCACTATTCAGTGTCCCCTCGACGATCACCAGAGGTGTACGGCCAGTGTAGGAGATCGCTCCCCACACCATGATGCCGGGTGTTGGCCCTGTGTGCCTCGGTCGTATGCAGTCCTGATTGTGGCGCTCACCTGCACGGCGCCAAACAAGCATACGACCATCATTGGCACCAAGGCAGAAGCGACTCTCATCGCTGAAGACGACACGTCTCCATTCGTCCCTCCATTCACGCCTGTCGCGACACCACTGGAGGCGGGCTGCACGATGTTGGGGCGTGAGCGGAAGACGGCCTAACGGTGTGCGGGACCGTAGCCCAGCTTCATGGAAACGGTTGCGAATGGTCCTCGCCGATACCCCAGGAGCAACAGTGTCCCTAATTTGCTGGGAAGTGGCGGTGCGGTCCCCTACGGCACTGCGTAGGATCCTACGGTCTTGGCGTGCATCCGTGCGTCGCTGCAGTCCGGTCCCAGGTCGACGGGCACGTGCACCTTCCGCCGACCACTGGCGGCAACATCGATGTACTGTGGAGACCTCGCGCCCCAAGTGTTGAGCAATTCGGCGGTACGTCCACCCGGCCTCCCGCATACCCACTATACGCCCTCGCTCAAAGTCCGTCAAATGCACATATGGTTCACGTCCACGCTGTCGCGGCATGCTACCAGTGTTAAAGACTGCGATGGAGCTCCGTATGCCACGGCAAACTGGCTGACACTGACTGCGGCGGTGCAAAAATGCTGCGCAGCTAGCGCAATTCGACGGCCAACACCGCGGTTCCTGGTGTGTCCGCTGTGCCGTGGGTGTGATCATTGCTTGTACAGCCCTCTCGCAGTGTCCGGAGCAAGTATGGTGGGTCTGACACACCGGTGTCAATGTGTTCTTTTTTCCATTTCCAGGAGTGTAGATGCGGAACGGATACTTTACATAAGGCTGAATCACAAGAAACTATGCTCGGAAGAATACATCCACCTTCGCAACCATATATGACGGAATCATTGGCGGCATTGTAGCAATGGAAATCTTACCCTCGTCATAGATAGGGAGTGCGAGACACATGCACGAATACGCTCAAGATTCGATGAACTACATAAGAAAATATGGACGACCTGACCTCTTCACAACATTCACATGCAACTCGTTAGGCCAGAAATCAAAGAAAACTAGTATACAGACATGCCCGCCTGGTTAGCCATGCAATCTAACTGCTTTCCGGGCGGGAAGGCGTGCCGGTCCCTGGCACGAATCCGACCGCGTACACCATAACTAATCTACCACGCAAACATTGTGGTTACACTCGTCTGGTGTGAGACGTATCCGTGGGGTAGGGGGTGTGGGAGGGGGAGGGGGCTGGGAGAGACGATAGTGGGTGTTCCATTGGGGGCCAAACCTCTCAGTAACCCTGGGTTCGGTGTGATGCGGTGGTGGGATGAATGGACTGCTGTTGCCTGTAGTGGGGTTGTGTACCACTATGGGCTACGGCGAGGACAAAGCCTATCCGACGTTTCTAGGTCGCCAGTCTCATACAGTACAGTACAATACAATATACGGACAAGCTCTCATGCATCCACACGACATTGCAGAAAAAAATACCCTAAACGATACTGGGAAGACGCACAAGCAGAAGTTGATGGCTATCCCAAATACAGAAGACGATCACCCAAAAATATGAATAAGAGGCAGTGACCAACTGGGAGTGTATAATCAATAGTAGTAATATATAACATAGTTGTTGTTGTTGTTGTGGTCTTCAGTCCTGAGACTGGTTTGATGCAGCTCTCCATGCTACCCTATCCTGTGCAAGCTTCTTCATCTTCCAGTACTTACTGCAACCCACATCCTTCTGAATCTGCTTAGTGTATTCATCTCTTGGTCTCCCTCTACGATTTTTACCATCCACGCTGCGCTCCAATGCTGAATTTGTGATCCCCTGATGCCACAGAACATGTCCTATTAACCTGGCCCTTCGTTTTGTCAAGTTGTGCCACATACTTCTCCCCAATTCTATTCAATACTTCATCATTAGTTATGTGATGTACCCATCTAATCTTCAGCATTCTTCTGTAGCACCACATTTCGAAAGATTCTATTCTCTTCTTGCCTAAACTATTTATCGTTCATGTTTCACTTCCATACATGGCTACACTCCATACAAATACTTTCAGAAACGACTTCCTGACACTTAAATCGATACTCGATGTTAACAAATTTCTCTTTCTCAGAAACGCTTTCCTTGCCATTGCCAGTCTACATTTTATATCTTCTTTACTTCGACCATCATCAGTCATTTTGCTCCCCAAATAGCAAAACTCCTTTACTACTTTGAGTGTCTCATTTCCTAATCTTATTCCCTCAGCATCACCCGACATAATTTGAACTCATTCCATTATCCTCGTTTTGCTTTTGTTGATGTCCATCTTATATCCTCCTTTCAAGACACTGTCCATTCCGTTCAATTGCTCTTCTAGGTCCTTTGTTGTCTCTGATAGAATTACAATGTCATCGGCGAACCTCAAAGTTTTTATTTCTTCTCCATGGATTTTAATACCTACTCCGAATTTTTCTTTTGTTTCCTTTACTGCTTGCTCAATATACAGATTGAATAACAGCGGGGAGAGGCTACAACCCTGTCTCACTCCCTTCCCAACCACTGCTTCCCTTTCATGGCCCTCGACTCTTATAACTGCCATCTGGTTTCTGTACAAATTGTAAATAGCCTTTCGCTCCCTGTATTTTACCCCTGCCACCTTTAGAATTTGAAAGAGAGTATTGCAGTCAACATTATCAAAGTCTTTCTCTAAGTCTACAAATGCTAGAAACGTAGGTTTGCCTTTCCTTAATCTTTCTTCTAAGATAAGTCGTAAGGTCAGAATTGGCTCACGTGTTGCAACATTTCTACGGAATCCACCTGATCTTCCCCGAGATCGGCTTCTACCAGTTTTTCCATTCGTCTGTAAAGAATTCGCGTTAGTACTTGCAGCTGTGACTTATTAAACTCATAGTTCGGTAATTTTCTCATTTGTCAACACCTGCTTTCTTTGGGATTGGAATTATTATATTCTTCTTGAAGTCTGAGGGTATTTCACCTGTCTCGTACATCTTGCTCACCAGATGGTAGCGTTTTGTCTGGACTGGCTCTCCCAAGGCCGTCAGTAGTTCTAATGGAATGTTGTCTACTCCTGGGGCCTTGTTTCGATTCAGATCTTTCTGTGCTCTGTCAAACTCTTCACGCAGTATCATATCTCCCATTCCATCTTCATCTACATCCTCTTCCATTTCCATAATATTGTCATCAAGTATATCTGTTATACATTGAACTGAACCAGAAAAATATGTCAACGACGAAAACTAGGAATGCCAGTTGATCATCCAGGAATCATAAAAACTTGCGCATGAGGCCGAGTTCACAAAATGTGCCAAGTATGCATAAACTTAGAATTCTCCAGTTCAGTGAAATGCATTAAATATGTATCTATGTGAACAAACGTATTGACATGGCGGTATTTCGATTAGGCAAAGACAGTGAACAACGAAACAGGAACGCAGAGATCCTTTGTACCAAATTGGTTGGTACACCAACAGTAACGAAGGAGGGTGGCGGTTGTTTGGTTTCCCGGCACACGAACGCGAACTAACTGGTCAACATGTAGTACTACATTCTGAGGCTTGACAGTGGGTTTACTTCGCAAAAGACACCACCAGAAAAATTGCAAGCGAACCACCTCAGAATAATAAATAGAGCTGGTCTTAAAATTTCAGCTGAAAAAATAAAATTCATGACAAACATACAAAGTTCCAAAATACATAGAAACACAAATAGGTAAAATAGAGCTATTTAGAAAATTTAAATACCTTGGAGAAACTAACACCAGAATGGACTATAAAGATTTGCATTAGTTGTAAGCCTTTATAGAATGGAAGAGCATATGATCTGACAAATAATATCTGCAGCAAGAACTGCATATCTATATAAACAAAACTAAAACATGACACTCGCAGCGATTTGTTTTCTTTTAAGTATACGTTTCACATTCTCTTTGATTATTAATTACCACACTGATGAGACTTGAATGTTTACATGCACATGAAGGCTAAACGATGAAGGTAGAAAGAACAGAGGTGCTTGACACTGGTGTACATTATTATTGTTAGCTTTTCTGCAGCAGCCTAGGCAAGGCAGCTACCACAATGTACTGTAGCGTAAACGACCAGCAAGGTATTCCTTACCCGCGAGACGAGTGAATTACTGTGTAAGACATGTTTGCAGGTTCTGAAAATCAACTCTCAGGGTTTTGATACAAATGTGTTCATGGTCGTTGCCGTATAGAATTTTACCAACAGTGCCAAACGGATCCATTCGGAGAAACATTACTGTA
Organism: Schistocerca gregaria; assembly: GCF_023897955.1. Classification (NCBI taxonomy): domain Eukaryota; kingdom Metazoa; phylum Arthropoda; class Insecta; order Orthoptera; family Acrididae; genus Schistocerca; species Schistocerca gregaria. The sequence goes on along the minus strand of NC_064920.1, from coordinate 1,157,219,352 downwards.
TGTCGACGTCCCTATCTCTTATACATTGAGCTAAACAAGAAAAATATGTCAACGACGAAAACTAGGAATGCCACTAGATCATCCAGGAATCATAAAAACTTGCGCACTATGCTGAGTGCAAATCGTACACCCGAACAACGTCGAATGTTTCCATCTCGGGATGTTGCTACGTGAAGTGCTTTCACACACCTCAAGACTGTTGACGTTTATCCATCCCTGACGTACAGAGAAACATGCCAATTCTTAGGACTACTGGAAAACGATAACCACTACAAGATGCCTGACTCACAACCTCAGCTCAACAAATGAGAGACTTAGTCATCATAACTCTAACATGTAATCAATCAAATCCAAAGCAGGTATGTAACTGCTGTCTGAAGAGTATATATGTTTATGTTAGCCGGGAACCTAGAAACGACGGAGAGGCTCCGTCTCCGCCGTGGCCCACAGCCCCACGACGAGTACCGCAGTCCACTTCACCCCTGCGCCACCCCACACCGAAACTAGGATTACTGTGCCTCTCGGTCCCCAGTAAACACCCCTCCCCCCTTTCAAGGGAACGTATCACACCAGACGAGTGTAACCCCTATGTTTTTGTGCTAATGGTGTTGTACGCGTACGTGGAGAACTTGTTTGCTCAGCAATCGCCGACATAGTGTAGCTGAGGCGGAATAAGGGGAACAAGCCCGCATTCGCCTAGGCAGACGGAAAATCTCCTTAAAAACCATCCACTGGTTCACTGCACCCCGACACAAGTCCGCCAGCGGATTCGTGCCGGGGACCAGGCGCTCCTTCCTACTCTGGAAAAGTGTATTAACTTCTCCCTAGCGTGTATGCAGCCACACTTATGAAAGGAAGAAGAGCTGCCATTTCCGCCAAACTCGTACCGCTCAATACAGCCGAAGAACAATTCCCAGCTTGCAAAATCTCAAGAGCCTCTGGACGGGGTGAAGTGAGTTAAAATTATCTTCTGTGACGAATGCCCAACGGCAAATAAAAAAAAATCATTCAGAGCCATGGACAGAACATTAAAAGACTCGAGAGGATACTTTGAAGTGATGGGAGGAGCTAAATTCATATCCTAAGGAGATTTTCGGCCAATACTTCCAGTTATCACCAGCAGCAGCAGACGAGATCACTCCATGCTCAAAAACCATCCCAAGAGACACACAAAACACGGAATCTAACGAATAATATGAGAGCTGAGCTATCGAAAGACGAAACACCAACAGATTTTTCTCAACTTTTAGAAACAGTAAAGGCACATATCATACTGACAACTGGCTTCATTCTGGTACATAGACACTGCTGGAAACGAACAAATCGACCAAATTTATTCGAATCTGAAAGGGTAATTTTGGCAACTGAAAATAATTTTATGGACTATATCAACTTTAATATTCATATGAAAATTTCAGGTAAACAGAGAAAATACAAATGGACCGACACGATGGTAAACGTTTAAGGAAGTGTGAACTTCCCTAGAGGATTTCCAAACTTTTTGCAAGTACCAGGAATCCCATTACACTGCCTTCGACTTAAAATTGGATCTCCGATGATACTCCTCGTAAATCTCAACACGCCAAAACCGTCTTCATGAAACAAGGATTAACGTCAACAGCTATCGAACAACATCATAGAAACCGAACTTACGACCGGAACGTACAAAGGACACACACTATTTATCCCCAGAATACCACTGATCTCTACTGAACCACCATTCCAATTTCAAAGACAAGCAATTTCCAATCAAAGTAGCCTACCGATCTGCAATTATCAAAGGGCATGGACAAACTTTAAACAATGCGGCATCAACCGCAAACACTTCTGCTTCTCTCACAGTCAACTTTACATATCTTGCCCTCGAGTAGGAAATTCGAAAAATTTTTACACATATAACCTGGATAACAAAATGAAAAATGTTCTTTACAAACAGGTGCTGTAAATATTGAGAATATGTTTCCAATACAGATTTTTTCCTTTTATGCTTTAACTAGTATTGTACATAGTATATGTTTTAAATATTTTTTTTACCTATTATACTTTAAAGTTTATCCTATTATTCCGACTACTACACAATCTCATATCAGCTCTATGAGCGAAGAAGGGCACTCCAGCTAGTCAGATGCATAAATAAAATGCATGTTGAGTAAACAGAATCGATAAGCATGAATAGGTAATCACGACATTATTTTTAGCTTGGGTGTGGTGATATGTAGGGCAACAATGCGTTTTCTTCATATACCCTGGCCCGCTATTAATATTGGTGCCACCTTAAGATGATCGTGGCAGCTAATACACGTTATGTAGTGTAGAAACAAAGGAGCAGGTACTGTGCACCCCGGTCTGTCTTTGTACAGAAGACATTCAAGCGGCAACAACGAGAGCAGCGGCGATTCGCCAGGGGATGAGCGCCACTCATTTGCAGCACAAGGATACGGATGTGTTTTGGCACCCGAGTTGGCGGTGTCGTGGACGGCTTGAAGTAAGAGGGACACCGACAGTGTCAACGGGGACCCGAAACAGTTAAATCACTTTTTGATGTATGAAGACAGAACTTTAACGTACGCCCTGAGGATCACACAAATAATATTGTGATGAAGGTTCGGAATATTTCGAGTTGTAATTAAGGAGATCTGTCGTTGTGTGAGAGAGACAGAATATAAAATACTGGGTAGTCCATTCCATTTAACTGCTCTCTCAAGCCCTTTGCTGACAGACTTATAATGTCCTCGGTGAACCTCAAAGTTTTTATTTCTTCTCCATGGATTTTGATGCCTACTCCGAATTTTTCTTTTGTTTCCTTTAATGCTTGCTCAATATACAGATTGAATAACAACATAACAATAGTAATAGCACAAAAAGCCGTGACGAAAACCCTATTCATTAACAAGTTTTCGTGACATATATTACATCCAACACAAACACTAATTGTAACAAAGGGGACTTAACTAATGCTAGTAAGGGTACAGTTCAAAATAACTATCCAATTGTAATAATGGAAAACGCAGTCATTGTGGACCACGAGCCAATATCTTGGGTGTAACTGATCAGTACTCGGCCCATACACAAGTACATTTGTTTGCTTGTAATCACATAACACCGACGAGAGTGTTATGAATTAAAGAGACACAACGCTGGTGCAATACTCTGCAATATTGTAGAATATTACACATGTTATGTGCGTTTCATTTATGGTGCAAAACATTTTCTCAACGAGAGAGTTGTAGCGAAAAGAAGATAAGGAAATACAGTAAGTTACATTGAAGCCTACAGTGAGTGGCGAAATAAGATACAGAAAAGTAGAAATTTATATCGACTCTAGGGACATTGCCCTGATCTCAGAAGAATTAGTGACTGCTTATGAAAAGATGGAAATGTTTCTAGTTTACCACAGGTGTATGCATAGAAGGAGTTACTGGTATTAGAGGTAAATTAAAGAGGAAAACAGAACAACTATAAAAGTAGGAATATTCTGTTCTTTAGAGGCGTTTCTTGTAATGGCTAATATAATTATGCAAATACTATTAGTTGTAACCTAGTAACTTATGTAAATGGTGATTTAGGGATTTTGTACGTCATCCGTAAAACATTCGTAAAGTGTAAATTAGATAATTATAGTAATGCACGACCTTTAAAACTAGTCCGCCAGTAAGCGACGAAAACCAGTTATTACCAATAAACAAACTGCCTTTAATTAGTTGCATAGACGGAACACACCGACATGAACTATAGCAACTATAGAAAGACGTAAAACAGAAAAAAGTGACGACTAATTATTAATTGAGGTATGTTTAGTGGCTAGTGCCGAAACATTACACGAAGGTAGTACAAAAGCTTTATATCAACTGTCTCGTGGTAATACACACCAAAAAAGCATATGAATCTGGGCTGTTGATAGATATACAGTAGAAATATTTACAGCGGATTCTATGTACTCATGAAGGAGTTACTTCGATTAAACCAGGCGTTGTAGGTGACTGCATATGTAGATTTAATATCAAAAGCAAAGAACCATTTTTTTGGAAATCTTACTAATACCAATAGGATTGGAAGCAGGGGTATAAGAATAAATTAACAATATGATAGACAAATAAGTAACACAACTTAGTTGAAGTGTTTGTAATAACCAATTACTATTGGTTAAGAAAGCTAAAGGCGAAGATCTACTCGTGTTGGACAAACGAAATTTAACACACACAGAAACACAAGGTGATAGACCTATAAGTATCGATGAGATACTGGCAAAGTTCGAACAAGGAAAATACTTTATTTCGATGGATTTGAAGATTAAATGAAGATTCTAAGCTGTATACAGCAGTTTTAGATTAGATATTTCCGTTTCAGTATTTATTAGAGCACTTGATCAAGCTCTGGAAGGAGAACTCTTACGAGAACTTTTAAATTATGTACACCATATTCTATTAGAATCCGACACTTCGGACGATCTTTTTGCTTTATTACTTAAGGCGTTACAAAAACTCCATGAAAAAGGAATAACTGTTAAATTGGCAAAGTCACATTTTCGTCGACAAGAATAAAGGTTTCTAGGACACCTAGTGGGAGTAAATGTTCTAGGGGTAGCGTCTTTGATTCATAATCAAAACGTTTTCGGTCCCGGGTTCGATCCACGCCACTGCCTAAATTTTGATAAATAATCAGCATTGGCGGCCGAAGACTTCCGGCATAAGAAGTCAGCCTCATTCTGTCAACGACCTTTACAAAGAGGGCGGAGGAGCGGATAGATGTTCAGGGCACTCTCTTGTCCTAGGGGTGGGAAATTGCCCCTAAAGGCGGAAGAATCAGCAATGATCAAAGACATGAGGATGCAGAAGGCAATGGAAACCAATGCATTAAACACACGTAACGTGTATCAACAGGACACGTGGCCTGTAGTTGAAGAAGTGTCATGATTATCTCTACATTGGCAAAAGATTCCGGAATAGTCCCCCATTCGGATCTCCGGGACGGGACTGCCAAGGGGGAGGTTACCATGAGAAAAAGATTGAATAACCAACGAAAGAATAACGTTCTACGAGTCGGGGCGTGGAATATCAGAAGCTTGAATGTGGTAGGGAAGCTAGAAAATTTGAAAATTGAAATGCAAAGGCTCAATCTAGATATAGTAGGGGTCAGTGAAGTAAACTGGAAGGAAGACAAGGATTTCTGGTCAGATGAGAATCGGGTAATATCAACAGCAGCAGAAGATGGTATAACAGGTGTAGGATTCGTTATGAATAGGAAGGTGGGGCAGAGGGTGTGTTACTGTGAACAGTTCAGTGACCGGGTTGTTCTAATCAGAATCGACAGCACACCAACACCGACAACGACAGTTCAGGTATACATGCCGACGTCGCAAGCGGAAGATGAACAGATAGAGAAAGTGTATGAGGATATTGAAAGGGTAATGCAGTATGTGAAGGGGGACGAAAATCTAATAGTCATGGGTGACTGGAATGGAGTTGTAGGGGAAGGAGTAGAAGAAAACGTTACAGGAGAATATGGGCTTGGGACAGGGAATGAAAGAGGAGAAAGACTAATTGAGTTCTGTAACAAATTTCAGCTAGTAATAGCGAATACCCTGTTCAAGAATCACAAGAGGAGGAGGTATACTTGGAAAAGGCCGGGAGATACGGGAAGATTTCAATTAGTTTACATCATGGTCAGACAGAGATTCCGAAGTCAGATACTGGATTGTAAGGCGTACGCAGGAGCAGATATAGACTCAGATCACAATATAGTAGTGATGAAGAATAGGCTGAATTTCAAGACATTAGTCAGGAAGAATCAATACGCAAAGAAGTGGGATACGGAAGTTCCAAGGAATGACGGAATACATTTGAAGTTCTCTAACGCTATAGATACAGCAATAAGGAATAGCGCAGTAGGCAGCACAGTTGAAGAAGAATGGACATCTCTAAAAAGGGCCATCACAGAAGTTGGGAAGGAAAACATAGGTACAAAGAAGGTAGCTGCGAAGAAACCATGGGTAACAGAAGAAATACTTCAGTTGATTGATGAAAGGAGGATGTACAAACATTTTCCGGGAAAATCAGGAATACGGAAATACAAGTCGCTGAGGAATGAAATAAATAGGAAGTGCAGGGAAGCTAAGACGCAATGGCTGCAGGAAAAATGTGAAGACATTGAAAAAGATATGATTGTCGGAAGGACAGACTCAGCATACAGGAAAGTCAAAACAATCTTTGGTGACATTAAAAGCAACGGTGTTAACATTAATAGTGCAACGGGAATTCCACTGTTAAATGCAGAGGAAAGAGCAGATAGGTGGAAAGAATACATTGAAAGCCTCTACGAGGGTGAAGATTTGTCTGATGTGATAGAAGAAGAAACAGGAGTCGATTTATAAGAGATTGGGGATCCAGTATTAGAATCGGAATTTAAAAGAGCTTTGGAGGACTTACGGTCAAATAAGGCAGAAGGGATAGATAACATTCCACCAGAATTTCTAAAATCATTAGGGGAAGTGGCAACAAAACGACTATTCACGTTGGTGTGTAGAATATATGAGTATGGCGACATACCATCTGACTTTCGGAAAAGCATCATCCACACAATTCCGAAGACGGCAACAGCTGACAAGTGTGAGAATTATCGCACAATCAGCTTAACAGCTCATGCATCGAAGCTGCTTACAAGAATAATATACAGAAGAATGGAAAAGAAAATTGATAATGCGCTATGTGACGATCAGTTTGGCTTAAGGAAAAATAAAGGCACGAGAGAGGCAATTCTGACGTTACGGCTAATAATGGAAGAAAGGCTCAGGAAAAATTATGACACGTTCATAGGATTTGTCGAACTGGAAAAAGGGTTCGACAATATAAAATGGTGCAAGCTGTTCGAGATTCTGAAAAAAGTAAGGGTAAGATATAGGGAGAGACGGGCCATATACAATATGTACAACAACCAAGAGGGAATAACAAGAGTGGACGATCAAGAACGAAGTTCTCGTATTAAGAAGGGTGTAAGACAAGGATGTAGCCTTTAACCCCTACTCTTCAGTCTGTACATCGAGGAAGCAATGATGGAAATAAAAGAAAGGTTCAGGTGTGGAATTAAAATACAAGGTGAAAGGATATCAATGATACGATTCGCTGATGACATTGCTATTCAGAGTGAAAGTGAAGAAGAATTAAATGATCTGCTGAACGGAATGAACAGTCTAATGAGTACACAGAATCGTTTGAGAGTAAATCGGAGAAAGACGAAGGTAACGAGGAGTAGTAGAAATGAGAACAGCGAGAAACTTAACATCAGGATTGATGGTCACGAAGTCAATGAAGTTAAGGAATTCTGCTACCTAGGCAGTAAAATAACCAATGACGGACGGAGCAAGGAGGACATCAAAAACAGACTCGCTATGGCAAAAAAGGCATTTCTGGCCATATCAAATACCGGCCTTAATTTGAGGAAGAAATTTCTGAGGATGTACGTCTGGAGTACAGCATTGTATGGTAGTGAAACATGGGCTGTGGGAAAACCGGAACAGAAGAGAATCGAAGCATTTGAGATGTCTATAACACTTGTGGTAAAAACATTATTTTGGAGAGAAAATGCAAACACACAATATTGGAAGCTATGTATTCCGCATTGTGCGGAGACCAAGTTGGAATGATTCGTACACAAAAGCTATGGTCACTTTGGTATTCGCAAGTGTATAAAATATATAAAAACGTTTTACTGTTTTATGGGGTTTTGTCAAGTCAATTTTGTCAAGAAGCTTGGGAGGGTCACAGTGGCATTAATTATGCAATGCATCGTATTTTGTCGAAGGGTTTACATGACTTAAACGCATCAGAGTTTCACAGCCCTTTACCAATGGGTAGGGGAGGCGTAACATCTATTTAGTTACTTATAGAACGTTATCAAAATACGTCACACTGTACCTCATTAAGCATACAAACACGGATGCAGTGATTAATTATATGCGCAGTTCCTTCGCAGACGTTGGGAAATCAAAAGGACTCTTAACTGACGACGGTCACGCATTACAAGTCGTAATTTTAAGGACATGATAACTTTGGAAGGCGTACGTCAAATAACTACATGGAAGTATAGCTTGAAATAGAATCCATGTGAACGTATTATGAAGGAAATTGGAAGATTGAATAGAAGGTATTGCTCCACCAAACATATCACTTGGGCACAAATGATATAGGAATGTAAGGTAATATTAAATTTGTCAGATCTGTCTACAGGTTTATCCCCAGCAGAAGTAATGAAGTGTAAATTTAGTGGTGAAACGTAGCTTAAATTATTTAAATGGCAAAACAACAGTACGGTGGTGGGAGAAAATTTAAAGGACGTAGTAAGGAATCATTTACAGCAAACAGTTGAAGGACTGCATAACAAATTTAATGAGAATGCAAAATCACCAACATTTAATAACAATGACTTAGTATTAGTGTTAGATACACACGACAGTTCTAACTTAAATTTTTTCCTCATTACAGTGGATCATACAAATTCTAAGCATACCACATCCAAAAGCTGTTTTCTTGTTGGATCCCAAAAGTGGTCAAGAAAAAGATATATACAACGTAGATAAGAAAAATATTTATAAACCACCGCTATTTTAAAAGTGGAGACAGTAAAGAGAACACAATCCGAAGTTATTTCTATTATGCAATATAATTAACACACCATGAAATACTATTATCAGCTGCTGTTAAATCCACGTCAAGTATAATATGGCTGATGTTGGGGTACGTCATCTTTAACAAATCATAGGGGTACACTTAATCTAAAGATTAGTTTCCATACTAATAAATAATATTTATTACATGCATCAAATACATTGCAAACAAATTACGAGACAGAGGTTATTTTGGAAGTAAATGTACGCATATGGTGGAAGAAAGAGGATGGTAGACGAGACTTGAGACAAGAAGTTGAGAACTGCGGTTTAGGAATCGTTTTTGGTTTCTCTTTTAACACATTGTGTCAGATCATCCTTTTCTGATATACAAAAGGCATTTATCGAAGTCAGTTTTCGGAGTCTGTGAGGTGAAGCCGAAACAAGCCTTTCTATTAGGAATGTTATCACTCTATGCGGAGTCCTTTTTTTAAATGAGGGGTGGAATAGGAATGTGTCTTTGGAGTCCGTCTTCTAATCTTCTTATATTTCAACAAATCCACACCTTGTTTTCCTTTCTTCTTCTTTAAAGGTCCACTTTGCTTTGCCTCTTCTAATAAGCAATACCATTATGGAAACCTTCAACCTGTTTTCAAAGGATTGGTGGGATAACTCAGCTCGCGTGTGACATAATAAGTTGACAGCTACGACAAGTAATTTAAGTGTCAAGAGGTTTAGCCGCTTAAAAAATTTTCGGAGTAGCAGGCAGGCGTGAAGCGGAATATGCAACGAAGATGACGCGCTAAACACATGGTGACTGAAGCGTCCTTTGTTTGAATAGCAGATGCGCGGACCCAAGAACATACATTAGTTACGAAAACAAAGTAACCTTGTCTGACATGTAGAAAAGAATGATTTCGTTAATGAAGATAAAAAATGAAAGATGTGAGCCATGGTAGATAATACGAAGGTAGGTTTAAGGCTTCTACTGATAATGAAATAGGTAGGACGTTGCACTGTTGTATACAATGTTATAAGTATGTGGATTTGTTCTGAATCAAATGAGTTACTTAGAGCATAAGGAAGTGTAAGGTATTTAATGAGGAACAGTATTAGTTGACATTGGACAAATAGGGGGGAAAAACTGTGGAATCGTTATGCAATTGGTTTAAAATAAAATGGGAAGTGTACTCCCGTTAGTACAAACAACAAATAAAAGGTCGGATAGACAGGTCCATCAAAAAATAAATAAATAAATAAAAAACTACGCCGTTTATCAGGTACATTTGGCTAAAAATTGTCTGTACAATAGATTGGTAGGGATTTTGTATGAGACACTCTGATATCATTAATAGTAAGGTTGTATATTATGCACCTACGGAAAGCGATCAGTAGTTCCGCGATGAAATGATTTGGAATGACAACTGATGATGCCAAAGAAGAGGTTTTCTAGCCAGTTAAGATACAGTTTATGGAAACCATCTACATCTCCACGCATATTAACGTAGAAATATTTGAAATTTGAATGTGTACTCGTGACAAATAAGGTCCAGTCAATCTATGATATCTCTGAAACAGGAAATTGTAATGAAAGAATGTACGAGAGTATATACAAAGTAAGAATCACATAACTTAAAGCAAATCGATAAAGTATTACGAGAACAAATTGTACCCAATTACCGAGAGAAGTTAAGTAACTTTTATACTCAGTGTACAAGAGAAACTGATCATGATACGGTGTAAGACTCATATATGACGTCTGATACTTATAATGAAGAATGTATGTTTCTTTCGAATTTGTTTTTGGATAAAGTTTATTATGCGATAAAGTAAGTCAATATTGAGACGTGTAAATAAAACACACGTTGAGTAAACAAAATAGTAAATTTTTAACTAGCTAGGAAACCCCTTTTTAGCACCCTCAGTTGTCACTCAAAACTTTAAATCGCATCATTGCATACCTGCTGATCCCTTTCCGTGGGTACAATAGTCAATTTGGGACGACTTCTTTATTCTGAGTGCGGATATAGGTAGGGTATCAAGGCGTTTTATAAAATACGCTTCTCCCCTATTAATATTAGTACCAGCTAAAGATGATCGTTGTAGTTGATATATGAAAAGCAGTGTCGAACAAAAGAAGCAGATACCCTGCGCTCCAGTCTGTGTTTGTACAGACGGTACGTGAACAGTTCGAGCGAAAGTAGCGGAGTGCGTCATGGGATGAGCGTCACTCATTTGCTGCACGAGGATATGCTTTGATACTCCGAGTTCATAGTGTAAAGAAAGTCTTGGAGTAAAAGGGCCCCCGACAGTGTCAACGTGTACGCAAAACAAATGAATCATTTTCTGATGTAAAAAGATGGAACTTTAATATATACCTGCGGATCACACGTGTGATATTTTGTTGAAGTTTTAGTCTATTGCCGGCCGCGGTGGCCGTGCAGTTCTAGGAGCTTCAGTCCGGAACCGCGTGACTGCTATGGTCGCAGGTTTGAATCCTGCCTCGGGCATGGTTGTGTGTGGTATACTTAGGATAGTTAGGTTTAAGTAGTTCTAAGTTCTAGAGGACTGATGACCTCAGATGTTGAGTCCCATAGTGCTCAAAGCCAGTTGAACCATATTTTTAATCTATTGCGAGTTGAAATTAAGGGATTCTGTCTTTATAAGAGAGAAATAATTTAAAATGCAGAGATGTGAAACTTACGAGTCCGAAATTTATTTCGTTGCTAAAAGTAACGTCGCGATTTCATATTTCACCATCACTTTGCATAGGATCGAAGTACAGAAGCTGGAAGGGTTCGTTCACAGTGGTGGGAGACAGAAGCTCGACAACAACAACAGTTCGTAAAGGCGATCATACATCAACAAAAATAGTATAAGGGTGAGTGGAACGTCAGACACGGCGAAATGTACCAAGCGCAAGCAGCAGCTGAAATAAGCTACTACTTGGACTCACCAAATGAGAGTCGCTCTCCAATACGAATTAGCACACATACGGGGTGGGACATTGTTCGTGACCGGGCCAAATATCTCACGAAATAAGCTTCAAACGAAAAAACTACAAGAACGAAACTTGTCTAGCTTGAAAGGGGAAACCAGATGGCGCTATGGTTGGTCCGCTAGATGGCGCTGCCATAGGTCAAACGGATATTAACTTCCCTTTTTTTTTTTTAATAGAAACCCCCATTTTTATTATATGTTCGTTTAGTACCAAAAGAAATGTGAGGTTGGTGGAGATCACTTTGAGTATTTATTGCATTAACGTGGTATTTACAGGTAATGACGCTGTAACAGAATGCGTTCTCAGAAATAATAAGTTCTCAAAGGTATTTGTATCACATTGGAACAACCGTAATAAAATGTTCAAACGTACCTACGTTCTGTATTTTAATTAAAAACAACCTTCTCCTTACCAGCTGTTCGTCTAAAATTGAGAGCCATGTGTTTGTGACTATTACAGCGCCATCTATCACAAAGCGAAAAAGGTGGTCCAACCAAAACATTCGTATTTCTTTACGTACTGCTAGAGTATTTAATAAAAACTGGGGGTTCCTATAAAAAAAATTGATATCCGTTTGACCTTTGGCAACGCCATCTAGCAAGCCAACCATAGCGCCATCTGGATTCTCTCTTCAAGCTAGACGACTTTCGTCCATTGTAGTTTTTTCGTTTGTGCTTATTTCTTGAGATATTTGGCCTCGTCACTATGAATGAACCACCCTGTATATGTTTTCGAAAACAAAATTTTCCCCTGTGTTCTAATTCCTTTTGTTATATACATCGAAAATGGTTCAAATGGCTCTGAGCACTACGGGACTTAACAAGTATGGTCATCAGTCCCCTAGAACTTAGAACTACTTAAACCTAACTAACCTAAGGACAACACACAACATCCAGCCATCGCGAGGCAGAGAAAATCCCTGACCCCGCCGGGAATCGAACCAGGGAACCCGTGCGCGGGAACGGAGAACGCTATCGCACTACCACGAGATGCGGGCATATACATCGACTTTCGCGGAATGTGTAATCAGTGTTTCTGACCGTTACTAGGACAATCAAAGATAAGTGTAGCCTGGGAACGCTTTGGAACCAATAATGTCACTTATTGCGTCACTGCTCAAACCCACTGGTTCGAAGAGAACGCTGAGGTTGACCTGCTAATTCAGTATACAACCCTGAAGCAGTGGGTCAGAGGGTGATTGACGGCATAGTTATACAACGAAACTAACTATAGATCATACTTACAGCGATAGTCTTCGTCAGCAAGCTACTTTGACACCGAAAACGATCCGTAAGCGTTCACGAGCTGTCTCAGACTGTTGCTACACAACGATTATGAGTGCGACCAGCCACTGCTTATTGTTGAGAGCATCACTCATCATCGCTTGTTAACAGTGAAGGTGGTACTTCTCCATCGCATGACATGAACTTTTTAATCCAGACATTATCGTCTGTGACTAAGCATCGCCGGAAGTGGTTGTGGTGCAGATAAAACAGGAATACATATCAAGCATTTCCCTCAACCTTTATATTTTTAATCTGGCATTGTAACTACTTACGGTAAGTGAGATGAATATCATGTATGCGACCATACTGCTAATGGTGTTAGGCGTTATTTCGACATTCATGAAGGATAATATAATAAAGTATTGCCGAAAACTAGTTTACCATTATTAGACAATTTGAAGAAGTGACTGATACCGAAAAATATGCGTAGTATAGGGAAACAGACTTAAGGTATCTACGTGTTTGACACTTTCGTCGAACTTCAGCTTAAGCTCATGCGCCCCCCCCCCCCCTCTCCCCCCCCCCCCCCCCCCACCACACACACACATACAAAATCACTTTTTTTGCACATGACTCACATTCTGGAGGACGAAAGTTAAAAACCGCGACCGGGCAAGCAAATTTAGGGTTTCCGTGATTTCCCTAAATCACTCCTGCAAATGCAAGGATGGCTCCTGTGAAAGGCCGTGGCCGTTTTCCTTGTCCCATCCACGACACAATCCGAGCTTGTGCTCAATTTCTAACGACCTAGATGACGGCGATTCGTTATATCTAATCTCCCGTCTGATTCACGCTTTCTGTAGTTAGTAAATTAAGTATCAATTGTAGACAGACATTTTATAGTGTAATATACTGTACTGCCGGACCGAGCTAGTTAATCTCTAGATAGAAGTTAGAAAAATAGATATATAAGGGAATGAAAAAAATGAAGGAATATCAGAAAATCATTACCATGATCATAGGAAAGCCGACTGAACGGAGAAATGGTGATTTTAAAAATTAAACGGGGGGCTACATCATAGTGTTGCACTTTCTGCATCGTACATGTATCCTTCATTCATCCATGTGTGTCATACGTGATTTTGAGACGTAACTTCTACTCATGAGTGAGAAATCAGGTACGTATAAAGCGGACAGGAATCCGTGACCAACGTCAATTGTGGAAGACCTTCCATCCGACATATTGAAATACTCCTCCGCCTTCAGCGTTCAGCATTTGACGCACGGACTGATCGGCATAGTGGGCAATCTCTTTGCCTGCAGCAATGCGGATTAATGTACAGACGAGAGCCTTAACAAAGAATATCTTGATACCAGCAGGTTTATTCCACGAAGATGGTGATTTAAAAAGTAAATGGGGTACTACATCTAACCGTTGGCGTACGATGGCCGCTTCTTGGAGCTGAAGTAAGCAACCAAGATTTCCAGGATGAGAAGTCACCCTCCTTATGCCAACGGACTTCTCAAAAAGAGAGAAGAACGGACAGTTGTCCAGGGCAGTAGGAATGAGAGAGTAAAGAGACCAATTGAGATCAGGAATAAACATCAGCTAGTAATAGCGAATATTCTGGTCAGGCAGAGATTCCGAAATAAGGTACTGGCTTGTAAGGCGTATCCAGGGACAAATATAGATTCGAATCATAATTTAGCAGTTGTAAAGGATTGGCGGAAGTCAGGAAGAATCAGTGGGCCAAGAAGCGGGATACGGAAGAGATAAGGGATGAAGACATAGGCTTGAAGTCCTCTGAGTCTACAGTTGCTGCGGTAAGGAATAGCTTAGTAGGTAGTTCGGCAGAAGAGTAACGGAGATGTCTTAAAAGGGCAACCACGGAAGTTGGGAAAAAAGACATTGGTACAAAGAAGGTAACTGCGAAGAAACCATGAATAACTGAAGAAACACTTTAGTTGGTTGGTGGAAGAAGACGCACAAGAATTTTCAGAAAAATTCGGGAATACAGAAGCACAGGTCATTTAGGAGTGAAATAATAGGAGGTGCAGGAAATCTAAATGATAAATGTTTTGCATGGAAAATATGAAGAAATTGAAAAAGGAATGAATTTTGGAACGCCTGACTCAGCATATAGAAAAGTCAAAACAATTTTCGGTGAAATTAAAAGCAAGGGTGGTAGTGTAAAAGGCAGAGGAGAGAGACGAGAGCGATGGGTGGAAGGAATTCATTGAGAGCATCTTCGAGGGGGGGGGGGGGGCACGTCTTATGACGTGATATAAAAAGAAACAAGAGCCGACGTAGAAGAAGTGACGACTCCAGTCTTAGAACCAGATCTGAAAAGAGCTTTGGAAGATCGCGTAAGGCAGAAATGATAAGTAATATACCATTGGAATTCCTAAAGTCGTGTGCGAAATATTCTCGTTGGATTTCTGAATATATGAGGCTGGCGATTTTCCATCTGACTTGGAGAACAATACCATCCACAGAATTCCGAAGACTGTGAAACCTGAAAAGTGCGAGAATTATCGCACAATCTGCTTAACAGCTCATAGATCCAAGTTGCTGACAAGACTAAAATACTGATGAATGGTAAAGAAAAGTGAGGATGTGTTAGACGACGATCAGTTTGGCTTTAAGAAAGGTAAACCCACCAGTCAGGCAGTTTGATATGGCGTTTGATAATGTGAGCAAGACTGAAGAAAAATAAAGACATGTTCGTAGGATTTGTCGATTTAGAAAAAGCGATCGACAGCGTCAAATGGTGCAAAGGTTAGCAATCCTGAGGAAAAGAAGAGGTAAGCTATAGAGAAAACGGGTAACATATAGTATGTACAAAAACCCTGAAAGAAAAATGGGAGTTGAAGATGAAGAACGAAGTGAAAGGATTGAAATAGGTATAAGGCAAAGACGTAGGTTTTCGCACCTATTGTTCAATCTATACAGCGAAGATGCAATGACGAAAATGGAGGAAAATTTCCAGAGATGGATTAAAATTGAGGGTGAGTAGGTATCAGCGATGAGATTCGCAGATAGAATTGTTGCCCTGAAAGAAAGCGAAGAGGAATTGCAGGATCTATGGAATTGAATGAACAGTTTAGTAGTACAGTATACGGACTAGAGTAAACAAAGACGAAAATAACAAGAATTAAGAGAAAGTTAAAATGAGAATTGGTGACCACGAAGTAGACGAAGTTCCGGAATTCTGCTGCCAAGGCAAGAAAGTAACTCACGATTTAAGGAACAAGAAGGACATTAGAAGAAGACTATCGATGACACAAAGGGCTTGCCAGACAAAATCGGAAAAGAAGAAAATCGAAACATTTGACATGTGGTGGTACAGAATAATGTTTAAAATTAAATGTATTGGTAAGGTAAGGAATGGGGAGGTTCTCCAGAGGATCAGAGAGCAAAGGAATATACACTCCTGGAATTGGAAAAAAGAACACATTGACACCGGTGTGTCAGACCCACCATACTTGCTCCGGACACTGCGAGACGGCTGTACAAGCAATGATCACACGCACGGCAGAGCGGACACACCAGGAACCCCGGTGTTCGCCGTCGAATGGCGCTAGCTGCGCAGCATTTGTGCACCGCCGCCGTCAGTGTCAGCCAGTTTGCCGTGGCATACGGAGCTCCATCGCAGTCTTTAGCACTGGTAGCATGCCGCGACAGCGTGGACGTGAACCGTATGTGCAGTTGACGGACTTTGAGCGAGGGCGTATAGTGGGCATGCGGGAGGCCGGGTGGACGTACCGCCGAATTGCTCAACACGTGGGGCGTGAGGTCTCCACAGTACATCGATGTTGTTGCCAGTGGTCGGCGGAAGGTGCACGTGCCCGTCGACCTGGGACCGGACCGCAGCGACGCACGGATGCACGCCGTGCCGTAGGGGACCGCACCGCCACTTCCCAGCAAAGTAGGGACACTGTTGCTCCTGGGGTATCGGCGAGGACCATTCGCAACCGTCTCCATGAAGCTGGGCTACGGTCCCGCACACCGTTAGGCCGTCTTCCGCTCACGCCCCAACGTCGTGCAGCCCGTCTCCAGTGGTGTCGCGACAGGCGTGGATGGAGGGACGAATGGAGACGTGTCGTCTTCAGCGATGAGAGTCGCTTCTGCCTTGGTGCCAATGATGGTCGTATGCGTGTTTGTCGCCGTGCAGGTGAGCGCCACAATCAGGACTGCATACGACCGAGGCACACAGGGCCAGCACGTGGCATCATGGTGTGGGGAGCGATCTCCTACACTGGCCGTACACCTCTGGTGATCGTCGAGGGGACACTGAATAGTGCACGCTACATCCAAACCGTCAACGAACCCATCGTTCTACCATTCCTAGACCGGCAAGGCGACTTGCTGTTCCAATAGGACAATGCACGTCCGCATGTATCCCGTGCCACCCAACGTGCTCTAGAAGGTGTAAGTCAATTACCCTGGCCAGCAAGATCTCCGGATCTGTCCCCCATTGAGCATGTTTGGGACTGGATGAAGCGTCGTCTCACGCGGTCTGCTCGTCCAGCACAAACACTGGTCAAACTGAGGCGCCAGGTGGAAATGGCATGGCAAGCCGTTCCACAGGACTACATCCAGCATCTCTACGATCGTCTCCATGGGAGAATAGCAGCCTGCATTGCTGCGAAAGGTGGATATACACTGTACTAGTGCCGACATTGTACATGCTCTGCTGCCTGTGTCTATGTGCCTGTGATTCTGTCAGTGTGATCATGTGATGTATGTGACCCCAGGAATGTGTCAATAAAATTTCCCCTTCCTGGGACAATGAATTCACGGTGTTCTTATTTCAATTTCCAGGAGTGTATGTAAAATAGTGAAAAGGAGACGGGACAGCATGGTAGAACGTCTGGTAAGACATCAGAGAATAATTTCCGTGGTACTAGTGGGAGCTACAGAGGACGAACACTGTAGAGGAAGAGACTGGGGTACATCAAGCAAATAACTGAGGGTGTAGGTTGCAAGTGCTGCTACGAGATGAAAACGCGGGCACAGGAAAGGAATTCGTGAGGCGCTGCATCAAACCAGTTACATGAGTGATGAATCAAAATAAATAAATAAATAGATAAGGAAAGGTTGTGCTGCATTTAGTGCTGGAAACATCTCATGATGCACCCCCATCGTCTGAGAAGGGACGAGATAAGGGCCTGTATGAAGCAGTGGTCTATTCAACTGCTACGACTAACCTACGACGTAATCTACTCTATTCGTGTGTATATTGCCAGCGTAAGGAGTTCAAGGCACAGTGACACTGATTTCTTGTCTCCGTTGAGAGAGACATCATCTAAATCTCTTTAAGTCAAATTTCGGTCCAGTGCTAAAATTTTACAAATTTTCTTAGCATAAAAATAAATTTTGCCAGAGATTGTGCTATGTTAGTGTGTCAGTAACAAACTGTTTGTCTCACAATATTTTGTTATCGGTATTGGGGATCCCAAACCGTTTTGAAAATCGCTGCTCTTTCGTGGTGTTACAACTGTTGGTGATAACCCCATTCTTAGTAGGGGCTAAGCAAACCAACCACAGTTGACCCCAAAGTGCTGTAGGAGTGGCCTCTGTACTGAAAATAAGATCGCACAATATTGACATTTCAACAGACTTACGCAAAAAGCGTGGGAACACCGGTTGAAGTTTAAAAAAAAGGAAAAACTGCTTTTGTTTTGCAGTACCATTTGAAGCAACTCAAAATCTTTTGCGTAGATTTTTTCAATGCCGTTCGTTTTGCCTTGACTTGTGTGCTAAATGGTTACAAGAAATTACTACACACTGCATACTTTTCCCAGTATATGGTGTGATATGCGGAAACAAAATTAACCGTTTCTCTTTACTGTCCAAAAAAGTTAACGGCGTGAATTTCTCTGCAATCCACAGAAGTTAACACAGCCAATGGTTTGTATGGTAAGTTCGTAGCAACGAAGCGTATAAATAGACTGGTCCTAGCAGAAAAAACACATTTGATGGATTGGTTGAGGAGAACGGAGACACCCCCCAAAGAAGCCCATCTAAATCAGTTGTCGACTGTCTTGTGAACTAAACATCCCTTGCCAACGCCTGGGAACTTCCTGCATAAGCTGCTTACCTTGCAAACTTACAAGATTCAAGTTGTGCAAGTAATGCAGCGAAGTGTCTTACAGTTTCATCTCGATGTTGCTGTTGAGGCATTGGACCGGATCGATCGAAATTCCGACTATCTAAGAAACGTCGTTTTCTCTTAATCAGCAACGTTCCATACATTTAGGAAACTGAAACCACGCAACATTTGGGTTTAGGGTTTCAGGGAACGATAGCAAATATCCTTCAACTTTTCCCACTGAAAGAAATCCGGCGACGTTAGATCCGGTGAACGTGCGGGTCATGGTCTGGTGCTTCAACGACCGATCCACGTGTCATGAAATACGCTATTCAATACCGCTTCAACCGCACTTGAGCTATGTGCCGGACATCCCTCATGTTGGAACTACGTCGCCATTCTATCATGCAGTGAGACATCTTGTAGTAACATCGGTACAACATGACGTAGGAAATCAGCATACATTGCACCATTTAGATTGCCATCGATGAAATGGGAGCCAATTATCTTTCCTCCCATAATGCCGCACCACACATTTACCAGCCAAGGTCGCTGATGTTCCACTTGTCGCAGCCATCGTCGATTTACCGTCGCATAATAGTGCATAATAGTGTTCAGTGGGTTAGTCGTGAAAACGTAAGGGATAGACTTACTTCCTCATTTATAGTATTAGTATCGATCAGTGCCTACGATCACCCTTCTGGAAGTTGCCGTCCTTTCCAAATCTTACTTACAGTATGTGTAAGTTCGCTGAAGGTATCCTCGTTACTATAATTCAAGAATTTTTCCCCAGGTGTTTTATGATTCTTCATTCTTTTTGTGATGCTCCTAACTTCTTCTACAGCTGTTTGGTCTGAGCCGAAATTTGTTTCTTACTGGCTGTAGCTGAGAATGTCTGGTGGCACTTCACACTTTTGGAGCTCTCGAAAGTATTTGGCCAAGATCGGACTGTTTTTCATGTCACCGTTTATTACCTTCTCTTCTTTGTTCTTACATCTGAGGTCTGGAGTATAATATTTACTTAAGGCAATCTTGAATGTTCTGTAAAGTCTCGCGTATTGTTCTGTCGGAAATCCTCTTCTATTGTACTTTAGTGTTCCTTCACCAGTTTACTCTTCAGATCCCTGAAAGTCTTGGCATTGTTTTTCCCCGAGAAAAGAGAGAGAACGCTGTTGATAAGAATCGAAAGCATGTAATGCTGATTACTTTTTCTCTTTCTTCTCAGTAGAGTAACTTTATTTAAAATAACAGTATATAAAATTCAGGACAACTTTTATTCCGTTACCAAAAAGTGAACCCTGTTTGGAAACGTGCCACTAGAACTCACGCATACGAAATGTCGACTCTAAAGAGAATGTAGGTGCGGGGTACAGCCCACATTAGCAGCCACTAGTAGCTTATGTCAGTCACAGCTCGAAGTCCTTTGCCCCTTGATTAATGAAACACAAAAATAATTTTTTTCTATTTTTTACGATTCCTTAATTTGCGAAACACAAAAATAAAATTTCCCAATTTCTTATGATTCTAACGATTAAAGCTTGCTCGAAATGTATCCTACGTCACCATCTTTCACCTCATCTCCTTTACAGGAGCTACTTGCGCATCGTCCTAGGCTAGTATACCGAAGCTCTTAGTAATCGGTGAGTCACGGGGTGTAGCCTCTCCTTGATTGCCTGATCAAATGCTAGTTTCAGTTGCACAGAATTCAAACGAAAACGACTACGAGCTTCATACTTTCAATAGTAATTAAGTACAGAAACTAACGTCTATTTTTATGGTCAAATTCACAGCCCAAGCGTAAGTCATCGGGAAGACAGCACACTGACTGCAACTAATTGTTATGTGCGCTTCCTCTTCTTCTGCACTTTCCGTGTTAGGCCAGTTGTGGCCTGTTACGGTTGCCATCTTTTCCTCGGTCTGCCAGGATCTCTTTCTCCCTTTTGATTAAAAATTCTTTATCTGATGTGGTAGCCTCTCTGGACCCATTTGTTAAAGATGTTCATTCCATTTCTTTTTGTTTTCTTCCAGTTTTTCTTTCACAGTCTTAATCTTCGACTTCTTACAATATCTAATTTTCGGACTTTATCTGTTCTTTTACATTCCTCTACTGCTCTAAGAAGTCTCATTTCTACTCCTTGTATCTGTTTTTCCTTCTTTTAGTCAACGCCCACGATTCACTTCCATTTAATAGGTTTGGCCAAACAACATTTTATAAAATTTCAGTCATTTCTTCTTTTATGCGTTAGACTTCTGTTAATTGTTCCATGTTGTTGTTGTTGTAGTCTTCAGTCTTGAGGCAGGTTTGGTGCAGCTCTCCATGCTACTCTATCCTGTGCAAGCTTCTTCATCTCCCAGTACGTACTGCAACTTACATCCTTCTGAATCTGCATAGTGTATTCATTTCTTAGTCTCCCTCTACTACTTTTACCCTCCACGCTTCCCTCCAATACTAAATAGGTGATCCCTTAATGCCTCAGAACATGTCCTACCAACCGATCCCTTCTTCTAGTCAAGACCTGCCACAAACTGCTCTTCTCCCCAATTCCATTCAGTAACTCCTCATTAGTTATGCAATCTACCCATCTAATCTTCAGAATTCTTCTGTAGCACCACATTTCTAAAGCTTCTATTCTCTTCTTGTCCAATCTATTTATCGTGCACGTTTCACTTCCATACACGGCTACACTCCATACAAATACCTCCATAAAGGACTTCCTGACACTTAAATCTATACTCGATGTTAACATATTTCTCTTCTTCAGAAACGCTTTCCTTGCCATCGCCAGTCTACATTTTATATCCTCTCTACTTCGACCACCATCAGTTATTTTGCTCCCCAAATAGCAAAATTCCTTTACTACTTTAAGTGTCTCATTTCCTAATCTAATTCCCTCAGCATCACCCGACTTAATTCGACTACATTCCACTATCATCGTTTTGCTTTTGTTGGTGTTCATCTTATATCCTTCTATCGAGGCACTGTCAATTCCATTCTACAGCTGTTCCAAGTCCTTTGCTGTCTCTGGCAGAAGTACAATGTCATCGGTGAACCTCAAAATTTTTACTTCTTCTCCATGGATTTTAATACTTACCCCGAATTTTCCTTTTGTTTCCTTTACTGCTTGCTCAATATACAGATTGCATAACATCGGGGAGAGGCTACAACCCTGTCTCACTCCCTTCCCAACCACTGCTTCCCTTTCATGCCCCTCGACTCTTATAACTGCCATCTGGTTTCTGTACAAATTGTAAATAACCCTTCGCTCCCTGATTTTTCCCCTACCACCTTCAGAACATTGAGAAAAGCTTTTTATAAGTCCACAAATGCTAGAAAAGTAGGTTTGTTTCTTCTTAATCTATCTTCCAAGACAAGTCGTAATGTAAGTGTTGCCTCACTTGTTCAAACGTTTCTGCGGAATTCAAACTGATCTTACCCGATGCCGGCTTCTACCAGTTTTTCCATTCGTCTGTAAGGGACTCGCGTTAGTATTTTGCAGCTGCGACTTATTAAACAGGTACTCCTATATCTCTTACATGTGCTCGAAGATATTTCCATGTTATGTTCTTTACATATTTTTTTGGTTCATAAATTCCTTTTTGTAAATCGACTTCTCTCAAAAAAATCATCGTAAGGTCAGTGCGTAGAGGAGTGATTTTAGGTTTACCAAATTTTTACCCCAGTGTTTATGTTTAAATTCCATCTGTGAATTACATCGTCAGTGTAATTATTAAAACAGCTTTTGGGATAAACTACTGATGTTTTTTATTGTGGACTTTTGATGTCTGATATCAGTTTCGAAGGGTAGCCCCTGATACTCTACAATTCTCTATAACTTTACTCTAACCACATTTTTAAAAAGCTTTTCTAAGGTCTCTAAAACCAGTTTGTGTCTCTTTGTTAAACTTCTTCAGCTTTTCAGTGAGTTGTCGTAAAATAGAAACTGCATCACTCGTTGATCGCCCCTTTCTAAATCCGACTTGTTCCTTCACAAGCAAATACTCTGCTGTTCTGTTTACACTTGTGTTTAAAATTCTTGCATGAAGATTCTCACTGTGTCAAGGAAGCTTGTTCCCCTGTAGTTTCCACTTTTTTTGGTTATGTTTTCTCGGTTCTTATATATTGATATTACCTCTGGTTTACTCCAACGTCCTGGTACATCTTTTAGCTTGCAGCGTATGTTAGAAACAAGAGTAGCAATGTAAGGTATAGTGATAACATTCCATTATTAACTAACCATTAATTCCTTCTTAACCTGTTCCTTTTGATTTTCTGTGGCTTTCAAAGCTGCTGTGAATTCTTTTACTGTTCTTTCATCTAAGTCTTTTTTCTTCTATTCCTAGACCTTTTTCTTTCTTCTGTCCCATGTTAGTGTCAGTAATATTATTCAAGCGAATTGTATTCTTTTCTGTTCTATTTCACGTTCTCGAAGTCTTACCCACTGTCTGCTGATGGCCATGAATATCATGCTCCATTCTACTAATGTATTTGTCTCAGGCTGACTGGTGGGATCTTTTCACTATCATTTTTTTTTTGTAAAGCCTTTTCTAGTCATAGATCTCTCTTCTAGGACAGCCTTTCAAACTTATTTTTATATGCTCTTTGTTTTTCTTGTATTGCTTGCTTAATTCCTGTTGACCCAGTTTTTATCACACCCATTTGGCTATTTTTTCCGTACCTAATGTCCCATTTACAGCTGTTTTATGGCTTTTTCAATATTTGTCCATTCTTCTCCAATAGTGTCCGTAGAAGCTAATTATTCTAATTATTTTTCTAATTTATTTTGATAAAGACCCTTGACACATAAACCTGTGGAAAATATACTTTATAGACCTTTTCTTGCTTCTGTGTGGTAAAGGTTCTCTTCTACATCCATTTAGCCAAAGCGTTACTAATCAGCCCTTGGCACGTTCATACACAAACATGCTACGTAACGCAGATTTTTAACATATAAAATACATAAACCATAGGTGAATGAAGTATCGGATTGCTAAACCTGATCGTAAACCCAATGAAGTACGTAAACAGAACGGAATGTGCCCCATGTTTGTCATAACCGCAAAAATCGCTCCGCTTTTGTTTCGACCTTAGTGCCTAAGAAATCTCAGTGCTCCAACATGGTTCATCAAGCATATAGTAGTACAAAAATGTCAACTTGGGTTCCAGAGTCCCATGGAAAGAGCTGTATATAATTCTGATTTGATATAGCTTCATCAATGGAAACCCACTACTGCTGTCGTACGTAGCAGTAGGTCTTTCCGAAGATAATCCAATGCAAACACGTTCATCAACACACCGTATCACTTACAGGCAAAAGCACACCTCCACTCAAGAACAACATCTAACGGAAGAGAACTGAAGAAGAACGCTTTGTTTACTTTCAAAATTCACAATCCACGTGGAATGTCTCAGAGCCTCACTTCTGTCGCTCGAGGCCGCACTCACCACAAAAATTTCAGGCAGAGAAATTGATGCAGAAGACGTAGGAGGGGGTATACGGAAGTGGATTACTGGGAGCAGATATGGTGGCAAAAATTGCTTACGATTAGTAGATACGTAATAAACTTAATGCATGGAAATTGGTACATATAACAGACGAGTTTCGAAGTGCACCTGTTCTTTTTTTTAACTGAGGTCGTTCCTTCGCTTTTCCGGTTCACATTCATATCGCCAGCAGTCGACCTGAGCAGCTTTAGAATCGTAGAAATGTCTGTGATGGATTTGTTATTCGGCTGACATCCAGTGGCTTCTCCTCATTCGAGGTCGCTTAGCTCTCCTGACTGACTGCTTCTACCGTTACAAACCAGCACTCCCTCACTGCGTTTACACTGCCAGGTCAGACACTGATGACATCTAGTGGTCAATTCTGCTTTCTGTATCGGTGTTCGGATACTTTGTATCAGACAGTGCATATCCACAGTACTGGCCATTATAATTGCTATAGCCTAAAGATGACTCACTACAGAGGCCAAATTTAACCGACATGAAGAAGATGCTGCGATATGTAAATGATTATCTTTTCAGAGCATTCACACTAGGTTGGCACCGGTGGCGACACCTACAACGTGCTGACATGAGGAAAGTTTCCAACCGACTTCTCAAACACAAACAGCAGTTGACCGGCGTTGCCTGGTGAAACGTTGTTGTGATGCCTCGTGTAAGGGCCGAGCCGTGGCCGTGCAGTTCTGGCGCTGCAGTCCGAAGCCGCGGGACTGCTACGGTCGCAGGTTCGAATCCTGCCTCGGGCATGGATGTTTGTGATGTCCTTAGGTTAGTTAGGTTTAAGTAGTTCTAAGTTCTAGGGGACTTATGACCTAAGATGTTGAGTCCCATAGTGCTCAGAGCCATTTGAACCATTAGAACCTCGTGTAAGGATGAGAAATGCGTACCATCACGTTTCCGACTTTGATAAAGGTCGGAACTCCGTGCTGGATCCCAACGGCCTCGTATCACTAGCAGTCGAGATGACAGGCATCTTATCCGCATGGCTGTAATGGATCGTGCAGCCACGTCTCGATCACTGGTTCAACAGATGGGGACGTTTGCAGGACACAACCATCTGCACGAACAGTTCGACGATGTTTGCAGCAGCATGGACTATCAGCTCGGAGACCGTGGCTGCGGTTACCCTTAACGCAGCATCACAGACAGGAGCGCCTGCGACTGTGTACTCAACGTGGAACCTGGGTGCACGAACGGCAAAACGTCATTTTTTTCGGATGAATCCAGGTTCTGTCTACAGCATCATGACGGTCTCATCCGTGTTGGCGACATCACGTTGAACGCACATTGGAAGCGTGTATTCGTCATCGCCATACTGGCGTGTCACCCGGCATGATGGTATGTGATGCCACTGGTTACACGTCTCGTTCACCTCTTGTTCGCATTGACGGTACTTTGAATAGTGGACGTTACATTTCAGATGTGTTACGACCCGTGGCTCTACGCTTCATTCGATCCCTGCGAAATCCTACATTTCAGTCGGATAATGCACGACCGTATGTTGCAGGTCCTGTACGGGCCTTTCTGGGTACAGAAAATGTTCGACTGCTGCTCTGGCCAGCACATTCTCCAGATCTCTCACCAATTCAATAGATTATCGATGAAGTTCTTTTTGAACTGTAACGATTTCCTGGATTAATAAAATTCTTGGTGATAACGTCGCACATTTTTTAAAAATTGCACCTATAAAATGAGAAGTATGGTTGTTCTGAAATGCATTGAAGTTCTAGATGTAATTCGGACCATAGAGCGTTCCATTGTATTTTTAACAAAGAAACGCAAGCGTATGTCACTCCATTAAACTACAGTCACAAGTGATTTATACTGCTCAGAAACTCATTGTGACTGCGAGAGAGGGATTATCTCTGACTCGTGATACAATGACTCTGTTTATATAATGTGGAACATTACGTGCACAATGGACTGATTACTTCTGGTGTAGAATTGCGGAGAGTTGGATCTCACCGAAATTTTGATTAGCGGCATTGTTGAAAACTGCCTTTTTGAATATCGAATGCAGTTTTTTTATGAATTATGACAACATTTCATCTCATACAAGAGGATGATGTATACTGAAATGTGGCTAGGACGATCACTTACGGAAAAATATAATTTCGTAAATGGAAGAAGTATTTTCAGTTCTTTGGTTATTTTAACTTCTCCCTTGTCTGTGGCTCGGAACAATATTTGCTGTATCGTAACTCGTAGGGAAATTTGAATCCTGCGAAATCAGTGGAGCCTGCACTACGGTCGTTTATGCTCTATTTTAAGAGGTAAAATTCTGGACTTTATCAAAATTGACTTGGACAGTGATTCCCAAGCTGGACAGTGAGAACGTCATAGCACGCAATACGTATTTCCCCACGGCGTAAGATTGTGCGTCTGATTATTTTAAGATCGCCGCAATTCCGTAGAGCCACAGAGATTTTATTCCAGGTGGTAACTTGGACAACGAGAGTCAAAGTATGATTATGAGCTGTAACCTGAAATCATTTTGTTTTATAGACTTCGGAATTCAAAGCAGTAACCAAATTTCTTCCTGTGTGGGATCATTTAAAATTAGTTGGAAAGCTACTTCTCTCGCCCATAAGTTTCCATTCAAATAACTAGACATTATTCAGTCATATTAATTTTAACTTCAGTTTCTGGAGGGGGGGGGGGGGGGGAGGCGAGAAGCTTAAGTACTATACCACACCTCGATAGCACATTTCAATCGCACAAACTTTATCTCATACAAATATTGTGGGAACATACTAAAATGTAGACTTTCACGGCCGGAAATATCACGTCCAGCATAAGAAGAGGAGAAACGGAACGATCAGCTGTTGCGGAGCATGCTTTCCAGCCAGGGAACCACAACATTCGTTTCGAGGAGACGCAGGTACTAGAGGCCACAAGCGGATATTACGAAAGTCTATACAGGGAGGTAATCGAAATCGCTAAACACCCTCATAATTTCAATCGAAAGGAGGAGGGCGTGAAATTAAGCGGTATATGGATGCCCGTGTTAAAGAAGATGTGTACCACCCGTCCACTACTGGGTGATGGCAACGGCGATCGACGGCGACGGACAGCGGCCAATTGCACTGACGTTTTCAAAACACGTGACGTCACACCACGGCGCGGGAGCGCGCGGCCACAGAATTTAGCGGCAGTCCGTAGCGAGCCAGTGGGTGTGTTGGACCTTCCATCGAGCTACGGATCCTCCTGAAGATGTGTCCCGCAGTCGGAGACGAAACGTTGGCAATTGACACAGAATTCATCAACCGACCACCGCATAACAGCCCGGATAATTATAATGGACATGATTGTGGGAACAGCGAGTAAAGCGCTGAAGTCAGCACTTCCTAAATTTGAGAGTTCTATGAGGGCTTGTCAACAGCGATTGAATTCATCTGCATAATTTGTACTGGGTCAGAATGATTTCGCATGTTATTGCGATATAATTTTCTTAGGTTTCTCTTCAATCTACTGAAACAGCAAGAGACAAATAAACCATTGGTAAAGGGACATGTAAAATTTTGCAACTTTTTATGTGTAATGTATGTTGCGCGTTTGTGGAGTAGTAGAATACCTTGTACAGCTCTGTTGGGGAGATGGCGGCAGAGATCATCCGTCAGCCCAGAGAAAACAGCAGAGCGCTGGAACCAGAGACCATCACGCACCAGGTGGCCGCTAGAAGAACAACTGACTGTTTTACACTGATTGCCCAGATAATTGAGACCACTTCTGTAATAGCCGGTATTTCCAGGTTTGGCACGGATAACAGCGGCGACGCTTCGTGGCACGGAAGCGATTAGGCCTTGGTAGGTCGCTGCAAGGAGTTGGCATCACATCTGCACACAAATCACTTACTCCCCTTAAATTCCGGGGAGAGGGCGATGAACTCTGACGCCGCGTTCTGTCACATCCCAGATGTATTCGATTGGTTTCAGATCTGGTGAGTTGGGGGCCACCAAATCAATTGTGGAACTCGCAACTGTCTTTCTCGGACCAATCCATCACACTCCTGGCCTTCTGACACGGCGCATTATCTTACTGAAAAATGCCACTGCCATCGGGAAACATTATCGACGTGAAAGGGAGCACGTGGTCTGCAACCAGTGTTCGACACTCCTTGGCCGTTATGGTGCATTGCACGAGCGCCACTGGACTCATCAATGCCCACTTGAATGTTCTCCAGAGCACAAAGGAGCCGCCGCCAGCTTGTCTCCGTCACGCAGTTCAGGTGCCCAGGTGCTCTTCCCCTGGGAGACGACGGATTCGAGCCCTCCCACCGGAATCATGAAGAAGCTACATCTACATTTATACCTCGCAAGGCCCCCAACGGTGTGTGGCGGAGGGCACTTTACGTGCCATTGTCGTTACCTCCCATTCCTGTTCCACTCGTGTATGATTCGCGGGAAGAACGACTGCAGGAAACCCTCCGTGCGCGCTCGAATCTCTCTAGTTTTACATTCGTGATCTCCTCGGGAGGTATAAGTAGGGGGAAGCAATATATTCGATACCTCATCCAGAAACGCGCCCTCTCGAAACCTGGACAGCAAGCTACACCGCGATGCAGAGCGCCTCTCTTGAAGAGCCTGCCACTTGAGTTTGCTAAACATCTCTGTAACGCTATCACGCTTACCAAATAACCCTGTGAAGAAACGCGCCGCTCTTTTTTGGATCTTCTCTATCTCCTCTGTCAACCAGCCCTGGTACGAATCCGACACTGATGAGCAATACTCAATTATAGGCCGAACGGGTGTTTGTAGGCCACCTCCATTGTTGATGGACTACATTTTCTAAAGACTCTTCCAATGAATCTCAGACTTTCACCCGCTTTACCAACAATTAATTTTATATGATCAATCCACTACAAATCGTTACGTACTCATAATCCCAGATAGTTTACAGAAGTAACTGCTACCGGTGTTTGTTTCTCTATCATATAATCATACAATAAAGGATCCTTCTTTTTATGTATTCGCAATACATTACATTTGTCTATGTTAAGGGTCAGTTGCCACTCCCTGCACCAAGTGCCTATCCGCTGCAGATCTTCATCCCAGAGTGTCTGGATACGCTGTTTGGGGATTTATCAGTTCTGCCACTGCGGTAACGTCAAGTATCGATGGACAGGTGTCCATTACAGCTGTAACTGTCGATGTCACGGTGTTAACATTGAGACATGCATGGGGCGTCGGCTGAGGAGGCCCCATCGTTAGGAATATTCGGTGTCCTCTGTGTTCAGACATACTTGTACTCTGCCTAGCATTGAAGTCCAATGTCAGTTCCGCCACCTGTTCTGTTTTATTCGTCTGCCCAGCCTGCCACGTCCGACAACTGCAATTAGGGGTGGACGCCCAACCCGACGACGTCCGGACGTGGTTTAATATTAGTTTCGCCACGTGTTGAAGACATTCAACACAGCACCCCTCGAACTCCCAACAAGTTGTCCAGTTTCCAAAATGCTCTTACCGAGCCTCAGAGCCGGCCCCAGTGGCGGGGCGGTTCTAGGCGCTACAGTCTGGAACCGCACGACCGCTACGATCGCAGGTTCGAATCCTGCCTCGGGTGTGGATGTATGTCATGTCCTTAGGTTAGTTAGGTTTACGTAGTTTTACGTTCTAGGCGACTGATGACCTCAGAGTCATTTGAACCAATTGAACCGAGCCTCAGAGGTTTTAAAAATGTGCCCTCGGTCAGACTTAGGTAGATCGCCCGCCTTCCCCATTCTACACACAGGCAGCATACATGTACATGTAATACATGCACCATGTTTGTGTCTGACTGGCAGTCATTCCTCGCTAGATGACGCTGCCATCGCCTGGACGGGCTTGTGTCGACAGTTGGTTGGTGGAAATAATGTTCTGGCTGATCATTGTATAAAGGCTCTTAATACCGCTATTTGCTTTCTCTGACAGTCAAAACAAATTGTTCCTCCTCAGCGATCGCTTTCCGAAGTGCTGACGATTGCTTAGTGGTACGGAGGAAATCGTGGAAAGTAGTTCATTGCATCTGTTAGCAGTGAGGCGCGAGAATATGAACACTATGTGAATGGATACGAAATGAAGTAAATAACCTAACGAGCTTCATAAGCATTCGTCTTTCTTCAGTATAGCTTCAACCTACGTTTATTGTCATGCAGTCATCGTCATGAAATCTGTCGTTCCAATGGATACATTTAAAACTACTGCAGCTGCACATTCGTCCTCGCTGTTCTGAGCCGTTGCAGCAGTGAACTCCAATTTGACGTTTAGGCTTCAGCAAGTAGCTGCAGTCGTTTACGTATTCCACGCTGACGTAGATCCAGCAGCAAACCTCGTAGTGATTAGCTCTCACGTTAAATTTACTTTAATTTTTATTGTAGGTCCGTCCGGGGCAGAACCCTTCAAAACTCTTTGAAATCCTCGATAAGTTCAGTACTTCAAAAACAGAAAAAAACAGTTACTTTTCAGTTAGGCAAACGCAACATATGCAGCGGCTAATGATGCGTGTCTGGAGATTACAATTTCTGAATGTCCTCTCACTGCCCATGCAGCTCCCTCGCCATTGAGAGACAAATTCGTGGGTCTGTGGGAGGAGTGGTTAGCGTTGGAGAAAATGCTGAGGCCGGCGAAACCGACGACACGACCGCGGCGCATCTCCTTACGGCGACAGCGACGGCAGCAACTACTTTTAACGCACCTCCGGATAGGAAACTGTCCTTTGACGCATGGGTCTCTCCTTCGGCAGGACGACCAACTTGTGTACAGTTCTGGTAGTGCAAACCTTTTCCTACGCCAAACTGTAACTAAATGCGCTTTATACCAAGCAATTAGGGCCGCAACCCACAGACCAGTTGACCTCTGTTTTAGATGATGAACTGAATGTGTTTCGTGTGTTAAGATTCTATTTCATGACTGATCTCGTCGATAGTGGCTTAGGTAGAAGAATTTACTTTGTTTGTAAGATGGTTGCTACATCGTATCATTTCCTGTTGACCCTGAAGACACACTTTCATGTTGCACTATTTTGAGGTTGTGTCTTTACAGTCTATGTATTTTACTCACACACTGCCCTGACTTGTCCCTGTTTTGTTGTTTGTGAACAAATGTGAGGAAGACAACCCCAAGATGGTTGTAGATTCCAATTTTTTAATTTACGTTTTGTTGGTTGCTGCTAGCACTTAATAACCACTGTTGTGTTCTTTTTGTTAAGTGTGGGTGCTGACGAAATAGCAGCTTAGCGCAATATACAAGCCAGTACCATCACAAAAACAGTCATTCAAAGAAACAACTGAGTAAATAAAGCAAACGAATGTTCACTTTAAATTTTGATTTATTCGAAACATTTGCAAATTCATTTCAAACAATTTCTAAAAAGCGTACATTAAAATTTTCTTCATGACAAGGCTACAATCAAGACTGATCCAATTTTTAATGGGCACTTCACATTGTTAGTCACATCAAAACCAGGGACTTGAGTTTTACTGGGTACGAGAAATTTACAAGCGAATGCCTTCTTCTTCGGTGGTTCAGTAACACAAAAGGACGTTTTAATGGGTCAGACCTTCTTTGGAGTAAATGCTCTTATCTTTGGAGGCCCTGTGACTATGAAGGCTGCCTTAATAGGACACACCTTCCGTTCAGTAAAGGCCCTTTTCTTCGGTGGGCCTGTAACGATAAAGGCTGTTTTGATCGGAAATGGTCCTGTTTTTAAGGGCATTACTTTCATAAGGCCAACACTAAGAGATGCTCTCAAACGACAATATTCTGCAAAGATAGAGGTGGTTGCCAAACATTCCTTATTGGAGGGCTCATCATGTATATCCAACTTCTCGTTATAGGGCTCATCAGGCCATTGTGCAGTACTTTCTGCTGAGTCTGGTGGTGGCTCAGATTCTCTTTCCAACTTCTCGTTATAGGGCTCATCAGGCCATTGTGCAGAACTTTCTACTGAGTCTGGTGACGGCTCAGAATCTCTTTCCAACTTCTCGTTATAGGGCTCATCAGGCCATTGTGCAGTACTTTCTACTGAGTCTGGTGTCGGCTCAGAATCTCTTTCCAACTTCTCGTTATAGGGCTCATCAGGCCATTGTGCAGTACTTTCTACTGAGTCTGGTGGCGGCTCAGAATCTCTTTCCAACTTCTCGTTATAGGGCTCATCAGGCCATTGTGCAGTACTTTCTACTGAGTCTGATGGCGGCTCAG
This sequence comes from Schistocerca gregaria, assembly GCF_023897955.1. Taxonomy (NCBI): domain Eukaryota; kingdom Metazoa; phylum Arthropoda; class Insecta; order Orthoptera; family Acrididae; genus Schistocerca; species Schistocerca gregaria. The sequence continues at coordinate 1,157,186,754 of NC_064920.1, read as the reverse complement.
AATCTCTTTCCAACTTCTCGTTATAGGCCTCATCAGGCCATTGTGCAGTACTTTCTACTGAGTCTGGTGTCGGCTCAGAATCTCTTTCCAACTTCTCGTTATAGGGCTCATCAGGCCATTGTGCAGTACTTTCTACTGAGTCTGGTGGCGGCTCAGAATCTCTTTCCAACTTCTCGTTATAGGGCTCATCAGGCCATTGTGCAGTACTTTCTACTGAGTCTGGTGGCGGCTCAGAATCTCTTTCCAACTTCTCGTTATAGGGCTCATCAGGCCATTGTGCAGTACTTTCTACTGAGTCTGGTGGCGGCTCAGAATCTCTTTCCAACTTCTCGTTATAGGGCTCATCAGGCCATTGTGCAGTACTTTCTACTGAGTCTGGTGGCGGCTCAGAATCTCTTTCCAACTTCTCGTTATAGGGCTCATCAGGCCATTGTGCAGTACTTTCTACTGAGTCTGGTGTCGGCTCAGAATCTCTTTCCAACTTCTCGTTATAGGGCTCATCAGGCCATTGTGCAGTACTTTCTACTGAGTCTGGTGGCGGCTCAGAATCTCTTTCCAACTTCTCGTTATAGGGCTCATCAGGCCATTGTGCAGTACTTTCTACTGAGTCTGATGGCGGCTCAGAATCTCTTTCCAACTTCTCGTTATAGGCCTCATCAGGCCATTGTGCAGTACTTTCTACTGAGTCTGGTGTCGGCTCAGAATCTCTTTCCAACTTCTCATTATAGGGCTCATCAGGCCATTGTGCAGTACTTTCTACTGAGTCTGGTGGCGGCTCAGAATCTCTTTCCAACTTCTCGTTATAGGGCTCATCAGGCCATTGTGCAGTACTTTCTACTGAGTCTGGTGGCGGCTCAGAATCTCTTTCCAACTTCTCGTTATAGGGCTCATCAGGCCATTGTGCAGTACTTTCTACTGAGTCTGATGGCGGCTCAGAATCTCTTTCCAACTTCTCGTTATAGGGCTCATCAGGCCATTGTGCAGTACTTTCTACTGAGTCTGATGGCGGCTCAGAATCTCTTTCCAACTTCTCGTTATAGGCCTCATCAGGCCATTGTGCAGTACTTTCTACTGAGTCTGGTGTCGGCTCAGAATCTCTTTCCAACTTCTCATTATAGGGCTCATCAGGCCATTGTGCAGTACTTTCTACTGAGTCTGGTGGCGGCTCAGAATCTCTTTCCAACTTCTCGTTATAGGGCTCATCAGGCCATTGTGCAGTACTTTCTACTGAGTCTGGTGGCGGCTCAGAATCTCTTTCCAACTTCTCGTTATAGGGCTCATCAGGCCATTGTGCAGTACTTTCTACTGAGTCAGGTGGTGGCTCAGCATAACTCTCTAATTCCTCACCCACTGGCTCGTCATGCCAGTCTGCAAGAGATGCCACTGAGGGTGCTGGTGGTCTAGCATCCATCTCTAACTGCATATCGGGGGGCTCAGATAGGGATTCGGCAGTAGTCGCGGGTTCTGATGCTGGAGGCACGGCAACTGTCTCGAGCTGATCTGTTTTCTCATCTAGTCTTCTTCTCTGAGCGGGATGGTGTTGGCGAGTCCACTCCTGTTGGCAGAATACAGAAAGCTCGGTAAGAGACATGGAACACAAAATCATATATGTGTATTCAATGTACATAACTAGAATAATTCTGTAACTATCAGTTTGTTGCTTTTAACTATGGTAGAAGGTGAACAATTTTAAAAATAATTGATGTCTGATTATTAATGTTCGTTTGGCGCAGCTGTAATATACGGGACCTTTTTGTGTGTACTTATTTGCGTTTAATGTTTCAGTACGAATTTTTCAGTTGCGTGTGAGTTCAGGTAATAATGGAGATGACGGCAAACGCGATGCAAAATATAATTCCGATTTACGTGTATATTTATAACTGTTTATCCCAGCAGTTAAAGATGTGTTCACTTTTTATGTAATGGTCATGTATACGTACAAGTTACGGTTATGTGGGCAAGTTCAGTCTATTAAATCTATTGACCCTCACAGCTCGCACTTGTTATGGGCCGATACCTGCTTGAATGGTTCACCGGCGTTGCATCTGATTTTGTGGTGTAACTAGCTCGGCATTTTTACGAGGGTAACGCTCGTCGTCTTCTGGGACACCACCTAAATCTTCAGTGGCTACTTGGTAATACTGTGACTTTACAAATACCATCCGACACCATACTTGGGAGCCTTTCTACCAGCGGTAACATTGTTTGTATCGATTGTGGTTGTTCTCGTGAAGCATATGAAGTAACTTGGGAGGCACTTGCCCTCTGAAAAGTAGTGCACGCTATTCCAATGAAGTCCAACTATTACAAAGAAGAAGCTGCAGTGGTTTGTGACATACAGTAACGAGACCACCTATTGTTTGGTGGACCCAAACATATTCGAAGGTGACAGCGTGAATCCAATGTGCATTGACAGGATACCGGAAAAGGCAAACTCAAAGGGCGTTTCTCACTTGTAAACGGATATGCACGGAAGTAAATAGAACACAGAAACGACAGAGAAAAATTGCACTTGAAGTGAGTTTTGTAACTCCCTGAGAAAAGACATACTGGTTAGCGCCGCATTAAGTTAAAAGTTCTCGGAAGAGGGAAATTGTTTGTACTGGAAGCAGAGTAACCATCCGCTGAAAAGACTTCCACCACCAACTGTTAGTGATAAGCCTTGGTCTTCGTCAGACTATTCCACCACCAGCTCTAAGTAACAAACATAGGACTTTTAGAGAGGACTGTAAAGATGATAATGATTTACAATGTAAGGGCATTATTATGCTGTTATATCAGTCACTAACAGTTCATCAGGCAAAGCCAATAAACACTAACCGATAATCTAAAACTACTCTCCATCTTCCTCAACTAGTTCTCTTAAAATTTAACTACGTATTATTTGTGCAGGAGAAACCTGAAACACGGAAACCTCAAATTACTACATCTTTACCTAAGCAAGGATTAAATCATTACCCCGAAACAGAGCAAAACAGCTGTATAAGCCACTAAGTGTGCAACAGGAATTCCACTATTAAACGCTGGGCAGAGTGAGCGAATGGGTGGAAAGAGTTTATTGAAGGCCTCTACGAGGGATAGAAATGGATGTTGAGATGATAGACGTAGGGGTCCAGTAATGGCACTTATCAGAGTTTCGACGCACATACGGTCAAATAAATCTATAGACGTCGACTGCATATCTACATTTCTAAAATCATGAGTGAAAGTGAAAACCAAACGACTTTTCAAGTTCGATTGAAGGATTTTATAGTCTACAAACTACACAAAATTCCGAAGGGTTATAAGAGCGAGAACTACCGAAAAATCGACTGACAAGTATAACACACCGAAGAATGGAAAAGAAAGCTTTGATTGAGGAAAGGTGCTGCGAATACATAGAAAGAAAGATCCCATATCACTTAGCTACAATATAGCAGGTCAGCAACTGGAAGCAGGTAATCCCATAAATTATCTGGGAGTACGCATTAGGAGTGATTTAAAATGGAGTGAACATATAAAGTTGATCGTCGGTAAAGCAGATGCTAGACTGAGAGTCATTGGAAGAATCCTAAGGAAATGCAATCCGAAAACAAAGGAAGTAGGTTACAGTAGGCTTGTTCGCCCACTGCTTGAATACTGCTCAGCAGTGTGGGATGCGTACCAGATAGGGTTGATAGAAGAGGTAGAGAAGATCCAATGGAGAGCAGCGTACTTCGTTACAGGATCATTTAGCAATCGCGAAACCGTTACGGAGATGATAGATAAACACCGGTGGAAGATGCTGCAGGAGAGACGCTCAGTAGCTCGGTACGGGCATTTGTTAAAGTTTCGAGAACATACCTTCACCGAGGGGTCAAGCAGTATATTGCTCCCTCCTACATATATCTCGCGAAGAGACCATGAGGATAAAATCAGAGAGATTAGAGCCCACACAGAGGCATACCGACAATTCTTCTTTCCACGAACAATACGAGACTGGAATAGAAAGGAGAACCGGTAGAGATACTCAAGGTACGCTCCGCCACACACCGTCAGGTGGCTTGCGGAGTATGGATGTTGATGTAGGAAAAGGCACCAGAGAGGCACCTCTGACGTCGCTCATTATTGTAGAAGCAAGACTGCAAAAAGAGTTCCACGATGTAAAATAGTGGAATATGTTTCAGTTTCTCAGTCTTTCACCCATACTATTCAGTCTGCCCATCAGCGAAATGATGACGAAAGTAAATGAAAGGATCATGTGTGGGTTTAAATTCAGGATGGAAGGATGTCAGTGATAAGATTCAGTGGTGGCACTGCTGTCATCAGTAAAAGTGAAGGGAAATGTTACACTGGGCTGTTATATTGAATCAGAAACAGTGTTGCACAAAGTAGCAATTATACGAGAGACGGTTCCTGAATATAGTATGGTGGTATGCTTCATTTCTTCTTTTGGTGAGCTCAGTGGTAGAGCCATTTGAAAAACTAACTAAATTTCTTAACATTGTTTAGAATGTAGTCGCACAGATAAAGCAATCTTTGTTTGTAAGCTATGGCTAACCTCTAGAGGTGTGATTACTTCTATTTACTTCATTTTGTGAGAAGTTTCCATGGATGTGTTATGGGTGTGTTAATGAAGAAAGTATTTTTCGCTGCACTGGGTGATATAATTGATCAGTGATTGTCGGATCAGAGCAATTTCTGATCCTGTTATTGTGGGAGGCGTGTTTTTGAACAGTACTGCGTATTCAAGGATCACACAGGTAATGTGTTTGCTTTCAGCACGTTCAGCAGTGGATGTGACGTTTTTATGTACTCCGGTGAAAGTTTTTCATTTGGTGTTTTCAGCCAGAAGACCGTTATGCGGCATCTGACCACAGTTGTCTATACTCAACAGCTAGCTCCTTTATTTGTGTACGACTACTGCAAGCTACACCTATTTGAACCACCTCACCGTCGTGACGCTTTGGAATCAAAGTGACGATTGCTTGATACCACATGAAGTGTCCCGTTAAAAGATATCTCTTTTAGTAAGTTGTGCCATAAATCTCATTTCTGTCCAGTTCGTTTCAGTACCTCCTCAGCAATTATCGAATCTATCCAGTTGTGTAAGGCAGGTAAAAAATGAGCTGACAAAACATATCCCATGTTTCATTACTGCTTCGGGATGCAGAGTATTAGACATTTACGAGAGTCAGCTTAAGATAAGTGCTGTACGCCACTCACCAGATCATCACGTAAAAGCCCAGTGCACTCTCCAGCTGCCGCCTGCGAATGGAGATGTTCGACCCACTGCATCTGTACAAAAAGGAAAGAAAAAATTTTTGTAGTTAACGTATGTACCCACAGGAACACTACAGACTACATCTATAGCTGAAACCATTTAACACCAACATAAAATAGACTGGAAAGTGCTACAGAATCGATCCTGATGCCGAACCAATTAAATTTGAAGTGAGGAGGGCCCTAGTGTGATGACTGACTTTTCCAGTGCATACAGCTTATTGAGTATGAGTACTTCAAGGCTAGTAAATACAGATGTAGGAATAAATACTTGACATGATGGTAATTCACCGGCCATATCACATAGTTAAATAGAGAGCTGTGTAAAGTTAAAGAAAGCGGCCATCAGCAATAATCCAAAACTCAGTCGAAGTAAGTATCTTGGTGTTAGTGGGTACAGTGTCGCAATCTGCCACATAGCAACGAAAAAGTAGAGACAAGATCAATAGCGAAGAAAACAGGAAAAGCGACGCTTGGAAATAACCACATTCAGAACAAAGAATGGATAGCCTTATAGGTCAATATAGAAATTTGATTCCTGAACATCTTAAGGCAGAAAAAGACAGGTTTGAAGACAGCGGAAAGAGATCTTTATATTGTTGTTGTGGTCTTCAGTCCTGAGACTGGTTTGATGCAGCTCTATTCATTACTTCCTCATTAGTTATGTGATGTACCCATCTAATCTTCAGCATTCTTCTGTAGCACCACATTTCGAAAGCTTCTATTCTCTTCTTGTCCAAACTACATATTGTCCATATTTCACTTCCATACATGGCTACACTCCATACAAATACTTTCGAAACGACTTCCTGACCCTTAAATCTATACTCGGTGTTAACAAATTTCTCTTCTTCAGAAACGGTTTCCTTGCCATTGCCAGTCTACATTTTATATCCTCTCTACTTCGACCATCATCAGTTATTTTGCTCCTCAAATAGCAGAACTCCTTTACTACTTTAAGTGTCTAATTTTATTATCTTATTCCCTCAGTATCACCCGACTTAATTCGACTACATTCCATTATCCTCGTGTTGCTTTTGTTGATGTTCATCTAAATTTTCATAAGTGAGTGACGTCCGTTAGTGAGCACATGGTGTGTGTGTGTGTGTGTGTGTGTGTGTGTGTGCGTGTGTACTACTGCTATGTTGTACGTCGTCAGGAAACGGAGTGGTGCTCACCTTCGGAGCTTTGGTGACCTGCTCCAACTCGACCAGCCGTCGATGCCCCTGCATCGTCTTCCTTCGGCCGAAACAAGGACAGCACGCTGTCCAGTATCTCCTCCAACCCATCTGCAGCAGAGAAGAGCCTGTTCCACAAGCTGCCGAATGGTTTACGGTATAGTAATTGCTGCACTGTGCTGCACAGTAGAATCTTTCCTGTTGTCACCATACTGTGAAATAGATGGCGTGTTCAGCACCGCAAAAAACCAATTTGTGGCAACGTCGAGTAGTTCCAAAAGAAGGGAAAGTTTTCAGATAGAGAAATAGTTTTAGCAGTTGTTAAACGGCTCTGGTATTGTCACGTAGAAACCACAGTCAAGTTCTTAAGTTAGGTTGGTCAAAGAAGTACTATATTTAGACTTGAAACACGTTAGTTACTGAAACTAGCTCACAGCCAGAACAGAACTGCCTTCCTGAACGAAGATTGCAGATATAGACACTGACGGAGAAAAATCGCAACTTCAAAAAATAATTAACGTAGAATATTGAAATTTAGGGAATATATTTGCCTAGGTCACATATTTAAGTGCTCAGTATTGCAAGATCTCAGGGTAAATTAAAGTGCAAGGTGGCCATCGCAAATGTGAAATTCTGATACATTAATAATCGGTGTAGCCGACAGAGTGTTGATTGCAAGGATGCAAAGGTGCGTGCGTTGCGCTCTACAGGTGCCGGATGGCTATTTGACAGAATTCGGTGCCTATTTCACTTGTTCGGACAACACAGGGACAGTTAATGCTGGTAATAGATGACGTCCCATTGCGACGTAACGCTCTCTTTCGCACATCGACGGCGGTTCTGCAACATAAATCGTTCACCTACCTCGAAACTGCTGCAGATCCGCAAACGTAACTCCTGACTGCAGCTACTTAAGGGGGTAGGACGTCAAACGGGGCGACTTGGATCAGGAGAGGTATCACAGGACATTTTAATTTCTACTGTCTATACTTTTACAAATAAATTCATACAACTTTGTCAACATCACCAGGAAGGATTCAAGATTCACACTCGTTGCAGTGGAAGATCGAAAACATAACAAAATAATTTTTTTTACGTGTGAAATTTCATCATTCTTTCACTTACTAATGGCTGCATTTTTTGCTATAGGTACACTTTTCTTCATACGTTAGAGAGATTCTTCGATTAATTCTGCACAGCATACAAACCATGCATACAGGTGTATGAAACTCTAGAATTTATTTAATTTATGAAATAACGAATGAGCTGTTATATTTTAAACTTCATGTTTAGAAAAAAACACAAATTTTCTAGTTAATTACCTCAATTTTTACCACAGTTTTTAATAGATTTGTAAAATTATAGAGTTTCGTACACCTTTGAGTGTGGTTTGCATGCTGTGGAAAATTCATCGAAGAATCTCTCTTACTTATGAAGAAAAGTGTACCTACAGCAACAAATGCTGCCATTAGTAAGAGAGAAAAAAGATGAACTTTTACGTGTAAAAAAAATTATTTTGTTATGTTTTCGAACTTCCACTGCTATGAGTGTTTATTCTGAATCTTTCCTGGTCATGCTGACAAAGTTTTATGAATTTATTTGTAAAAGTATAGACAGTGGAAATTAAAATGTCCTGTGACGCTTCTCCTCCTCCATGTCGGCCCGTTTGACATCCTACCCCCCTTAAGAGATCTCAGGAAAGCAATGTTGAAGAAACTGAGATTTCGTAACTACACGTCGACGGCCGCTATAAGTACAAAAAGCTGAATATAGTCTTGTGAACTCTAAAGAATAAATCGGAAACGGGTTGCTGTTAAAATTTCTAAGTTCAAAGGTCCTTTTAAACTTCCATTAAGATTTTTTTATTGACATTGAGCAAGATCATCAGCCCAATGTGTTCAAATCATTGAAGTTACTGTTCACAGTCCTCGCCACACTCAAACAGCCAGAACTTTTCCTATCCAATTCCGAAATCATTTACGAGAATAACACAGGCAATAAACTGCTATTTACTTTTGCACTCGACACTCAGTGGTTGTCTTTAAATAAAGTTTTAGCTCGTCATAAATACTCAGTAAAAAAAATTTACTTTGTACCGCCACACTTTTAGTTCAAAGTTTACACACGCGATTTTCTCCAGAACAAAATATCTCTCGACTCTTAAAATTTCACAAATATTTAATGGTAAACACCAGCTACATTTATCACTGTACCGAAACGCGGAAGTCACAATATCACTACATTTTGCACATAGTGCGTTCGGACACTTTCAGCATGACCAGCTCCTTCGAAAATTAGTCCACCACTCCCTTCTTCTCTCTGCCTCTACAAGCACCTCTATCTCATACGTTAGGTGGCAAACCGTCTCCCTTCTTATTGGCTGTACAGAATTACGGCCAATCAGAGCTGACTTTCAAGGCTCGCGCCAAAATCTAGAGAGAACCAACCACTGCTCTCAGCTCATTGACATCATTAAAATAAACAACTCAAAACTCCCTTGTTAAACAAATGAAATGAAATAAACTTTAAGCTGCACTTAACATCCAGGAATTTAACTATATAATCGCGAACGTTCTGGCTGTCTCTTACATATTCAAACATGCTTGGACATCCGCCATCCACTAGCACGGAAACCACTGGTGGATTCGTTCCCACGATACAAAGCTGGAACACTTGCAAGTTCCTATAGAGAATTACAAACTGAAAATTTAATGTTGGCGAATGTCCCACATACACTCACACAAGTACTCTCTTTCACACCCGCCCTAAAACAAAACATAAATATCTACTTGAAATTCTTGAAGCTATTACTAGAGCAAAATTACGAAAGGTTTTCTAAAATGAGAACTTTCCATATTAGAATCTAAGCACTGAAGGTGTTCATATCTTTTCAAATAGTCACAGTTAGTGATTTTGAAACATCCCCTTAGAAAAATTAGTGAATTACTATGCTGATAAACCTCTTACGTTATTTGATTTTTAAACAGCTGAGCAGAACCGAACGTACTCAGACACTTCTCTCTTTACTTATTCTCATCAACACTAAAATGTCACACAATATTTTTAGTGCAACGCAATCTGACTTTCAATAGTCCCTACAAAAGAATGGCCCTGAGTAACATTAACCTATACCTTTCATGAATCACTTACCTCAAAAAATCTTCGTTACTCGAACTACTGCAATACAGCGAGCGCCAATGCTGCCAGCTAAATAAAAGATTCTAACTACTGAAGGCACTGACTACTGATGGGCATGGTTAACAAATGAAAGATTTTGATAGAGAACAAACAATGTATTTACCTTAATAATATTCAAAAGTCATCACACACACACACACACACACACACACACACACACACACATCATTTCATGAAACACAGTATTACAAATTTACTCTTTCCGGTGGAAACATATCCAGATCGTCCGCTCTCCCCCCACATCCACCACTGCTGGCGGCTCACATCCAACTGCCCAACACTACAATAGCGAATAATTCAACAATACAAACCAGCCACAGGCTGAACACAGCACAGTTAGTGTTTTCATACAGAGCGCTACGTGGCGTTACAAATACAAAAACCTAAATAGCGTACTAACAATTTAGTTTTTTAAATGTCGGATAATTACGTTTTTTTAATGACTTTTTTTTGTAACTTCCAAATTATGACCGTTATTGACTTCAGATTTTGACAGATTGTTCCTTTACACAACAGAAGGCTATGTACCTAATATCAAGTTTGTCGGACTATTTCTAGACCAGTTATTAATTTTAATAGTTCCAGAGAATGTAACTACACTGTAAGCGCTCTCCGCCACTTTCAGACGCTGCAGTCACGCCTTATGGTCACGAAGCACGTCTGCAGGACACAGGTCGCACGTTGCAGATGGTATAAGATTCTGACTGCTTACGCTGGAGCCCACATACATTCATACAAGAAAGCTCTAATAGACAAATTGGAGACACAATAGGCCGAGAGAGTGAGTGGGCACTGTATAGCATGTTGGGTTACAACAGCCGTAAGTGAGCGAGCAGCATCATGTTGGAAAACTCCCCCTGGGACACTGTTCACGAATGGCAGCGCAACAGGTCGAAACTACACATTGACGCACAAATTTTGCAGTAAGGGTGTATGGGATAACCACACGAGTGCTCCTGCTGTGACACGAAATTGCATTCCAAACCGTAGCTCCAGGTGTAGGTCCCGTGTGTCCAGCACGATGACTGGTTGGTCGCTTGCCCTCAACTGGCCTTCTCCTAATCAACACACGGCCATCACCGGCACAGAATCAGAACCAGCTAACACAATGAACACTCTCTTGACACCACTGAAGTCCCAAATGCCGGTGTAAGGGCTGTAAGACGTCGTGGTCTCCTGAACTTCATTGCTTACATATTCCGCCCTCACAATCACATTCTCCACATCAAGACGCTTCATTCAAACCCAAACTCGATAAGATAAAGTCAATGTTGTATGAATTCATGTAAATGATGCGCAAATAACAAGTGCGCACTGGGGTTGAGATACTCGAAGCTGGCATACACACGCACACATTCAAGACACAACAGTCACAAAAGCTTTTAGTTTGGGAGAGGCAAACACCGCACGTCAGGAGGCTGGTCCCTTCCGAGGTTTTCACAGGGGGCTACCTACATCAGCCGGTGGCCGCCCGTGAAGCGGACAGCGTTTGCCCGAGTGAAAGGAAGAACGACCCCGTGTTCGGATTAAAAGCAAATTCCGCTACACTGTGTGGGAGCGCCCAGCCTACGCATTCTTTACTAACATAGCACACAGTTTCAGAGGTTTTTCACAAGGAGACAGCAAACGCCAAACGCCGATGCTACAGATTTCCGGAATGGTCGTCTTAAACGAAACGACATTCTCCCGTTTTAGAAGAGCCATGCTGATTGGCGGACGATATTCATGACGCCTTGAGCTGAAGGAGTAATGGAAGAGACTGACACGTCTGGCGTGGAGAGGGGCCGTTCCGTTGCCGCTCTAGAAGAGAGAACACGTAACGAGAGCGTGCGCTCTCATACGTGTACTGAAAAGAGCGAGGAACAAGTCTCTCCTCAGTACTTCACTGGGAGAGCACCTCTGTCGAGAGCGAATTGGAGTGTGACTCTATACTGAGTCCTTGCGATTAAGTGTAGTTCACTGTGTTGGCTGCCACACTTATTGTGCAGTGTGAACAGACAGAGTTATAGTTAAACGCCTGTGAGCGAATTTTTGAGTGGCATCGCGGTGGACTGGTTATCTGACCGGTGTACCACGCCAATAGTTAGACTAGGGGCGAATATGAGTCCTTGACCTCATCAAGGCGTAGGGAGAGTTTGATTGGTGAAGGTCAATCCAGATAGAACGAGAGTTATCTTATTTGTCAGCAGCGAGCGGCGCAGAGAGCAGACATTGCAGCTTACGGTATTGTGCGCTACAGCTCTTGCGAGCCCCATATTTCCTCCACAACAGTACACTTCACTGCATTTCACATGTGACTGCATCGACCGTACCTAGCAACATTCTAACGGTTGATTATTCAAGTTGAGTAGGCGCGGCTCTCAGCCATTCTGCCAACTCAAAAACAATCTTAAACTTTGTATAGAAATTTCATTAGCGAATCCTATCCTTAAGAGGTAGCTTCACATTCCGAAAAGAAACCGGAAATAAGGATGTAAGCTGCAGTAAGTACTGGGAGATGAAGAAGCTTGCACAGGATAGAGTAGCATGGAGAGCTGCATCAAACGAGTCTCAGGACTGAAGACCACAACAACAACAACAACAACAACAACAATATTGACAGATTCAAGAAGGACGTTGAGCTATGCACGAGGTTAGCTTCATTCGGGAAAGAAATAGTCTGTACCACATGTTCGTAGGGAATTTGTATAAGGCACTTTTATATGGTTAAGAGTAACATCATACAACATCCACCCACAGACGGGGATGAGCAATTATGTAATGAAACGATTTAAAGTTTTGGAACGACAATCGCTGATGCCAAAGAAGAGGTTTACTAGCTAGTTAATATAGGTATGTTTCCTAATTACAGTGTGTGGGGACCTTTACCATGTCCATGCATATTAACGCGGAAATATTTGAAATTGGAATTAGGGCTCGGAAGAAAGGAGGCACAGTCAATCTGTGATTCCTCTGAAACAGGAAATTGTAATGAATGTATGTATAAGAGAATATATAGCGTAAGAATCTCTTAAGTCAAATAAAATCCATCTCTTGAATGAGGTAAGTACTCAGGGAACAAGCTATACAGACCTACCGAGAGAAGATAAGCAGTTTCAAAGAACGAGTGTACACACATTGTACAAGGAAAAACGTCATGGCGTGGCGTAAAACTTGAATATGACATGTGGTACTTGTAATGAACAATGTACGTTTTCCATTGAGTAATTTTTTAGATATGTTTGATTATGAAATGCAGTAAGAGTCTACAATCAATATATATTATAAAAGTAAATGTACAACGGGCGTGACGCTAAAATTAATAAACCAGTCCCGGTACGATCAAGGGAGGTATTTGGTGTTGTAGCCCTGTATCCCCCATTCATGAAGAATGTTCCTGTTTTTACCCGAAGGGAATCCGTATGATCATATAAGGGCTATGAAGTTTCACCCTCTAGAAATTTCTAGAACATTCCATAACATTCGAGAGTATTCGAGAGCATTCCACAACATTCCAGATTGTTTCTGTATGTTCCACAACGATCCGGAATGTTTTGGAATGTTCTGGAATAATCTGAACTATTCTGAAAAATTCCAGAATGTTTGGGAACATCCCGTAGCATCCCAGATCATTTTGGAATATTCCAGAACACTCTAGAATGTTGTTGAATTTTCTGGATCGTTGTGGACCATTCGAAGCCGTTTTCGTATGTTCCGGAATTCACCTCTGTTGGGGTTACCCATTGGTAGAGGTGTATAAAGCAGGATTCGTCGAGTGTTAGAACGTATATTCCTTACCAGTGATGAAGGGAGGAAGTAACAAAGTAGGGTAGTGAGGAAATAAAAACAAACAGTGAAGTGTGAGTAGTCAAAATATTACAGTGACTCAATATAAATCGAAAATAAAGTGTGGAAAGTGTACTTGGTGAATTTGTAGATAAAAATCTGATTTTTTTATATTTTACACAACGTCCAAACGTAAAGAGAGGAGGAGATCTTTCCAGCTCTGAAGTAAATCAGCGAATTAAAAAAGAACAACCAAAAAACGAAGCAGACGAACAGCGCGAAGCCGGCCGGGGTGGCCGAGCGGTTCTAGGCGCTACAGACTGGACCGCTTCGGTCGCAGGTTCGAATCCTGCCTCGGGCATGGATGTGTGTGATGTCCTTAGGTTATTTAGAATTAAGTAGTTCTAAGTTCTAGGCGACTGATGACCTCAGACGTTAAGTCCCACAGTGCTCAGAGCCATTTGAAGCATTTTTGAACAGCGCAAAGCACGTTTAATTTCCCAGCGTACGAGAAAGAGAACCGTGAGAAGCAGAGAAACAGAACAATAATGAATTGGACGAACTGATGGATCAAGAATTCTGACACGATTTTACAATAAAAGACTGCGAATTCAAGCCAGCCACTAAAATATCACCGAATGAGAAGCGCGGACGAGGATAAGTAAACAGTACAACTTAACAAAAAAAAAAAAAAATTCCGCTGCGACCCGACGAATTAATGTAACAAACACAAACAGGTCGTCATCGGAAAAATGGATAACATCTACCAATCTTGTAAAGGGAAAAAAATTCAGCAGAGGAACACCAGAATCTTGTTGCATGAACGGAAAAATTCCATTACCCCCACAAGAAGCACTTCCGCAGGAATTGTTAAATGACCGGAGAAACTCAAGGATCGGAACACTTTCTTCAAAATATCAGAGCGCAGTGCCTGCCTATTCTTTCGGTGTCACTTCCATCAGCATTAACCGAGATGAAATCGACTTCGTTTTTTCCATCCAAAGCCAAATCTATCACAACATGGGATCATTAATACCACTACGCTACGAAGACCATAAATATCTGTAAGTATATTTCATCGGGAATGGAGAAACAGAAATGTATCAGTGATGCACAAATATCAGTTGATTGTGCTGAGAAGCAGTCCGACATGTGCAGTGAATCTTATCCGAATACAAACAACTGATTCACATATTGAAAACAGCACTGGACCGAATGATTTCTGATGACTATGAAGTTATAATTCGAGCCGACAAAATACCACATAGAGAACACGACGGTCGTTTTAATGCATCTCAAGTAGATGAAGTGACCATCGTAATAGTGGACAATGAAAACACAAGCTCGACATAACTAAAGAATGAAGAAGGGAAAGAGACACACCGTTCATACAATGCCCTCCAACATCCAATAACGTTTCTGCTCAGGTAGCACGGATATTATTCTAATGTGAAACAAATCCAACCTGAAACAGTTGTAGGAACAAACAAACAAAAAAATTACTTCCAAGAGGTTCTATGCTTACCGCTTAATGACCAGAGACAATGAAACATAAATGACATTCTCAACACTTGCCGTTTACACCAATAATTCCTGATGTATATCTATACAAAAATAGAAGCTACAAATGGTTCAAATGGCTCTAAGCACTATGGGACTTAACATCTGAGGTCATCAGTCCCCTAGACTTCGAATTACTTAAACGTAACTAACCTAAGGACATCACACACATCGATGGCCAAGCAGGATTCGAACCTGTGACCGTAGCAGCAGCGCGGTTCCTGATTGAAGCGCCTAGAACCGCTCGGCCAACTGCGGCTGGCCAAAAATACACTTCTGGAAATTGAAATAAGAACACCGTGAATTCACTGTCCCAGGAAGGGGAAACTTTATTGACACATTCCTGGGGTCAGATACTTCACATGATCACAATGACAGAACCACAGGCAAATAGACACAGGCAACAGAGCATGCGCAATGTCGGCACTAGTACAGTGTATATCCACCTTTCGCAGAAATGCAGGTTGCTATTCTCCCATGGAGACGATCGTAGAGATGCTGGATGTAGTCCTGTGGAACGGCTTGCCATGCCATTTCCACCTGGCGCCTCAGTTGGACCAGCGTTCGTGCTGGACGTGCAGACCGCGTGAGACGACGCTTCAACCAGTCCCAAACATGCTCAATGGGGGACAGATCCGGAGATCTTGCTGGCCAGGGTAGTTGACTTACACCTTCTAGAGCACGTTGGGTGGCACTGGATACATGCGGAAGTGCATTGTCCTGTTGGAACAGCAAGTTCCCTTGCCGGTCTAGGAATGGTAGAACGATGGGTTCAATGACGGTTTGGATGTACCGTGCGCTATTAAGTGTCGTCTCGACGATCACCAGAGGTGTACGGCCAGTGTAGGAGATCGCTCCCCACACCACGATGCCGGGTGTTGGCCCTGTGTGCCTCGGTCGTATGCAGTCCTGATTGTGGCGCTCACCTGCACGGCGCCAAACACGCATACGACCATCATTGGCACCAAGGCAGAAGCGACTCTCATCGCTGAAGACGACACGTCTCCATTCGTCCCTCCATTCACGCCTGTCGCGACACCACTGGAGGCGGGCTGCACGTTGTTGGGGCGTGAGCGGAAGACGGCCTAACGGTGTGCGGGACCGTAGCCCAGCTTCATGGAAACGGTTGCGAATGGTCCTCGCCGATACCCCAGGAGCAACAGTGTCTCTAATTTGCTGGGAAGTGGCGGTGCGGTCCCCTACGGCACTGCGTAGGATCCTACGGTCTTGGCGTGCATCCGTGCGTCGCTGCAGTCCGGTCCCAGGCCGACGGGCACGTGCACCATCCGCCGACCACTGGCGACAACATCGATGTACTGTGGAGACCTCGCGCCCCACGTGTTGAGCAATTCGGCGGTACGTCCACCCGGCCTCCCGCATACCCACTATACGCCCTCGCCCAAAGTCCGTCAAATGCACATACGGTTCACGTCCACGCTGTCGCGGCATGCTACCAGTTTTAAAGACTGCGATGGAGCTCCGTATGCCACGGCAAACTGGCTGACACTGACGACGGCGGTGCAAAAATGCTGCGCAGCTAGCGCCATTCGACGGCCAACACCGCGGTTCCTGGTGTGTCCGCTGTCCCGTGGGTGTGATCATTGCTTGTACAGCCCTCTCGCAGTGTCCGGAGCAAGTATGGTGGGTCTGACACACCGGTGTCAATGTGTTCTTTTTTCCAATTCCAGGAGTGTAGATGCGGAACGGATACTTTACATAAGGCTGAATCACAAGAAACTATGCTCGGAAGAATACATCCACCTTCGTGACGCAACCATATATGACGGAATCATCGGCGGCATTGTAGCAATGGAAATCTTACCCTCGTCATAGATAGGGAGTGCGAGACACATGCACGAATACGCTCAAGATTCGATGACCTACATAAGAAAATATGGACGACCTGACCTGTTCACAACATTCACATGCAACTCGTTAAGCCAGAAATCAAAGAAAACTAGTATACAGACATGCCCGCCTGGTTAGCCATGCAATCTAACTGCTTTCCGGGCGGGAAGGCGTGCCGGTCCCTGGCACGAATCCGACCGCGTACACCATAACTAATCTACCACGCAAACATTGTGGTTACACTCGTCTCGTGTGAAACGTATCCGTGGGGTAGGGGGTGTGAGAGGGGGAGGGGGCTGGGAGAGACGATAGTGGGTGTTCCATTGGGGTCCAAACCTCTCAGTAACCCTGGGTTCGGTGTGATGCGGTGGTGGGATGAATGGACTGCTGTTGCCTGTTATGGGGTTGTGTACCACTATGGGCTACGGCGAGGACAAAGCCTATCCGACGTTTCTAGGTCGCCAGTCTCATACAGTACAGTACAATACAATATACGGACAAGCTCTCATGCATCCACACGACATTGCAGAAAAAAAAATACCCAAAACGATACTGGGAAGACGCACAAGCAGAAGTTGATGGCTATCCCAAATACAGAAGACGATCACCCAAAAATCTGAATAAGAGGCAGTGACCAACTGGGAGTGTATAATCAATGTGTAGTAATATATAACATTGTTGTTGTTGTTGTTGTGGTCTTCAGTCCTGAGACTGGTTTGATGCAGCTGTCCATGCTACCCTATCCTGTGCAAGCTTCTTCATCTTCCAGTACTTACTGCAACCCACATCCTTCTGAATCTGCTTAGTGTATTCATCTCTTGGTCTCCCTCTACGATTCTTACCCTCCACGCTGCACTCCAATGCTGAATTTGTGATCCCCTGATGCCACAGAACGTGTCCTACTAACCGGTCCCTTCGTTTTGTCGAGTTGTGCCACATACTTCTCCCCAATTCTATTCAATACTTCATCATTAGTTATGTGATGTACCCATCTAATCTTCAGCATTCTTCTGTAGCACCACATTTCGAAAGATTCTATTCTCTTCTTGCCTAAACTATTTATCGTTCATGTTTCACTTCCATACATGGCTACACTCCATACAAATACTTTCGAAACGACTTCCTGACACTTAAATCGATACTCGATGTTAACAAATTTCTCTTTCTCAGAAACGCTTTCCTTGCCATTGCCAGTCTACATTTTATATCTGCTTTACTTCGACCATCATCAGTCATTTTGCTCCCCAAATAGCAAAACTCCTTTACTACTTTAAGTGTCTCATTTCCTAATCTTATTCCCTCAGCATCACCCGACATAATTTGAACACGTTCCATTATCCTCGTTTTGCTTTTGTTGATGTCCATCTTATATCCTCCTTTCAAGACACTGTCCATTCAGGTCAACTGCTCTTCTAGGTCCTTTGTTGTCTCTGATAGAATTACAATGTCATCGGCGAACCTCAAAGTTTTTATTTCTTCTCCATGGATTTTAATACCTACTCAGAATTTTTCTTTTGTTTCCTTTACTGCTTGCTCAATATACAGATTGAATAACAGCGGGGAGAGGCTACAACCCTGTCTCACTCCCTTCCCAACCACTGCTTCCCTTTCATGCACCTCGACTCTTATAACTGCCATCTGGTTTCTGTTCAAATTGTAAATAGCCTTTCGCTCCCTGTATTTTACCCCTGCCACCTTTAGAATTTGAAAGAGAGTATTACAGTCAACATTATCAATGTCTTTCTCTAAGTCTACAAATGCTAGAAACGTAGGTTTGCCTTTCCTTAATCTTTCTTCTAAGATAAGTCGTAAGGTCAGAATTGGCTCACGTGTTGCAACATTTCTACGGAATCCACCTGATCTTCCCCGAGATCGGCTTCTACCAGTTTTTCCATTCGTCTGTAAAGAATTCGCGTTAGTACTTGCAGCTGTGACTTATTAAACTGATAGTTCGGTAATTTTCTCATTTGTCAACACCTGCTTTCTTTGGGATTGGAATTATTATATTCTACTTGAAGTCTGAGGGTATTTCACCTGTCTCGTACATCTTGCTCACCAGATGGTAGCGTTTTGTCAGGACTGGCTCTCCCAAGGCCGTCAGTAGTTCTAATGAAATGTTGTCTACTCCTGGGGCCTTGTTTCGATTCAGATATTTCTGTGCTCTGTCAAACTCTTCACGCAGTATCATATCTCCCATTGCATCTTCATCTACATCCTCTTCCATTTCCATAATATTGTCATCAAGTATATCTGTTTTACATTGAACTAAACCAGAAAAATATGTCAACGACGAAAACTAGGAATGCCAGTAGATCATCCAGGAATCATAAAAACTTGCGCATGAGGCCGAGTTCACAAAATGTGCCAAGTATGCATAAACTTAGAATTCTGCAGTTCAGTGAAATGCATTAAATATGTCTCTATGTGAACAAACGTATTGACATGGCGGTATTTCGATTAGGCAAAGACAAGGAACAACGAAACAGGAACGCAGAGATCCTTTGTACCAAATTGGTTGGTACACCAACAGTAACGAAGCAGGGTGGCGGTTGTTTGGTTTCCCGGCACACGAACGTGAACCAACTGGTCAACATGTAGTACTACATTCTGAGGCTTGACAGTGGGTTTACTTCGCAAAAGACACCACCAGAAAAATTGCAAGCGAACCACCTCAGAAGACAACATTACCAGCATTTTACCAACAGTGCCAAGCGGATCCATTCGGAGAAACATTACTGTATGTCGACGTCCCTATCTCTTATACATTGAGCTAAACAAGAAAAATATGTCAACGACGAAAACTAGGAATGCCAGTAGATCATCCAGGAATCATAAAAACTTGCGCACTATGCTGAGTACAAATCGTACACCCGAACAACGTCGAATGTTTCCATCTCGGGATGTTGCTGCGTGAAGTGGTTTCACACACCTCAAGACTGTTGACGTTTATCCATCCCTGACGTACAGAGATACATGCCAATTCTTAGGACTACTGGAAAACGATAACCACTTGGAATCTACCCTACAAGATGCCTCACTCACAACCTCAGCTCAACAAATGAGAGACTTAGTCACCATAATTCTAACATGTAATCAATGAAATCCAAAGCAGGTATGTAACTGCTGTCTGAAGAGTATATATGTTTATGTTAGCCGGGAACCTAGAAACGACGGAGAGGCTCCGTCTCCGCCGTGGCCCACAGCCCCACGACGACTACCGCAGTCCACTTCACCCCTGCGCCACCCCACACCGAAACCAGGGCTACTGTGCGGCTCGGTCCCCAGTAAACACCCCTCCCCCCCTTTCAAGGGAACGTCTCACACCAGACGAGTGTAACCCCTATGTTTTTGTGCTAATGGTGTTGTACGCGTACGTGGAGAACTTGTTTGCTCAGCAATCGCCGACATAGTGTAGCTGAGGCGGAATAAGGGGAACAAGCCCGCATTCGCAGAGGCAGACGGAAAATCTCCTTAAAAACCATCCACTGGTTCACTGCACCCCGACACAAGTCCGCCAGCGGATTCGTGCCGGGGACCAGGCGCTCCTTCCTACTCTGGAAAAGTGTATTAACTTCTCCCTAGCGTGTATGCAGCCACACTTATGAAAGGAGGAAGAGCTGCCATTTCCGCCAAACTCGTACCGCTCAATACAGCCGAAGAACAATTCCCAGCTTGCAAAATCTCAAGAGCCTCTGGACGGGGTGAAGTGAGCTAAAATTGTCTTCTGTGACGAATGCCCAACGGCAAATAAAAAAAAAAAAAAATCATTCAGAGCCATGGACAGAACATTAAAAGACTCGAGAGAATACTTTGAAGTGATGGGAGGAGCTAAATTCATATCCTAAGGAGATTTTCGGCAAATACTTCCAGTTATCACCAGCAGCAGCAGACGAGATCACTCCATGCTCAAAAACCATCCCAAGAGACACACAAAAACACGGAATCTAACGAAAAATGTGAGAGCTGAACTATCGAAAGACGAAACAACAACAGATTTTTGTCAACTTTTAGAAACAGTAAAGGCACATGTCATACTGACAACTGGCTTCATTCTGGTACATAGACACTGCTGGAAACGAACAAATCGACGAAATTTATTCGAATCTGAAAGGGTAATTTTGGCAACTGAAAATAATTTTATGGACTATATCAACTTTAATATTCATATGAAAATTTCAGGTAAACAGAGAAAATACAAATGGACCGACACGATGGTAAACGTTTAAGGAAGTGTGAACTTCCCTAGAGGATTTCCAAACTTTTTGCAAGTACCAGGAATCCCATTACACTGCCTTCGACTTAAAATTCGATCTCCGATGATACTCCTCGTAAATCTCAACACGCCAAAACCGTCTTCATGAAACAAGGATTAACGTCAAACAGCTATCGAACAACATCATAGAAACCGAACTTACGACCGGAACGTACAAAGGACACACACTATTTATCCCCAGAATACCACTGATCTCTACTGAACCACCATTCCAATTTCAAAGACAAGCAATTTCCAATCAAAGTAGCTTACCGATCTGCAATTATCAAAGGGCATGGACAAACTTTAAACAATGCGGCATCAACCGCAAACACTCCTGCTTCTCTCACGGTCAACTTTACATATCTTGCCCTCGAGTAGGAAATTCGAAAATTTTTTACACATATACCCTGGATAACAAAATGAAAAATGTTGTTTACAAACAGGTACTGTAAATATTGAGAATATGTTTCCGATACAGATTTTTTCTTCTTATGCTTTAACTAGTATTGTACATACTATATGTTTTAAATAATTTTTTACCTATTATACTTTTAAGTTTATCCTATTATTCCAACTACTACACAATCTCATATCAGCTCTATGAGCGAAGAAGGGCACTCCAGCTAGTCAGATGCATAAATAAAATGCATGTTGAGTAAACAGAATAGATAAGCATGAATAGGTAATCACGACATTATTTTTAGCTTGGGTGTGGTGATATGTAGGGCAACAATGCGTTTTCTACATATACCCTGGCCCGCTATTAATATTTTTGCCAGCTTAAGATGATCATGGCAGCTAATACATGTTATGTAGTGTAGAAACAAAGGAGCAGGTACTGTGCACCCCGGTCTGTCTTTGTGCAGAAGACATTCAAGCGGCAACAACGAGAGCAGCGGCGATTCGCCAGGGGATGAGCGCCACTCATTTGCAGCACAAGGATACGGATGTGTTTTGGCACCCGAGTTGGCGGTGTCGTGGACGGCTTGAAGTAAGAGGGACACCGACAGTGTCAACGGGGACCCGAAACAGTTGAATCACTTTTTTATGTATGAAGACAGAACTTTAACGTACGCCCTGAGGATCACACAAATAATATTGTGATGAAGGACTTATAATGTCCTCGGTGAACCTCAAAGTTTTTATTTCTTCTCCATGGATTTTGATGCCTACTCCGAATTTTTCATTTGTTTTCTTTAATGCTTGCTCAATATACAGATTGAATAACAACATAACAATAGTAATAGCACAAGAAGCCATGACGAAAACCCTATTCATTAACAAGTTTTCGTGACATATAATATATCCAACACAAACACTAATTGTAACAAAGGGTACTTAACAAATGCTAGTAAGGGTACAGTTCAAAATAACTATCCAATTGTAATAATGGAAAACGCAGTCATTGTGGACCACGAGCCAATATCTTGGGTGTAACTGATCAGTACTCGGCCTATACACAAGTACATTTGTTTGCTTGTAATCACATAACACCGACGAGAGTGTTATGAATTAAAGAGACACAACGCTGGTGCAATACTCTGCAATATTGTAGAATATTACACATGTTATGTGCGTTTCATTTATAGTGCAAAACATTTTCTCAACGAGAGAGTTGTAGCGAAAAGAAGATAAGGAAATACAGTAAGTTACATTGAAGCCTACAGTGAGTGGCGAAATAAGATACAGAAAAGTAGAAATTTATATCGACTCTAGCGACATTGCCCTGATCTCAGAAGAATTAGTGACTGCTTATGAAAAGATGGAATTATTTCTAGTTTACCACAGGTGTATGCATAGAAGGAGTTACTGGTATTAGAGGTAAATTCAAGAGGAAAACAGTACAACTATAAAAGTAGGAATATTCTGTTCTTTAGAGGCGTTTCTTGTAATGGCTAATATAATTATGCAAATACTATTAGTTGTAACCTAGTAACTTATGTAAATGGTGATTTAGGGATTTTGTACGTCATCCGTAAAACATTCGTAAAGTGTAAATTAGATAATTATAGTAATGCAGTACCTTTAAAACTAGTCCGCCAGTAAGCGACGAAAACCAGTTATTACCAATAAACAAACTGCCTTTAATTAGTTGCATAGACGGAACACACCGACACGAACTACAGCAACTATAGAAAGACGTAAAACAGAATAAAAGTGACGACTAATTATTAATTGAGGTATGTTTAGTGGCTAGTGCCGAAACATTACACGAAGGTAGTACAAAAGCTTTATATCAACTGTCTCGTGGTAATACACACCAAAAAAGCATATGAATCTGGGCTGTTGATAGATATACAGTAGAAATATTTACAGCGGATTCTATGTACTCATGAAGGAGTTACTTCGATTAAACCAGGCGTTGTAGGTGACTGCATATGTAGATTTAATATCAAAAGCAAAGAACCATTTTTTTTTTGAAATCTTACTAATACCAATAGGATTGGAAGCAGGGGTATAAGAATAAATTAACAATATGATAGACAAATAAGTAACACAACTTAGTTGAAGTGTTTGTAATAACCAATTACTATTGGTTAAGAAAGTTAAAGGCGAAGATCTACTCGTGTTCTACAAACGAAATTTAACACACACAGAAACACAAGGTGATAGACCTATAAGTATCGATGAGATACTGGCAAAGTTCGAACAAGGAAAATACTTTATTTCGATGGATTTGAAGATTAAATGAAGATTCTAAGCTGTATACAGCAGTTTTAGATTAGATATTTCCGTTTCAGTATTTATTAGAGCACTTGATCAAGCTCTGGAAGGAGAACTCTTACAAGAACTTTTAAATTATGTACACCATATTTTATTAGTATCCGACACTTTGGACGATCTTTTTGCTTTATTACTTAAGGCGTTACAAAAACTCCATGAAAAAGGAATAACTGTTAAATTGGCAAAGTCACATTTTCGTCGACAAGAATTAAGGATTCTGGGACACCTAGTGGGAGTAAATGGTCTAGGGGTAGCGTCTTTGATTCATAATCAAAACGTTTTCGGTCCCGGGTTCGATCCACGCCACTGCCTAAATTTTGATAAATAATCAGCATTGGCGGCCGAAGACTTCCGGCATAAGAAGTCAGCCTCATTCTGCCAACGGCCTTTTCAAAGAGGGCGGAGGAGCGGATAGAGGTTCAGGGCACTCTCTTGTCCTAGGGGTGGGAAATTGCCCCTAAAGGCGGAAGAATCAGCAATGATCAAAGACATGAGGATGCAGAAGGCAATGGAAACCACTGCATTAAACACACGTAACGTGTATCCACAGGACATGTGGCCTGTAGTTGAAGAAGTGTCATGATTATCTCTCCATTGGCAAAAGATTCCGGAATAGTCCCCCATTCGGATCTCCGGGACGGGACTGCCAAGGGGGAGGTTACCATGAGAAAAAGATTGAATAACCAACGAAAGGATAACGTTCTACGAGTCGGGGCGTGGAATGTCAGAAGCTTGAATGTGGTAGGGAAGCTAGAAAATTTGAAAAGGGAAATGCAAAGGCTCAATCTAGATATAGTAGGGGTCAGTGAAGTAAACTGGAAGGAAGACAAGGATTTCTGGTCAGATGAGAATCGGGTAATATCAACAGCAGCAGAAGATGGTATAACAGGTGTAGGAGTCGTTATGAATAGGAAGGAGGGGCAGAGGGTGTGTTACTGTGAACAGTTCAGTGACCGGGTTGTTCTAATCAGAATCGACAGCAGACCAACACCGACAACGACAGTTCAGGTATACATGCCGACGTCGCAAGCGGAAGATGAACAGATAGAGAAAGTGTATGAGGATGCTGAAAGGGTAATGCAGTACGTAAAGGGGGACGAAAATCTAATAGTCATGGGTGACTGGAATGGAGTTGTAGGGGAAGGAGTAGAAGAAAACGTTACAGGAGGATATGGGCTTGCGACAAGGAATGAAAGAGGAGAAAGACTAATTGAGTTCTGTAACAAATTTCAGCTAGTAATAGCGAATACCATGTTCAAGAATCACAAGAGGAGGAGGTATACTTGCAAAAGGCCGGGAGATACGGGAAGATTTCAATTAGTTTACATCATGGTCAGACAGAGATTCCGAAGTCAGATACTGGATTGTAAGGCGTACGCAGGAGCAGATATAGACTCAGATCACAATATAGTAGTGATGAAGAGTAGGCTGAAGTTCAAGACATTAGTCAGGAAGAATCAATACGCAAAGAAGTGGGATACGGAAGTTCCAAGGAATGACGGAATACGTTTGAAGTTCTCTAACGCTATAGATACAGCAATAAGGAATAGCGCAGTAGGCAGCACAGTTGAAGAGGAATGGACATCTCTAAAAAGGGCCATCACAGAAGTTGGGAAGGAAAACATAGGTACAAATAAAGTAGCTGCGAAGAAACCATGGGTAACAGAAGAAATACTTCAGTTGATTGATGAAAGGAAGATGTACAAACATGTTCCGGGAAAATCAGGAATACGGAAATACAAGTCGCTGAGGAATGAAATAAATAGGAAGTGCAGGGAAGCTAAGACGCAATGGCTGCAGGAAAAATGTGAAGACATTGAAAAAGATATATGATTGTCAGAAGGACAGACTCAGCATACAGGAAAGTCAAAACAACCTTTGGTGACATTAAAAGCAACGGTGTTAACATTAATAGTGCAACGGGAATTCCACTGTTAAATGCAGAGGAAAGAGCAGATAGGTGGAAAGAATATATTGAAAGCCTCTACGAGAGTGAAGATTTGTCTGATGTGACAGAAGAAGAAACAGGAGTCAATTTATAAGAGATTGGGGATCCAGTATTAGAATCGGAATTTAAAAGAGCTTTGGAGGACTTACGGTCAAATAAGGCAGAAGGGATAGATAACATTCCACCAGAATTTCTAAAATCATTAGGGGAAGTGGCAACAAAACGACTATTCACGTTGGTGTGTAGAATATATGAGTCTGGCGACATACCATCTGACTTTCGGAAAAGCATCATCCACACAATTCCGAAGACGGCAACAGCTGACAAGTGTGAGAATTATCGCACAATCAGCTTAAAAGCTCATGCATCGAAGCTGCTTACAAGAATAATATACAGAAGAATGGAAAAGAAAATTGATAATGCGCTATGTTACGATCAGTTTGGCTTAAGGAAAAATAAAGGCACGAGAGAGGCAATTCTGACGTTACGGCTAATAATGGAAGAAAGGCTCAAGAAAAATCATGACACGTTCATAGGATTTGTCGACCTGGAAAAAGCGTTCGACAATATAAAATGGTGCAAGCTGTTCGAGATTCTGAAAAAAGTAAGGGTAAGATATAGGGAGAGACGGGTCATATACAATATGTACAACAACCAAGAGGGAATAACAAGAGTGGACGATCAAGAACGAAGTGCTCGTATTAAGAAGGGTGTAAGACAAGGATGTAGCCTTTCGCCCCTACTCTTCAGTCTGTACATTGAGGAAGCAATGATGGAAATAAAAGAAAGGTTCAGGAGTGGAATTAAAATACAAGGTGAAAGGATATCAATGATACGATTCGCTGATGACATTGCTATCCAGAGTGAAAGTGAAGAAGAATTAAATGATCTGCTGAACGGAATGAACAGTCTAATGAGTACACAGAATGGTTTGAGAGTAAATCGGAGAAAGACGAAGGTAACGAGAAGTAGTAGAAATGAGAACAGCGAGAAACTTAACATCAGGATTGATTGTCACGAAGTCAATGAAGTTAAGGAATTCTGCTACCTAGGCAGTAAAATAACCAATGACGAACGGAGCCAGGAGGACATCAAAAGCAGACTCGCTATGGCAAAAAAGGCATTTCTGGCCAAGAGAAGTCTACTAATATCAAATACCGGCCTTAATTTGAGGAAGAAATTTTTGAGGATGTACGTCTGGAGTACAGCATTGTATGATAGTGAAACATGGGCTGTGGGAAAACCGGAACAGAAGAGAATCGAAGCATTTGAGATGTGCTGCTATAGACAAATGTTGAAAATTAGGTGGACTGATAAGGCAAGGAATGAGGAGGTTCTACGCAGAATCGGAGAGGAAAGGAATATGTGGAAAACACTGATAAGGAGAAGGGACAGGGTGATAGGACATCTGCTAAGACATGAGGGAAGCTATGTATTCCGCATTGTGCGGAGACCAAGTTGGAATGATTCGTACACAAAAGCTATGGTCACTTTGGTATTCGCAAGTGTATAAAATATATAAAAACGTTTTACTGTTTTATGGGGTTTTGTCAAGTCAAATTTGTCAAGAAGCTTAGGAGGGTCACAGTGGCATTAATTATGAAATGCATCGTATTTTGTCGAAGGGTTTACATGACTTAAACGCATCAGAGTTTCACAGCCCTTTACCAATGAGTAGGGGAGACGTAACATCTATTTAGTTACTTATAGAACGTTATCAAAATACGTCACACTGTACCTCATTAAGCATACAAACACGGATGCAGTGATTAATTATATGCGCAGTTCCTTCGCAGACGTTGGGAAATCAAAAGGACTCTTAACTGACGACGGTCACGCTTTACAAGTCGTAATTTTAAGGACATGATAACTTTGGAAGGCGTACGTCAAATAACTACATGGAAGTATAGCTTGAAATAGAATCCATGTGAACGTATTATGAAGGAAATTGGAAGATTGAATAGAAGGTATTGCTCCACCAAACATATCACTTGGGCACAAATGATATAGGGATGTAAGGTAATATTAAATTTGTCAGATCTGTCTACAGGTTTATCCCCAGCAGAAGTAATGAAGTGTAAATTTAGTGGTGAAACGTAGCTTAAATTATTTAAGTGGCAAAACAACAGTACGGTGGTGGGAGAAAATTTAAAGGACGTAGTAAGGAATCATTTACAGCAAACAGTTGAAGGACTGCATAACACATGTAATGAGAATGCAAAATCACCAACATTTAATAACAATGACTTAGTATTAGTGATAGATACACACGACAGTTCTAACTTAAATTTTTTCCTCATTACAGTGGACCATACAAAATCTAATCATACCACATCCAAAAGCTGTTTTCTTGGTGGATCCCAAAAGTTGTCAAGAAAAAGATATATACAACGTAGATAAGAAAAATATTTATAAACCACCGCTATTTTAAAAGTGGAGACAGTAAAGAGAACACAATCTGAAGTTATTTCTATTATGCAATATAATTAACACACCATGAAATACTATTATCAGCTGCTGTTAAATCCACGTCAAGTATAATATGGCTGATGTTGGGGTACGTCATCTTTAACAAATCATAGGGGTACACTTAATCTAAAGATTAGTTTCCATACTAATAAATAATACTTATTACATGCATCAAATACATTGCAAACAAATTACGAGACAGAGGTTATTTTGGAAGTAAATGTACGCATATGGCGGAAGAAAGAGGTTGGTAGACGAGACTTGAGACAAGAAGTTGAGAACTGCGGTTTAGGAAGCGTTTTTGATTTCTCTTTTAACACATTGTGTCAGATCATCCTTTTCTGGTATACAAAAGGCATTTATCGAAGTCAGTTTTCGGAGTCTGTGAGGTGAAGCCGAAACAAGCCTTTCTATTAGGAATGTTATCACTCTATGCGGAGTCCTTTTTTGAAATGAGGGGTGGAATAGGAATGTGTCTTTGGAGTCCGTCTTCTAATCTTCTTATATTTCAACAAATCCACACCTTGTTTTCCTTTCTTCTTCTTTAAAGGTCCACTTTGCTTTGCCTCTTCTAATAAGCAATACCATTATGGAACCCTTCAACCTGTTTTCAAAGGATTGGTGGGATAACTCAGCTCGCGTGTGACATAACAAGTTGACAGCTACGACAAGTAATTTAAGTGTCAAGAGGTTTAGCCACTAAAAAAATTTTCGGAGTAGTAGGCAGGCGTGAAGCGGAATATGCAACGAAGATGACGCGCTAAACACATGGTGACTGAAGCTTCCTTTGTTTGAATAGCAGATGCGCGGACCCAAGAACATACATTAGTTACGAAAACAAAGTAACCTTGTCTGACATGTAGAAAAGAATGATTTCGTTAATGAAGATAAAAAATGAAAGATGTGAGCCATGGTAGGTAATGCGAAGGTAGGTTTAACGCTTCTACTGATAATGAAATAGGTAGGACGTTGCACTGTTGTATAAAATGTTATAAGTATGTGGATTTGTTCTGAATCAAATGAGTTACTTAGAGCATAAGGAAGTGTAAGGTATTTAATGAGGAACAGTATTAGTTGACATTGGACAAATAGGGGGGAAAAACTGTGGAGGTGTTATGCAATACGTTTAAAATAAAATGGGAAGTGTACTCCCGTTAGTACAAACAACAAATAAAAGGTCGGATAGACAGGTCCATCAAAAAATAAATAAATAAATAACTACGCCGTTTATCAGGTACATTTGGGTAAAAATGGTCTGTACAATTGATTGGTAGGGATTTTGTATGAGACACTTTGATATCATTAATAGTAAGGTTGTATATTATGCACCTACGGAAAGCGATCAGTAGTTCCGCGATGAAATGATTTGGAATGACAACTGATGATGCCAAAGAAGAGGTTTTCTAGCCAGTTAAGATACAGTTTATGGAAACCATCTACATCTCCACGCATATTAACGTAGAAATATTTGAAATTTGAATGTGTACTCGTGACAAATAAGGTCCAGTCAATCTATGATATCTCTGAAACAGGAAATTGTAATGAAAGAATGTACGAGAGTATATACAAAGTAAGAATCACATAACTTAAAGCAAATCGATAAAGTATTACGAGAACAAATTGTACCCAATTACCGAGAGAAGTTAAGTAACTTTTATACTCAGTGTACAAGAGAAACTGATCATGATACGGTGTAAGACTCATATATGACGTCTGATACTTATAATGAAGAATGTATGTTTCTTTCGAATTTGTTTTTGGATAAAGTTTATTACGCGATAAAGTAAGTCAATATTAAGACGTGTAAATAAAACACACGTTGAGTAAACAAAATAGTAAATTTTTGACTAGCTAGGAAACCCCTTCTTAGCACCCTCAGTTGTCACTCAAAACTTTAAATCGCATCATTGCATACCTGCTGATCCCTTTCCGTGGGTACAATAGTCAATTTGGGACGACTTCTTTATTCTGAGTGCGGATATAGGTAGGGTATCAAGGCGTTTTATAAAATACGCTTCTCCCCTATTAATATTAGTACCAGCTAAAGATGATCGCTGTAGTTGATATATGAAAAGCAGTGTCGAACAAAAGAAGCAGATACCCTGCGCTCCAGTCTGTGTTTGTACAGACGGTACGTGAACAGTTCGAGCGGAAGTAGCGGAGTGCGTCATGGGATGAGTGTCACTCATTTGCTGCACGAGGATATGCTTTGATACTCCGAGTTCATAGTGTCAAGGAAGTCTTGGAGTAAAAGGGCCACCGACAGTGTCAACGTGTACGCAAAACAAATGAATCATTTTCTGATGTAAAAAGATGGAACTTTAATATATACCTGCGGATCACACGTGTGATATTTTGTTGAAGTTTTAGTCTATTGCCGGCCGCGGTGGCCGTGCAGTTCTAGGCGCTTCAGTCCGGAACCGCGTGACTGCTATGGTCCCCTCGAACTTAGAACTACTTAAACCTAACTAACCTAAGGACAACACACAACACCCAACCATCACGAGGCAGAGAAAATCCCTGACCCCGCCGGGAATCGAACCCGGGAACTCGTGCGCGGGAACGGAGAACGCTATCGCACTACCACGAGATGCGGGCATATACATCGACTTTCGCGGAATGTGTAATCAGTGTTTCCGACCGTTACTAGGACAATCAAAGATAAGTGTAGGCTGGGAACGCTTTGGAACCAATAATGTCACTTATTGCGTCACTGCTCAAACCCACTGGTTCGAAGAGAACGCTGAGGTTGACCTGCTAATTCAGTATACAACCCTGAAGCAGTGGGTCAGAGGGTGATTGATGGCATAGTTATACAACGAAACTAACTATAGATCATACTTACAGCGATAGTCTTCGTCAGCAAGCTACTTTGACACCGAAAACGATCCGTAAGCGTTCACGAGCTGTCTCAGACTGTTGCTACACAACGATTATGAGTGCGACCAGCCACTGCTTATTGTTGAGAGCATCACTCATCATCGCTTGTTAACAGTGAAGGCGGTACTTCTCCATCGCATGACATGAACTTTTTAATCCAGAAATTATCGTCTGTGATTAAGCATCGCCGGAAGTGGTTGTGGTGTAGATAAAACAGGAATACATATCAAGCATTTCCCTCAACCTTTATATTTTTAATCTGGCATTGTAACTACTTACGGTAAGTGAGATGAATATCATGTATGCGATCATACTGCTAATGGTGTTAGGGTTGAGAGCACTATCTTTCGATACCAAAGGCGTTATTTCGACATTCATGAAGGATAATATAATAAAGTATTGCCGAAAACTAGTTTACCATTATTAGACAATTTGAAGAAGTGACTGATACCGAAAAATATGCGTAGTATAGGGAAACAGACTTAAGGTATCTACGTGTTTGACACTTTCGTCGAACTTCAGCTTAAGCACATGCGCCCCCCCTCTCCCCACCCCCCCACACAAACACATACAAAATCACTTTTTTTGCACATGACTCACATTCTGGAGGACGAAAGTTAAAAACCGCGACCGCGCAAGCAAATTTAGGGTTTCCGTGATTTCCCTAAATCACTCCTGCAAATGCAAGGATGGCTCCTGTGAAAGGCCGTGGCCGTTTTCCTTGTCCCATCCACGACACAATCCGAGCTTGTGCTCAATTTCTAACGACCTAGATGACGGCGATTCGTTATATCTAATCTCCCGTCTGATTCACGCTTTCTGTAGTTAGTAAATTAAGTATCAATTGTAGACAGACATTTTATAGTGTAATATACTGTACTGCCGGACCGAGCTAGTTAATCTCTAGATAGAAGTTAGAAAAATAGATATATAAGGGAATGAAATAAATGAAGGAATATCAGAAAATCATTACCATGTTCACAGGAAAGCCGACTGAACGGAGAAATGGTGATTTTAAAAATTAAACGGGGGGCAACATCATAGTGTTGCACTTTCTGCATCCTACATATATCCTTCATTCATCCATGTGTGTCATACGTGATTTTGAGACGTAACTTCTACTCATGAGTGAGAAATCAGGTACGTATAAAGCGGACAGGAATCCGTGACCAACGTCAATTGTGGAAGACCTTCCATCCGGCATATTGAAATACTCCTCCGCCTTCAGCGTTCAGCATTTGACGCACGGACTGATCGGCATAGTGGACAATCTCTTTGCCTGCAGCAATGCGGATTAATGTACAGACGAGAGCCTTAACAAAGAATATCTTGATACCAGCAGGTTTATTCCACGAAGATGGTGATTTAAAAAGTAAATGGGGTACTACATCTAACTGTTGGCGTACGATGGCCGCTTATTGGAGCTGAAGTAAGCAACCAAGATTTCCAGGATGAGAAGTCACCCTCGTTATGCCAACGGACTTCTCAAAAAGAGAGAAGAACGGGCAGTTGTCCAGGGCAGTAGGAATGAGAGAGTAAAGAGACCAATTGAGTTCAGAAATAAACATCAGCTAGTAATAGCGAATATTCTGGTCAGGCAGAGATTCCGAAATAAGGTACTGGCTTGTAAGGGGTATCCAGGGACAAATATAGATTCGAATCATAATTTAGCAGTTGTGAAGGATTGGCGGAAGTCAGGAAGAATCAGTGGGATACGGAAGAGATAAGGGATGAAGACATAGGCTTGAAGTGCTCTGAGTGTATAGTTGCTGCTGTAAGGAATAGCTTAGTAGGTAGTTCGGCAGAAGAGTAACGGAGATGTCTTAAAAGGGCAACCACGGAAGTTGGGAAAAAAGACATTGCTACAAAGAAGGTAACTGCGAAGAAACCATGAATAACTGAAGAAACACTTTAGTTGGTTGGTGGAAGAAGACGCACAAGAATTTTCAGAAAAATTCGGGAATACAGAAGCACAGGTCATTTAGGAGTGAAATAATAGGAGGTGCAGGAAATCTAAATGATAAATGTTTTGCATGGAAAATATGAAGAAATTGAAAAAGGAATGAATTTTGGAACGCCTGACTCAGCATATAGAAAAGTCAAAACAATTTTCGGTGAAATTAAAGCAAGGGTGAAAGGCAGAGGAGAGAGACGAGAGCGATGGGTGGAAGGAATTCAATGAGAGCATCTTCGAGGGGGGGGGGGGGGCACGTCTTATGACGTGGTATAAAAAGAAACAAGAGCCGACGTAGAAGAAGTGACGACTCCAGTCTTAGAACCAGATCTGAAAAGAGCTTTGGAAGATCGCGTAAGGCAGAAAGGATAAGTAATATACCATTGGAATTCCTAAAGTCGTGTGCGAAATATTCTCGTTGGATTTCTGAATATATGAGGCTGGCGATTTTCCATCTGACTTGGAGAACAATATCATCCACAGAATTCCGAAGACTGTGAAACCTGAAAAGTGCGAGAATTATCGCACAATCTGCTTAACAGCTCATAGATCCAAGTTGCTGACAAGACTAAAATACTGATGAATGGTAAAGAAAAGTGAGGATGTGTTAGACGACGATCAGTTTGGCTTTAAGAAAGCTAAACCCACCAGTCAGGCAGTTTGATATGGCGTTTGATAATGTGAGCAAGACTGAAGAAAAATAAAGACATGTTCGTAGGATTTGTCGATTTAGAAAAAGCGATCGACAGCGTCAAATGGTGCAAAGGTTAGGAATCCTGAGGAAAAGAAGAGGTAAGCTATAGAGAAAACGGGTAACATATAGTATGTACAAAAACCCTGAAAGAAAAATAGGAGTTGAAGATGAAGAACGAAGTGAAAGGATTGAAATAGGTATAAGGCAAAGACGTAGGTTTTCGCACCTATTGTTCAATCTATACAGCGAAGATGCAATGACGAAAATGGAGGAAAATTTCCAGAGATGGATTAAAATTGAGGGTGAGTAGGTATCAGCGATGAGATTCGCTGATAGAATTGTTGCCCTGAAAGAAAGCGAAGAGGAATTGCAGGATCTATGGAATTGAATGAACAGTTTAGTAGTACAGTATACGGACTAGAGTAAACAAAGACGAAAATAACAAGAATTAAGAGAAAGTTAAAATGAGAATTGGTGACCACGAAGTAGACGAAGTTCCGGAATTCTGCTGCCAAGGCAAGAAAGTAACTCACGATTTAAGGAACAAGAAGGACATCAGAAGAAGACTATCGATGACACAAAGGGCTTGCCAGACAAAATCGGAAAAGAAGAAAATCGAAACATTTGACATGTGGTGGTACAGAATAATGTTTAAAATTAAATGTATTGGTAAGGTAAGGAATGGGGAGGTTCTCCAGAGGATCAGAGAGCAAAGGAATATATGTAAAATAGTGAAAAGGAGACGGGACAGCATGGTAGAACGTCTGGTAAGACATCAGAGAATAATTTCCGTGGTACTAGTGGGAGCTACAGAGGACGAACACTGTAGAGGAAGAGAGTGGGGTACATCAAGGAAATAACTGAGGGTGTAGGTTGCAAGTGCTGCTACGAGATGAAAACGCGGGCACAGGAAAGGAATTCGTGAGGCGCTGCATCAAACCAGTTACATGAGTGATGAATCAAAATAAATAAATAAATAGATAAGGAAAGGTTGTGCTGCATTTAGTGCTGGCAACATCTCATGATGCACCCCCATCGTCTGAGAAGGGACGAGATAAGGGCCTGTATGAAGCAGTGGTCTATTCAACTGCTACGCCTAACCTACGACGTAATCTACTCTATTCGTGTGTATATTGCCAGCGTAAGGAGTTCAAGGCACAGTGACACTGATTTCTTGCCTCCGTTGAGAGAGACATCATGTAAATCTCTTTAAGTCAAATTTCGGTCCAGTGCTAAAATTTTACAAATTTTCTTAGCATAAAAATAAATTCTGCCAGAGATTGTGCTATGTTAGTGTGTCAGTAACAAACTGTTTGTCTCACAATATTTTGTTGTTATCGGTATTGGGGATCCAAAACCGTTTTGAAAATCGTTGCTCTTTCGTGGTGTTACAACTGTTGGTGATAACCCCAAAGTATTCTTCTTAGTAGGGGCTAAGCAAACCAACCACAGTTGACCCCAAAGTGCTGTAGGAGTGGCCTCTGTACTGAAAATAAGATCGCACAATATTGACATTTCAACAGACTTACGCAAAAGGCGTGGGAACACCGGTTGAAGATTAAAAAAAAGGAAAAACTGCTTTTGTTTTGCAGTACCATTTGAAGCAACTCAAAATCTTTTGCGTAGATTTTTTCAATGCCGTTCGTTTTGCTTTGACTTGTGTGCTAAATGGTTACAAGAAATTACTACACACTGCATACTTTTCCCATTATATGGTGTGATATGCGGAAACAAAATTAACCGTTTCTCTTTACTGTCCAAAAAAGTTAACGGCGTGAATTTCTCTGCAATCCACAGAAGTTAACACAGCCAATGGTTTGTATGGTAAGTTCGTAGCAACGAAGCGAATAAATAGACTGGTCCTAGCAGAAAAAACACATTTGATGGATTGGTTGAGGAGAACGGAGACACCCCCCAAAGAAGCCCATCTAAATCAGTTGTCGACTGTCTTGTGAACTAAACATCCCTTGCCAACGCCTGGGAACTTCCTGCATAAGCTGCTTACCTTGCAAGCTTACAAGATTCAAGTTGTGCAAGTAATGCAGCGAAGTGTCTTACAGTTTCATCTCGATGTTGCTTTTGAGGCATTGGACCGGATCGATTGAAATTCCGACTATCTAAGAAACGTCGTTTTCTCTTAATCAGCAACGTTCCATACATTTAGGAAACTGAAACCACGCAACATTTGGGTTTAGGGTTTCAGGGAACGATAGCAAATATCCTTCAACTTTTCCCACTGAAAGAAATCCGGGGACGTTAGATCCGGTGAACGTGCGGGCCATGGTCTGGTGCTTCCACGACCGATCCACGTGTCATGAAATACGCTATTCAATACCGCTTCAACCGCACTTGAGCTATGTGCCGGACATCCCTCATGTTGGAACTACGTCGCCATTCTATCATGCAGTGAGACATCTTGTAGTAACATCGGTACAACATGACGTAGGAAATCAGCATACATTGCACCATTTAGATTGCCATCGATGAAATGGGAGCCAATTATCTTTCCTCCCATAATGCCGCACCACACATTTACCAGCCAAGGTCGCTGATGTTCCACTTGTCGCAGCCATCGTCGATTTACCGTCGCATAATAGTGCATAATAGTGTTCAGTGGGTTAGTCGTGAAAACGTAAGGGATAGACTTACTTCCTCATTTATAGTATTAGTATCGATCAGTGCCTACGATCACCCTTCTGGTAGTTGCCGTCCTTTCCAAATCTTACTTACAGTATGTGTAAGTTCGCTGAAGGTATCCTCGTTACTATAATTCAAGAATTTTTCCCCAGGTGTTTTATGATTCTTCATTCTTTTTGTGATGTTCCTAACTTCTTCTACAGCTGTTTGGTCTGAGGCGAAATTTGTTTCTTACTGGCTGTAGCTGAGAATGTCTGGTGGCACATCACACTTTTGGAGCTCTCGAAAGTATTTGGCCAAGATCGGACTGTTTTTCATGTCACCGTTTATTACCTTCTCTTCTTTGTTCTTACATCTGAGGTCTGGAGTATAATATTTACTTAAGGCAATCTTGAATGTTCTGTAAAGTCTCGCGTATTGTTCTGTCGGAAATCCTCTTCTATTGTACTTTAGTGTTCCTTCACCAGTTTACTCTTCAGATCCCTGAAAGTCTTGGCATTGTTTTGCCACGAGAAAAGAGAGAGAACGCTGTTGTTAAAAATCAAAAGCATGTAATGCTGATTACTTTTTCTCTTTCTTCTCAGTAGAGTAACTTTATTTAAAATAACAGTATATAAAATTCAGGACAACTTTTATTCCGTTACCAAAAAGTGAACCCTGTTTGGAAACGTGCCACTAGAACTCACGCATACGAAATGTCGACTCTAAAGAGAATGTAGGTGCGGGCTACAGCCCACATTAGCAGCCACTAGTAGCTTATGTCAGTCACAGCTCGAAGTCCTTTGCCCCTTGATTAATGAAACACAAAAATAATTTTTTTCTATTTTTTACGATTCCTAATTTTGTGAAACACAAAAATAAAATTTCCCAATTTCTTATGATTCTAACGATTAAAGCTTGCTCGAAATGTATCCTACGTCACCATCTTTCACCTCATCTCCTTTACAGGAGCTACTTGCGCATCGTCCTAGGCTAGTATACCGAAGCTCTTAGTAATCGGTGAGTCACGGGGTGTAGCCTCTCCTTGATTGCCTGATCAAATGCTAGTTTCAGTTGCACAGAATTCAAACGAAAACGACTACGAGCTTCATACTTTCAATAGTAATTAAGTACAGAAACTAACGTCTATTTTTATGGTCAAATTCACAGCCCAAGCGTAAGTCATCGGGAAGACAGTACACTGACTGCAACTAATTGTTATGTGCGCTTCCTCTTCTTCTGCACTTTCCGTGTTATGCCAGTTGTGGCCTGTTACGGTTGCCATCTTTTCCTCGGTCTGCCAGGATCTCTTTCTCCCTTTTGATTAAAAATTCTTTATCTGATGTGGTAGCCTCTCTGGACCCATTTGTTAAAGATGTTCATTCCATTTCTTTTTGTTTTCTTCCAGTTTTTCTTTCACAGTCTTAATCTTCGACTTCTTACAATATCTAATTTTCGGACTTTATCTGTTCTTTTACATTCCTCTACTGCTCTAAGAAGTCTCATTTCTACTCCTTGTATCTGTTTTTCCTTCTTTTAGTCAACGCCCACGATTCACTTCCATTTCATAGGTTTGGCCAAACAACATTTTATAAAATTTCAGTCATTTCTTCTTTTATGCGTTAGACTTCTGTTAATTGTTCCATGTTGTTGTTGTTGTAGTCTTCAGTCTTGAGGCAGGTTTGGTGCAGCTCTCCATGCTACTCTATCCTGTGCAAGCTTCTTCATCTCCCAGTACGTACTGCAACTTACATCCTTCTGAATCTGCATAGTGTATTCATTTCTTAGTCGCCCTCTACGACTTTTACCCTCCACGCTTCCCTCCAATACTAAATAGGTGATCCCTTAATGCCTCAGAACATGTCCTACCAACCGATCCCTTTTTCTAGTCAAGACCTGACACAAACTGCTCTTCTCCCCAATTCCATTCAGTAACTCCTCATTAGTTATGCGATCTACCCATCTAATCTTCAGAATTCTTCTGTAGCACCACATTTCTAAAGCTTCTATTCTCTTCTTGTCCAATCTATTTATCGTCCACGTTTCACTTCCATACACGGCTACACTCCATACAAATACTTCCATAAAGGACTTCCTGACACTTAAATCTATACTCGATGTTAACATATTTCTCTTCTTCAGAAACGCTTTCCTTGCCATTGCCAGTCTACATTTTATATCCTCTCTACTTCGACCACCATCAGTTATTTTGCTCCCCAAATAGCAAAATTCCTTTACTACTTTAAGTGCCTCATTTCCTAATCTAATTCCCTCTGCATCACCCGACTTAATTCGACTACATTCCACTATCATCGTTTTGGTTTTGTTGGTGTTCATCTTATATCCTTCTTCCGAGGCACTGTCAATTCCATTCTACAGCTGTTCCAAGTCCTTTGCTGTCTCTGGCAGAAGTACACTGTCATCGGTGAACCTCAAAATTTTTACTTCTTCTCCATGGATTTTAATACTTACTCCGAATTTTCCTTTTGTTTCCTTTACTGCTTGCTCAATATACAGATTGCATAACATCGGGGAGAGGCTACAACCCTGTCTCACTCCCTTCCCAACCACTGCTTCCCTTTCATGCCCCTCGACTCTTATAACTGCCATCTGGTTTCTGTACAAATTGTAAATAACCCTTCGCTCCCTGATTTTTCCCCTACCACCTTCAGAACATTGAGAAAAGCTTTTTATAAGTCCACAAATGCTAGAAAAGTAGGTTTGTTTCTTCTTAATCTATCTTCTAAGACAAGTCGTAATGTAAGTGTTGCCTCACGTGTTCAAACGTTTCTGCGGAATTCAAACTGATCTTCCCCGATGCCGGCTTCTACCAGTTTTTCCATTCGTCTGTAAGGGACTCGCGTTAGTATTTTGCAGCTGCGACTTATTAAACAGGTACTGCTATATCTCTTACATTTGCTCGAAGATATTTCCATGTTATGTTCTTTACATATTTTTTTGGTTCATAAATTCCTTTTTGTAAATCGACTTCTCTCAAAAAAAAATCATCGTAAGGTCAGTGCGTAGAGGAGTGATTTTAGGTTTACCAAATTTTTACCCCAGTGTTTATGTTTAAATTCCATCTGTGAATTACATCGTCAGTGTAATTATTAAAACAGCTTTTGGGATAAACTACTGACGTTTTTTATTGTGGACTTTTGATGTCTGATATCAGTTTCGAAGGGTAACCCCTGATACTCTACAATTCTCTATAACTTTACTCTAACCACATTTTTAAAAAGCTTTTCTATGGTCTCTAAACCCAGTTTGTGTCTCTTCGTTAAACTTCTTCAGCTTTTCAGTGAGCTGTCGTAAAATAGAAACTGCATCACTCGTTGATCGCCCCTTTCTAAATCCGACTTGTTCCTTCACAAGCAAATACTCTGCTGTTCTGTTTAGACTTGTGTTTAAAATTCTTGCATGAAGATTCTCACTGTGTCAAGGAAGCTTGTTCCCCTGTAGTTTCCACTTTTTTTGTTTATGTTTTCTCGGTTCTTATATATTGATATTACCTCTGGTTTACTCCAACGTCCTGGTACATCTTTTAGCTTGCAGCGTATGTTAGAAACAAGAGTAGCAATGTAAGGTATAGTGATAACATTCCATTATTAACTAACCATTAATTCCTTCTTAACCTGTTCCTTTCGATTTTCTGTGGCTTTCAAAGCTGTTGTGAATTCTTTTACTGTTCTTTCATCTAAGTCTTTTTTCTTCTATTCCTAGACCTTTTTCTTTCTTCTGTCCCATGTTAGTGTCAGTAATATTATTCAAGCGAATTGTATTCTTTTCTGTTCTATTTCACGTTCTCGAAGTCTTACCCACTGTCTGCTGATGGCCATGAATATCATGCTCCATTCTACTAATGTATTTGTCTCAGGCTGACTGGTGGGATCTTTTCACTATCCATTTTTTTTTTTTTGTAAAGCCTTTTCTGGTCATAGATCTCTCTTCTAGGACAGCCTTTCAAACTTATTTTTATATGCTCTTTGTTTTTCTTGTATTGCTTGCTTAATTCCTGTTGACCCAGTTTTTATCACACGCATTTGGCGATTTTTTCCTTACCTAATGTCCCATTTACAGCTGTTTTATGGCTTTTTCAATATTTGTCCATTCTTCTCCAATAGTGTCCGTAGAAGTTAATTATTCTAATTATTTTTCTAATTTATTTTGATAAAGACCCTTGACACATAAACCTGTGGAAAATATACTTTATAGACCTTTTCTTGCTTCTGTGTGGTAAAGGTTCTCTTCTACATCCATTTAGCCAAAGCGTTACTAGTCAGCCCTTGGCACGTTCATACAAAAACATGATACGTAACGCTCATTTTAAAAACATATAAAATACATAAACCTTAGGTGAATGAAGTATCGGATTGCTAAAC
Source organism: Schistocerca gregaria (assembly GCF_023897955.1). Classification (NCBI taxonomy): domain Eukaryota; kingdom Metazoa; phylum Arthropoda; class Insecta; order Orthoptera; family Acrididae; genus Schistocerca; species Schistocerca gregaria. Next base: position 1,157,146,042 of record NC_064920.1, on the reverse strand, counting down.
CTGATCGTAAACCCAATGAAGTACGTAAACAGAACGGAATGTGCCCCATGTTTGTCATAACCGCAAAAATCGCTCCGTTTTTGTTTCGACCTTAGTGCCTAAGAAATCTCAGTGCTCCAACATGGTTCATCAAGCATATAGTAGTACAAAAATGTCAACTTGGGTTCCAGAGTCCCATGGAAAGAGCTGTATATAATTCTGATTTGATATAGCTTCATCAATGGAAAGCCACTACTGCTGTCGTACGTAGCAGTAGGTCTTTCCGAAGATAATCCAATGCAAACACGTTCATCAACACACCGTATCACTTACAGGCAAAAGCACACCTCCACTCAAGAACAACCTCTAACGGAAGAGAACTGAAGAAGAACGCTTTGTTTACTTTCAAAATTCACAATCCACGTGGAATGTCTCAGAGCCTCACTTCTGTCGCTCGAGGCCGCACTCACCACAAAAATTTTAGGCAGAGAAATTGATGCAGAAGACGTAGGAGGGGGTATACGGAAGTGGATCACTGGGAGCAGATATGGTGCAAAAATTGCTTACGATTAGTAGATACGTAATAAACTTAATGCATGGAAATTGGTACATATAACAGACGAGTTTCGAAGTGCACCTGTTCTTTTTTTTAACTGTGGTTGTTCCTTCGCTTTTCCAGTTCACATTCATATCGCCAGCAGTCGACCTGAGCAGCTTTAGAATCGTAGAAATGTCTGTGATGGATTTGTTATTCAGCTGACATCCAGTGGCTTCTCCTCATTCGAGGCCGCTTAGCTCTCCTGACTGACTGCTTCTACCGTTACACCCCAGCACTCCCTCACTGCGTTTACACTGCCAGGTCAGACACTGATGACATCTAGTGGTCAATTCTGCTTTTTGTATCGGTGTTCGGATACTTTGTATCAGACAGTGCATATCCACAGTACTGGCCATTAAAATTGCTATAGCCTAAAGATGACTCACTACAGAGGCTAAATTTAACCGACATGAAGAAGATGCTGTGATATGTAAATGATTATCTTTTCAGAGCATTCACACTAGGTTGGCACCGGTGGCGACACCTACAACGTGCTGACGTGAGGAAAGTTTCCAACCGACTTCTCAAACACAAACAGCAGTTGACCGGCGTTGCCTGGTGAAACGTTGTTGTGATGCCTCGTGTAAGGGCCGAGCGGTGGCCGTGCGTTTCTGGCGCTGCAGTCCGAAGCCACGGGACTGCTACGGTCGCAGGTTCGAATCCTGCCTCGGGCATGGATGTTTGTGATGTCCTTAGGTTAGTTAGGTTTAAGTAGTTCTAAGTTCTAGGGGACTTATGACCTAAGATGTTGAGTCCCATAGTGCTCAGAGCCATTTGAACCATTAGAACCTCGTGTAAGGAGGAGAAATGCGTACCATCACGTTTCCGACTTTGATAAAGGTCGGAACTCCGTGCTGGATCCTAACGGCCTCGTATCACTAGCAGTCGAGGTGACAGGCATCTTATCCGCATGGCTGTAATGGATCGTGCAGCCACGTCTCGATCACTGGTTCAACAGAAGGGGACGTTTGCAGGACACAACCATCTGCACGAACAGTTCGACGATGTTTGCAGCAGCATGGACTATCAGCTCGGAGACCGTGGCTGCGGTTACCCTTAACGCAGCATCACAGACAGGAGCGCCTGCGACGGTGTACTCAACGTGGAACCTGGGTGCACGAACGGCAAAACGTCATTTTTTTTCGGATGAATCCAGGTTCTGTCTACAGCATCATGACGGTCTCATCCGTGTTTGGCGACATCACGTTGAACGCACATTGGAAGCGTGTATTCGTCATCGCCATACTGGCGTGTCACCCGGCATGATGGTATGTGATGCCACTGGTTACACGTCTCGTTCACCTCTTGTTCGCATTGACGGCACTTTGAATAGTGGACGTTACATTTCAGATGTGTTACGACCCGTGGCTCTACGCTTCATTCGATCCCTGCGAAATCCTACATTTCAGTCGGATAATGCACGACCGTATGTTGCAGGTCCTGTACGGGCCTTTCTGGGTACAGAAAATGTTCGACTGCTGCTCTGGCCAGCACATTCTCCAGATCTCTCACCAATTCAATAGATTATCGATGAAGTTCTTTTTGAACTGTAACGTTTTCCTGGATTAATAAAATTCTTGGTGATAACGTCGCACATTTTTTAAAAATTGCACCTATAAAATGAGAAGTATAGTTGTTCTGAAACGCTGTACCTTTCCGGAAATAAGCAACGCTTCTTTAGAGCTCTTCACATCGTGAATAAAAACACTTATGTTAATGGCCGTTGAAATTAATTACCGGCGGCAACGAGAGCGTCAGAAGAGGGTTTAATTCCGCAGATAATGCACTCTCCCCGTTACACACCTTTACTTTATGACCAATCTTTTGACATACTACGTGGCTTAACATCAGACTTACCAGAAAAAGTTTGGGATTATAGTTCAGTTGGTTTCCTAAGTACGCGATGTTGATTAATGCGTTAACCAATGTACCCCTGCCACGTTTCTATTGTTGAACATATTTTTGTTTTTTCTTGATCTGCATTGTGACTATCGTTATGTTCGTCTGACTGCACACGTACCACTCTGCCTGCTGAACTGCCTGTTACGAACATGGAGTAACAGCGAAAACACCACATTAGGCGGTAGTGTAGTCGTTCAAGAAACACTGAACAACTGGCATGCCGGTTGCTTTCATTTAACGCTGAAGAGCTAAGGAAACTGGTACACCAGTCTAATATCGTGTGGGGCCCTAGCGAGCACTCAGAAGTGCCACAACGAGAGGTGGCATGGACTCGACTAATGTGTGAAGTAGTGCTGGAAGGAATTGACACCATGAATCCTCCAGGGCTGACCGTAAATCAGTAAGAGTACGATGGGGTGGACATCTCTTCTGAACATCGTGTTGCAAGGCACCCCAAATATGCTGAATAATTTTCATGCCTGGGGAGGCTACCGGAAATGTATAAACTCCACAAGCTTGAACAGATCCCTGCTGACATGCAGGATGCATGGATGAATGAGGTGTTCCCACAGTCATAAGTATTGAGACAATGGGAATACAGGAACAAAGTACCATTATCCAAGATGGCGGCGATGGCGCCATCCAAGATGGCGGTGATGACGTCATTCAAGATGGCGGCTTTTGGCGGGAAGTTTGAATTTTGGCGGATATTGCCGCGTCCCCTTCACCCAGAAAAATTACGTGAAGTTCAAATTCCAACATGATAATGCGTCACACCTAGGAAAGTGGCGGGAAAAATGGACATGTCTTTATTATTTAACCAATTTAAAGCAGATGTGTTCGCCTCTGGGTCTGGACTCCAACTCGCTTAGTTCATATTGGTGCCACCAGAGGGCGCTCTCCAGACATCAGATAATGACGCATGTACCATTATTCAGGATGGACGCACCCGATGTATCCACCACGAACTCCAGATCTCAAGTGGTTTAGTTCATATCGTCAACACCAGAGGACGCCACCGCGACGTCAGGTGATGATGCAAGATCGTCTGCTCTCTTTTGCGTGTGCGTAAGAACCGGACACGAGCCGCGCCTCCATCCCACAGGCATGCGACCGATTACGTCACACACCCTTGGCCGCCACCTCCGTACACACACCGGACATACTCTTCTGTAAATATGCTAACACTCACACCATGAATCTAACCTATCACTTACCTAAATACTTAATTTCATTTCAATTATAGTCATATTCAATAATTCAATTTACAATATTAATATTCTATGAGCAACTGAGAAGTTCCACATTTTCCCACTATCAGCGTGGTGTTCCTTCATGACCTAGCACCCTCACCCCCCCCCCCTCCTTGAACGCTGCACTCCTATTGGCCACGTGATTCGACTTCATATAGGTATGAAAAGGTGTTCACTATACTTTCAACTATCTAGTTTCAACTACCTTTCAAGATCCAGACCGCCACTTGTTCCTAGGAACGGACGCCGAAAGGAATTCTGGCAGTAAAGAAAGGTCACTTGCGCTTTCACCACCAACCTAAGAAAATTGTTGCAAACAAAGCTCACCACCACTAACCTAGGCCTCAAGGGCGCAACCTCTTCATAGGGGTTGCTGGTAAAAGGACTCATCCCGCACTAGGCTGATGGAGAGGGCAAGGAATGTACTTTATTTATTTGGGAGCAACTTATTTAGGGATCGAGTATATGTATCACAGAATACACGCTCAGATATCCACAACATCATACAGACCTGCTAACTAGTCCTACAAAACGCATCTATAACGCTATACACACACGCTTGCTAATTGTAAAACATCAAAATTAACACATTGCACAACCTACAGACATGCGAACCACTCATAAATAATGCAAAGCATTTACGTCTAGATAGCCAAACAGCTCGTAAATTGACAAAATAATAATCCATCTAAAAGACTCTGCTCGCTAATCGTCAATTGTCGAAATCATACACCAGTCTCTATTTAAACAATTAAAGGCAGCGCCACCACCAACTGTATTCGCCACTGAGTCCATAGCCGAAGTGACTTAGTCCATATCTATACCACTAGAGGTCGCTCTAATGACTGTCAGGTGATGACGCAAGTACCGTAATCTAAGATGGCGCCACCTAGTGGGTTCCCCACGAGTTCCAGACCCCAGTTGTCTTAGCACACTTCTCCGCCGCCAGAGGACGCCTCTGTGACACCAGCTGATGATGAAGTACAGTTATCCACGATGGCGGTAAACCGTGTGTTTTCAGTGAGGTCTAATACTAAGTATCACCAGCAGAGGACGCTCTCACCCGTTTCGTGACATAAACCAAGATGATGGGAAAGCGACTCAGCCTGCTCTGGCCGGCTCGGGAGAGTAAGGTTGGAGTACACTCTATTTATTTAATTTACACTCTATTTATTTAATGTATTCAAGAGTAGCCTCCCATATTTGTAAAAATAAAGTACTAACCAAATGTCAGTTTGGTTTTCAGAAAAGCTTTTCAACAGAAAATGCTATATATGCTTTTACTGATCAAATATTAAATGCTCTGAATAACCGGACATCACCCATTGGTATTTTTTGTGATCTCTCAAAGGCCTTTGACTGTGTAAATCATGGAATTCTTTTAGATAAGCTAAATCATTATGGTTTGAGGGGGGCAGTACAAAAATGGTTTAATTCATACTTAACTGGAAGACTGCAGAAAGTTGAAATAAGTGGTTCACGTAATGTTAATACAACAGCTGATTTCTCAAAATGGGGGGGGGGGGGGCTATCAAGTACAGGGTCCCACAGGGTTCGGTCTTAGGTCCTTTACTGTTCTTGATATACATTAATGACTTACCATTCCATATTGATGAAGATGCAAAGTTAGTTCTTTTTGCTGATGATACAAGTATAGTAATAACATTCAAAAACCAAGAACTAAGTGATGTAATTGTAAATGATGTTTTTCACAAAATTATTAAGTGGTTCTCAGCAAACGGACTCTCTTTAGATTTTGATAAAACACAGTATATACAGTTCCATACAGTAAATGGCACAACTCCAGTAATAACTATAGACTTTGAACAGAAGTCTGTAGCTAAGGTAGAATTTTCAAAATTTTTAGGTGTGTCCATTGATGAGAGGTTAAATTGGAAGCAACACATTGATGGTCTGCTGAAACGTCTGAGTTCAGCTACGTATGCTATTAGGGTTATTGCAAATTTTGGTGATAAGAATCTCAGTAAATTAGCTTACTATGCCCTGCTTTCATTCACTGCTTTCGTATGGTATCATATTCTGGGGTAATTCATCGTTGAGTAGAAAAGTATTCATTGCTCAGAAACGTGTAATCAGGATAATTGCTGGAGCCCGCCCACGGTCATCCTGCAGACATCTATTTAAGGATCTAAAGATCCTCACAGTAACCTCCCAGTATATATATTCACTTATGAAATTTGTTGTTAATAATCCAGCCCAGTTCAAAAGTAATAGCAGTGTGCATAACTATAATACCAGGACAAAGGATGATCTTCACTATGCAGTGTTAAATATGACTTTGGCACAGAAAGGGGTAAATTATGCTGCCACAAAAGTCTTTGGTCACCTACCGAACAGCATCAAAAGCCTGACAGATAGTCAACCAACATTTAAAAATAAATTAAAACAATTTCTAGATGACAACTCCTTCTACTCATTGGCTGAATATTTAGATGTAAATTAAGGGAGGGAAAAAAAACTGACTTAATCATTAGTGTCATGCAATATTTTGTGTAATGTAATATCTTGTACAGACATCTTTCATTAACCTGACACGTTCCACATCATTACGAAGTGTCGTATTCATGATCTATGGAACAAGTATTAATCTAATCTAATCTAATCTAATCTAATCTAATCTAATCTACTCGTAATTTCAGTGCACAATACCAGACTGCTCCAGAATAATTCTGCCCGCTGATGGGTAGACAAGCTCAGTACTCGTAAACTGTCCAAATAGCAGGGCTACAAAGCAGCTCCAGAAATAATGCATCAACGTGTGCAAGCACCCTGTCCAGTAGAGTGCACAGGAGGTAGCGATAAGTGACGCATCACTCAGATGTCAAACCATGCACAGTCCCTGCTCGGCTTCCACAAGCATGAGGTGGCGGGACCCCTATTCATACTTAAAACCTGAGAAATTCCCATCCACTTGACGCCAATGATGACGCGATCGCACCTACAGCCGACGCAGCCGTCAGCTGTTAAGGCATTCACAGATCTCCATTTAGGGCTGCTGCCACAACACCCATGAATTGAGGCAGCCGCAGGTCGGGTACCGCGGCTTCGTCGAACACCGGTGAAAGTTGCATACTTCTATACAGTCACCGTTATACTGTCATAGCACTCCAAAGCTCGTTCACGCCAGTCACATATTCGAAGCATTTCAAGCCATCACTTATCTATACCATTGAAGGCAGAATAGCACAGAGCTTGTTGACATATGCATTCAACTGCACGTACCCTCCCCAGCCTGACTGATACATCGTCATTTAACGAGAATTGGCTTATATCAGCCAAGTCCAGCTCTCTGTAATTTTTTACTGCATCAGAAATAGTTAATCTTCACTCTCTGCCCTAACAGAACCTGTTTATCAAAATATCGCCCCATCCATTCTTTCTCCCGGATATAAAGTGATAGCCTTACTGTTCTCAACATACGCAGATGTTCTCACCGCTCCTATATCCCGCCCCAACCAATCGAACATTTTCGTTGTGGGGTTGTCTGTCGTTATTTTGCAAAGATTGCTAAATTGCACAGACAGTTCCCTCAATACATACACCTCTAACCTGTTCTTTCTTTCTACAGACGCTACACTCAGTGGTAATAAACAATTTTACACTGATCACCATATCGCACCGAGAACTAAACATCGCAAAGTTGTCTAAAGGTCATCAAATACATACGACTATTTCTGTTTTCTTGCTTGCATTTCTACAGACATCTCCAGGCTCCTCTATTAAACGAACAACCATATTTTCGGAATAATATTATACAATTTTCGCTGCACGTGTCGATATGAAGCACACAGCAGTAGCCCCCCCCCCCTCCCCCCGGGTCGGTAGCGCAACATAATGCACAAGATATAGACTGTCAATTGTTTCTCCACAAACAACAAACTTTAGCGATGTGCAGCGTGCTACCGACCATTGGTTAACTATAAACAAGTATAGTAAACTGATATTTGCACTCTCGAATACCGAAGTCGGCGATGTAAGTGATTTCAGATGATCAATATTGTTTACAAACCAACTACAGTCTTTCACACGTCTAGAGAACAGGCAAACGTGTGTTCAACACACCCCAATCGATATTCCCTCAACTAAATAAATGCACCAAATGTACAGAAGCAGTCGACCGAACAATTAGCATGGGAGGGTATAGCACTCCACCGCAAACGCTCCATCTTTCCAAAGTTACACTTGATCACGAAAGCCTCCCAGCACGTAGAAAGTATTAATTCGCTATTGAGTCGTCTAGAAGATGGTAAAGTTAACTATGATACATTCCTACACCCAAACAGACCTCTGCATTCGGAAGATTGTTACTATTAACATGGGAACGCGAATCAATACCACCACAGACTTTGCATACACGAACACATTCCATAAAACCCTCACATACTGTATATCTCCTGTCATTATACTTACAATTAAATCTTACAATTGTGGTCTCAACTGAAGCATATTCCGCAATGTGCGAAGTATTGGAAATACATTCCGATGAACGATGTGGCTCTGGAAATACTTGTTTGTACCTTCCCTACCACTAGACATACTCTCCCAATCGCTATCACACTACTCCAAGTTCACCGGATCTGAAATCCCCGGATTTCTTTCGGTGGGGGAAGTTGAAGGATATTTGCTATCGTGATCCACCGACAACGCCTGCCAACATGCGTCAGCACATTGTCAACGCATGTGCGAACATTACGGAAGGCCAACTACTTTCTGTTGAGAGTAATGTCGTTACACGTATTGTTAAATGCATTGAAGTTCTAGATATCCGCTGCTTTCATAGACTACCTATACGTAGCGTCTTTGCCGCAGGTGTGACTCACTGCTCAAAGCCGACGAGAAGAATCGGACACTAGAATTTATTCGATTTCCGCAATTGTGGCCCGTATCTTCTCTATAATGACTGACCATTCGTCTCTCTTCCGCTTACATTATTTTTTCTAGATGCGCCACGTGCCGTAACACCACTATGAGGCTTCTGTCTCGCCGTGGACAGTGTTTTTGGCTCGTCAGTGTAAATATGTACGTCTTCACCAGTCTGAACAAGACGCAAATTTTCGGCGGCCAGCAATGGCTTTCCCCTTCGGACCATAGAGAGTTCCATTATATTTAACAAAGAAGCATTAGTGTATGTCACTAGATTTAAGTACAGTCACAAGTAATTTATACTGCTCAGCAACTTATTGTGACTGCGAGAGACGGATTAGCTCTGACTCGTGATACAATGACTGTTTATATAATGTGGAACATTACGTGCACAATGGACTGATTACTTCTGGTGCAGAATTGCGGAGAGTTGGATCTCACCGAAATTGTGATTAGCGGCATTGTTGAAAACTGCCTTTTTGAATATCGAATGCAGTTTTTTTATGAATTATGACAACATTTCATCTCATACAATAGGATGATGTATACTGAAATGTGGCTAGGACGATCACTTACGGAAAAATATAATTTCGTAAATGGAAGAAGTATTTTCAGTTCTTTGGTTATTTTAACTTCTCCCTTGTCTGTGGCTCGGAACAATATTTGCTGTATCGTAACTCGTAGGGAAATTTGAATCCTGGGAAATCAGTGGAGCCTGCACTACGGTCGTTTATGCTCTATTTTAAGAGGTAAAATTCTGGACTTTATCAAAATTGACTCACGACTTGGACAGTGATTCCCAAGCTGGACAGTGAGAACGTCATAGCACGCAATACGTATTTCCCCACGGCGTAAGATTGTGCGTCTGATTATTTTAAGATCGCCGCAATTCCGTAGAGCCACAGAGATTTTATTCCAGGTGGTAACTTGGACAACGAGAGTCAAAGTATGATTATGAGCTGTAACTTGTAATCATTTTGTTTTATAGACTTCGGAATTCAAAGCAGTAACCAAATTTCTTCCTGTGTGGGATCGTTTAAAATTAGTTGGAAAGCTACTTCTCTCGCCCATAAGTTTCCATTCAAATAACTAGACATTATTCAGTCATATTAATTTTAACTTCAGTTTCTGGAGGGGGGGGGGGGGGAGGCAAGAAGCTTAAGTACTATACCACACCTCGATAGCACATTTCAATCGCACAAACTTTATCTCATACAAACATTGTGGGAACATACTAAAATGTAGACTTTCACGGCCGGAAATATCACGTCCATCATAAGAAGAGGAGAAACGGAACGATCAGCTGTTGCGGAGCATGCTTTCCAGCCAGGGAACCACAACATTCGTTTCGAGGAGACGCAGGTACTAGAGGCCACAAGCGGATATTACGAAAGTCTCTACAGGGAGGTAATCGAAATCGCTAAACACCCTCATGATTTCAATCGAAAGGAGGAGGGCGTGAAATTAAGCGGTATATGGATGCCCGTGTTAAAGAAGATGTGTACCACCCGTCCACTACTGGGTGATGGCAACGGCGATCGACGGCGACGGACAGCGGCCAATTGCACTGACGTTTTCAAAACACGTGACGTCACGCCGCGGCGCGGGAGCGCGCGGTCACGGAATTTAGCGGCAGTCCGTAGCGAGCCAGTGGGTGTGTTGGACCTTCCATCGAGCTACGGACCCTCTTGAAGATGTGTCCCGCAGTCGGAGACGAAACGTTGGCAATTGACACAGAATTCATCAACCGACCACGGCATAACAGCCCGGATAATTATAATGGACATGATTGTGGGAACAGCGAGTAAAGCGCTGAAGTCAGCACTTCCTAAATTTGAGAGTTCTATGAGGGCTTGTCAACAGCGATTGAATTCATCTGCATAATTTGTACTTGGTCAGAATGATTTCGCATGTTATTGCGATGTAATTTTCTTAGGTTTCTCTTCAATCTACTGAAACAGCAAGAGACAAATAAACCATTGGTAAAGGGACATGTAAAATTTTGCAACTTTTTATGTGTAATGTATGTTGCGCGTTTGTGGAGTAGTAGAATACCTTGTACAGCTTTGTTGGGGAGATGGCGGCAGAGATCATCCGTCAGCCCAGAGAAAACAGCAGAGCGCTGGAACCAGAGACCATCACGCACCAGCTGGCCGCTGGAAGAACAACTAACTGTTTTACACTGATTGCCCAGATAATTGAGACCACTTCTGTAATAGCCGGTATTTCCAGGTTTGGCACGGATAACAGCGGCGACGCTTCGTGGCACGGAAGCGATTAGGCCTTGGTAGGTCGCTGCAAGGAGTTGGCATCACATCTGCACACAAATCACTTACTCCCCTTAAATTCCGGGGAGAGGGCGATGAACTCTGACGCCGCGTTCTGTCACATCCCAGATGTATTCGATTGGTTTCAGATCTGGTGAGTTGGGGGCCGCCAAATCAATTGTGGAACTCGCAACTGTCTTTCTCGGACCAATCCATCACACTCCTGGCCTTCTGACACGGCGCATTATCTTACTGAAAAATGCCACTGCCATCGGGAAACATTATCGTCGTGAAAGGGAGCACGTGGTCTGCAACCAGTGTTCGATACTCCTTGGCCGTTATGGTGCATTGCACGAGCGCCACTGGACTCATCAATGCCCACTTGAATGTTCTCCAGAGCACAAAGGAGCCGCCGCCAGCTTGTCTCCGTCACGCAGTTCAGGTGCCCAGGTGCTCTTCCCCTGGGAGACGACGGATTCGAGCCCTCCCACCGGAATCATGAAGAAGCTACATCTACATTTATACCTCGCAAGGCCCCCAACGGTGTGTGGCGGAGGGCACTTTACGTGCCATTGTCGTTACCTCCCATTCCTGTTCCACTCGTGTATGATTCGCGGGAAGAACGACTGCAGGAAACCCTCCGTGCGCGCTCGAATCTCTCTAGTTTTACATTCGTGATCTCCTCGGGAGGTATAAGTAGAGGGAAGCAATATATTCGATACCTCATCCAGAAACGCGCCCTCTCGAAACCTGGACAGCAAGCTACACAGCGATGCAAAGCGCCTCTCTTGAAGAGCCTGCCACTTGAGTTTGCTAAACATCTCTGTAACGCTATCACGCTTACCAAATAACCCTGTGAAGAAACGCGCCGCTCTTTTTTGGATCTTCTCTATCTCCTCTGTCAACCAGCCCTGGTACGAATCCGACACTGATGAGCAATACTCAATTATAGGCCGAACGGGTGTTTGTAGGCCACCTCCTTTGTTGATGGACTACATTTTCTAAAGACTCTTCCAATGAATCTCAGATTTTCACCCGCTTTACCAACAATTAATTTTATATGATCAATCCACTAGAAATCGTTATTGTAACGTTCCCTCTTTCTGTTTATTTAGGTTTGATTTGTTTGATTGTTATTCTTTATTTCTATTATTCGGAATCTTTTTTTTTTTATTAAATTGAGCCTGAAACTAATAAATACTTCGCGTGAAGTACGATATGCAGGATAAACAAAAATTAATTTCGGAAATGTAATCCACTGAATATTAAAAGTAAAGCTTTTGAACAACGCGCGTGACTGACTAGATACATTCAGAGGGTACGTACATTCGCGTGCGAGTGGTTGCGGTCTGATGAGAAATTTTCCTTGTGAAATAATTTCGTCGTAACACACTCGGAGATTGCGAACGTACATTCAGAGTAGAGGCACGTACGTTCTATCATTCCCCGTGGCCTGGGTAAAAGAATGGCAATTATTTAAATCTAAGAGTATTTCTTTTGCATCGGACTAGTATTTTTATAAGAAAAAGAAGATTGCAGGTTCTGAATGTCTCGGAAAAACGAATCGGAAGTAATTTTAGCGGCCACGAAAGGAAAGTAGATAGCACAATCACGTACCTCTATTGTTGAGCAGCGCCGTTTTGAAGATCTACGGTTCCATCTAAAACTCGCCTTCTCTGCTTAACATAAATACTCCATAGGCATGGGAATAAGGCTTGTTGTGCGATGAAAATAATATAAAACACATCTTGCGTCTTTTACCTCATTCATTTACCACACACACACACACACACACTAGTAATTAGACAGTACGACATCCCACCAGCCCATCAGAACAAAAAGTAGTCGTTCATACAAGAAATAAAAAAGAAGGGCGAAATTGTTCCTATGTCTCTCAAAGATAAAAAGTTTACCAGATATTTCTCTGGTGTGTCACTGGAACAATTTTTCAGCACCTCTGCGATTAAATCACAATATTTTCAGTTCCTTTACATCACCCCCTTGGGCGAATTGTCTGAAGAAATGTCAATTTTGCGGGCAATGAGCCCAAACACTTTGCACACTGGTAGTCCTTGACTGTTATTCACACGTAATGGGATTGCACTGTCAGTGTCTCTCTCCCGATCATTTCATTCTACAAACATGGTTTTGATGCCAGTTTTGACACATGACAATGAGGACAAAACATTTATATAAGGATACACAGAACACATGTAAAACACACATAAACTTACATACTATACACACAAAATTATTACATCGTCCTTGACACAAAATCATCACATTTGGATAATTGTTACATCCTCCTATTACCTTCTTTCTTCTCTCTTTTTTTTTGTATTGTATAAACAAAATTACTTTATTATTTCTTGGTACATCGCATTATACAAAGGTATTACATTGTTTTATACATAGTCTATCGCTATATAAACAGTCTTCTTTTACACTTGCTGCTCATAAAATTCATAATTCCTAAGTCTTTTTTTTTTTATTAAAAAAATTTTCAGGAGAGTCACATATTTATTAGAGTGTTCGGATCTAGATTGTGGGTTAATAGTCGTGTCTGGGGCAGCAAGAGGCGTTAGCTCTTGCTTAGAGTTGGTTCTGCTTTCCACTGCTTCTCTCTTCTACGCCAAGATCTGCTTCGTGACATCCTTTCCGTATTTTACTATTGTCTCGTCATGGGTAATATAAACATGTAACAAACAAAAATTCACATGGATTAATACTTAGTCTAACTTAATACTAATACATATATATACATATAAACATAGGCGTTGTTCAAAGGTAACGTGGGGCGTGAATCATGAGCTGGGGTAGTCAGACTTTATTTCGGGTTTCAGGAATCTGTGTTTCTACATGTCTTGGCACTTCGTTGGGTGTCCATTTAAACGTAGATTTTGCTTTGCATTTAAATTGTCCTTCTGTGTTATGCCGTTAGCCAATAATGTGTCATATGCACATAAGTGCACTCGCAACAATCAGTTTGGTGGCGCGCTGCGCGCCGTGTGGAACTCGGCAGTTGCGCGGGCCCACCGCCGTAAGGCGATGCCGCGCGTCTCGGTCCAAACTTTTCAGTGTCTCGTGCAGTGTTCACAGAGTTTGCAAAAAACCCAACCGCACTTGTTTCCACTTGCTGTACACCTTGGCTGTGGGAAGGGACCACTCGGTGCCTCCGAAGTCCACTGCACAAAGGTAAGTACTGCACTTCACTATTTGGCTAGCAACGGCACACTGTCCTATGTAGTGCACAAACACTTGTACCGCCGCAGTCTTCGTCGATTCACTATGTGTCTTTTACCTCGAAGGAAAAGGTTCGTGATATGAAACGTATTTTCACTTGTCTATTTGCATATAGCTCACAGGTCACTGACACTGAATAACATTGTCTCACTGTCCTGTCCATTCAGAAACAAAACTGTAGCTCATGATATCACTAGCTTGTCTTTTATGATAAATGCCCGCGTTCGTTATTTGTTCCAGCGATTTTTTACTGAACCTTGTCGGCGTACCTTTTTGCTCATAACATTTTTATTACATAAATTGGTAGGTGATTGTGTTCTCAGAAAGTACGTGCCTCTAATACTATATTTCGCGATCGTGACACTGTCTGACATCTCATAGAGCATAGGAGAACACGTTTGAGAACAACAGCACTTTTTTACCCTATGTCGTGCTACTGATGCACTTATGTATTGAAATAACAATACTAGGACATGAACGCACTATAAGTGCTTTTAGAAGTTGTCTCCAAATGAGGCAAAGTTTGTTCATTCTCTACCCGCGAGTTACTATGTGGGAGGGGGGATTCTTTCATTCTTTCGTCACCCAAGTTTGTAACAACGCATGGTACACACACATCATAAACATAAAGGAATAAAATAATAATAGGAAATGAGTAAACAGACATAAATAAATCACTATACATAAATTGCTAGGTAGTACAAACAACAGATTAATAATGAAGCTTGGCTGCTGTTCGCTACTGCCTCTAAAGTCTGTGCTCGCGTATATGGTGTTTTTTTTGTGTTCATATTTGTGTTACTTCTTCTCCTTCCATCAAATATCTTCCGCTCAGATTGGTCAAAATATTATAAACACATAAAAAAATATAATCAATGTACTACATCCCTCTAAAGTCAGCGTACATCCTTCGTATTTTCATACTAAAAAAATAGATTATTAAAATTCTTTGGCGTTACTGGGTATCACGTAGTGTGTTTCTCAGTGATCTTGGTAATGTTTTATTACGTCAATCGTCAGTCATAGTGACATTAATGTAACTTCATGACTTTTCCCCGCCGATTGAAGTCTCGCAGTATCTCGCCGAGCGCCACCTGTAAATAATTGTGTTTGTTTCGGCGTTACCTCATTTTTTCGGCTAGTTGGCTACCTGTAACTTACCTTATACATACTCCTTTATTTTTTTTATAAGGGACGGTGTTATGTTTGCTTCAGTTAACATTCACAGATTGTATCTCAACATCGTACTTGCATTCAAACATGTATATAAAGTTAAAAAAAAAATTATCTGTATGACAGTAAGATCACACAAGTTGTTATTCATGTATCCTATCTTTAGGTGCACTTTTCTTAGATCAAGTTACTGTGCGTATGGTATATATATATATATATATATATATATATATATATATATATATATAGTACCCTACACTTTCATTAGCAGTTAGGAATCCTTTTTTATAATTGCAGCATACAAAAAAAATTTAAGGTCGTGTTTTGTGCGATATATTTATAGATAAAAACTCGTGGTGTGGATACGTCAAAGACACAAAATACTTTCTCAGCAACCTATCGTGTACTTGCGTCACAAATTTAACCTTTGTACCTTAGCGAGTCCAATATTTTTCTTTGTAACTTACCCTGTACCTTACTGCCTTGATACACAAGTGGCAAAAAAAAAAGAATAAATAACTTACATATATTTTGCTGTGAGGTCTGTGCCAATTGTTCGCTCCAGATACCTCCGTACATAAACTTAAAACTAAAATTTCACTGTGACCAAACAAAAAACATTCCGTCAAAACTTACAAGTACACTTCGTGTTAAACATCGCTAGTCACCAACTGACGTGTATGTACTAGCTTACCTGTGTCTTGCGTCCACGTTCACTGACAAATGTAAACAGAAATAGTGAAATGCTCTGATTCACTTAGCTGCATAAGATGTATTTTCTTTATCCTAATCGTGCTCGTTCCTTTTTTTACAGTAACTTATTTTATACTTGTGCATTATTAGATATGACGTATGATACTTCATTATAGTAGAATTTTCTTAAGTCTCTGTGTGCATACAGCCCTTTGATCTTACCACTGTGAGGGTATGCAAGTAAATAACAACCGTCGTGCGGAATATGTGCGATTACGTACGGACCAGTATATTTCATTTGCCACTTAGCGTTTTTCTTAGCTAGCAAGGAAGATTTCACGTGAGTTTTGAGTAACACCTTTTCTCTGATTGTAAATCTGGTAACACCATGTAGCCGTTTATCATAATGCTTCTTTCGGCATTGGGCCTGTTGTGTGATAGAGATTAATACTTGCCTTATTTTTTCATTTAGGTCGACGGGTTGTCTAGGAAAAGACGGGATAGGGTTTACCCATTCATTATTTTCTTTCTTATTGCAATTAGTTCTGACGGCGTAAGTGCAGTGTCGTATATTGGGAGATTGTTTACCACCTGTTCAAAAACGTTTAAGTATTCAATCCATTTAGACTGCTTGTTGGCTACGTATGTCCTCATAAACCTATTCAATTCACGGAATATTCTTTCATTCAATTCACGGAATATTCTTTCAATAGGGTTTGATTGCGGGCTATACCGGGATATCAGTATTTGTTTAACCTGTTGTTCTTTCAGAAATTTTTTCCAAGCATGGCACGTAAAATAGGTTGCGTTATCTGTTAAGATCGCCTGTGGTTTCCCAACAGACAGGAAGTAGTCGTTTAGCATACGTCTGATAATAGGCTTAGCTGCAGTTGTTTTCGTGGCATATAATTTCACATACTCTGAAAATACATCATATACTCCAATAATATATTTTACACCTCCCCTGGCAGAGGGTAAAGGACCCATAGCATCTATGCATACTAGCTCTAGTGGGTTTTTTGGGAAAATAGGATGCAACTCTGTCTCGCAGTTCAGATTGACAGGCTTAACCTTCTGACAAATAATACAAGTTTTCAAAATTTGTTGTGTGCGTCGAAGCATATTGGGAAAGTAACAGTACATATTTAATTTCTTACAGCACTTGCGGGTACCGTAGTGTCCCCAAGCGTAGTGAGTATGCCAAATTAAACTTTTCTCATATGCTTCGGGCACACAAACGCACCATGTATCGCTGTACATGTTCCTCCTGTAAAATAATACATCCTTGTGTAATCTGTAATGTTGTCTTATGGGTAAAGGGGGGTTATTGTTTAACTGGAATCTAACTTTTCTCCACCGGTCATTTTCTTCCTGTAATTTGGCCATATTATTGCACATATCCAAAAAATATTTCCTGAATTTTGTGTCCTTGATGAGCATAACTTTAAATTCTGTGTTCTCTCCTACCAATTCTTCGAACTCAGGTAGTCCTTGTGGTAATCTTGACAGTGCGTCGGCGATTACGTTATCCTTGCCATTCACATATATCATTTCAAAATCATAAGACTGCAAAAATAACGTCCACCGCGCAAGGCGATTGTGTAGCAACCTACAAGTGAGTAAAAAGCTTAATGCCTGATGGTCGCTGTAGATTCGTATATGTTTGACAAATAGATAATAGTGGAATTTTTTAATAGTCCACAAAATAGAAAGGGCTTCCAATTCTGTTGTGGAATACCTGCGATCGCATTCTGACAGAGTACGGCTAGCAAAACTAATTATCTTAACATTGTCGGAGCTAGCGCTTATGTCCAGCTGAAATAGACAGGCTCCTAGTCCCGAAAATGAAGCATCCGCCGCTATACAGAAATCTTTGCTCATGTCAGGATGTTCTAGTATTTTAGAATTAACCAAAGCATGTTTTATTTTTTCAAACTCGGTCTGGCATTGAGGCGTCCAGATCCACTGTTTGTCCTTCTTTAAGAGGCCCAATAATGCAGGGCTATTGAGCAATTGGTTCGGCACGAACCTGCGAAAGAAAGAACACAATCCCACAAATGCCTTTAGCTGTCGTTTTGTGCACGGCGTGGGAAAGTTTTTTATGGCTAACAGTTTTTCTGGGTCGGGTCTTATCCCTGCCGGCGAAATTATGTGACCGAGAAATTTTATGTCTTTTCTCACAAATTTTGATTTGCTAAGGTTTGCTGTGACACCTGCCGCTGAAAGCCTCTGTAAATTCTTTCCAAAATCTCTATATGTTCATCCCATGTAGGTGTTGCTATTAATATGTCATCTATATAAACTGTGAGTTTGTCAAGAAGGTCAGGTCCTAAAACAGTGTCGAGCACAGTTATGAAAACGCCGGCACTAACGTTCAATCCGAACGGTAGAACACAATACTGGTAGGACCTACCTGCAAATATGAATGCTGTATACTTCCTACTATCAGGTGATAGTAGGATTTGCCAATATGAACTACGGAGGTCTACACTAGTTAAATATTGCACCCCATGAAAACGCTGCAGCTGTTCTTCCAGGTTTTCAGCTCGGGTGGTTACTGGAACTATAATCTTATTAATTTCCCTTGCGTCGAGAACGAGTCTCACCGAATTGTCGGCTTTCTTGGCCGCTAATAGTGGACTGCAATAAGGCGATAATGAAGTCTCTATGATATTCCACGAGAGCATTTTCTTTATTTCTTGAGCCACTGCCTCTCTTTGTGACCAAGGTATAGAATAGGTATTCTTACAGAAAGTGTCGTGGGGCCGGACATCCATGCTATACTGATACGTCCTAATGACCCCGGGTCTTTTATCAAACACACGAGCATAGCGTAACAATACACTTCTAAGATCACCCTTCTGTTGTTGTGAGATTTCCGAGCATTCAGATATTTTCTGTTCAATTTCATGCTGCTCTACCTGCTGATACCACAGTTCACTCGAGTCGCTATTTCGTGAAGTATTGACCTTTAGGATTTGGATGTGTATATTTCGACAAGCTTTGTCGTTCCTACTCTTGACTTTTATTAAATCCACACTACAGTTCTTTCCGTTAATATATAAATGACACTTTCCAGATTCCAAGTCAATTTTAGCACACTTTTCCCTTAAGAAGTCCATGCCGAAAGTGCACCGTTCTGTCAACCCTTCTACAACTAGAAAAATTGACTGAAAAACAATGTCTTCAATCTGCACTTCGACCATGGTTTGCATTTTAATTAACTTGGATATACCGCCTATGGCTCCTAATATCCTACAATTTTGTACTGGATAGGTCGGTAAAGTCGTGTGGATATTAATCTCTTTAAATAGTGCCTTGGACATCACACTAATTTTCGCACCAGTATCTACAAGGATATGCGTAGGTACTTTTCCTACTACGGCCTGTAAATTAGCTTGTACTATACCATCACCTTCACATGACTGTGGTTCTTCCTCCTTGGTCAATAAATCACGCATATCCGTTTCATCTTGGTACCTGAGCAATTTACTTTCATGACAGCATGGATCGTCCCCACGACAATCTATGGCCAACATTGGGGAGCATAATGAGGCCATGTTTAGTTTAACGCTCCACGGTTCATATCTGTTTGTGTTTCGTTTGCGACTTCAATTATGTTTACCCCTGACGTGTTGCTCCTTAGTTGAGTATTTCTGTCGTGGTTTTGCCCTGAGTTTAGCGGAATAGTGTCACCTAGCGTTTCTGATTGATAGGCTTGGCTGTTAGCAGGATGTTGCCACTGCCTACTTTGATGATCTCCCGTGTGGTTGCGGCTAAATTCAGGCTGGAAATTATTATAACTATTTCCCCACTGGTTCCTATTGCCATTTCTGTACCAGTTACGTTTTCGGTCACCGGAATAACCAGAAAAATTCCTATCCCCGTTTTTTCTTTTTCTATTGTATTGCGGATGGCAGGTCTGATTGTAGCAGTTGTAATTTCCTCCCGAACTCGGGCCTGGCATCTGTGCTGTAGGGGCGCGATCGACAAAAGCCGGTCGCGATTCAGCCGCGCACGCTACATTGTTGACGCCGTAATGCGGCTGGCGCTGTATAGGCTGGTTGCTACCGCTGCCACGAAAATTGTTTTGGTAGGCTTGATTTTGCCTAGCATCCTCATTAATTAAATCGATAGAATCTAATACAGATAGGAAATATTCGAGATTGCTCTCTGGTACTTGTACTAATTTTTCTCTGATACTGATCGGTAATTTTGCCTTCAGGATGCGCAGTACGTCTGTGTGTGTGACGGGCTCGTCCCAGAATCGCGTTTTGTTTAAGTATTTTTCAAAATACTTCCGGAGTGATCCAAATTTTGGATTGTATGGCTCCGGGTTAAACAGAGCTTTTCTCAATCTCTCTTGTACACCATGGGACCAATACTTAGATAAAAATGCAGCTTCAAATTGTTCTAATGTCTGACAATTTTCCGACATTTCCATTGCCCATAGGGCACCATCCCCTTGAATATATCCAGTTACATACTGTATTTTTTGCTTTTCAGACCAGGTCTTAGGCAACACATTCTTAAATGACTTTATAAAAATTACCGGGTGGACGGATTTTTTTTCTGGGATAAACACTTGAAACTGCCTGTGTTTTATAAGGCTTTCCTCTAACAGAACAGCCGACAAAGTTGGTTCGGTTGTCTGGTGTCTCTCTCGTTCGTCGCGGTAATGTTGATTACCGTAACGACCTTGGTTTGGTGAAAACATGGGTACATCGGGATAAAGATAACTGTTTGCTGCGTCGTCACTCTTACCTGTGCGTCTGTCATCAAATTCCTCTTCTGAATGTTGTTCTCTTTCGTTCTGTGTATGGTGTTTACTCTTTAGTTGCTCGTCTACATGTTTTTTCCAGTCAGGTAAGTCCTGTGTCAGAGTCTTTTGTAACTGAGCTAGGTCAGTTTGTAGTTTAGTTACAGGCGTGTTTTGGGTAGTGTACACCTGTTCTACAGTGTTAGTTATTGCTTTTTTCAGTTCTGTTTCTAATGTATAGTTGATATGTTTGTCTTTTTCCTCTAAAAATTCGTCAAACTGCTGTTTTTGTTGTTTCGTCATGTCATCAACTTGGTCTACAGCCTCCTGCATTTTGACACTAAGCTCGGTCTGTTGAAAACTCATAGCTTCAAAATTTTCGGTTAAGGTACGGATCTGTTCTGGCATATCCTTAACTGTGGACTTTAAGTTATCAATGTTTTGGCTCATGTAATTTAAATCTTCGCGTACTACCTCTATCACTTGATCTGCTACCTCTCTTTTTAACTGGGTCAGTTGAGTCGTCAGATTATTTTGCATGTCGGTCAGGTTCTTCACGTCATTGTCTATTTTGTCCATTTGTGTCGTTACACTGGCTATCTGGGTAGTGACAGCGTTTATCTGCGCTGTGACATTGTCTGTGTGAGCTTGCATTTGTGCTGCAACATTTTCTACTCGTTTGTTAACAGTACCTATCTGAGCTGCAACATTTTCTGTGTGAGCTTGCATTTGTGACGCAACATTTTCTACAACTTGAGCTGCAAACTGCGACATTAAATTTGTCTGCATCTCTCTAAACATGCGTATAAGGTTTGTTTCTACTGGGTCTTGTGTATTGTCAGTATTCGTATCTGTTTCTGTAGTCGACATATTGTCGCCCGTCGCCTGCGACTGAGCACTGCCGGTCGCTGTGACTGTGTTTTCGGTATTCGCAGTACTTTCGGCCTCAAAGTTTTGTAAGGGTTGGACTATTGATTCCTCATCTGACGAACTATCCATGGTTTTTGTCTGAGATCTGAGTTTCACCATGCCGATTCACAACACAAAACAGCGTGCAGCCGAACTTCACTATAACTACAGCTCGTACTACACGTAAATAAATCACAGATGGCTTTGCACTCGTCCGTGAAAATTCACGTAGTAAAATATGTCTCTGGCAAAACAGAAGACTGTCTCTTACTTTTTTCGCGCTCAATCAATAAAAATTGTCCGCCATCTTGTGATGCATTTACATATAATAGAAAATGAACTAATGCAATTTTTACGTAAACTAAAAAGAAATGGAAAAGAATTTGGAAAAAGGAATTGATGCGTTCTACGCAGTGGGTGTCGAAAAAATAAAAAAAAACTGTCGCACATTTACTTTCAACTAAAGCGGATTAGTGCTGTTGTTCTTACCTTACGTGTGTTTTCTGACGGTTTTGTAGTGAGATGAATTAACATTAAATGGTCCAAAACTTCTTTTCGAAAATTAGTAATTTCCATGTGGTTTTTCGTTTCTGGTACGTAGCTCGCATGACATGCAACAGAAACGATATGTTGTAGTGGCAATAATGGATGGCAAGAAAAAAAACTTAAATATTTCAACTAACAATTCTACTGATTTTTACTGAAATTATGGTCATGGCACTCGGTCGCCATTGTAACGTTCCCTCTTTCTGTTTATTTAGGTTTGATTTGTTTGATTGTTATTGTTTATTTCTATTATTCGGAATCTTTTTTTTTTATTAAATTGAGCCTGAAACTTACGTAATAAATACTTCGCGTGAAGTACGATTTGCAGCATAAACAAAAATTAATTTCGGGAATGTAATCCACTGAATATTAAAAGTAAAGCTTTTGAACAACGCGCGTGACTGACTAGATACATTCAGAGGGTACGTACATTAGCGTGCGAGTGGTTGCGGTCTGATGAGAAATTTTCATTGTGAAATAATTTCGTCGTAACACACTCGGAGATTGCGAACGTACATTCAGAGTAGAGGCACGTACGTTCTATCATTCCCCGTGGCCTGGGTAAAAGAATGGCAATTATTTAAATCTAAGAGTATTTCTTTTGCATCGGACTAGTATTTTTATAAGAAAAAGAAGATTGCAGGTTCTGAATGTCTCGGCAAGCTACACCGCGATGCAGAGCGCCTCTCTTGAAGAGCCTGCCACTTGAGTTTGCTAAACATCTCTGTAACGTTATCACGCTTACCAAATAACCCTGTGAAGAAACGCGCCGCTCTTTTTTTTATTTTATATGATCAATCCACTACAAATCGTTATGTACTCATAATCCCAGATAGTTTACAGAAGTAACTGCTACCGGTGTTTGTTCCGCTATCATATAATCATACAATAAAGGATCCTTCTTTTTATGTATTCGCAATACATTACATTTGTCTATATTAAGGGTCAGTTGCCACTCCCTGCACCAAGTGCCTATCCGCTGCAGATCTTACTGCATTTCGCTGCAATTTTCTAGTGCTGCAACTTCTCTGTATACTACAGCATCATCCGCGAAAAGCCGCATGGAACTTCCGATACTATCTACTAGGTCATTTATATATATTGTGAAAAGCAATGGTTCCTTAACACTCCTCTGTAGCACACCAGAGGTTACTTTAACGTATGTGGATGTCTCTCCATTGAGAACAACATGCTGTGTTCTGTTTGCTAAAAATTCTTCATTCCAGCCACACAGCTGGTCTGATATTCCGTAGGTTCTTACTTTGTTTATCAGGCGACAGTGCGGAACTGTATCGAACGCCTTCCGGAAGTCAAGGAAAATGGCATCTACCTGGGAGAATGTATCTAATATTTTCTGGGTCTCATGAACAAATACAGCGAGTTGGGTCTCACACGATCGCTTTTTCCGGAATCCATGTTGATTCCTACAGTAGATTCCGCGCTTCCCAGAAATGACGTGATACGCGAACAAAGAGCATGTTCTAAAATTCTACAACAGATCGATGTCATAGACCTATAGTTTTCCGCATCTGCTCGACGACCCTTCTTGAAAACTGGAACTACCTGTGCTCTTTTCCAGTCATTTGGAACCTTCCGTTCCTGTAGAGACTTGCGGTACACGGCTGTTAGAAGGGGGACAAGTTCTTTCGCGTACTCTGTGTAGAATCGTATTGGTATCCCGTCAAATCCAGTGGACTTTCTCTGTTGAGTGATTTCAGTTGCTTTTATATTCCTTGGGCACTTATTCCTGGGTCAAGCCATTTTTTAGTTGGTGCGAGGATTTAGAGAAAGAACTGCAGTGCGATCTTCCTGTGTGAAACAGCTTTGGAAAAAGTTGGTTAGTATTTCAGTGTGTGTCATCCTCTGTTTCAATGCCATCATCATCCCAGAGTGTCTGGATACGCTGTTTGGGGATTTATCAGTTCTGCCACTGCGGTAACGTCAAGTATCGATGGACAGGTGTCCATTATAGTTGTAACTGTCGATGTCACGGTGTTAACATTGAGACATGCATGGGGCGTCGGCTGAGGAGGCCCCATCGTTAGGAATATTCGGTGTCCTCTGTGTTCAGACATACTTGTACTCTGCCTAGCATTGAAGTCCAATGTCAGTTCCGCCACCTGTTCTGTTTTATTCGTCTGCCCAGCCTGCCACGTCCGACAACTGCAATTAGGGGTGGACGCCCAACCCGACGACGTCCGGACGTGGTTTAATATTGGTTTCGCCGCGTGTTGAAGACATTCAACACAGCACCCCTCGAACTCCCAACAAGTTGTCCAGTTTCCAAAATGCTCTTACCGAGCCTCAGAGCCGGCCCCAGTGGCGGGGCGGTTCTAGGCGCTACAGTCTGGAACCGCACGACCGCTACGATCGCAGGTTCGAATCCTGCCTCGATCATGGATGTATGTCATGTCCTTAGGTTAGTTAGGTTTACGTAGTTTTATGTTCTAGGGGACTGATGACCTCAGAGTCATTTGAACCATTTGAACCGAGCCTCAGAGGTTTTAAAAATGTGCTCTCGGTCAGACTTAGGTAGATCGCCCGCCTTCTCCATTCTACACACAGGCAGCATACATGTACATGTAATACATGCACCATGTTTGTGTCTGACTGGCAGTCATTCCTCGCTAGATGACGCTGCCATCGCCTGGACGGGCTTGTGTCGACAGTTGGTTGGTGGACATAATGTTCTGACTGATCATTGTATAAAGGCTCTTAAAACCGCTATTTTCTTTCTCTGACAGTCAAAACAAGTTGTTCCTCCTCAGCGATCGCTTTCCGAAGTGCTGACGATTGCTTAGTGGTACGGAGGAAATCGTGGAAAGTAGTTCATTGCATCTGTTAGCAGTGAGACGCGAGAATATGAACACTATGTGAATGGATACGAAATGAAGTAAATAACCTAACGAGCTTCATAAGCATTCGTCTTTCTTCAGTATAGCTTCAACCTACGTTTATTGTCATGCAGTCATCGTCATGAAATCTGTCGTTCCAATGGATACATTTAAAACTACTGCAGCTGCACATTCGTCCTCGCTGTTCTGAGCCGTTGCAGCAGTGAACTCCAATTTGACGTTTAGGCTTCAGGAAGTAGCTGCAGTCGTTTACGTATTCCACGCTGACGTAGATCCAGCAGCAAACCTCGTAGTGATCAGCTCTCACGTTAAATTTACTTTAATTTTTATTGTAGGTCCGTCCGGGGCAGAACCCTTCAAAACTCTTTGAAATCCTCGATAAGTTCAGTACTTCAAAAACAGAAAAAAACAGTTACTTTTCAGTTAGGCAAACGCAACATATGCAGCGGCTAATGATGCCTGTCTGGAGTTTACAATTTCTGAATGTCCTCTCACTGCCCATGCAGCTCCCTCGCCATTGAGAGACAACTTCGTGGGTCTGTGGGAGGAGTGGTTAGCGTTGGAGAAAAAGCTGAGGCCGGCGAAACCGACGACACGACCGCGGCGCATCAACTTACGGCGACAGCGACGGCAGCAACTACTTTTAACGCACCTCCGGATAGGAAACTGTCCTTTGACGCATGGGTCCCTCCTTCGGCAGGACGACCAACTTGTGTACAGTTCTTGTAGTGCAAACCTTTTCCTACGCCAAACTGTAACTAAATGCGCTTTATACCAAGCAATTAGGGCCGCAACCCACAGACCAGTTGACCTCTGTTTTAGATGATGAACTGAATGTGTTTCGTGTGTTAAGATTCTATTTCATGACTGATCTCGTCGATAGTGGTTTTGGTAGAAGAATTTACTTAGTTTGTAAGATGGTTGCTACATCGTTTCATTTCCTGTTGACCCTGAAGACACACTTTCATGTTGCACTATTTTGAGGTTGTGTCTTTACAGTCTATGTATTTTACTCACACACTGCCCTGACTTGTCCCTGTTTTGTTGCTTGTGAACAAATGTGAGGAAGACAACCCCAAGATGGTTGTAGATTCCAATTTTTTAATTTACGTTTTGTTGGTTGCTGCTAGCAATTAATAACCACTGTTGTGTTCTTTTTGTTAAGTGTGGGTGCTGACGAAATAGCAGCTTAGCGCAATATACAAGCCAGTACCATCACAAAAACTGTCATTCAAAGAAACAACTGAGTAAATAAAGCAAACGTATGTTCACTTTAAATTTTGATTTATTCGAAACATTTGCAAATTCATTTCAAACAATTTCTAAAAAGCGTAAATTAAAATTTTCTTCATGACAAGGCTACAATCAAGACTGACCCAATTTTTAAGGGCACTTCGCATTGTTAGTCACATCAAAACCAGGGACTTGAGTTTTACTGGGTACGAGAAATTTACAAGCGAATGCCTTCTTCTTCGGTGGTACAGTAACACAAAAGGACGTTTTAATGGGTCAGACCTTCTTTGGAGTAAATGCTCTTATCTTTGGAGGCCCTGTGACTATGAAGGCTGCCTTAATAGGACACACCTTCCGTTCAGTAAAGGCCCTTTTCTTCGGTGGGCCTGTAACGATAAAGGCTGTTTTGATCGGAAATGGTCCTGTTTTTAAGGGCATTACTTTCATAAGGCCAACACTAAGAGATGCTCTCAAACGACAATATTCTGCAAAGATAGAGGTGGTTGCCAAACATTCCTTATTGGAGGGCTCATCATGTATATCCAACTTCTCATTAGAGGGCTCATCAGGCCATTGTGCAGTACTTTCTGCTGAGTCTGGTGGTGGCTCAGATTCTCTTTCCAACTTTTCGTTATAGGGCTCATCAGGCCATTCTGCAGTACTTTCTACTGAGTCTGGTGGCGGCTCAGAATCTCTTTCCAACTTCTCATTATAGGGCTCATCAGGCCATTGTGCAGTACTTTCTACTGAGTCTGGTGGCGGCTCAGAAACTCTTTCCAACTTCTCGTTATAGGGCTCATCAGGCCATTGTGCAGTGCTTTCTACTGAGTCTGGTCGCGGCTCAGAATCTCTTTCCAAATTCTCGTTATAGGGCTCATCAGGCCATTGTGCAGTACTTTCTACTGAGTCTGGTGGCGGCTCAGAATCTCTTTCCAACTTCTCATTATAGGCCTCATCAGGCCATTGTGCAGTACTTTCTACTGAGTCTGGTGGCTGCTCAGAAACTCTTTCCAACTTCTCGTTATAGGGCTCATCAGGCCATTGTGCAGTACTTTCTACTGAGTCTGGTGGCGGCTCAGAATCTCTTTCCAACTTCTCATTATAGGACTCATCAGCCCATTGTGCAGTACTTTCTACTGAGTCTGGTGGCGGCTCAGAAACTCTTTCCAACTTCTCGTTATAGGGCTCATCAGGCCATTGTGCAGTGCTTTCTACTGAGTCTGGTCGCGGCTCAGAATCTCTTTCCAACTTCTCGTTATAGGGCTCATCAGGCCATTGTGCAGTACTTTCTACTGTGTGTGGTGGCGGCTCAGAATTTCTTTCCAACTTCTCGTTATGGGGCTCATCAGGCCATTGTGCAGTACTTTCTACTGAGTCTGGTGTCGGCTCAGAATGTCTTTCCAACTTCTCGTTATAGGGCTCATCAGGCCATTGTGCAGTACTTTCTACTGAGTCTGGTGGCGGCTCAGAATCTCTTTCCAACTTCTCGTTATAGGGCTCATCAGGCCATTGTGCAGTACTTTCTACTGAGTCTGGTGGCGGCTGAGAATCTCTTTCCAACTTCTCGTTATAGGGCTCATCAGGCCATTGTGCAGTACTTTCTACTGAGTCTGGTGTCGGCTCAGAATGTCTTTCCAACTTCTCGTTATAGGGCTCATCAGGCCATTGTGCAGTACTTTCTACTGAGTCTGGTGGCGGCTCAGAATCTCTTTCCAACTTCTCATTATAGGCCTCATCAGGCCATTGTGCAGTACTTTCTACTGAGTCTGCTGGCTGCTCAGAAACTCTTTCCAACTTCTCGTTATAGGGCTCATCAGGCCATTGTGCAGTACTTTCTACTGAGTCTGGTGGCGGCTCAGAATGTCTTTCCAACTTCTCGTTATAGGGCTCATCAGGCCATTGTGCAGTACTTTCTACTGAGTCTGGTGGCGGCTCAGAATCTCTTTCCAACTTCTCATTATAGGCCTCATCAGGCCATTGTGCAGTACTTTCTACTGAGTCTGCTGGCTGCTCAGAAACTCTTTCCAACTTCTCGTTATAGGGCTCATCAGGCCATTGTGCAGTACTTTCTACTGAGTCTGGTGGCGGCTCAGAATGTCTTTCCAACTTCTCGTTATAGGGCTCATCAGGCCATTGTGCAGTACTTTCTACTGAGTCTGGTGGCGGCTCAGAATCTCTTTCCAACTTCTCATTATAGGCCTCATCAGGCCATTGTGCAGTACTTTCTACTGAGCCTGGTGGCGGCTCAGAATCTCTTTCCAACTTCTCGTTATAGGGCTCATCAGGCCATTGTGCAGTACTTTCTACTGAGTCTGGTGGCGGCTCAGAATCTCTTTCCAACTTCTCATTATAGGCCTCATCAGGCCATTGTGCAGTACTTTCTACTGAGTCTGGTGGCTGCTCAGAAACTCTTTCCAACTTCTCGTTATAGGGCTCATCAGGCCATTGTGCAGTACTTTCTACTGAGTCAGGTGGCGGCTCAGAATCTCTTTCCAACTTCTCATTATAGGACTCATCAGCCCATTGTGCAGTACTTTCTACTGAGTCTGGTGGCGGCTCAGAAACTCTTTCCAACTTCTCGTTATAGGGCTCATCAGGCCATTGTGCAGTGCTTTCTACTGAGTCTGGTCGCGGCTCAGAATCTCTTTCCAAATTCTCGTTATAGGGCTCATCCGGCCATTGTGCAGTACTTTCTACTGAGTCTGGTGGCGGCTCAGAATCTCTTTCCAACTTCTCATTATAGGCCTCATCAGGCCATTGTGCAGTACTTTCTACTGAGTCTGGTGGCTGCTCAGAAACTCTTTCCAACTTCTCGTTATAGGGCTCATCAGGCCATTGTGCAGTACTTTCTACTGAGTCTGGTGGCGGCTCAGAATCTCTTTCCAACTTCTCGTTATAGGGCTCATCAGGCCATTGTGCAGTACTTTCTACTGAGTCTGGTGGCGGCTCAGAATCTCTTTCCAACTTCTCGTTATAGGGCTCATCAGGCCATTGTGCAGTACTTTCTACTGAGTCTGGTGTCGGCTCAGAATGTCTTTCCAACTTCTCGTTATAGGGCTCATCAGGCCATTGTGCAGTACTTTCTACTGAGTCTGGTGGCGGCTCAGAATCTCTTTCCAACTTCTCATTATAGGGCTCATCAGGCCATTGTGCAGTACTTTCTACTGAGTCAGTTGGTGGCTCAGATTCTCTTTCCAACTTCTCGTTATAGGGCTCATCAGGCCATTCTGCAGTACTTTGTACTGAGTCTGGTGGCGGCTGAGAATCTCTTTCCAACTTCTCGTTATAGGGCTCATCAGGCCATTGTGCAGTACTTTCTACTGAGTCTGGTGGCGGCTCAGAAACTCTTTCCAACTTCTCGTTATAGGGCTCATCAGGCCATTGTGCAGTACTTTCTACTGAGTCTGGTGGCGGCTCAGAAACTCTTTCCAACTTCTCGTTATAGGGCTCATCAGGCCATTGTGCAGTACTTTCTACTGAGCCTGGTGGCGGCTCAGAATGTCTTTCCAACTTCTCGTTATAGGGCTCATCAGGCCATTGTGCAGTACTTTCTACTGAGTCTGGTGGCGGCTCAGAATCTCTTTCCAACTTCTCGTTATAGGCCTCATCAGGCCATTGTGCAGTACTTTCTACTGAGTCTGGTGGCGGCTCAGAATCTCTTTCCAACTTCTCGTTATAGGGCTCATCAGGCCATTGTGCAGTACTTTCTACTGAGTCTGGTGGCGGCTCAGAATCTCTTTCCAACTTCTCGTTATACGGCTTATCAGGCCATTGTGCAGTACTTTCTACTGAGTCTGGTGGCGGCTCAGAATCTCTTTCCAACTTCTCGTTATAGGGCTCATCAGGCCATTGTGCAGTACTTTCTACTGAGTCAGGTGGTGGCTCAGCATAACTCTCTAATTCCTCACCCACTGGCTCGTCATGCCAGTCTGCAAGAGATGCCACTGAGGGTGCTGGTGGTCTAGCATCCATCTCTAACTGCATATCGGGGGGCTCAGATAGGGATTCGGCAGTAGTCGCGGGTTCTGATGCTGGAGGCACGGCAACTGTCTCGAGCTGATCTGTTTTCTCATCTAGTCTTCTTCTCTGAGCGGGATGGTGTTGGCGAGTCCACTCCTGTTGGCAGAATACAGAAAGCTCGGTAAGAGACATGGAACACAAAATCATATATGTGTATTCAATGTACATAACTAGAATAATTCTGTAACTATCAGTTTGTTGCTTTTAACTATGGTAGAAGGAGAACAATTTTAAAAATAATTGATGTCTGATTATTAATGTTCGTTTGGCGCAGCTGTAA
Source organism: Schistocerca gregaria (assembly GCF_023897955.1). NCBI lineage: Eukaryota > Metazoa > Arthropoda > Insecta > Orthoptera > Acrididae > Schistocerca > Schistocerca gregaria. The sequence goes on along the minus strand of NC_064920.1, from coordinate 1,157,115,448 downwards.
TATGCGGGACCTTTTTGTGTGTACTTATTTGCGTTTAATGTTTCAGTACGAATTTTTCAGTTGCGTGTGAGTTCAGGTAATAATGGAGATGACGGCAAACGCGATGCAAAATATAATTCCGATTTACGTGTATATTTATAACTGTTTATCCCAGCAGTTAAAGATGTGTCCACTTTTTATGTAATGGTCATGTATACGTACAAGTTACGGTTATGTGGGCAAGTTCAGTATATTAAATCTATTGACCCTCACAGCTCGCACTTGTTATGGGCCGATACCTGCTTGAATGGTTCACCGGCGTTGCATCTGATTTTGTGGTGTAACTAGCTCGGCATTTTTACGAGGGAAACGCTCGTCGTCTTCTGGGACACCACATAAATCTTCAGTGGCTACTTGGTAATACTGTGACTTTACAAATACCATCCAACACCATACTTGGGAGCCTTTCTACCAGCGGTAACGTTGTTTGTATCGATTGTGGTTGTTCTCGTGAAGCATATGAAATAACTTGGGAGGCACTTGCCCTCTGAAAAGTAGTGCACGCTATTCCAATGAAGTCCAACTATTACAAAGAAGAAGCTGCAGTGGTTTGTGACATACAGTAACGAGACCACCTATTGTTTGGTGGACCCAAACATATTCGAAGGTGACAGCGTGAATCCAATGTGCATTGACAGGATACCGGAAAAGGCAAACTCAAAGGGCGTTTCTCACTTGTAAACGGATATGCACGGAAGTAAATAGAACACAGAAACGACAGAGAAAAATTGCACTTGAAGTGAGTTTTGTAACTCCCTGAGAAAAGACATACTGGTTAGCGCCGCATTAAGTTAAAAGTTCTCGGAAGAGGGAAATTGTTTGTACTGGAAGCAGAGTAACCATCCGCTGAAAAGACTTCCACCACCAACTGTTAGTGATAAGCCTTGGTCTTCGTCAGACTATTCCACCACCAGCTCTAAGTAACAAACATAGGACTTTTAGAGAGGACTGTAAAGATGATAATGATTTACAATGTAAGGGCATTATTATGCTGTTATATCAGTCACTAACAGTTCATCAGGCAAAGCCAATAAACACTAACCGATAATCTAAAACTACTCTCCATCTTCCTCAACTAGTTCTCTTAAAATTTAACTACGTATTATTTGTGCAGGAGAAACCTGAAACATGGAAACCTCAAATTACTACATCTTTACCTAAGCAAGGATTAAATCATTACCCCGAAACAGAGCAAAACAGCTGTATAAACCACTAAGTGTGCAACAGGAATTCCACTATTAAACGCTGGGCAGAGTGAGCGAATGGGTGGAAAGAATTTATTGAAGGCCTCTACGAGGGATACAAATGGATGTTGAGATGATAGACGTAGGGGTCCAGTAATGGCACTTATCAGAGTTTCGACGCACATACGGTCAAATAAATCTATAGACGTCGACTGCATATCTAAATTTCTAAAATCATGAGTGAAAGTGAAAACCAATCGACTTTTCAAGTTCGATTGAAGGATTTTATAGTCTACAAACTACACAAAATTCCGAAGGGTTATAAGAGCGAGAACTACCGAAAAATCGACTGACAAGTATAACACACCGAAGAATGGAAAAGAAAGCTTTGATTGAGGAAAGGTGCTGCGAATACATAGAAAGAAAGATCCCATATCACTTAGCTACAGTATAGCAGGTCAGCAACTGGAAGCAGGTAATTCCATAAATTATCTGGGAGTACGCATTAGGAGTGATTTAAAATGGAGTGAACATATAAAGTTGATCGTCGGTAAAGCAGATGCTAGACTGAGAGTCATTGGAAGAATCCTAAGGAAATGCAATCCGAAAACAAAGGAAGTAGGTTACAGTAGGCTTGTTCGCCCACTGCTTGAATACTGCTCAGCAGTGTGGGATGCGTACCAGATAGGGTTGATAGAAGAGGTAGAGAAGATCCAATGGAGAGCAGCGTGCTTCGTTACAGGATCATTTAGCAATCGCGAAACCGTTACGGAGATGATAGATAAACACCGGTGGAAGATGCTGCAGGAGAGACGCTCAGTAGCTCGGTACGGGCTTTTGTTAAAGTTTCGAGAACATACCTTCACCGAGGGGTCAAGCAGTATATTGCTCCCTCCTACATATATCTCGCGAAGAGACCATGAGGATAAAATCAGAGAGATTAGAGCCCACACAGAGGCATACCGACAATTCTTCTTTCCACGAACAATACGAGACTGGAATAGAAGGGAGAACCGGTAGAGATACTCAAGGTACGCTCCGCCACACACCGTCAGGTGGCTTGCGGAGTATGGATGTTGATGTAGGAAAAGGCACCAGAGAGGCACCTCTGACGTCGCTCATTATTGTAGAAGCAAGACTGCAAAAAGAGTTCCACGATGTAAAATAGTGGAATATGTTTCAGTTTCTCAGTCTTTCGCCCATACTATTCAGTCTGCCCATCAGCGAAATGATGACGAAAGTAAATGAAAGGATCATGTGTGGGTTTAAATTCAGGATGGAAGGATGTCAGTGATAAGATTCAGTGGTGGCACTACTGTCATCAGTAAAAGTGAAGGGAAATGTTACACTGGGCTGTTATATTGAATCAGAAACAGTGTTGCACAAAGTAGCAATTATACGAGAGACGGTTCCTGAATATAGTATGGCGGTATGCTTCATTTCTTCTTTTGGTGAGCTCAGTGGTAGAGCCATTTGAAAAACTAACTAAATTTCTTAACATTATTTAGAATCTAGTCGCACAGATAAAGCAATCTTTGTTTGTAAGCTATTGCTAACCGCGAGTGGTGTGATTTCTTCTATTTACTTCATTTTGTGAGAAGTTTCCATGGATGTGTTATGGGTGTGGTAATGAAGAAAGTATTTTTCGCTGCACTGGGTGATATAATTGATCAGTGATTGTCAGATCAGAGCAATTTCTGATCCTGTTATTGTGGGAGGCGTGTTTTTGAACAGTACTGCGTATTCAAGGATCACACAGGTAATGTGTTTGCTTTCAGCACGTTCAGCAGTGGATGTGACGTTTTTATGTACTCCGGTGAAAGTTTTTCATTTGGTGTTTTCAGCCAGAAGACCGTTTTGAGGCATCTGACCACAGTTATTTATACTCAACAGCTAGCTCCTTTATTTGTGTACGACTACTGCAAGCTACACCTATTTGAACCACCTCACCGTCGTGACGCTTTGGAATCAAAGTGACGATTGCTTGATACCACATGAAGTGTCCCGTTAAAAGATATCTCTTTTAGTAAGTTGTGCCATAAATCTCATTTCTGTCCAGTTCGTTTCAGTACCTCCTCAGCAATTATCGAATCTATCCAGTTGTGTAAGGCAGGTAAAAATGAGCTGACAAAACATATCCCATGTTTCATTACTGCTTCGGGATGCAGAGTATTAGACATTTACGAGAGTCAGCTTCAGATAAGTGCTGTACGCCACTCACCAGATCATCACGTAAGAACCCAATGCACTCTCCAGCTGCCGCCTGCGAATGCAGATGTTCGACCCACTGCATCTGTACAAACAGGAAAGAAAAAAATTTTGTAGTTAACGTATGTACCCACAGGAACACTACTGACTACATCTATAGCTGAAACCATTTAACACCAACATAAAATAGACTGGAAAGTGCTACAGAATCGATCCTGATGTCGAACCAATTAAATTTGAAGTGAGGAGGGCCCTAGTGTGATGACTGACTTTTCCAGTGCATACAGCTTATTGAGTATGAGTACTTCAAGACTAGTAAATACAGATGTAGGAATAAATACTTGACATGAAGGTAATTCACCAGCCATATCACATAGTTAAATAGAGAGCTGTGTAAAGTTAAAGAAAGCGGCCATCAGCAATAATCCAAAACTCAGTCGAAGTAAGTATCTTGGTGTTAGTGGGTACAGTGTCGCAATCTCCCACATAGCAATGAAAAAGTAGAGACAAGATCAATAGCGAAGAAAACAGGAAAAGCGACGCTTGGAAATAACCACATTCAGAACAAGGAATGGACAGCCTTATAGGTCAATATAGAAATTTGATTCCTGAACATCTTAAGGCAGAAAAAGACAGGTTTGAAGACATCGGAAAGAGATCTTTATATTGTTGTTGTGGTCTTCAGTCCTGAGACTGGTTTGATGCAGCTCTCCATGCTACTCTATCCTGTGCAAGCTTCTTCATCTCCCAGTACCTACTGCAGCCTACGTCCTTCTGAATCTGCTTAGTGTATTCATCTCTTGGTCTCCCTCTATGATTTTTGCCCTCCAAGCTGTCCTCCAGTACTAAATTGGTGATCCCTTGATGCCTCAGAACACGTCCTACCAACCGATCCCTTCTTCTAGTCAATTTGTGCCACAGACTCCTCTTCTCCCCAATTCTATTCATTACTTCCTCATTAGTTATGTGATGTACCCATCTAATCTTCAGCATTCTTCTGTAGCACCACATTTCGAAAGCTTCTATTCTCTTCTTGTCCAAACTATATATCGTCCATGTTTCACTTCCATACATGGCTACACTCCATACAAATACTTTCGAAACGACTTCCTGACACTTAAATCTATACTCGGTGTTAACAAATTTCTCTTCTTCAGAAACGGTTTCCTTGCCATTGCCAGTCTACATTTTATATCCTCTCTACTTCGACCATCATCAGTTATTTTGCTCCTCAAATAGCAGAACTCCTTTACTACTTAAAGTGTCTCATTTTATTATCTTATTCCCTCAGTATCACCCGACTTAATTCGAATACATTCCATTATCCTCGTTTTGTTTTTGTTGATGTTCATCTAAATTTTCGTAAGTGAGTGACGTCCGTTAGGGAGCACATGGTGTGTGTGTGTGTGTGTGTGTGTGTGTGTGTGTGTGTGCGTGTGTGTGTGTGCTACTGCTGTGTTGTACGTCGTCAGGAAACGGAGTGGTGCTCACCTTCGGAGCTTTGGTGACCTGCTCCAACTCGACCAGCCGTCGATGCCCCTGCATCGTCTTCCTTCGGCCGAAACAAGGACAGCACGCTGTCCAGTATCTTCTCCAACCCATCTGCAGCAGAGAAGAGCCTGTTCCACAAGCTGCCGAATGGTTTACGGTATAGTAATTGTTGTACTGTGCTGCACAGTAGAATCTTTCCTGTTGTCACCATACTGTGAAATAGATGGCGTGTTCAGCACCGCAAAAAACCAATTTGTTGCAATATCGAGTAGTTCCAAAAGAAGGGAAAGTTTTCAGATAGGGAAGTAGTTTTAGCAGTTGTTAAACGGCTCTGGTATTGTCACGTAGAAACCACAGTCAAGTTCTTAAGTTAGGTTGGTCAATGAAGTACTATATTTAGACTTGAAACACGTTAGTTACTGAAACTAGTTCACAGCCAGAACAGAACTGCCTTCCTGAACGAAGATTGCAGATATAGACACTGACGGAGAAAAATCGCAACTTCAAAAAATAATTAACGTAGAATATTGAAATTTAGGGAATATATTTGCCTAGGTCACATATTTAAGTGCTCAGTATTGCAAGATCTCAGGGTAAATTAAAGTGCAAGGTGGCCATCGCAAATGTGAAATTCTGATACATTAATAATCGGTGTAGCCGCCAGAATGATGATTGCAAGGATGCAAAGGTGCGTGCGTTGCGCTCTACAGGTGCCGGATGGCTGTTTGTTTGACAGAATTCGGTGCCTATTTCACTTGCTCGGACAACACAGGGACAGTTAATGCTGGTTATAGATGACGTCCCATTGCGACGTAACGCTCTCTTTCGCACATCGACGGCGGTTCTGCAACATAAATTGTTCACCTACCTCGAAACTGCTGCAGATCCGCAAACGTAACTCCTGACTGCAGCTACTTAAGGGGGTAGGACGTCAAACGGGGCGACTTGGATCAGGAGAGGTATCACAGGACATTTTGATTTCTACTGTCTATACTTTTACAAATAAATTCATAAAACTTTGTCAACATCACTCCCTGCCGCCGTTGGATAAGCAGCTGCAGCAGCAAGTCGTATAACCCTAGCTTACTTATTTGTTAGATAGTTTAATTAATTTCTTTGCGTGTTTTTGGGTACTTGCATTGTTTAATTCATATATTTCGGGCGTATTATAGTATTTGAGGGTTGTAGCATCGCGCCTTAGTACCTGAATAGTGTAAATTCGCGTAGTCGTCTGTCTTCTGTTTTTGTTTTGAACAGCCAGTGTCGGTTGGTCATAGTCATTGTGCTCCCTGCCGCCGTTGGATAAGCAGCTGCAGCAGCAAGTCGTATAACCCTAGCCTACTTGTTTGTTAGATAGTTTAATTAATTTCTTTGCGTGTTTTTGGGTACTTGCATTGTTTAATTCATATATTTCGGGCGTATTATAGTATTTGACAGTTGTAGCATCGCGCTATAGTGTTTACTTCGTAGATTCTTATTTAAATTGCGTGTGAGTTTCGTATAGGAGGTGCAATTTCGAGATTTAGTTACTGTAATCGTAAATTCAGTAGATTGTAGCGCAGTCGTTAGGCATTTGTGCATGTTAGTTGATACATTCTTTGCGTGTTCCGCTTGCGTTATCTAGGCACGGACTCGTGTTTCGGTAACTGTTGTTAAACATCGATTAGAATGGACAGGGACTGCGATTGCTGTGTTCGGATGAGGGCTGACTTGGCATCCCTTCGCTCACAGCTGCAATCGGCGCTGACTTCGGTCGCGCAGCTTGAGGCTGTTGCCAATGGGCACCACTGTGGGGAGCCGGACTCGGGTATCACGGGGATGTCAACCTCGTCCCGTCTGTCCCCAGATCGGTCTGCCGCTGTGGTTGCCCCGGTTGCTGCCCGCAGTGGGTCTGAGCCCTCGCCTGTGGTTGATTGGGAGGTCATTCCAAGGCGTGGCAGGCAGCGAAAGGCGTCCCCGGAGGCTGATCAGAAAGCCTCCCCGGTGCGTCTGACAAACCGGTTTCAGGCACTGTCTCTGGCTGAGCCAGATGCAGCTGCCTGCCCTGTTTCAGAGGATCATTCTCATCCTTCAAGGTCCGGGCAATCGTAGAGGGTGGGCTTACTGGTAGTTGGGAGCCCCAATGTTAGGCGCGTAATGGGGCCCCTTAGGGATACGGCGGCTAAGGAGGGGAAGAAATCCAGTGTGCACTCCGTGTGCATTCCGGGAGGAGTCATTCCTGATGTGGAAAGGGTCCTTCCGGATGCCATGAAGAGCACAGGGTGCAGCCAGCTGCAGGTGGTGGCACATGTTGGCACTAATGACGTGTGTCGCTTTGGATCTGAGGAAATTCTCTCTGGATTCCAGCGGCTATCTGATTTGGTGAAGGCTGCCGGTCTTGCTTACGAGATGAAGGCAGAGCTCACCATCTGCAGCATCGTTGACAGAACCGACTGCGGACCTTTGGTGCAGAGCCGGGTGGAGGGTCTGAATCAGAGGCTCAGACGGTTTTGCGACCGTATTGGCTGCAGATTCCTTGACTTGCGCCATAGGGTGGTGGGGTTTCGGGTTCCGCTGAATAGGTCAGGAGTTCACTACACTCAGCTGGCGGCTACACGGGTAACGGAGGCTGTGTGGCGTGGACTGGGCGGTTTTTTAGGTTAGAAGGCCTCGGGAAAGTGCGGGATGGGCTGCAATGTCAAAGGGTGCTTGGCAATTACAGGACGTGCTTGGCTCAAGGAACAGTCGGAATTATAGTTGTAAATTGTTGTAGTTGCGCTGGAAAAGTCCCTGAGCTTCAAGCGCTAATAGAAAGCACAGAAGCTGATATCGTTATAGGTACAGAAAGCTGGCTAAAGCCTGAAATAAGTTCTGCAGAAATTTTTACGAAGTCTCAGACGGTGTTCAGGAAAGATAGATTAGGCACAATTGGTGGTGGAGTGTTTGTGTCTGTCAGTAGTGGTTTATCTTGTAGTGAAGTCGAAGTAGATACTCCGTGCGAATTGGTGTGGGTGGAGATTATACTTAACAGCCGAATTAAGTTAATAATTGGCTCCTTCTACCGACCCCCAGACTCCGATGATACAGTTGCGGAACAGTTCAGAGAAAGTTTGAGTCTCGTAACAAATAAATACCCCACTCATACGGTTATAGTTGGTGGGGACTTCAACCTACCCTCGGTATGTTGGCAAAAATACTTGTTCAAAACCGATGGTAGGCAGAAAACGTCTTCCGAGATTGTCCTAAATGCATTCTCCGAAAATTATTTCGAGCAGTTAGTCCACGAACCCACGCGAATTGTAAATGGTTGCGAAAACACACTTGACCTCTTGGCCACAAACAATCCAGAGCTGATAGAGAGCATCATGACTGATACAGGGATTAGTGATCACAAGGTCATTGTAGCTAGGCTCAATACCATTTCTTCCAAACCCATCAGAAACAAACGCAAAATAATTTTATTTAAAAAAGCGGATAAAGTGCCACTAGAAGCCTTCCTAAAAGACAATTTCCATTCCTTCCGAACTGACTATGCGAATGTAGACGAGATGTGGCTCAAATTCAAAGATATAGTAGCAACAGCAATTGAGAGATTCATACCTCATAAATTGGTAAGAGATGGAACGGATCCCCCGTGGTACACAAAAAAGGTCCGAACGCTGTTGCAGAGGCAACGGAAAAAGCATGCGAAGTTCAGAAGAACGCGAAATCCCGAAGATGGGCTAAAATTTACAGACGCGCGAAATTTGGCACGTACTTCGATGCGAGATGCCTTTAATAGGTTCCACAACGAAACATTGTCTCGAAATTTGGTAGAAAATCCGAAGAAATTCTGGTCGTATGTAAAGTACACAAGCGGCAAGACGCAGTCAATACCTTCGCTGCGCAGTGCCGATGGTACTGTTATCGACGACTGTGCCGCTAAAGCGGAGTTATTGAACGCAGTTTTCCGAAATTCCTTCACCAGGGAAGACGAATGGAATATTCCAGAATTTGAAACACGAACATCTGCTAGCATGAGTTTCTTAGAAGTAGATACCTTAGGCGTTGCGAAGCAACTCAAATCGCTTAATACGGGCAAGTCTTCAGGTCCAGATTGTATACCGATTAGGTTCCTTTCAGATTACGCTGATACTATAGCTCCCTTCTTAGCACTCATATACAACCGCTCGCTCACCGATAGATCTGTACCTACAGATTGGAAAATTGCGCAGGTCGCACCAGTGTTCAAGAAGGGTAGTAGGAGTAATCCATTTAACTACAGACCTATATCATTGACGTCGGTTTGCAGTAGGGTTTTGGAGCATATACTGTATTCAAACATTATGAACCACCTCGAAGGGAACGATCTATTGACACGTAATCAGCATGGCTTCAGAAAACATAGCTCTTATTCGCACGAAGTAATGGCCGCTATCGACAGGGGATCTCAAGTTGATTCCGTATTTCTAGATTTCCGGAAAGCTTTTGACACCGTTCCTCACAAGCGACTTCTAATCAAGCTGCGGAGCTATGGGGTATCGTCTCAGTTGTGCGACTGGATTCGTGATTTCCTGTCAGGAAGGTCGCAGTTCGTAGTAATAGACGGCAAATCATCGAGTAAAACTGAAGTGATATCAGGTGTTCCCCAGGGAAGCGTCCTGGGACCTCTACTGTTCCTGATCTATATAAATGACATGGGTGACAATCTGAGCAGTTCTCTTAGACTGTTCGCAGATGATGCTGTAATTTACCGTCTAGTAAGGTCATCCGAAGACCAGTATCAGCTGCAAAGCGATTTAGAAAAGATTGCTGTATGGTGTGTCAGGTGGCAGTTGACGCTAAATAACGAAAAGTGTGAGATGATCCACATGAGTTCCAAAAGAAATCCGTTGGAATTCGATTACTCGATAAAAAGTACAATTCTCAAGGCTGTCAATTCAACTAAGTACCTGGGTGTTAAAATTACGAACAACTTTAGTTGGAAGGACCACATAGATAATATTGTCGGGAAGGCGAGCCAAAGGTTGCGTTTCATTGGCAGGACACTTAGCAGATGCAACAAGTCCACTAAAGAGACAGCTTACACTACACCCGTTCGTCCTCTGTTAGAATATTGCTGCGCGGTGTGGGATCCTTACCAGGTGGGATTGACGGAGGACATCGAAAGGGTGCAAAAAAGGGCAGCTCGTTTTGTATTATCGCGTTATAGGGGAGAGAGTGTGGCAGATATGATACACGAGTTGGGATGGAAGTCATTACAGCATAGACGTTTTTCGTCGCGGCGAGACCTTCTTACGAAATTTCAGTCACCAACTTTCTCTTCCGAATGCGAAAATATTTTGTTGAGCCCAACCTACATAGGTAGGAATGATCATCAAAATAAAATAAGAGAAATCAGAGCTCGAACAGAAAGGTTTAGGTGTTCGTTTTTCCCGCTCGCTGTTCGGGAGTGGAACAGTAGAGAGAAAGTATGATTGTGGTTCGATGAACCCTCTGCCAAGCACTTAAATGTGAATTGCAGAGTAGTCATGTAGATGTAGATGTAGATGTAGATGAAGGATTCAAGATTCACACTCGTTGCAGTGGAAGATCGAAAACATAACAAAATAATTTTTTTTACGTGTGAAATTTCATCATTCTTTCACTTACTAATGGCTGCATTTGTTGCTATAGGTACACTTTTCTTCATACGTTAGAGAGATTCTTCGATTAATTCTGCACAGCATACAAACCATGCTTACAGGTGTATGAAACTCTAGAATTTGTTTAATTTATGAAATAACGAATGAGCTGTTATATTCTAAACTTCATGTTTAGAAAAAAACACAAATTTTCTAGTTAATTACCTCAATTTATACCACAGTTTTTAATAGATTTGTAAAATTATAGAGTTTCGTACACCTTCGAGTATGGTTTGCATGCTGTGGAAAATTCATCGAAGAATCTCTCTTACTTATGAAGAAAAGTGTACCTATAGCAACAAATACTGCCATTAGTAAGAGAGTAAAAAGATGAACTTTTACGTGTAAAAAATTTATTTTGTTATGTTTTCGAACTTCCACTGCTATGAGTGTTTATTCTGAATCTTTCCTGGTCATGCTGACAAAGTTTTATGAATTTATTTGTAAAAGTATAGACAGTGGAAATTAAAATGTCCTGTGACGCTTCTCCTCCTCCAAGTCGGCCCGTTTGACATCCTACCCCCCTTAAGAGATCTCAGGAAAGCAATGTTGAAGAAACTGAGATTTCGTAACTACACGTCGACGGCCGCTATAAGTACAAAAAGCTGAATATAGTCTTGTGAACTCTAATGAATAAATCGGAAATGGGTTGCTGTTAAAATTTCTAAGTTCAAAGGTCCTTTTAAACTTCCATTAAGATTTTTTTATTGCCATTAAGCAAGATCATCAGCCCAATGTGTTCAAATCATTGAAGTTACAGTTCACAGTCCTCGTCACACTCAAACAGCCAGAACTTTTCCTATCCAATTCCGAAATCATTTACGAGAGTAACACAGGCAATAAACTGCTATTTACTTTTGCACTCGGCACTCAGTGGTTGTCTTTAAATAAAGTTCTAGCTCGTCATAAATACTCAGTAAAAAAAATTTACTTTAAACCGCCACACTTTTAGTTCAAAGTTTACACACGCGATTTTCTCCAGAACAAAATATCTCTCGACTCTTAAAATTTCACAAATAGTTAATGGTAAACACCAGCTACATTTATCACTGTACCGAAACGCGGAAGTCACAATATCACTTCATTTTGCACATAGTGCGTTCGGACACTTTCTGCATGCCCAGCTCCTTCGAAAATTAGTCCACCACTCCCTTCTTCTCTCTGCCTCTACAAGCACCTCTATCTCATACGTTAGGTGGCAAACCGTCTCCCTTCTTATTGGCTGTACAGAATTACGGCCAATCACAGCTGACTTTCAGGGCGCGGCTCGCGCCAAAATCTAGAAACAACCAACCACTGCTCTCAGCTCATTGACGTCATTAAAATAAACAACTCAAAAGTCCCTCGTTAAACAACTGAAATGAAATAAATTTTAAGCTGCACTTAACGTCCAGGAATTTAACTATATAATCGCGAACGTTCTGGCTGTCCCTTACATATTCAAACATGCCTGGACATCCGCCATCCACTAGCACGGGAACCACTGGTGGATTCGCTCCCACGACACAAAGCTGGAACACTTGCAAGTTCCTATAGAGAACTACAAACTGAAAATTTAATATTGGCGAATGTCCCACATACACTGACACAAGTACTCTCTTTCACACCCGCCCTAACACAAAACATAAATATCTACTTGAAATTCTTAAAGCTATTACTAGAGCAAAATTACGAAAGGTTTTCTAAAATGAGAACTTTCCAAATTTGAATCTAAGCACTGAAGGTGTTCATATCTTTTCAAATAGTCACAGTTAGTGATTTTGAAACGTCCCCTTAGAAAAATTAGTGAATTACTATGCTGATAAATCTCTTACGTTGTTTGATTTTTAAATAGCTGAGCAGAACTGAACGTACTCAGACACTTCTCTCTTTACCTATTCTCATCAACACTAAAATGTCACACAATATTTTTAGTGCAACGCAATCTGACTTTCAATAGTCCCTACAAAAGAATGGCCCAGACTAACATTAACCTATACCTTTCATGAATCACTTACCTCAAAAAATCTTCGTTACTCGAACTACTGCAATACAGCGAGCGCCAATGGTGCCAGCTAAATAAAAGATTCTAACTACTGAAGGCACTGACTACTGATGGGCATGGTTAACAAATGAAAGATTTTGATAGAGAACAAACAATGTATTTACCTTAATAATATTCAAAAGTCATCACACACACACACACACACATCACTTCATGAAACACAGTATTACAAATTTACTCTTTCCGGTGGAAACATGTCCAGATCGTCCGCTCTCAAAATTCTGCCCTCTCTCCCCCCACATCCACCACTGCTGGCGGCTCACATCCAACTGCCCAACACTACAATAGCGAATAATTCAACAATACAAACCAGCCACAGGCTGAACACAGCACAGTTAGTGTTTTCATACAGAGCGCTACGTGGCATTACCAATGTAAAAACCTAAAGAGCGTACTAACAATTTAGTTTTTTAAATGTAGGATAATTACGTTTTTTTTAATGACTTTTTTTGTAACTTCCAAATTATGACCGTTATTGACTTCAGATTTTGACAGATTGTTCCTTTACACAACAGAAGGCTATGTACCTAATATGAAGTTTGTCGGACTATTTATAGACCAGTTACTAATTTTAATAGTTCCAGAGAATGTAACTACACTGTAAGCGCTCTCCGCCACTTTCAGACGCTGCAGTCACGCCTTATGGTCACGAAGCACGTCTGCAGGACACAGGTCGCACGTTGCAGATGGTATAAGATTCTGACTGCTTACGCTGGAGCCCACATACATTCATACAAGAAAGCTCTAATAGACAAATTAGAGACACAATAGGCCGAGAGAGTGAGTGGGCACCGTATAGCATGTTGGGTTACAACAGCCGTAAGTGAGCGACCAGCATCATGTTGGAAAACTCCCCCTGGGACACTGTTCACGAATGGCAGCGCAACAGGTCGAAACTACACATTGACGCACAAATTTTGCAGTAAGGGTGTATGGGATAACCACACGAGTGCTCCTGCTGTGACACGAAATTGCATTCCAAACCGTAGCTCCAGGTGTAGGTCCCGTGTGTCCAGCACGATGACTGGTTGGTCGCTTGCCCTCAACTGGCCTTCTCCTAATCAACACACGGCCATCACCGGCACAGAATCAGAACCGGCTAACACAATGAACACTCTCTTGACACCACTGAAGTCCCAAATGCCGGTGTAAGGGCTGGAAGACGTCGTGGTCTCCTGACCTTCATTGCTTACATATTCCGCCCTCACAATCATATTCTCCACATCAAGACGCTTCATTCAAACCCAAACTCGATAAGATAAAGTCCATGTTGTATCAATTCATGTAAATGATGCGCAATTAACAAGTGCGCACTGCGATTGAGATACTCGAAGCTGGCATACACACACACACACACATTCAAGACACAACAGTCACAAAAGCTTTTAGTTTGGGAGAGGCAAACACCGCACGTCAGGAGGCTGGTCCCTTCCGAGGTTTTCACAGGGGGCTACCTACATCAGCCGGTGGCCGCCCGTGAAGCGGACAGCGTTTGCCCGAGTGAAAGGAAGAACGACCCCGTGTTCGGATTAAAAGCAAATTCCGCTACACTGTGTGGGAGCGCCCAGCCTACGCATTCTTTACTAACATAGCACACAGTTTCAGAGGTTTTTCACAAGGAGACAGCAAACGCCAAACGCCGATGCTACAGATTTCCGGAATGGTCGTCTTAAACGAAACGACATTCTCCCGTTTTAGAAGAGCCATGCTGATTGGCGGACGATATTCATGACGCCTTGAGCTGAAGGAGTAATGGAAGAGACTGACACGTCTGGCGTGGAGAGGGGCCGTTCCGTTGCCGCTCTAGAAGAGAGAACACGTAACGAGAGCGTGCGCTCTCGTACGTGTACTGAAAAGAGCGAGGAACAAGTCTCTCCTCAATACTTCACTGGGAGAGCACCTCTGTCGAGAGCGAATTGGAGTGTGACTCTATACTGAGTCCTTGCGATTAAGTGTAGTTCACTGTGTTGGCTGCCACACTTATTGTGCAGTGTGAACAGACAGAGTTATAGTTAAACGCCTGTGAGCGAATTTTTGAGTGGCATCGCGGTGGACTGGTTATCTTGACCTCATCAAGGCGTAGGGAGAGTTTGATTGGTGAAGGTCAATCCAGATAGAACGAGAGTTATCTTATTTGTCAGCAGCGAGCGGCGCAGAGAGCAGACATTGCAGCTTACGGTATTGTGCGCTACAGCTCTTGCGAGCCCCATATTTCCTCCACAACAGTACACTTCACTGCATTTCACATGTGACTGCATCGACCGTACCTAGCAACATTCTAACGGTTGATTATTCAAGTTGAGTAGGCGCGGCTCTCAGCCATTCTGCCAACTCAAAAACAATCTTAAACTTTGTATAGAAATTTCATTAGCGAATCCTATCCTTAAGAGGTAGTTTCACATTCCGAAAAGAAACCGGAAATAAGTGCCATTGTGATTTCTCAGAATTTTTGCAAAATAAATAATAATATTCGTTAGCTTCATGTTTTTCTCATACTAACTAGCACTACTCCAGTACCCAAGTATCCCACTAGTTACATAAGAAATTATGTGAATTTTTGTCATTTCCTTACAGCGGGCGACTGCAGAAGATATTTATCGCTGAAAGTTTTTCAGGCATTTCTCTTTAGAACGTTAGCAGCGACTGTCTGACTTCTGTAGTAGTGTGGGGGTGGAAATTGCATCTTGCAGGAGCCACAGGGTAAAGGGTACATCTCAGATTAATCCGTTTCGCAGAATGACAGAATAGCACCCACAGACTCACAGGTGTTAGTGGAATGTTCGCAACAGGGAGTCTGGCTCGGAGCTGTTCTTGAAGTAACCGATTTTTAACAGTTCACTGTGTCGCTGTGGTGCCAACAGGTGCTCAGATTGTTGCTGCAGATGCAGTACGATGCGCCAGTGCCACGATGATTTTCCAAATCGGTAGTGCCACGTGACCGTCTGGAGTTCGGTCTACTTGAGACCTCACATTCTAGTGACCACCGCTGCCAGTGCATTGCTACCACGTCTGTCTGCTAAACAGCAGAAGGAACATCCAGTTTCTCGTAGCCCTCTCCCTCGACTTCTTTCAAACTTAGTGAGTTGTCGACAATGGCATCATTGTCACCTTCAACGCATTCTTGACTAACAGCAGCTCACCATGTCCTTGCTCAAAGGTTAACTAACACTCACTCCCGTTACAGAGTGAACACAGAGCAAACCTGAACTGCATCCTCATACTGGCTCTACCAGCGCCACTCTTAGGCGACTGGTGCGAAATCTGAAGAGACATCATCTTTCAGAAGTAGCAACACGCCTGCCAACTTTCGTTCATGTCGGACAACACCTTCATAGTAGTGTGAATTTTTTTCCATCAGTATACAGGGTGGTCCACTGATAGTGACCGGGCCAAATTTGTAATAATTAGCATCAAACGAAAAAACTACAAAGAACGAAACTCGTCTAGCTTGAACGGGGAAACCGGATGGCGCTATGGTTGGCCCGCTAGATGGTGCTGCCATAGGTCAAACGGTTGTCAACTGCGTTTTGTTTGAATAGATATGAATGTTTAAGTTGGACCACTTTTTTCGCTTTGTGATAGATGGCGCTGAATTCTCACAAACGTATGGCTCACAATTTTAGACGAACAGTTGGTAACACGTAGCTTTTTTAAATTAAAATACAGAAGTACGTTTGAACATTTCATTTCGGTTGTTCCAATGTGATACGTGTACCTTTGTGAACGTATCATTTCTGAGACCGCATGCTTTACAGATTACCTGTAAATATCACATTAATGCAATGAATGCTCAAAATGATGCCCGTCAACCTCAATGTATTTGGCAATACGTGTAACGACATTCCTCTCAACAGGGAATAGTTCGCCTTCCATAATGTTCGCACATGCATTGAAAATGCACTGACGCATGTTGTCATGCGTTGCCGATGGACCACTATAGCAAATATCCTTCAACTTTCCCCACTGAAAGAAACCCGGGGACATCAGATCCAGAGAACGTGCAGGCTTTGACGACTAATCCACCTGTCATGAAATATGCTATTCAATACCGCTTCAACCGCAAGTGAGTTATGTGCCGGACATCCATCACGTTAGAAGTACATCGCCATTCTGTCATCCAGAGAAACATCTTCTAGTAACATCGTTAGAACATTACGTAGGAAATCAGCATACATTGCTCCATTCAGATTGCCATCGATAAAATGGGGGCTAATTATCCTTCCTCCCATAATGCCACAATATACATGAACCCGCCAAGGTCGCTAATGTTCCACTTGTCGCAGCCATCGTGAATTTTCCGCTGCCCAATAGTGCATATTACGCAGTTTACGTTACCGCTGTTGGTGAATGGCGCTTCGTCATTAAATAGAACGCGTGCAAAAAGTCTGTCATCGTCCCGTAATTTCCCCTTGTGCCCAGTGGCAGTACTGTACACGACGTTCAAAGCCGTCGCCATGCAATCCCTGGTGCATAGAAATATGGTACGGGTGCAACCGACGTTTTTGAGATTACCGATTCTCGCACAATTTGTCTGCTACTGATATGCGTATTACCCGCGACAGCATCTAAAACACCTGCTTGGGAATCATCATTTGGTTGACGTTTCACATGTGGCTGAACACTCCCTGTTTCCTTAAATAACGTAACTATCCGTTGAACAGTCCGACAACTTCTATAATGTCGTCCAGGATACCGAGCAGCATACATAGCGAACGCCTGTTGGCCATTTTGGTCACAATAGCCATACATCAACACGATATCGACCTTTTCCGCAATTGGTAAACGGTCCATTTTAGCACGGCTAATGCATCACGAAGGAAATACCGTGCGCACTTGCAGAATGTTTCGTGATACCACGTACTTATACGTTTGTGACTATTGCAGCGCCATCTATCACAAAGCGAAAAAGGTGGTCCAACTAAAACATTCATATTTCTTTACTACTACACGAATATGTAATAATAATGGCGGTTCCTATTTAAAAAACGCAGTGATATCTGTGTGACCTATGGCAGCGCCAGTTAGCGGGCCAACCATAGAGCCATTTGGTTTTCCCCTTCAAGCTAGACGAGTTTCGTTGTTTGTAGTTTTATCGTTTGACGCTTATCTCGTGAAATATTTGGCCCGGTCACTCTCAATGGACCACCCTAAACATCTCAACGTAAAAGATAGATCTTAATACTAGAAGCCATAAACTGATACAGATACATAATGCCAAAAGTCGGTACCAGTATACAAAGGGAAAAATCGAGAAAACTGCCGAGAGGTGGTATCGAAAACAACAGTTCAGCTTCAGCTATATAGCTCGTTCTAGTATTCCGATATAATCACAGAAACCCAAAGGCTGTATGAATACGTAAAACCATAAATCGGTGTGGCTACGGAAACGCGGTATAAAAAATTTCACTTCTACATCTACATCTACATCCATCTACGCGGTATCAAAAATTTCACTTCAACTATATAGCTCAAGTGAAAATTCTGGTTCCAATGTAAGAAACTCAAATCAAAGAAATTAATTATACCTGATATGTCTTTGGTAGCAATGTAACACAGAGGTAAAAAAACACAGAAACTTGAACCACAGTATTAAAATAATGACCATGACAAAGACCTCCAATTACGAAATTTAAGAATCGTAAGTTAGACATAAAATATTCTGTAACAAAAACAATATGTTCTAATTTTGCCATGTAACAGAGACCTAGGCTCATGAACAGAAATAAAGTTACGCGGTAGAGAAAAGCCTGCACGCATATTAAAGTAATGCAGTTTGACAGAAGATTTAAGAAACTGAAAGAAGAGAAAAAACCGAAACAAAATCCCAGCATCTTTTGACGGCCCTATAACAGATTTCACAGCCAAATGAAACCTCTCAATAATATTTGTGTAGGCCCCAATCTTATAATCTTTAAATTCCCAGTTGTCGTTCACAATAGGGTGGCCATAACCTTTCCCGCCCAACACCGTTAAAATGCACACGCATCTAACGCTATAGCAGTTGCTTCTGCGACCTCCGGAAATACATCAAAGGAATCACCACAGCCGCCGACCTTAACTTACGTCTCTCACCTTCTCCTCACCAGAACATGATTCGTCAGTTTCAGCTATCACCTCATGGCCCCTTATAGGTCGACTATATTTAATATACTGACCACGTAGTGCTCAACAGAAAGAAAAGCAACCTATTAGTGTTCGTTCACAAGCAGTGCTTTCATGCATACCATGAGAGAGTTGCCCAGGAAGTAATGCACCGCATGTTTTTCTTCGATAAATCTTTATTGAACATAATGCGAATTACACACACGAAAGAATGGTGTTTTATCTAGACACCCTATTTTTCCACGTAATATACCCCCCGTTCTATGGCCTTCCACCAGCGCGAAACAAGGGCGTGTGTGCCCTGTCGGTACTAATCCTTGTCCTGGTGGTAAAGCCAGTCCTTCACTGTGTGGATCTCCTCCTCATCGTCCTCAAAATGTCTTCCATGAATGGCATCCTTTAAAGGCCCAAAAAAGTGGAAGTGAGAGGGGAATAGGTCAGGGCTGTAGGGTGAATGGAGTAACATTGTGCAACCCTGTTTTGCGATGTGTTCAGCAGCCCTCAGACTTCTGTGGGTCCGAGTGTTATCGTGTTGCAGCAAAGTATCTGCTTGGTTGCTGTGGCGTCGAAGTCACCGGAGACGCGTCTTGAGTTTTTTTTATGTGTTGACTTACGATTCTGAATTAATGGTACATCTCTTGGCATTACATCAATGAGAATCGCACCTTGCCAGTCTCAGAACACTGCTATCACGACCTTGCCGGCGGAAGCAGTTGTCTTGAATTTGTTCTTCTGCGGGTTGTGGAAATAGGGCCATTCTCCCGACTGTCGTTTTGTTTCGGGCTCAGAATGGTTGCCTCAGGTTTCATCACCTGTCACAAATCGGGACAAGAACGCCTCCCACTCAGCTTCAAATCGTTGCAACAAATCAAGACAAATGTTTTTTTTTTTTCTGTTCGATTTGTTATCCACCGTTAGACACCGCGAGGCCCATCTTAAGCACACTTTTGAATATCCAAGAGTGCGGATAACTGCATCCACATTTTCTTTGCTGATTGACAGATGCAACCCCAACTGCAGAGTCGTACTGCGCCTGTCTTCGCAAATGATAACATCAGCTCGCTGCAACGGTTCAGGTGTGACAGCCGTGGATAGTCTCCCTGACCGCTGAAAATCGTGGAGCTCCGTCGAAGCGCATTCTGACGACCTCACCCTCCTTACGCAGCGACTAACTGTATTTATGTCGACAGCAGATGTTCCAAAGGCTATGCAAAAGCATTTGTGAATGTTCCCCGCATTTTCTTTCTCTGTAGTGAGAAATTCAATGACGGCATGTTGTTTATGACGTACATTACCTACAGGCGCCATTTGAAACTCTCCTGAAGCTACGGTATCTGTCGGAAGTAACGGAGACTTCGCGCTTTCACTCAGGAGACTGAAAATAATACATACATAACTTTTCACATTCGTAGCGTTGTTTGCGGCTGAGGAAAAAAAATGGCACATTACTTTCTGGACAACCCTCGTATATCACAGAGAACTCGTAACAAAAATATTAACGTCAATATAACAAAGACGCCGAGTCTCCAACTCAGAAAGCTGGTACTTCGCCCGGTTCACCACAACAAATTAAGGCGGTGACACATCCACATTTGGCCACTGGATCACCGCTGAGACGAAACGTCCGGAAAACTCATTTCCTGTTTTGGACTGGGGAGGGGATAGGAATCTGTCTTTGGATTCTGCTTTGTTTTCTTCTTCGATTTCAACAAACTGAATCTTGTTCTGGTTCCTTACTCTTACTTAGAGAAAGTCCTGTCTTACTTTGCCTCTTTCCATAAGCAACAGTCTCTATTTGTGGACGCCTTCTCATTTCCATTCACCTTCAAAACGTTTTCACACTTCTCCCGAGACTGCTCTACCCCCGTGTGTCGTAAGACGTTGACAACTACGACAAAGTAATTGGAGTGCAAATAGATTAAGGTGCTTCAGAAATTTTCGGCGGAATAGGCAGGCGTGAGGCGGAATGCGCATAGAAGGTGACGCGTTAAACACTTGGTAAGTCACGCGTTTGAGTACCAGACGCGCGGACCCAACAACCTACACTATTTACGATTACAGTTTAACGTTGTCTCACATATAATTACGTATTATGTCCTTAGGAAAGTTAAATAATGAAACTTATGAGCCACTGTAGGTGTACTCATAGTTTGAGGAAGTGTAAGATGTGAAATGAGGAATAGTGTAGGGTGACATCTGGGTGCAGTCGAGTGAAGGAACTTCTTCGAACCGATGTGAGGGAAAGAAATGGAGAGAAGCTGAGGAGGCGCTGCGCAATTGATTTCAAATAAAAAGGTTAGTATACTCGCGTTAGTACACGGTACAAATAAAATGGTGTGTAGACAGATTCACCTCCCCCACCCCCTGCCAATGAACCATGGACATTGCCGTTGGTGGGGAGGCTTGCGTGCCTCAGCGATACAGATAGCCGTACCGTAGGTGCAACCACAGTGGAGGGGCATCTGTTGAGAGGCCAGACAAACGTGTGGTTCCTGAAGAGGGCAGCAGCCCTTTCAGTTGTTGCAGGGGCAACAGTCTAGATGATTGACTGATCTGGCCCTGTAACACTAACCAAAACGGCCTTGCTGTTGTGGTACTGCGAACGGCTGAAAGCAAGGGGAAACTAAAGCCGTAATTTTTCCCGATGGCATGCAGCTTTACTGCATGATTAAATGATGATGGCGTCCTCTTGGGTAAAATATTCCGGAGGTAAAATAGTCCCCCATTCGGATCTCCGGGCGCGGACTACTCAAGAAGATGTCGTTATCAGGAGAAAGAAACTCGCGTTCTACGGGTCGGGGCATGGAATGTCAGATTCCTTAATTGGGTAGGTAGGTTAGAAAACTTAAAAAGGGAAATGGATAGGTTAAAGTTAGATATAGTAGGAATTAGTGAAGTTCGGTCGCAGCAGGAACAAGACTTTTGGTCAAGCGAATACAAGGTTATAAATACAAAATCAAATAGGGGTAATGCAGGAGTAGGTTTAATAATGAATAAAAAATAGGAGTGCGGGTAAGCTACTACCAACAGCATAGTGAACGCATTATTGTGGCCAAGATAGACACGAAGCCCAAACCTACTAAAATAGTACAAGTTTATATGCCAACTAGCTCTGCAGATGATGAAGAAATTGATGCACTGTATGATGAGATAAAAGAAATTATTCAGGTAGTGAAGGAAGACGAAAATTTAATAGTCATGGGTGACTGGAAATCGACAGCAGGAGCAGGAAGAGAAGAAAACGTAGTAGGTGATTATGGATTGAGGTAAGAAATGAAAGAGGAAGCCGCCTGGTAGAATTTTGCACAGAGCTAACACACTAAAACATGAAAGAAGGTTGTTTACATGGAAGAACCCTAGAGTTACGAAAAGGTTTCAGATAGATTATATAATGGTAAGGCAGAGATTTAAGAACCAGGTTTTAAATTGTAAGACATTTCCACGGGCATATGTGGACTCTGACCACAATCGATTTGTTATGAACTGTAGATAAAAACAGAAGAAACTGCAAAAAGGTGGGAATTTAAGGAGATAGGACCTAGATCAACTGAAAGAACCAGAGGTTGTACAGAGTTTCAGGGAGAGCATAAGGGAACAATTGACAGGAATGGGGAAAAGAAATACAGTAGAAGAAGAATGGGTAGCTTTGAGGAATGAAATAGTGAAGGTAGCAGAGGATCAAGTAGTAAAAAGACGAGGGCTAGTAGAAATCCTTGGGTAACAGAAGAGATACTGAATTTAATTGATGAAAGGAGAAAATACAAAAATGCAGCAAGTGAAGCAGGCAAAAAGGAATACAAACGTCTTAAAAATATGTAGAAGCTTATCTCATGAGGGGTAAGATAGATACCGCCTACAGGAAAATTAAAGAGACCTTATAGAAAAGAGAACCACTTGCATGAATATCAAGAGCTCAGATGGAAACCCAGTTATTAGGAAAGACGGAAAAACACAAATGTGGATGGAGTATATAGAAGGGTCTATACAGGGGCAATGTTTTTGAGGACAATATTATGGAAATGGAAGAGGAGGTAGATGAAGATGAAATGGGAGATATGATACAGCGTGAAGAGTTTGACAGAGCACTGAAGGACCTAGGTCGAAACAAGGTCCCGGGAGTAGACAGCATTCCATTAGAACTACTGACGGCCTTGGGAGAGCTAGTCCTGACAAAACTCTACCATATAGTGAGCAAGATGTATGAGACAGGCGAAATTCCCTCAGACTTCAAGAAGAATATAATAATTCCAAAGCCTAAAAATCAGGTGTTGACAGATGTGAAATCTACCGAATTATCAGTTTATTAAGTCGCAGGTGCAAATACTAACGCGAATTCTTTACAGACGATTGGTAAAACTGATAGAAGCCGATCTCGGGGAAGATCGGGATGTATTCCGTAGAAATGTTGGAACACGTGAGCCAATTCTGACCTTACGACTTATCTTAGAAGAAAGATTAAGGAAAGGCAAACCTACGTTTCTAGCATTTGTAGACTTAGAGAAAGCCTTTGAAAATGTTGACTGGAATACTCTCTTTCAAATTCTGAAGTTGGCAGGGGAAATTCTGAAGTTGGCAGGGGTAAAATACAGGGAGCGAATGGCTGTTTACAATTTGTACAGAAACCAGATGGCAGTTATAAGAGTCGAGGGGCATGAAAGGGAAGCAGTAGTTGGGAAGGGAGTGAGACAGGTTTTAGCCTCTCCCCGTGTTATTCAACCTGTACTCTGAGCAAGCGGTAAAGGAAACAAAAGAAAAATTCGGAGTGGGTATTAAAATCCATGGAGAAGAAATAAAAACTTTGAGGTTCGTAGATGACATTGTAATTCTATCAGAGACAGCAAAGGACTTGGAAGAGCAGTTGAACGGAATGGACAGTGTCTTGAAAGGAGGATATAAGATGGACATCAACAAAAGCAAAACGAGGTTAATGGAATGTAGACGAATTAAGTCGGGTGATGCTGAGGGAATAAGATTAGGAAATGAGACACTTAAAGTAGTAAAGGAGTTTTGCTGTTTGGGGAGCAAAATAACTGATGATGGTCGATGCAGAGAGGGTATAAAATGTAGACTGGCAAAGGCAAGGAAAGAGAAATTTGTTAGCATCGAGTATTGATTTAAGAGTCAGAAAATCGTTCCTGAAAGTATTTGTATGGAGTGTAGCCATGTATGGGAGTGAAACATGGACGAGAAATAGTTTAGAAAAGAAGAGACTAGAAGCTTTCGGAATGTGGTGCTACAGAAGAAATCTGAAGATTAGATGGGTAGATCACATAACTAATGATGAGGTATTGAATAGAATTGGGGAGAAGAGGAGTTTGTGGCACCACTTGACTAGAAGAAGGGATCTGCTGGTAGGACATGTTCTGAGGCATCAAGGGATCACCAATTTAGTAGTGGAGGGCAGCGTGGAGGGTAAAAATCGTAGGGGTAGACCAAGAGATTAGTACACTAAGCAGATTCCGAAGGATGTAAGCTGCTGTAAGTACTGGGAGATGAAGAAGCTTGCACAGGGTAGAGTAGCATGGAGAGCTGCATCAAACGAGTCTGAGGACTGAAGACCACAACAACAACAACAACAATATTGACAGATTCAAGAAGGACGTTGAGCTATGCACGAGGTTAGCTTCATTCGGGAAAGAAATAGTCTGTACCACATGTTCGTAGGGAATTTGTATAAGGCACTTTTATATGGTTACGAGTAACATCATACAACATACACCCACAGACGGGGATGAGCAATTATGTAATGAAACGATTTAAAGTTTTGGAACGACAATCGCTAATGCCAAAGAAGAGGTTTACTAGCTAGTTAACATAGGTATGTTTTTTGATTACAGTGTGTGGGGACCTTTACCATGTCCATGCATATTAACGCGGAAATATTTGAAATTGGAATTTGGGCTCGGAAGAAAGGAGGCACAGTCAATCTGTGATTCCTCTGAAACAGGAAATTGTAATGAATGTATGTATAAGAGAATATATAGCGTAAGAATCTCTTAAGTCAAATAAAATCCATCTCTTGAATGAGGTAAGTACTCAGGGAACAAGCTATACAGACCTACCGAGAGAAGATAAGCAGTTTCAAAGAACGAGTGTACACACATTGTACAAGGAAAAACGTCATGGCGTGGCGTAAAACTTGAATATGACATGTGGTACTTGTAATGAACAATGTACGTTTTTCATTGAGTAATTTTTTAGATATGTTTGATTATGAAATGCAGTAAGAGTCTACAATCAATATATATTATAAAAGTAAATGTACAACGGGCGTGACGCTAAAATTAATAAACCAGTCCCGGTACGATCAAGGGAGGTATTTGGTGTGGTAGCCCTGTATCCCCCATTCTTGAAGAATGTTCCTGTTTTTACCCGAAGGGAATCCGTATGATCATATAAGGGCTATGAAGTTTCGGCCTCTAGAAATTTCTAGAACATGCCATAACATTCTAGAGTATTCGAGAGCATTCCACAACATTCCAGATTGTTTCGGTATGTTCCACAACGATCCGGAATGTTTTGGAATGTTCGGGAATAATCTGAACTATTCTGAAAAATTCCAGAATGTTTGGGAACATCCCGTAGCATCCCAGATCATTGTGGAATATTCCAGAACACTCTAGAATGTTGTTGAATTTTCTGGATCGTTGTGGACCATTCGAAGCCGTTTTCGTATGTTCCGGAATTCACCTCTGTTGGGGCTACCCATTGGTAGAGGTGTATAAAGCAGGATTCGTCGTGTGTTAGAACGTATATTCCTTACCAGTGATGAAGGGAGGAAGTAACAAAGTAGGGTAGTGAGTAAATAAAAACAAACAGTGAAGTGTGAGTAGTCAAAATATTACAGTGACTGAATATAAATCGAAAATAAAGTGTGGAAAGTGTACTTGGCGAATTTGTAGATAAAAATCTGATTTTATTTCTATTTTACACCACGTCCAAACGTAAAAAGAGGAGGAGATCTTTCCAGCTCTGAAGTAAATCAGCGAATTAAAAAAGAACAACCAAAAAACGAAGCAGACGAACAGCGCGAAGCCGGCCGGTGTGGCCGAGCGGTTCTAGGCGCTACAGACTGGAACCGCGCGACCGCTTCGGTCGCAGGTTCGAATCCTGCCTCGGGCATGGATGTGTGTGATGTCCTTAGGTTATTTAGAATTAAGTAGTTCTAAGTTCTAGGGGACTGATGACCTCAGACGTTAAGTCCCACAGTGCTCAGAGCCATTTGAAGCATTTTTGAACAGCGCAAAGCACGTTTAATTTCCCAGCGTACGAGAAAGAGAACCGTGAGAAGCAGAGAAACAGAACAATAATGAATTGGACGAACTGATGGATCAAGAATTCTGACACAATTTTACAATAAAAGACTGCGAATTCAAGCCAGCCACTAAAATATCACCGAATGAGAAGCGCTGACGAGGATAAGTAAACAGTACAACTTAAAAAAAAAAAAGTTCCGCTGCGACCCGACGAATTAATGTAACAAACACAAACAGGTCGTCATCGGAAAAATGGATAACATCTACCAATCTTGTAAAGGGAAAAAAATTCAGCAGAGGAACACCAGAATCTTGTTGCATGAACGGAAAAATTCCATTACCCCCACAAGAAGCACTTCCGCAGGAATTGTTAAATGACCGGCGAAACTCAAGGATCGGAACGCTTTCTTCAAAATATCAGAGCGCAGTGCCTGCCTATTCTTTCGGTGTCACTTCCATCAGCATTAACCGAGATGAAATCGACTTCGTTTTTTCCATCCAAAGCCAAATCTATCACAACATGGGATCATTAATACCACTACGCTACGAAGACCATAAATATCTGTAAGTATATTTCATCGGGAATGGAGAAACAGAAATGTATCAGTGATGCACAAATATCAGTTGATTGTGCTGAGAAGCAGTCCGACATGTGCAGTGAATCTTATCCGAATACAATCAACTGATTCACATATTGAAAACAGCACTGGACCGAATGATTTCTGATGACTATGAAGTTATAATTCGAGCGGACAAAATACCACATAGAGAACATGACGGTCGTTTTAATGCATCTCAAGTAGATGAAGTGACCATCGTAATAGTGGACAATGAAAACACAAGCTCGACATAACTAAAGAATGAAGAAGGGAAACAGACACACCGTTCATACAATGCCCTCCAACATCCAATAACGTTTCTGCTCGGGTAGCACGGATATTATTCTAATGTGAAACAAATCCAACCTGAAACAGTTGTAGGAACAAACAAACAAAAAAATGACTTCCAAGAGGTTCTATGCTTACCGCTTAATGACCAGAGACAATGAAACATAAATGACATTCTCAACACTTGCCGTTTATACCAATAATTCCTGATGTATATGTATACAAAAATAGAAGCTACAAATGGTTCAAATGGCTCTAAGCACTATGGGACTTAACATCTGAGGTCATCAGTCCCCTAGACTTCGAACTACTTAAACGTAACTAACCTAAGGACATCACACACATCCATGGCCAAGCAGGATTCGAACCTGTGACCGTAGCAGCAGCGCGGTTCCGGATTGAAGCGCCTAGAACCGCTCGGCCAACTGCGGCCGGCCAAAAATAGATGCGGAACGGATACTTTACATAAGGCTGAATCACAAGAAACTATGCTCGGAAGAATACATCCACCTTCGTGACGCAACCATATATGACGGAATCATTGGCGGCATTGTAGCAATGGAAATCTTACCCTCGACATAGATAGGGAGTGCGAGACACATGCACGAATACGCTCAAGATTCGATGACCTACATAAGAAAATATGGACGACCTGACCTGTTCACAACATTCACATGCAACTCGTTAGGCCAGAAATCAAAGAAAACTAGTATACAGACATGCCCGCCTGGTTAGCCATGCAATCTAACTGCTTTCCGGGCGGGAAGGCGTGCCGGTCCCTGGCACGAATCCAACCGCGTACACCATAACTAATCTACCACGCAAACATTGTGGTTACACTCGTCTGGTGTGAAACGTATCCGTGGGGTAGGGGGTGTGGGAGGGGGAGGGGGCTGGGAGAGACGATAGTGGGTGTTCCATTGGGGGCCAAACCTCTCAGTAACCCTGGGTTCGGTGTGATGCGGTGGTGGGATGAATGGACTGCTGTTGCCTGTAGTGGGGTTGTGTACCACTATGGGCTACGGCGAGGACAAAGCCTATCTGACGTTTCTAGGTCGCCAGTCTCATTCAGTACAGTACAATACAATATACGGACAAGCTCTCATGCATCCACACGACATTGCAGAAAAAAATACCCAAAACGATACTGGGAAGACGCACAAGCAGAAGTTGATGGCTATCCCAAATACAGAAGACGATCACCCAAAAATATGAATAAGAGGCAGTGACCAAATGGGAGTGTATAATCAATGTGTAGTAATATATAACATTGTTGTTGTTGTTGTTGTGGTCTTCAGTCCTGAGACTGGTTTGATGCAGATCTCCATGCTACCCTATCCTGTGCAAGCTTCTTCATCTTCCAGTACTTACTGCAACCCACATCCTTCTGAATCTGCTTAGTGTATTCATCTCTTGGTCTCCCTCTACGACTTTTACCCTCCACGCTGCACTCCAATGCTGAATTTGTGATCCCCTGATGCCACAGAACATGTCCTACTAACCGGTCCCTTCGTTTTGTCAAGTTGTGCCCCATACTTCTCCCCAATTCTATTCAATACTTCATCATTAGTTATGTGATGTACCCATCTAATCTTCAGCATTCTTCTGTAGCACCACATTTCGAAAGATTCTATTCTCTTCTTGCCTAAACTATTTATCGTTCATGTTTCACTTCCATACATGGCTACACTCCATACAAATACTTTCAGGAACGATTTTCTGACACTTAAATCAATACTCGATGCTAACAAATTTCTCTTTCCTTGCCTTTGCCAGTCTACATTTTATACCCTCTCTGCATCGACCATCATCAGTTATTTTGCTCCCCAAACAGCAAAACTCCTTTACTACTTTCAACGTCTCATTACCTAATCTATTACCTCAGCATTGCTTGATTTAAATCGACTACGTTCCATTATCCTCGTTTTGCTTTTGTTGATGTTCATCTTATATCTTCCTTTTAAGACACTATCCATTCCATTCAACTGCTCTTCCAAGTCCTTTGCTGTCTCTGACAGAATTACAATGTCATCGGCGAACCTCAAAGTTTTTATTTCTTTTCCATGGATTTTAATACCTACTCAGAATTTTTCTTTTGTTTCCTTTACTGCTTGCTCAATATACAGATTGAATAACAGCGGGGAGAGGCTACAACCCTGTCTCACTCCCTTCCCAACCACTGCTTCCCTTTCATGCCCCTCGACTCTTATAACTGCCATCTGGTTTCTGTACAAATTGTAAATAGCCTTTCGCTCCCTGTATTTTACCCCTGACACCTTTAGAATTTGAAAGAGAGTATTACAGTCAACATTTTCAAAGGCTTTCTCTAAGTCTACAAATGCTAGAAACGTAGGTTTGCCTTTCCTTAATCTTTCTTCTAAGATAAGTCGTAAGGTCAGAATTGGCTCACGTGTTGCAACATTTCTACGGAATCCACCTGATCTTCCCCGAGATCGGCTTCTACCAGTTTTTCCATTCGTCTGTAAAGAATTCGCGTTAGTATTTGCAGCTGTGACTTATTAAACTGATAGTTCGGTAATTTTCTCATTTGTCAACACCTGCTTTCTTTGGGATTGGAATTATTATATTCTTCTTGAAGTCTGAGGGTATTTCACCTGTCTCGTACATCTTGCTCACCAGATGGTAGAGTTTTGTCAGGACTGGCTCTCCCAAGGCCGTCAGTAGTTCTAATGAAATGTTGTCTACTCCTGGGGCCTTGTTTCGATTCAGATCTTTCTGTGCTCTGTCAAACTCTTCACGCAGTATCATATCTCCCATTCCATCTTCATCTACATCCTCTTCCATTTTCATAATATTGTCATCAAGTATATCTGTTTTACATTGAACTAAACCAGAAAAATATTTCAACGACGAAAACTAGGAATGCCAGTAGATCATCCAAGAATCATAAAAACTTGCGCATGAGGCCGAGTTCACAAAATGTGCCAAGTATGCATAAACTTAGAATTATCCAGTTCAGTGAAATGCATTAAATATGTCTCTATGTGAACAAACGTATTGACAGGGCGGTATTTCGATTAGGCAAAGACAGTGAACAACGAAACAGAAACGCAGAGATCCTTTGTACCAAATTGGTTGGTACACCAACAGTAACGAAGCAGGGTGGCGGTTGTTTGGTTTCCCGGCACACGAACGCGAACCAACTGGGCAACATGTAGTACTACATTCTGAGGCTTGACAGTGGATTTATTTCGCAAAAGACACCACCAGAAAAATTGCAAGCGAACCACCTCAGAAGACAACATTAGCAGCATTTTACCAACAGTGCCAAACGGATCCATTCGGAGAAACATTGCTGTATGTCGACGTCCCTATCTCTTATGCATTGAGCTAAACAAGAAAAATATGTCAACGAGGAAAACTAGGAATGCCAGTAGATCATCCAGGAATCATAAAAACGTGCGCACTATGCTGAGTACAAATCGTACACCCGAACAACGTCGAATGTTTCCATCTCGGGATGTTGCTACGTGAAGTGGTTTCACACACCTCAAGACTGTTGACGTTTATCCATCCCTGACGTACAGAGAAACATGCCAATTCTTAGGACTACTGGAAAACGATAACCACTTGGAATCTACCCTACAAGATGCCTCACTCACAACCTCAGCTCAACAAATGAGAGACTTAGTCACCATAATTCTAACATGTAATCAATCAAATCCAAAGCAGGTATTAACTGCTGTCTGAAGAGTATATATGTTTATGTTAGCCGGGAACCTAGAAACGACGGAGAGGCTCCGTCTCCGCCGTGGCCCACAGCCCCACGACGACTACCGCAGTCCACTTCACCCCTGCGCCACCCCACACCGAAACCAGGGCTACTGTGCGGCTCGGTCCCCAGTAAACACCCCTCCCCCCCTTTCAAGGGAACGTATCACACCAGACGAGTGTAACCCCTATGTTTTTGTGCTAATGGTGTTGTACACGTACGTGGAGAACTTGTTTGCTCAGCAATCGCCGACACAGTGTAGCTGAGGCGGAATAAGGGGAACAAGCCCTCATTCGCCGAGGCAGACGGAAAATCTCCTTAAAAACCATCCACTGGTTCACTGCACCCCGACACAAGTCCGCCAGCGGATTCGTGCCGGGGACCAGGCGCTCCTTCCTACTCTGGAAAAGTGTATTAACTTCTCCCTAGCGTGTATGCAGCCACACTTATGAAAGGAGGAAGAGCTGCCATTTCCGCCAAACTCGTACCGCTCAATACAGCCGAAGAACAATTCCCAGCTTGCCAAATCTCAAGAGCCTATGGACGGGGTGAAGTGAGCTAAAATTATCTTCTGTGACGAATGCCCAACGGCAAATTAAAAAAAATCATTCAGAGCCATGGACAGAACATTAAAAGACTCGAGAGAATACTTTGAAGTGATGGGAGGAGCTAAATTCATATCCTAAGGATATTTTCGGCAAATACTTCCAGTTATCACCACCAGCAGCAGACGAGATCACTCCATGCTCAAAAACCATCCCAAGAGACACACAAAAACACGGAATCTAACGAAAAATATGAGAGCTGAACTATCGAAAGACGAAACAACAACAGATTTTTCTCAACTTTTAGAAACAATAAAGGCACATATCATACTGACAACTGGCTTCATTCTGGTACATAGACACTGCTGGAAACGAACAAATCGACCAAATTTATTCGAATCTGAAAGGGTAATTTTGGCAACTGAAAATAATTTTATGGACTATATCAACTTTAATATTCATATGAAAATTTCAGGTAAACAGAGAAAATACAAATGGACCGACACGATGGTAAACGTTTAAGGAAGTGTGAACTTCCCTAGAGGATTTCCAAACTTTTTGCAAGTACCAGGAATCCCATTACACTGCCTTCGACTTAAAATTGGATCTCCGATGATACTCCTCGTAAATCTCAACACGCCAAAACCGTCTTCATGAAACAAGGATTAACGTCAAACAGCTATCGAACATCATCATAGAAACCGAACTTACGACCGGAACGTACAAAGGACACACACTATTTATCCCCAGAATACCACTGATCTCTACTGAACCACCATTCCAATTTCAAAGACAAGCAATTTCCAATCAAAGTAGCCTACCGATCTGCAATTATCAAAGGGCATGGACAAACTTTAAACAATGCGGCATCAACCGCAAACACTCCTGCTTCTCTCACGGTCAACTTTACATATCTTGCCCTCGAGTAGGAAATTCGAAAAATTTTGACACATATACCCTGGATAACAAAATGAAAAATGTTGTTTACAAACAGGTACTGTAAATATTGAGAATATGTTTCCAATACAATTTTTTCCTCTTATGCTTTAACTAGTATTGTACATAGTATATGTTTTAAATAATTTTTTTACCTATTATACTTTAAAGTTTATACTATTTTTCCAACTACTACACAATGTCATATCAGCTCTATGAGCGAAGAAGGGCACTCCAGCTAGTCAGATGCATAAATAAAATGCATGTTGAGTAAACAGAATAGATAAGCATGAATAGGTAATCACGACACTATTTTTAGCTTGGGTGTGGTGATATGTAGGGCAACAATGCGTTTTCTTCATATACCCTGGCCCGCTATTAATATTGGTGCCAGCTTAAGATGATCGTGGCAGCTAATACATGTTATGTAGTGTAGAAACAAAGGAGCAGGTACTGTGCACCCCGGTCTGTCTTTGTACAGAAGACATTCAAGCGGTAACAACGAGAGCAGCGGCGATTCGCCAGGGGATGAGCGCCACTCATTTGCAGCACAAGGATACGGATGTGTTTTGGCACCCGAGTTGGCGGTGTCGTGGACGGCTTGAAGTAAGAGGGACACCGACAGTGTCACCGGGGACCCGAAACAGTTGAATCACTTTTTGGTGTATGAAGACAGAACTTTAACGTACGCCCTGAGGATCACACAAATAATATTGTGATGAAGGTTCGGAATATTTCGAGTTGTAATTAAGGAGATCTGTCGTTGTGTCAGAGAGACAGAATATAAAATACTGGGTAGTCCATTCCATTCAACTACTCTTCCAAGCCCTTTGCTGACAGACTTATAATGTCCTCGGTGAACCTCAAAGTTTTTATTTATTCTCCATGGATTTTGATGCCTACTCCGAATTTTTCTTTTGTTTCCTTTAATGCTTGCTCAATATACAGATTGAATAACAACATAACAATAGTAATAGCACAAGAAGCCATGACGAAAACCCTATTCATTAACAAGTTTTCGTGACATATAATACATGCAACACAAACACTAATTGTAACAAAGGGGACTTAACTAATGCTAGTAAGGGTAAAGTTCAAAATAACTATCCAATTGTAATAATGGAAAACGCAGTCATTGTGGACCACGAGCCAATATCTTGGGTGTAACTGATCAGTACTCGGCCCATACACAAGTACATTTGTTTGCTTGTAATCACATAACACCGACGAGAGTGTTATGAATTAAAGAGACACAACGCTGGTGCAATACTCTGCAATATTGTAGAATATTACACATGTTATGTGCGTTTCATTTATAGTGCAAAACATTTTCTCAACGAGAGAGTTGTAGCGAAAAGAAGATAAGGAAATACAGTAAGTTACATTGAAGCCTACAGTGAGTGGCGAAATACGATACAGAAAAGTAGAAATTTATATAGACTCTAGCGACATTGGCCTGATCTCAGAAGAATTAGTGACTGCTTATGAAAAGATGGAATTATTTCTAGTTTACCACAGGTGTATGCATAGAAGGAGTTACTGGTATTAGAGGTAAATTCAAGAGGAAAACAGTACAACTATAAAAGTAGGAATATTCTGTTCTTTAGAGGCGTTTCTTGTAATGGCTAATATAATTATGCAAATACTATTAGTTGTAACCTAGTAACTTATGTAAATGGTGATTTAGGGATTTTGTACGTCATCCGTAAAACATTCGTAAAGTGTAAATTAGATAATTATAGTAATGCACGACCTTTAAAACTAGTCCGCCAGTAAGCGACGAAAACCAGTTATTACCAATAAACAAACTGCCTTTAACTAGTTGCATAGACGGAACACACCGACACGAACTATAGCAACTATAGAAAGACGTAAAACAGAAAAAAAGTGACGACTAATTATTAATTGAGGTATGTTTAGTGGCTAGTGCCGAAACATTACACGAAGGTAGTACAAAAGCTTTATATCAACTGTCTCGTGGTAATACACACCAAAAAAGCATATGAATCTGGGCTGTTGATAGATATACAGTAGAAATATTTACAGCGGATTCTATGTACTCATGAAGGAGTTACTTCGATTAAACCAGGCGTTGTAGGTGACTGCATATGTAGATTTAATATCAAAAGCAAAGAACCATTTTTTTGGAAATCTTACTAATACCAATAGGATTGGAAGCAGGGGTATAAGAATAAATCAACAATATGATAGACAAATAAGTAACACAACTTAGTTGAAGTGTTTGTAATAACCAATTACTATTGGTTAAGAAAGCTAAAGGCGAAGATCTACTCGTGTTGGACAAACGAAATTTAACACACACAGAAACACAAGGTGATAGACCTATAAGTATCGATGAGATACTGGCAAAGTTCGAACAAGGAAAATACTTTATTTCGATGGATTTGAAGATTAAATGAAGATTCTAAGCTGTATACAGCAGTTTTAGATTAGATATTTCCGTTTCAGTATTTATTAGAGCACTTGATCAAGCTCTGGAAGGAGAACTCTTACGAGAACTTTTAAATTATGTACACCATATTTTATTAGTATCCGACACTTCGGACGATCTTTTTGCTTTATTACTTAAGGCGTTACAAAAACTCCATGAAAAAGGAATAACTGTTAAATTGGCAAAGTCACATTGTCGTCGACAAGAATAAAGGTTTCTAGGACACCTAGTGGGAGTAAATGTTCTAGGGGTAGCGTCTTTGATTCATAATCAAAACGTTTTCGGTCCCGGGTTCGATCCACGCCACTGCCTAAATTTTGATAAATAATCAGCATTGGCGGCCGAAGACTTCCGGCATAAGAAGTCAGCCTCATTCTGTCAACGGCCTTTACAAAGAGGGCGGAGGAGCGGATAGATGTTCAGGGCACTCTCTTGTCCTAGGGGTGGGAAATTGCCCCTAAAGGCGGAAGAATCAGCAATGATCAAAGACATGAGGATGCAGAAGTCAATGGAAACCAATGCATTAAACACACGTAACGTGTATCCACAGGACACGTGGCCTGTAGTTGAAGAAGTGTCATGATTATCTCTACATTGGCAAAAGATTCCGGAATAGTCCCCCATTCGGATCTCCGGGACGGGACTGCCAAGGGGGAGGTTACCATGAGAAAAAGATTGAATAACCAACGAAAGGATAACGTTCTACGAGTCGGGGCGTGGAATGTCAGAAGCTTGAATGTGGTAGGGAAGCTAGAAAATTTGAAAAGGGAAATGCAAAGGCTCAATCTAGATATAGTAGGGGTCAGTGAAGTAAACTGGAAGGAAGACAAGGATTTCTGGTCAGATGAGAATCGGGTAATATCAACAGCAGCAGAAGATGGTATAACAGGTGTAGGATTCGTTATGAATAGGAAGGTGGGGCAGAGGGTGTGTTACTGTGAACAGTTCAGTGACCGGGTTGTTCTAATCAGAATCGACAGCACACCAACACCGACAACGACAGTTCAGGTATACATGCCGACGTCGCAAGCGGAAGATGAACAGATAGAGAAAGTGTATGAGGATATTGAAAGGGTAATGCAGTATGTGAAGGGGGACGAAAATCTATTAGTCATGGGTGACTGGAATGGAGTTGTAGGGGAAGGAGTAGAAGAAAACGTTACAGGAGAATATGGGCTTGGGACAGGGAATGAAAGAGGAGAAAGACTAATTGAGTTCTGCAACAAATTTCAGCTAATAATAGCGAATACCCTGTTCAAGAATCACAAGAGGAGGAGGTTTACTTGGAAAAGGCCGGGAGATACGGGAAGATTTCAATTAGTTTACATCATGGTCAGACAGAGATTCCGAAGTCAGATACTGGATTGTAAGGCGTACGCAGGAGCAGATATAGACTCAGATCACAATATAGTAGTGATGAAGAGTAGGCTGAAGTTCAAGACATTAGTCAGGAAGAATCAATACGCAAAGAAGTGGGATACGGAAGTTCCAAGGAATGACGGAATACATTTGAAGTTCTCTAACGCTATAGATACAGCAATAAGGAATAGCGCAGTAGGCAGCACAGTTGAAGAAGAATGGACATCTCTAAAAAGGGCCATCACAGAAGTTGGGAAGGAAAACATAGGTACAAAGAAGGTAGCTGCGAAGAAACCATGGGTAACAGAAGAAATACTTCAGTTGATTGATGAAAGGAGGATGTACAAACATTTTCCGGGAAAATCAGGAATACGGAAATACAAGTCGCTGAGGAATGAAATAAATAGGAAGTGCAGGGAAGCTAAGACGCAATGGCTGCAGGAAAAATGTGAAGACATTGAAAAAGATATGATTGTAGGAAGGACAGACTCAGCATACAGGAAAGTCAAAACAACCTTTGGTGACATTAAAAGCAACGGTGTTAACATTAATAGTGCAACGGGAATTCCACTGTTAAATGCAGAGGAAAGAGCAGATAGGTGGAAAGAATACATTGAAAGCCTCTACGAGGGTGAAGATTTGTCTGGTGTGATAGAAGAAGAAACAGGAGTCGATTTATAAGAGATTGGGGATCCAGTATTAGAATCGGAATTTAAAAGAGATTTGGAGGACTTACGGTCAAATAAGCCAGAAGGGATAGATAATATTCCACCAGAATTTCTAAAATCATTAGGGGAAGTGGCAACAAAACGACTATTCACGTTGGTGTGTAGAATATATGAGTCTGGCGACATACCATCTGACTTTCGGAAAAGCATCATCCACACAATTCCGAAGACGGCAACAGCTGACAAGTGTGAGAATTATCGCACAATCAGCTTAACAGCTCATGCATCGAAGCTGCTTACAAGAATAATATACAGAAGAATGGAAAAGAAAATTGATAATGCGCTATGTGACGATCAGTTTGGCTTAAGGAAAAATAAAGGCACGAGAGAGGCAATTCTGACGTTACGGCTAATAATGGAAGCAAGGCTAAAGAAAAATCATGACACGTTCATAGGCTTTGTCGACCTGGAAAAAGCGTTCGACAATATAAAATGGTGCAAGCTGTTCGAGATTCTGTAAAAAGTAAGGGTAAGATATAGGGAGAGACGGGTCATATACAATATGTACAACAACCAAGAGGGAATAACAAGAGTGGACGATCAAGAACGAAGTTCTCGTATTAAGAAGGGTGTAAGACAAGGACGTAGCCTTTAACCCCTACTCTTCAGTCTGTACATCGAGGAAGCAATGATGGAAATAAAAGAAAGGTTCAGGAGTGGAATTAAAATACAAGGTGAAAGGATATCAATGATACGATTCGCTGATGACATTGCTATCCAGAGTGAAAGTGAAGAAGAATTAAATGATCTGCTGAACGGAATGAACAGTCTAATGAGTACACAGAATGGTTTGAGAGTAAATCGGAGAAAGACGAAGGTAACGAGAAGTAGTAGAAAAGAGAACAGCGAGAAACTTAACATCAGGATTGATGGTCACGAAGTCAATGAAGTTAAGGAATTCTGCTACCTAGGCAGTAAAATAACCAATGACGGACGGAGCAAGGAGGACATCAAAAGCAGACTCGCTATGGCAAAAAAGGCATTTCTGGCCATATCAAATACCGGCCTTAATTTGAGGAAGAAATTTCTGAGGATGTACGTCTGGAGTACAGCATTGTATGGTAGCGAAACATGGGCTGTGGGAAAACCGGAACAGAAGAGAATCGAAGCATTTGAGATGTGCTGCTATAGACAAATGTTGAAAATTAGGTGGACTGATAAGGCAAGGAATGAGGAGGTTCTACGCAGAATCGGAGAGGAAAGGAATATGTGGAAAACACTGATAAGGAGGAGGGACAGGGTGATAGGACATCTGCTAAGACATGAGGGAATGACTTCCATGGTACTGGAGGGAGCTGTAGAGGGCAAAAACTGTAGAGGAAGACAGAGATTGGAGTACGTCAAGCAAATAATTGAGGACGTATGTTGCAAGTGCTACTCTGAGATGAAGAGGTTAGCACAGGAAAGGAATTCGTGGCGGGCCGCATCAAACCAGTCAAAAAAGATGAGGATGGAACGATGACTACTTTAAAAGTGAATTATTACCGTCATTAACACAATGTCTATAACACTTGTGGTAAAAACATTATTTTGGAGAGAAAATGCAAACACACAATATTGGAAGCTATGTATTCCGCATTGTGCGGAGACCAAGTTGGAATGATTCGTACACAAAAGCTATGGTCACTTTGGTATTCGCAAGTGTATAAAATATATAAAAACGTTTTACTGTTTTATG
Organism: Schistocerca gregaria; assembly: GCF_023897955.1. Classification (NCBI taxonomy): domain Eukaryota; kingdom Metazoa; phylum Arthropoda; class Insecta; order Orthoptera; family Acrididae; genus Schistocerca; species Schistocerca gregaria. The sequence continues at coordinate 1,157,077,164 of NC_064920.1, read as the reverse complement.
GGGTTTTGTCAAGTCAATTTTGTCAAGAAGCTTGGGAGGGTCACAGTGGCATTAATTATGCAATGCATCGTATTTTGTCGAAGGGTTTACATGACTTAAACGCATCAGAGTTTCACAGCCCTTTACCAATGGGTAGGGGAGGCGTAACATCTATTTAGTTACTTATGGAACGTTATCAAAATACGTCACACTGTACCTCATTAAGCATACAAACACGGATGCAGTGGTTAATTATATGCGCAGTTCCTTCGCAGACGTTGGGAAATCAAAAGGACTCTTAACTGAGGACGGTCACGCTTTACAAGTCGTAATTTTAAGGACATGATAACTTTGGAAGGCGTACGTCAAATAACTACATGGAAGTATAGCTTGAAATAGAATCCATGTGAACGTATTATGAAGGAAATTGGAAGATTGAATAGAAGGTATTGCTCCACCAAACATATCACTTGGGCACAAATGATATAGGAATGTAAGGTAATATTAAATTTGTCAGATCTGTCTACAGGTTTATCCCCAGCAGAAGTAATGAAGTGTAAATTTAGTGGTGAAACGTAGCTTAAATTATTTAAATGGCAAAACAACAGTACGGTGGTGGGAGAAAATTTAAAGGACGTAGTAAGGAATCATTTACAGCAAACAGTTGAAGGACTGCATAACAAATTTAATGAGAATGCAAAATCACCAACATTTAATAACAATGACTTAGTATTAGTGTTAGATACACACGACAGTTCTAACTTAAATTTTTTCCTCATTACAGTGGATCATACAAAATCTAAGCATACCACATCCAAAAGCTGTTTTCTTGGTGGATCCCAAAAGTGGTCAAGAAAAAGATATATACAACGTAGATAAGAAAAATATTTATAAACCACCGCTATTTTAAAAGTTGAGACAGTAAAGAGAACACAATCCGAAGTTATTTCTATTATGCAATATAATTAACACACCATGAAATACTATTATCAGCTGTTGTTAAATCCACGTCAAGTATAATATGGCTGATGTTGGGCTACGTCATCTTTAACAAATCATAGGGGTACACTTAATCTAAAGATTAGTTTCCATACTAATAAATAATATTTATTACATGCATCAAATACATTGCAAACAAATTACGAGACAGAGGTTATTTTGGAAGTAAATGTACGCATATGGTGGAAGAAAGAGGATGGTAGACGAGACTTGAGACAAGAAGTTGAGAACTGCGGTTTAGGAAGCGTTTTTGGTTTCTCTTTTAACACATTGTGTCAGATCATCCTTTTCTGATATACAAAAGGCATTTATCGAAGTCAGTTTTCGGAGTCTGTGAGGTGAAGCCGAAACAAGCCTTTCTATTAGGAATGTTATCACTCTATGCGGAGTCCTTTTTTTAAATGAGGGGTGGAATAGGAATGTGTCTTTGGAGTCCGTCTTCTAATCTTCTTATATTTCAACAAATCCACACCTTGTTTTCCTTTCTTCTTCTTTAAAGGTCCACTTTGCTTTGCCTCTTCTAATAAGCAATACCATTATGGAAACCTTCAACCTGTTTTCAAAGGATTGGTGGGATAACTCAGCTCGCGTGTGACATAATAAGTTGACAGCTACGACAAGTAATTTAAGTGTCAAGAGGTTTAGCCGCTTAAAAAATTTTCGGAGTAGCAGGCAGGCGTGAAGCGGAATATGCAACGAAGATGACGCGCTAAACACATGGTGACTGAAGCGTCCTTTGTTTGAATAGCAGATGCGCGGACCCAAGAACATACATTAGTTACGAAAACAAAGTAACCTTGTCTGACATGTAGAAAAGAATGATTTCGTTAATGAAGATAAAAAATGAAAGATGTGAGCCATGGTAGATAATACGAAGGTAGGTTTAAGGCTTCTACTGATAATGAAATAGGTAGGACGTTGCACTGTTGTATAAAATGTTATACGTATGTGGATTTGTTCTGAATCAAATGAGTTACTTAGAGCATAAGGAAGTGTAAGGTATTTAATGAAGAACAGTATTAGTTGACATTGGACAAATAGGGGGGAAAAACTGTGGAGGCGTTATGCAATACGTTTAAAATAAAATGGGAAGTGTACTCCCGTTAGTACAAACAACAAATAAAAGGTCGGATAGACAGGTCCATCAAAAAATAAATAAATGAATAAATAAAAAGCTACGCCGATTATCAGGTACATTTGGGTAAAAATGGTCTGTACAATAGATTGGTAGGGATTTTGTATGAGACACTTTGATATCATTAATAGTAAGGTTGTATATTATGCACCTACGGAAAGCGATCAGTAGTTCCGCGATGAAATGATTTGGAATGACAACTGATGATGCCAAAGAAGAGGTTTTCTAGCCAGTTAAGATACAGTTTATGGAAACCATCTACATCTCCACGCATATTAACGTAGAAATATTTGAAATTTGAATGTGTACTCGTGACAAATAAGGTCCAGTCAATCTATGATATCTCTGAAACAGGAAATTGTAATTAAAGAATGTACGAGAGTATATAAAAAGTAAGAATCACATAACTTAAAGCAAATCGATAAAGTATTACGAGAACAAATTGTACCCAATTACCGAGAGAAGTTAAGTAACTTTTATACTCAGTGTACAAGAGAAACTGATCATGATACGGTGTAAGACTCATATATGACGTCTGATACTTATAATGAAGAATGTATGTTTCTTTCGAATTTGTTTTTGGATAAAGTTTATTATGCGATAAAGTAAGTCAACATTGAGACGTGTAAATAAAACACACGTTGAGTAAACAAAATAGTAAATTTTTGACTAGCTAGGAAACCCCTTTTTAGCACCCTCAGTTGTCACTCAAAACTTTAAATCGCATCATTGCTTACCTGCTGATCCCTTTCCGTGGGTACAATAGTCAATTTGGGACGACTTCTTTATTCTGAGTGCGGATATAGGTAGGGTATCAAGGCGTTTTATAAAATACGCTTCTCTGCTATTAATATTAGTACCAGCTAAAGATGATCGTTGTAGTTGATATATGAAAAGCAGTGTCGAACAAAAGAAGCAGATACCCTGCGCTCCAGTCTGTGTTTGTACAGACGGTACGTGAACAGTTCGAGCGAAAGTAGCGGAGTGCGTCATGGGATGAGTGTCACTCATTTGCTGCACGAGGATATGCTTTGATACTCCGAGTTCATAGTGTCAAGAAAGTCTTGGAGGAAAAGGGCCACCGACAGTGTCAACGTGTACGCAAAACAAATGAATCATTTTCTGATGTAAAAAGATGGAACTTTAATATATACCTGCGGATCACACGTGTGATATTTTGTTGAAGTTTTAGTCTATTGCCGGCCGCGGTGGCCGTGCAGTTCTAGGCGCTTCAGTCCGGAACCGCGTGACTGCTATGGTCGCAGGTTCGAATCCTGCCTCGGGCATGGTTGTGTGTGGTATACTTAGGATAGTTAGGTTTAAGTAGTTGTAAGTTCTAGAGGACTGATGACCTCAGATGTTGAGTCCCATAGTGCTCAAAGCCAGTTGAACCATATTTTTTATCTATTGCGAGTTGAAATTAAGGGATTCTGTCTTTATAAGAGAGAAATAATTTAAAATGTAGAGATGTGAAACTTACGAGTCCGAAATTTATTTCGTTGCTAAAAGTAACGTCGCGATTTCATATTTCACCATCACTTTGCATAGGATCGAAGTACAGAAGCTGGAAGGGTTCGTTCACAGTGGTGGGAGACAGAAGCTCGACAACAACAACAGTTCGTAAAGGCGATCATACATCAACAAAAATAGTATAAGGGTGAGTGGAACGTCAGACACGGCGAAATGTACCAAGCGCAAGCAGCAGCTGAAATACGCTACTACTTGGACTCACCAAATGAGAGTCGCTCTCCAATACGAATTAGCACACATACGGGGTGGGACATTGTTCGTGACCGGGCCAAATATCTCACGAAATAAGCGTCAAACGAAAAAACTACAAGAACGAAACTTGTCTAGCTTGAAAGGGGAAACCAGATTGCGCTATGGTTGGTCCGCTAGATGGCGCTGCCATAGGTCAAACGGATATTAACTTCGTTTTTTTTTTTTAATAGGAACCCCCATTTTTATTATATGTTCGTTTAGTACCAAAAGAAATGTGAGGTTGGTGGAGATCACTTTGAGTATTTATTGCATTAACGTGGTATTTACAGGTAATGACGCTGTAACAGAATGCGTTCTCAGAAATAATAAGTTCTCAAAGGTATATGTATCACATTGGAACAACCGTAATAAAATGTTCAAACGTACCTACGTTCTGTATTTTAATTAAAAACAACCTACTTCTTACCAGCTGTTCGTCTAAAATTGAGAGCCATGTGTTTGTGACTATTACAGCGCCATCTATCACAAAGCGAAAAAGGTGGTCCAACCAAAACATTCGTATTTCTTTACGTACTACAAGAGTATTTAATAAAAACTGGGGGTTCCTATAAAAAAAAAAGTTTGACCTTTGGCAACGCCATCTAGCAAGCCAACCATAGCGCCATCTGGTTTCCCTCTTCAAGCTAGACGACTTTCGTCCATTGTAGTTTTTTCGTTTGTGCTTATTTCTTGAGATATTTGGCCTCGTCACTATCAATGGACCACCCTCTATATGTTTTCGAAAACACAATTTTCCCCTGTGTTCTAATTCCTTTTGTTATATACATCGAAAATGGTTCAAATGGCTCTGAGCACTACGGGACTTAACATGTATGGTCATCAGTCCCCTAGAACTTAGAACTACTTAAACCTAACTAACCTAAGGACAACACACAACACCCAGCCATCACGAGGCAGAGAAAATCCCTAACCCCGCCGGGAATCGAACCAGGGAACCCGTGCGCGGGAACGGAGAACGCTATCGCACTACCACTAGATGCGGGCATATACATCGACTTTCGCGGAATGTGTAATCAGTGTTTCCGACCGTTACTAGGACAATCAAAGATAAGTGTAGCCTGGGAACGCTTTGGAACCAATAATGTCACTTATTGCGTCACTGCTCAAACCCACTGGTTCGATGAGAACGCTGAGGTTGACGTGCTAATTCAGTATACAACCCTGAAGCAGTGGGTCAGAGGGTGATTGATGGCATAGTTATACAACGAAACTAACTATAGATCATACTTACAGCGATAGTCTTCGTCAGCAAGCTACTTTGACACCGAAAACGATCCGTAAGCGTTCACGAGCTGTCTCAGACTGTTGCTACACAACGATTATGAGTGCGACCAGCCACTGCTTATTGTTGAGAGCATCACTCATCATCGCTTGTTAACAGTGAAGGCGGTACTTCTCCATCGCATGACATGAACTTTTTAATCCAGACATTATCGTCTGTGACTAAGCATCGCCGGAAGTGGTTGTGGTGTAGATAAAACAGGAATACATATCAAGCATTTCCCTCAACCTTTATATTTTTAATCTGGCATTGTAACTACTTACGGTAAGTGATATGAATATCATGTATGCGATCATACTGCTAATGGTGTTAGGGTTGAGAGCACTATCTTTCGATACCACAGGCGTTATTTCGACATTCATGAAGGATAATATAATAAAGTATTGCCGAAAACTAGTTTACCATTATTAGACAATTTGAAGAAGTGACTGATACCGAAAAATATGCGTAGTATAGGGAAACAGACTTAAGGTATCTACGTGTTTGACACTTTCGTCGAACTTCAGCTTAAGCTCATGCGCAACCCCCTCTCCCCCCCCCCCCCCCCACACACACATACAAATCACTTTTTTTTGCACATGACTCACATTCTGGAGGACGAAAGTTAAAAACCGCGACCGGGCAAGCAGATTTAGGGTTTCTGTGATTTCCCTAAATCACTCCTGCAAATGCAAGGATGGCTCCTGTGAAAGGCCGTGGCCGTTTTCCTTGTCCCATCCACGACACAATCCGAGCTTGTGCTCAATTTCTAACGACCTAGATGACGGCGATTCGTTATATCTAATCTCCCGTCTGATTCACGCTTTCTGTAGTTAGTAAATTAAGTATCAACTGTAGACAGACATTTTATAGTGTAATATACTGTAGTGCCGGACCGAGCTAGTTAATCTCTAGATAGAAGTGTTGCACTTTCTGCATCCTACATGTATCCTTCATTCATCCATGTGTGTCATACGTGATTTTGAGACGTAACTTCTACTCATGAGTGAGAAATCAGGTACGTATAAAGCGGACAGGAATCCGTGACCAACGTCAATTGTGGAAGACCTTCCATCCGACATATTGAAATACTCCTCCGCCTTCAGCGATCAGCATTTGACGCACGGACTGATCGGCATAGTGGACAATCTCTTTGCCTGCAGCAATGCGGATTAATGTACAAACGAGAGCCTTAACAAAGAATATCTTGATACCAGCAGGTTTATTCCACGAAGATGGTGATTTAAAAAGTAAATGGGGTACTACATCTAACTGTTGGCGTACGATGGCCGCTTATTGGAGCTGAAGTAAGCAACCAAGATTTCCAGGATGAGAAGTCACCCTCGTTATGCCAACGGACTTCTCAAAAAGAGAGAAGAACGGACAGTTGTCCAGGGCAGTAGGAATGAGAGAGTAAAGAGACCAATTGAGTTCAGGAATAAACATCAGCTAGTTCAAATGGTTCAAATGGCTCTGAGCACTATGGGACTCAACTGCTGTGGTCATTAGTCCCCTAGAACTTAGAACTACTTAAACCTAACTAACCTAAGGACATCACACACACCCATGCCCGAGGCAGGATTCAAACCTGCGACAGTAGCAGTAGCACGGTTCCGGACTGCGCGCCTAGAACCGCGAGACCACCGCGACCGGCCATCAGCTAGTAATAGCGAATATTCTGGTCAGGCAGAGATTCCGAAATAAGGTACTGGCTTGTAAGGCGCATCCAGGGACAAATATAGATTCGAATCATAATTTAGCAGTTGTGAAGGATTGGCGGAAGTCAGGAAGAATCAGTGGGCCAAGAAGAGATAAGGGATGAAGACATAGGCTTGAAGTCCTCTGAGTCTATAGTTGCTGCGGTAAGGAATAGCTTAGTAGGTAGTTCGGCAGAAGAGTAACGGAGATGTCTTAAAAGGGCAACCACGGAAGTTGGGAAAAAAGACATTGGTACAAAGAAGGTAACTGCGAAGAAACCATGAATAACTGAAGAAACACTTTAGTTGGTTGGTGGAAGAAGACACACAAGAATTTTCAGAAAAATTCGGGAATACAGAAGCACAGGTCATTTAGGAGTGAAATAATAGGAGGTGCAGGAAATCTAAATGATAAATGTTTTGCATGGACAATATGAAGAAATTGAAAAAGGAATGAATTTTGGAACGCCTGACTCAGCATATAGAAAAGTCAAAACAATTTTCGGTGAAATTAAAAGCAAGGGTGGTAGTGTAAAAGGCAGAGGAGAGAGACGAGAGCGATGGGTGGAAGGATTTCATTGAGAGCATCTTCGAAAGGGGGGGGGGGCACGTCTTATAACGTGATATAAAAAGAAACAAGAGCCGACGTAGAAGAAGTAGCGACTCCAGTCTTAGAACCAGATCTGAAAAGAGCTTTGGAAGATCGCGTAAGGCAGAAAAGATAAGTAATATACCATTGGAATTCCTAAAGTCGTGTGCGAAATATTCTCGTTGGATTTCTGAATATATCAGGCTGGCGATTTTCCATCTGACTTGGAGAACAATATCATCCACAGAATTCCGAAGACTGTGAAACCTGAAAAGTGCGAGAATTATCGCACAATCTGCTTAACAGCTCATAGATCCAAGTTGCTGACAAGACTAAAATACTGATGAATGGTAAAGAAAAGTGAGGATGTGTTAGACGACGATCAGTTTGGATTTAAGAAAGGTTAACCCACCAGTCAGGCAGTTTGATATGGCGTTTGATAATGTGAGCAAGACTGAAGAAAAATAAAGACATGTTCGTAGGATTTGTCGATTTAGAAAAAGCGATCGACAGCGTCAAATGGTGCAAAGGTTAGGAATCCTGAGGAAAAGAAGAGGTAAACTATAGAGAAAACGGGTAACATATAGTATGTACAAAAACCCTGAGGGAAAAATGGGAGTTGAAGATGAAGAACGAAGTGAAAGGATTGAAATGGGTATAAGGCCAAGGCGTAGGTTTCCGCACCTATTGTTCAATCTATACAGCGAAGATGCAATGACGAAAATGGAGGAAAATTTCCAGAGCTGGATTAAAATTGAGGGTGAGTAGCTATCAGCGATGAGATTCGCTGATAGAATTGTTACCCTGAAAGAAAGCGAAGAGGAATTGCAGGATCTATGGAATTGAATGAACAGTTTAGTAGTACAGTATACGGACTAGAGTAAACAAAGACGAAAATAACAAGAATTAAGAGAAAGTTAAAATGAGAATTGGTGACCACGAAGTAGACGAAGTTCCGGAATTCTGCTGCCAAGGCAAGAAAGTAACTCACGATTTAAGGAACAAGAAGGACATTAGAAGAAGACTATCGACGACACAAAGGGCTTGCCAGACAAAATCGGAAAAGAAGAAAATCGAAACATTTGACATGTGGTGGTACAGAATAATGTTTAAAATTAAATGTATTGGTAAGGTAAGAAATGGGGAGGTTCTCCAGAGGATCAGAGAGCGAAGGAATATATGTAAAATAGTGAAAAGGAGACGGGACAGCATGGTAGAACGTCTGGTAAGACATCAGAGAATAATTTCCGTGGTACTAGTGGGAGCTGCAGAGGACGAACACTGTAGAGGAAGAGACTGGGGTACATCAAGCAACTAACTGAGGGTGTAGGTTGCAAGTGCTGCTACGAGATGAAAACGCGGGCACAGGAAAGGCATTCGTGAGGCGCTGCATCAAACCAGTTACATGAGTGATGAATCAAAATAAATAAATAAATAGAAAAGGAAAGGTTGTGCTGCATTTAGTGCTGGCAACATCTCATGATGCACCCCCATCGTCTGAGAAGGGACGAGATAAGGGCCTGTATGAAGCAGTGGTCTATTCAACTGCTACGTCTAACCTACGTCGTAATCTACTCTATTCGTGTGTATATTGCCAGCGTAAGGAGTTCAAGGCACATTGACACTGATTTCTTGTCTCCGTTGAGAGAGACATCATGTAAATCTCTTTAAGTCAAATTTCGGTCCAGTGCTAAAATTTTACAAATTTTCTTAGCATAAAAATAAATTGTGCCAGAGATTGTGCTATGTTAGTGTGTCAGTAACAAACTGTTTGTCTCACAATATTTTGTTGTGATCGGTATTGGGGATCCCAAACCGTTTTGAAAATCGTTGCTCTTTCGTGGTGTTACAACTGTTGGTGATAACCCCATAGCATTCTTCTTAGTAGGGGCTAAGCAAACCAACCACAGTTGACCCCAAAGTGCTGTAGGAGTGGCCTCTGTACTGAAAATAAGATCGCACAATATTGACATTTCAACAGACTTACGCAAAAAGCGTTTGGACACCGGTTGAAGATTAAAAAAAAGGAAAAACTGCTTTTCTTTTGCAGTACCATTTGAAGCAACTCAAAATCTTTTGCGTAGATTTTTTCAATGCCGTTCGGATTGCTTTGACTTGTGTGCTAAATGGTTACAAGAAATTACTACACACTGAATAGTGTTCCCAATATATGGTGTGGTATGCGGAAACAAAATTAACCGTTTCTCTTTACTGTCCAAAAAAGTTAACGGCGTGAATTTCTCTGCAATCCACAGAAGTTAACACAGCCAATGGTTTGTATGGTAAGTTCGTAGCACCGAAGCGTATAAATAGACTGGTCCTAGCAGAAGAAACACATTTGATGGATTGGTTGAGGAGAACGGAGACACCCCTCAAAGAAGCCCATCTAAATCAGTTGTCGACTGCCTTGTGAACTAAACATCCCTCGCCCAACGCCTGGGAACTTCCTGCATAAGCTGCTTACCTTGCAAACTTACAAGATTCAAGTTGTGCAAGTAATGCAGCGAAGTGTCTTACAGTTTCATCTCGATGTTGCTGTTGAGGCATTGGACCGGATCGATCGAAATTCCGACTATCTAAGAAACGTCGTTTTCTCTTAATCAGCAACGTTCCATACATTTAGGAAACTGAAACCACGCAACATTTGGGTTTAGGGTTTCAGGGAACGATAGCAAATATCCTTCAACTTTTCTCACTGAAAGAAATCCGGGGACGTTAGATCCGGTGAACGTGCGGGCCATGGTCTGGTGCTTCAACGAACGATCCACGTGTCATGAAATACGCTATTCAGTACCGCTTCAACCGCACTTGAGCTATGTGCCGGACATCCCTCATGTTGGAACTACGTCGCCATTCTATCATGCAGTGAGACATCTTGTAGTAACATCGGTACAACATGACGTAGGAAATCAGCATACATTGCACCATTTAGATTGCCATCGATGAAATGGGAGCCAATTATCTTTCCTCCCATAATGCCGCACCACACATTTACCAGCCAAGGTCGCTGATGTTCCACTTGTCGCAGCCATCGTCGATTTACCGTCGCATAATAGTGCATAATAGTGTTCAGTGGGTTAGTCGTGAAAACGTAAGGGATAGACTTACTTCCTCATTTATAGTATTAGTATCGATCAGTGCCTACGATCACCCTTCTGGAAGTTGCCGTCCTTCCCAAATCTTACTTACAGTATGTGTAAGTTCGCTGAAGGTATCCTCGTTACTATAATTCAAGAATTTTTCCCCAGGTGTTTTATGATTCTTCATTCTTTTTGTGATGCTCCTAACTTCTTCTACAGCTGTTGGGTCTGAGGCGAAATTTGTTTCTTACTGGCTGTAGCTGAGAATGTCTGGTGGCACTTCACACTTTTGGAGCTCTCGAAAGTAATTGGCCAAGATCGGACTGTTTTTCATGTCACCGTTTACTACCTTCTCTTCTTTGTTCTTACATCTGAGGTCTGGAGTATAATATTTACTTAAGGCAATCTTGAATGTTCTGTAAAGTCTCGCGTATTGTTCTGTCGGAAATCCTCTTCTATTGTACTTTAGTGTTCCTTCACCAGTTTACTCTTCAGATCCCTGAAAGTCTTGGCATTGTTTTTCCCCGAGAAAAGAGAGAGAACGCTGTTGTTAAAAATCGAAAGCATGTAATGCTGATTACTTTTTCTCTTTCTTCTCAGTAGAGTAACTTTATTTAAAATAACAGTATATAAAATTCAGGACAACTTTTATTCCGTTACCAAAAAGTGAACCCTGTTTGTAAACGTGCCACTAGAACTCACGCATACGAAACGTCGACTCTAAAGAGAATGTAGGTGCGGGCTACAGCCCACATTAGCAGCCACTAGTAGCTTATGTCAGTCACAGCTCGAAGTCCTTTGCCCCTTGATTAATGAAACACAAAAATAATTTTTTTCTATTTTTTACGATTCCTTAATTTGCGAAACACAAAAATAAAATTTCCCAATTTCTTATGATTCTAACGATTAAAGCTTGCTCGAAATGTATCCTACGTCACCACCTTTCACCTCATCTCCTTTACAGGAGCTACTTGCGCATCGTCCTAGGCAAGTATACCGAAGCGCTTAGTAATCGGTGAGTCACGGGGTGTAGCCTCTCCTTGATTGCCTGATCAAATGCTAGTTTCAGTTGCACAGAATTCAAACGAAAACGACTACGAGCTTCATACTTTCAATAGTAATTAAGTACAGAAACTAACGTCTATTTTTATGGTCAAATTCACAGCCCAAGCGTAAGTCATCGGGAAGACAGTACACTGACTGCAACTAATTGTTATGTGCGCTTCCTCTTCTTCTGCACTTTCCGTGTTAGGCCAGTTGTGGCCTGTTACGGTTGCCATCTTTTCCTCGGTCTGCCAGGATCTCTTTCTCCCTTTTGATTAAAAATTCTTTATCTGATGTGGTAGCCTCCCTGGACCCATTTGTTAGAGATGTTCATTCCATTTCTTTTTGTTTTCTTCCAGTTTTTCTTTCACAGTCTTAATCTTCGACTTCTTACAATATCTAATTTTCGGACTTTATCTGTTCTTTTACATTCCTCTACTGCTCTAAGAAGTCTCATTTCTACTCCTTGTATCTGTTTTTCCTTCTTTTAGTCAACGCCCACGATTCACTTCCATTTCATAGGTTTGGCCAAACAACATTTTATAAAATTTCAGTCATTTCTTCTTTTATGCGTTAGAGTTCTGTTAATTGTTCCATGTTGTTGTTGTTGTAGTCTTCAGTCCTGAGGCAGGTTTGGTGCAGCTCTCCATGCTACTCTATCCTGTGCAAGCTTCTTCATCTCCCAGTACGTACTGCAACTTACATCCTTCTGAATCTGCATAGTGTATTCATTTCTTAGTCTCCCTCTACGACTTTTACCCTCCACGCTTCCCTCCAATACTAAATAGGTGATCCCTTAATGCCTCAGAACATGTCCTACCAACCGATCCCTTCTTCTAGTCAAGACCTGCCACAAACTGCTCTTCTCCCCAATTCCATTCAGTAACTCCTCAATAGTTATGCGATCTACCCATCTAATCTTCAGCATTCTTCTGTAGCACCACATTTCTAAAGCTTCTATTCTCTTCTTGTCCAATCTATTTATCGTCCACGTTTCACTTCCATACACGGCTACAATCCATACAAATACTTCCATAAAGGACTTCCTGACACTTAAATCTATACTCGATGTTAACATATTTCTCTTCTTCAGAAACGCTTTCCTTGCCATTGCCAGTCTACATTTTATATCCTCTCTACTTCGACCACCATCAGTTATTTTGCTCCCCAAATAGCAAAACTCCTTTACTACTTTAAGTGCCTCATTTCCTAATCTAATTCCCTCAGCATCACCCGACTTAATTCGACTACATTCCACTATCATCGTTTTGCTTTTGTTGGTGTTCATCTTATATCCTTCTTTCGAGGCACTGTCAATTCCATTCAACAGCTGTTCCAAGTCCTTTGCTGTCTCTGGCAGAATTACAATGCCATCGGTGAACCTCAAAATTTTTACTTCTTCTCCATGGATTTTAATACTTACTCCGAATTTTCCTTTTGTTTCCTTTACTGCTTGCTCAATATACAGATTGCATAACATCGGGGAGAGGCTACAACCCTGTCTCACTCCCTTCCCAACCACTGCTTCCCTTTCATGCCCCTCGACTCTTATAACTGCCATCTGGTTTCTGTACAAATTGTAAATATTGACGTTTTCAAATATGGCGGCCACTGAGTGACGCGCGTTTCTTCGGCTCGCGAGTTTTTCCGCTCATTGAAGGTGTTACAGAGAAGTGCGGCAGTCCACAACGTGTGCATCTGACTAAACAAGTGTTACTTGCCGTGGTGTATTGTTCTCCATTGATTACCACAAGTGATAAGTGATAAGTGAGTGAAAAATGGGAAGAGCACGAGTAAGCGGCAGCAGGCGAGGCTACAGGGGCGCAGGCAGCGCGGGCGCCCGGTCTCCGGCGGCAGGTGAGGCCCCGCTTCCCGACATCGGGGAGCTCGTCCGGTCCCAGGTGAGTGCGGCGCTGCACAGCAAAGACACGCTAGACGTTATCGTGCAATCCATCACGGACTCCGTGACGGCCGCGGTCATGGACAAACTACAAGAGTCTGTCGGGCGCAACAGCACCGAAATCCAGTCTCTTAGAAAGTCCCTGGCCGCACAAGAGAAAAAAGCCGCCGACCTAGAGGCTAAACTGTCTGCTGCCACCGATGAAATTGAGCAGTATCAGCGAAGGAACAGTTTGCGCTTGTTCGGGGTAGCTGAAAACGATCGCGAAAACACCGACGACCTGGCCATTAGCCTCGTGCGTGAGAAACTTGGCGTGCAGATCGACGTGGGCGATATTGACAGAAGCCACCGTGTTGGGCGCAGGATACCAGGTGCCATGAAACCCAGGCCCATAATAATTAAATTTGTGTCTTACCGGAAAAGAGCTGAAGTGTTTGCTCAGAAAAGAAAACTCGCCAAGAGTGGGGTTACCCTGAGGGAAGATCTGACGCGCGAAAGACTAAAAGTTTTGAACGCTGCGATCACACAGTTTGGCCTTCAAAATGTATGGACCCAGGATGGCAGGATCGTAATCAAGACGGAAGGAGGGAGGAAAACGGTGACAAACATGTTCGAACTGAAAGACTGAGCGAAATCTCGCGAGACACAAAGTCTCATATTGTAATCTGTCTAATATAAGTTAATTTTTTATTCTTTCTTTTCATTTTTTTAGCTTAAATACTGCTCCGTTATTTCTATAAGTACCATAAGTACTCTATTTAAAATCAGTCAATTGTTTCACAAAAATATTGTTTCTTTATTTGTCTATTATAAGTGCTCATGTATATTCATATTGTCAGTCAAATGGGAATTAACATTCTCCATTAACAGGAATCCCCTTACAACCGCCTTTCTATATCTGTTATTTTCATCTTCGCCACCACCACTACTTCTACTATCTTTTTCGTAACTACTACTGCCACTTTCCATCTTTCTTTTCACTCCCTTCTTCGATACTTCCAGCGTGTTTTTCACCTTTAGTCCACAGACGCTTGAGTCAGTCACGACCTTGGACACACCTGTAAATATGTCTTGCCCCGCGAAATCCAGCTTTTGTCCCTCTTCCGGCCAGCAGGTAAACGGAGCGCGTTCGGTCCTACAGGCGGCCACAATGGGACGGACCGGTTCCGGCGGCGGGCTCTTTGTGGCCCACGCGAACGCGCAGTCGCTAACGGCTCACTTCGACGAGTTCTGTGACCTGTTCTGCCAATCGCTGTTCCACATTATCCTCGTCTCTGAAACTTGGTTGAAACCAAACATTTCTTCCGACGCTATCCGAATCGCTGGTTACTCTCTCCTAAGGGCAGATCGTGAAACACGACGCGGGGGTGGTGTGGGTGCCTATGTTCGCTCTGATCTGACACCTACTGTGCTATGCACATCGGATGCAAAGGGCGAAGGAGAAGCAGAGTTCTTGTTTTTCGAAATAAATACATCAAATCAGAAACTGCTAATTGGAGTAATCTATAAACCTCCAAACATCGGTGCCATGTCCTCCTTTCAGTCTGCCCTGTCCTCACTCGTGACACAGTATGAACACATAATCATTATGGGTGACACAAACATCGACTTACAGTTAAAATCTCCCTCTGCCGAAAAACTAAGGCGACTGTTCCACTCCAATGATATGAGTTTAACACCGCTGGACCCAACTCATCACACGCCACACAGCCACACAATCATAGATATAATAGCAACAAAGCGACCAGATAAAATAATCCGCGCCAATCAGACATCCGCTCCGGGACTCTCTGCTCATGACGTGATATTTTTAAATTACTCAATGCATACTACCAAAGAAAAATCTCACCTGGTAACCTACAGAAACTTAAAAAATGTTAACCATGACGCTCTTCAAAAGGATTTCTCAGACATCCCTTGTCATGATATAAGCGATGAACCGACTTTAGACGAAAAAATTCGGCAATTATGTCGCAAAATTATTGCACTGTATGATAAACATGCTCCTCAACGCACTGTTAAGGTAAAGAGAGCTCCCGCTCCGTGGCTCACCACTGCATTACGTCAGTTAATGAATAAACGTGATGCTGCACATAGGGCCTTCAAGCGTAACCCAACTCCCGAGGCGTACGAAGCTTATAGGAAACTCCGAAACAGAACCAAGCAAAGCGTGAGGAATGCCAAAATCAGACATGCCCGCTCTGTCGTATGCGGCATATCAAAACCTGCTGCACTGTGGAAAAAGCTGCGCAGTTTCGGTATAGGGAAGCGAAGATCTGACGCTGTTTATCAAGCGTCTGCAGAAGAATTAAACGATTTCTTCTCAACAGCTGCAAACTGCCACGCAGCGACAAATTACCAGCCCCAAGATATTAATCTCTCGAGAGACAAGTTTTTCCTAAAACATGTCACTTCCGGCACAGTACACAAGGCAATTATGAGAATCTCTTCCGAGGCAGTAGGAAATGATGGAGTGAGCATTGGCATGATTAAGAACGTCGTAGACACTATTATTCCAGTTATCACAGACATCTTCAACCTGTCTCTTGTCAGTAGTACATATCCTACTGAGTGGAAGCAAAGTTTAATTAAGCCTATACCCAAGACTGACAACCCTAAGTCGCCAGGTGACTACAGGCCGATCAGCATACTACCTGCAATTTCTAAAGCCCTAGAGCACATCGTCCATGAACAACTGACGGATTACCTCAAAACTCATAACATCCATGACGAATATCAGTCAGGCTTTCGAAAGCACCATAGTACAGCAACCGCATTAATCAAAGTAACTGATGACATTAAACATGCTATGGACAGACGTGAAGCTACTATCCTAACACTGCTTGACTTTAGCAAGGCTTTTGACACAGTTGACTTCGATATATTACTAATTAAAATGAAACAGCTGAATTTCTCAAACAGCGCAATACAATGGTTCGACAGCTACCTCAAAAACAGAAGTCAACAAGTCATCTGTGGGTCGGAAAAGTCATCATGGAAAAGCGTGCGCTCTGGAGTTCCCCAAGGCTCCGTCCTTGGTCCACTACTCTTCTCACTCTACATTAATGATATTTCTTCAGTGATTCACTCCTGCAACTGCCATCTTTATGCCGACGACATCCAACTGTACATAAGTGCAAGCCCCAAGAACATTGCTGGCGCAGTAGCGAGTATGAACGCAGATCTTTGCTCTGTTTCTCGATGGGCACAGAACCTAGGTCTGAAACTAAACCCCAAGAAATTCCAGGTCATACTTATATCTCATCCAAAGTTAATCAGCCGGTACTTTCGCGAAACAGTCCCTAAAATACTCCTCAATGGTACCCAACTACCATACCAAAAAACAGTAAAAGACCTTGGAATAATCTTGGATGAACACCTAAACTGGGAAGAACAAACAGTCACAGCTTGCCGGAAATCGCTCTCCTCCCTACATGCAATTCAAAAATTTAGAAAAATATTTCCAACCCATGTTAAACAAAAATTAGTCCAAACACTAGTCTTGCCTAATCTTTACTACTGCGATGTAGTTCAACACGGCACAAATAGTGAAAATTCTAGATGCCTCGAGCTAGTGATGAATGCTTGCGTTAGATACGTGTGCAATATTCGGTTGTATGATCATATCAGTCCTTCATACTCCCAGCTAGGTTGGATACGCCCACATACGGCACGCGATCTCCACACGATGTGCTTACTTCATCGATTTCTTAGCCACTGGTGCCCCCAATACTTATCTTCTCACATTAAACACCTATCATCATTCCACAATCGCAACACCAGATCGGATACGTCTATCATCTTGGCTGTACCTTTACATAATACAAAATCTTTCTCCGTGTCATTCTCCATCTCAGCCATACGACTATGGAACGCGCTCCCCTGTGATCTGCGTCTTATCCAGAACTACTCAACATTCAAGAGGGAACTCAAAACATACATTTTAGGGACGGTATAGCCACCATTCTTGTGCCCCTCCCATCTCTTTCTTTCTCCTCTCCATCACAGCTTCGAATTTTACCGTTCTATTTCTCTTCCTCTAACCTATCTAACTCTTATATATCTCTTTCACCCCATTCTATCGCCTTATGTCTCTGCTCGATGAGAATAACTCACAAGCTGCAAGAACATAACGAGAAAATTCCCAACTAACAATGTGACTGACATTCAGAAAAGAAAAGTATGTTTACTTTCATATACATAGTCATTATTATTATTATTATTATTATTACTATTACTATTATTATTATTATTATTACTATTACTATTATTATTATTATTACTATTATTATTGATTGTTATAATTATTTTTATTGTTATAATTATCATTGTACTACTGTTATGATATCTATTTTTTTTCTTTAACATCAATACTGCATAATAGGCTATATGTCCTTAATGTTAAGTAGAAACTGTAACTCGTTCAATCTGAGTATGCCTGGTTAGGTGTAAGAGAGGGCCTGAAGGCCCTAATCTTGCCAGGTAAAATAAATGCATAAATAAATAAATAAATAAATAAATAACCCTTCGCTCCCTGATTTTTCCCCTACCACCTTCAGAACGTTGAGAAAAGCTTTATATAAGCCAACATATGCTAGAAAAGTAGGTTTGCTTCTTCTTAATCTATCTTCTAAGACAAGTCGTAATGTAAGTGTTGCCTCACGTGTTCAAACGTTTCTGCGGAATTCAAACTGATCTTCCCCGATGTCGGCTTCTACCAGTTTTTCCATTCGTCTGTAAGGGACTCGCGTTGGTATTTTGCAGCTGCGACTTATTAAACAGGTACTCCTATATCTCTTACATTTGCGCGAAGATATTTCCATGTTATGTTCTTTACATATTTTTTTGGTTCATAAATTCCTTTTCGTAAATCGACTTCTCTCAAAAAAATCATCGTAAGGTCAGTGCGTAGAGGAGTGATTTTAGGTTTACCAAATTTTTACCCCAGTGTTTATGTTTAAATTCCATCTGTGAATTACATCGTCAATGTAATTATTAAAACAGCTTTTGGGATGAACTACTGATGTTTTTTATTGTGGACTTTTGATGTCTGATATCAGTTTCGAAGGGTAGCCCCTGATACTCTACAATTCTCTATAACTTTACTCTAACCACATTTTTAAAAAGCTTTTCTTAGGTCTCTAAAACCAGTTTGTGTCTCTTTGTTAAACTTCTTCAGCTTTTCAGTTTGCTGTCGTAAAATAGAAACTGCATCACTCGTTGATCGCCCCTTTCTAAATCCGACTTGTTCCTTCACAAGCAAATACTCTGCTGTTCTGTTCACACTTGTGTTTAAAATTCTTGCATGAAGATTCTCACTGTGTCAAGGAGGCTTGTTCCCCTGTAGTTTCCACTTTTTTGTTTATGTTTTCTCGGTTCTTATATATTGATATTACCTCTGGTTTACTCCAACGTCCTGGTACATTTTTTAGCTTGCAGCGTATGTTAGAAACAAGAGTAGCAATGTAAGGTATAGTGATAACATTCCATTATTAACTAACCATTAATTCCTTCTTAACCTGTTCCTTTTGATTTTCTGTGGCTTTCAAAGCTGCTGTGAATTCTTTTACTGTTCTTTCATCTAAGTCTTTTTTCTTCCATTCCTAGACCTTTTTCTTTCTTCTGTCCCATGTTAGTGTCAGTAATATTATTCAAGCGAATTGTATTCTTTTCTGTTCTATTTCACGTTCTCGAAGTCTTACCCACTGTCTGCTGATGGCCATGAATATCATGCTCCATTCTACTAATGTATTTGTCTCAGGCTGACTGGTGGGATCTTTTCATTATCCTTTTTTTTTTTTTTTGTAAAGCATTTTCTGGTCATAGATCTCTCTTCTAGGACAGCCTTTCAAACTTATTTTTATATGCTCTTTGTTGTTCTTGTATTGCTTGCTTAATTCCTGTTGACCCAGTTTTTATCACACGCATTTGGCGATTTTTTCCTTACCTAATGTCCCATTTACAGCTGTTTTATGGCTTTTTCAATATTTGTCCATTCTTCTCCAATAGTGTCCGTAGAAGCTAATTATTCTAATTATTTTTCTAATTTATTTTGATAAAGACCCTTGACACATAAACCTGTGGAAAATATACTTTATAGACCTGCTTCTTGCTTCTGTGTGGTAAAAATTCTCTTCTACATCCATTTAGCCAAAGCGTTACTAATCAGCCCTTGGCACGTTCAAACAAAAACATGCTACGTAACGCAGATTTTAAAAACATATAAAATACATAAACCTTAGGTGAATGAAGTATCGGATTGCTAAACCTGATCGTAAACCCAATGAAGTACGTAAACAGAACGGAATGTGCCCCATGTTTGTCATAACCGCAAAAATCGCTCCGCTTTTGTTTCGACCTTAGTGCCTAAGAAATCTCAGTGCTCCAACATGGTTCATCAAGCATATAGTAGTACAAAAATGTCAACTTGGGTTCCAGAGTCCCATGGAAAGAGCTGTATATAATTCTGATTTGATATAGCTTCATCAATAGAAACACACTACTGCTGTCGTACGTAGCAGTAGGTCTTTCCGAAGATAATCCAATGCAAACACGTTCATCAACACACCGTATCACTTACAGGCAAAAGCACACCTCCACTCAAGAACAACCTCTAACGGAAGAGAACTGAAGAAGAACGCTTTGTTTACTTTCAAAATTCACAATCCATGTGGAATGTCTCAGAGCCTCACTTCTGTCCCTCGAGGCCGCACTCACCACAAAAATTTCAGGCAGAGAAATTTATGCAGAAGACGTAGGAGGGGGTATACGGAAGTGGATCACTGGGAGCAGATATGGTGGCAAAAATTGCTTACGATTAGTAGATACGTAATAAACTTAATGCATGGAAATTGGTACATATAACAGACGAGTTTCGAAGTGCACCTGTTCTTTTTTTTAACTGTGGTTGTTCCTTCGCTTTTCCAGTTCACATTCATATCGCCAGCAGTCGACCTGAGCAGCTTTAGAATCGTAGAAATGTCTGTGATGGATTTGTTATTCACCTGACATCCAGTGGCTTCTCCTCATACGAGGCCGCTTAGCTCTCCTGACTGACTGCTTCTACCGTTACACCCCAGCACTCCCTCACTGCGTTTAGACTGCCAGGTCAGACACTGATGACATCTAGCGGTCAATTCTGCTTTCTAGTAGTAGTAGTAGTTTTATTCATCCGTAGATCTCTTTTTACAAGGATATAGGACATGTCAAAGTATTTACAAGCTTAGATCAATTTACAATAAGCTAATTCGTATACACATATATTTACAGATTTCTAGTTAGAGACAATCATTAGATTTTACTCCTGGTATACAATAATTTATTTACAAATAACTCATTAAATAATGTAATGCCACACTATTCACTCATATTTCACTATCAGTCACTGCACACACTATACACACATTGTTTCATAACACTTCACTCACTACATACACACACACACACACAAACACACACACACACACACACACACAGGTGATCCTTGGGCCATTTTCTGTACTGCAAGTTCCCATTTGCTATCCTGAAAAACTGAGTCAGCATCCCTTCATAATGAGTGAGATGTTGAGCTCAGAAAGAGGAAGAGGTGTTAGTATTGTGCTATGCATAGCTTTAGGGGAGAGTGTCTCTAGAAAGGAAAAAAGAAGAAAAATAATAAAGTGAAGGTGTTATGTGGAATATTGGATGTTTTATAATCATCATTATTATTATTATTTGTTTGTATAACATTTTTTTTCAAACCCCTACTCTGCTTTATCTAAGTAATCCTTCAATGTATAAAATGTATTGCATAACAGGTACTTTTTAGCTGCCTTCTTAAATAAGTGTATTTTTGAAATTTCTTTAATCTCTTTTGGTAATTTATTGTACAGTTTTATTCCTTGGTAGAAAATGCTGTTTTGAGTTTTATGTTTATTTTTTTTTGGTAAATGTAAGTTGAGTCTATCTCTTGTTGCATGGTCATGGACAGAGCTATTTGTGCAGTAATTGCCAATGTTACTTTTGATGTGTACAACTGACTGGTAAATGTGTTCACATGGAGCAGTTAAAATTCCCAGTGTTTTGAACAGATCTTTACAATGAGCTCGACTACTATTTCTGGTTATTATTCTTATGGCTCTTTTCTGGAGTTTGAAAATTGTGTTCATATTTTGTGGATTTGTTCCCCAAAAAAGAATGCCATAGCTAAGAATTGAGTGTACATATGAATAATATGTAACAAAAAGACACTGCATGTTACACACAGATGATAGAATTCTAAGGGCATAACATGCTGATGACATTCTGTTTGCAAGTACCTTTGTGTGTTCGCACCACTTCAGCTGAGAGTCAATATTCATTCCTAGAAATTTTGCATTTGTTACACAGTCTATAGAGGTGCCATCTACATTTAATTTAACATTGTCATTTTTCGTCTTCAAACTGAAGTTCATGGCATTAGTTTTCTTTATGTTTAATGTCAATTTGTTGCTTATTGACCAATCGTAAACTTCCTTGAGAGTTTCATTTGCTTTCTCGGTAAGGAGTTCTCTTGTTCTCTCAGTGACTATAATATTGCTGTCATCAGCGAAGAGAATTTTCTCACCATGAGTAACACTACTGGGAAAGTCATTGATGTATATCAGGAATAGTATTGGTCCTAATATGCTACCTTGTGGAACCCCTATATTAATATGTTTTGGTTCTGATAAGTATTTTACTAAATGTTTAGATCTATTTGAAGTATGTGTTATCTCTACTCTTTGTACCCTATCTGTTAGGTATGATCGAAACCAGTCATTAGCTACCCCTCTTCTTCCTAATGCTTCTAATTTATTTAATAGAATCTTGTGGTCGACTGTATCAAAAGCCTTAGAAAGATCCAAAAATATGCCTGTGACACACTCATCTTTATCAAGAGCATTAAGTACAACTTTTGTGAATTCTACTATGGCTGACTCCGTATTTTTGCCACTTCGAAAACCAAACTGTGATTTGCTTAAAAGATTGTATTTATTCAGATAATTCATTAATCTGTCTATCATAATTGCTTCTATTATTTTTGAGAATGCTGACAGCAGGGAAATGGGCCGGTAATTTTCTATGTCTTCTGCATTACCTTTCTTAAGCAAAGGTACAACTCTTGCCTGTTTTAGTTGCTCTGGAAATGTCCCTGATGTGAAGGATTCATTTATTATATTTGTTAATGGGCCTTGTATAATCCCTATGCATTGTTTCAGTACACACATTGGTACATCATCTAAGCCTTCTGACTTTTTATTTTTTAGCTTTTGAACAGTTTTATTGACTTCATTCTCTGTGGTTGGAAGTAACATCATTGTATCTAATGCAACAATTTTTGCAGGTGTTATATTTGTTTTGGGGAATTTTTGCTGTAACTTCTCTGCAATACTTGAAAAATGCTCGTTTACATAGTTTGCTAAGTGTTGTGGGTCATTTATTACCTTATCCCCCTCCCTTAGCAGTATGTTATTCTGCGTTTGTTTGCCTCTCCCCGTTTCCTTTTTTATAACATCCCAGACTGCTTTGCTTTTATTCTCTGCATTATATATTATTTTGTCATTAAATGACTTTTTTGCAGCAATCAGCACCTTCCTATAAATCTTTTTGTATCTATGATAGAAATTTAAGAATTCTGGATCATTGTGAATCTTTTTCATGGAACTGAGGTGTTTAAGTGTTTGGGAGGACTTCTTAATACCTGCTGTTATCCATCTGTTTTTGTGAGATGTTGATACAGTCATGCATACTTTTGGAAATGCTCTTTCAAAGTTCAATTTAAACAATGTGGAGAATTTGGAGAATTTCATATTCACATTGGTTTCCTTATACACTTCATCCCAGCTTAGTTTTTCTAGTTCTTTTGAAAAATCTTTTATTTTGATTTCTGATAGATGTCGTTTATAGGCTTGTAGTTTAGGGAATGATTCGATGCCTGATTTTACTGTTGTTATTTGACAGAGATGGTCTGATAGTCCGAGATCTTTTACAGCTACATCACATTTTTCCCTGTCTATATTTGTGGCCACATGGTCAATTACTGATGCAGTCATTGTAGTAACTCTTGTTGCACTATTGACCAATAGGGACATGCCAAAACTTTGGAGGATATTTATGAAGGTGCTGCTGGATTCATTTATGATATTAGTGTTGATGTTTATGTCCCCACACAGAATTATGTTGACCTTTGTACTTGAGACTTTATCTAGAACTTCTGTTAATTTATTGAAAAAAGTGTCCACACTACCACTGGGAGATCTATACACACACAAAATGATTAATTTCTTGGTGATATCGAGCCCTGATAATTCAATAGCTGATATTTCAATGTGTTTGTCTTCACTTACTGTATCGGTGTTCGGATACTTTGTATCAGACAGTGCATATCCACAGTACTGGCCATTCAAATTGCTATAGCTTAAGATGACTCACTACAGAGGCCAAATTTAACCGACATGAAGAAGATGCTGTGATATGTAAATGATTATCTTTTCAGAGCATTCACACTAGGTTGGCACCGGTGGCGACACCTACAACGTGCTGACATGAGGAAAGTTTCCAACCGACTTCTCAAACACAAACAGCAGTTGACCGGCGTTGCCTGGTGAAACGTTGTTGTGATGCCTCGTGTAAGGGCCGAGCCGTGGCCGTGCGGTTCTGGCGCTGCAGTCCGAAGCCGCGGGACTGCTACGGTCGCAGGTTCGAATCCTGCCTCGGGCATGGATGTTTGTGATGTCCTTAGGTTAGTTAGGTTTAAGTAGTTTTAAGTTCTAGGGGACTTATGACCTAAGATGTTGAGTCCCATAGTGCTCAGAGCCATTTGAACCATTAGAACTTCGTGTAAGGAGGAGAAATGCGTACCATCACGTTTCCGACTTTGATAAAGGTCGGAACTCCGTGCTGGATCCCAACGGCCTCGTATCACTAGCAGTCGAGGTGACAGGCATCTTATCCGCATGGCTGTAATGGATCGTGCACCCACGTCTCGATTACTGGGTCAACAGATGGGGACGTTTGCAGGACACAACCATCTGCACGAACAGTTCGACGATGTTTGCAGTAGCATGGACTATCAGCTCGGAGACCGTGGCTGCGGTTACCCTTAACGCAGCATCACAGACAGGAGCGCCTGCGACGGTGTACTCAACGTGGAACCTGGGTGCACGAACGGCAAAACGTCATTTTTTTCGGATGAATCCAGGTTCTGTCTACAGCATCATGACGGTCTCATCCGTGTTTGGCGACATCACGTTGAACGCACATTGGAAGCGTCTATTCGTCATCGCCATACTGGCGTGTCACCCGGCATGATGGTATGGGATGCCACTGGTTACACGTCTTGTTCACCTCTTGTTCGCATTGACGGTACTTTGAATAGTGGACGTTACATTTCAGATGTGTTACGACCCGTGGCTCTACGCTTCATTCGATCCCTGCGAAATCCTACATTTCAGTCGGATAATGCACGACCGTATGTTGCAGGTCCTGTACGGGCCTTTCTGGGTACAGAAAATGTTCGACTGCTGCCCTGGCCAGCACATTCTCCAGATCTCTCACCAATTCAAACGTCTGGTCAATGGTGGCAGTCACTACTCTTGATGAACTGTGGTATCGTGATGAAGCTGCATAGGCAGCTGTACCTGTACACGCCATCCAAGCGCTGTTTGACTTAATGCCCAGGCGTATCAAGGCCGTTATTACGAGCAGAGGTCGTTGCTCTGGGAACTTATTTCTCAGGATCTATGTATCCAAATTACGTGAAAATCTAATCACATGTCAGTTCTAGTATAATATATTTGTCTAATGAATACCCGTTTATCATCTGCATTTCTTCTTGGCGTAGCAATTTTAATGGCTTTTAGAATGAAAATAAATTTCTGAATCCGTCAAGCCCTCGTAGATTTAAAAAATAGATTATCGATGAAGTTCTTTTTGAACTGTAACGTTTTCCCAGATTAATGAAATTATTGGTGATAAGGTCGCACATTTTTTAAAAATTGCACCTATAAAATGAGAAGTATAGTTGTTCTGAAACGCTGTACCTTTCCGGAAATAAGCAACGCTTATTTAGAGCTCTTCACATCGTGAATAAAAACACTTATGTTAATGGTCGTTGAAATTAATTACCGGCGGCCATGAGAGCGTCAGAAGAGGGTTTAATTCCGCAGATAATGCACTCTCCCCGTTACACACCTTTACTTTATGACCAATCTTTTGACATACTACGTGGCTTAACATCAGACGTATCAGAAAAAGTTTGGGATTATAGTTCAGTTAGTTTCCTAAGTACGCGATGTTGATTAATGCGTTAACCAATGTACCCCTGCCACGTTTCTATTGTTGAACATATTTTTGTTTTTTCTTGATCTGCATTGTGACTATCGTTATGTTCGTCCGACTGCACACGTACCACTCTGCCTGCTGAACTGCCTGTTACGAACATCGAGTAACAGCGAAAACACCACATTAGGCGGTAGTGTAGTCGTTCAAGAAACACTGAACAACTGGCATGCCGGTTGCTTTCATTTAACGCTGAAGAGCTAAAGAAACTGGTACACCAGTCTAATATCGTGTGGGGCCCTAGCGAGCACTCAGAAGTGCCACAACGAAAGGTGGCACGGACTCGACTAATGTGTGAAGTAGTGCTGGAAGGAATTGACACCATGAATCCTCCAGGGCTGACCGTAAATCAGTAAGAGTACGATGGGGTGGACATCTCTTCTGAACAGCATGTTGCAAGCCACCCCAAATATGCTCAATAATTTTCATGCCTGGGGAGGCTACCGGAAATGTATACACTCAGTAGAGTGTTCCTGGAGCTTCTTCTGGACGTGTGGGGTATCGCATTATCCTGCTGGACTTGTCCCAGTCCGTCGGAAAACACAGTGGACATGAATTGATGCAGTTGATCAGACAGGATGCTTACGTACACGTCACCAGTCACAATCGTATCTTGACGTATCAGGATTCCCATATCACTCCGCGTACACGTGTCCCACTGCATAACAGAGCCTCCACAAGCTTGAACAGATCCCTGCTGACATGCAGGATGCATGGATGAATGAGGTGTTCCCACAGTCATAAGTATTGGGACAATGGGAATACAGGAACAAAGTACCATTATCCAAGATGGCGGCGATGGCGCCATCCAAGATGGTGGTGATGACGTCATTCAAGATGGCGGCTTTTGGCGGGAAGTTTGAATTTTGGCGGAAATTGCCGCGTCCCCTTCACCCAGAAAAATGACGTGAAGTTCAAATTTCAACATGATAATGCGTCACACCTAGGGAAGTGGCGGGAAAAATGGACATGTCTTTATTATTTAACCAATTTAAAGCAGATGTGTTCGCCTCTGGGTCTGGACTCCAACTCGCTTAGTTCATATTGGAGCCACCAGAGGGCGCTCTCCAGACATCAGATAATGACGCATGTACCATTATTCATGCAGGCAGCGCCACCACCAACTGTATTCGCCACTGAGTCCATAGCCGAAGTGGCTTAGTCCATATCTATAACACTAGAGGACGCCCTAATGACTGTCAGGTTGTAAGTAGGCTGTTTAAGTTTTTTTTTATTGGTAACGCCGCCGCCACATAGCGCTCTGTATGAAAATCACTGGCTGTGCCGTGTGCAGTCTGTGGCTGGTTGGCATTGTTGTAATACTCGCCATTGTTGTGTCGGGCAGCGGCAGCTGGATGCTAACAGCGCGTAGCGTTGCGCAGTTGGAGGTGAGCCGCCAGCAGTGTTGGACATGGGGAGAGAGATGGCGGAGTTTTGAAATTTGTAAGAATTGGTGTCATGAACTGATATATATATTATGACTATTAAGGTAAATACATTGTTTGTTCTCTATTAAAATCTTTCATTTGCTAACTATGCCTATCACTAGTTAGTGCCTTCTGTAGTTTGAATCTTTTATTTAGCTGGCAGTAGTGGCGCTCGCTGTATTGCAGTAGCTTGAGTAACGAAGCTTTTTGTGAGATAAGTGATTTGTGAAAGGTGTAGGTTAATGTTAGTCAGGGCCATTATTTTTAGAGATTTTTGAAAGTCAGATTGCGTTGCGCTAAAAATATTGTGTGTCAGTTTAAGCACAGTCTTGTATAATTTTTCTAAGGGGACGTTTCATATGACGACCCTTAGCCGAGTATACCTCACTGGAATCTTCTGATTTTTTCTTGTAGTTTGTGTAATTAGTGTAGATTGTGTTTATTGCTAGCGCGTAATTGTAGAGAGAATCTCCTTTGTAATTGTAGTTTTTCATTGTTGTACAGTAAAACAGTTGTGGCATGCATGTAGGTTTGCACCAAGTATTTCGCAGCTGCGCTTGCAATTAACTAGATATTATTTGCTATGTTAATGTGTTCTCTTATGTTTGCTCTTCAAATTGTGATTTTCTGTGTTATCGTGTGAAATATTGTGACAATAATGGCGTGTGAAAAACGTAATACTAGGCTCCAAAGTGAACTGAGAAATGACAGTGAAGACGAAAGCAGTGTGTTAGCGCCAACATGTAATGAATTAACTAATGTTCAAAGTAGTAATTTGGAAATAGTGCATAGGGAAATGGAGCGGGCTGCAAATAATGGTGTAGGCAGTGAAACAATTAGTGAACAGGGAAGCATTATCGATCAACCGGTCGGCAACAGCTCGCCTCAGGATTCCGAAATGACAGGACACAATCTTGCAAATACTGTAGATTCAGATTTTTGCGTCCTCACCGTTTTCTCAAATAAATCAAGACACATTTTCTGCTTTTAAAAATGCGACTATTGCCGGTTCAAATGCACTGCCGAATAGCACTGAGGAACATGTTTCAGACACCAGTGCACTGTTATTACAGTTTATGCAACAAATGGGACAAAGGCTACAAAAGTTAGACACAACGCTTGGACAAAATCAGAAACAAATGGGACAAAATCTTCAAAAGTTAGGCACAATGGAACAAAATTTTCGGAAATTAGACACCGCGCTTGAACAGACACGCGAAGATTTAACTGAGTTACATAACATAGAATCGAAATGTCAAAAAGTCTGTAACGACGTAAAAACACAAATTTGTGAGCATTTTCAACCTATTTTTTCACGGCATGAAAATGCATTACAGAATCAAGAAGCAGCCATAAAAGAACTGCAAACTATTGTTCATGAAAATCATGAGACCCTGCAAGCTAAAATTGACTCAGTTGCATCTATCGATTCGGTTACGCAACTTGCAAAAACTCAGGAAAACTTAAAGGACACAGGTACGATTTCAACACAAACGGA
The DNA here is from genome assembly GCF_023897955.1 of Schistocerca gregaria. Classification (NCBI taxonomy): domain Eukaryota; kingdom Metazoa; phylum Arthropoda; class Insecta; order Orthoptera; family Acrididae; genus Schistocerca; species Schistocerca gregaria. Next base: position 1,157,048,434 of record NC_064920.1, on the reverse strand, counting down.
CACTCTGAAACTTGGTTCAGAAAAACACACAGAGGAAATAATTTCACTATCTGATAAAGCAGCCGAACTTTCAGATCAGCTCACTAACTTATCTACAAAGGTAGATGATGACCTGAATGACACAAAACCTGTAGCCTTCACTGACACTGAAGAGTATGAACTAATTAGAAAATTCAAACAGAATCAAAATCAAATCAACACACAGTACAAAAGAGAAATGGGGGAAGTACAAGATCAGTTGCCTCAAGTAATACAAGAGTTACATATTTCAGAGGACACTCGCGCCCCAGTACGGGAAGAGGGACATAGAAATACAGAACAACCACAAAATAATAACACAGGACATTTCGGAAATCATGAAAGAAATTGGGAAGGTACACTGAATTTTTAGATGGAACCGCCGAAACGATATAACAATGAACGACGTGCGACTCTGCCGACATGATGATTTTGACTATAAGCTGTTCATTACTACACATAAATTAAAAACATTTAAGAATTCTGGCAACGATATTCATCCACAAGCTTGGCTTCATCAATTCTCTCATTGTTATCCTCCCAACTGGTCACTAGAGCACAGATTAGAATTTATGTGTGGCTATTTAGAGAATGAACCAGCTGTAAGAATGCGATCGGTCATTCACGATTGCCACAGTGAAGGAGAATTTTACCATGCCTTCCTCTCAGCATATTGGTCCCAAGCCACACAAGACCGAGTAAAACATAGCATCATAATGATGAAACATTTCGAACAATCTGAATTTTCCAGTCTTGTCAAATATTTTGAAGACATGTTACATAAGAATCAGTATCTTTCAAACCCATACAGCCCCTCAGAACTCATCCGCATTTGCTTAATCAAATTACCTGAACATTTACGACAGATTATTTTAGCAGGACGATGCAAAGACGACATTGAAGCTTTTCAGGGACTGTTACAAGAACTGGAAATTGACACTGACAATCGAACGCGAAAACAGGAACACAACAATTACAGGTCACACCTGTCACAATTCCGCGATGACAGAAATAATACACGACAAGGCTATTCGTACAACGTAAATCGTGACCAAAACGGACACCACCCGTATGACAACCGTTGGCAGAGTAGTAATTATTACAGGGAAAGATCACCTCTCCGCGGTAATGACTATCACAGAGACAATCAGAGAAACAGACAATATGGAAACCAAAATAATTATTATCAAGGGAGACGGAATAACTTAAGACGCAATGGTCCAGCGCGCAGTTACGATTCAGGGAGAAATTCTCCACCACGTGACCGACAAGAAAGAAACTATGGAATCTACCGACATGACGACACACGATATGATCGTAACGACAGACCTGAATTGCAGCAGAACTGGAGGGAATCAAACAGAGCAGGGCCCTCTCGACAAGGTGAATTTGTAGAAGTTAGGTCTCCTAATCCCAATAACAGCGCGCGCCAACAAAGAAACAGACAATGACTCGCACCGCAGGCAGCCGCGTGCGCCGGTTGGCTCAGAGAAAAATAACATAAGTTAACCTTGAGCAGAATTCCAGTGTTCCTTACCGACGTAACGATATGATAATTGCTTTTCAGTTGACAATCTGCGTACTAGGAAGAGTAAAGGTTTACACCACATTTCACATGTAAAACCGTTTATTGAAAGATAATCTGCTTTTTAACTTTGTCTTTGCCATAAAACATTTCACTTCACATTTCTAGTATGCTTTGTCACACTGAGAAACTGTTAACATGCAACAATGTTTGAAGTTTACTATCCAGTCTAGAACCTACGGAACATATTTAGACAGTATTTACGAGTGCTTTGTTATAGTGAACAGACATCACTGTGTTATTGCGTGTGTACATTCTTGCTTGTTAGTTGCACGATTACGTAACGACTATAAGGCTCACATACTTAGAACATTTACCAGTATTGCTAATGAGATTTTAATGCAACATTTTGGTTTACTTGAAAATACATTCTGGATTTAAAGTACTTTCTATGAGATACCAGATGACACAGTGGTTAGTTTATGTGAACGATTTTATCACGACGCTACTAATGAGTGACAATTTACAATGTTGCTTTTGCGGTCTTTCTGTTTTATATCTGCACAGTTTTTCTGAACTTTTCTGGAAAGTAAAACATGTTTTAGTAGTAACGTTTGTGGTATAGCTACAATGAGACAGCCTTTTCTGCAGCACAACAATACGTACAGTACAGTACTTACTTCATCACGGCAATAAGCGTAATAACTAAGATATCTATACGCAAAGCATTTCAATTTCGTTTATCACGAGGTAAGTACATTGACTTCTGTAGAACTTAGCTTTCGGAGGACAATAACTACGACACTTCCACAGAGATTGTCTTACAGCAAGACGCACATTTAGCGCTACAGGACACGCATTAAACTATTTATTTTTCAACATATTTGAATTACAAAGAAAGTTTTCGTGATACATTTCATTCCATTGCTGTAATCTGTAACACCTGAGGATATAATTACATTTATCCTCAGGGGGGTACACGCTTACTTTGTGTACCATGTGTTTGGCAAGCACAAGGAGCCCTAGCTAATATGGTATTTGCTTATACAACTTTACACATCGGTACCGTATTTCTCTAACACATTAATTACACAGCTATCTGATCATTTAACTGAGAGAGACAAACATTTACTTTACTACATCAGTGAGAGATGTTTACGTAATTACACTATTGGATAACTTCACACTTACGAAGTTGTATTTTGTGAACTGTTCATATTTTTTCGGAACCATTGTGATACTATGAGAGCTTTGAATGACATATTTGGTATGGGATCACGATTTTTAAAGTACGTTTGAGGCAGATGACACTTTTGACATGAGCAGAGAATTTTTTTTAGGTTTTGAAATTATTGGAGGAAGCTACGGAGATTTTGAGAATTTGACTGTGGTGTTATGATGTTATTATTACGACGACGATGTGAATTATGCTGCTGAAGTATGCTTAGGCTGATGCTATATGAGTTATTTGGTTATGCTACGTATCTGTTATGATGACATATTGAAGAAGTGTCGACGAATATACATATGTGTAATAAGGTAAGGAATAATGAGTAGTGGTTAGGGACTCTGGTTTGTGGAAAAGGATGTTGGAAACCAAGAATCGTACTTTAAGAGTTATGAAATGTGTGTATACGCGTGAATGTATCACAAGGCCGCCAAAAATTTTGGACACTGTTATATTAATAGAATTTTGTTTCTACAGATGTGTAACGCAAATTCTTGACCTGTGAATTTTTTTACATGAGACTGCCACTGTAGCGGAAACTGGTGTCGTAAATATTTCGTTAAGACAGTTAAGTGACCACCTGCACGTAATGCGTCATGGGCACCCAGCTGCGCAACAACCACCTGACAAAAGATAGCCATTAGTGTGTGCCTTTCAGAGGCACAGGTAAAAAAAAAAAAAAGACCATTAGCCTCTCTATTGACATTCCTTTGTAGAAAGCACCGCAAATACGACACGCTCATTACTGAGAAAGATACTTACATCTGACACCTGATTATAACAAACGTCTTTCTACGAAAGTTGAGAGAATTCTACTAACTTATAAAATGTCACATGACTATTGATGATATTTTTATCCTTTGTCCATAGTTGCTTATTTCATTTGATATCTGTTTTCCAGCTGTGTTGCAGCTTTGGTTTTATAAAATTAAATACATTTGCTAATGTGAACACTTTCTGTCGACAGATCTATTAAATAATTATTTTATGATCCACATTCTGCGAAAAAGGAGCTCTTGGAATGGAAAGAGCAATAAGAAGCGACTAATAACAGTAACTGTATATATAATTTTCTTTTCAAGTACTTGGTAATTTATTTCATTGAATAAGTAGTGGTGCACCATTTTAATTATATAGACATTAAGATGTGAATATACATTTCCCTTATCTGCATTGTTGTCTTTAGCATAATATTTTTTCTGCTTGAGCTTTGTCATGTTTAGGTATAATTTATAGCATTTGCTGCTGCTGCTATGTGCCAGGCATAGTGCTACTGAATTTCACTTTGTATTACTAGGTAAGATGGCGCCACCTAGTGGGTTCCCCAAGAGTTCCAGACCCCAATTGTCTTAGCACATTTCGCCGCCGCCAGAGGACGCCTCTGTGACACCAGCTAATGATGAAGTACAGTTATCCACGATGGCGGTGAACCGTGTGTTTTCAGTGAGGTCTAATACTAAGTATCACCAGCAGAGGACGCTCTCACCCGTTTCGTGACGTAAACCAAGATGATGGGAAAACGACTCAGCCTACTCTAGGCGGCTGGGGAGAGTAAGGTTGGAGTACACTCTATTTATTTAATTTACACTCTATTTATTTAATGTATTCAAGAGTAGCCTCCCATATTTGTAAAAATAAAGTACTAACCATATGTAAGTTTGGTTTTCAGAAAAGCTTTTCAACAGAAAATGCTATATATGCTTTTATTGATCAAATATTAAATGCTCTGAATAACCGGACATCACCCATTGGTATTTTTTGTGTTCTCTCAAAGGCCTTTGACTGTGTAAATCATGGAATTCTTTTAGATAAGCTAAATCGTTATGGTTTGAGTGGGGCAGTGCACAAATGGTTTAATTCATACTTACCTGGAAGAATGCAGGAAGTTGAAATAAGTGGTTCATGTAATGTTAAAACAACAGCTGATTCCTCAAACTGGGGGGCTATCAAGTATGGGGTCCCACAGGGTTCGGTCTTACGTCATTTGCTGCTCTTGATATACATTAATGACTTTCAATTCCACATTGATAAAGATGCAAAATTAGTTCTTTTTGCTGATGATACAAGTATAGTAATAACATCCAAAAACGAAGAACTAAGTGATGTAATTGTAAATGCTGTTTTTCACAAAATTATTAAGTGGTTCTTAGCAAACGGACTCTCTTTAAATTTTGATAAAACGCAGTATATACAATTCCGTACAGTAAATGGCACAACTCCAGTAATAAATATAGACTTTCAACAGAAGTCTGTAGCTAAGGTAGAATTTTCAAAATTTTTAGGTGTGTCCATTGATGAGAGGTTAAACTGGAAGCAACACATTGATGGTCTGCTGAAACGTCTGAGTTCGGCTTACTATGCCTACTTTCATTCACTGCTTTCGTATGGTATCATATTCTGGGGTAATTCATCGTTGAGTGGAAAAGTATTCATTGCTCAAAAACGTGTAATCAGGATAATTGCTGGAGCCCGCCCACGGTCATCCTGCAGACATCTATTTAAGGATCTAAAGATCCTCACAGTAACCTCCCAGTATATATATTCACTTATGAAATTTGTTGTTAATAATCCAGCCCAGTTCAAAAGTAATAGCAGTGTGCATAACTATAATACCAGGACAAAGGATGATCTTCACTATGCAGGGTTAAATCTGACTTTGGCACAGAAAGGGATAAATTATGCTGCCACAAAAGTCTTTGGTCACCTACCGAACAGCATCAAAAGCCTGACAGATAGTCAACCAACATTTAAAAATAAATTAAAAGAATTTCTAGATGACAAGTCCTTCTACTCATTGGCTGAATATTTAGATGTAAATTAAGGGAGGGGAAAAAACTGACTTAAGCATTAGTGTCATGCAATATTTTGTGTAAGGTAATATCTTGTACAGACATCTTTCATTAACCTGACACGTTCCACATCATTACGAAGTGTCGTATTCATGATCTATGGAACAAGTATTAATCTAATCTAATCTAATCTAATCTACTCGTAATTTCAGTGCACAATACCAGACTGCTCCAGAATAATTCTTCCCGCTGATGGGTAGACACGCTCAGTACTCGTGAACTGTCCAAATAGCAGGGCTACAAAGCAGCTCCAGAAATAATGCATCAACGTGTGCCAGCACCCTGTCCAGTAGAGTACACAGGAGGTAGCCATAAGTGACGCATCACTCAGATGTCAAACCATGCACAGTCCCTGCTCGGCTTACACAAGCATGAGGTGGCGGGACCCCTATTCATACTTAAACCCTGAGAAATTCCCATCCACTTGACGCCAATGATGACGCGATCGCACCTACAGCCGACGCAGCCGTCAGCTGTTAAAGCACTCACAGATGTCCATTTAGGGCTGCCGCCACAACACCCATGAATTGAGGCAGCCGCAGGTCGGGTACCGCTGCATCGTCGAACACCGGTGAAAGTTGCATACTTCTATACAGTCACCGTTATACTGTCATAGCACTCCAAAGCGCGTTCACGCCAGTCACATATTCGAAGCATTTCAAGCCATCACTTATCTATACCATTGAAGGCAGAATAGCACAGAGCTTGTTGACACATGCATTCAACTGCACGTACCCTCCCCAGCCTGACTGATACATCGTCATTTATCGCCAATTGGCCTTATATATATATATATATATATATATATATATATATATATATATATATATATATATCAGCCAAGTCCAGCTCTCTGTAATTTTTTACTGCATCTGAAATAGTTAATCTTCACTCTCTGCCCTAACAGAACCTGTTTATCAAAATATCGCCCAATCCATTCTTTCTCCCGGATATGAAGTGATAGCCTTCCTGTTCTCAACATACGCAGATGTTCTCACCGCTCCTATATCCCGCCCCAACCAATCGAACATTTTCTTTGTGGGGTTGTCTGTCGTTATTTTGCAAAGATTGCTAAATTGCACAGACAGTTCCCTCAGTACATACACCTCTAACCTGTTCTTTCTTTCTACAGATGCTACACTCAGTGGTAATAAACAATTTTACACTGATCACCATATCGCACCGTGAACTAAACATCGCAAAGTTGTCTAAAGGTCATCAAATACATACGACTATTTCTGTTTTCTTGCTTGCATTTCTACAGACATCTCCAGGCTCCTCTATTAAACGAACAACCATATTTTCGGAATAATATTATACAATTTTCGCTGCACGTGTCGATATGAAGCACACAGCAGTAGCCCCCCCCCTCCCCCCGGATCGCTAACGCAACATAATGCACAAGATATAGACTGTAAATTGTTTCTCCACTAACAACAAACATTAGCGATGTGCAGCGTGCTGAAGACCATTGGTTAACTTTAAACAAGTATAGTAAACTGATATTTGCACTCTCGAATACCGAAGTCGGCGATGTAAGTGATTTCAGATGATCAATATTGTTTACAAACCAACTACAGTCTTTCACACGTCTAGAGAACAGGCAAACGTGTGTTCAACACACCCCAATCGATATTCCCTCAACTAAATAAATGCACCAAATGTACAGAAGCAGTCGACCGAACAATTTACATGGGAGGGTATAGCACTCCACCGCAAACGCTCCATCTTTCCAAAGTTACACTTGATCACGAAAGCCTCCCAGCACGTAGAAAGTATTAATTCGCTATTGAGTCGTCTAGAAGATGGTAAAGTTAACTATGATACATTCCTACACCCAAACAGACCTCTGCATTCGGAAGATTATTACTATTAACATGGGAATGCGAATCAATACCACCACAGACTTTGCATACACGAACACATTCTATAAAACCCTCACATACTGTATATCTCCTGTCATTATACTTACAATTAAATCTTACGATCGTGGTCTCAAGTGAAGCATATTCGGCAATGTGCGAAGTATTGGAAGTACATTCCGATGAACGATGTGGCTCTGGAAATACTTGTTTGTACCTTCCCTACCACTAGACATACTCTCCCAATCGCTATCACACTACTCCAAGTTCACCGGATCTGAAATCCCCGGATTTCTTTCTGTGGGGGAAGTTGAAGGATATTTGCTATCGTGATCCAAAGACAACGCCTGCCAACATGCGTCAGCACATTGTCAAGACATGTGCGAACATTACGAAACGCCAACTACTCGCTGTTGAGAGTAACATCGTTACACGTATTATCAAATGCAATGAAGTTCTAGATGTAATTCGGACCATAGAGAGTTCCATTATATTTAACAAAGAATCTCCAATATATGTCACTTGATTGAATTACAGTCACAAGTAATTTATACTGCTCACAAACTCATTGTGACTGCGAGAGACGGATTATCTCTGACTCGTGATACAATGACACTGTTTATATAATGTGGAACATTACGTGCACAATGGACTGATTACTTCTGGTGTAGAATTGCGGAGAGTAGGATCTCACCGAAATTGTGATTATCGCCATTGTTGAAAACTGCCTTTTTGAATATCGAATGTAGTTTTTTTATGAATTATGACAACATTTCATCTCATACAAGAGGATGATGTATACTGAAATGTAGCTAGGACGATCACTTACGGAAAAATATAATTTCGTAAATGGAAGAAGTATTTTCAGTTCTTTGGTTATTTTAACTTCTCCCTTGTCTGTGGCTCGGAACAATATTTGCTGTATCGTAACTCGTAGGGAAATTTGAATCCTGGGAAATCAGTGGAGCCTGCACTACGGTCGTTTATGCTCTATTTTAAGAGGTAAAATTCTGGACTTTATCAAAATTGACTTGGACAGTGATTCCCAAGCTGGACAGTGAGAACGTCATAGCACGCAATACGTATTTCCCCACGGCGTAAGATTGTGCGTCTGATTATTTTAAGATCGCCGCAATTCCGTAGAGCCACAGAGATTTTATTCCAGGTGGTAACTTGGACAACGAGAGTCAAAGTATGATTATGAGCTGTAACTTGTAATCATTTTGTTTTATAGACTTCGGAATTCAAAGCAGTAACCAAATTTCTTCCTGTGTGGGATCGTTTAAAATTAGTTGGAAAGCTACTTCTCTCGCCCATAAGTTTCCATTCAAATAACTAGACATTATTCAGTCATATTAATTTTAACTTCAGTTTCTGGGGGGGGGGGGGGGGGGAGGCGAGAAGCTTAAGTACTATACCACACCTCGATAGCACATTTCAATCGCACAAACTTTATCTCATACAAACATTGTGGGAACATACTAAAATGTAGACTTTCACGGCCGGAAATATCACGTCCATCATAAGAAGAGGAGAAACGGAACGATCAGCTGTTGCGGAGCATGCTTTCCAGCCAGGGAACCACAACATTCGTTTCGAGGAGACGCAGGTACTAGAGGCCACAAGCGGATATTACGAAAGTCTCTACAGGGAGGTAATTGAAATCGCTAAACACCCTCATAATTTCAATCGAAAGGAGGAGGGCGTGAAATTAAGCGGTATATGGATGCCCGTGTTAAAGAAGATGTGTACCACCCGTCCACTACTGGGTGATGGCAACGGCGATCGACGGCGACGGACAGCGGCCAATTGCACTGACGTTTTCAAAACACCTGACATCACACCACGGCGCGGGAGCGAGCGGTCACGGAATTTAGCGGCAGTCCGTAGCGAACCAGTGGGTGTGTTGGACCTTCCATCGAGCTACGGACCCTCTTGAAGATGTGTCCCGCAGTCGGAGACGAAACGTTGGCAATTGACACAGAATTCATCAACCGACCACCGCATAACAGCCTGGATAATTATAATGGACATGATTGTGGGAACAGCGAGTAAAGCGCTGAAGTCAGCACTTCCTAAATTTGAGAGTTCTATGAGGGCTTGTCAACAGCGATTGAATTCATCTGCATAATTTGTACTGGGTCAGAATGATTTCGCATGTTATTGCGATATAATTTTCTTAGGTTTCTCTTCAATCTACTGAAACAGCAAGAGACAAATAAACCATTGGTAAAGGGACATGTAAAATTTTGCAACTTTTTATGTGTAATGTATGTTGCGCGTTTGTGGAGTAGTAGAATACCTTGTACAGCTTTGTTGGGGAGATGGCGGCAGACATCATCCGTCAGCCCAGAGAAAACAGCAGAGCGCTGGAACCAGAGACCATCACGCACCAGCTGGCCGCTAGAAGAACAACTGACTGTTTTACACTGATTGCCCAGATAATTGAGACCACTTCTGTAATAGCCGGTATTTCCAGGTTTGGCACGGATAACAGCGGCGACGCTTCGTGGCACGGAAGCGATTAAGCCTTGGTAGGTCGCTGCAAGGAGTTGGCATCACATCTGCACACAAATCACTTACTCCCCTTAAATTCCGGGGAGAGGGCGATGAACTCTGACGCCGCGTTCTGTCACATCCCAGATGTATTCGATTGGTTTCAGATCTGGTGAGTTGGGGGCCGCCAAATCAATTGTGGAACTCGCAACTGTCTTTCTCGGACCAATCCATCACACTCCTGGCCTTCTGACACGGCGCATTATCTTACTGAAAAATGCCACTGCCATCGGGAAACATTATCGTCGTGAAAGGGAGCACGTGGTCTGCAACCAGTGTTCGATACTCCTTGGCCGTTATGGTGCATTGCACGAGCGCCACTGGACTCATCAATGCCCACTTGAATGTTCTCCACAGCACAAAGGAGCCGCCGCCGGCTTGTCTCCGTCATGCAGTTCAGGTGCCCAGGTGCTCTTCCCCTGGGAGACGACGGATTCGAGCCCTCCCACCGGAATCATGAAGAAGCTACATCCACATTTATAACTCGCAAGGCCCCCAACGGTGTGTGGCGGAGGGCACTTTACGTGCCATTGTCGTTACCTCCCATTCCTGTTCCACTCGTGTATGATTCGCGGGAAGAACGACTGCAGGAAACCCTCCGTGCGCGCTCGAATCTCTCTAGTTTTACATTCGTGATCTCCTCGGGAGGTATAAGTAGGGGGAAGCAATATATTCGATACCTCATCCAGAAACGCGCCCTCTCGAAACCTGGACAGCAAGCTACACCGCGATGCAGAGCGCCTCTCTTGAAGAGCCTGCCACTTGAGTTTGCTAAACATCTCTGTAACGCTATCACGCTTACCAAATAACCCTGTGAAGAAACGCGCCGCTCTTTTTTGGATCTTCTCTATCTCCTCTGTCAACCAGCCCTGGTACGAATCCGACACTGATGAGCAATACTCAATTATAGGCCGAACGGGTGTTTGTAGGCCACCTCCTTTGTTGATGGACTACATTTTCTAAAGACTCTTCCAATGAATCTCAGACTTTCACCCGCTTTACCAACAATTAATTTTATATGATCAATCCACTACAAATCGTTACGTACTCATAATCCCAGATAGTTTACAGAAGTAACTGCTACCGGTGATTGTTCCTCTATCATATAATCATACAATAAAGGATCCTTCTTTTTATGTATTCGCAATACATTACATTTGTCTGTGTTAAGGGTCAGTTGCCACTCCCTGCTCCAAGTGCCTATCCGCTGCAGATCTTCATCCCAGAGTGTCTGGATACGCTGTTTGGGGATTTATCAGTTCTGCCACTGCGGTAACGTCAAGTATCGATGGACAGGTGTCCATTACAGCTGTAACTGTCGATGTCACGGTGTTAACATTGAGACATGCATGGGGCGTCGGCTGAGGAGGCCCCATCGTTAGGAATATTCGGTGTCCTCTGTGTTCAGACATACTTGTACTCTGCCTAGCATTGAAGTCCAATGTCAGTTCCGCCACCTGTTCTGTTTTATTCGTCTGCCCAGCCTGCCACGTCCGACAACTGCAATTAGGAGTGGACGCCCAACCCGACGTCGTCCGGACGTGGTTTAATATTGGTTTCGCCACGTGTTGAAGACATTCAACACAGCACCCCTCGAACTCCCAACAAGTTGTCCAGTTTCCAAATTGCTCTTACCGAGCCTCAGAGCCGGCCCCAGTGGCGGGGCGGTTCTAGGCGCTACAGTCTGGAACCGCACGACCGCTACGATCGCAGGTTCGAATCCTGCCTCGGGTGTGGATGTATGTCATGTCCTTAGGTCAGTTAGGTTTACGTAGTTTTAAGTTCTAGGGGACTGATGACCTCAGAGTCATTTGAACCATTTGAACCGAGCCTCAGAGGTTTTAAAAATGTGCCCTCGGTCAGACTTAGGTAGATCGCCCGCCTTCCCCATTCTACACACAGGCAGCATACATGTACATGTAATACATGCACCATGTTTGTGTCTGACTGGCAGTCATTCCTCGCTAGATGACGCTGCCATCACCTGGACGGGCTTGTGTCGACAGTTGGTTGGTGGACATAATGTTCTGGCTGATCATTGTATAAAGGCTCTTAATACCGCTATTTGCTTTCTCTGACAGTCAAAACAAATTGTTCCTCCTCAGCGATTGCTTTCCGAAGTGCTGACGATTGCTTAGTGGTACGGAGGAAATCGTGGAAAGTAGTTCATTGCATCTGTTAGCAGTGAGACGCGAGAATATGAACACTATGTGAATGGATACGAAATGAAGTAAATAACCTAACGAGCTTCATAAGCATTCGTCTTTCTTCAGTATAGCTTCAACCTACGTTTATTGTCATGCAGTCATCGTCATGAAATCTGTCGTTTCAATGGATACATTTAAAACTACTGCAGCTGCACATTCGTCCTCGCTGTTCTGAGCCGTTGCAGCAGTGAACTCCAATTTGACGTTTAGGCGTCAGCAAGTAGCTGCAGTCGTTTACGTATTCCACGCTGACGTAGATCCAGCAGCAAACCTCGTAGTGATTAGCTCTCACGTTAAATTTAATTTTTATTGTAGGTCCGTCCGGGGCAGAACCCTTCAAAACTCTTTGAAATCCTCGATAAGTTCAGTACTTCAAAAACAGAAAAAAACAGTTACTTTTCAGTTAGGCAAACGCAACGTATGCAGCGGCTAATGATGCCTGTCTGGAGATTACAATTTCTGAATGTCCTCTCACTTCCCATGCAGCTCCCTCGCCATTGAGAGACAACTTCGTGGGTCTGTGGGAGGAGTGGTTAGCGTTGGAGAAAAAGCTGAGGCCGGCGAAACCGACGACACGACCGCGGCGCATCTCCTTACGGCGACAGCGACGGCAGCAACTACTTTTAACGCACCTCCGGATAGGAAACTGTCCTTTGACGCATGGGTCTCTCCTTCGGCAGGACGACCAACTTGTGTACAGTTCTGGTAGTGCAAACCTTTTCCTACGCCAAACTGTAACTAAATGCGCTTTATACCAAGCAATTAGGGCCGCAACCCACAGACCAGTTGACCTCTGTTTTAGATGATGAACTGAATGTGTTTCGTGTGTTAAGCTTCTATTTCATGACTGATCTCGTCGATAGTGGCTTAGGTAGAAGAATTTACTTTGTTTGTAAGATGGTTGCTACATCGTTTCATTTCCTGTTGACCCTGAAGACACACTTTCATGTTGCACTATTTTGAGGTTGTGTCTTTACAGTCAATGTATTTTACTCACACACTGCCCTGACTTGTCCCTGTTTTGTTGTTTGTGAACAAATGTGAGGAAGACAACCCCAAGATGGTTGTAGATTCCAATTTTTTAATTTACGTTTTGTTGGTTGCTGTTAGCAATTAATAACCACTGTTGTGTTCTTTTTGTTAAGTGTGGGTGCTGACGAAATAGCAGCTTAGCGCAATATACAAGCCAGTACGATCACAAAAACAGTCATTCAAAGAAACAACTGAGTAAATAAAGCAAACGAATGTTCACTTTAAATTTTGATTTATTCGAAACATTTTGCAAATTCATTTCAAACAATTTCTAAAAAGCGTACATTAAAATTTTCTTCATGACAAGGCTACAATCAAGACTGACCCAATTTTTAAGGGCACTTCACATTGTTAGTCACATCAAAACCAGGGACTTGAGTTTTACTGGGTACGAGAAATTTACAAGCGAATGCCTTCTTCTTCGGTGGTTCAGTAACACAAAAGGACGTTTTAATGGGTCAGACCTTCTTTGGAGTAAATGCTCTTATCTTTGGAGGCCCTTTGACTATGAAGGCTGCCTTAATAGGACACACCTTCCGTTCAGTAAAGGCCCTTTTCTTCGGTGGGCCTGTAACGATAAAGGCTGTTTTGATCGGAAATGGTCCTGTTTTTAAGGGCATTACTTTCATAAGGCCAACACTAAGAGATGCTCTCAAACGACAATATTCTGCAAAGATAGAGGTGGTTGCCAAACATTCCTTATTGGAGGGCTCATCATGTATATCCAACTTCTCATTAGAGGGCTCATCAGGCCATTGTGCAGTACTTTCTGCTGAGTCTGGTGGTGGCTCAGATTCTCTTTCCAACTTCTCGTTATAGGGCTCATCAGGCCATTGTGCAGTACTTTCTACTGAGTCTGGTGGCGGCTCAGAATCTCTTTCCAACTTCTCATTATAGGGCTCATCAGGCCATTGTGCAGTACTTTCTACTGAGTCTGGTTGGGGCTCAGAAACTCTTTCCAATTTCTCATTATAGGGCTCATCAGGCCATTGTGCAGTACTTCCTACTGAGTCTGGTCGCGGCTCAGAATGTCTTTCCAACTTCTCGTTATAGGGCTCATCAGGCCATTGTGCAGTACTTTCTACTGAGTCTGGTGTCGGCTCAGAATCTCTTTCCAACTTCTCGTTATAGGCCTCATCAGGCCATTGTGCAGTACTTTCTACTGAGTCTGGTGGCTGCTCAGAAACTCTTTCCAACTTCTCGTTATAGGGCTCATCAGGCCATTGTGCAGTACTTTCTACTGAGTCTGGTGGCGGCTCAGAATCTCTTTCCAACTTCTCGTTATAGGGCTCATCAGGCCATTGTGCAGTACTTTCTACTGAGTCTGATGGCGGCTCAGAATCTCTTTCCAACTTCTCGTTATAGGGCTCATCAGGCCATTGTGCAGTACTTTCTACTGAGTCTGGTGGCGGCTCAGAATCTCTTTCCAACTTCTCGTTATAGGGCTCATCAGGCCATTGTGCAGTACTTTCTACTGAGTCTGGTGTCGGCTCAGAATCTCTTTCCAACTTCTCGTTATAGGGCTCATCAGGCCATTGTGCAGTACTTTCTACTGAGTCTGGTGGCGGCTCAGAATCTCTTTCCAACTTCTCGTTATAGGGCTCATCAGGCCATTGTGCAGTACTTTCTACTGAGTCTGGTGTCGGCTCAGAATCTCTTTCCAACTTCTCGTTATAGGGCTCATCAAGCCATTGTGCAGTACTTTCTACTGAGTCTGGTGGCGGCTCAGAATCTCTTTCCAACTTCTCATTATAGGGCTCATCAGGCCATTGTGCAGTACTTTCTACTGAGTCAGGTGGTGGCTCAGATTCTCTTTCCAACTTCTCGTTATGGGGCTCATCAGGCCACTGTGCAGTACTTTCTACTGAGTCTGGTGGCGGCTCAGAATCTCTTTCCAACTTCTCGTTATAGGGCTCATCAGGCCATTGTGCAGTACTTTCTACTGAGTCTGGTGGCGGCTCAGAATCTCTTTCCAACTTCTCGTTATAGGGCTCATCAGGCCATTGTGCAGTACTTTCTACTGAGTCTGGTGGCGGCTCAGAAACTCTTTCCAACTTCTCGTTATAGGGCTCATCAGGCCATTGTGCAGTACTTTCTACTGAGTCTGGTGGCGGCTCAGAATCTCTTTCCAACTTCTCGTTATAGGGCTCATCAGGCCATTGTGCAGTACTTTCTACTGAGTCTGGTGTCGGCTCAGAATCTCTTTCCAACCTCTCGTTATAGGGCTCATCAGGCCATTGTGCAGTACTTTCTACTGAGTCTGGTGGCGGCTCAGAATCTCTTTCCAACTTCTCATTATAGGGCTCATCAGGCCATTGTGCAGTACTTTCTACTGAGTCAGGTGGTGGCTCAGATTCTCTTTCCAACTTCTCGTTATGGGGCTCATCAGGCCACTGTGCAGTACTTTCTACTGAGTCTGGTGGCAGCTCAGAAACTCTTTCCAACTTCTCGTTATAGGGCTCATCAGGCCATTGTGCAGTACTTTCTACTGAGTCTGGTGGCGGCTCAGAATGTCTTTCCAACTTCTCGTTATAGGGCTCATCAGGCCATTGTGCAGTACTTTCTACTGAGTCTGGTGGCGGCTCAGAATCTCTTTCCAACTTCTCGTTGTAGGCCTCATCAGGCCATTGTGCAGTACTTTCTACTGAGTCTGGTTGTGGCTCAGAATCTCTTTCCAACTTCTCGTTTTAGGGCTCATCAGGCCATTGTGCAGTACTTTCTACTGAGTCAGGTGGTGGCTCAGCATAACTCTCTAATTCCTCATCCGCTGGCTCGTCATGCCAGTCTGCAAGAGATGCCACTGAGGGTGCTGGTGGTCTAGCACCCATCTCTAACTGCATATCGGGGGGCTCAGATAGGGATTCGGCAGTAGTCGCGGGTTCTGATGCTGGAGGCACGGCAATTGTCTCGAGCTGATCTGTTTTCTCATCTAGTCTTCTTCTCTGAGCGGGATGGTGTTGGCGAGTCCACTCCTGTTGGCAGAATACAGAAAGCTCGGTAAGAGACATGGGACACAAAATCATATATGTGTATTCAATGTACATAACTAGAATAATTCTGTAACTATCAGTTTGTTGCTTTTAACTGTGGTAGAAGGAGAACAATTTTAAAAATAATTGATGTCTGATTATTAATGTTCGTTTGGCGCAGCTGTAATATGCGGGACCTTTTTGCGTGTACTTATTTGCGTTTAATGTTTCAGTACGAATTTTTCAGTTGCGTGTGAGTTCAGGTAATAATGGAGATGACGGCAAACGCGATGCAAAATATAATTCCGATTTACGTGTATATTTAATACTGTTTATCCCAGCAGTTAAAGATGTGTCCACTTTTTATGTAATGGTCATGTATACGTACAAGTTACGGTTATGTGGGCAAGTTCAGTATATTAAATCTATTGACCCTCACAGCTCGCACTTGTTATGGGCCGATACCTGCTTGAATGGTTCACCGGCGTTGCATCTGATTTTGTGGTGTAACTAGCTCGGCATTTTTACGAGGGAAACGCTCGTCGTCTTCTGGGACACCACCTAAATCTTCAGTGGCTACTTGGTAATACTGTGACTTTACAAATACCATCCGACACCATACTTGGGAGCCTTTCTACCAGCGGTAACGTTGTTTGTATCGATTGTGGTTGTTCTCGTGAAGCATATGAAATAACTTGGGAGGCACTTGCCCTCTGAAAAGTAGTGCACGCTATTCCAATGAAGTCCAACTATTACAAAGAAGAAGCTGCAGTGGTTTGTGACATACAGTAACGAGACCACCTATTGTTTGGTGGACCCAAACATATTCGAAGGTGACAGCGTGAATCCAATGTGCATTGACAGGATACCGGAAAAGGCAAACTCAAAGGGCGTTTCTCACTTGTAAACGGATATGCACGGAAGTAAATAGAACACAGAAACGACAGAGAAAAATTGCACTTGAAGTGAGTTTTGTAACTCCCTGAGAAAAGACATACTGGTTAGCGCCGCATTAAGTTAAAAGTTCTCGGAAGAGGGAAATTGTTTGTACTGGAAGCAGAGTAACCATCCGCTGAAAAGACTTCCACCACCAACTGTTAGTGATAAGCCTTGGTCTTCGTCAGGCTATTCCACCACCAGCTCTAAGTAACAAACATAGGACTTTTAGAGAGGACTGTAAAGATGATAATGATTTACAATGTAAGGGCATTATTATGCTGTTATATCAGTCACTAACAGTTCATCAGGCAAAGCCAATAAACACTAACCGATAATCTAAAACTACTCTCCATCTTCCTCAACTAGTTCTCTTAAAATTTAACTACGTATTATTTGTGCAGGAGAAACCTGAAACATGGAAACCTCAAATTACTACATCTTTACCTAAGCAAGGATTAAAGGGTTATAAGAGCGAGAACTACCGAAAAATCGACTGACAAGTATAACACACCGAAGAATGGAAAAGAAAGCTTTGATTGAGGAAAGGTGCTGCGAATACATAGAAAGAAAGATCCCATATCACTTAGCTACATTACAGGAGGTCAGCAACTGGAAGCAGGTAATTCCATAAATTATGTGGGAGTACGCATTAGGAGTGATTTAAAATGGAGTGAACATATAAAGTTGATCGTCGGTAAAGCAGATGCTAGACTGAGAGTCATTGGAAGAATCCTAAGGAAATGCAATCCGAAAACAAAGGAAGTAGGTTACAGTAGGCTTGTTCGCCCACTGCTTGAATACTGCTCAGCAGTGTGGGATGCGTACCAGATAGGGTTGATAGAAGAGGTAGAGAAGATCCAATGGAGAGCAGCGTGCTTCGTTACAGGATCATTTAGCAATCGCGAAACCGTTACGGAGATGATAGATAAACACCGGTGGAAGATGCTGCAGGAGAGACGCTCAGTAGCTCGGTACGGGCTTTTGTTAAAGTTTCGAGAACATACCTTCACCGAGGGGTCAAGCAGTATATTGCTCCCTCCTACATATATCTCGCGAAGAGACCACGAGGATAAAATCAGAGAGATTAGAGCCCACACAGAGGCATACCGACAATTCTTCTTTCCACGAACAATACGAGACTGGAATAGAAGGGAGAACCGGTAGAGATACTCAAGGTACGCTCCGCCACACACCGTCCACGATGTAAAATAGTGGAATATGTTTCAGTTTAACAGTCTTTCGCCCATACTATTCAGTCTGCCCATCAGCGAATTGATGACGAAAGTAAATGAAAGGATCATGTGTGGGTTTAAATTCAGGATGGAAGGATGTCAGTGATAAGATTCAGTGGTGGCACTGCTGTCATCAGTAAAAGTGAAGGGAAATGTTACACTGGGCTGTTATATTGAATCAGAAACAGTGTTGCACAAAGTAGCAATTATACGAGAGACGGTTCCTGAATATAGTATGGCGGTATGCTTCATTTCTTCTTTTGGTGAGCTCAGTGGTAGAGCCATTTGAAAAACTAACTAAATTTCTTAACATTGTTTAGAATCTAGTCGCACAGATAAAGCAATCTTTGTTTGTAAGCTATTGCTAACCTCGTGTGGTGTGATTACTTCTATTTACTTCATTTTGTGAGAAGTTTCCATGGAAGTGTTATGGGTGTCTTAATGAAGAAAGGATTTTTTGCTGCACTGGGTGATATAATTGATCAGTGATTGTCAGATCAGAGCAATTTCTGATCCTGTGATTGTGGGAGGCGTGTTTTTGAACAGTACTGCGTATTCAAGGATCACACAGGTAATGTGTTTGCTTTCAGCACGTTCAGCAGTGGATGTGACGTTTTTATGTACTCCGGTGAAAGTTTTTCATTTGGTGTTTTCAGCCAGAAGACCGTTTTGAGGCATCTGACCACAGTTGTCTATACTCAACAGCTAGCTCCTTTATTTGTGTACGACTACTGCAAGCTACACCTATTTGAACCACCTCACCGTCGTGACCCTTTGGAATCAAAGTGACGATTGCTTGATACCACATGAAGTGTCCCGTTAAAAGATATCTCTTTTAGTAAGTTGTGCCATAAATCTCATTTCTGTCCAGTTCGTTTCAGTACCTCCTCAGCAATTATCGAATCTATCCAGTTGTGTAAGGCAGGTAAAAAATGAGCTGACAAGACATATCCCATGTTTCATTACTGCTTCGGGATGCAGAGTATTAGACATTTACGAGAGTCAGCTTAAGATAAGTGCTGTACGCCACTCACCAGATCATCACGTAAAAGCCCAGTGCACTCTCCAGCTGCCGCCTGCGAATGCAGATGTTCGACCCACTGCATCTGTACAAAAAGAAAAGAAAAAATTTTTGTAGTTAACGTATGTACCCACAGGAACACTACAGACTACATCTATAGCTGAAACCATTTAACACCAACATAAAATAGACTGGAAAGTGCTACAGAATCGATCCTGATGTCGAACCAATTAAATTTGAAGTGAGGAGGGCCCTAGTGTGATGACTGACTTTTCCAGTGCATACAGCTTATTGAGTATGAGTACTTCAAGGCTAGTAAATACAGATGTAGGAATAAATACTTGACATGAAGGTAATTCACCGGTCATATCACATAGTTAAATAGAGAGCTGTGTAAAGGTAAAGAAAGCGGCCATCAGCAATAATCCAAAACTCAGTCGAAGTAAGTATCTTGGTGTTAGTGGGTACAGTGTCGCAATCTCCCACATAGCAATGAAAAAGTAGAGACAAGATCAATAGCGAAGAAAACAGGAAAAGCGACGCTTGGAAATAACCACATTCAGAACAAAGAATGGACAGCATTATAGGTCAATATAGAAATTTGATTCCTGAACACCTTAAGGCAGAAAAAGACAGGTTTGAAGACAGCGGAAAGAGATCTTTATATTGTTGTTGTGGTCTTCAGTCCTGAGACTGGTTTGATGCAGCTCTCCATGCTACTCTATCCTGTGCAAGCTTCTTCATCTCCCAGTACCTACTGCAGCCTACGTCCTTCTGAATCTGCTTAGTGTATTCATCTCTTGGTCTCCCTCTACGATTTTTGCCCTCCAAGCTGCCCTCCAGTACTAAATTGGTGATCCCTTGATGCCTCAGAACATGTCCTACCAACCGATCCCTTCTTCTAGTCAATTTGTGCCACAGACTCCTCTTCTCCCCAATTCTATTCATTACTTCCTCATTAGTTATGTGAAGTACCCATATAATCTTCAGCATTCTTCTGTAGCACCACATTTCGAAAGCTTCTATTCTCTTCTTGTCCAAACTATATATCGTCCATATTTCACTTCCATACATGGCTACACTCCATACAAATACTTTCGAAACGATTTCCTGACACTTAAATCTATACTCGGTGTTAACAAATTTCTCTTCTTCAGAAACGGTTTCCTTGCCATTGCCAGTCTACATTTTATATCCTCTCTACTTCGACCATCATCAGTTATTTTGCTCCTCAAATAGCAGAACTCCTTTACTACTTTAAGTGTCTCATTTTATTATCTTATTCCCTCAGTATCACCCGACTTAATTCGACTACATTCCATTATCCTCGTTTTGCTTTTGTTGATGTTCATCTAAATTTTCGTAAGTGAGTGACGTCCGTTAGTGAGCACATGGTGTGTGTGTGTGTGTGTGTGTGTGTGTGTGTGTGTGTGCGTGTGTGTGTGTGTGTGTGTGTGTGTGCTAATGCTGTGTTGTACGTCGTCAGGAAACGGAGTGGTGCTCACCTTCGGAGCTTTGGTGACCTGCTCCAACTCGACCAGCCGTCGATGCCCCTGCATCGTCTTCCTTCGGCCGAAACAAGGACAGCACGCTGTCCAGTATCTCCTCCAACCCATCTGCAGCAGAGAAGAGCCTGTTCCACAAGCTGCCGAATGGTTTACGGTATAGTAATTGCTGCACTGTGCTTCCTGTTGTCAACATACTGTGAAATAGATGGCGTGTTCAGCACCGCAAAAAACCAATTTGTGGCAATATCGAGTAGTTCCAAAAGAAGGGAAAGTTTTCAGATAGAGAAATAGTTTTAGCAGTTGTTAAACGGCTCTGGTATTGTCACGTAGAAACCACAGTCAAGTTTTTAAGTTAGGGTGGTCAATGAAGTACTATATTTAGACTTGAAACACGTTAGGTACTGAAACTAGCTCACAGCCAGAACAGAACTGCCTTCCTGAACGAAGATTGCAGATATAGACACTGACGGAGAAAAATCGCAACTTCAAAAAATAATTAACGTAGAATATTGAAATTTAGGGAATATATTTGCCTAGGTCACATATTTAAGTGCTCAGTATTGCAACATCTCAGGGTAAATTAAAGTGCAAGGTGGCCATCGCAAATGTGAAATTCTGATACATTAATAATCGGTGTAGCCGGCAGAATGTTGATTGCAAGGATGCAAAGGTGCGTGCGTTGCGCTCTACAGGTGCCGGATGGCTGTTTGTTTGACAGAATTCGGTGCCTATTTCACTTGTTCGGACAACACAGGGACAGTTAATGCTGGTTATAGATGACGTCCCACTGCGACGTAACGCTCTGTTTCGCACATCGACGGCGGTTCTGCAACATAAATTGTTCACCTACCTCGAAACTGCTGCAGATCCGCAAACGTAACTCCTGACTGCAGCTACTTAAGGGGGTAGGACGTCAAACGGGGCGACTTGGATCAGGAGAGGTATCACAGGACATTTTGATTTCTACTGTCTATACTTTTACAAATAAATTCATAAAACTTTGTCAACATCACCAGGAAGGATTCAACATTCACACTCGTTGCAGTGGAAGATCGAAAACATAACAAAATAAATTTTTTTACGTGTGAAATTTCATCATTCTTTCACTTACTAATGGCTGCATTTGTTGCTATAGGTACACTTTTCTTCATACGTTAGAGAGATTCTTCGATTAATTCTGCACAGCATACAAACCATGCTTACAGGTGTATGAAACTCTAGAATTTATTTAATTTATGAAATAACGAATGAGCTGTTTTATTTTAAACTTCATGTTTAGAAAAAAACATAAATTTTCTAGTTAATTACCTCAATTTTTACCACAGTTTTTAATAGATTTGTAAAATTATAGATTTTTGTACACCTTTGAGTATGGTTTGCATGCTGTGGAAAATTCATCGAAGAATCTCTCTTACTTACGAAGAAAAGTGTACCTATAGCAACAAATGCTGCCATTAGTAAGAGAGAAAAAAGATGAACTTTTACGTGTAAAAAAATTTATTTTGTTATGTTTTCGAACTTCCACTGTATCAGTGTTTATTCTGAATCTTTCCTGGTCATGCTGACAAAGTTTTATGAATTTATTTGTAAAAGTATAGACAGTGGAAATTAAAATGTCCTGTGACGCTTCTCCTCCTCCAAGTCGGCCCGTTTGACATCCTACCCCCCTTAAGAGATCTCAGGAAAGCAATGTTGAAGAAACTGAGATTTCGTAACTACACGTCGACGGCCGCTATAAGTACAAAAAGCTGAATATAGTCCTGTGAACTCTAAAGAATAAATCGGAAACGGGTTGCTGTTAAAATTTCTAAGTTCAAAGGTCCTTTTAAACTTTCATTAAGATTTTTTATTGATATTAAGCTCGATCATCAGCCCAATGTGTTCAAATCATTGAAGTTACTGTTCACAGTCCTCGCCACACTCAAACAGTCAGAACTTTTCCTATCCAATTCCTAAATCATTTACGAGAATAACACAGGCAATAAACTGCTATTTACTTTTGCACTCGGCACTCAGTGGTTGTCTTTAAATAAAGTTTTAGCTCGTCATAAATACTCAGTAAAAAAAATTTACTTTGTACCGCCACACTTTTAGTTCAAAGTTTACACACGCGATTTTCTCCAGAACAAAATATCTCTCGACTCTTAAAATTTCACAAATAGTTAATGGTAAACACCAGCTACATTTATCACTGTACCGAAACGCGGAAGTCACAATATCACTTCATTTTGCACATAGTGCGTTCGGACACTTTCAGCATGACCAGCTCCTTCGACAATTAGTCCACCACTCCCTTCTTCTCTCTGCCTCTACAAGCACCTCTATCTCATACGTTAGGTGGCAAACCGTCAACCTTCTTATTGGCTGTACAGAATTACGGCCAATCAGAGCTGACTTTCAGGGCGCGGCTCGCGCCAAAATCTAGAAAGAACCAACCACTGCTCTCAGCTCATTGACGTCATTAAAATAAACAACTCAAAACTCCCTTGTTAAACAAATGAAATGAAATAAATTTTAAGCTGCACTTAACGTCCAGGAATTTAACTATATAATCGCGAACGTTCTGGCTGTCTCTTACATATCCAAACATGCCTGGACATCCGCCATCCACTAGCACGGGAACCACTGGTGGATTCGCTCCCACGACACAAAGCTGGAACACCTGCAAGTTCCTGTAGAGAATTACAAACTGAAAATTTAATATTGGCGAATGTCCCACATACACTCACACAAGTACTCTCTTTCACACCCGCCCTAACATAAAACATAAATATCTACTTGAAATTCTTAAAGCTATTACTAGAGCAAAATTACGAAAGGTTTTCTAAAATGAGAACTTTCCAAATTTGAATCTAAGCACTGAAGGTGTTCATATCTTTTCAAATAGTCACAGTTAGTGATTTTGAAACATCCCCTTAGAAAAATTAGTGAATTACTATGCTGATAAACCTCTTACGTTATTTGATTTTTAAACAGCTGAGCAGAACTGAACGTACTCAGACACTTCTCTCTTTACTTATTCTCATCAACACTAAAATGTCACACAATATTTTTAGTGCAACGCAATCTGACTTTCAATAGTCCCTACAAAAGAATGGCCCTGACTAACATTAACCTATACCTTTCATGAATCACTTACCTCAAAAAATCTTCGTTACTCGAACTACTGCAATACAGCGAGCGCCAATGCTGCCAGCTAAATAAAAGATTCTAACTACTGAAGGCACTGACTACTGATGGGCATGGTTAACAAATGAAAGATTTTGATAGAGAACAAACAATGTATTTACCTTAATAATATTCAAAAGTCATCACACACACACACACACACATCATTTCATGAAACACAGTATTACAAATTTACTCTTTCCCGTCTAAACATGTCCAGATCGTCCGCTCTCAAAATTCTGCCCTTTCTCCCCCCACATCCACCACTGCTGGCGGCTCACATCCAACTGCCCAACACTACAATAGCGAATAATTCAACAATACAAACCAGCCACAGGCTGAACACAGCACAGTTAGTGTTTTCATACAGAGCACTACGTGGCGTTACCAATATAAAAACCTAAATAGCGTACTAACAATTTAGTTTTTTAAATGTCGGATAATTACGTTTTTTTAATGACTTTTTTTTTGTAACTTCCAAATTATGACCGTTATTGACTTCAGATTTTGACAGATTGTTCCTTTACACAACAGAAGGCTATGTACCTAATATGAAGTTTGTCGGACTATTTCTAGACCAGTTATTAATTTTAATAGTTCCAGAGAATGTAACTACACTGTAAGCGCTCTCCGCCACTTTCAGACGCTGCAGTCACGCCTTATGGTCAAGAAGCACGTCTGCAGGACACAGGTTGCACGTTGCAGATGGTATAAGATTCTGACTGCTTACGCTGGAGCCCACATACATTCATACAAGAAAGCTCTAATAGACAAATTGGAGACACAATAGCCCGAGAGAGTGAGTGGGCACTGTATAGCATGTTGGGTTACAACAGCCGTAAGTGAGCGAGCAGCATCATGTTGGAAAACTCCCCTTGGCACACTGTTCACGAATGGCAGCGCAACAGGTCGAAACTACACATTGACGCACAAATTTTGCAATAAGGGTGTATGGTATAACCACACGAGTGCTCCTGCTGTGACACGAAATTGCATTCCAAACCGTAGCTCCAGGTGTAGGTCCCGTGTGTCCAGCACGATGACTGGTTGGTCGCTTGCCCTCAACTGGCCTTCTCCTAATCAACACACGGCCATGACCGGCACAGAATCAGAACCGGCTAACACAATGAACACTCTCTTGACACCACTGAAGTCCCAAATGCCGGTGTAAGGGCTGTAAGACGTCGTGGTCTCCTGACCTTCATTGCTTACATATTCCGCCCTCACAATCATATTCTCCACATCAAGACGCTTCATTCAAACCCAAACTCGATAAGATAAAGTCAATGTTGTATGAATTCATGTAAATGATGCGCAAATAACAAGTGCGCACTGGGGTTGAGATACTCGAAGCTGGCATACACACACACACATTCAAGACACAACAGTCACAAAAGCTTTTAGGTTGGGAGAGGCAAACAGCGCACGTCAGGAGGCTGGTCCCTTCCGAGGTTTTCACAGGGACCTACCTACATCAGCCGGTGGCCGCCCGTGAAGCGGACAGCGTTTGCCCGAGTGAAAGGAAGAACGACCCCGTGTTCGGATTAAAAGCAAATTCCGCTACACTGTGTGGGAGCGCCCAGCCTACGCATTCTTTACTAACATAGCACACAGTTTCAGAGGTTTTTCACAAGGAGACAGCAAACGCCAAACACCGATGCTACAGATTTCCGGAATGGTCGTCTTAAACGAAACGACATTCTCCCGTTTTAGCAGAGCCATGCTGATTGGCGGACGATATTCATGACGCCTTGAGCTGAAGGAGAAATGGAAGAGACTGACACGTCTGGCGTGGAGAGGGGCCGTTCCGTTGCCGCTCTAGAAGAGAGAACACGTAACGAGAGCGTGCGCTCTCGTACGTGTACTGAAAAGAGCGAGGAACAAGTCTCTCCTCAGTACTTCACTGGGAGAGCACCTCTGTCAGGAGCGAATTGGAGTGTGACTCTATACTAAGTCCTTGCGATTAAGTGTAGTTCACTGTGTTGGCTGCCACACTTATTGTGCAGTGTGAACAGACAGAGTTATAGTTCAATGCCTGTGAGCGAATTTTTGAATGGCATCGCGGTGCACTGGTTATCTGACCGGTGTACCACGCCAATAGTTGGACTAGGGGCGAATATGAGTCCTTGACCTCATCAAGGCGTAAGGAGAGTTTGATTGGTGAAAGTCAATCCAGATAGAACGAGAGTTATCTTATTTGTCAGCAGCGAGCGGCGCAGAGAGCAGACATTGCAGCTTACGGTATTGTGTGCTGCAGCTCTTGCGAGCCCCATATTTCCTCCACAACAGTACACTTCACTGCATTTCACATGTGACTGCATCGACTGTACCTAGCAACATTCTAACGGTTGATTATTCAAGTTGAGTAGGCGCGGCTCTCAGCCATTCTGCCGACTCAAAAACAATCTTAAACTTTGTATAGAAATCTCATTAGCGAATCCTATCCTTAAGAGGTAGCTTCACATTCCGAAAAGAAACCGGAAATAAGTGCCATTGTGATTTCTCAGAATTTTTGCAAAATAAATAATAATATTCGTTAGTTTCATGTTTTTCTTACACTAACTAGCACTACTCCAGTACCCAAGTATCCCACTAGTTACATAAGAAATTATGTGAATTTTTGTCATTTCCTTACAGCGGGCGACTGCAGAAGATATTTATCGCTGAAAGTTTTTCAGGCATTTCTCTTTAGAACGTTAGCAGCGACTGCCTGACTTCTGTAGTAGTGTGGGGGTGGAAATTGCATCTTGCAGGAGCCACAGGGTAAAGGGTACATCTCAGATTAATCCGTTTCGCAGAATGACAGAATAGCACCCACAGACTCACAGGTGTTAGTGGAATGTTCGCAACAGGGAGTCTGGGTAGGAGCTGTTCTTGAAGTAACCGATTTTTAACAGTTCACTGTATCGCTGTGGTGCCAACAGGTGCTTAGATTGTTGCTGCAGATGCAGTGCGATGCGCCAGTGCCACGATGATTTTCCAAATCGGTAGTGCCACGTGACCGTCTGGAGTTCGGTCTACTTGCGACCTCACATTCTAGTGACCACCGCTGCCAGTGCATTGCTACCACGTCTGTCTGCTAAACAGCAGAAGGAACATCCAGTTTCTCGTAGCCCTCTCCCTCGACTTCTTTCAAACTTAGTGAGTTGTCGACAATGGCATCATTGTCACCTTCAACGCATTCTTGACTAACAGCAGCTCACCATGTCCTTTCTCAAAGGTTAACTAACACTCACTCCCGTTACAGAGTGAACACAGAGCAAACCTGAACTGCATCCTCATACTGGCTCTACCAGCGCCACTCTTAGGCGACTGGTGCGAAATCTGAAGAGACATCATCTTTCAGAACTAGCAACACGCCTGCCAACTTTCGTTCATGTCGGACAACATCTTCAAAGTAGTGTGAATTTTTTTCCATCAGTATACAGGGTGGTACACTGATACTGACCGGGCCAAATTTGTAATAATAAGCATCAAACGAAAAAACTACAAAGAACGAAACTCGTCTAGCTTAAACGGGGAAACCGGATAGCGCTATGGTTGGCCCGCTAGATGGTGCTGCCATAGGTCAAACGGTTGTCAACTGCGTTTTGTTTGAATAGATACCCCCATTTTTATTACATAATTTGTGTAGCACGTAAAGAAATATGAATGTTTAAGTTGGACCACTTTTTTCGCTTTGTGATAGATGGCGCTGTAATTCTCACATACGTATGGCTCACAATTTTAGACCAACAGTTGGTAACACGTAGCTTTTTTAAATTAAAATGCAGAAGTACGTTTGAACATTTCATTTCGGTTGTTCCAATGTGATACGTGTACCTTTGTGAACGTATCGTTTCTGACACCGCACGCTGTTACAGATTACCTGTAAATATCACATTAATGCAATAAATGCTCAAAATGATGCCCGTCAACCTCAATGCATTTGGCAATACGTGTAACGACATTCCTCTCAACAGGGAATAATTCGCCTTCCGTAATGTTCGCACATGCATTGAAAATGCACTGACGCATGTTGTCACGCGTTGTCGATAGATCACTATAGCAAATATCCTTCAACTTTCCCCACTGAAAGAAACCCGGGGCCGTCAGATCCAGAGAACGTGCGGGCTTTGACGAATAATCCACCTGTCATGAAATAAGCTGTTCAATACCGCTTCAACCGCAAGTGAGTTATGTGCCGGACATCCATCACGTTAGAAGTACATTGCCATTCTGTCATCCAGTAACATCTTCTAGTAACATCGTTAGAACATTACGTAGGAAATCAGCATACATTGCACCATTCAGATTGCCATCGATGAAATGGGGGCTAATTATCCTTCCTCCCATAATGCCACAATATACATGAACCCGCCAAGGTCGCTAATGTTCCACTTGTCGCAGCCATCGTGAATTTTCCGCTGCCCAATAGTGCATATTACGCAGTTTACGTTACCGCTGTTGGTGAATGGCGCTTCGTCGCTAAATAGAACGCGTGCAAAAAGTCTGTCATCGTCCCGTAATTTCCCCTTGTGCCCAGTGGCAGTACTGTACACGACGTTCAAAGCCGTCGCTATGCAATCCCTGGTGCATAGAAATATGGTACGGGTGCAACCGACGTTTTTGAGATTACCAATTCTCGCACAATTTGTCTGCTACTGATATGCGTATTACCCGCGACAGCATCTAAAACACCTGCTTGGGAATCATCATTTGGTTGACGTTTTACATGTGGCTGAACACTCCCTATTTCCATAAGTAACGTAACTATCCGTTGAACAGTCCGACAACTTCTATAATGTCGTCCAGGATCCCGAGCAGCATACATAGCGAACGCCTGTTGGCCATTTTGGTCACAATAGCCATACATCAACACGATATCGACCTTTTCCGCAATTGGTAAACGGTCCATTTTAGCACGGCTACTGCATCACGAAGGAAATACCGTGCGCACTTGCAGAATGTTTCGTGGTACCACGTACTTATACGTTTGTGACTATTGCAGAGCTATCTATCACAAAGCGAAAAAGGTGGTCCAACTAAAACATTCATATTTCTTTACGTACTACACGAATATGTAATAATAATGGCGGTTCCAATTTAAAAAAGGCAGTTGATATCCGTCTGACCTATGGCAGCGCCATCTAGTGGGCCAACCATAGAGCCATTTGGTTTTCCCCTTCAAGCTAGACGAGTTTCGTTGTTTGTAGTTTTATCGTTTGACGCTTATCTCGTGAAATATTTGGCCCGGTCACTCTCAATGGACCACCCTAAACATCTCAACTTAAAAGATAGATCTTAATACTAGAAGCCATAAACTGATACAGATACATAATGCCAAAAGTCGGTACCAGTATACAAAGGGAAAAATCGAGAAAACTGCCGAGAGGTGGTATCGAAAACAACAGTTCAGCTTCAGCTATATAGCTCGTTCTAGTATTCCGATATAATCACAGAAACCCAAAAGCTATATTAATACGTAAAACCATAAATCGGTGTGGCTACGGAAACGCGGTATCAAAAATTTCACTTCTACATCTACATCTACATCCATCTACGCGGTATCAAAAATTTCACTTCAACTATATAGCTCAAGTGAAAATTCTGGTTCCAATGTGAGAAACTCAAATCAAAGAAATTAATTATACCTGATATGTCTTTGGTAGCAATGTAACACAGAGGTAAAAAAAACTCAGAAACTTGAACCACAGTATTAAAATAATGACCATGACAAAGACCTCCAATTACGAAATTTAAGAATCGTAAGTTAGGCATAAAATATTCTGTAACAAAAACAATATGTTCTAATTTTGCCATGTAACCGAGACCTAGGCTCATGAACAGAAATAAAGTTTCGCGGTAGAGAAAAGCCTGCAGGCATATTAAAGTCATGCAGTTTGACAGAAGATTTAAGAAACTGAAAGAAGAGAAAAAACCGAAACAAAATCCCAGCATCTTTTGACGGCCCTATAACAGATTTCACAGGCAAATGAAATCTCTCAATAATATTTGTGTAGGCCCCAATCTTATAGTCTTTAAATTCCCAGTTGTCGTTCACAATAGGGTGGCCATAATCTTTCCCGCCCAACACCGTTAAAATGCACACGCATCTAACGCTATAGCAGTTGCTTCTGCGACCTCCGGAAATACATCAAAGGAATCACCACAGCCGCCGACCTTAACTTACGTCTCTCACCTTCTCCTCACCAGAACATGATTCGTCAGTTTCAGCTATCACCTCATGGCCCCTTATAGGTCCACTATATTTAATATACTGACCACGTAGTGCTCAACAGAAAGAAAAGCAACCTATTAGTGTTCGTTCACAAGCACTGCTTTCATGCATACCATGAGAGAGTTGCCCAGGAAGTAATGCACCGCATGTTTTTCTTCGATAAATCTTTATTGAACATAATGTGAATTACACACACGAAAGAATGGTGTTTTATCTAGACACCCTATTTTTCCACGTAATATACTTCCCGTTCTATGGCCTTCCACCAGCGCGAAACAAGGGCGTGTGTGCCCTGTCGGTACTAATCCTTGTCCTGGTGGTAAAGCCAGTCCTTCACTGTGTGGATCTCCTCCTCATCGTCCTCAAAATGTCTTCCATGAATGGCATCCTTTAAAGGCCCAAAAAAGTGGAAGTGAGAGGGGAATAGGTCAGGGCTGTAGGGTGAATGGAGTAACATTGTCCAACCCTGTTTTGCGATGTGTTCAGCAGCCCTCAGACTTCTATGGGTCCGAGTGTTATCGTGTTGCAGCAAAGTATCTGCTTGGTTGCTGTGGAGACGAAGTCACCGGAGACGCGTCTTGAGTTTTTTTTTATGTGTTGACTTAGGATTCTGAATTAATGGTACACCTCTTGGCATTACATCAATGAGAATCGCACCTTGCCAGTCTCAGAACACTGCTATCACGACCTTGCCGGCGGAAGCAGTTGTCTTGAATTTGTTCTTCTGCGGGTTGTGGAAATAGGGCCATTCTCCCGACTGTCGTTTTGTTTCGGGCTCAGAATGGTTGCCTCAGGTTTCATCACCTGTCACAAATCGGGAAAAGAACGCCTCCCACTCAGCTTCAAATCGTTGCAACAAATCAAGACAAATGTTTTTTTTCTGTTCGATTTGTTATCCACCGTTAGACACCGCGAGGCCCACCTTAAGCACACTTTTGAATATCCAAGAGTGCGGATAACTGCATCCACATTTTCTTTGCTGATTGACAGATGCAACCCCAACTGCAGAGTCGTACTGCGCCTGTCTTCGCAGATGATAACATCAGCTCGCTACAACGGTTCAGGTGTGACAGCCGTGGATGGTCTCCCTGACCGCTGAAAATCGCGGAGCTCCGCCGAAGCGCATTCTGACGACCTCACCCTCCTTACGCAGCGACTAACTGTATTTCTGTCGACAGCAGATGTTCCAAAGGCTATGCAAAAGCATTTGTGAATTTTCTCTGTAGTGAGAAATTCAATGACGGCATGTTGTTTATGACGTACATTACCTACAGGCGCCATTTGAAACTCTCCTGAAGCTACGGTATCTGTCAGAAGTATCGGAGACTTCGCGCTTTCACTCAGGAGACTGAAAATAATACATACATAACTTTTCACATTCGTAGCGTTGTTTGCGGCTGAGGAAAAAAAATGGCACATTACTTTCTGGGCAACCCTCGTATATCACAGAGAACTCGTAACAAAAATATTAACGTCAATATAACAAAGACGCCGAGTCTCCAACTCAGAAAGCTGGTACTTCGCCCGGTTCACCACAACAAATTAAGGCGGTGACACATCCACATTTAGCCACTGGATCACCGCTGAGACGAAACGTCCGGAAAACTCATTTCCTGTTTTGGACTGGGGAGGGGATAGGAACCTGTCTTTGGATTCTGCTTTGTTTTCTTCTTCGATTTCAACAAACTGAATCTTGTTCTGGTTCCTTACTCTTACTTAGAGTAAGTCCTGTCTTACTTTGCCTCTTTCCATAAGCAACAATCTCTATTTGTGGACGCCTTCTCATTTCCATTCACCTTCAAAACGTTTTCACACGACTCCCGAGACTGCTCTACCCCCGTGTGTCGTAAGACGTTGACAACTACGACAAAGTAATTGGAGTGCAAATAGACTAAGGTGCTTCAGAAATTTTCGGCGGAATAGGCAGGCGTGAGGCGGAATGCTTATAGAAGGTGATGCGTTAAACACTTGGTAAGTCAAGCGTTTGAGTAGCAGACGAGCGGACCCAACAACCTACACTATTTACGATTACAGTTTAACATTGTCTCACATATAATAACGTATTATGTCCTTAGGAAAGTTAAATAATGAAACTTATGAGCCACTGTAGGTGTACTCATAGTTTGAGGAAGTGTAAGGTGTGAAATGAGGAAGAGTGTAGGGTGACATCTGGGTGCAGTCGAGTGAAGGAACTTCTTCGAACCGATGTGAGGGAAAGAATTGGAGAGAAGCTGAGGAGGCGCTGCGCAATTGATTTCAAATAAAAAGGTTAGTATACTCGCGTTAGTACACGGTACAAATAAATTGGTGTGTAGACAGATTCACCTCCACCACCCCCTGCCAATGAACCACGGACATTGCCGTTGGTGGGGAGGCTTGCGTGCCTCAGCGATACAGATAGCCGTACCGTAGGTGCAACCACAGTGGAGGGGTATCTGTTGAGAGGCCAGACAAACGTGTGGTTCCTGAAGAGGGCAGCAGCCTTTTCAGTTGTTGCAGGGGCAACAGTCTAGATGATTGACTGATCTGGCCCTGTAACACTAACCAAAACGGCCTTGCTGTTGTGGTACTGCGAACGGCTGAAAGCAAGGGGAAACTACAGCCGTAATTTTTCCCGATGGCATGCAGCTTTACTGCATGATTAAATGATGATGGCGTCCTCTTGGGTAAAATATTCCGGAGGTAAAATAGTCCCCCATTCGGATCTCCGGGCACGGACTACTCAAGAAGATGTCGTTATCAGGAGAAAGAAACTCGCGTTCTACTGGTCGGAGCATGGAATGTCAGATTCCTTAATTGGGCAGGTAGGTTAGAAAACTTAAAAAGGGAAATGGATAGATTAAAGTTAGATATAGTAGGAATTAGTGAAGTTCGGTCGCAGCAGGAACAAGACTTTTGGTCAAGCGAATACAAGGTTATAAATACAAAATCAAATAGGGGTAATGCAGGAGTAGGTTTAATAACGAATAAAAAATAGGAGTGCGGGTAAGCTACTACCAACAGCATAGTGAACGCATTATTGTGGCCAAGATAGACACGAAGCCCAAAACTACTAAAATAGTACAAGTTTATATGCCAAGTAGCTCAGCAGATGATGAAGAAATTGATGCACTGTATGATGAGATAAAAGAAATTATTCAGGTTGTGAAGGAAGACGAAAATTTAATAGTCATGGGTGACTGGAAATCGACAGTAGGAGCAGGAAGAGAAGGAAACGTAGTAGGTGATTACGGATTGAGGTAAGAAATGAAAGAGGAAGCCGCCTGGTAGAATTTTGCACAGAGCTAACACACTAAAACGTGAAAGAAGGTTGTTTACATGGAAGAACCCTAGAGTTACGAAAAGGTTTCAGATAGATTATATAATGGTAAGGCAGAGATTTACGAACCAGGTTT
Source organism: Schistocerca gregaria (assembly GCF_023897955.1). Classification (NCBI taxonomy): domain Eukaryota; kingdom Metazoa; phylum Arthropoda; class Insecta; order Orthoptera; family Acrididae; genus Schistocerca; species Schistocerca gregaria. Next base: position 1,157,014,705 of record NC_064920.1, on the reverse strand, counting down.
TAAATTGTAAGACATTTCCACGGGCATATGTGGACTCTGACCACAATCTATTTGTTATGAACTGTAGATAAAAACAGAAGAAACTGCAAAAAAGTGGGAATTTAAGGAGATAGGACCTAGATCAACTGAAAGAACCAGAGGTTGTACAGAGTTTCAGGGAGAGCATAAGGGAACAACTGACAGGAATGGGGAAAAGAAATACAGTAGAAGAAGAATGGGTAGCTTTGAGGAATGAAATAGTGAAGGTAGCAGAGGATCAAGTAGTAAAAAGACGAGGGCTAGTAGAAATCCTTGGGTAACAGAAGAGATACTGAATTTAATTGATGAAATGAGAAAATACAAAAATGCAGCAAGTGAAGCAGGCAAAAAGGAATAAAAACGTCTTAAAAATATGTAGAAGCTTATCTCATGTGGGGGAAGATAGATACCGCCTACAGGAAAATTAAAGAGACCTTATAAAAAAGAGAACCACTTGCATGAACATCAAGAGCTCAGATGGAAACCCAGTTCTAAGCAAAGACGGAAAAACACAAAGGTGGATGGAGTATATAGAAGGGTCTATACAGGGGCAATGTTCTTGAGGACAATATTATGGAAATGGAAGAGGAGGTAAATGAAGATGAAATGGGAGATATGATACAGCGTGAAGAGTTTGACAGAGCACTGAAAGACCTAGGTCGAAACGAGGCCCCGGGAGTAGACAGCATTCCATTAGAACTACTGACGGCCTTGGGAGAGCCAGTCCTGACAAAACTCTACCATATAGTGAGCAAGATGTATGAGACAGGCGAAATTCCCTCAGACTTCAAGAAGAATATAATAATTCCAAAGCCTAAAAAGCAGGTGTTGATAGATGTGAAATCTACCGAACTATCAGTTTAATAAGTCACAGGTGCAAATACTAACGCGAATTCTTTACAGACGATTGGTAAAACTGATAGAAGCCGATCTCGGGGAATATCGGGTTGTATTCCGTAGAAATGTTGGAACACGTGAGCCAATTCTGACCTTACGACTTATCTTAGAAGAAAGATTAAGGAAAGGCAAACCTACGTTTCTAGCATTAGTAGACTTAGAGAAAGCCTTTGACAATGTTGACTGGAATACTCTCTTTCAAATTCTGAAGTTGGCAGGGGTAAAATACAGGGAGCGAATGGCTGTTTACAATTTGTACAGAAACCAGATGGCAGTTACAAGAGTCGAGGGGCATGAAAGGGAAGCAGTAGTTGCGAAGGGAGTGAGACAGGTTTTAGCCTCTCCCCGTGTTATTCAACCTGTATACTGAGCAAGCAGTAAAGGAAACAAAAGAAAAATTCGGAGTGGGTATTAAAATCCATGGAGAAGAAATAAAAACTTTGAGGTTCGTAGATGACATTGTAATTCTATCAGAGACAGCAAAGGACTTGGAAGAGCAGTTGAACGGAATGAACAGTGTCTTGAAAGGAGGATATAAGATGGACATCAACAAAAGCAAAACGAGGTTAATGGAATGTAGACGAATTAAGTCGGGTGATGCTGAGGGAATAAGATTAGGAAATGAGACACTTAAAGTAGTAAAGGAGTTTTGCTGTTTGGGGAGCAAAATAACTGATGATGGTCGATGCAGAGAGGGTATAAAATGTAGACTGGCAAAGGCAAGGAAAGAGAAATTTGTTAGCATCGAGTATTGATTTAAGAGTCAGAAAATCGTTCCTGAAAGTATTTGTATGGAGTGTAGCCATGTATGGAAGTGAAACATGGACGATAAATAGTTTAGAAAAGAAGAGACTAGAAGCTTTCGGAATGTGGTGCTACAGAAGAAATCTGAAGATTAGATGGGTAGATCACATAACTAATGATGAGGTATTGAATAGAATTGGGGAGAAGAGGAGTTTGTGGCACCACTTGACTAGAAGAAGGGATCTGCTGGTAGGACATGTTCTGAGGCATCAAGGGATCACCAATTTAGTAGTGGAGGGCAGCGTGGAGGGTAAAAATCGTAGGGGTAGACCAAGAGATTAGTACACTAAGCAGATTCCGAAGGATGTAAGCTGCAGTAAGTACTGGGAGATGAAGAAGCTTGCACAGGATAGAGTAGCATGGAGAGCTGCATCAAACGAGTCTCAGGACTGAAGACCACAACAACAACAACAACAACAACAACAACAATATTGACAGATTCAAGAAGGAGGTTGAGCTATGCACGAGGTTAGCTTCATTCGGGAAAGAAATAGTCTGTACCACATGTTCGTAGGGAATTTGTATAAGGCACTTTTATATGGTTAAGAGTAACGTCATACAACATCCACCCACAGACGGGGATGAGCAATTATGTAGTGAAACGATTTAAAGTTTTGGAACGACAATCGCTGATGCCAAAGAAGAGGTTTACTAGCTAGTTAACATAGGTATGTTTCCTAATTACAGTGTGTGGGGACCTTTACCATGTCCATGCATATTAACGCGGAAATATTTGAAATTGGAATTTGGGCTCGGAAGAAAGGAGGCACAGTCAATCTGTGATTCCTCTGAAACAGGAAATTGTAATGAATGTATGTATAAGAGAATATATAGCGTAAGAATCTCTTAAGTCAAATAAAATCCATCTCTTGAATGAGGTAAGTACTCAGGGAACAAGCTATACAGACCTACCGAGAGAAGATAAGCAGTTTCAAAGAACGAGTGTACACACATTGTACAAGGAAAAACGTCATGGCGTGGCGTAAAACTTGAATACGACATGTGGTACTTGTAATGAACAATGTACGTTTTTCATTGAGTAATTTTTAGGTATGTTTGATTATGAAATGCAGTAAGAGTCTACAATCAATATATATTATAAAAGTAAATGTACAACGGGCGTGACGCTAAAATTAATAAACCAGTCCCGGTACCATCAAGGGAGGTATTTGGTGTGGTAGCCCTGTATCCCCCATTCATGAAGAATGTTCCTGTTTTTACCCGAAGGGAATCCGTATGATCATATAAGGGCTATGAAGTTTCGCCCTCTAGAAATTTCTAGAACATTCCATAACATTCGAGAGTATTCGAGAGCATTCCACAACATTCCAGATTGTTTCGGTATGTTCCACAACGATCCGGAATGTTTTGGAATGTTCGGGAATAATCTGAACTATTCTGAAAAATTCCAGAATGGTTGGGAACATCCCGTAGCATCCCAGATCATTGTGGAATATTCCAGACCACTCTAGAATGTTGTTGAATTTTCTGGATCGTTGTGGACCATTCGAAGCCGTTTTCGTATGTTCCGGAATTCACCTCTGTTGGGGCTACCCATTGGTAGAGGTGTATAAAGCAGGATTCGTCGTGTGTTAGAACGTATATTCCTTACCAGTGATGAAGGGAGGAAGTAACAAAGTAGGGTAGTGAGTAAATAAAAACAAACAGTGAAGTGTGAGTAGTCAAAATATTACAGTGACTGAATATAAATCGAAAATAAAGTGTGGAAAGTGTACTTGGTGAATTTGTAGATAAAAATCTGATTTTATTTATATTTTACACCACGTCCAAACGTAAAAAGAGGAGGAGATCTTTCCAGCTCTGAAGTATATCAGCGAATTAAAAAAGAACAACCAAAAAACGAAGCAGACGAACAGCGCGAAGCCGGCCGGGGTGGCCGAGCGGTTCTAGGCGCTACAGACTGGAACCGCGCGACCGTTTCGGTCGCAGGTTTGAATCCTGCCTCGGGCATGGATGTGTGTGATGTCCTTAGGTTATTTAGAATTAAGTAGTTCTAAGTTCTAGGGGACTGATGACCTCAGACGTTAAGTCCCACAGTGCTCAGAGCCATTTGAAGCATTTTTGAACAGTGCAAAGCACGTTTAATTTTCCAGCGTACGCGAAAGAGAACCGTGAGAAGCAGAGAAACAGAACAATAATGAATTGGACGAACTGATGGATCAAGAATTCTGACACAATTTACAATAAAAGACTGCGAATTCAAGCCAGCCACTAAAATATCACCGAATGAGAAGCGCGGACGAGGATAAGTAAACAGTACAACTTAACAAAAAAAAAAAAGTTCCGCTGCGACCCGACGAATTAATGTAACAAACACAAACAGGTCGTCATCGGAAAAATGGATAACATCTACCAATCTTGTAAAGGGAAAAAAAATTCAGCAGAGGAACACCAGAATCTTGTTGCATGAACGGAAAAATTCCATTACCCCCACAAGAAGCACTTCCGCAGGAATTGTTTCGGTGTCACTTCCATCAGCATTAACCGAGATGAAATCGACTTCGTTTTTTCCATCCAAAGCCAAATCTATCACAACATGGGATCATTAATACCACTACGCTACGAAGACCATAAATATCTGTAAGTATATTTCATCGGGAATGGAGAAACAGAAATGTATCAGTGATGCACAAATATCAGTTGATTGTGCTGAGAAGCAGTCCGACATGTGCAGTGAATCTTATCCGAATACAATCAACTGATTCACATATTGAAAACAGCACTGGACCGAATGATTTCTTATGACTATGAAGTTAAATTAGAGCCGTCAAAATACCACATAGAAAACACGACGGTCGTTTTAATGCATCTCAATTAGATGAAGTGACCATCGTAATAGTGGACAATGAAAACACAAGCTCGACATAACTAAAGAATGAAGAAGGGAAAGAGACACACCGTTCATACAATGCCCTCCAACATCCAATAACGTTTCTGCTCGGGTAGCACGGATATTATTCTATTGTGAAACAAATCCAACCTGAAACAGTTGTAGGAACAAACAAACAAAAACATGACTTCCAAGAGGTTCTATGCTTACCGCTTAATGACCAGAGACAATGAAACATAAATGACATTCTCAACACTTGCCGTTTATACCAATAATTCCTGATGTATATGTATACAACAATAGAAGCTACAAATGGTTCAAATGGCTCTAAGCATTATGGGACTTAACATCTGAGGTCATCAGTCCCCTAGACTTCGAACTACTTAAACGTAACTAACCTAAGGACATCACACACATCCATGGCCAAGCAGGATTCGAACCTGTGACCGTAGCAGCAGCGCGGTTCCGGATTGAAGCGCCTAGAACCGCTCGGCCAACTGCGGCCGGCCAAAAATAGATGCGGAACGGATACTTTACATAAGGCAGAATCACAAGAAACTATGCTCGGAAGAATACATCCACCTTCGTGACGCAACCATATATGACGGAATCATTGGCGGCATTGTAGCAATGGAAATCTTACCCTCGTCATAGATAGGGAGTGCGAGACACATGCACGAATACGCTCAAGATTCGATGAACTACATAAGAAGATATGGACGACCTGACCTCTTCACAACATTCACATGCAACTCGTTAGGCCAGAAATCAAAGAAAACTAGTATACAGACATGCCCGCCTGGTTAGCCATGCAATCTAACTGCTTTCCGGGCGGGAAGGCGTGCCGGTCCTTGGCACGAATCCGACCGCGTACACCATAACTAATCTACCACGCAAACATTGTGGTTACTCGATGTTATCAAATTTCTCTTTCTCAGAAACGCTTTCCTTGCCATTGCCAGTCTACATTTTATATCTTCTTTACTTCGACCATCATCAGTCATTTTGCTCCCCAAATAGCAATCCCCCTTTACTACTTTAAGTGTCTCATTTCCTAATCTTATTCCCTCAATATCACCCGACATAATTTGAACACATTCCATTATCCTCGTTTTGCTTTTGTTGATGTCCATCTTATATCCTCCTTTCAAGACACTGTCCATTCCGTTCAACTGCTCTTCCAGGTCCTTTGTTGTCTCTGATAGAATTACAATGTCATCGGCGAACCTCAAAGTATTTATTTCTTCTCCATGGATTTTAATACCTACTCCGAATTTTTCTTTTGTTTCCTTTACTGCTTGCTCAATATACAGATTGAATAACAGCGGGGAGAGGCTACAACCCTGTCTCACTCCCTTCCCAACCACTGCTTCCCTTTCATATCCCTCGACTCTTATAACTGCCATCTGGTTTCTGTACACATTGTAAATAGCCTTTCGCTCCCGGTATTTTATCCCTGCCACCTTTAGAATTTGAAAGAGAGTATTACAGTCAACATTGTCAAAGGCTTTCTCTAAGTCTACAAATGCTAGAAACGTAGGTTTGCCTTTCCTTAATCTTTCTTCTAAGATAAGTCGTAAGGTCAGAATTGGCTCACGAGTTTGCAACATTTCTACGGAATCCACCTGATCTTCCCCGAGATCGGCTTCTACCAGTTTTTCCATTCGTCTGTAAAGAATTCGCGTTAGTATTTGCAGCTGTGACTTATTAAACTGATAGTTCGGTAATTTTCTCATTTGTCAACACCTGCTTTCTTTGGGATTGGAATTATTATATTCTTCTTGAAGTCTGAGGGTATTTCACCTGTCTCGTACATCTTGCTCACCAGATGGTAGAGTTTTGTCAGGACTGGCTCTCCCAAGGCCGTCAGTAGTTCTAATGGAATGTTGTCTACTCCTGGGGCCTTGTTTCGATTCAGATCTTTCTGTGCTCTGTCAAACTCTTCACGCAGTATCATATCTCCCATTCCATCTTCATCTACATCCTCTTCCATTTGCATAATATTGTCATCAAGTATATCTGTTATACATTGAACTGAACCAGAAAAATATGTCAACGACGAAAACTAGGAATGCCAGTAGATCATCCAGGAATCATAAAAACTTGCGCATGAGGCCGAGTTCACAAAATGTGCCAAGTATGCATAAACTTAGAATTCTCCAGTTCAGTGAAATGCATTAAATATGTCTCTATGTGAACAAACGTATTGACATGGCGGTATTTCGATTAGGCAAAGACAGTGAACAACGAAACAGGAACGCAGAGATCCTATGTACCAAATTGGTTGGTACACCAACAGTAACGAAGCAGGGTGGCGGTTGTTTGGTTTCCCGGCACACGAACGCGAACCAACTGGGCAACATGTAGTACTACATTCTGAGGCTTGACAGTGGGTTTACTTCGCAAAAGACACCACCAGAAAAATTGCAAGCGAACCACCTCAGAAGACAACATTAGCAGCATTTTACCAACAGTGCCAAACGGATCCATTCGGAGAAACATTACTGTATGTCGACGTCCCTATCTCTTATACATTGAGCTAAACAAGAAAAATATGTCAACGACGAAAACTAGGAATGCCAGTAGATCATCCAGGAATCATAAAAACTTGCGCACTATGCTGAGTACAAATCGTACACCCGAACAACGTCGAATGTTTCCATCTCGGGATGTTGCTACGTGAAGTTGTTTCACACACCTCAAGACTGTTGACGTTTATCCATCCCTGACGTACAGAGAAACATGCCAATTCTTAGGACTACTGGAAAACGATAACCACTTGGAATCTACCCTACAAGATGCCTCACTCACAACCTCAGCTCAACAAATGAGAGACTTAGTCACCATAATTCTAACATGTAATCAATCAAATCCAAAGCAGGTATGTAACTGCTGTCTGAAGAGTATATATGTTATGTTAGCCGGGAACCTAGAAACGACGGTGAGGCTCCGTCTCCGCCGCAGCCGCAGTGGCCCACAGCCCCACGACGACTACCGCAGTCCACTTCACCCCTGCGCCACCCCACACCGAAACCAGGGCTACTGTGCGGCTCGGTCCCCAGTAAACACCCCTCCCCCCCTTTCAAGGGAACGTATCACACCAGACGAGTGTAACCCCTATGTTTTTGTGCTAATGGTGTTGTACGCGTACGTGGAGAACTTGTTTGCTCAGCAATCGCCGACATAGTGTAGCTGAGGCGGAATACGGGGAACAAGCCCGCATTCGCCGAGGCAGACGGAAAATCTCCTTAAAAACCATCCACTGGTTCACTGCACCCCGACACAAGTCCGCCAGCGGATTCGTGCCGGGGACCAGGCGCTCCTTCCTACTCTGGAAAAGTGTATTAACTTCTCCCTAGCGTGTATGCAGCCACACTTATGAAAGGAGGAAGAGCTGCCATTTCCGCCAAACTCGTACCGCTCAATACAGCCCAAGAACAATTCCCAGCTTGCAAAATCTCAAGAGCCACTGGACGGGGTGAAGTGAGCTAAAATTATCTTCTGTGACGAATGCCCAACGGCAAATAAAAAAAAAATCATTCAGAGCCATGGACAGAACATTAAAAGACTCGAGAGAATACTTTGAAGTGATGGGAGGAGCTAAATTCATATCCTAAGGAGATTTTCGGCAAATACTTCCAGTTATCACCAGCAGCAGCAGACGAGATCACTCCATGCTCAAAAACCATCCCAAGAGACACACAAAAACACGGAATCTAACGAAAAATATGAGAGCTGAACTATCGAAAGACGAAACAACAACAGATTTTTCTCAACTTTTAGAAACAGTAAAGGCACATATCATACTGACAACTGGCTTCATTCTGGTACATAGACACTGCTGGAAACGAACAAATCGACCAAATTTATTCGAATCTGAAAGGGTAATTTTGGCAACTGAAAATAATTTTATGGACTATATCAACTTTAATATTCATATGAAAATTTCAGGTAAACAGAGAAAATACAAATGGACCGACACGATGGTAAACGTTTAAGGAAGTGTGAACTTCCCTAGAGGATTTCCAAACATTTTGCAAGTACCAGGAATCCCATTACACTGCCTTCGACTTAAAATTGGATCTCCGATGATACTCCTCGTAAATCTCAACACGCCAAAACCGTCTTCATGAAACAAGGATTAACGTCAAACAGCTATCGAACAACATCACAGAAACCGAACTTACGACCGGAACGTACAAAGGACACACACTATTTATCCCCAGAATACCACTGATCTCTACTGAACCACCATTCCAATTTCAAAGACAAGCAATTTCCAATCAAAGTAGCCTACCGATCTGCAATTATCAAAGGGCATGGACAAACTTTAAACAATGCGGCATCAACCGCAAACACTCCTGCTTCTCTCACGGTCAACTTTACATATCTTGCCCTCGAGTAGGAAATTCGAAAAATTTTTACACATATACCCTGGATAACAAAATGAAAAATGTTGTTTACAAACAGGTACTGCAAATATTGAGAATATGTTTCCAATACAGATTTTTTCCTCTTATGCTTTAACTAGTATTGTACATAGTATATGTTTTAAATAATTTTTTTACCTATTATACTTTAAAGTTTATCCTATTATTCCAACTACTACACAATCTCATATCAGCTCTATGAGCGAAGAAGGGCACTCCAGCTAGTCAGATGCATAAATAAAATGCATGTTGAGTAAACAGAATAGATAAGCATGAATAGGTAATCACGACATTATTTTTAGCTTGGGTGTGGTGATATGTAGGGCAACAATGCGTTTTCTTCATATACCCTGGCCCGCTATTAATATTGGTGCCACCTTAAGATGATCGTGGCAGCTAATACACGTTATGTAGTGTAGAAACAAAGGAGCAGGTACTGTGCACCCCGGTCTGTCTTTGTACAGAAGACATTCAAGCGGCAACAACGAGAGCAGCGGCGATTCGCCAGGGGATGAGCGCCACTCATTTGCAGCACAAGGATACGGATGTGTTTTGGCACCCGAGTTAGCGGTGTCGTGGACGGCTTGAAGTAAGAGGGACACCGACAGTGTCAACGGGGACCCGAAACAGTTGAATCACTTTTTGATGTATGAAGACAGAACTTTAACGTACGCCCTGAGGATCACACAATTAATATTGTGATGAAGGTTCGGAATATTTCGAGTTGTAATTAAGGAGATCTGTCGTTGTGTGAGAGAGACAGAATATAAAATACTGGGTAGTCCATTCCATTCAACTACTCTTCCAAGCCCTTTGCTGACAGACTTATAATGTCCTCGGTGAACCTCAAAGTTTTTATTTATTCTCCATGGATTTTGATGCCTACTCCGAATTTTTCTTTTGTTTCCTTTAATGCTTGCTCAATATACATATTGAATAACAACATAATAATAGTAATAGCACAAGAAGCCATGACGAAAACCCTATTCATTAACAAGTTTTCGTGACATATAATACATGCAACACAAACACTAATTGTAACAGAGGGGACTTAACTAATGCTAGTAAGGGTACAGTTCAAAATAACTATCCAATTGTAATAATGGAAAACGCAGTCATTGTGGACCACGAGGCAATATCTTGGGTGTAACTGATCAGTACTCGGCCCATACACAAGTACATTTGTTTGCTTGTAATCACATAACACCGACGAGAGTGTTATGAATTAAAGAGACACAACGCTGGTGCAATACTTTGCAATATTGTAGAATATTACACATGTTATGTGCGTTTCATTTATAGTGCAAAACATTTTCTCAACGAGAGAGTTGTAGCGAAAAGAAGATAAGGAAATACAGTAAGTTACATTGAAGCCTACAGTGAGTGGCGAAATAAGATACAGAAAAGTAGAAATTTATATCGACTCAGCTAGCGACATTGGCCTGATCTCAGAAGAATTAGTGACTGCTTATGAAAAGATAGAATTGTTTCTAGTTTACCACAGGTGTATGCATAGAAGGAGTTACTGGTATTAGAGGTAAATTAAAGAGGAAAACAGAACAACTATAAAAGTAGGAATATTCTGTTCTTTAGAGGCGTTTCTTGTAATGGCTAATATAATTATGCAAATACTATTAGGTGTAACCTAGTAACTTATGTAAATGGTGATTTAGGGATTTTGTACGTCATCCGTAAAACATTCGTAAAGTGTAAATTAGATAATTATAGTAATGCAGTACCTTTAAAACTAGTCCGCCAGTAAGCGACGAAAACCAGTTATTACCAATAAACAAACTGCCTTTAATTAGTTGCATAGACGGAACACACCGACACGAACTATAGCAACTATAGAAAGACGTAAAACAGAAAAAAAGTGACGACTAATTATTAATTGAGGTATGTTTAGTGGCTAGTGCCGAAACATTACACGAAGGTAGTACAAAAGCTTTATATCAACTGTCTCGTGGTAATACACACCAAAAAAGCATATGAATCTGGGCTGTTGATAGATATACAGTAGAAATATTTACAGCGGATTCTATGTACTCATGAAGGAGTTACTTCGATTAAACCAGGCGTTGTAGGTGACTGCACATGTAGATTTAATATCAAAAGCAAAGAACCATTTTTTTGGAAATCTTACTAATACCAATAGGATTGGAAGCAGCGGTATAAGAATAAATCAACAATATGATAGACAAATAAGTAACAGAACTTAGTTGAAGTGTTTGTAATAACCAATTACTATTGGTTAAGAAAGCTAAAGGCGAAGATCTACTCGTGTTGGACAAACGAAATTTAACACACACAGAAACACAAGGTGATAGACCTATAAGTATCGATGAGATACTGGCAAAGTTCGAACAAGGAAAATATTTTATTTCGATGGATTTGAAGATTAAATGAAGATTCTAAGCTGTATACAGCAGTTTTAGATTAGATATTTCCGTTTAAGTATTTATTAGAGCACTTGATCAAGCTCTGGAAGGAGAACTCTTACAAGAACTTTTAAATTATGTACACCATATTTTATTAGTATCCGACACTTTGGACGATCTTTTTGCTTTATCACTTAAGGCGTTACAAAAACTCCATGAAATAGGAATAGCTGTTAAATTGGCAAAGTCACATTTTCGTCGACAAGAATTAAGGTTTCTAGGACACCTAGTGGGAGTAAATGGTGTAGGGGTAGCGTCTTTGATTCATAATTAAAACGTCTTCGGTCCCGGGTTCGATCCACGCCACTGCCTAAATTATGATAAATAATCAGCATTGGCGGCCGAAGACTTCCGGCATAAGAAGTCAGCCTCATTCTGCCAACGGCCTTTTCAAAGAGGGCGGAGGAGCGGATAGAGGTTCAGGGCACTCTCTTGTCCTAGGGGGTGGGAAATTGCCCCTAAAGGCGGAAGAATCAGCAATGATCAAAGACATGAGGATGCAGAAGGCAATGGAAACCACTGCATTAAACACACGTAACGTGCATCCACAGGACAAGTGGCCTGTAGTTGAAGAAGTGTCATGATTATCTCTCCATTGGCAAAAGATTCCGGAATAGTCCCCCATTCGGATCTCCGGGACGGGACTGCCAAGGGGGAGGTTACCATGAGAAAAAGATTGTCAGAAGCTTGAATGTGGTAGGGAAGCTGGAAAATTTGAAAAGGGAAATGCAAAGGCTCAATCTGGATATAGTAGGGGTCAGTGAAGTAAACTGGAAGGAAGACAAGGATTTCTGGTCAGATGAGAATCGGGTAATATCAACAGCAGCAGAAGATGGTATAACAGGTGTAGGATTCGTTATGAATAGGAAGGTGGGGCAGAGGGTGTGTTACTATGAACAGTTCAGTGACCGGGTTGTTCTAATCAGAATCGACAGCAGACCAACACCGACAACGACAGTTCAGGTATACATGCCGACGTCGCAAGCGGAAGATGAACAGATAGAGAAAGTGTATGAGGATATTGAAAGTGTAATGCAGTATGTAAAGGGGGACGAAAATCTAATAGTCATGGGTGACTGGAATGGAGTTGTAGGGGAAGGAGTAGAAGAAAACGTTACAGGAGAATATGGGCTTGGGACAGGGAATGAAAGAGGAGAAAGACTAATTGAGTTCTGTAACAAATTTCAGCTAGTAATAGCGAATACCCTGTTCAAGAATCACAAGAGGAGGAGGTATACTTGGAAAAGGCCGGGAGATACGGGAAGATTTCAATTAGTTTACTTCATGTCAGACAGAGATTCCGAAGTCAGATACTGGATTGTAAGGCGTACGCAGGGGCAGATATAGACTCAGATCACAATATAGTAGTGATGAAGAGTAGGCTGAAGTTCAAGACATTAGTTAGGAAGAATCAATACGCAAAGAAGTGGGATACGGAAGTTCCAAGGAATGACGGAATACGTTTGAAGTTCTCTAACGCTATAGATACAGCAATAAGGAATAGCGCAGTAGGCAGCACAGTTGAAGAGGAATGGACATCTCTAAAAAGGACCATCACAGAAGTTGGGAAGGAAAACATAGGTACAAAGAAGGTAGCTGCGAAGAAACCATGGGTAACAGAAGAAATACTTCAGTACATTGATGAAAGGAGGATGTACAAACATGTTCCGGGAATATCAGGAATACGGAAATACAAGTCGCTGAGGAATGAAATAAATAGGAAGTGCAGGGAAGCTAAGACGCAATGGCTGCAGGAAAAATGTGAAGACATTAAAAAAGATATGATTGTCGGAAGGACAGACTCAGCATACAGGAAAGTCAAAACAACCTTTGGTGACATTAAAAGCAACGGTGTTAACATTAATAGTGCAACGGGAATTCCACTGTTAAATGCAGAGGAAAGAGCAGATAGGTGTAAAGAATACATTGAAAGCCTCTACGAGGGTGAAGATTTGTCTGATGTGATAGAAGAAGAAACAGGAGTCGATTTATAAGAGATTGGGGATCCAGTATTAAAATCGGAAATTAAAAGAGCTTTGGAGGACTTACGGTCAAATAAGGCAGAAGGGATAGATAACATTCCACCAGAATTTCTAAAATCATTAGGGGAAGTGTCAACAAAACGACTATTCACGTTGGTGTGTAGAATATATGAGTCTGGCGACATACCATCTGACTTTCGGAAAAGCATCATCCACACAATTCCGAAGATGGCAACCGCTGACAAGTGTGAGAATTATCGCACAATCAGCTTAACAGCTCATGCATCGAAGCTGCTTACAAGAATAATATACTGAAGAATGGAAAAGAAAATTGATAATGCGCTATGTGACGATCAGTTTGGCTTAAGGAAAAATAAAGGCACGAGAGAGGCAATTCTGACGTTACGGCTAATAATGGAAGCAAGGCTAAAGAAAAATCATGACACGTTCATAGGCTTTGTCGACCTGGAAAAAGCGTTCGACAATATAAAATGGTGCAAGCTGTTCGAGATTCTGTAAAAAGTAAGGGTAAGATATAGGGAGAGACGGGTCATATACAATATGTACAACAACCAAGAGGGAATAACAAGAGTGGACGATCAAGAACGAAGTGCTCGTATTAAGAAGGGTGTAAGACAAGGATGTAGCTTTTCGCCCCTACTCTTCAGTCTGTACATCGAGGAAGCAATGATGGAAATAAAAGAAAGGTTCAGGAGTGGAATTAAAATACAAGGTGAAAGGATATCAATGATACGATTCGCTGATGACATTGCTATCCAGAGTGAAAGTGAAGAAGAATTAATTGATCTGCTGAACGGAATGAACAGTCTAATGAGTATACAGTATGGTTTGAGAGTAAATCGGAGAAAGACGAAGGTAATGAGAAGTAGTAGAAATGAGAACAGCGAGAAACTTAACATCAGGATTGATGGTCACGAAGTCAATGAAGTTAAGGAATTCTGCTACCTAGGCAGTAAAATAACCAATGACGGACGGAGCAAGGAGGACATCAAAAGCAGACTCGCTATGGCAAAAAAGGCATTTCTGGCCAAGAGAAGTCTACTAATATCCTTAATTTGAGGAAGAAATTTCTGAGGATGTACGTTTGGAGTACAGCATTGTATGGTAGTGAAACATGGGCTGTGGGAAAACTGGAAGAGAAGAGAATCGAAGCATTTGAGATGTGCTGCTATAGACAAATGTTGAAAATTAGGTGGACTGATAAGGGAAGGAATGAGGAGGTTCTACGCAGAATCGGAGAGGAAAGGAATATGTGGAAAACACTGATAAGGAGAAGGGACAGGGTGACAGGACATCTGCTAAGACATGAGGGAATGACTTCCATGATACTAGATGGAGCTGAAGAGGGCAACAACTGTAGAGGAAGACAGAGATTGGAGTACGTCAAGCAAATAATTGAGGACGTATGTTGCAAGTGCTACTCTGAGATGAAGAGGTTAGCACAGGAAAGGAACTCGTGGCGGGCCGCATCAAACCAGTCAAAAAAGATGAGGATGGAACGACGACTACTTTAAAAGTGAATTATTATCGTCATTAACACAATGTCTATAACACTTGTGGTAAAAACATTATTTTGGAGAGAAAATGCAAACACACAATATTGGAAGCTATGTATTCCGCATTGTGCGGAGACCAAGTTGGAATGATTCGTACACAAAAGCTATGGTCACTTTGGTATTCGCAAGTGTATAAAATATATAAAAACGTTTTACTGTTTTATGGGGTTTTGTCAAGTCAAATTTGTCAAGAAGCTTAGGAGGGTCACAGTGGCATTAATTATGCAATGCATCGTATTTTGTCGAAGGGTTTACATGACTTAAACGCATCAGAGTTTCACAGCCCTTTACCAATGGGTAGGGGAGGCGTAACATCTATTTAGTTACTTATAGAACGTTATCAAAATACGTCACACTGTACCTCATTAAGCATACAAACACGGATGCAGTGATTAATTATATGCGCAGTTCCTTCGCAGACGTTGGGAAATCAAAAGGACTCTTAACTGACGACGGTCACGCTTTACAAGTCGTAATTTTAAGGACATGATAACTTTGGAAGGCGTACGTCAAATAACTACATGGAAGTATAGCTTGAAATAGAATCCATGTTAACGTATTATGAAGGAAATTGGAAGATTGAATAGAAGGTATTGCTCCACCAAACATATCACTTGGGCACAAATGATATAGGAATGTAAGGTAATATTAAATTTGTCAGATCTGTCTACAGGTTTATCCCCAGCAGAAGTAATGAAGTGTAAATTTAATGGTGAAACGTAGCTTAAATTATTTAAATGGCAAAACAACAGTACGGTGGTGGGAGAAAATTTAAAGGACGTAGTAAGGAATCATTTACAGCAAACAGTTGAAGGACTGCATAACAAATTGAATGAGAATGAAAAATCACCAACATTTAATAACAATGACTTAGTATTAGTGATAGATACACACGACAGTTCTAACTTAAATTTTTTCCTCATTGCAGTGGACCATACAAAATCTAAGCATACCACATCCAAAAGCTGTTTTCTTGGTGGATCCCAAAAGTTGTCAAGAAAAAGATATATACAACGTAGATAAGAAAAATATTTATAAACCACCGCTATTTTAAAAGTGGAGACAGTAAAGAGAACAAAATCCGAAGTTATTTCTATTATGCAATATAATTAACACACCATGAAATACTATTATCAGCTGCTGTTAAATCCACGTCAAGTATAATATGGCTGATGTTGGGCTACGTCATCTTTAACAAATCATAGGGGTACACTTAATCTAAAGATTAGTTTCCATACTAATAAATAGTATTTATTACATGCATGAAATACGTTGCAAACAAATTACGAGACAGAGGTTATTTTGGAAGTAAATGTACGCATATGGTTTAAGTAAGAGGATGGTAGACGAGACTTGAGACAAGAAGTTGAGAACTGCGGTTTAGGAAGCGTTTTTGATTTCTCTTTTAACACATTGTGTCAGATCATCCTTTTCTGGTATACAAAAGGCATTTATCGAAGTCAGTTTTCGGAGTCTGTGAGGTGAAGCCGAAACAAGCCTTTCTATTAGGAATGTTATCACTCTATGCGGAGTCCTTTTTTGAAATGAGGGGTGGAATAGGAATGTGTCTTTGGAGTCCGTCTTCTAATCTTCTTATATTTCAACAAATCCACACCTTGTTTTCCTTTCTTCTTCTTTAAAGGTCCACTTTACTTTGCCTCTTCTAATAAGCAATACCATTATGGAACCCTTCAACCTGTTTTCAATGGATTGGTGGGATAACTCAGCTCGCGTGTGACATAAGAAGTTGACAGCTACGACAAGTAATTTAAGTGTCAAGAGGTTTAGCCACTTAAAAAAGTTTCGGAGTAGTAGGCAGGTGTGAAGCGGAATATGCAACGAAGATGACGCGCTAAACACATGGTGACTGAAGCGTCCTTTGTTTGAATAGCAGATGCGCGGACCCAAGAACATACATTAGTTACGAAAACAAAGTAACCTTGTCTGACATGTACAAAAGAATGATTTCGTTAATGAAGATAAAAAATGAGAGATGTGAGCCATGGTAGGTAATACGAAAATACGAAGGTAGGTTTAAGGCTTCTACTGATAATGAAATAGGTAGGACGTTGCACTGTTGTATAAAATGTTATAAGTATGTGGATTTGTTCTGAATCAAATGAGTTACTTAGAGCATAAGGAAGTGTAAGGTATTTAATGAGGAACAGTATTAGTTGACATTGGACAAATAGGGGGGAAAAACTGTGGAGGCGTTATGCAATTGGTTTAAAATAAAATGGGAAGTGTACTCCCGTTTGTACAAACAACAAATAAAAGGTCGGATAGACAGGTCCATCAAAAAATAAATAAATAAATAAATAAAAAAACTACGCCGTTTATCAGGTACATTTGGGTAAAAATGGTCTATACAATAGATTGGTAGGGATTTTGTATGAGACACTTTGATATCATTAATAGTAAGGTTGTATATTATGCACCTACGGAAAGCGATCAGTAGTCCCGCGATGAAATGATTTGGAATGACAACTGATGATGCCAAAGAAGAGGTTTTCTAACCTGTTAAGATACAGTTTATGGAAACCATCTACATCTCCACGCATATTAACGTAGAAATATTTGAAATTTGAATGTGTACTCGTGACAAATAAGGTCCAGTCAATCTATGATATCTCTGAAACAGGAAATTGTAATGAAAGAATGTACGAGAGTATATACAAAGTAAGAATCACATAACTTAAAGCAAATCGATAAAGTATTACGAGAACATATTGTACCCAATTACCGAGAGAAGTTAAGTAACTTTTATACTCAGTGTACAAGAGAAACTGATCATGATACGGTGTAAGACTCATATATGACGTCTGATACTTATAATGAAGAATGTATGTTTCTTTCGAATTTGTTTTTGGATAAAGTTTATTATGCGATAAAGTAAGTCAATATTGAGACGTGTAAATAAAACACACGTTGAGTAAACAAAATAGTAAATTTTTAACTAGCTAGGAAACCCCTTTTTAGCACCCTCAGTTGTCACTCAAAACTTTAAATCGCATCATTGCTTACCTGCTGATCCCTTTCCGTGGGTACAATAGTCAATTTGGGACGACTTCTTTATTCTGAGTGCGGATATAGGTAGGGTATCAAGGCGTTTTATAAAATACGCTTCTCTGCTATTAATATTAGTACCAGCTAAAGATGATCGTTGTAGTTGATATATGAAAAGCAGTGTCGAACAAAAGAAGCAGATACCCTGCGCTCCAGTCTGTGTTTGTACAGACGGTACGTGAACAGTTCGAGCGAAAGTAGCGGAGAGCGTCATGGGATGAGTGTCACTCATTTTCTGCACGAGGATATGCTTTGATACTCCGAGTTCATAGTGTCAAGAAAGTCTTGGAGTAAAAGGGCCACCGACAGTGTCAACGTGTACGCAAAACAAATGAATCATTTTCTGATGTAAAAAGATGGAACTTTAATATATACCTGCGGATCACACGTGTGATATTTTGTTGAAGTTTTAGTCTATTGCCGGCCGCGGTGGCCGTGCAGTTCTAGGCGCTTCAGTCCGGAACCGCGTGACTGCTATGGTCGCAGGTTCGAATCCTGCCTCGGGCATGGTTGTGTGTGGTATACTTAGGATAGTTAGGTTTAAGTAGTTCTAAGTTCTAGAGGACTGATGACCTCAGATGTTGAGTCCCATAGTGCTCAGAGCCAGTTGAACCATATTTTTAATCTATTGCGAGTTGAAATTAAGGGATTCTGTCTTTATAAGAGAGAAATAAGAGAGAAATAAGAGAGAAATATCTCACGAAATAAGCTTCAAACGAAAAAACTACAAGAACGGAACTTGTCTAGCTTGAAAGGGGAAACCAGATGGCGCTATGGTTGGTCCGCTAGATGGCGCTGCCATAGGTCAAACGGATATTAACTTCGTTTTTTTTTTTTTTTAATAGGAACCCCCATTTTTATTATATGTTCGTTTAGTACCAAAGGAAATGTGAGGTTGGTGGAGATCACTTTGAGTATTTATTGCATTAACGTGGTATTTACAGGTAATGACGCTGTAAAAGAATGCGTTCTCAGAAATAATAAGTTCTCAAAGGTATATGTATCACATTGGAACAACCGTAATAAAATGTTCAAACGTACCTACGTTCTGTATTTTAATTAAAAACAACCTACTTCTTACCAGCTGTTCGTCTAAAATTGAGAGCCATGTGTTTGTGACTATTACAGCGCCATCTATCACAAAGCGAAAAAGGTGGTCCAACAATAACATTCGTATTTCTTTACGTACTACAAGAGTATTTAATAAAAACTGGGGGTTCCTATTAAAAAAAAAAAAAGTTGATATCCGTTTGACCTTTGGTTTCCCTATTCAAGCTAGACGACTTTCGTCCATTGTAGTTTTTTCGTTTGTGCTTATTTCTTGAGATATTTGGCCTCGTCACTATCAATGGACCACCCTCTATATGTTTTCGAAAACAAAATTTTCCCCTGTGTTCTAATTCCTTTTGTTATATACATCGAAAATGGTTTAAATGGCTCTGAGCACTACGGGACTTAACATCTATGGTCATCAGTCCCCTAGAACTTAGAACTACTTAAACCTAACTAACCTAAGGACAACACACAACACCCAGCCATCACGAGGCAGAGAAAATCCCTGACCCCGCCGGGAATAGAACCCGGGAACCCGTGCGCGGGAACGGAGAACGCTATCGCACTACCACGAGATGCGGGCATATACATCGACTGTCGCGGAATGTGTAATCAGTGTTTCCGATCGTTACTAGGACAATCAAAGATAAGTGTAGCCTGGGAACGCTTTGGAACCAATAATGTCACTTATTGCGTCACTGCTCAAACCCACTGGTTCAAAGAGAACGCTGAGGTTGACGTGCTAATTCAGTATACAACCCTGAAGCAGTGGGTCAGAGGGTGATTGATGGCATAGTTATACAACGAAACTAACTATAGATCATACTTACAGCGATAGTCTTCGTCAGCAAGCTACTTTGACACCGAAAACGATCCGTAAGCGTTCACGAGCTGTCTCAGACTGTTGCTACACAACGATTATGAGTGCGACCAGCCACTGCTTATTGTTGAGAGCATCACTCATCATCGCTTGTTAACAGTGAAGGCGGTACTTCTCCATCGCATGACATGAACTTTTTAATCCAGACATTATCGTCTGTGACTAAGCATCACCGGAAGTGGTTGTGGTGTAGATAAAACAGGAATACATATCAAGCATTTCCCTCAACCTTTATATTTTTAATCTGGCATTGTAACTACTTACGGTAAGTGAGATGAATATCATGTATGCGATCATACTGCTAATGGTGTTAGGGTTGAGAGCACTATCTTTCGATACCAAAGGCGTTATTTCGACATTCATGAAGGATAATATAATAAATTATTGCCGAAAACTAGTTTACCATTATTAGACAATTTGAAGAAGTGACTGATACCGAAAAATATGGGTAGTATAGGGAAACAGACTTAAGGTATCTACGTGTTTGACACTTTCGTCGAACTTCAGCTTAAGCTCATGCGCCCCCCCCCCCCCCTCTCCCCCAGTTTGGCTGTAAGAAAGGTAAACCCACCAGTCAGGCAGTTTGATATGGCGTTTGATAATGTGAGCAAGACTGAAGAAAAATAAAGACATGTTCGTAGGATTTGTCGATTTAGAAAAAGCGATCGACAGCGTCAAATGGTGCAAAGGTTAGGAATCCTGAGGAAAAGAAGAGGTAAACTATAGAGAAAACGGGTAACATATAGTATGTACAAAAACCCTGAGGGAAAAATGGGAGTTGAAGATGAAGAACGAAGTGAAAGGATTGAAATGGGTATAAGGCAAAGACGTAGGTTTTCGCACCTATTGTTCAATCTATACAGCGAAGATGCAATGACGAAAATGGAGGAAAATTTCCAGAGCTGGATTAAAATTGAGGGTGAGTAGGTATCAGCGATGAAATTCGCTGATAGAATTGTTACCCTGAAAGAAAGCGAAGAGGAATTGCAGGATCTATGGAATTGAATGAACAGTTTAGTAGTACAGTATACGGACTAGAGTAAACAAAGACGAATATAACAAGAATTAAGAGAAAGTTAAAATGAGAATTGGTGACCACGAAGTAGACGAAGTTCCGGAATTCTGCTGCCAAGGCAAGAAAGTAACCCACGATTTAAGGAACAAGAAGGACATTAGAAGAAGACTATCGATGACACAAAGGGCTTGCCAGACAAAATCGGAAAAGAAGAAAATCGAAACATTTGACATGTGGTGGTACAGAATAATGTTTAAAATTAAATGTATTGGTAAGGTAAGGAATGGGGAGGTTCTCCAGAGGATCAAAGAGCAAAGGAATATATGTAGAATAGTGAAAAGGAGACGGGACAGCATGGTAGAACGTCTGGTAAGACATCAGAGAATAATTTCCGTGGTACTAGTGGGAGCTACAGAGGACGAACACTGTAGAGGAAGAGATTGGGGTACATCAAGCAAATAACTGAGGGTGTAGGTTGCAAGTGCTGATACGAGATGAAAACGCGGGCACAGGAAAGGAATTCGTGAGGCGCTGCATCAAACCAGTTACATGAGTGATGAATCAAAATAAATAAATAAATAGATAAGGAAAGGTTGTGCTGCATTTAGTGCTGGCAACATCTCATGATGCACCCCCATCGTCTGAGAAGGGACGAGATAAGGGCCTGTATGAAGCAGTGGTCTATTCAACTGCTACGCCTAAGCTACGACGTAATCTACTCTATTCGTGTGTATATTGCCAGCGTAAGGAGTTCAAGGCACAGTGACACTGATTTCTTGCCTCCGTTGAGAGAGACATCATGTAAATCTCTTTAAGTCAAATTTCGGTCCAGTGCTAAAATTTTACAAATTTTCTTAGCATAAAAATAAATTCTGCCAGAGATTGTGCTATGTTAGTGTGTCAGTAACAAACTGTTTGTCTCACAATATTTTGTTGTTATCGGTATTGGGGATCCCAAACCGTTTTGAAAATCGTTGCCCTTTCGTGGTGTTACAACTGTTGGTGATAACCCCATAGCATTCTTCTTAGTAGGGGCTAAGCAAACCAACCACAGTTGACCCCAAAGTGCTGTAGGAGTGGCCTCTGTACTGAAAATAAGATCGCACAATATTGACATTTCAACAGACTTATGCAAAAGGCGTGGGAACACCGGTTGAAGATTAAAAAAAAGGAAAAACTGCTTTTCTTTTGCAGTACCATTTGAAGCAACTCAAAATCTTTTGCGTAGATTTTTTCAATGCCGTTCGGATTGCTTTGACGTGTGTGCTAAATGGTTACAAGAAATTACTACACACTGAATAGTGTTCCCAGTATATGGTGTGGTATGCGGAAACAAAATTAACCGTTTCTCTTTACTGTCCAAAAAAGTTAACGGCGTGAATTTCTCTGCAATCCACAGAAGTTAACACAGCCAATGGTTTGTATGGTAAGTTCGTAGCAACGAAGCGTATAAATAGACTGGTCCTAGCAGAAGAAACACATTTGATGGATTGGTTGAGGAGAACGGAGACACCCCCCAAAGAAGCCCATCTAAATCAGTTGTCGACTGTCTTGTGAACTAAACATCCCTCGCCCAACGCCTGGGAACTTCCTGCATAAGCTGCTTACATTGCAAACTTACAAGATTCAAGTTGTGCAAGTAATGCAGCGAAGTGTCTTACAGTTTCATCTCGATGTTGCTGTTGAGGCATTGGACCGGATCGATCGAAATTCCGACTATCTAAGAAACGTCGTTTTCTCTTAATCAGCAACGTTCCATACATTTAGGAAACTGAAACCACGCAACATTTGGGTTTAGGGTTTTAGGGAACGATAGCAAATATCCTTCAACTTTTCCCACTGAAAGAAATCCGGGGACGTTAGATCCGGTGAACGTGCGGGCCATGGTCTGGTGCTTCAAAGAACGATCCACGTGTCATGAAATACGCTATTCAATACCGCTTCAACCGCACTTGAGCTATGTGCCGGACATCCCTCATGCTGGAACTACGTCGCCATTCTATCTTGCAGTGAGACATCTTGTAGTAACATCGGTACAACATGACGTAGGAAATCAGCATACATTGCACCATTTAGATTGCCATCGATGAAATGGGAGCCAATTATCTTTCCTCCCATAATGCCGCACCACACATTTACCAGCCAAGGTCGCTGATGTTCCGCTTGTCGCAGCCATCGTCGATTTACCGTCGCATAATAGTGCATAATAGTGTTCAGTGGGTTAGTCGTGAAAACGTAAGGGATAGACTTACTTCCTCATTTATAGTATTAGTATCGATCAGTGCCTACTATCACCCTTCTGGAAGTTGCCGTCCTTCCCAAATGTGTAAGTTCGCTGAAGGTATCCTCGTTACTATAATTCAAGAATTTTTCCCCAGGTGTTTTATGATTCTTCATTCTTTTTGTGATGCTCCTAACTTCTTCTACAGCTGTTGGGTCTGAGGCGAAATTTGTTTCTTACTGGCTGTAGCTGAGAATGTCTGGTGGCACTTCACACTTTTGGAGCTCTCGAAAGTATTTGGCCAAGATCGGACTGTTTTTCATGTCACCGTTTATTACCTTCTCTTCTTTGTTCTTACATCTGAGGTCTGGAGTATAATATTTACTTAAGGCAATCTTGAATGTTCTGTAAAGTCTCGCGTATTGTTCTGTCGGAAATCCTCTTCTATTGTACTTTAGTGTTCCTTCACCAGTTTACTCTTCAGATCCCTGAAAGTCTTGGCATTGTTTTTCCCCGAGAAAAGAGAGAGAACGCTGTTGTTAAAAATCGAAAGCATGTAATGCTGATTACTTTTCCTCTTTCTTCTCTGTAGAGTACCTTTATTTAAAATAACAGTATATAAAATTCAGGACAACTTTTATTCCGTTACCAAAAGTGAACCCTGTTTGGAAACGTGCCACTAGAACTCACGCATACGAAATGTCGACTATAAAAGAATGTAGGTGCGGGCTACAGCCCACATTAGCAGCCACTAGTAGCTTATGTCAGTCACAGCCCGAAGTCCTTTGCCCCTTGATTAATGAAACACAAAAATAATTTTTTTCTATTTTTTACGATTCCTTAATTTGCAAAACACAAAAATAAAATTTCCCAATTTCTTATGATTCTAACGATTAAAGCTTGCTCGAAATGTATCCTACGTCACCATCTTTCACCTCATCTCCTTTACAGGAGCTACTTGCGCATCGTCCTAGGCTAATATACCGAAGCTCTTAGTAATCGGTGAGTCACGGGGTGTAGCCTCTCCTTGATTGCCTGATCAAATGCTAGTTTCAGTTGCACAGAATTCAAACGAAAACGACTACGAGCTTCATACTTTCAATAGTAATTAAGTACAGAAACTAACGTCTATTTTTATGGTCAAATTCACAGCCCAAGCGTAAGTCATCGGGAAGACAGTACACTGACTGCAACTAATTGTTATGTGCGCTTCCTCTTCTTCTGCACTTTCCGTGTTAGGCCAGTTGTGGCCTGTTACGGTTGCCATCTTTTCCTCGGTCTGCCAGGATCTCTTTCTCCCTTTTGATTAAAAATTCTTTATCTGATGTGGTAGCCTCTCTGGACCCATTTGTTAAAGATGTTCATTCCATTTCTTTTTGTTTTCTTCCAGTTTTTCTTTCACAGTCTTAATCTTCGACTTCTTACAATATCTAATTTTCGGACTTTATCTGTACTTTTACATTCCTCTACTGCTCTAAGAAGTCTCATTTCTACTCCTTGTATCTGTTTTTCCTTCTTTTAGTCAACGCCCACGATTCACTTCCATTTCATAGGTTTGGCCAAACAACATTTTATAAAATTTCAGTCATTTCTTCTTTTATGCGTTAGAGTTCTGTTAATTGTTCCATGTTGTTGTTGTTGTAGTCTTCAGTCCTGAGGCAGGTTTGGTGCAGCTCTCCATGCTACTCTATCCTGTGCAAGCTTCTTCATCTCCCAGTACGTACTGCAACTTACATCCTTCTGAATCTGCATAGTGTATTCATTTCTTAGTCTCCCTCTACGACTTTTACCCTTCACGCTTCCCTCCAATACTAAATAGGTGATCCCTTAATGCCTCAGAACATGTCCTACCAACCGATCCCTTCTTCTAGTCAAGACCTGCCACAAACTGCTCTTCTCCCCAATTCCATTCAGTAACTCCTCATTAGTTATGCGATCTACCCATCTAATCTTCAGCATTCTTCTGTAGCACCACATTTCTAAAGCTTCTATTCTCTTCTTGTCCAATCTTTTTATCGTCCACGTTTCACTTCCATACACGGCTACACTCCATACAAATACTTCCATAAAGGACTTCCTGACACTTAAATCTATACTCGATGTTAACATATTTCTCTTCTTCAGAAACGCTTTCCTTGCCATTGCCAGTCTACATTTTATATCCTCTCTACTTCGACCACCATCAGTTATTTTGCTCCTCAAATAGCAAAACCCCTTTACTACTTTAAGTGCCTCATTTCCTAATCTAATTCCTTCAGCATCACCCGACTTAATTCGACTACATTCCACTATCATCGTTTTGCTTTTGTTGGTGTTCATCTTATATCCTTCTTTCGAGGCACTGTCAATTCCATTCAACAGCTGTTCCAAGTCCTTTGCTGTCTCTGGCAGAATTACAATGTCATCGGTGAACCTCAAAATTTTTACTTCTTCTCCATGGATTTTAATACTTACGCCGAATCTTCCTTGTGTTTCCTTTACTGCTTGCTCAATATACAGATTGCATAACATCGGGGAGAGGCTACAACCCTGTCTCACTCCCTTCCCAACCACTGCTTCCCTTTCATGCCCCTCGACTCTTATAACTGCCATCTGGTTTCTGTACAAATTGTAAATAACCCTTCGCTCCCTGATTTTTCCCCTACCACCTTCAGAACATTGAGAAAAGCTTTTTATAAGTCCACAAATGCTAGAAAAGTAGGTTTGCTTCTTCTTAATCTATCTTCTAAGACAAGTCGTAATGTAAGTGTTGCCTCACGTGTTCAAACGTTTCTGCGGAATTCAAACTGATCTTCCCCGATGTCGGCTTCTACCAGCTTTTCCATTCGTCTGTAAGGGACTCGCGTTAGTATTTTGCAGCTGCGACTTATTAAACAGGTACTCCTATATCTCTTACATTTGCTCGAAGATATTTCCATGTTATGTTCTTTACATATTTTTTTGGTTCATAAATTCCTTTTTGTAAATCGACTTCTCTCAAAAAAATCATCGTAAGGTCAGTGCGTAGAGGAGTGATTTTAAGTTTACCAAATTTTTACCCCAGTGTTTATGTTTAAATTCCATCTGTGAATTACATCGTCAGTGTAATTATTAAAACAGCTTTTGGGATGAACTACTGATGTTTTTTATTGTGGACTTTTGATGTCTGATATCAGTTTCGAAAGCTAGCCCCTGATACTCTACAATTCTCTATAACTTTACTCTTACCACATTTTTAAAAAGCTTTTCTAAGGTCTCTAAAACCAGTTTGTGTCTCTTTGTTAAACTTCTTCAGCTTTTCAGTGAGCTGTCGTAAAATAGAAACTGCATCACTCGTTGATCGCCCCTTTCTAAATCCGACTTGTTCCTTCACAAGCAAATACTCTGCTGTTCTGTTTAGACTTGTGTTTAAAATTCTTGCATGAAGATTCTCACTGTGTCAAGGAAGCTTGTTCCCCTGTAGTTTCCACTTTTCTTGGTTATGTTTTCTCGGTTCTTATATATTGATATTACCTCTGGTTTACTCCAACGTCCTGGTACATCTTTTAGCTTGCAGCGTATGTTAGAAACAAGAGTAGCAATGTAAGGTATAGTGATAACATTCCATTATTAACTAACCATTAATTCCTTCTTAACCTGTTCCTTTTGATTTTCTGTGGCTTTCAAAGCTGCTGTGAATTCTTTTACTGTTCTTTCATCTAAGTCTTTTTTCTTATATTCCTAGACCTTTTTCTTTCTTCTGTCCCACGTTAGTGTCAGTAATATTATTCAAGCGAATTGTATTCTTTTCTGTTCTATTTCACGTTCTCGAAGTCTTACCCACTGTCTGCTGATGGCCATGAATATCATGCTCCATTCTACTAATGTATTTGTCTCAGGCTGACTGGTGGGATCTTTTCACTATCCTTTTTTTTGTTTGTAAAGCCTTTTCTGGTCATAGATCTCTCTTCTAGGACAGCCTTTCAAACTTATTTTTATATGCTCTTTGTTTTTCTTGTATCGCTTGCTTAATTCCTGTTGACCCAGTTTTTATCACACGCATTTGGCGTTTTTTTTCTTACCTAATGTCCCATTTACAGCTGTTTTATCGCTTTTTCAATATTTGTCCATTCTTCTCCAATAGTGTCCGTAGAAGCTAATTATACTAATTATTTTTCTAATTTATTTTGATAAAGACCCTTGACACATAAACCTGTGGAAAATATACTTTATAGACCTTTTCTTGCTTCTGTGTGGTAAAGGTTCTCTTCTACATCCATTTAGCCAAAGCGTTACTAATCAGCCCTTGGCACGTTCATACAAAAACGTGCTACGTAACACAGATTTTAAAAACATATAAAATACATAAACCTTAGGTGAATGAAGTATCGGATTGCTTAACCTGATCGTAAACCCAATGAAGTACGTAAACAGAACGGAATGTGCCCCATGTTTGTCATAACCGCAAAAACCGCTCCGCTTTTGTTTCGACCTTAGTGCCTAAGAAATCTCAGTGCTCCAACATGGTTCATCAAGCATATAGTAGTACAAAAATGTCAACTTGGGTTCCAGAGTCCCATGGAAAGAGCTGTATATAATTCTGATTTGATATAGCTTCATCAATGGAAAGCCACTACTGCTGTCGTACGTAGCAGTAGGTCTTTCCGAAGATAATCCAATGCAAACACGTTCATCAACACACCGTATCACTTACAGGCAAAAGCACACCTCCACTCAAGAACAACCTCTAACGGAAGAGAACTGAAGAAGAACGCTTTGTTTACTTTCAAAATTCACAATCCACGTGGAATGTCTCAGAGCCTCACTTCTGTCGCTCGAGGCCGCGCTCACCACAAAAATTTTAGGCAGAGAAATTGATGCAGAAGACGTAGGAGGGGGTATACGGAAGTGGATCACTGGGAGCAGATATGGTGGCAAAAATTGCTTACGATTAGTAGATACGTAATAAACTTAATGCATGGAAATTGGTACATATAACAGACGAGTTTCGAAGTGCACCTGTTCTTTTTTTTTAACTGTGGTTGTTCCTTCGCTTTTCCAGTTCACATTCATATCGCCAGCAGTCGACCTGAGCAGCTTTAGAATCGTAGAAATGTCTGTGATGGATTTGTTATTCAGCTGACATCCAGTGGCTTCTTCTCATTCGAGGTCGAATCCTGCCTCGGGCATGGATGTTTGTGATGTCCTTAGGTTAGTTAGGTTTAAGTAGTTCTAAGTTCTAGGGGACTTATGACCTAAGATGTTGAGTCCCATAGTGCTCAGAGCCATTTGAACCATTAGAACCTAGTGTAAGGAGGAGAAATGCGTACCATCACGTTTCCGACTTTGATAAAGGTCGGAACTCCGTGCTGGATCCCAAAGGCCTCGTATCACTAGCAGTCGAGGTGACAGGCATCTTATCCGCATGGCTGTAATGGATCGTGCAGCCACGTCTCGATCACTGGGTCAACAGATGGGGACGTTTGCAGGACACAACCATCTGCACGAACAGTTCGACGATGTTTGCAGCAGCATGGACTATCAGCTCGGAGACCGTGGCTGCGGTTACCCTTAACGCAGCATCACAGACAGGAGCGCCTGCGACGGTGTACTCAACGTGGAACCTGGGTGCACGCACGGCAAAACGTCATTTTTTTCGGATGAATCCAGGTTCTGTCTAGAGCATCATGACGGTCTCATCCGTGTTTGGCGACATCACGTTGAACGCACATTGGAAGCGTGTATTCGTCATCGCCATACTGGCGTGTCACCCGGCATGATGGTATGGGATGCCACTGGTTACACGTCTCGTTCACCTCTTGTTCGCATTGACGGTACTTTGAATAGTGGACGTTACATTTCCGATGTGTTACGACCCGTGGCTCTACGCTTCATTCGATCCCTGCGAAATCTTACATTTCAGTCGGATAATGCACGACCGTATGTTGCAGGTCCTTTACGGGCCTTTCTGGGTACAGAAAATGTTAGACTGCTGCCCTGGCCAGCACATTCTCCAGATCTCTCACCAATTCAAACGTCTGGTCAATGGTGGCAGTCACTCCTCGTGATGAACTGTGGTATCGTGTTGAAGCTGCATAGACAGCTGTACCTGTACACGCCATCCAAGCGCTGTTTGACTTAATGCCCAGGCGTATCAAGGCCGTTATTACGAGCAGAGGTCGTTGCTCTGGGAACTTATTTCTCAGGATCTATGCATCCAAATTACGTGAAAATCTAATCACATGTCAGTTCTAGTATAATATATTTGTCTAATGAATACCCGTTTATCATCTGCATTTCTTCTTGGCGTAGCAATTTTAATGGCTAGAAGTGTAGATGCCACATCCTTTTAGAATGAAAATAAATTTCTGAATCCGTCAAGCCCTTGTAGATTTAAAAAATAGATTATCGATGAAGTTCTTTTTGAACTGTAACGTTTTCCTGGATTAATGGAATTCTTGGTGATAACGTCGCATATTTTTTAAAAATTGCACCTATAAAATGAGAAGTATAGTTGTTCTGAAACGCTGTACCTTTCCGGAAATAAGCAACGCTTATTTAGAGCTCTTCACATCGTGAATAAAAACACTTATGTTAATGGTCGTTGAAATTAATTACCGGCGGCAACGAGAGCTTCAGAAGAGGGTTTAATTCCGCAGATAATGCACTCTCCCCGTTACACACCTTTACTTTATGACCAATCTTTTGACATACTACGTGGCTTAACATCAGACTTATCAGAAAAAGTTTGGGATTATAGTTCAGTTGGTTTCCTAAGTACGCGATGTTGATTAATGCGTTAACCAATGTACCCCTGCCACGTTTCTATTGTTGAACATATTTTTGTTTTTTCTTGATCTGCATTGTGACTAACGTTATGTTCGTCTGACTGTACACGTACCACTCTGCCTGCTGAACTGCCTGTTACGAACATGGAGTAACAGCGAAAACACCACATTAGGCGGTAGTGTGGTCGTTCAAGAAACACTGAACAACTGGCATGCCGGTTGCTTTCATTTAACGCTGAAGAGCTAAAGAAACTGGTACACCAGTCTAATATCGTGTGGGGCCCTAGCGAGCACTCAGAAGTGCCACAACGACAGGTGGCATGGACTCGACTAATGTGTGAAGTAGTGCTGGAAGGAATTGACACCATGAATCCTCCAGGGCTGACCGTAAATCGGTAAGAGTACGATGGGGTGGACATCTCTTCTGAACAGCATGTTGCAAGGCTCCCCAAATATGCTCAATAATTTTCATGCCTGGAGAGGGTACCGGAAATGTATAAACTCAGTAGAGTGTTCCTGGAGCTTCTTCTGGACTTGTCCCAGTCCGTCGGAAAACACAGTGGACATGAATGGATGCAGTTGATCAGACAGGATGCTTACGTACACGTCACCAGTCACAATCGTATCTTAACGTATCAGAATTCCCATATCACTCCGCCTACACATGTCCCACTGCATAACAGAGCCTCCACAAGCTTGAACAGATCCCTGCTGACATGCAGGATGCATGGATGAATGAGGTGTTCCCACAGTCATAAGTATTGGGACAATGGGAATACAGGAACAAAGTACCATTATCCAAGATGGCGGCGATGGCGCCATCCAAGATGGTGGTGATGACGTCATTCAAGATGGCGGCTTTTGGCGGGAAGTTTGAATTTTGGCGGAAATTGCCGCGTCCCCTTCACCCAGAAAACTGACGTGAAGTTCAAATTCCAACATGATAATGCGTCACACCTAGGGAAGTGGCGGGAAAAATGGACATGTCTTTATTATTTAACCAATTTAAAGCAGATGTGTTCGCCTCTGGGTCTGGACTCCAACTCGCTTAGTTCATATTGGAGCCACCAGAGGGCGCTCTCCAGACATCAGATAATGACGCATGTACCATTATTCAGGCAGGCAGCGCCACCACCAACTGTATTCGCCACTGAGTCCTTAGCCGAAGTGACTTAGTCCATATCTATACCACTAGAGGACGCTCTAATGACTGTCAGGTGATGACGCAAGTACCGTAATCTAAGATGGCGCCACCTAGTGGGTTCCCCAAGAGTTCCAGACCCCAATTGTCTTAGCACATTTCGCCGCCACCAGAGGACGCCTCTGTGACACCAGCTGATGATGAAGTACAGTTATCCACGATGGCGGTAAACCGCGTGTTTTCAGTGAGGTCTAATGCTAAGTATCACCAGCAGAGGACGCTCTCACCCGTTTCGTGACATAAACCAAGATGGTGGGAAACCGACTCAGCCTGCTCTGGATGGCTGGGGAGAGTAAGGTTGGAGTACACTCTATTTATTTAATTTACACTCTATTTATTTAATGTATTCAAGAGTAGCCTCCCATATTTGTAAAAATAAAGTACTAACCAAATGTCAGTTTGGTTTTCAGAAAAGCTTTTCAACAGAAAATGCTATATATGCTTTTACTGATCAAATATTAAATGCTCTGAATAACCGGACATCACCCATTGGTATTTTTTGTGATCTCTCAAAGGCCTTTGACTGTGTAAATCATGGAATTCTTTTAGATAAGCTAAATCATTATGGTTTGCGGGGGGCAGTGCAAAAATGGTTTAATTCATACATAACTGGAAGAATGCAGAAATTTGAAATAAGTGGTTCATGTAATGTTAATACAACAGCTGATTTCTCAAACTGGGGGGGGGGGGGGGTTATCAAGTACGGGGTCCCACAGGGATCGGTCTTAAGTCCTTTACTGTTCTTGATATACATTAATGACTTACCATTCCATTCCATATTGATTAGTTCTTTTTGCTGATGATACAAGTATAGTAATAACATCCAAAAACCAAGAACTAAGTGATGTAACTGAAAATGATGTTTTTCACAAAATTATTAAGTGGTTCTCAGCAAACGGACTCTCTTTAGATTTTGATAAAACACAGTATATACAGTTCCATACAGTAAATGGCACAACTCCAGTAATAATTATAGACTTTGAACAGAAGTCTGTAGCTAAGGTAGAATTTTCAAAATTTTTAGGTGTGTCCATTGATGAGAGGTTAAACTGGAAGCAACACATTGATGGTCTGCTGAAACGTCTGAGTTCAGCTACGTATGCTATTAGGGTTATTGCAAATTTTGGTGATAAGAATCTCAGTAAATTAGCTTACTATGCCCTACTTTCATTCACTGCTTTCGTATGGTATCATATTCTGGGGTAATTCATCGTTGAGTAGAAAAGTATTCATTGCTCAAAAACGTGTAATCAGGATAATTGCTGGAGCCCGCCCACGGTCATCCTGCAGACATCTATTTAAGGATCTAAAGATCCTCACAGTAACCTCCCAGTATATATATTCACTTATGAAATTTGTTGTTAATAATCCAGCCCAGTTCAAAAGTAATAGCAGTGTGCATAACTATAATACCAGGACAAAGGATGATCTTCACTATGCACGGTTAAATCTGACTTTCGCACAGAAAGGGGTAAATTATGGTGCCACAAAAGTCTTTGGTCACCTACCGAATAGCATGAAAAGCCTGACAGATAGTCAACCAACATTTAAAAATAAATTGGCTGAATATTTAGATGTAAATTAAGGGAGGGAAAAAAACTGACTTAAGCATTAGTGTCATGCAATATTTTGTGTAATGTAATATCTTGTACAGACATCTTTCATTAACCTGACACGTTCCACATCATTACGAAGTGTCGTATTCATGATCTATGGAACAAGTATTAATCTAATCTAATCTAATCTAATCTACTCGTAATTTCAGTGCACAATACCAGACTGCTCCAGAATAATTCTTCCCGCTGATGGGTAGACACGCTCAGTACTCGTAAACTGTCCAAATAGCAGGGCTACAAAGCCGCTCCAGAAATAATGCATCAACGTGTGCCAGCACCCTGTCCAGTAGAGTACACAGGAGGTAGCGATAAGTGACGCATCACTCAGATGTCAAACCATGCAGAGTCCCTGCTCGGCTTACACAAGCATGAGGTGGCGGGACCCCTATTCATACTTAAACCCTGAGAAATTCCCATCCACTTGACGCCAATGATGACGCGATCGCACCTACAGCCGACTCAGCCGTCAGCTGTTAAAGCACTCACAGATCTCCATTTAGGGCTGCCGCCACAACACCCATGAATTGAGGCAGCCGCAGGTCGGGTACCGCGGCTTCGTCGAACACCGGTGAAAGTTGCATACTTCTATACAGTCACCGTTATACTGTCATAGCACTCCAAAGCGCGTTCACGCCAGTCACATATTCGAAGCATTTCAAGCCATCACTTATCTATACCATTGAAGGCAGAATAGCACAGAGCTTGTTGACACATGCATTCAACTGCACGTACCCTCCCCAGCCTGATTGATACATCGTCATTTAACGCCAATTGGCTTTATATATATATATATATATATATATATATATATATATATATATATATATATATATATATATATCAGCCAAGTCCAGCTCTCTGTAATTTTTTACTGCATCAGAAATAGTTAATCTTCACTCTCTGCCCTAACAGAACCTGTTTATCAAAATATCGCCCAATCCATTCTTTCTCCCGGATATAAAGTGATAGCCTTCCTGTTCTCAACATACGCAGATGTTCTCACCGCTCCTATATCCCACCCCAACCAATCGAACATTTTCTTTGTGGGGTTGTCTTTCGTTATTTTGCAAAGATT
Organism: Schistocerca gregaria; assembly: GCF_023897955.1. Classification (NCBI taxonomy): domain Eukaryota; kingdom Metazoa; phylum Arthropoda; class Insecta; order Orthoptera; family Acrididae; genus Schistocerca; species Schistocerca gregaria. Next base: position 1,156,980,835 of record NC_064920.1, on the reverse strand, counting down.
GCTACATTGCACAGACAGTTCCCTCAATACATACACCTCTAACCTGTTCTTTCTTTCTACAGACGCTACACTCAGTGGTAATAAACAATTTTACACTGATCACCATATCGCACCGAGAACTAAACATCGCAAAGTTGTCTAAAGGTCATCAAATACATACGACTATTTCTGTTTTCTTGCTTGCATTTCTACAGACATCTCCAGGCTCCTCTATTAAACGAACAACCATATTTTCGGAATAATATTATACAATTTTCTCCGCACGTGTCGATATGAAGCACACAGCAGTAGCCCCCCCCCCCCCTCCCCCCGGGTCGGTAGCGCAACATAATGCACAAGATGTAGACTGTAAATTGTTTCTCCACAAACAACAAACTTTAGCGATGTGCAGCGTGCTGCCGACCATTGGTTAACTATAAACAAGTATAGTAAACTGATATTTGCACTCTCGAATGCCGAAGTCGGCGATGTAAGTGATTTCAGATGATCAATATTGTTTACAAACCAACTACAGTCTTTCACACGTCTAGAGAACAGGCAAACGTGTGTTGAACACACCCCAATCGATATTCCCACAACTAAATAAATGCACCAAATGTACAGAAGCAGTCGACCGAACAATTTACATGGGAGGGTATAGCTCTCCACCGCAAACGCTCCATCTTTCCAAAGTTACACTTGATCACGAAAGCCTCCCAGCACGTAGAAAGTATTAATTCGCTATTCAGTCGTCTAGAAGATGGAAAAGTTAACTATGATACATTCCTACACCCAAACAGACCTCTGCATTCGGAAGATTGTTACTATTAACATGGGAACGCGAATCAATACCACCACAGACTTTGTATACACGAACACATTCTATAAAACCCTCACATACTGTATATCTCCTGTCATTATACTTACAATTAAATCTTACAATCATGGTCTCAACTGAAGCATATTCGGCAATGTGCGAAGTATTGGAAATACGTTCCGATGAACGATGTGGCTCTGGAAATACTTGTTTGTACCTTCCCTACCACTAGACATACTCTCCCAATCGCTATCACACTACTCCAAGTTCACCGGATCTGAAATCCCCGGATTTCTTTCTGTGGGGGAAGTTGAAGGATATTTGCTATCGTGATCCACCGACAACGCCTGCCAACATGCGTCAGCACATTGTCAACGCATGTGCGAACATTACGGAAGGCCAACTAATCGCTGTTGAGAGTAATGTCGTTACACGTATTGTTAAATGCATTGAAGTTCTAGATATCCGCTGCTTTCATAGACTGCCTATACGTAGCGTCTTTGCCGTAGGTATGACTGCTCAAATTGAATTGCGGAGAGTTGGATCTCACCGAAATTGTGATTACCGGCATTGTTGAAAACTGCCTTTTTGAATATCGAATGTAGTTTTTTTTATGAATTATGACAACATTTCATCTCATACAAGAGGATGATGTATACTGAAATGTAGCTAAGACGATCACTTACAGAAAAATATAATTTCGTAAATGGAAGAAGTATTTTCAGTTCTTTGGTTATTTTAACTTCTCCCTTGTCTGTGGCTCGGAACAATATTTGCTGTATCGTAACTCGTAGGGAAATTTGAATCCTGCGAAATCAGTGGAACCTGCACTACGGTCGTTTATGCTCTATTTTAAGAGGTAAAATTCTGGACTTTATCAAAATTAACTTGGACAGTGATTCCCAAGCTGGACAGTGAGAACGTCATAGCACGCAATACGTATTTCCCCACGGCGTAAGATTGTGCGTCTGATTATTTTAAGATCGCCGCAATTCCGTAGAGCCACAGAGATTTTATTCCAGGTGCTAACTTGGACAACGAGAGTCAAAGTATGATTATGAGCTGTAACTTGTAATCATTTTGTTTTATAGACTTCGGAATTCAAAGCAGTAACCAAATTTCTTCCTGTGTGGGATCGTTTAAAATGAGTTGGAAAGCTACTTCTCTCGCCCATAAGTTTCCATTCAAATAACTAGACATTATTCAGTCATATTAATTTTAACTTCAGTTTCTGGGGGGGGGGGGGGGGGGGAGGCGAGAAGCTTAAGTACTATACCACACCGCGATAGCAAATTTCAATCGCACAAACTTTATCTCGTACAAACATTGTGGGAACATACTAAAATGTAGACTTTCACGGCCGGAAATATCACGTCCATCATAAGAAGAGGAGAAACGGAACGATCAGCTGTTGCGGAGCATGCTTTCCAGCCAGGGAACCACAACATTCGTTTCGAGGAGACGCAGGTACTAGAGGCCACAAGCGGATATTACGAAAGTCTCTACAGGGAGGTAATCGAAATAGCTAAACACCCTCATAATTTCAATCGAAAGGAGGAAGGCGTGAAATAAAGCGGTATATGGATGCCCGTGTTAAAGAAGATGTGTACCACCCGTCCACTACTGGGTGATGGCAACGGCGATCGACGGCGACGGACAGCGGCCAATTGCACTGACGTTTTCAAAACACGTGACGTCACACCGCGGCGCGGGAGCGCGCGGCCACGGAATTTAGCGGCAGTCCGTAGCGAGCCAGTGGGTGTGTTGGACCTTCCATCGAGCTACGGACCCTCCTGAAGATGTGTCCCGCAGTCGGAGACGAAACGTTGGCAATTGACACAGAATTCATCAACCGACCACGGCATAACAGCCCGGATAATTATAATGGACATGATTGTGGGAACAGCGAGTAAAGCGCTGAAGTCAGCACTTCCTAAATTTGAGAGTTCTATGAGGGCTTGTCAACAGCGATTGAATTCATCTGCATAATTTGTACTGGGTCAGAATGATTTCGCATGTTATTGCGATGTAATTTTCTTAGGTTTTTCTTCAATCTACTGAAACAGCAAGAGACAAATAAACCATTGGTAAAGGGACATGTAAAATTTTGCAACTTTTTATGTGTAATGTATGTTGCGCGTTTGTGGAGTAGTAGAATACCTTGTACAGCTCTGTTGGGGAGATGGCGGCAGAGATCATCCGTCAGCCCAGAGAAAACAGCAGAGCGCTGGAACCAGAGACCATCACGCACCAGGTGGCCGCTAGAAGAACAACTGACTGTCTTACACTGATTGCCCAGATAATTGAGACCACTTTTGTAATAGCCGGTATTTCCAGGTTTGGCACGGATAACAGCGGCGACGCTTCGTGGCACGGAAGCGATTAGGCCTTGGTAGGTCGCTGCAAGGAGTTGGCATCACATCTGCACACAAATCACTTACTCCCCTTAAATTCCGGGGAGAGGGCGATGAACTCTGACGCCGCGTTCTGTCAAATCCCAGATGTATTCGATTGGTTTCAGATCTGGTGAGTTGGGGGCCACCAAATCAATTGTGGAACTCGCAACTGTCTTTCTCGGACCAATCCATCACACTCCTGGCCTTCTGACACGGCGCATTATCTTACTGAAAAATGCCACTGCCATCGGGAAACATTATCGTCGTGAAAGGGAGCACGTGGTCTGCAACCAGTGTTCGACACTCCTTGGCCGTTATGGTGCATTGCACGAGCGCCACTGGACTCATCAATGCCCACTTGAATGTTCTCCAGAGCACAAAGGAGCCGCCGCAAGCTTGTCTCCGTCACGCAGTTCAGGTGCCCACAGGTGCTCTTCCCCTGGGAGACGACGGATTCGAGCCCTCCCACCGGAATCATGAAGAAGCTACATCTACATTTATACCTCGCAAGGCCCCCACAGTGTATGGCGGAGGGCACTTTACGTGCCATTGTCGTTACCTCCCATTCCTGTTCCACTCGTGTCTGATTCGCGGGAAGAACGACTGCAGGAAACCCTCCGTGCGCGCTCGAATCTCTCTAGTTTTACATTCGTGATCTCCTCGGGAGGTATAAGTAGGGGGAAGCAATATATTCGATACCTCATCCAGAAACGCGCCCTCTCGAAACCTGGACAGCAAGCTACACCGCGATGCAGAGCGCCTCTCTTGAAGAGCCTGCCACTTGAGTTTGCTAAACATCTCTGTAACGCTATCACGCTTACCAAATAACCCTGTGAAAAAACGCGCCGCTCTTTTTTGGATCTTCTCTATCTCCTCTGTCAACCAGCCCTGGTACGAATCCGACACTGATGAGCAATACTCAATTATAGGCCGAACGGGTGTTTGTAGGCCACCTCCTTTGTTGATGGACTACATTTTCTAAAGACTCTTCCAATGAATCTCAGACTTTCACCCGCTTTACCAACAATTAATTTTATATGATCAATCCACTACAAATCGTTACGTACTCATAATCCCAGATAGTTTACAGAAGTAACTGCTACCGGTGTTTGTTCCTCTATCATATAATCATACAATAAAGGATCCTTCTTTTTATGTATTCACAATACATTACATTTGTCTATGTTAAGGGTCAGTTGCCACTCCCTGCACCAAGTGCCTATCCGCTGCAGATCTTCCTGCATTTCGCTGCAATTTTCTAGTGCTGCAACTTCTCTGTATACTACAGCATCATCCGCGAAAAGCCGCATGGAACTTCCGACACTATCTACTAGGTCATTTATATATATTGTGAAAAGCAATGGTTCCTTAACACTCATCTGTGGCACGCCAGAGGTTACTTTAACGTATGTGGCTGTCTCTCCATTGAGAACAACATGCTGTGTTCTGTTTGCTAAAAACTCTTCATTCCAGCCACACAGCTGGTCTGATATTCCGTAGGTTCTTACTTTGTTTATCAGGCGACAGTGCGGAACTGTATCGAACGCCTTCCGGAAGTCAAGGAAAATGGCATCTACCTGGGAGAATGTATCTAATATTTTCTGGGTCTCATGAACAAATACAGCGAGTTGGGTCTCACACGATCGCTTTTTCCGGAATCCATGTTGATTCCTACAGAGTAGATTCCGCGCTTCCAGAAATGACGTGATACGCGAACAAAGAGCATGTTCTAAAATTCTACAACAGATCGATGTCATAGACCTATAGTTTTCCGCATCTGCTCGACGACCCTTCTTGAAAACTGGAACTACCTGTGCTCTTTTCCAGTCATTTGGAACCTTCCGTTCCTGTAGAGACTTGCGGTACACGGCTGTTAGATGGGGGACAAGTTCTTTCGCGTACTTTGTGTAGAATCGTATTGGTATCCCGTCAGATCCAGTGGACTTTCCTCTGTTGAGTGATTTCAGTTGCTTTTATATTCCTTGGGCACTTATTCCTGTGTCAGCCATTTTTTAGTTGGTGCGAGGATTTTGAGAAAGAACTGCAGTGCGATCTTCCTGTGTGAAACTGCTTTGGAAAAAGTTGGTTAGTATTTCAGTGTGTGTCATCCTCTGTTTCAATGCCATCATCATCCCAGAGTGTCTGGATACGCTGTTTGGGAATGTATCAGACCGTGAAAAGTTCTGCCACTGCGGTAACGTCAAGTATCGATGGACAGGTGTCCATTATAGTTGTAACTGTCGATGTCACGGTGTTAACATTGAGACATGCATGGGTCGTCGGCAGAGGAGGCCCCATCGTTAGGAATATTCGGTGTCCTCTGTGTTCAGACATACTTGTACTCTGCCTAGCATTGAAGTCCAATGTCAGTTCCGCCACCTGTTCTGTTTTATTCGTCTGCCCAGCCTGCCACGTCCGACAACTGCAATTAGGGGTGGACGCCCAACCCGACGACGTCCGGACGTGGTTTAATATTGGTTTCGCCACGTGTTGAAGACATTCAACACAGCACCCCTCGAACTCCCAACAAGTTGTCCAGTTTCCAAAATGTTCTTACCGAGCCTCAGAGCCGGCCCCAGTGGCGGGGCGGTTATAGGCGCTACAGTCTGGAACCGCACGACCGCTACGATCGCAGGTTCGAATCCTGCCTCGGGCATGGATGTATGTCATGTCCTTAGGTTAGTTAGGTTTACGTAGTTTTAAGTTCTAGGGGACTGATGACCTCAGAGTCATTTGAACCATTTGAACCGAGCCTCAGAGGTTTTAAAAATGTGCCCTCGGTCAGACTTAGGTAGATCGCCCGCCTTCCCCATTCTACACACAGGCAGCATACATGTACATGTAATACATGCACCATGTTTGTGTCTGACTGGCAGTCATTCCTCGCTAGATGACACTGTCATCACCTGGACGGGCTTGTGTCGACAGTTGGTTGGTGGACATAATGTTCTGGCTGATCATTGTATAAAGGCTCGTAATACCGCTATTTGCTTTCTCTGACAGTCAAAACAAATTGTTCCTCCTCAGCGATTGCTTTCCGAAGTGCTGACGATTGCTTAGTGGTACGGAGGAAATCGTGGAAAGTAGTTCATTTCATCTGTTAGCAGTGAGACGCGAGAATATGAACACTATGTGAATGGATACGAAATGAAGTAAATAACCTAACGAGCTTCATAAGCATTCGTCTTTCTTCAGTATAGCTTCAACCTACGTTTATTGTCATGCAGTCATCGTCATGAAATCTGTCGTTTCAATGGATACATTTAAAACTACTGCAGCTGCACATTCGTCCTCGCTGTTCTGAGCCGTTGCAGCAGTGAACTCCAATTTGACGTTTAGGCTTCAGCAAGTAGCTGCAGTCGTTTACGTATTCCACGCTGACGTAGATCCAGCAGCAAACCTCGTAGTGATTAGCTCTCACGTTAAATTTACTTTAATTTTTATTGTAGGTCCGTCCGGGGCAGAACCCTTCAAAACTCTTTGAAATCCTCGATAAGTTCAGTACTTCAAAAACAGAAAAAAACAGTTACTTTTCAGTTAGGCAAACGCAACATATGCAGCGGCTAATGATGCCTGTCTGGAGATTACAATTTCTGAATGTCCTCTCACTGCCCATGCAGCTCCCTCGCCATTGAGAGACAACTTCGTGGGTCTGTGGGAGGAGTGGTTAGCGTTGGAGAAAAATCTGAGGCCGGCGAAACCGACGACACGACCGCGGCGCATCTCCTTACGGCGACAGCGACGGCAGCAACTACTTTTAACGCACCTCCGGATAGGAAACTGTCCTTTGACGCCTGGGTCTCTCCTTCGGCAGGACGACCAACTTGTGTACAGTTCTGGTAGTGCAAACCTTTTCCTACGCCAAACTGTAACTAAATGCGCTTTATACCAAGCAATTAGGGCCGCAACCCACAGACCAGTTGACCTCTGTTTTAGATGATGAACTGAATGTGTTTCGTGTGTTAAGTTTCTATTTCATGACTGATCTCGTCGATAGTGGCTTAGGTAGAAGAATTTACTTTGTTTGTAAGATGGTTGCTACATCGTTTCATTTCCTGTTGACCCTGAAGACACACTTTCATGTTGCACTATTTTGAGGTTGTGTCTTTACAGTCAATGTATTTTACTCACACACTGCCCTGACTTGTCCCTGTTTTGTTGTTTGTGAACAAATGTGAGGAAGACAACCCCAAGATGGTTGTAGATTTCAATTTTTTAATTTACGTTTTGTTGGTTGCTGCTAGCAATTAATAACCACTGTTGTGTTCTTTTTGTTAAGTGTGGGTGCTGACGAAATAGCAGCTTAGCGCAATATACAAGCCAGTACCATCACAAAAACAGTCATTCAAAGAAACAACTGAGTAAATAAAGCAAACGAATGTTCACTTTAAATTTTGATTTATTCGAAACATTTGCAAATTCATTTCAAACAATTTCTAAAAAGCGTACATTAAAATTTTCTTCATGACAAGGCTACAATCAAGACTGACCCAATTTTTAAAGGCACTTCACATTGTTAGTCACATCAAAACCAGGGACTTGAGTTTTACTGGGTACGAGAAATTTACAAGCGAATGCCTTCTTCTTCGGTGGTTCAGTAACACAAAAGGACGTTTTAATGGGTCAGACCTTCTTTGGAGTAAATGCTCTTATCTTTGGAGGCCCTGTGACTATGAAGGCTGCCTTAATAGGACACACCTTCCGTTCAGTAAAGGCCCTTTTCTTCGGTGGGCCTGTAACGATAAAGGCTGTTTTGATCGGAAATGGTCCTGTTTTTAAGGGCATTACTTTCATAAGGCCAACACTAAGAGATGCTCTCAAACGACAATATTCTGCAAAGATAGAGGTGGTTGCCAAACATTCCTTATTGGAGGGCTCATCATGTATATCCAACTTCTCATTAGAGGGCTCATCAGGCCATTGTGCAGTACTTTCTGCTGAGTCTGGTGGTGGCTCAGATTCTCTTTCCAACTTCTCGTTATAGGGCTCATCAGGCCATTGTGCAGTACTTTCTACTGAGTCTGGTGGCGGCTCAGAATCTCTTTCCAACTTCTCATTATAGGGCTCATCAGGCCATTGTGCAGTACTTTCTACTGAGTCTGGTTGGGGCTCAGAAACTCTTTCCAATTTCTCATTATAGGGCTCATCAGGCCATTGTGCAGTACTTCCTACTGAGTCTGGTCGCGGCTCAGAATGTCTTTCCAACTTCTCGTTATAGGGCTCATCAGGCCATTGTGCAGTACTTTCTACCGAGTCTGGTGTCGGCTCAGAATCTCTTTCCAACTTCTCATTATAGGGCTCATCAGGCCATTGTGCAGTACTTTCTACTGAGTCTGGTGGCGGCTCAGAAACTCTTTCCAATTTCTCGTTATAGGGCTCATCAGGCCATTGTGCAGTACTTTCTACTGAGTCTGGTGGCGGCTCAGAATCTCTTTCCAACTTCTCGTTATAGGGCTCATCAGGCCATTGTGCAGTACTTTCTACTGAGTCTGGTGGCGGCTCAGAATGTCTTTCCAACTTCTCGTTATAGGGCTCATCAGGCCATTGTGCAGTACTTTCTACTGAGTCTGGTGGCGGCTCAGAATCTCTTTCCAACTTCTCGTTATAGGCCTCATCAGGCCATTGTGCAGTACTTTCTACTGAGTCTGGTGGCTGCTCAGAAACTCTTTCCAACTTCTCGTTATAGGGCTCATCAGGCCATTGTGCAGTACTTTCTACTGAGTCTGGTGGCGGCTCAGAATGTCTTTCCAACTTCTCGTTATAGGGCTCATCAGGCCATTGTGCAGTACTTTCTACTGAGTCTGGTGGCGGCTCAGAATCTCTTTCCAACTTCTCGTTATAGGCCTCATCAGGCCGTTGTGCAGTACTTTCTACTGAGTCTGGTGGCTGCTCAGAAACTCTTTCCAACTTCTCGTTATAGGGCTCATCAGGCCATTGTGCAGTACTTTCTACTGAGTCTGGTGGCGGCTCAGAATCTCTTTCCAACTTCTCGTTATAGGGCTCATCAGGCCATTGTGCAGTACTTTCTACTGAGTCTGGTCGCGGCTCAGAATCTCTTTCCGACTTCTCGTTATAGGGCTCATCAGGCCATTGTGCAGTACTTTCTACTGAGTCTGGTGGCGGCTCAGAATCTCTTTCCAACTTCTCGTTATAGGGCTCATCAGGCCATTGTGCAGTACTTTCTACTGAGTCTGGTGGCGGCTCAGAATGTCTTTCCAACTTCTCGTTATAGGGCTCATCAGGCCATTGTGCAGTACTTTCTACTGAGTCTGGTGGCGGCTCAGAATCTCTTTCCAACTTCTCATTATAGGGCTCATCAGGCCATTGTGCAGTACTTTCTACTGAGTCTGGTGGCGGCTCAGAATGTCTTTCCAACTTCTCGTTATAGGGCTCATCAGGCCATTGTGCAGTACTTTCTTCTGAGTCTGGTGGCGGCTCAGAATCTCTTTCCAACTTCTCATTATAGGGCTCATCAGGCCATTGTGCAGTACTTTCTACTGAGTCTGGTGGCGGCTCAGAATGTCTTTCCAACTTCTCGTTATAGGGCTCATCAGGCCATTGTGCAGTACTTTCTACTGAGTCTGGTGGCGGCTCAGAATCTCTTTCCAACTTCTCATTATAGGGCTCATCAGGCCATTGTGCAGTACTTTCTACTGAGTCTGGTGGCGGCTCATTATGTCTTTCCAACTTCTCGTTATAGGGCTCATCAGGCCATTGTGCAGTACTTTCTACTGAGTCTGGTGGCGGCTCAGAATCTCTTTCCAACTTCTCGTTATAGGGCTCATCAGGCCATTGTGCAGTACTTTCTACTGAGTCTGGTGTCGGCTCAGAATCTGTTTCCAACTTCTCGTTATAGGGCTCATCAGGCCATTGTGCAGTACTTTCTACTGAGTCTGGTGGCGGCTCAGAATCTCTTTCCAACTTCTCGTTATAGGGCTCATCAGGCCATTGTGCAGTACTTTCTACTGAGTCTGGTGGCGGCTCAGAATCTCTTTCCAACTTCTCGTTATAGGGCTCATCAGGCCATTGTGCAGTACTTTCTACTGAGTCTGGTGGCGGCTCAGAATCTCTTTCCAACTTCTCGTTATACGGCTCATCAGGCCATTGTGCAGTACTTTCTACTGAGTCTGGTGGCGGCTCAGAATCTCTTTCCAACTTCTCGTTATACGGCTCATCAGGCCATTGTGCAGTACTTTCTACTGAGTCAGGTGGTGGCTCAGCATAACTCTCTAATTCCTCATCCGCTGGCTCGTCATGCCAGTCTGCAAGAGATGCCACTGAGGGTGCTGGTGGTCTAGCATCCATCTCTAACTGCATATCGGGGGGCTCAGATAGGGATTCGGCAGTAGTCGCGGGTTCTGATGCTGGAGGCACGGCAATTGTCTCGAGCTGATCTGTTTTCTCATCTAGTCTTCTTCTCTGAGCGGGATGGTGTTGGCGAGTCCACTCCTGTTGGCAGAATACAGAAAGCTCGGTAAGAGACATGGAACACAAAATCATATATGTGTATTCAATGTACATAACTAGAATAATTCTGTAACTATCAGTTTGTTGCTTTTAACTGTGGTAGAAGGAGAACAATTTTAAAAATAATTGATGTCTGATTATTAATGTTCGTTTGGCGCAGCTGTAATATGCGGGACCTTTTTGTGTGTACTTATTTGCGTTTAATGTTTCAGTACGAATTTTTCAGTTGCGTGTGAGTTCAGGTAATAATGGAGATGACGGCAAACGCGATGCAAAATATAATTCCGATTTACGTGTATATTTAATACTGTTTATCCCAGCAGTTAAAGATGTGTCCACTTTTTATGTAATGGTCATGTATACGTACAAGTTACGGTTATGTGGGCAAGTTCAGTATATTAAATCTATTGACCCTCACAGCTCGCACTTGTTATGGGCCGATACCTGCTTGAATGGTTCACCGGCGTTGCATCTGATTTTGTGGTGCAACTAGCTCGGCATTTTTACGAGGGAAACGCTCGTCGTCTTCTGGGACACCACCTAAATCTTCAGTGACTACTTGGTAATACTGTGACTTTACAAATACCATCCGACACCATACTTGGGAGCCTTTCTACCAGCGGTAACGTTGTTTGTATCGATTGTGGTTGTTCTCGTGAAGCATATGAAATAACTTGGGAGGCACTTGCCCTCTGAAAAGTAGTGCACGCTATTCCAATGAAGTCCAACTATTACAAAGAAGAAGCAGTGGTTTGTGACATACAGTAACGAGACCACCTATTGTTTGGTGGACCCAAACATATTCGAAGGTGACAGCGTGAATCCAATGTGCATTGACAGGATACCGGAAAAGGCAAACTCAAAGGGCGTTTCTCACTTGTAAACGGATATGCACGGAAGTAAATAGAACACAGAAACGACAGAGAAAAATTGCACTTGAAGTGAGTTTTGTAACTCCCTGAGAAAAGACATACTGGTTAGCGCCGCATTAAGTTAAAAGTTCTCGGAAGAGGGAAATTGTTTGTACTGGAAGCAGAGTAACCATCCGCTGAAAAGACTTCCACCACCAACTGTTAGTGATAAGCCTTGGTCTTCGTCAGACTATTCCACCACCAGCTCTAAGTAACAAACATAGGACTTTTAGAGAGGACTGTAAAGATGATAATGATTTACAATGTAAGGGCATTATTATGCTTTTATATCAGTCACTAACAGTTCATCAGGCAAAGCCAATAAACACTAACCGATAATCTAAAACTACTCTCCATCTTCCTCAACTAGTTCTCTTAAAATTTAACTACGTATTATTTGTGCAGGAGAAACCTGAAACATGGAAACCTCAAATTACTACATCTTTACCTAAGCAAGGATTAAATCATTACCCCGAAACAGAGCAAAACAGCTGTATAAGCCACTAAGTGTGCAACAGGAATTCCACTATTAAACGCTGGGCAGAGTGAGCGAATGGGTGGAAAGAGTTTATTGAAGGCCTCTACGAGGGATACAAATGGATGTTGAGATGATAGACGTATGGGTCCAGTAATGGCACTTATCAGAGTTTCGACGCACATACGGTCAAATAAATCTATAGACGTCGACTGCATATCTACATTTCTAAAATCATGAGTGAAAGTGAAAACCAAACGACTTTTCAAGTTCGATTGAAGGATTTTTTAGTCTACAAACTACACAAAATTCCGAAGGGTTATACGAGCGAGAACTACCGAAAAATCGACTGACAAGTATAACACACCGAAGAATGGAAAAGAAAGCTTTGATTGAGGAAAGGTGCTGCGAATACATAGAAAGAAAGATCCCATATCACTTAGATACATTATAGCAGGTCAGCAACTGGAAGCAGGTAATTCCATAAATTATGTATGAGTACGCATTAGGAGTGATTTAAAATGGAGTGAACATATAAAGTTGATCGTCAGTAAAGCAGATGCTAGACTGAGAGTCATTGGAAGAATCCTAAGGAAATGCAATCCGAAAACAAAGGAAGTAGGTTACAGTAGGCTTGTTCGCCCACTGCTTGAATACTGCTCAGCAGTGTGGGATGCGTACCAGATAGGGTTGATAGAAGAGGTAGAGAAGATCCAATGGAGAGCAGCGTGCTTCGTTACAGGATCATTTAGCAATCGCGAAACCGTTACGGAGATGATAGATAAACACCGGTGGAAGATGCTGCAGGAGAGACGCTCAGTAGCTCGGTACGGGCTTTTGTTAAAGTTTCGAGAACATACCTTCACCGAGGGGTCAAACAGTATATTGCTCCCTCCTACATATATCTCGCGAAGAGACCATGAGGATAAAATCAGAGAGATTAGAGCCCACACAGAGGCATACCGACAATTCTTCTTTCCACGAACAATACGAGACTGGAATAGAAGGGAGAACCGGTAGAGATACTCAAGGTACGCTCCGCCACACACCGTCAGGTGGCTTGCGGAGTATGGATGTTGATGTAGGAAAAGGCACCAGAGAGGCACCTCTGACGTCGCTCATTATTGTAGAAGCAAGACTGCAAAAAGAGTTCCACGATGTAAAATAGTGGAATATGTTTCAGTTTCTCAGTCTTTCGCCCATACTATTCAGTCTGCCCATCAGCGAAATGATGACGAAAGTAAATGAAAGGATCATTTGTGGGTTTAAATTCAGGATGGAAGGATGTCAGTGATAAGATTCAGTGGTGGCACTGCTGTCATCAGTAAAAGTGAAGGGAAATGTTACACTGGGCTGTTATATTGAATCAGAAAAAGTGTTGCACAAAGTAGCAATTATACGAGAGACGGTTCCTGAATGTAGTATGGCGGTATGCTTCATTTCTTCTTTTGGTGAGCTCAGTGGTAGAGCCATTTGAAAAACTAACTAAATTTCTTAACATTGTTTAGAATCTAGTAGCACAGATAAAGCAATCTTTGTTTGTAAGCAGTTGCTAACCTCTAGTGGTGTGATTACTTCTATTTACTTCATTTTGTGAGAAGTTTCCATGAATGTGTTATGGGTGTGTTAATGAAGAAAGTATTTTTCGCTGCACTGGGTGATATAATTGATCAGTGATTGTCAGATCAGAGCAATTTCTGATCCTGTTATTGTGGGAGGCGTGTTTTTGAACAGTACTGCGTATTCAAAGATCACACAGGTAATGTGTATGCTTTCAGCACGTTCAGCAGTGGATGTGACGTTTTTATGTACTCCGGTGAAAGTTTTTCATTTGGTGTTTTCAGCCAGAAGACCGTTTTGAGGCATCTGACCACAGTTGTCTATACTCAACAGCTAGCTCCTTTATTTGTGTACGACTACCGCAAGCTACACCTATTTGAACCACCTCACCGTCGTGATTCTTTGGAATCAAAGTGACGATTGCTTGATACCACATGAAGTGTCCCGTTAAAAGATATCTCTTTTAGTAAGTTGTGCCATAAATCTCATTTCTGTCCAGTTCGTTTCAGTACCTCCTCAGCAATTATCGAATCTATCCAGTTGTGTAAGGCAGGTAAAAAATGAGCTGACAAAACATATCCCATGTTTCATTACTGCTTGGGGATGCAGAGTATTAGACATTTACGAGAGTCAGCTTAAGATAAGTGCTGTACGCCACTCACCAGATCATCACGTAAAAGCCCAGTGCACTCTCCAGCTGCCGCCTGCGAATGCAGATGTTCGACCCACTGCATCTGTACAAAAAGGAAAGAAAAAATTTTTGTAGTTAACGTATGTACCCACAGGAACACTACAGACTACATCTATAGCTGAAACCATTTAACACCAACATAAAATAGACTGGAAAGTGCTACAGAATCGATCCTGATGTCGAACCAATTAAATTTGAAGTGAGGAGGGCCCTAGTGTGATGACTGACTTTTCCAGTGCATACAGCTTATTGAGTATGAGTACTTCAAGGCTAGTAAATACAGATGTAGGAATAAATACTTGACATGAAGGTAATTCACCGGCCATATCACATAGTTAAATAGAGAGCTGTGTAAAGTTAAAGAAAGCGGCCATCAGCAATAATCCAAAACTCAGTCGAAGTAAGTATCTTGGTGTTAGTGGGTACAGTGTCGCAATCTCCCACATAGCAATGAAAAAGTAGAGACAAGATAAATAGCGAAGAAAACAGGAAAAGCGACGCTTGGAAATAACCACATTCAGAACAAAGAATGGACAGCCTTATAGGTCAATATAGAAATTTGATTCCTGAACATCTTAAGGCAGAAAAAGATAGGTTTGAAGACAGCGGAAAGAGATCTTTATATTGTTGTTGTGGTCTTCAGTCCTGAAACTGGTTTGATGCAGCTCTCCATGCTACTCTATCCTGTGCAAGCTTCTTCATCTCCCAGTACCTACTGCAGCCTACGTCCTTCTGAATCTGCTTAGTGCATTCATCTCTTGGTCTCCCTCTACGATTTTTGCCCTCCAAGCTGTCCTCCAGTACTAAATTGGTGATCCCTTGATGCCTCAGAACATGTCCTACCAACCGATCCCTTCTTCTAGTCAATTTGTGCCACAGACTCCTCTTCTCCCCAATTCTATTCATTACTTCCTCATTAGTTATGTGATGTACCCATCTAATCTTCAGCATTCTTCTGTAGCACCACATTTCGAAAGCTTCTATTCTCTTCTTGTCCAAACTATATATCGTCCATATTTCACTTCCATACATGGCTACACTCCATACAAATACTTTCGAAACGACTTCCTGACAATTAAATCTATACTCGGTGTTAACAAATTTCTCTTCTTCAGAAACGGTTTCCTTGCCATTGCCAGTCTACATTTTATATCTTCTTTACTTCGACTATCAACAGTCATTTTGCTCCCCAAATAGCAGAACTCCTTTACTACTTTAAGTGTCTCATTTCCTAATCTTATTCCCTCAGCATCACCCTACATAATTTGAGCACATTCCATTATCCTCGCTTTGCTTTTGTTGATGTTCATCTAAATTTTCGTAAGTGAGTGACGTCCCTTAGTGAGCACATGGTGTGTGTGTGTGTGTGTGTGTGTGTGTGTGTGTGTGCGTGTGTGTGTGGGTGCTACTGCTGTGTTGTACGTCGTCAGGAAACGGAGTGGTGCTCACCTTCGGAGCTTTGGTGACCTGCTCCAACTCGACCAGCCGTCGATGCCCCTGCATCGTCTTCCTTCGGCCGAAACAAGGACAGCACGCTGTCCAGTATCTCCTCCAACCCATCTGCAGCAGAGAAGAGCCTGTTCCACAAGCTGCCGAATGGTTTACGGTATAGTAATTGCTGCACTGTGCTGCACAGTAGAATCTTTCCTGTTGTCACCATACTGTGAAATAGATGGCGTGTTCAGCACCGCAAAAAACCAATTTGTGGCAATATCGAGTAGTTCCAAAAGAACGGAAAGTTTTCAGATAGAGAAATAGTTTTAGCAGTTGTTAAACGGCTCTGGTATTGTCACGTAGAAACCACAGTCAAGTTCTTAAGTTAGGTTGGTCAATGAAGTACTATATTTAGACTTGAAACACGTTAGTTACTGAAACTAGCTCACAGCCAGAACAGAACTGCCTTCCTGAACGAAGATTGCAGGTATAGACACTGACGGAGAAAAATCGCAACTTTAAAAAATAATTAACGTAGAATATTGAAATTTAGGGAATATATTTGCCTAGGTCACATATTTAAGTGCTCAGTATTGCAATATCTCAGGGTAAATTAAAGTGCAAGGTGGCCATCGCAAATGTGAAATTCTGATACATTAATAATCGGTGTAGCCGCCAGAGTGTTGATTGCAAGGATGCAAAGGTGCGTGCGTTGCGCTCTACAGGTGCCGGATGGCTGTTTGTTTGACAGAATTCGGTGCCTATTTCACTTGTTCGGACAACACAGGGACAGTTAATGCTGGTTATAGATGACGCCCCATTGCGACGTAACGCTCTCTTTCGCACATCGACGGCAGTTCTGCAACATAAATTGTTCACCTACCTCGAAACTGCTGCAGATCCGCAAACGTAACTCCTGACTGCAGCTACTTAAGGGGGTAGGACGTCAAACGGGGCGACTTGGATCAGGAGAGGTATCACAGGACATTTTGATTTCTACTGTCTATACTTTTACAAATAAATTCATAAAACTTTGTCAACATCACCAGGAAGGATTCAAGATTCACACTCGTTGCAGTGGAAGATCGAAAACATAACAAAATAAATTTTTTTACGTGTGAAATTTCATCATTCTTTCACTTACTAATGGCTGCATTTTTTGCTATAGGTACACTTTTCTTCATACGTTAGAGAGATTCTTCGATTAATTCTGCACAGCATACAAACCATGCATACAGGTGTATGAAACTCTAGAATTTATTTAATTTATGAAATAACGAATGAGCTGTTATATTTTAAACTTCATGTTTAGAAAAAAACACAAATTTTCTAGTTAATTACCTCAATTTTTACCACAGTTTTTAATAGATTTGTAAAATTATAGAGTTTCGTACACCTTTGAGTATGGTTTGCATGCTGTGGAAAATTCATCGAAGAATCTCTCTTACTTATGAAGAAAACTGTACCTATAGCAACAAATGCTGCCATTAGTAAGAGAGAAAAAAGATGAACTTTTACGTGTAAAAAAATTTATTTTGTTATGTTTTCGAACTTCCACTGCTATGTGTGTTTATTCTGAATCTTTCCTGGTCATGCTGACAAAGTTTTATGAATTTATTTGTAAAAGTATAGACAGTGGAAATTAAAATGTCCTGTGACGCTTCTCCTCCTCCAAGTCGGCCCGTTTGACATCCTACCCCCCTTAAGAGATCTCAGGAAAGCAATGCTGAAGAAACTGAGATTTCGTAACTACACGTCGACGGCCGCTATAAGTACAAAAAGCTGAATATAGTCCTGTGAACTCTAAAGAATAAATCGGAAACGGGTTGCTGTTAAAATTTCTAAGTTCAAAGGTCCTTTTAAACTTTCATTAAGTATTTTTTTATTGATATTAAGCTCGATCATCAGCCCAATGTGTTCAAATCATTGAAGTTACTGTTCACAGTCCTCGCCACACTCAAACAGCCAGAACTTTTCCTATCCAATTCCTAAATCATTTACGAGAATAACACAGGCAATAAACTGCTATTTACTTTTGCACTCGGCACTCAGTGGTTGTCTTTAAATAAAGTTTTAGCTCGTCATAAATACTCAGTAAAAAAAATTTACTTTGTACCGCCACACTTTTAGTTCAAAGTTTACACACGCGATTTTCTCCAGAACAAAATATCTCTCGACTCTTAAAATTTCACAAATATTTAATGGTAAACACCAGCTACATTTATCACTGTACCGAAACGCGGAAGTCACAATATCACTTCATTTTGCACATAGTGCGTTCGGACACTTTCAGCATGACCAGCTCCTTCGAAAATTAGTCCACCACTCCGTTCTTCTCTCTGCCTCTACAAGCACCTCTATCTCATACGTTAGGTGGCAAACCGTCTCCCTTCTTATTGGCTGTACAGAATTACGGCCAATCAGAGCTGACTTTCAGGGCGCGGCTCGCGCCAAAATCTAGAGAGAACCAACCACTGCTCTCAGCTCATTGACGTCATTAAAATAAATAACTCAAAACTCCCTTGTTAAACAAATGAAATGAAATAAACTTTAAGCTGCACTTAACGTCCAGGAATTTAACTATATAATCGCGAACGTTCTGGCTGTCTCTTACATATCCAAACATGCCTGGACATCCGCCATCCACTAGCACGGGAACCACTGGTGGATTCGCTCCCACGACACAAAGCTGGAACACTTGCAAGTTCCTGTAGAGAATTACAAACTGAAAATTTAATATTGGCGAATGTCCCACATACACTCACACAATTACTCTCTTTCACACCCGCCCTAACACAAAACATAAATATCTACTTGAAATTCTTGAAGCTATTACTAGAGCAAAATTACGAAAGGTTTTCTAAAATGAGAACTTTCCAAATTTGAATCTAAGCACTGAAGGTGTTCATATCTTTGCAAATAGTCACAGTTAGTGATTTTGAAACATCCCCTTAGAAAAATTAGTGAATTACTATGCTGATAAACATCTTACGTTATTTGATTTTTAAACAGCTGAGCAGAACTGAACGTACTCAGACACTTCTCTCTTTACTTATTCTCATCAACACTAAAATGTCACACAATATTTTTTGTGCAACACAATCTGACTTTCAATAGTCCCTACAAAAGAATGGCCCTGACTAACATTAACCTATACCTTTCATGAATCACTTACCTCAAAAAATCTTCGTTACTCGAACTACTGCAATACAGCGAGCGCCAATGCTGCCAGCTAAATAAAAGATTCTAACTACTAAAGGCACTGACTACTGATGGGCATGGTTAACAAATGAAAGATTTTGATAGAGAACAAACAATGTATTTACCTTAATAATATTCAAAAGTCATCACACACACACATCATTTCATGAAACACAGTATTACAAATTTACTCTTTCCGGTGGAAACATGTCCAGATCGTCCGCTCTCAAAATTCTGCCCTCTCTCCCCCCACATCCACCACTGCTGGCGGCTCACATCCAACTGCCCAACACTACAATAGCGAATAATTCAACAATACAAACCAGCCACAGGCTGAACACAGCACAGTTAGTGTTTTCATACAGAGCGCTACGTGGCGTTACCAATATAAAAACCTAAATAGCGTACTAACAATTTAGTTTTTTAAATGTCGGATAATTACGTTTTTTTAATGACTTTTTTTTGTAACTTGCAAATTATGACCGTTATTGACTTCAGATTTTGACAGATTGTTCCTTTACACAACAGAAGGCTATGTACCTAATATGAAGTTTGTCGGACTATTTCTAGACCAGTTATTAATTATAATAGTTCCAGAGAATGTAACTACACTGTAAGCGCTCTCCGCCACTATCAGACGCTGCAGTCGCGCCTTATGGTTACGAAGCACGTCTGCAGGACACAGGTCGCACGTTGCAGATGGTATAAGATTCTGACTGCTTACGCTGGAGCCCATATACATTCATACAAGAAAGCTCTAATAGACAAATTGGAGACACAATAGGCCGAGAGAGTGAGTGGGCACTGTATAGCATGTTGGGTTACAACAGCCGTAAGTGAGCGAGCAGCATCATGTTGGAAAACTCCCCCTGGGACACTGTTCACGAATGGGCTGTAAGACGTCGTGGTCTCCTGACCTTCATTGCTTACATATTCCGACCTGACAATCATATTCTCCACATCAAGACGCTTCATTCAAACCCAAACTCGATAAGATAAAGTCAATGTTGTATGAATTCATGTAAATGATGCGCAAATAACAAGTGCGCACTGGGGTTGAGATACTCGAAGCTGGCATACACACACACACACATTCAAGACACAACAGTCACAAAAGCTTTCAGTTTGGGAGAGGCAAACAGCGCACGTCAGGAGGCTGGTCCCTTCCGAGGTTTTCACAGGGGGCTACCTACATCAGCCGGTGGCCGCCCGTGAAGCGGACAGCGTTTGCCCGAGTGAAAGGAAGAACGACCCCGTGTTCGGATTAAAAGCAAATTCCGCTACACTGTGTGGGAGCGCGCAGCCTACGCATTCTTTACTAACATAGCACACAGTTTCAGAGGTTTTTCACAAGGAGACAGCAAACGCCAAACGCCGATGCTACAGATTTCCGGAATGGTCGTCTTAAACGAAACGACATTCTCCCGTTTTAGAAGAGCCATGCTGATTGGCGGACGATATTCATGACGCCTTGAGCTGAAGGAGTAATGGAAGAGACTGACACGTCTGGCGTGGAGAGGGGCCGTTCTGTTGCCGCTCTAGAAGAGAGAACACGTAACGAGAGCGTGCGCTCTCGTACGTGTACTGAAAAGAGCGAGGAACAAGTCTCTCCTCAGTACTTCACTGGGAGAGCACCTCTGTCGAGAGCGAATTGGAGTGTGACTCTATACTGAGCCCTTGCGATTAAGTGTAGTTCACTGTGTTGGCTGCCACACTTATTGTGCAGTGTGAACAGACAGAGTTATTGTTAAACGCCTGTGAGCGAATTTTTGAGTGGCATCGCGGTGGACTGGTTATCTGACCGGTGTACCACGCCAATAGTTAGACTAGGGGCGAATATGAGTCCTTGACCTCATCAAGGCGTAGGGAGAGTTTGATTGGTGAAGGTCAATCCAGATAGAACGAGAGTTATCTTATTTGTCAGCAGCGAGCGGCGCAGACAGCAGACATTGCAGCTTACGGTATTGTGCGCTACAGCTCTTGCGAGCCCCATATTTCCTCCACAACAGTACACTTCACTGCATTTCACATGTGACTGCATCGACCGTACCTAGCAACATTCTAACGGTTGATTATTCAAGATGAGTAGGCGCGGCTCTCAGCCATTCTGCCAACTGAAAAACAATCTTAAACTTTGTATAGAAATCTCATTAGCGAATCCTATCCTTAAGAGGTAGCTTCACATTCCGAAAAGAAACCGGAAATAAGTGCCATTGTGATTTCTCAGAATTTTTGCAAAATAAATAATAATATTCGTTAGTTTCATGTTTTTCTTACACTAACTAGCACTACTCCAGTACCCAAGTATCCCACTAGTTACATAAGAAATTATGTGATTTTTTTCATTTCCTTACAGCGGGAGACTGCGGAAGATATTTATCTACATCTACATCTACATCTACATCCATATTCCGCAAGCCACCTGACGGTGTGTGGCGGAGGGTACCCTGAGTACCTCTATCGGTTCTCCCTTCTATTCCAGTCTCGTATTGTACGTGGAAAGAAGGATTGTCGGTATGCTTCTGTGTGGGCTCTAATCTCTCTGATTTTATCCTCATGGTCTCTTCGCGAGATATACGTAGGAGGGAGCAATATACTGCTTGACTCTTCGGTGAAGGTATGTTCTCGAAACTTTAACAAAAGCCCGTACCGAGCTACTGAGCGTCTCTCCTGCAGAGTCTTCCACTGGAGTTTATCTATCATCTCCGTAACGCTTTCGCAATTACTAAATGATCCTGTAACGAAGCGCGCTGCTCTCCGTTGGATCTTCTCTATCTCTTCTATCAACCCTACCTGGTGCGGATCCCACACTGCTGAGCAGTATTCAAGCATTGGACGAACAAGCGTACTGTAACCTACTTCCTTTGTTGTCGGATTGCATTTCCTTAAGATTCTTCCAATGAATCTCAGTCTGGCATCTGCTTTACCGACGATCAACTTTATATGATCATTCCATTTTAAATCACTCCTAATGAGTACTCCCAGATAATTTATGGAATTAACTACTTCCAGTTGCTGACCTGCTATTTTGTAGCTAAATGATAAGGGACCTATCTTTCTATGTATTCGCATCACATTACACTTGTCTACATTGAGATTCAATTGCCATTCCCTGCACCATGCGTCAATTCGCTGCAGATCCTCCTGCATTTCAGTACAATTTTCCATTGTTGCAACCTCTCGATACACCACAGCATCATCTGCAAAAAGCCTCAGTGAACTTCCGATGTCATCCACCAGGTCATTTATGTATATTGTGAATAGCAACGGTCCTATGACACTCCCCTGCGGCACACCTGAAATCACTCTTACTTCGGAAGACTTCTCTCCATTGAGAATGACATGCTGAGTTCTGTTATCTAGGAACTCCTCAATCCAATCACACAATTGATCTGATAGTCCGTATGCTCTTACTTTGTTCATTAAACGACTGTGGGGAACTGTGTCAAACGCCTTGCGGAAGTCAAGAAACACGGCATCTACCTGTGAACCCGTGTCTAAGGCCCTCTGAGTCTCGTGGACGAATAGCGAGAGCTGGGTTTCACACGACCGTCTTTTTCGAAACCCATGCTGATTCCTACAGAGTAGATTTCTAGCCTCCAGAAAAGACATTATACTCGAACATAATACGTGTTCCAAAATTCTACAACTGATCGACGTTAGAGATATAGGTCTATAGTTCTGCACATCTGTTTGACGTCCCTTCTTGAAAACGGGGATGACCTGTGCCCTTTTCCAATCCTTTGGAACGCTTCGCTCTTCTAGAGACCTACGGTACACCGCTGCAAGAAGGGGGGCAAGTTCCTTCGCGTACTCTGTGTAAAATCGAACTGGTATTCCATCAGGACCAGCGGCCTTTCCTCTTTTGAGCGATTTTAATTGTTTCTCTATCCCTCTGTCGTCTATTTCGATATCTACCATTTTGTCAACTGTGCGACAATCTAGAGAAGGAACTACAGTGCAGTCTTCCTCTGTGAAACAGCTTTGGAAGAAGACATTTAGTAATTCGGCCTTTAGTCTGTCATCCTCTGTTTCAGTACCATTTTGGTCACAGAGTGTCTGGACATTTTGTTTTGATCCACCTACCGCTTTGACATAGGACCAAAATTTCTTAGGATTTTCTGCCAAGTCAGTACATAGAACTTTACTTTCGAATTCATTGAAAGCCTCTCGCATAGCCCTCCTCACACTGCATTTCGCTTCGCGTAATTTTTGTTTGTCTGCAAGGCTTTGGCTATGTTTATGTTTGCTGTGAAGTTCCCTTTGCTTCCGCAGCAGTTTTCTAACTCGGTTGTTGTACCACGGTGGCTCTTTCCCATCTCTTACGATCCTGCTTGGCACATACTCATCTAACGCATATTGTACCATGGTTTTGAACTTTGTCCACTGATCCTCAACACTGTCTGTACTTGAGACAAAACTTTTGTGTTGAGCCACCAAGTACTCTGAAATCTGCTTTTTGTCACTTTTGCTAAACAGAAAAGTCTTCCTACCTTTTTTAATATTTCTATTTACGGCTGAAATCATTGATGCAGTAACCGCTTTATGATCGCTGATTCCCTGTTCTGCATTAACTGATTCAAATAGTTCGGGTCTGTTTGTCACCAGAAGGTCTAATATGTTATCGCCACGAGTCGGTTTTCTGTTTAACTGCTCAAGGTAGTTTTCAGATAAAGCACTTAAAAATATTTCACTAGATTCTTTGTCCCTGCCACCCGTTATGAACGTCTGAGTCTCCCAGTCTATATCCGGCAAATTAAAATCTCCACCCAGAACTATAACATGGTGGGGAAATCTACTCGAAATATTTTCCAAATTATTCTTCAGGTGCTGAGCCACAACAGCTGCTGAGCCCGGGGGCCTATAGAGACATCCAATTACCATGTCTGAGCCTGCTTTAACCGTGACCTTCACCCAAATCATTTCACAATTCGAATCTCCGTCAATTTCCTTCGATACTATTGCACTTCTTATCGCTATAAACACGCCTCCCCCTTCACTGTCCAGCCTATCTCTGCGGTATACATTCCAATCCGAGTTTAGCATTTCATTACTGTTTACGTCTGGTTTCAGCCAACTTTCTGTTCCTAGTACTATATGGGCGTTGTGACCGTTTATTAATGAGAGCAGTTCTGGGACCTTTCTATAGACGCTCCTGCAGTTTACTATAAGCACATTAATATTGTTATTCCTTGTTGCATTTTGCCTACTGCCTTGCCGCGTCTCAGGAGGCGTCTTGTCGGGCCTAGGGAGGGAATTCTCTAACCTAAAAAAACCCCATGTGCACTCCACACGTACTCCGCTACCCTCGTAGCCGCTTCCGGCGTGTAGTGCACGCCTGACCTATTCAGGGGGACCCTACATTTCTCCACCCGATAGCGGAGGTCGAGAAATTTGCACCCCAGCTCTCCGCAGAATCGTCTGAGCCTCTGGTTTAAGCCTTCCACTCGGCTCCAAACCAGAGGACCGCGATCGGTTCTGGGAACGATACTACAAATAGTTAGCTCTGATTCCACCCCGCGAGCGAGGCTTTCCGCCTTCACCAACTCCGCCAGCCGCCTGTACGAACTTAGGATGACCTCTGAACCCAGACGGCAGGAGTCATTGGTGCCGACATGAGCAACAATTTGCAGTCGGGTGCACCCAGTGCTCTCTATCGCCGCCGGTAGGGCCTCCTCCACATCTCGGATGAGACCCCCCGGCAAGCAGACAGAGTGAACACTGGCCTTCTTCCCCGACCTTTCCGCTATTTCCCTAAGGGGCTCCATCACCCGCCTAACGTTGGAGTTCCCAATAACTAATAAACCCCTCCCCCCATGTGCCTGCTCGGACCTTGCTGAAGGAGCAGCCACATGTCCACTCACAGGCAGAGCGGGCGTTGCCACACGGCCAGCCTCCACATTGACCCTCCGCCTCGTGCGCCGCGAACGCCGCTGAACCCGCCACTCCCCTTGGGGAGAGGGTGGCCCAACCGCGCCCGGTACCCGCGAAGATGTCTCGACAGCAGGGACAGTGGGTGAAGCATGTAACACCTGGGGTGTACCTTGCGACGCACCAGACTCCCCACTGCCGCTACACTCCGAGGCAGCAGCCTGAAGACGGCTGACCGCGGCCATCAACACGCTCAGCTGTTCGCGAAGAGTGGCCAGCTCCTCCTGCGTCCGTACACAGCAGCCACACATCCTATCCATCCTAAGAAGTCAATTTACTATAGAGTGTTAATAAACTTTTAAATAGACTGCTAATTCACTAAAGGCGGTTGATTATTGACTAAAGTGTGATTGCTAACCACTCCTTGTAGAAAACAAGGAAAATAGCACTACCTGTCTCTGGACTGTATTCAAAACAAACACTAGCACTACTAGCACTATGGCTGACTAAAGGGACTCTCTGACTGTATTCAAAACAAACACGAGATCTATGGAACACTTAATAGCACTCGACTATTAAAGCTTCCTAAAAGCAAAAACACGCAGAAGAAGAAGTGAAAAGTAAGAAAAATACAGTTAATACTTAAATTAAGGTAGCTCGCTGCACAGCAGACGTGAAGCAGACGGCGGTTAGGGCGACACTGACACTACTGGCACTATGGCTGACTAAAGGGACTCACTCTGACTGTATTCAAAACAAACACGAGATCTATGTAACACTTAATAGCACTCGACTATTAAAGCTTCCTAAAAGCAAAAACACGCAGAAGAAGAAGTGACAAGTAAGAAAAATACAGTTAATACTTAAATTAAGGTAGCTCGCTGCACAGCAGACGTGAAGCAGACGGCGGTTAGTTTTTCAGGCATTTCTCTTTGGAACGTTAGCAGCGACTGTCTGACTTCTGTAGTAGTGTGGGGGTGGAAATTGCATCTTGCAGGAGCCACAGGGTAAAGGGTACATCTCAGATTAGTCCGTTTCGCAAAATGACAGAATAGCACCCACAAACTCACAGTTGTTAGTGGAATGTTCGCAACAGGGAGTCTGGCTCGGAGCTGTTCTTGAAGTAACCGATTTTTAACGGTTCACTGTGTTGCTGTGGTGCCAACAGGTGCTCAGATTGTTGCTGCAGATGCAGTACGATGCGCCAGTGCCACGATGATTTTCCAAATCGGTAGTGCCACGTGACCGTCTGGAGTTCGGTCTACTTGCGACCTCACATTCTAGTGACCACCGCTGCCAGTGCATTGCTACCACGTCTGTCTGCTAAACAGCAGAAGGAACATCCAGTTTCTCGTAGCCCTCTCCCTCGACTTCTTTCAAACTTAGTGAGTTGTCGACAGTGGCATCATTGTCACCTTCAACGCATTCTTGACTAACAGCAGCTCACCATGTCCTTTCTCAAAGGTTAACTAACACTCACTCCCGTTACAGAGTGAACACAGAGCAAACCTGAACTGCATCCTCATACTGGCTCTACCAGCGCCACTCTTAGGCGACTGGTGCGAAATCTGAAGAGACATCATCTTTCAGAAGTAGCAACACGCCTGCCAACTTTCGTTCATGTCGGACAACACCTTCATAGTAGTGTGAATTTTTTTCCATCAGTATACGGGGTGGTCCACTGATAGTGACCGGGCCAAATTTGTAATAATAAGCATCAAACGAAAAAACTACAAAGAACGAAACTCGTGTAGCTTGAACGAGGAAACCGGATGGCGCTATGGTTGCCCCGCTAGATGGTGCTGCCATAGGTCAAACGGTTGTCAACTGCGTTTTGTTTGAATAGATACCCCCATTTTTATTACATAATTTGTGTAGCACGTAAAGAAATATGAATGTTTAAGTTGGACCACTTTTTTCGCTTTGTGATAGATGGCGCTGTAATTCTCACATACGTATGGCTCACAATTTTAGACCAACAGTTGGTAACACGTAGCTTTTTTAAATTAAAATACAGAAGTACGTTTGAACATTTCATTTCGGTTGTTCCAATGTGATACGTGTACCTTTGTGAACGTATCATTTCCGAGACCGCATGCTGTTACAGATTACCTGTAAATATCACATTAATGAAATGAATGCTCAAAATGATGCCCGTCAACCTCAATGCATTTGGCAATACGTGTAACGACATTCCTCTCAACAGGGAATAGTTCGCCTTCCGTAATGTTCGCACATGCATTGAAAATGCACTGACGCATGTTGTCATGCGTTGCCGATGGATCACTATAGCAAATATCCTTCAACTTTCCCCACTGAAAGAAACCCGGGGACGTCAGATCCAGAGAACGTGCGGGCTTTGACGACGAATCCACCTGTCATGAAATATGCTGTTCAATACCGCTTCAACCGCAAGTGAGTTATGTGCCGGACATCCATCACGTTACAAGTACGTCGCCATTCTGTCATCCAGTGAAACATCTTCTAGTAACATCGTTAGAACATTACGTAGGAAATCAGCATACATTGCACCATTCAGATTGCCATCGATAAAATGGGGGCTTCCTTCCTCCCATAATGCCACAATATACATGAACCCGCCAAGGTCGCTAATGTTCCACTTGTCGCAGCCATCGTGAATTTTCCGCTGCCCAATAGTGCATATTATGCAGTTTACGTTACCGCTGTTGGTGAATGGCGCTTCGTCGCTAAATAGAACGCGTGCAAAAAGTTTGTCATTGTCCCGTAATTTCCCCTTGTGCCCAGTGGCAGTACTGTACACGACGTTCAAAGCCGTCGCCATGGAATCCCTGGTGCATAGAAATATGGTACGGGTGCAACCGACGTTTTTGAGACTACCGATCCTCGCACAACTTGTGTGCTACTGATATGCGTATTACCCGCGACAGCATCTAAAACACCTGCTTGGGAATCATCATTTGGTTGACGTTTCACATGTGGCTGAACACTCCCTGTTTCCTTAAATAACGTAACTATCCGTTGAACAGTCCGACAACTTCTATAATGTCGTCCAGGATACCGAGCAGCATACATAGCGAACGCCTGTTGGCCGTTTTGGTCACAATAGCCATACATCAACACGATATCGACCTTTTCCGCAATTGGTAAACGGTCCATTTTAGCACGGCTAATGCATCACGAAGGAAATACCGTGCGCACTTGCAGAATGTTTCGTGATACCACGTACTTATACGTTTGTGACTATTGCAGCGCCATCTATCACAAAGCGAAAAAGGTGGTCCAACTAAAACATTCATATTTCTTTACGTACTACACGAATATGTAATAATAATGGCTGTTCCTATTTAAAAAACGCAGTTGATATCCGTCTGACCTATGGCAGCGCCATCTAGCGGGCCAACCATAGAGCCATTTGGTTTTCCCCTTCAAGCTAGACGAGTTTCGTTGTTTGTAGTTTTATCGTTTGACGCTTATCTCGTGAAATATTTGGCCCGGTCACTCTCAATGGACCACCCTAAACATCTCAACTTAAAAGATAGATCTTAATACTAGAAGCCATAAACTGATACAGATACATAATGCCAAAAGTCGGTACCAGTATACAAAGGGAAAAATCGAGAAAACTGCCGAGAGGTGGTATCGAAAACAACAGTTCAGCTTCAGCTATATAGCTCGTTCTAGTATTCCGATATAATCACAGAAACCCAAAGGCTATATGAATACGTAAAACCATAAATCGGTGTGGCTACGGAAACGCGGTATCAAAAATTTCACTTCTACATCTACATCTACATCCATCTACGCGGTATCAAAAATTTCACTTCAACTATATAGCTCAAGTGAAAATTCTGGTTCCAATGTAAGAAACTCAAATCAAAGAAATTAATTATACCTGATATGTCTTTGGTAGCAATGTAACACAGAGGTAAAAAAACACAGAAACTTGAACCACAGTATTAAAATAATGACCATGACAAAGACCTCCAATTACGAAATTTAAGAATCCTAAGTTAGACATAAAATATTCTGTAACAAAAACAATATGTTCTAATTTTGCCATGTAACAGAGACCTAGGCTCATGAACAGAAATAAAGTTACGCGGTAGAGAAAAGCCTGCACGCATATTAAAGCAATGCAGTTTGACAGAAGATTTAAGAAACTGAAAGAAGAGAAAAAACCGAAACAAAATCCCAGCATCTTTTGACGGCCCTATAACAGATTTCACAGCCAAATGAAATCTCTCAATAATATTTGTGTAGGCCCCAATTTTATAGTCTTTTAATTCCCAGTTGTCGTTCACAATAGGGTGGCCATAACCTTTCCCGCCCAACACCGTTAAAATGCACACGCATCTAACGCTATAGCAGTTGCTTCTGCGACCTCCGGAAATACATCAAAGGAATCACCACAGCCGCCGACCTTAACTTACGTCTCTCACCTTCTCCTCACCAGAACATGATTCGTCAGTTTCAGCTATCACCTCATGGCCCCTTATAGGTCCACTATATTTAATATACTGACCACGTAGTGCTCAACAGAAAGAAAAGCAACCTATTAGTGTTCGTTCACAAGCACTGCTTTCGTGCATACCATGAGAGAGTTGCCCAGGAAGTAATGCACCGCATGTTTTTCTTCGATAAATCTTTATTGAACATAATGAGAATTACACACACGAAAGAATGGTGTTTTATCTAGACACCCTATTTTTCCACGTAATATACTTCCCGTTCTATGGCCTTCCACCAGCGCGAAACAAGGGCGTGTGTGCCCTGTCGGTACTAATCCTTGTCCTGGTGGTAAAGCCAGTCCTTCACTGTGTGGATCTCCTCCTCATCGTCCTCAAAATGTCTTCCATGAATGGCATCCTTTAAAGGCCCAAAAAAGTGGAAGTGAGAGGGGAATAGGTCAGGGCTGTAGGGTGAATGGAGTAACATTGTCCAACCCTGTTTTGCGATGTGTTCTGCAGCCCTCAGACTTCTGTGGGTCCGAGTGTTATCGTGTTGCAGCAAAGTATCTGCTGGGTTGCTGTGGCGTCGAAGTCACTGGAGACGCGTCTTGAGTTTTTTTTATGTGTTGACTTACGATTCTGAATTAATGGTACACCTTTTGGCATTACATCAATGAGAATCGCACCTTGCCAGTCTCAGAACAGTGCTATCACGACCTTGCCGGCGGAAGCAGTTGTCTTGAATTTGTTCTTCTGCGGGTTGTGGAAATAGGGCCATTCTCCCGACTGTCGTTTTGTTTCGGGATCAGAATGGTTGCCTCAGGTTTCATCACCTGTCACAAATCGGGACAAGAACGCCTCCCAGTCAGCTTCAAATCGTTGCAACAAATCAAGACAAATGTTTTTTTTCTGTTCGATTTGTTATCCACCGTTAGACACCGCGAGGCCCACCTTAAGCACACTTTTGAATATCCAAGAGTGCGGATAACTGCATCCACATTTCCTTTGCTGATTGACAGATGCAACCCCAACTGCAGAGTCGTACTGCGCCTGTCTTCGCAAATGATAACATCAGCTCGCTGCAACGGTTCAGGTGTGACAGCCGTGGATGGTGTCCCTGACCGCTGAAAATCGCGGAGCTCCTCCGAAGCGCATTCTGACGACCTCACCCTCCTTACGCAGCGACTAACTGTATTTCTGTCGACAGCAGATGTTCCAAAGGCTATGCAAAAGCATTTGTGAATGTTCCCCGCATTTTCTTTCTCTGTAGTGAGAAATTCAATGACGGCATGTTGTTTATGACGTACATTACCTACAGGCGCCATTTGAAACTCTCCTGAAGCTACGGTATCTGTCGGAAGTAAAGGAGACTTCGCGCTTTCACTCAGGAGACTGAAAATAATACATACATAACTTTTCACATTCGTAGCGTTGTTTGCGGCTGAGGAAAAAAAATGGCACATTACTTTCTGGGCAACCCTCGTATATCACAGAGAACTCGTAACAAAAATATTAACGTCAATATAACAAAGACGCCGAGTCTCCAACTCAGAAAGCTGGTACTTCGCCCGGTTCACCACAACAAATTAAGGCGGTGACACATCCACATTTAGCCACTGGATCACCGCTGAGACGAAACATCCGGAAAACTCATTTCCTGTTTTGGACTGGGGAGGGGATAGGAACCTGTCTTTGGATTCTGCTTTGTTTTCTTCTTCGATTTCAACAAACTGAATCTTGTTCTGGTTCCTTACTCTTACTTAGAGTAAGTCCTGTCTTACTTTGCCTCTTTCCATAAGCAACAATCTCTATTTGTGGACGCCTTCTCATTTCCATTCACCTTCAAAACGTTTTCACACGACTCCCGAGACTGCTCCACCCCCGTGTGTCGTAAGACGTTGACAACTACGACAAAGTAATTGGAGTGCAAATAGATTAAGGTGCTTCAGAAATTTTCGGCGGAATAGGCAGGCGTGAGGCGGAATGCGCATAGAAGATGACGCGATAAACACTTGGTAAGTCAAGCGTTTGAGTAGCAGACGCGTAGACCCAACAACCTACACTATTTACGATTACAGTTTAACGTTGTCTCACATATAATAACGTATTATGTCCTTAGGAAAGTTAAATAATGAAACTTATGAGCCACTGTAGGTGTACTCATAGTTTGAGGAAGTGTAAGGTGTGAAATGAGGAAGAGTGTAGGGTGACATCTGGGTGCAGTCGAGTGAAGGAACTTCTTCGAAACGATGTGAGGGAAAGAACTGGAGAGAAGCTGAGGACGCGATGCGCAATTGATTTCAAATAAAAAGGTTAGTATACACGCGTTAGTACACGGTACAAATAAAATGGTGTGTAGACAGATTCACCTCCCCCACCCCCACCCCCTGCCAATGAACCATGGACATTGCCGTTGGTGGGGAGGCTTTCGTGCCTCAGCGATACAGATAGCCATACCGTAGGTGCAACCACAGTGGAGGGGTATCTGTTGAGAGGCCAAACAAACGTGTGGTTCCTGAAGAGGGCAGCAGCCTTTTCAGTTGTTGCAGGGCCAACAGTCTAGATGATTGACTGATCTGGCCCTGTAACACTAACCAAAACGGCCTTGCTGTTGTGGTACTGCGAACGGCTGAAAGCAAGGGGAAACTACAGCCGTAATTTTTCCCGATGGCATGCAGCTTTACTGCATGATTAAATGATGATGGAGTCCTCTTGGATAAAATATTCCGGAGGTAAAATAGTCCCCCATTCGGATCTCCGGGCGCGGACTACTCAAGAAGATGTCGTTATCAGGAGAAAGAAACTCGCGTTCTACGGGTCGGAGCATGGAATGTCAGATTCCTTAATTGCGCAGGTAGGTTAGAAAACTTAAAAAGGGAAATGGATAGGTTAAAGTTAGATATAGTAGGAATTAGTGAAGTTCGGTCGCAGCAGGAACAAGACTTTTGGTCAAGCGAATATAAGTTTATAAATACAAAATCAAATAGGGGTAATGCAGAGTAGGTTTAATAATGAATAAAAAATAGGAGTGCGGGTAAGCTACTACCAACAGCATAGTGAACGCATTATTGTGGCCAAGATAGACACGAAGCCCAAACCTACTAAAATAGTACAAGTTTATATGCCAACTAGCTCTGCAGATGATGAAGAAATTGATGCACTGTATGATGAGATAAAAGAAATTATTCAGGTAGTGAAGGAAGACGAAAATTTAATAGTCATGGGTGACTGGAAATCGACAGTAGGAGCAGGAAGAGAAGAAAACGTAGTAGGTGATTATGGATTGAGGTAAGAAATGAAAGAGGAAGCCGCCTGGTAGAATTTTGCACAGAGCTAACACACTAACACATGAAAGAAGGTTGTTACATGGAAGAACATTAGAGTTACGAAAAGGTTTCAGATAGATTATATAATGGTAAGGCAGAGATTTAAGAACCAGGTTTTAAATTGTAAGACATTTCCACGGGCATATGTGGACTCTGACCACAATCTATTTGTTATGAACTGTAGATAAAAACAGAAGAAACTGCAAAAAGGTGGGAATTTAAGGAGATAGGACCTAGATCAACTGAAAGAACTGAAAGAACCAGAGGTTGTACAGAGTTTCAGGGAGATCATAAGGGAACAATTGACAGGAATGGGGAAAAGAAATACAGTAGAAGAAGAATGGGTAGCTTTGAGGAATGAAATAGTGAAGGTAGCAGAGAATCAAGTAGTAAAAAGACGAGGGCTAGTAGAAATCCTTGGGTAACAGAAGAGATACTGAATTTAATTGATGAAAGGAGAAAATACAAAAATGCAGCAAGTGAAGCAGGCAAAAAGGAACACAAACGTCTTAAAAATATGTAGAAGCTTATCTCATGAGGGGTAAGATAGATTCCGCCTACAGGAAAATTAAAGAGACCTTACAGAAAAGAGAACCACTTGCATGAATATCAAGAGCCCAGAGGGAAACCCAGTTCTAACCAAACACGGAAAAACACAAAGGTGGATGGAGTATATAGAAGGGTCTATACAGGGGCAATGTTCTTGAGGACAATATTATGGAAATGGAAGAGGAGGTAGATGAAGATGAAATGGGAGATATGATACAGCGTGAAGAGTTTGACAGAGCACTGAAAGACCTAGGTCGAAACAAGGCCCTGGGAGTAGACAGCATTCCATTAGAACTACTGACGGCCTTGGGAGAGCCAGTCCTGACAAAACTCTACCATATAGTGAGCAAGATGTATGAGACAGGCGAAATTCCCTCAGACTTCAAGAAGAGTATAATAATTCCAAAGCCTAAAAAGCAGGTGTTGACAGATGTGAAATCTACCGAACTATCAGTTTAATAAGTCACAGGTGCAAATACTAACGCGAATTCTTTACAGACGAATGGAAAAACTGGTAGAAGCCGATCTCAGGGAAGATCAGGTGGATTCCGTAGAAATGTTGCAAACTCGTGAGCCAATTCTGACC
The DNA here is from genome assembly GCF_023897955.1 of Schistocerca gregaria. Lineage (NCBI taxonomy): Eukaryota > Metazoa > Arthropoda > Insecta > Orthoptera > Acrididae > Schistocerca > Schistocerca gregaria. Next base: position 1,156,947,142 of record NC_064920.1, on the reverse strand, counting down.
TTACGACTTATCTTAGAAGAAAGATTAAGGAAAGGCAAACCTACGTTTCTAGCATTTGTAGACTTAGAGAAAGCCTTTGACAATGTTGACTGTAATGCTCTCTTTCAAATTCTAAAGGTGGCAGGGGTAAAATACAGTGAGCGAAAGGCTATTTACAATTTGTACAGAAACCAGATGGCAGTTATAAGCGTCGAGGGGCATGAAAGGGAAGCAGTGGTTGGGAAGGGAGTGAGACAGGGTTGTAGCCTCTCCCCGCTGTTATTCAATCTGTATATTGAGCAAGTAGTAAAGGAAACAAAAGAAAAATTCGGAGTAGGTATTAAAATCCATGGAAAAGAAATAAAAACTTTGAGGTTCGCCGATGACATTGTAATTCTATCAGAGACAACAAAGGACCTGGAGGAGCAGTTGAACGGAATGGACAGTGTCTTGAAAGGAGGATATAAGATGGACATCAACAAAAGCAAAACGAGGATAATGGAATGTGTTCAAATTATGTCGGGTGATGCTGAGGGAATAAAATTAGGAAATGAGACACTTAAAGTAGTAAAGGAGTTTTGCTATTTGGGGAGCAAAATGACTGATGATGGTCGAAGTAAAGTAGATATCAAATGTAGACTGGCAATGGCAAGGAAAGCGTTTCTGAGAAAGAGAAATTTGTTAACATCGAGTATCGATTTAAGTGTCAGGAAGTCGTTTCTGAAAGTATTTGTATGGAGTGTAGCCATGTATGGAAGTGAAACATGAACGATAAATAGTTTAGGCAAGAAGAGAATAGAATCTTTCGAAATGTGGTGCTACAGAATAATGCTGAAGATTAGATGGGTACATCACATAACTAATGATGAAGTATTGAATAGAATTGGGGAGAAGTATGTAGCACAACTTGACAAAACGAAGGGACCGGTTAGTAGGACATGTTCTGTGGCATCAGCGGATCACAAATTCAGCATTGGAGTGCAGCGTGGAGGGTAAAAATCGTAGACGGAGACCAAGTGATGAATACACTAAGCAGATTCAGAAGGATGTGGGTTGCAGTAAGTACTGGAAGATGAAGAAGCTTGCACAGGATAGGGTAGCATGGAGAGCTGCATCAAACCCGTCTCAGGACTGAAGACCACAACAACAACAACAACATTGTTATATATTACTACACATTGATTATACACTCCCAGTTGGTCACTGCCTCTTATTCATATTTTTGGGTGATCGTCTTCTGTATTTGGGATAGCCATCAACTTCTGCTTGTGCGTCTTCCCAGTATCGTTTTGGGTTGTTTTTTTTCTGCAATGTCGTGTGGATGCATGAGAGCTTGTCCGTATATTGTATTGTACTGTACTGTATGGAACTGGCGACCTAGAAACGTCGGATAGGCTTTGTCCTCGCCGTAGCCCATAGTGGTACACAACCCCACAACAGGCAACAGCAGTCCATTCATCCCACCACCGCATCACACCGAACCCAGGGTTACTGAGAGGTTTGGCCCCCAATGGAACACCCACTATCGTCTCTCCCAGCCCCCTCCCCCTCCCCCCCCCCTCCTACCCCACGGATACGTCTCACACCAGACGAGTGTAACCACAATGTTTGCGTGGTAGATTAGTTATGGTGTACGCGGTCGGATTCGTGCCAGGGACCGGCACGCCTTCCCGCCCGGAAAGCAGTTAGATTGCATGGCTAACCAGGCGGGCATGTCTGTATACTAGTTTTCTTTGATTTCTGGCCTAACGAGTTGCATGTGAATGTTGTGAAGAGGTCAGGTCGTCCATATTTTCTTATGTAGTTCATCGAATCTTGAGCGTATTCGTGCATGTGTCTCGCACTCTCTATGTATGACGAGGGTAAGATTTCCATTGCTAGAATGCCGCCAATGATTCCGTCATATATGGTTGCGTCACGAAGGTGGATGTATTCTTCCGAGCATAGTTTCTTGTGATTCAGCCTTATGTAAAGTATCCGTTCCGCATCTATTTTTGGCCGGCCGCAGTTGGCCGAGCGGTTCTAGGCGCTTCAATCCGGAACCGCGCTGCTGCTACGGTCACAGGTTCGAATCCTGCTTGGCCATGGATGTGTGTGATGTCCTTAGGTTAGTTACGTTTAAGTAGTTCGAAGTCTAGGGGACTGATGACCTCAGATGTTAAGTCCCATAGTGCTTAGAGCCATTTGAACCATTTGTAGCTTCTATTTTTGTATACATATACATCAGGAATTATTGGTATAAACGGCAAGTGTTGAGAATGTCATTTATGTTTCATTGTCTCTGGTCATTAAGCGGTAAGCATAGAACCTCTTGGAAGTCATTTTTTTGTTTGTTTGTTCCTACAACTGTTTCAGGTTGGATTTGTTTCACATTAGAATAATATCAGTGCTACCCGAGCAGAAACGTTATTGGATGTTGGAGGGCATTGTATGAACGGTGTGTCTCTTTCCCTTCTTCATTCTTTAGTTATGTCGAGCTTGTGTTTTCATTGTCCACTATTACGATGGTCACTTCATCTACTTGGGATGCATTAAAACGACCGTCGTGTTCTCTATGTGGTATTTTGTCCGCTCGAATTATAACTTCATAGTCATCAGAAATCATTCGGTCCAGTGCTGTTTTCAATATGTGAATCAGTTGATTGTATTCGGATAAGATTCACTGCACATGTCGGACTGCTTCTCAGCACAATCAACTGATATTTGTGCATCACTGATACATTTCTGTTTCTCCATTCCCGATGAAATATACTTACAGATATTTATGGTCTTCGTAGCGTAGTGGTATTAATGATCCCATGTTGTGATAGATTTGGCTTTGGATGGAAAAAACGAAGTCGATTTCATCTCGGTTAATGCTGATGGAAGAGACACCGAAAGAATAGGCAGGCACTGCGCTCTGATATTTTGAAGAAAGTGTTCCGATCCTTGAGTTTCGCCGGTCATTTAACAATTCCTGCGGAAGTGCTTCTTGTGGGGGTAATGGAATTTTTCCGTTCATGCAACAAGATTCTGGTGTTCCTCTGCTGAATTTTTTTCCCTTTACAAGATTGGTAGATGTTATCCAATTTTCCGATGACGACCTGTTTGTGTTTGTTACATTAATTCGTCGGGTCGCAGCGGAACTTTTTCTTTTGTTAAGTTGTACTGTTTACTTACCCTCGTCCGCGCTTCTCATTCGGTGATACTTTAGTGGCTGGCTTGAATTCGCAGTCTTTTATTGTAAAATTGTGTCAGAATTCTTTATCCATTAGTTCGTCCAATTCATTATTGTTCTGTTTCTCTGCTTCTCACGCTTCTCTTTCTCGTACGCTGGGAAATTAAACGTGCTTTGCGCTGTTCAAAAATGCTTCAAATGGCTCTGAGCACTGTGGGACTTAACGCCTGAGGTCATCAGTCCCCTAGAACTTAGAACTACTTAATTCTAAATAACCTAAGGACATCACACACATCCATGCCCGAGGCAGGATTCGAACCTGCGAGCGAAGCGGTCGCGCGGTTCCAGTCTGTAGCGCCTAGAACCGCTCGGCCACCCCGGCCGGCTTCGCGCTGTTCGTCTGCTTCCTTTTTTTTGTTGTTCTTTTTTAATTCGCTGATTTACTTCAGAGCTGGAAAGATCTCCTCCTCTTTTTACGTTTGGACGTGGTGTAAAATATAAATAAAATCAGATTTTTATCTACAAATTCACCAAGTACACTTTCCACACTTTATTTTCGATTTATATTCAGTCACTGTAATATTTTGACTACTCACACTTCACTGTTTGTTTTTATTTACTCACTACCCTACTTTGTTACTTCCTCCCTTCTAGAGTGTTCTGGAATATTCCACAATGATCTGGGATGCTACGGGATGTTCCCAAACATTCGGGAATTTTTCAGAATAGTTCAGATTATTCCCGAACATTCCAAAACATTCCGGATCGTTGTGGAACATACCGAAACAATCTGGAAACGTAGGTTTGCCTTTCCTTAAGCTTTCTTCTAAGTCTACTAATGCTAGAAACGTAGGTTTGCCTTTCTTTAGTCTTTCTTCTCATATAAGTCGTAAGGTCAGAATTGGCTCACGTGTTGCAACATTTCTACGGAATCCACCTGATCTTCCCCGAGATCGGCTTCTACCAGTTTTTCCATTCGTCTGTAAAGAATTCGCGTTAGTATTTGCAGCTGTGACTTATTAAACTGATAGTTCGGTAATTTTCTCATTTGTCAACACCTGCTTTCTTTGGGATTGAAATTATTATATTCTTCTTGAAGTCTGAGGGTATTTCACCTGTCTCGTACAACTTGCTCACCAGATGGTAGCGTTTTGTCAGGACTGGCTCTCCCAAGGCCGTCAGTAGTTCTAATAGAATGTTGTCTACTCCTGGGGCCTTGTTTCGATTCAGATCTTTCTGTGGTCTGTCAAACTCTTCACGTAGTATCATATCTCCCATTCCATCTTCATCTACATCCTCTTCCATTTCCATCAAGTATATCTGTTATACATTGAACTAAACCAGAAAAATATGTCAACGACGAAAACTAGGAATGCCAGTAGATCATCCAGGAATCATAAAAACTTGCGCACTATGCTGAGTACAAATCGTACACCCGAACAACGTCGAATGTTTCCATCTCGGGATGTTGCTACGTGAAGTGGTTTCACACACCTCAAGACTGTTGACGTTTATCCATCCCTGACGTACAGAGATACATGCCAATTCTTAGGACTACTGGAAAACGATAACCACTTGGAATCTACCCTACAAGATGCCTCACTCACAACCTCAGCTCAACAAATGAGAGACTTAGTCACCATAATTCTAACATGTAATCAATCAAATCCAAAGCAGGTATGTAACTGCTGTCTGAAGAGTATATATGTTATGTTAGCCGGGAACCTAGAAACGACGGTGAGGCTCCGTCTCCGCCGCAGCCGCAGTGGCCCACAGCCCCACGACGACTACCGCAGTCCACTTCACCCCTGCGCCACCCCACACCGAAACCAGGGCTACTGTGCGGCTCGGTCCCCAGTAAACACCCCTCCCCCCCTTTCAAGGGAACGTATCACACCAGACGAGTGTAACCCCTATGTTTTTGTGCTAATGGTGTTGTACGCGTACGTGGAGAACTTCTTTGCTCAGCAATCGCCGACACAGTGTAGCTGAGGCGGAATAAGGGGAACAAGCCCTCATTCGCCGAGGCAGACGGAAAATCTCCTTAAAAACCATCCACTGGTTCACTGCACCCCGACACAAGTCCGCCAGCGGATTCGTGCCGGGGACCAGGCGCTCCTTCCTACTCTGGAAAAGTGTATTAACTTCTCCCTAGCGTGTATGCAGCCACACTTATGAAAGGAGGAAGAGCTGCCATTTCCGCCAAACTCGTACCGCTCAATACAGCCGAAGAACAATTCCCAGCTTGCCAAATCTCAAGAGCCTATGGACGGGGTGAAGTGAGCTAAAATTATCTTCTGTGACGAATGCCCAACGGCAAATTAAAAAAAATCATTCAGAGCCATGGACAGAACATTAAAAGACTCGAGAGAATACTTTGAAGTGATGGGAGGAGCTAAATTCATATCCTAAGGATATTTTCGGCAAATACTTCCAGTTATCACCAGCAGCAGCAGACGAGATCACTCCATGCTCAAAAACCATCCCAAGAGACACACAAAAACACGGAATCTAACAAAAAATATGAGAGCTGAACTATCGAAAGACGAAACAACAACAGATTTTTCTCAACTTTTAGAAACAGTAAAGGCACATATCATACTGACAACTGGCTTCATTCTGGTACATAGACACTGCTGGAAACGAACAAATCGACCAAATTTATTCGAATCTGAAAGGGTAATTTTGGCAACTGAAAATAATTTTATGGACTATATCAACTTTAATATTCATATGAAAATTTCAGGTAAACAGAGAAAATACAAATGGACCGACACGATGGTAAACGTTTAAGGAAGTGTGAACTTCCCTAGAGGATTTCCAAACGTTTTGCAAGTACCAGGAATCCCATTACACTGCCTTCGACTTAAAATTGGATCTCCGATGATACTCCTCGTAAATCTCCACACGCCAAAACCGTCTTCATGAAACAAGGATTAACGTCAAACAGCTATCGAACAACATCATAGAAACCGAACTTACGACCGGAACGTACAAAGGACACACACTATTTATCCCCAGAATACCACTGATCTCTACTGAACCACCATTCCAATTTCAAAGACAAGCAATTTCCAATCAAAGTAGCCTACCGATCTGCAATTATCAAAGGGCATGGACAAACTTTAAACAATGCGGCATCAACCGCAAACACTCCTGCTTCTCTCACGGTCAACTTTACATATCTTGCCCTCGAGTAGGAAATTCGAAAAATTTTTACACATATACCCTGGATAACAAAATGAAAAATGTTGTTTACAAACAGGTACCGTAAATATTGAGAATATGTTTAAAATACAGATTTCTTCCTCTTATGCTTTAACTAGTATTGTACATAGTATATGTTTTAAATAATTTTTTTACCTATTATACTTTAAAGTTTATCCTATTATTCCAACTACTACACAATCTCATATCAGCTCTATGAGCGAAGAAGGGCACTCCAGCTAGTCAGATGCATAAATAAAATGCATGTTGAGTAAACAGAATAGATAAGCATGAATAGGTAATCACGACATTATTTTTAGCTTGGGTGTGGTGATATGTAGGGCAACAATGCGTTTTCCTCATATACCCTGGCCCGCTATTAATATTGGTGCCAGCTTAAGATGATCGTGGCAGCTAATACATGTTAGATAGTTTAGAAACAAAGGAGCAGGTACTGTGCACCCCGGTCTGTCTTTGTACAGAAGACATTCAAGCGGCAACAACAAGAGCAGCGGCGGTTCGCCAGGGGATGAGCGCCACTCATTTGCAGCACAAGGATACGGATGTGTTTTGGCACCCGAGTTGGCGGTGTCGTGGACGGCTTGAAGTAAGAGGGACACCGACAGTGTCAACGGGGACCCGAAACAGTTGAATCACTTTTCGATGTATGAAGACAGAACTTTAACGTACGCCCTGAGGATCACACAAATAATATTGTGATGAAGGTTCGGAATATTTCGAGTTGTAATTAAGGAGATCTGTCGTTGTGTGAGAGAGACAGAATATAAAATACTGGGTAGTCCATTCCATTCAACTACTCTTCCAAGCCCTTTGCTGACAGACTTATAATGTCCTCGGTGAACCTCAAAGTTTTTATTTCTTCTCCATGGATTTTGATGCCTACTCCGAATTTTTCTTTTGTTTCCTTTAATGCTTGCTCAATATACAGATTGAATAACAACATAACAATAGTAATAGCACAAGAAGCCATGACGAAAACTCTATTCATTAACAAGTTTTCGTGACATATAATACATCCAACACAAACACTAATTGTAACAAAGGGGACTTAACTAATGCTAGTAAGGGTACAGTTCAAAATAACTATCCAATTGTAATAATGGAAAACGCAGTCATTGTGGACCACGAGCCAATATCTAGGGTGTAACTGATCAGTACTCGGCCCATACACAAGTACATTTGTTTGCTTGTAATCACATAACACCGACGAGAGTGTTATGAATTAAAGAGACACAACGCTGGTGCAATACTCTGCAATATTGTATAATATTACACATGTTATGTGCGTTTCATTTATAGTGCAAAACATTTTCTCAACGAGAGAGTTGTAGCGAAAAGAAGATAAGGAAATACAGTAAGTTACATTGAAGCCTACAGTGAGTGGCGAAATAAGATACAGAAAAGTAGAAATTTATATCGTCTCAGCTAGCGACATTGCCCTGATCTCAGAAGAATTAGTGACTGCTTATGAAAAGATGGAATTGTTTCTAGTTTACCACAGGTGTATGCATAGAAGGCGTTACTGGTATTAGAGGTAAATTAAAGAGGAAAATAGAACAAGTATAAAAGTAGGAATATTCTGTTCTTTAGAGGCGTTTCTTGTAATGGCTAATATAATAATAGGTGTAACCTAGTAACTTATGTAAATAGTGATTTAGGGATTTTGTACGTCATCCGTAAAACATTCGTAAAGTGTAAATTAGATAATTATAGTAATGCAGTACCTTTAAAACTAGTCCGCCAGTAAGCGACGAAAACCAGTTATTACCAATAAACAAACTGCCTTTAATTAGTTGCATAGACGGAACACAGCGACACGAACTATAGCAAATATAGAAAGACGTAAAACAGAAAAAAGTGACGACTAATTATTAATTGAGGTATGTTTAGTGGCTAGTGCCGAAACATTACACGAAGGTAGTACAAAAGCTTTATATCAACTGTCTCGTGGTAATACACGCCAAAAAAGCAGATGAATCTCGGCTGTTGGTAGATATACAGTAGAAATATTTACAGCGGATTCTATGTACTCATGAAGGAGTTACTTCGATTAAAATAGGCGTTGTAGGTGACTGCATATGTAGATTTAATATCAAAAGCAAAGAACCATTTTTTTTGGAAATCTTACTAATACCAATAGGATTGGAAGCAGGGGTATAAGAATAAATCAACAATATGATAGACAAATAAGTAACACAACTTAGTTGAAGTGTTTGTAATAACCAATTACTATTGGTTAAGAAAGCTAAAGGCGAAGATCTACTCGTGTTGGACAAACGAAATTTAACACACACAGAAACACAAGGTGATAGACCTATAAGTATCGATGAGATACTGGCAAAGTTCGAACAAGGAAAATACTTTATTTCGATGGATTTGAAGATTAAATGAAGATTCTAAGCTGTATACAGCAGTTTTAGATTAGATATTTCCGTTTCAGTATTTATTAGAGCACTTGATCAAGCTCTGGAAGGAGAACTCTTACAAGAACTTTTAAATTATGTACACCATATTTTATTAGTATCCGACACTTTGGACGATCTTTTTGCTTTATTACTTAAGGCGTTACAAAAACTCCATGAACAAGGAATAACTGTTAAATTGGCAAAGTCACATTTTCGTCGACAAGAATTAAGGTTTCTAGGACACCTAGTGGGAGTAAGTGGTCTAGGGGTAGCGTCTTTGATTCATAATCAAAACGTTTTCGGTCCCGGGTTCGATCCACGCCACTGCCTAAATTTTGATAAATAATCAGCATTGGCGGCCGAAGACTTCCGGCATAAGAAGTCAGCCTCATTCTGCCAACGGCCTTTTCAAAGAGGGCGGAGGAGCGGATAGAGGTTCAGGGCACTCTCTTGTCCTAGGGGTGGGAAATTGCCCCTAAAGGCGGAAGAATCAGCAATGATCAAAGACATGAGGATGCAGAAGGCAATGGAAACCACTGCATTAAACACACGTAACGTGTATCCACAGGACATGTGGCCTGTAGTTGAAGAAGTGTCATGATTATCTCTCCATTGGCAAAAGATTCCGGAATAGTCCCCCATTCGGATCTCCGGGACGGGACTGCCAAGGGGGAGGTTACCATGAGAAAAAGATTGAATAACCAACGAAAGGCTAACGTTCTACGAGTCGGGGCGTGGAATGTCAGAAGCTTGAATGTGGTAGGGAAGCTAGAAAATTTGAAAAGGGAAATGCAAAGGCTCAATCTAGAAACAGTAGGGGTCAGTGAAGTAAACTGGAAGGAAGACAAGGATTTCTGGTCAGATGAGAATCGGGTAATATCAACAGCAGCAGAAGATGGTACAACAGGTGTAGGATTCGTTATGAATAGGAAGGTGGTGCAGAGGGTGTGTTACTGTGAACAGTTCAGTGAGCGGGTTGTTCTAATCAGAATCGACAGCAGACCAACACCGACAACGATAGTTCAGGCCGACGTCGCAAGCGGAAGATGAACAAACAGAGAAAGTGTATGAGGATACTGAAAGGGTAATGCAGTATGTAAAGGGGGACGAAAATCTAATAGTCATGGGTGACTGGAATGGAGTTGTAGGGGAAGGAGTAGAAAAAAACGTTACAGGAGAATATGGGCTTGGGACAAGGAATGAAAGAGAGAAAGACTAATTGAGTTCTGTAACAAATTTCAGCTAGTAATAGCGAATACCCTGTTCAAGAATCACAAGAGGAGGAGGTATACTTGCAAAAGGCCGGGAGATACGGGAAGATTTCAATTAGTTTACATCATGGTCAGACAGAGATTCCGAAGTCAGATACTGGATTGTAAGGCGTACGCAGGAGCAGATATAGACCCAGATCACAATATAGTAGTGATGAAGAGTAGGCTGAAGTTCAAGACATTAGTCAGGAAGAATCAATACGCAAAGAAGTGGGATACGGAAGTTCCAAGGAATGACGGAATACGTTTGAAGTTCTCTAACGCTATAGATACAGCAATAAGGAATAGCGCAGTAGGCAGCACAGTTGAAGAGGAATGGACATCTCTAAAAAGGGCCATCACAGAAGTTGGGAAGGAAAACATAGGTACAAAGAAGGTAGCTGCGAAGAAACCATGGGTAACAGAAGAAATACTTCAGTTGATTGATGAAAGGAGGATGTACAAACATGTTCCGGGAAAATCAGGAATACGGAAATACAAGTCGCTGAGGAATGAAATAAATAGGAAGTGCAGGGAAGCTAAGACGCAATGGCTGCAGGAAAAATGTGAAGACATTGAAAAAGATATGATTGTCGGAAGGACAGACTCAGCATACAGGAAAGTCAAAACAATATTTGGTGACATTAAAAGCCACGGTGTTAACATTAATAGTGCAACGGGAATTCCACTGTTAAATGCAGAGGAAAGAGCAGATAGGTGGAAAGAATACATTGAAAGCCTCTACGAGGGTGAAGATTTGTCTGATGTGATAGAAGAAGAAACAGGAGTCGATTTATAAGAGATTGGGGATCCAGTATTAAAATCGGAAATTAAAAGAGCTTTGGAGGACTTACGGTCAAATAAGGCAGAAGGGATAGATAACATTCCACCAGAATTTCTAAAATCATTAGGGGAAGTGTCAACAAAACGACTATTCACGTTGGTGTGTAGAATATATGAGTCTGGCGACATACCATCTGACTTTCGGAAAAGCATCATCCACACAATTCCGAAGACGGCAACAGCTGACAAGTGTGAGAATTATCGCACAATCAGCTTAACAGCTCATGCATCGAAGCTGCTTACAAGAATAATATACAGAAGAATGGAAAAGAAAATTGATAATGCGCTATGTGACGACCAATATGGCTTAAGGAAAAATAAAGGCACGAGAGAGGCAATTCTGACGTTACGGCTAATAATGGAAGCAAGGCTCAAGAAAAATCATGACACGTTCATAGGATTTGTCGACCTGGAAAAAGCGTTCGACAATATAAAATGGTGCAAGCTGTTCGAGATTCTGAAAAAAGTAAGGGTAAGATATAGGGAGAGACGGGTCATATACAATATGTACAACAACCAAGAGGGAATAACAAGAGTGGACGATCAAGAACGAAGTGCTCGTATTAAGAAGGGTGTAAGACAAGGATGTAGCCTTTCGCCCCTACTCTTCAGTCTGTACATCGAGGAAGCAATGATGGAAATAAAAGAAAGGTTCAGGAATGGAATTAAAATACAAGGTGAAAGGATATCAATGATACGATTCGCTGATGACATTGCTATCCAGAGTGAAAGTGAAGAAGAATTAACTGATCTGCTGAACGGAATGAACAGTCTAATGAGTACACAGTATGGTTTTAGAGTAAATCGGAGAAAGACGAAGGTAATGAGAAGTAGTAGAAATGAGAACAGCGAGAAACTTAACATCAGGATCGATGGTCACGAAGTCAATGAAGTTAAGGAATTCTGCTACCTAGGCAGTAAAGTAACCAATGACGGACGGAGCAAGGAGGACATCAAAAGCAGACTCGCTATGGCAAAAAAGGCATTTCTGGCCAAGAGAAGTCTACTAATATCAAATACCGGCCTTAATTTGAGGAAAAAATTTCTGAGGATGTACGTCTGGAGTACAGCATTGTATGGTAGTGAAACATGGGCTGTGGGAAAATCGGAACAGAAGAGAATCGAAGCATTTGAGATGTGCTGCTATAGACAAATGTTGAAAATTAGGTGGACTGATAAGGCAAGGAATGAGGAGGTTCTACGCAGAATCGGAGAGGAAAGGAATATGTGGAAAACACTGATAAGGAGAAGGGACAGGATGATAGGACATCTGCTAAGACATGAGGGAATGACTTCCATGGTACTGGAGGGAGCTGTAGAGGGCAAAAACTGTAGAGGAAGACTGAGATTGGAGTACGTCAAGCAAATAATTGAGTACGTATGTTGCAAGTGCTACTCTGAGATGAAGAGGTTAGCACAGGAAAGGAACTCGTGGCGGGCCGCATCAAACCAGTCAAAAAAGATGAGGATGGAACGATGACTACTTTAAAAGTGAATTATTACCGACATTAACACAATGTCTATAACACTTGTGGTAAAAACATTATTTTGGAGAGAAAATGCAAACACACAATATTGGAAGCTATGTATTCCGCATTGTGCGGAGACCAAGTTGGAATGATTCGTACACAGAAGCTATGGTCACTTTGGTATTCGCAAGTGTATAAAATATATAAAATCGTTTTACTGTTTTATGGGGTTTTGTCAAGTCAATTTTGTCAAGAAGCTTGGGAGGGTCACAGTGGCATTAATTATGCAATGCATCGTATTTTGTCGAAGGGTTTACATGACTTAAACGCATCAGAGTTTCACAGCCCTTTACCAATGGGTAGGGGAGGCGTAACATCTATTTAGTTACTTATAGAACGTTATCTAAATACGTCACACTGTACCTCATTAAGCATACAAACACGGATGCAGTGATTAATTATGTGCGCAGTTCCTTCGCAGACGTTGGGAAATCAAAAGGACTCTTAACTGACGACGGTCACGCTTTACAAGGCGTAATTTTAAGGACATGATAACTTTGGAAGGCGTACGTCAAATAACTACATGGAACTATAGCTTGAAATAGAATCCATGTGAACGTATTATGAAGGAAATTGGAAGATTGAATAGAAGGTATTGCTCGACCAAACATATCACTTGGGCACAAATGATATAGGAATGTAAGGTAATATTAAATTTGTCAGATCTGTCTACAGGTTTATCCCCAGCAGAAGTAATGAAGTGTAAATTTAGTGGTGAAACGTAGCTTAAATTATTTAAATGGCAAAACAACAGTACGGTGGTGGGAGAAAATTTAAAGGACGTAGTAAGGAATCATTTACAGCAAACAGTTGAAGGACTGCATAACAAATTTAATGAGAATGCAAAATCACCAACATTTAATAACAATGACTTAGTATTAGTGATAGATACACACGACAGTTCTAACTTAAATTTTTTCCTCATTACAGTGAACCATACAAAATTTAAGCATAACACATCCAAAAGCTGTTTTCTTGGTGGATCCCAAAAGTTGTCAAGAAAAAGATATATACAACGTAGATAAGAAAAATATTTATAAACCACCGCTATTTTAAAAGTGGAGACAGAAAAGAGAACACAATCCGAAGTCATTTCTATTATGCAATATAATTAACACACCATGGAATACTATTATCAGCTGCTGTTAAATCCACGTCAAGTATAATATGGCTGATGTTGGGCTACGTCATCTTTAACAAATCATAGGGGTACACTTAATCTAAAGATTATTTTCCATACTAATAAATAATATTTATTACATGCATCAAATACATTGCAAACAAATTACGAGACAGAGGTTATTTTGGAAGTAAATGTACGCATATGGTGGAAGAAAGAGGATGGTAGACGAGGCTTGAGACAAGAAGTTGAGAACTGCGGTTTAGGAAGCGTTTTTGGTTTCTCTTTTAACACATTGTATCAGATCATCCTTTTCTGGTATACAAAAGGCATTTATCGAAGTCAGTTTTCGGAGTCTGTGAGGTGAAGCCGAAACAAGCTTTTCTATTAGGAATGTTATCACTCTATGCGGAGTCCTTTTTTGAAATGAGGGGTGGAATAGGAATGTGTCTTTGGAGTCCGTCTTCTAATCTTCTTATATTTCAACAAATCTACTCCTTGTTTTTCTTTCTTCTTCTTTAAAGGTCCACTTTGCTTTGCCTCTTCTAATAAGCAATACCATTATGGAACCCTTCAACCTGTTTTCAAAGGATTGGTGGGATAACTCAGCTCGCGTGTGACATAAGAAGTTGACAGCTACGACAAGTAATTTAAGTGTCAAGAGGTTTAGCCGCTAAAAAAATTTTCGGAGTAGTAGGCAGGTGTGAAGCGGAATATGCAACGAAGATGACGCGCTAAACACATGGTGACTGAAGCGTCCTTTGTTTGAATAGCAGATGCGCGGACCCAAGAACATACATTAGTTACGAAAACAAAGTAACCTTGTCTGACATGTAGAAAAGAATGATTTCGTTAATGAAGATAAAAAATGAAAGATGTGAGCCATGGTAGGTAATACGAAGGTAGGTTTAAGGCTTCTACTGATAATGAAATAGGTAGGACGTTGCACTGTTGTATAAAATGTTATAAGTATGTGGATTTGTTCTGAATCAAATGAGTTACTTAGAGCATAAGGAAGTGTAAGGTATTTAATGAGGAACAGTATTAGTTGACATTGGACAAATAGGGGGAAAAAACTGTGGAGGCCTTATGCAATTGGTTTAAAATAAAATGGGAAGTGTACTCCCGTTAGTACAAACAACAAATAATAGGTCGGATAGACAGGTCCATCAAAAAATAAATAAATAAATAAAAAACTACGCCGTTTATCAGGTACATTTGGGTAAAAATGGTCTGTACATTAGATTGGTAGGGATTTTGTATGAGACACTTTGATATCATTAATAGTAAGGTTGTATATTATGCACCTACGGAAAGCGATCAGTAGTTCCGCGATGAAATGATTTGGAATGACAACTGATGATGCCAAAGAAGAGGTTTTCTAGCCAGTTAAGATACAGTTTATGGAAACCATCTACATCTCCACGCATATTAACGTAGAAATATTTGAAATTTGAATGTGTACTCGTGACAAATAAGGTCCAGTCAATCTATGATATCTCTGAAACAGGAAATTGTAATTAAAGAATGTACGAGAGTATATAAAAAGTAAGAATCACATAACTTAAAGCAAATCGATAAAGTATTACGAGAACAAATTGTACCCAATTACCGAGAGAAGTTAAGTAACTTTTATACTCAGTGTACAAGAGAAACTGATCATGATACGGTGTAAGACTCATATATGACGTCTGATACTTATAATGAAGAATGTATGTTTCTTTCGAATTTGTATTTGGATAAAGTTTATTATGCGATAAAGTAAGTCAATATTGAGACGTGTAAATAAAACACACGTTGAGTAAACAAAATAGTAAATTTTTAACTAGCTAGGAAACCCCTTTTTAGCACCCTCAGTTGTCACTCAAAACTTTAAATCGCATCATTGCATACCTGCTGATCCCTTTCCGTGGGTACAATAGTCAATTTGGGACGACTTCTTTATTCTGAGTGCGGATATAGGTAGGGTATCAAGGCGTTTTATAAAATACGCTTCTCTGCTATTAATATTAGTACCAGCTAAAGATGATCGTTGTAGTTGATATATGAAAAGCAGTGTCGAACAAAAGAAGCAGATACCCTGCGCTCCAGTCTGTGTTTGTACAGACGGTACGTGAACAGTTCGAGCGAAAGTAGCGGAGAGCGTCATGGGATGAGTGTCACTCATTTTCTGCACGAGGATATGCTTTGATACTCCGAGTTCATAGTGTCAAGAAAGTCTTGGAGGAAAAGGGCCACCGACAGTGTCAACGTGTACGCAAAACAAATGAATCATTTTCTGATGTAAAAAGATGGAACTTTAATATATACCTGCGGATCACACGTGTGATATTTTGTTGAAGTTTTAATTATTGCCGGCCGCGGTGGCCGTGCAGTTCTAGGCGCTTCAGTCCGGAACCGCGTGACTGCTATGGTCGCAGGTTCGAATCCTGCCTCGGGCATGGTTGTGTGTGGTATACTTAGGATAGTTAGGTTTAAGTAGTTCTAAGTTCGAGAGGACTGATGACCTCAGATGTTGAGTCCCATAGTGCTGAAAGCCAGTTGAACCATATTTTTAATCTATTGCGAGTTGAAATTAAGGGATTCTGTCTTTATAAGAGAGAAATAATTTAAAATGCAGAGATGTGAAACTTACGAGTCCGAAATTTATTTCGTTGCTAAAAGTAACGTCGCGATTTCATATTTCACCATCACTTTGCATAGGACTGAAGTACAGAAGCTGGAAGGGTTCGTTCACAGTGGTGGGAGACAGACGCTCGACAACAACAGCAGTTCGTAAAGGCGATCATACATCAACAAAAATAGTATAAGGGTGGGTGGAACGTCAGACACGGCGAAATGTACCAAGCGCAAGCAGCAGCTGAAATACGCTACTACTTGGACTCACCAAATGAGAGTCGCTCTCCAATACGAATTAGCACACATACGGGGTGGGACATTTTTCGTGACCGGGCCAAATATCTCACGAAATAAGTGTCAAACGAAAAAACTACAAGAACGAAACTTGTCTAGTTTGAAAGGGGAAACCAGATGGCGCTATGGTTGGTCCGCTAGATGGCGCTGCCATAGGTCAAACGGATATTAACTTCGTTTTTTTTTTTTTTTTTTTAATAGGAACCCCCATTTTTATTATATGTTCGTTTAGTACCAAAAGAAATGTGAGGTTGGTGGAGATCTCTTTGAGTATTTATTGCATTAACGTGGTATTTACAGGTAATGACGCTGTAACAGAATGCGTTCTCAGAAATAATAAGTGCTCAAAGGTATATGTATCACATTGGAACAACCGTAATAAAATGTTCAAAAGTACTTACGTTCTGTATTTTAATTAAAAACAACCTACTTCTTACCAGCTGTTCGTCTAAAATTGAGAGCCATGTGTTTGTGACTATTACAGCGCCATCTATCACAAAGCGAAAAAGGTGGTCCAACCAAAACATTCGTATTTCTTTACGTACTACAAGAGTATTTAATAAAAACTAGGGGTTCCTATTAAAAAAAAAGTTGATATCCGTTTGACCTTTGGCAACGCCATCTAGCAAGCCAACCATAGCGCCATCTAGTTTCCCTCTTCAAGCTAGACGACTTTCGTCCATTGCAGTTTTTTCGTTTGTGCTTATTTCTTGAGATATTTGGCCTCGTCACTATCAATGGACCACCCTCTATATGTTTTTGAAAACAAAATTTTCCCCTGTGTTCTAATTCCTTTCGTTATATACATCGAAAATGGTTCAAATGGCTCTGAGCACTACGGGACTTAACATGTATGGTCATCAGTCTCCTAGAACTTAGAACTACTTAAACCTAACTAACCTAAGGACAACACACAACACCCAGCCATCACGAGGCAGAGAAAATCCGTGACCCCGCCGGGAATCGAAGCCGGGAACCCGTGCGCGGGAACGGACAACGCTATCGCACTACCACGAGATGCGGGCATATACATCGACTTTCGCGGAATGTGTAATCAGTGTTTCTGACCGTTACTAGGACAATCAAAGATAAGTGTAGCCTGGGAACGCTTTGGAACCAATAATGCCACTTATTGCGTCACTGCTCAAACCCACTGGTTCGAAGAGAACGCTGAGGTTGACCTGCTAATTCAGTATACAACCCTGAAGCAGTGGGTCAGAGGGTGATTGACGGCATAGTTATACAACGAAACTAACTAAAGATCATACTTACAGCGATAGTCTTCGTCAGCAAGCTACTTTGACACCGAAAACGATCCGTAAGCGTTCACGAGCTGTCTCAGACTGTTGCTACACAACGATTATGAGTGCGACCAGCCACTGCTTATTGTTGAGAGCATCACTCATCATCGCTTGTTAACAGTGAAGGCGGTACTTCTCCATCGCATGACATGAACTTTTTAATCCAGACATTATCGTCTGTGACTAAGCATCGCCGAAAGTGGTTGTGGTGTAGATAAAACAGGAATACATATCAAGCATTTCCCTCAACCTTTATATTTTTAATCTGGCATTGTAACTACTTACGGTAAGTGAGATGAATATCATGTATGCGATCATACTGCTAATGGTGTTAGGGTTGAGAGCACTATCTTTCGATACCAAAGGCGTTATTTCGACATTCATGAAGGATAATATAATAAAGTATTGCCGAAAACTAGTTTACCATTATTAGACAATTTGAAGAAGTGACTGATACCGAAAAATATGCTTAGTATAGGGAAACAGACTTAAGGTATCTACGTGTTTGACACTTTCGTCGAACTTCAGCTTAAGCTCATGCGCAACCCCCTCTCCCCCCCCCCCCCCACACACACACATACAAATCACTTTTTTTTGCACATGACTCACATTCTGGAGGACGAAAATTAAAAACCGCGACCGGGCAAGCAGATTTAGGGTTTCCGTGATTTCCCTAAATCACTCCTGCAGATGCAAGGATGGCTCCTGTGAAAGGCCGTGGCCGTTTTCCTTGTCCCATCCACGACACAATCCGAGCTTGTGCTCAATTTCTAACGACCTAGATGACGGCGATTCGTTATATCTAATCTCCCGTCTGATTCACGCTTTCTGTAGTTAGTAAATTAAGTATCAATTGTAGACAGATATTTTATAGTGTAATATACTGTACTGCCGGACCGAGCTAGTTAATCTCTAGATAGAAGTTAGAAAAATAGATATATAAGGGAATGAAATAAATGAAGGAATATCAGAAAATCATTACCATGTTCACAGGAAAGCCGACTGAACGGAGAAATGGTGGTTTTAAAAATTTAACGTGGGGCTACATCATAGTGTTGCACTTCCTGCATCCTACATGTATCCTTCATTCATCCATGTGTGTCATACGTGATTTTGAGACGTAACTTCTACTCAAGAGTGAGAAATCAGGTACATACAAAGCGGACAGGAATCCGTGACCAACGTCAATTGTGGAAGACCTTCCATCCGGCATATTGAAATACTCCTCCGCCTTCAGCGTTCAGCATTTGACGCACGGACTGATCGGCATAGTGGGCAATCTCTTTGCCTGCAGCAATGCGGATTAATGTACAGACGAGAGCCTTAACAAAGAATATCTTGATACCAGCAGGTTTATTCCACGAAGATGGTGATTTAAAAAGTAAATGGGGTACTACATCTAACCGTTGGCGTACGATGGCCGCTTCTTGGAGCTGAAGTAAGCAACCAAGATTTCCAGGATGAGAAGTCACCCTCGTTATGCCAACGGACTTCTCAAAAAGAGAGAAGAACGGGCAGTTGTCCAGGGCAGTAGGAATGAGAGAGTAAAGAGACCAATTGAGTTCAGGAATAAACATCAGCTAGTAATAGTGAATATTCTGGTCAGGCAGAGATTCCGAAATAAGGTACTGGCTTGTAAGGCGTATCCAGGGACAAATATAGATTCGAATCATAATTTAGCAGTTGTGAAGGATTGGCGGAAGTCAGGAAGAATCAGTGGGCCAAGAAGCGGGATACGGAAGAGATAAGGGATGATGAAATAGGCTTGAAGTCCTCTGAGTCTATAGTTGCTGCGGTAAGGAATAGATAAGTAGGTAGTTCGGCAGAAGAGTAACGGAGATGTCTTAAAAGGGCAACCACGGAAGTTGGGAAAAAAGACATTGGTACAAAGAAGGTAACTGCGAAGAAACCATGAATAACTGAAGAAACACTTTAGTTGGTTGGTGGAAGAAGACGCACAAGAATTTTCAGAAAAATTCGGGAAAGCAGAAGCACAGGTCATTTAGGAGTGAAATAATAGGAGGTGCAGGAAATCTAAATGATAAATGTTTTGCATGGAAATATGAAGAAATTGAAAAAGGAATGAATTTTGGAACGCCTGACTCAGCATATAGAAAAGTCAAAACAATTTTCGGTGAAATTAAAAGCAAGGGTGGTAGTGTAAAAGGCAGAGGAGAGAGACGAGAGCGATGGGTGGAAGGAATTCATTGAGAGCATCTTCGGGGGGGGGGGGGGGGGGGGGCACGTCTTATGACGTGATATAAAAAGAAACAAGAGCCGACGTAGAAGAAGTGACGACTCCAGTCTTAGAACCAGATCTGAAAAGAGCTTTGGAAGATCGCGTAATGCAGAAAGGATAAGTAATATACCATTGGAATTCCTAAAGTCGTGTGCGAAATATTCTCGTTGGATTTCTGAATATATCAGGCTGGCGATTTTCCATCTGACTTGGAGAACAATATCATCCACAGAATTCCGAAGACTGTGAAACCTGAAAAGTGCGAGAATTATCGCACAATCTGCTTAACAGCTCATAGATCCAAGTTGCTGACAAGACTAAAATACTGATGAATGGTAAAGAAAAGTGAGGATTTGTTAGACGACGATCAGTTTGGATTTAAGAAAGGTTAACCCACCAGTCAGGCAGTTTGATATGGCGTTTGATAATGTGAGTAAGACTGAAGAAAAATAAAGACATGTTCGTAGGATTTGTCGATTTAGAAAAAGCGATCGACAGCGTCAAATGGTGCAAAGGTTAGGAATCCTGAGGAAACGAAGAGGTAACCTATAGAGAAAACGGGTAACATATAGTATGTACAAAAACCCTGAGGGAAAAATGGGAGTTGAAGATGAAGAACGAAGTGAAAGGATTGGAATAGGTATAAGGCAAAGGCGTAGGTTTTCGCACCTATTGTTCAATCTATACAGCGAAGATGCAATGACGAAAATGGAGGAAACATTCCAGAGCTGGATTAAAATTGAGGGTGAGTAGGTATCAGCGATGAGATTCGCTGATAGAATTGTTACCCTGAAAGAAAGCGAAGAGGAATTGCAGGATCTATGGAATTGAATGAACAGTTTAGTAGTACAGTATACGGACTAGAGTAAACAAAGACGAAAATAACAAGAATTAAGAGAAAGTTAAAATGAGAATTGGTGACCACGAAGTAGACGAAGTTCCGGAATTCTGCTGCCAAGGCAAGAAAGTAACCCACGATTTAAGGAACAAGAAGGACATTAGAAGAAGACTATCGATGACACAAAGGGCTTGCCAGACAAAATCGGAAAAGAAGAAAATCGAAACATTTGACATGTGGTGGTACAGAATAATGTTTAAAATTAAATGTATTGGTAAGGTAAGGAATGGGGAGGTTCTCCAGAGGATCAGAGAGCAAAGGAATATATGTAAAATAGTGAAAAGGAGACGGGACAGCATGGTAGAACGTCTGGTAAGACATCAGAGAATAATTTCCGTGGTACTAGTGGGAGCTACAGAAGACGAACACTGTAGAGGAAGAGACTGGGGTACATCAAGCAAATAACTGAGGGTGTAGGTTGCAAGTGCTGCTACGAGATGAAAACGCGGGCACAGGAAAGGAATTCGTGAGGCGCTGCATCAAACCAGTTACATGAGTGATGAATCAAAATAAATAAATAAATAGAAAAGGAAAGGTTGTGCTGCATTTAGTGCTGGCAACATCTCATGATGCACCCCCATCGTCTGAGAAGGGACGAGATAAGGGCCTGTATGAAGCAGTGGTCTATTCAACTGCTACGCCTAAACAACGACGTAATCTACTCTATTCGTGTGTATATTGCCAGCGTAAGGAGTTCAAGGCACAGTGACACTGATTTCTTGCCTCCGTTGAGAGAGACATCATCTAAATCTCTTTAAGTCAAATTTCGGTCCAGTGCTGAAATTTTACAAATTTTCTTAGCATAAAAATAAATTCTGCAAGAGATTGTGCTATGTTAGTGTGTCAGTAACAAACTGTTTGTCTCACAATATTTTGTTGTTATCGATATTGGGGAACCCAAACCGTTTTGAAAATCGTTGCTCTTTCGTGGTGTTACAACTGTTGGTGATAACCCCATAGCATTCTTCTTAGTAGGGGCTAAGCAAACCAACCACAGTTGACCCCAAAGTGCTGTAGGAGTGGCCTCTGTACTGAAAATAAGATCGCACAATATTGACATTTCAACAGACTTACGCAAAAAGCGTGGGAACACCGGTTGAAGATTAAATTAACCGTTTCTCTTTACTGTCCAAAAAAGTTAACGGCGTGAATTTCTCTGCAATCCACAGAAGTTAACACAGCCAATGGCTTGTATGGTAAGTTCGTAGCAACGAAGCGTATAAATAGACTGGTCCTAGCAGAAGAAACACATTTGATGGATTGGTTGAGGAGAACGGAGACACCCCCCAAAGAAGCCCATCTAAATCAGTGGTCGACTGTCTTGTGAACTAATCATCCCTCGCCCAACGCCTGGGAACTTCCTGCATAAGCTGCTTACCTTGCAAACTTACAAGATTCAAGTTGTGCAAGTAATGCAGCGAAGTGTCTTACAGTTTCATCTCGATGTTGCTGTTGAGGCATTGGACCGGATCGATCGAAATTCCGACTATCTAAGAAACGTCGTTTTCTCTTAATCAGCAACGTTCCATACATTTAGGAAACTGAAACCACGCAACATTTGGGTTTAGGGTTTTAGGGAACGATAGCAAATATCCTTCAACTTTTCCCACTGAAAGAAATCCGGGGACGTTAGATCCGGTGAACGTGCGGGCCATGGTCTGGTGCTTCAAAGAACGATCCACGTGTCATGAAATACGCTATTCAATACCGCTTCAACCGCACTTGAGCTATGTGCCGGACATCCCTCATGCTGGAACTACGTCGCCATTCTATCTTGCAGTGAGACATCTTGTAGTAACATCGGTACAACATGACGTAGGAAATCAGCATACATTGCACCATTTAGATTGCCATCGATGAAATGGGAGCCAATTATCTTTCCTCCCATAATGCTGCACCACACATTTACCAGCCAAGGTCGCTGATGTTCCACTTGTCGCAGCCATCGTCGATTTACCGTCGCATAATAGTGCATAATAGTGTTCAGTGGGTTAGTCGTGAAAACGTAAGGGATAGACTTACTTCCTCAGCTATAGTATTAGTATCGATCAGTGCCTACGATCACTTTTCTGGAAGTTGCCGTCCTTCCCAAATCCTACTTACAGTATGTGTAAGTTCGCTGAAGGTATCCTCGTTACTATAATTCAAGAATTTTTCCTCAGGTGTTTTATGATTCTTCATTCTTTTTGTGATGCTCCTAACTTCTTCTACAGCTGTTGGGTCTGAGGCGAAATTTGTTTCTTACTGGCTGTAGCTGAGAATGTCTGGTGGCACTTCACACTTTTGGAGCTCTCGAAAGTATTGGGCCAAGATCGGACTGGTTTTCATGTCACCGTTTACTACCTTCTCTTCTTTGTTCTTACATCTGAGGTCTGGAGTATAATATTTACTTAAGGCAATCTTGAATGTTCTGTAAAGTCTCGCGTATTGTTCTGTCGGAAATCCTCTTCTATTGTACTTTAGTGTTCCTTCACCAGTTTACTCTTCAGATCCCTGAAAGTCTTGGCATTGTTTTTCCCCGAGAAAAGAGAGAGAACGCTGTTGTTAAGAATCGAAAGCATGTAATGCTGATTACTTTTTCTCTTTCTTCTCAGTAGAGTAACTTTATTTAAAATAACAGTATATAAAATTCAGGACAACTTTTATTCCGTTACCAAAAAGTGAACCCTGTTTGGAAACGTGCCACTAGAACTCACGCATACGAAATGTCGACTCTAAAGAGAATGTAGGTGCGGGGTACAGCCCACATTAGCAGCCACTAGTAGCTTATGTCAGTCACAGCTCGAAGTCCTTTGCCCCTTGATTAATGAAACACAAAAATAATTTTTTTCTATTTTTTACGATTCCTTAATTTGCGAAACACAAAAATAAAATTTCCCAATTTCTTATGATTCTAACGATTAAAGCTTGCTCGAAATGTATCCTACGTCACCATCTTTCACCTCATCTCCCTTACAGGAGCAACTTGCGCATCGTCCTAGGCTAGTATACCGAAGCTCTTAGTAATCGGTGAATCACGGGGTGTAGCCTCTCCTTGATTGCCTGATCAAATGCTAGTTTCAGTTGCACAGAATTCAAACGAAAACGACTACGAGCTTCATACTTTCAATAGTAATTAAGTACAGAAACTAACGTCTATTTTTATGGTCAAATTCACAGCCCAAGCGTAAGTCATCGGGAAGACAGTACACTGACTGCAACTAATTGTTATGTGCGCTTCCTCTTCTTCTGCACTTTCCGAGTTAGGCCAGTTGTGGCTTGTTACGGTTGCCATCTTTTCCTCGGTCTGCCAGGATCTCTTTCTCCCTTTCGATTAAAAATTCTTTATCTGATGTGGTAGCCTCTCTGGACCCATTTGTTAAAGATGTTCATTCCATTTCTTTTTGTTTTCTTCCAGTTTTTCTTTCACAGTCTTAATCTTCGACTTCTTACAATATCTAATTTTCGGACTTTATCTGTTCTTTTACATTCCTCTACTGCTCTAAGAAGTCTCATTTCTACTCCTTGTATCTGTTTTTCCTTCTTTTAGTCAACGCCCACGATTCACTTCCATTTCATAGGTTTGGCCAAACAACATTTTATAAAATTTCAGTCGTTTCTTCTTTTATGCGTTAGAGTTCTGTTAATTGTTCCATGTTGTTGTTGTTGTAGTCTTCAGTCCTGAGGCAGGTTTGGTGCAGCTCTCCATGCTACTCTATCCTGTGCAAGCTTCTTCATCTCCCAGTACGTACTGCAACTTACATCCTTCTGAATCTGCATAGTGTATTCATTTCTTAGTCTCCCTCTACGACTTTTACCCTCCACGCTTCCCTCCAATACTAAATAGATGATCCCTTAATGCCTCAGAACATGTCCTACCAACCGATCCCTTCTTCTAGTCAAGACCTGCCACAAACTGCTCTTCTCCCCAATTCCATTCAGTAACTCCTCATTAGTTATGCGATCTACCCATCTAATCTTCAGCATTCTTCTGTAGCACCACATTTCTAAAGCTTCTGTTCTCTTCTTGTCCAATCTATTTATCGTCCTCGTTTCACTTCCATACACGGCTACACTCCATACAAATACTTCCATAAAGGACTTCCTGACACTTAAATCTATACTCGATGTTAAGAAATTTCTCTTCTTCAGAAACGCTTTCCTTGCCGTTGCCAGTCTACATTTTATATCCTCTCTACTTCGACCACCCTCAGTTATTTTGCTTCCCAAATGGCAAAACTCCCTTACTACTTTAAGTGTCTCATTTCCTAATCTAATTCCCTCAGCAACACCCGACTTAATTCGACTACATTCCACTATCATCGTTTTGCTTTTGTTGGTGTTCATCTTATATCCTTCTATCGAGGCACTGTCAATTCCATTCAACAGCTGTTCCAAGTCCTTTGCTGTCTCTGGCAGAAGTACAATGTCATCGGTGAACCTCAAAATTTTTACTTCTTCTCCATGGATTTTAATACTTACTCCGAATTTTCCTTTTGTTTCCTTTACTGCTTGCTCAATATACAGATTGCATAACATCGGGGAGAGGCTACAACCCTGTCTCACTCCCTTCCCAACCACTGCTTCCCTTTCATGCCCCTCGACTCTTATAACTGCCATCTGGCTTCTGTACAAATTGTAAATAACCCTTCGCTCCCTGATTTTTCCCCTACCACCTTCAGAACATTGAGAAAAGCTTTTTATAAGTCCACAAATGCTAGAAAAGTAGGTTTGTTTCTTCTTAATCTATCTTCTAAGACAAGTCGTAATGTAAGTGTTGCCTCACGTGTTCAAACGTTTCTGGGGAATTCAAACTGATCTTCCCCGATGCCGGCTTCTACCAGTTTTTCCATTCGTCTGTAAGGGACTCGCGTTAGTATTTTGCAGCTGCGACTTATTAAACAGGTACTCCTATATCTCTTACATTTGCTCGAAGATATTTCCATGTTAGGTTCTTTACATATTTTTTTGGTTCATAAATTCCTTTTTGTAAATCGACTTCTCTCAAAAAAATCATCGTAAGGTCAGTGCGTAGAGGAGTGATTTTAGGTTTACCAAATTTTTACCCCAGTGTTTATGTTTAAATTCCATCTGTGAATTACATCGTCAGTGTAATTATTAAAACAGCTTTTGGGATAAACTACTGATGTTTTTTATTGTGGACTTTTGATGTCTGATATCAGTTTCGAAGGGTAGCCCCTGATACTCTACAATTCTCTATAACTTTACTCTAACCACATTTTTAAAAAGCTTTTCTATGGTCTCTAAACCCAGTTTGTGTCTCTTCGTTAAACTTCTTCAGCTTTTCAGTGAGCTGTCGTAAAATAGAAACTGCATCACTCGTTGATCGCCCCTTTCTAAATCCGACTTGTTCCTTCACAAGCAAATACTCTGCTGTTCTGTTTAGACTTGTGTTTAAAATTCTTGCATGAAGATTCTCACTGTGTCAAGGAAGCTTGTTCCCCTGTAGTTTCCACTTTTTTTGGTTATGTTTTCTCGGTTCTTATATATTGATATTACCTCTGGTTTACTCCAACGTCCTGGTACATCTTTTAGCTTGCAGCGTATGTTAGAAACAAGAGTAGCAATGTAAGGTATAGTGATAACATTCCATTATTAACTAACCATTAATTCCTTCTTAACCTGTTCCTTTTGATTTTCTGTGGCTTTCAAAGCTGCTGTGAATTCTTTTACTGTTCTTTCATCTAAGTCTTTTTTCTTCTATTCCTAGACCTTTTTCTTTCTTCTGTCCCATGTTAGTGTCAGTAATATTATTCAAGCGAATTGTATTCTTTTCTGTTCTATTTCACGTTCTCGAAGTCTTACCCACTGTCTGCTGATGGCCATGAATATCATGCTCCATTCTACTAATGTATTTGTCTCAGGCTGACTGGTGGGATCTTTTCACTATCCTTTTTTTTTGTAAAGCCTTTTCTAGTCATAGATCTCTCTTCTAGGACAGCCTTTCAAACTTATTTTTATATGCTCTTTGTTTTTCTTGTATTGCTTGCTTAATTCCTGTTGACCCAGTTTTTATCACATGCATTTGGCGATTTTTTTCTTACCTAATGTCCCATTTACAGCTGTTTTATGGCTTTTTCAATATTTGTCCATTCTTCTCCAATAGTGTCCGTAGAAGCTAATTATTCTAATTATTTTTCTAATTTATTTTGATAAAGACCCTTGACACATAAACCTGTGGAAAATATACTTTATAGACCTTTTCTTGCTTCTGTGTGGTAAAGGTTCTCTTCTACATCCATTTAGCCAAAGCGTTACTAATCAGCCCTTGGCACGTTCATACAAAAACATGCTACGTAACGCAGATTTTAAAAACATATAAAATACATAAACCTTAGGTGAATGAAGTATCGGATTGCTAAACCTGATCGTAAACCCAATGAAGTACGTAAACAGAACGGAATGTGCCCCATGATTGTCATAACCGCAAAAATCGCTCCGCTTTTGTTTCGACCTTAGTGCCTAAGAAATCTCAGTGCTCCAACATCGTTCATCAAGCATATTGTAGTACAAAAATGTCAACTTGGGTTCCAGAGTCCCATGGAAAGAGCTGTATATAATTCTGATTTGATATAGCTTCTACATCTACATCTACATCTACATCTACATGACTACTCTGCAATTCACATTTAAGTGCTTGGCAGAGGGTTCATCGAACCACAATCATACTATCTCTCTACTATTCCACTCCCGAACAGCGAGCGGGAAAAACGAACACCTAAACCTTTCTGTTCGAGCTCTGATTTCTCTTATTTTATTTTGATGATCATTCCTACCTATGTAGGTTGGGATCAACAAAATATTTTCGCATTCGGAAGAGAAAGTTGGTGACTGAAATTTCGTAAAAAGCTCTCGCCGCGACGAAAAACGTCTATGCTGTAATGACTTCCATCCCAACTCGTGTATCATATCTGCCACACTCTCTCCCCTATAACGCGATAATACAAAACGAGCTGCCCTTCCTTGCACCCTCTCGATGTCCTCCGTCAATCCCACCTGGTAAGGATCCCACACCGCGCAGCAATATTCTAACAGAGGACGAACGAGTGTAGTGTAAGCTGTCTCTTTAGTGGACTTGTTACATCTTCTAAGTGTCCTGCCAATGAAACGCAACCTTTGGCTCGCCTTCCCGACAATATTATCTATGTGGTCCTTCCAACTGAAGTTGTTCGTAATTTTAACACTCAGGTACTTAGTTGAATTGACAGCCTTGAGAATTGTACTATTTATCGAGTAATCGAATTCCAACGGATTTCTTTTGGAACTCATGTGGATCATCTCACACTTTTCGTTATTTAGCGTCAACTGCCACCTGACACACCATACAGCAATCTTTTCTAAATCGCTTTGCAGCTGATACTGGTCTTCGGATGACCTTACTAGACGGTAAATTACAGCATCATCAATGGAAAGCCACCACTGCTGTCGTACGTAGCAGTAGGTCTTTCCGAAGATAATCCAATGCAAACACGTTCATCAACACACCGTATCACTTACAGGCAAAAGCACACCTCCACTCAAGAACAACCTCTAACGGAAGAGAACTGAAGAAGAACTCTTGGTTTACTTTCAAAATTCACAATCCATGTGGAATGTCTCACAGCCTCACTTCTGTCGTTGGAGGCCGCACTCACCACAAAAATTTTAGGCAGAGAAATTGATGCAGAAGACGTAGGAGGGGGTATACGGAAGTGGATCACTGGGAGCAGATATGGTGGCAACAATTGCTTACGATTAGTAGATACGTAATAAACTTAATGCATGGAAATTGGTACATATAACAGACGAGTTTCGAAGTGCACCTGTTCTTTTTTTTAACTGTGGTTGTTCCTTCGCTTTTCCAGTTCACATTCATATCGCCAGCAGTCGACCTGAGCAGCTTTAGAATCGTAGAAATGTCTGTGATGGATTTGTTATTCAGCTGACATCCAGTGGCTTCTCCTCATTCGAGGTCGAATCCTGTCTCGGGCATGGATGTTTGTGATGTCCTTAGGTTAGTTAGGTTTAAGTAGTTCTAAGTTCTAGGGGACTTATGACCTAAGATGTTGAGTCCCATAGTGCTCAGAGCCATTTGAACCATT
This sequence comes from Schistocerca gregaria, assembly GCF_023897955.1. NCBI lineage: Eukaryota > Metazoa > Arthropoda > Insecta > Orthoptera > Acrididae > Schistocerca > Schistocerca gregaria. Next base: position 1,156,918,199 of record NC_064920.1, on the reverse strand, counting down.
AGAACCTAGTGTAAGGAGGAGAAATGCGTACCATCACGTTTCCGACTTTGATAAAGGTCGGAATTCCGTGCTGGATGCCAACGGCCTCGTATCACTAGTAGTCGAGGTGACAGGCATCTTATCCACATGGCTGTAATGGATCGTGCAGCCACGTCTCGATCACTGGGTCAACAGATGGGGACGTTTGCAGGACACAACCATCTGCACGAACAGTTCGACGATGTTTGCAGCAGCATGGACTATCAGCTCGGAGACCGTGGCTGCGGTTACCCTTAACGCAGCATCACAGACAGGAGCGCCTGCGACGGTGTACTCAACGTGGAACCTGGGTGCACGCACGGCAAAACGTCATTTTTTTCGGATGAATCCAGGTTCTGTCTAGAGCATCATGACGGTCTCATCCGTGTTTGGCGACATCACGTTGAACGCACATTGGAAGCGTGTATTCGTCATCGCCATACTGGCGTGTCACCCGGCATGATGGTATGGGATGCCACTGGTTACACGTCTCGTTCACCTCTTGTTCGCATTGACGGTACTTTGAATAGTGGACGTTACATTTCCGATGTGTTACGACCCGTGGCTCTACGCTTCATTCGATCCCTGCGAAATCCTACATTTCAGTCGGATAATGCACGACCGTATGTTGCAGGTCCTGTACGGGCCTTTCTGGGTACAGAAAATGTTCGACTGCTGCCCTGGCCAGCACATTCTCCAGATCTCTCACCAATTCAAACGTCTGGTCAATGGTGGCAGTCACTACTCTTGATGAACTGTGGTATCGTGTTGAAGCTGCATAGACAGCTGTACCTGTACACGCTATCCAAGCGCTGTTTGACTTAATGCCCAGGCGTATCAAGGCCGTTATTACGAGCAGAGGTCGTTGCTCTGGGAACTTATTTCTCAGGATCTATGTATCCAAATTACGTGAAAATCTAATCACATGTCAGTTCTAGTATAATATATTTGTCTAATGAATACCCGTTTATCATCTGCATTTCTTCTTGGCGTAGCAATTTTAATGGCTAGTAGTGTAGATGCCACATCCTTTTAGAATGAAAATAAATTTCTGAATCCGTCAAGCCCTTGTAGATATAAAAAATAGATTATCGATGAAGTTCTTTTTGAACTGTAACGTTTTCCTGGATTAATGAAATTCTTGGTGATAAAGTCGCACATTTTTTAAAATTGCACCTATAAAATGAGAAGTATAGTTGTTCTGAAACGCTGTACCTTTCCGGAAATAAGCAACGCTTATTTAGAGCTCTTCACATCGTGAATAAAAACACTTATGTTAATGGTCGTTGAAATTAATTACCGGCGGCAACGAGAGCGTCAGAAGAGGGTTTAATTCCGCAGATAATGCACTCTCCCCGTTACACACCTTTACTTTATGACCAATCTTTTGACATACTACGTGGCTTAACATCAGACTTATCAGAAAAAGTTTGGGATTATATTTCAGTTGGTTTCCTAAGTACGCGATGTTGATTAATGCGTTAACCAATGTACCCCTGCCACGTTTCTATTGTTGAACATATTTTTGTTTTTTCTTGATCTGCATTGTGACTATCGTTATGTTCGTCTGACTGCACACGTACCACTCTGCCTGCTGAACAGCCTGTTACGAACATGGAGTAACAGCGAAAACACCACATTAGGCGGTAGTGTAGTCGTTCAAGAAACACTGAACAACTGGCTTGCCGGTTGCTTTCATTTAACGCTGAAGAGCTAAAGAAACTGGTACACCAATCTAATATCGTGTGGGGCCCTAGCGAGCACTCAGAAGTGCCACAACGAGAGGTGGCATGGACTCGACTAATGTGTGAAGTAGTACTGGAAGGAATTGACACCATGAATCCTCCAGGGCTGACCGTAAATCAGTAAGAGTACGATGGGGTGGACATCTCTTCTGAACAGCATGTTGCAAGGCTCCCCAAATATGCTCAATAATTTTCATGCCTGGGGAGGCTACCGGAAATGTATAAACTCAGTAGAGTGTTCCTGGAGCTTCTTCTGGACGTGTGGGGTATCGCATTATCCTGCTGGACTTGTCCCAGTCCGTCGGAAAACACAGTGGACATGAATGGATGCAGTTGATCAGACAGGATGCTTACGTACACGTCACCAGTCACAATCGTATCTTGACGTATCAGGATTCCCATATCACTCCGCCTACACATGTCCCACTGCATAACAGAGCCTCCACAAGCTTGAACAGATCCCTGCTGACATGCAGGATGCATGGATGAATGAGGTGTTCCCACAGTCATAAGTATTGGGACAATGGGAATACAGGAACAAAGTACCATTATCCAAGATGGCGGCGATGGCGCCATCCAAGATGGTGGTGATGACGTCATTCAAGATGGCGGCTTTTGGCGGGAAGTTTGAATTTTGGCGGAAATTGCCGCGTCCCCTTCACCCAGAAAAATGACGTGAAGTTCAAATTTCAACATGATAATGCGTCACACCTAGGGAAGTGGCGGGAAAAATGGACATGTCTTTATTATTTAACCAATTTAAAGCAGATGTGTTCGCCTCTGGGTCTGGACTCCAACTCGCTTAGCTCATATTGGAGCCACCAGAGGGCGCTCTCCAGACATCAGATAATGACGCATGTACCATTATTCATGCAGGCAGCGCCACCACCAACTGTATTCGCCACTGAGTCCATACCCGAAGTGGCTTAGTCCATATCTATAACACTAGAGGACGCCCTAATGACTGTCAGGTTGTAAGTAGGCTGTTTAAGTTTTTTTTTTTATTGGTAACGCCGCCGCCACATAGCGCTCTGTATGAAAATCACTGGCTGTGCCGTGTGCAGTCTGTGGCTGGTTGGCATTGTTCTAATACTCGCCATTGTTGTGTCGGGCAGCGGCAGCTGGATGCTAACAGCGCGTAGCGTTGCGCAGTTGGAGGTGAGCCGCCAGCAGTGTTGGACATGGGGAGAGAGATGGCGGAGTTTTGAAATTTGTAAGAATTGGTGTCATGAACTGATATGTATATTATGACTATTAAGGTAAATACATTGTTTGTTCTCTATTAAAATCTTTCATTTGCTAACTATGCCTATCACTAGTTAGTGCCTTCTGTAGTTTGAATCTTTTATTTAGCTGGCAGTAGTGGCGCTCGCTGTATTGCAGTAGCTTGAGTAACGAAGCTTTTTGTGAGATAAGTGATTTGTGAAAGGTGTAGGTTAATGTTAGTCAGGGCCATTATTTTTAGAGATTTTTGAAAGTCAGATTGTGTTGCGCTAAAAATATTGTGTGTCAGTTTAAGCACAGTCTTGTATAATTTTTCTAAGGGGACGTTTCATATGTCGACCCTTAGCCGAGTATACCTCACTGGAATCTTCTGATTTTTTCTTGTAGTTTGTGTAATTAGTGTAGATTGTGTTTATTGCTAGCGCGTAATTGTAGAGAGAATCTCCTTTGTAATTGTAGTTTTTCATTGTTGTACAGTAAAACAGTTGTGGCATGCATGTAGGTTTGCACCAAGTATTTCGCAGCTGCGCTTGCAATTAACTAGATATTATTTGCTATGTTAATGTGTTCTCTTATGTTTGCTCTTCAAATTGTGATTTTCTGTGTTATCGTGTGAAATATTGTGACAATAATGGCGTGTGAAAAACGTAATACTAGGCTCCAAAGTGAACTGAGAAATGACAGTGAAGACGAAAGCAGTGTGTTAGCGCCAACATGTAATGAATTAACTAATGTTCAAAGTAGTAATTTGGAAATAGTGCATAGGGAAATGGAGCGGGCTGCAAATAATGGTGTAGGCAGTGAAACAATTAGTGAACAGGGAAGCATTATCGATCAATCGGTCGGCAACAGCTCGCCTCAGGATTCCGAAATGACAGGACACAATCTTGCAAATACTGTAGATTCAGATTTTTGCGTCCTCACCGTTTTCTCAAATAAATCAAGACACATTTTCTGCTTTTAAAAATGCGACTATTGCCGGTTCAAATGCACAGCCGAATAGCACTGAGGAACATGTTTCAGACACCAGTGCACTGTTATTACAGTTTATGCAACAAATGGGACAAAGGCTACAAAAGTTAGACACAACGCTTGGACAAAATCAGAAACAAATGGGACAAAATCTTCAAAAGTTAGGCACAATGGAACAAAATCTTCGGAAATTAGACACCGCGCTTGAACAGACACGCGAAGATTTAACTAATGAGTTACATAACATAGAATCGAAATGTCAAAAAGTCTGTAACGACGTAAAAACACAAATTTGTGAGCATTTTCAACCTATTTTTTCACGGCATGAAAATGCATTACAGAATCAAGAAGCAGCCATAAAAGAACTGCAAACTATTGTTCATGAAAATCATGAGTCCCTGCAAGCTAAAATTGACTCAGTTGCATCTATCGATTCGGTTACGCAACTTGCAAAAACTCAGGAAAACTTAAAGGACACAGGTACGATTTCAACACAAATGGACACTCTGAAACTTGGTTCAGAAAAACACACAGAGGAAATAATTTCACTATCTGATAAAGCAGCCGAACTTTCAGATCAGCTCACTAACTTATCTACAAAGGTAGATGATGACCTGAATGACACAAAACCTGTAGCCTTCACTGACACTGAAGAGTATGAACTAATTAGAAAATTCAAACAGAATCAAAATCAAATCAACACACAGTACAAAAGAGAAATGGGGGAAGTACAAGATCAGTTGCCTCAAGTAATACAAGAGTTACATATTTCAGAGGACACTCGCGCCCCAGTACGGGAAGAGGGACATAGAAATACAGAACAACCACAAAATAATAACACAGGACATTTCGGAAATCATGAAAGAAATTGGCAAGGTACACTGAATTTTTAGATGGAACCGCCGAAACGATATAACAATGAACGACATGCGACTCTGCCGACATGATGATTTTGACTATAAGCTGTTCATTACTACACATAAATTAAAAACATTTAAGAATTCTGGCAACGATATTCATCCACAAGCGTGGCTTCATCAATTCTCTCATTGTTATCCTCCCAACTGGTCACTAGAGCACAGATTAGAATTTATGTGTGGCTATTTAGAAAATGAACCAGCTGTAAGAATGCGATCGGTCATTCACGATTGCCACAGTGAAGGAGAATTTTACCATGCCTTCCTCTCAGCATATTGGTCCCAAGCCACACAAGACCGAGTAAAACATAGCATCATAATGATGAAACATTTCGAACAATCTGAATTTTCCAGTCTTGTCAAATATTTTGAAGACATGTTACATAAGAATCAGTATCTTTCAAACCCATACAGCCCCTCAGAACTCATCCGCATTTGCTTAATCAAATTACCTGAACATTTACGACAGATTATTTTAGCAGGACGATGCAAAGACGACATTGAAGCTTTTCAGGGACTGTTACAAGAACTGGAAATTGACACTGACAATCGAACGCGAAAACAGGAACACAACAATTACAGGTCACACCTGTCACAATTCCGCGATGACAGAAATAATACACGACAAGGCTATTCGTACAACGTAAATCGTGACCAAAACGGACACCACCCGTATGACAACCGTTGGCAGAGTAGTAATTATTACAGGGAAAGATCACCTCTCCGCGGTAATGACTATCACAGAGACAATCAGAGAAACAGACAATATGGAAACCAAAATAATTATTATCAAGGGAGACGGAATAACTTAAGACGCAATGGTCCAGCGCGCAGTTACGATTCAGGGAGAAATTCTCCACCACGTGACCGACAAGAAAGAAACTATGGAATCTACCGACATGACGACACACGATATGATCGTAACGACAGACCTGAATTGCAGCAGAACTGGAGGGAATCAAACAGAGCAGGGCCCTCTCGACAAGGTGAATTTGTAGAAGTTAGGTCTCCTAATCCCAATAACAGCGCGCGCCAACAAAGAAACAGACAATGACTCGCACCGCAGGCAGCCGCGTGCGCCGGTTGGCTCAGAGAAAAATAACATAAGTTAACCTTGAGCAGAATTCCAGTGTTCCTTACCGACGTAACCATATGATAATTGCTTTTCAGTTGACAATCTGCGTACTAGGAAGAGTAAAGGTTTACACCACATTTCACATGTAAAACCGTTTATTGAAAGATAATCTGCTTTTTAACTTTGTCTTTGCCATAAAACATTTCACTTCACATTTCTAGTATGCTTTGTCACACTGAGAAACTGTTAACATGCAACAATGTTTGAAGTTTACTATCCAGTCTAGAACCTACGGAACATATTTAGACAGTATTTACGAGTGCTTTGTTATAGTGAACAGACATCACTGTGTTATTGCGTGTGTACATTCTTGCTTGTTAGTTGCACGATTACGTAACGACTATAAGGCTGACATACTTAGAACATTTACCAGTATTGCTAATGAGATTTTAATGCAACATTTTGGTTTACTTGAAAATACATTCTGGATTTAAAGTACTTTCTATGAGATACCAGATGACACAGTGGTTAGTTTACGTGAACGATTTTATCACGACGCTACTAATGAGTGACAATTTACAATGTTGCTTTTGCGGTCTTTCTGTTTTATATCTGCACAGTTTTTCTGAACTTTTCTGGAAAGTAAAACATGTTTTAGTAGTAACGTTTGTGGTATAGCTACAATGAGACAGCCTTTTCTGCAGCACAACAATACGTACAGTACAGTACTTACTTCATCACGGCAATAAGCGTAATAACTAAGATATCTATACGCAAAGCATTTCAATTTCGTTTATCACGAGGTAAGTACATTGACTTCTGTAGAACTTAGCTTTCGGAGGACAATAACTACGACACTTCCACAGAGATTGTCTTACAGCAAGACGCACATTTAGCGCTACAGGACACGCATTAAACTATTTATTTTTCAACATATTTGAATTACAAAGAAAGTTATCGTGATACATTTCATTCCATTGCTGTAATCTGTAACACCTGAGGATATAATTACATTTATCCTCAGGGGGGTACACGCTTACTTTGTGTACCATGTGTTTGGCAAGCACAAGGAGCCCTAGCTAATATGGTATTTGCTTATACAACTTTACACATCGGTACCGTATTTCTCTAACACATTAATTACACAGCTATCTGATCATTTAACTGAGAGAGACAAACATTTACTTTACTACATCAGTGAGAGATGTTTACGTAATTACACTATTGGATAACTTCACACTTACGAAGTTGTATTTTGTGAACTGTTCATATTTTTTCGGAACCATTGTGATACTATGAGAGCTTTGAATGACATATTTGGTATGGGATCACGATTTTTAAAGTACGTTTGAGGCAGATGACACTTTTGACATGAGCAGAGAATTTTTTTTAGGTTTTGAAATTATTGGAGGAAGCTACGGAGATTTTGAGAATTTGACTGTGGTGTTATGATGTTATTATTACGACGACGATGTGAATTATGCTGCTGAAGGATGCTTAGGCTGATGCTATATGAGTTATTTGGTTATGCTACGTATCTGTTATGATGACATATTGAAGAAGTGTCGACGAATATACATATGTGTAATAAGGTAAGGAATAATGAGTAGTGGTTAGGGACTCTGGTTTGTGAAAAAGGATGTTGGAAACCAAGAATCGTACTTTAAGAGTTATGAAATGTGTGTATACGCGTGAATGTATCACAAGGCCGCCAAAAATTTTGGACACTGTTATATTAATAGAATTTTGTTTCTACAGATGTGTAACGCAAATTCTTGACCTGTGAAATTTTTTACATGAGACTGCCACTGTAGCGGAAACTGGTGTCGTAAATATTTCGTTAAGACAGTTAAGTGACCACCTGCACGTAATGCGTCATGGGCACCCAGCTGCGCGACAACCACCTGACAAAAGATAGCCATTAGTGTGTGCCTTTCAGAGGCACAGGTAAAAAAAAAAAAAAAGACCATTCGCCTCTCTATTGACATTCCTTTGTAGAAAGCACCGCAAATACGACACGCTCATTACTGAGAAAGATACTTACATCTGACACCTGATTATAACAAACGTCTTTCTACGAAAGTTGAGAGAATTCTACTAACTTATAAAATGTCACATGACTATTGATGATATTTTTATCCTTTGTCCATAGTTGCTTATTTCATTTGATATCTGTTTTCCAGCTGTGTTGCAGCTTTGGTTTTATAAAATTAAATACATTTACTAATGTGAACACTTTCTGTCGACAGATCTATTAAATAATTATTTTATGATCCACATTCTGCGAAAAAGGAGCTCTTGGAATGGAAAGAGCAATAAGAAGCGACTAATAACAGTAACTGTATATATAATTTTCTTTTCAAGTACTTGGTAATTGAATAAGTAGTGGTGCACCATTTTAATTATATAGACATTAAGATGTGAATATACATTTCCCTTATCTGCATTGTTGTCTTTAGCATAATATTTTTTCTGCTTGAGCTTTGTCATGTTTAGGTATAATTTATAGCATTTGCTGCTGCTGCTATGTGCCAGGCATAGTGCTACTGAATTGCACTTTGTATTACTAGGTTAAGCCAATTTTATTACTGATTTATTTTTCTTGTTTGCTGCGCATTGCCTTATATTAGTTGTAATATTGCTGCCTTTTTTGCCAATTTCCATTTTTTAACATTGCTGTTTGTGTAAATTGTTTTGTGCTGCTGCATTGCCTCATCCCTCAGTTAAGCATCTGAGCTCAGTAGATTTAAGTTAGCTTAAGAGGGGGTAGACTATATAAGAAACTAACTATGATGAATTGGAAGAAAAGCATTGAGAAGCTTTAAGAAAATGGTTTGGCCAAAAAAGTAGTGTACAGTGGAGAAAAACTATTTTTGAAAGAGGATGTGAACAGAATACAGAAAGCAGGTTTAGATTGGTCTTTTTGGAAATAATGATGAACTAAGGGAGATCTCTATGCAAAATACTGCAGTAAAACAAACCCTGTCCTTTCCTTTCGTATTATTCCTCTATGTGTTTATGTACCCTTGTGTATTTGTCTTTTTCTTGTCTTTATGTGTTTAGGTAATAAGATTTATGTTGTAGAATTTTTCAAATACTATGTTATTTTCTTTGCAAATATGTTCAGACATTATTTGTTGTGTTTTGTTTTAATGCTCATGTGTGAAGTTGATGTTTCAAAAGTTATTCTGATCTTTTATGTATGTACTTATGTCGTAAATTTTGTAACACTGATGTATTAGCTATTTCGATTCTTTTGTAAAGCCTGTACTACTACAAATATTATCTGTATTGTTATGTTCTTTAATGATATATTTTGTGCCTTTGTTATTGTATTCTTATGTTATAAAATTGTAATTGACACCAGTTCATCAAATTAAGTAACTTGTAAATTACATTTCACTGCACAAATTTCTGTTGGTCATAGTATATGGACAATAAGTGAGAAGTAGGGACTGATAGAGTTTGCACGTGTGTTAATAATTCAGTAAGGGTCTGGATAACAGCATTGCTGGTTGAAAGGACATTTCAAAAAATTTGTGAGTGCACAAGTGGTGGTTTATGGACTTGCTATATTCTCCGCAAGACTCTTCGATGGTGATTGTGCACCTGCACAGTCGCAACAGATGGCTGCTAGCCATCTCTACAAGGACTGCAGTGGGTCTGCACCTCTGGTGGCCCACCAATACCATAATCTCTACAAGGACTGAAGTGGGTCTACACCTTTGATGACTCACCAATACCATTATTTCTACAAGGACTGCACTGGGTCTGCACCTCTGGTGGCCCACCAATACCGTAATCTCTACCAGGACTACAATGGGTCTACTCTGTGACGACCAACCTACCAATATTCTTTAAAACTTCGACTGACTCTGCTGTGGGTTTGCTCTGTTGTGGCCCATTACTGTCTGCATGTCAAGAGTCAGCACTGTATGTCCGTTGGAAGGACAACACTACTTCTTTCAGACTGCATGGAAATCCACTACTTCTGTGAGCATTTTCTTTTACTACTCAGACTTTGAGAAAAACACTGCAATTTTACTTTGATGAATGATCAGGACTGTCTTTATGGACTGTGAGAAAATTTCAGCTTTTGACCAACATTGTATCGATAAGTGTGTGCATTTCATTTCTTTGTTATTGTAATTATGAAAAAAATTTTCAAATCTGTATTGGCCACGGCCCAAAACAATTTGTAAATTTTTTTGTGAGGAGCATGGGGGCTATGTAAGTAGGCTGTTTAAGTTTTTTTTATATTGGTAACGCCGCCGCCACATAGCGCTCTGTATGAAAATCACTGGCTGTGCCGTGTGCAGTCTGTGGCTGGTTGGCATTGTTCTAATACTCGCCATTGTTGTGTCGGGCAGCGGCAGCTGGATGCTAACAGCGCGTAGCGTTGCGCAGTTGGAGGTGAGCCGCCAGCAGTGTTGGACATGGGGAGAGAGATGGCGGAGTTTTGAAATTTGTAAGAATTGGTGTCATGAACTGATATATATATTATGACTATTAAGGTAAATACATTGTTTGTTCTCTATTAAAATCTTTCATTTGCTAACTATGCCTATCAGTAGTTAGTGCCTTCAGTAGTTTGAATCTTTTATTTAGCTGGCAGTAGTGGCGCTCGCTGTATTGCAGTAGCTTGAGTAACGAAGATTTTTGTGAGATAAGTGATTTGTGAAAGGTGTAGGTTAATGTTAGTCAGGGCCATTATTTTTAGAGATTTTTGAAAGTCAGATTGCGTTGCGCTAAAAATATTGTGTGTCAGTTTAAGCACAGTCTTGTATAATTTTTCTAAGGGGACGTTTCAAGGTGATGACGCAAGTACCGTAATCTAAGATGGCGCCACCTAGTGGGTTCCCCAAGAGTTCCAGACCCCAATTGTCTTAGCACATTTCGCCGCCGCCAGAGGACGCCTCTGTGACACCAGCTGATGATGAAGTACAGTTATGCATGATGGCGGTGAACCGTGTGTTTTCAGTGAGGTCTAATACTAAGTATCACCAGCAGAGGACGCTCTCACCCGTTTCGTGACGTAAACCAAGATGATGGGAAAACGACTCAGCCTACTCTAGGCGGCTGAGGAGAGTAAGGTTGGAGTACACTCTATTTATTTAATTTACACTCTATTTATTTAATGTATTCAAGAGTAGCCTCCCATATTTGTAAAAATAAAGTACTAACCATATGTAAGTTTGGTTTTCAGAAAAGCTTTTCAACAGAAAATGCTATATATGCTTTTATTGATCAAATATTAAATGCTCTGAATAACCGGACATCACCCATTGGTATTTTTTGTGTTCTCTCAAAGGCCTTTGACTGTGTAAATCATGGAATTCTTTTAGATAAGCTAAATCATTATGGTTTGAGGGGGGCAGTGCACAAATGGTTTAATTCATACTTACCTGGAAGAATGCAGGAAGTTGAAATAAGTGGTTCATGTAATGTTAAAACAACAGCTGATTCCTCAAACTGGGGGGCTATCAAGTATGGGGTCCCACAGGGTTCGGTCTTACGTCATTTGCTGCTCTTGATATACATTAATGACTTTCAATTCCACATTGATAAAGATGCAAAATTAGTTCTTTTTGCTGATGATACAAGTATAGTAATAACATCCAAAAACCAAGAACTAAGTGATGTAATTGTAAATGCTGTTTTTCACAAAATTATTAAGTGGTTCTCAGCAAACAGACTCTCTTTAAATTTTGATAAAACACAGTATATACAATTCCGTACAGTAAATGGCACAACTCCAGTAATAAATATAGACTTTCAACAGAAGTCTGTAGCTAAAGTAGAATTTTCAAAATTTTTAGGTGTGTCCATTGATGAGAGGTTAAACTGGAAGCAACACATTGATGGTCTGCTGAAACGTCTGAGTTCGGCTTACTATGCCTACTTTCATTCACTGCTTTCGTATGGTATCATATTCTGGGGTAATTCATCGTTGAGTGGAAAAGTATTCATTGCTCAAAAACGTGTAATCAGGATAATTGCTGGAGCCCGCCCACGGTCATCCTGCAGACATCTATTTAAGGATCTAAAGATCCTCACAGTAACCTCCCAGTATATATATTCACTTATGAAATTTGTTGTTAATAATCCAGCCCAGTTCAAAAGTAATAGCAGTGTGCATAACTATAATACCAGGACAAAGGATGATCTTCACTATGCAGGGTTAAATCTGACTTTGGCACAGAAAGGGGTAAATTATGCTGCCACAAAAGTCTTTGGTCACCTACCGAACAGCATCAAAAGCCTGACAGATAGTCAACCAACATTTAAAAATAAATTAAAAGAATTTCTAGATGACAAGTCCTTCTACTCATTGGCTGAATATTTAGATGTAAATTAAGGGAGGGGAAAAAACTGACTTAAGCATTAGTGTCATGCAATATTTTGTGTAAGGTAATATCTTGTACAGACATCTTTCATTAACCTGACACGTTCCACATCATTACGAAGTGTCGTATTCATGATCTATGGAACAAGTATTAATCTAATCTAATCTAATCTAATCTACTCGTAATTTCAGTGCACAATACCAGACTGCTCCAGAATAATTCTTCCCGCTGATGGGTAGACACGCTCAGTACTCGTGAACTGTCCAAATAGCAGGGCTACAAAGCAGCTCCAGAAATAATGCATCAACGTGTGCCAGCACCCTGTCCAGTAGAGTACACAGGAGGTAGCCATAAGTGACGCATCACTCAGATGTCAAACCATGCACAGTCCCTGCTCGGCTTACACAAGCATGAGGTGGCGGGACCCCTATTCATACTTAAACCCTGAGAAATTCCCATCCACTTGACGCCAATGATGACGCGATCGCACCTACAGCCGACGCAGCCGTCAGCTGTTAAAGCACTCACAGATGTCCATTTAGGGCTGCCGCCACAACACCCATGAATTGAGGCAGCCGCAGGTCGGGTACCGCTGCATCGTCGAACACCGGTGAAAGTTGCATACTTCTATACAGTCACCGTTATACTGTCATAGCACTCCAAAGCGCGTTCACGCCAGTCACATATTCGAAGCATTTCAAGCCATCACTTATCTATACCATTGAAGGCAGAATAGCACAGAGCTTGTTGACACATGCATTCAACTGCACGTACCCTCCCCAGCCTGACTGATACATCGTCATTTATCGCCAATTGGCCTTATATATATATATATATATATATATATATATATATATATATATATATATATATATATATATATATATATCAGCCAAGTCCAGCTCTCTGTAATTTTTTACTGCATCTGAAATAGTTAATCTTCACTCTCTGCCCTAACAGAACCTGTTTATCAAAATATCGCCCAATCCATTCTTTCTCCCGGATATGAAGTGATAGCCTTCCTGTTCTCAACATACGCAGATGTTCTCACCGCTCCTATATCCCGCCCCAACCAATCGAACATTTTCTTTGTGGGGTTGTCTGTCGTTATTTTGCAAAGATTGCTAAATTGCACAGACAGTTCCCTCAGTACATACACCTCTAACCTGTTCTTTCTTTCTACAGATGCTACACTCAGTGGTAATAAACAATTTTACACTGATCACCATATCGCACCGTGAACTAAACATCGCAAAGTTGTCTAAAGGTCATCAAATACATACGACTATTTCTGTTTTCTTGCTTGCATTTCTACAGACATCTCCAGGCTCCTCTATTAAACGAACAACCATATTTTCGGAATAATATTATACAATTTTCTCCGCACGTGTCGATATGAAGCACACAGCAGTAGCCCCCCCCCCCCTCCCCCCGGATCGCTAACGCAACATAATGCACAAGATATAGACTGTCAATTGTTTCTCCACAAACAACAAACTTTAGCGATGTGCAGCGTGCTGCCGACCATTGGTTAACTATAAACAAGTATAGTAAACTGATATTTGCACTCTCGAATACCGAAGTCGGCGATGTAAGTGATTTCAGATGATAAATATTGTTTACAAACCAACTACAGTCTTTCACACGTCTAGAGAACAGGCAAACGTGTGTTCAACACACCCCAATCGATATTCCCTCAACTAAATAAATACACCAAATGTACAGAAGCAGTCGACCGAACAATTTACATGGGAGGGTATAGCACTCCACCGCAAACGCTCCATCTTTCCAAAGTTACACTTGATCACGAAAGCCTCCCAGCACGTAGAAAGTATTAATTCGCTATTCAGTCGTCTAGAAGATGGTAAAGTTAACTATGATACATTCCTACACCCAAACAGACCTCTGCATTCGGAAGATTATTACTATTAACATGGGAATGCGAATCAATACCACCACAGACTTTGCATACACGAACACATTCTATAAAACCCTCACGTACTGTATATCTCCTGTCATTATACTTACAATTAAATCTTACGATCGTGGTCTCAAGTGAAGCATATTCGGCAATGTGCGAAGTATTGCACATTGTCAACGCATGTGCGAACATTACGGGATGCCAACTACTCGCTGTTGAGAGTAATGTCGTTAAACGTATTGTTAAATGCATTGAAGCTCTAGATGTAATTCGGACCATAGAGCGTTCCATTATATTTTAGTCAAAGAATCACCAGATCATGTCACTTCATTTAACTACAGTCACAAGTGATTTATACTGCTCAGAAACTCATTGTGACTGCGAGAGACGGATTATCTCTGACTCGTGATACAATGACTCTGTTTATATAATGTGGAACATTACGTGCACAATGGACTGATTACTTCTGGTGTAGAATTGCGGAGAGTTGGATCTCACCGAAATTTTGATTAGCGGCATTGTTGAAAACTGCCTTTTTGAATATCGAATGTAGTTTTTTATGAATTATGACAACATTTCATCTCATAGAAGAGGATGATGTATACTGAATTGTAGCTAGGACGATCACTTACGGAAAAATATAATTTCGTAAATGGAAGAAGTATTTTCAGTTCTTTGGTTATTTTAACTTCTCCCTTGTCTGTGGCTCGGAACAATATTTGCTGTATCGTAACTCGTAGGGAAATTTGAATCCTGGGAAATCAGTGGAGCCTGCACTACGGTCGTTTATGCTCTATTTTAAGAGGTAAAATTCTGGACTTTATCAAAATTGACTTGGACAGTGATTCCCAAGCTGGACAGTGAGAACGTCATAGCACGCAATACGTATTTCCCCACGGCCTAAGATTGTGCGTCTGATTATTTTAAGATCGCCGCAATTCCGTAGAGCCACAGAGATTTTATTCCAGGTGCTAACTTGGACAACGAGAGTCAAAGTATGATTATGAGCTGTAACTTGTAATCATTTTGTTTTATAGACTTCGGAATTCAAAGCAGTAACCAAATTTCTTCCTGTGTGGGATCGTTTAAAATTAGTTGGAAAGCTACTTCTCTCGCCCATAAGTTTCCATTCAAATAACTAGACATTATTCAGTCATATTAATTTTAACTTCAGTTTCTGGAGGGGGGGGGGGGGGGGAGGCGAGAAGCTTAAGTACTATACCACACCTCGATAGCACATTTCAATCGCACAAACTTTATCTCATACAAACATTGTGGGAACATACTAAAATGTAGACTTTCACGGCCGGAAATATCACGTCCATCATAAGAAGAGGAGAAACGGAACGATCAGCTGTTGCGGAGCATGCTTTCCAGCCAGGGAACCACAACATTCGTTTCGAGGAGACGCAGGTACTAGAGGCCACAAGCGGATATTACGAAAGTCTCTACAGGGAGGTAATCGAAATAGCTAAACACCCTCATAATTTCAATCGAAAGGAGGAGGGCGTGAAATTAAGCGGTATATGGATGCCCGTGTTAAAGAAGATGTGTACCACCCGTCCACTACTGGGTGATGGCAACGGCGATCGACGGCGACGGACAGCGGCCAATTGCACTGACGTTTTCAAAACACGTGACGTCACACCACGGCGCGGGAGCGCGCGGCCACGGAATTTAGCGGCTGTCCGTAGCGAGCCAGTGGGTGTGTTGGACCTTCCATCGAGCTACGGACCCTCTTGAAGATGTGTCCCGCAGTCGGAGACGAAACGTTGGGAATCGACACAGAATTCATCAACCGACCACGGCATAACAGCCCGGATAATTATAATGGACATGATTGTGGGAACAGCGAGTAAAGCGCTGAAGTCAGCACTTCCTAAATTTGAGAGTTCTATGAGGGCTTGTCAACAGCGATTGAATTCATCTGCATAATTTGTACTGGGTCAGAATGATTTCGCATGTTATTGCGATGTAATTTTCTTAGGTTTCTCTTCAGTCTACTGAAACAGCAAAAGACAAATAAACCATTGGTAAAGGGACATGTAAAATTTTGCAACTTTTTATGTGTAATGTATGTTGCGCGTTTGTGGAGTAGTAGAATACCTTGTACAGCTCTGTTGGGGAGATGGCGGCAGAGATCATCCGTCAGCCCAGAGAAAACAGCAGAGCGCTGGAACCAGAGACCATCACGCACCAGGTGGCCGCTAGAAGAACAACTGACTGTTTTACACTGATTGCCCAGATAATTGAGACCACTTTTGTAATAGCCGGTATTTCCAGGTTTGGCACGGATAAAAGCGGCGACGCTTCGTGGCACGGAAGCGATTAGGCCTTGGTAGGTCGCTGCAAGGAGTTGGCATCACATCTGCACACAAATCACTTACTCCCCTTAAATTCCGGGGAGAGGGCGATGAACTCTGACGCCGCGTTCTGTCAAATCCCAGATGTATTCGATTGGTTTCAGATCTGGTGAGTTGGGGGCCACCAAATCAATTGTGGAACTCGTAACTGTCTTTCTCGGACCAATCCATCACACTCCTGGCCTTCTGACACGGCGCATTATCTTACTGAAAAATGCCACTGCCATCGGGAAACATTATCGACGTGAAAGGGAGCACGTGGTCTGCAACCAGTGTTCGACACTCCTTGTCCGTTATGGTGCATTGCACGAGCGCCACTGGACTCATCAATGCCCACTTGAATGTTCTCCAGAGCACAAAGGAGCCGCCGCCAGCTTGTCTCCGTCACGCAGTTCAGGTGCTCTTCCCCTGGGAGACGACGGATTCGAGCCCTCCCACCGGAATCATGAAGAAGCTACATCTACATTTATACCTCGCAAGGCCCCCAACAGTGTATGGCGGAGGGCACTTTACGTGCCATTGTCGTTACCTCCCATTCCTGTTCCACTCGTGTCTGATTCGCGGGAAGAACGACTGCAGGAAACCCTCCGTGCGCGCTCGAATCTCTCTAGTTTTACATTCGTGATCTCCTCGGGAGGTATAAGTAGGGGGAAGCAATATATTCGATACCTCATCCAGAAACGCGCCCTCTCGAAACCTGGACAGCAAGCTACACCGCGATGCAGAGCGCCTCTCTTGAAGAGCCTGCCACTTGAGTTTGCTAAACATCTCTGTAACGCTATCACGCTTACCAAATAACCCTGTGAAGAAACGCGCCGCTCTTTTTTGGATCTTCTCTATCTCCTCTGTCAACCAGCCCTGGTACGAATCCGACACTGATGAGCAATACTCAATTATAGGCCGAACGGGTGTTTGTAGGCCACCTCCTTTGTTGATGGACTACATTTTCTAAAGACTCTTCCAATGAATCTCAGACTTTCACCCGCTATACCAACAATTAATTTTATATGATCAATCCACTACAAATCGTTACGTACTCATAATCCCAGATAGTTTACAGAAGTAACTGCTACCGGTGTTTGTTCCTCTATCATATAATCATACAATAAAGGATCCTTCTTTTTATGTATTCGCAATACATTACATTTGTCTATGTTAAGGGTCAGTTGCCACTCCCTGCACCAAGTGCCTATCCGCTGCAGATCTTCCTGCATTTCGCTGCAATTTTCTAGTGCTGCAACTTCTCTGTATACTACAGCATCATCCGCGAAAAGCCGCATGGAACTTCCGACACTATCTACTAGGTCATTTATATATATTGTGAAAAGCAATGGTTCCTTAACACTCATCTGTGGCACGCCAGAGGTTACTTTAACGTATGTGGCTGTCTCTCCATTGAGAACAACATGCTGTGTTCTGTTTGCTAAAAACTCTTCATTCCAGCCACACAGCTGGTCTGATATTCCGTAGGTTCTTACTTTGTTTATCAGGCGACAGTGCGGAACTGTATCGAACGCCTTCCGGAAGTCAAGGAAAATGGCATCTACCTGGGAGAATGTATCTAATATTTTCTGGGTCTCATGAACAAATACAGCGAGTTGGGTGTCACACGATCGCTTTTTCCGGAATCCATGTTGATTCCTACAGAGTAGATTCCGCGCTTCCAGAAATGACGTGATACGCGAACAAAGAGCATGTTCTAAAATTCTACAACAGATCGATGTCATAGACCTATAGTTTTCCGCATCTGCTCGACGACCCTTCTTGAAAACTGGAACTACCTGTGCTCTTTTCCAGTCATTTGGAACCTTCCGTTCCTGTAGAGACTTGCGGTACACGGCTGTTAGATGGGGGACAAGTTCTTTCGCGTACTTTGTGTAGAATCGTATTGGTATCCCGTCAGATCCAGTGGACTTTCCTCTGTTGAGTGATTTCAGTTGCTTTTATATTCCTTGGGCACTTATTCCTGTGTCAGCCATTTTTTAGTTGGTGCGAGGATTTTGAGAAAGAACTGCAGTGCGATCTTCCTGTGTGAAACAGCTTTGGAAAAAGTTGGTTAGTATTTCAGTGTGTGTCATCCTCTGTTTCAATGCCATCATCATCCCAGAGTGTCTGGATACGCTGTTTGGGGATTTATCATACCGTGAAAAGTTCTGCCACTGCGGTAACGTCAAGTATCGATGGACAGGTGTCCATTATAGTTGTAACTGTCGATGTCACGGTGTTAACATTGAGACATGCAAGGGGCGTCGGCTGAGGAGGCCCCATCGTTAGGAATATTCGGTGTCCTCTGTGTTCAGACATACTTGTACTCTGCCTAGCATTGAAGTCCAATGTCAGTTCCGCCACCTGTTCTGTTTTATTCGTCTGCCCAGCCTGCCACGTCCGACAACTGCAATTAGGGGTGGACGCCCAACCCGACGACGTCCGGACGTGGTTTAATATTGGTTTCGCCACGTGTTGAAGACATTCAACACAGCACCCCTCGAACTCCCAACAAGTTGTCCAGTTTCCAAAATGCTCTTACCGAGCCTCAGAGCCGGCCCCAGTGGCGGGGCGGTTCTAGGCGCTACAGTCTGGAACCGCACGACCGCTACGATCGCAGGTTCGAATCCTGCCTCGGGTGTGGATGTATGTCATGTCCTTAGATTAGTTAGGTTTACGTAGTTTTAAGTTCTAGGGGACTGATGACCTCAGAGTCATTTGAACCATTTGAACCGAGCCTCAGAGGTTTTAAAAATGTGCCCTCGGTCAGACTTAGGTAGATCGCCCGCCTTCACCATTCTACACACAGGCAGCATACATGTACATGTAATACATGCACCATGTTTGTGTCTGACTGGCAGTCATTCCTCGCTAGATGACGCTGCCATCGCCTGGACGGGCTTGTGTCGACAGTTGGTTGGTGGACATAATGTTCTGGCTGATCATTGTATAAAGGCTCTTAATACCGCTATTTGCTTTCTCTGACAGTCAAAACAAATTGTTCCTCCTCAGCGATTGCTTCCCGAAGTGCTGACGATTGCTTAGTGGTACGGAGGAAATCGTGGAAAGTAGTTCATTGCATCTGTTAGCAGTGAGACGCGAGAATATTAACACTATGTGAATGGATACGAAATGAAGTAAATAACCTAACGAGCTTCATAAGCATTCGTCTTTCTTCAGTGTAGCTTCAACCTACGTTTATTGTCATGCAGTCATCGTCATGAAATCTGTCGTTCCAATGGATACATTTAAAACTACTGCAGCTGCACATTCGTCCTCGCTGTTCTGAGCCGTTGCAGCAGTGAACTCCAATTTGACGTTTAGGCTTCAGCAAGTAGCTGCAGTCGTTTACGTATTCCACGCTGACGTAGATCCAGCAGCAAACCTCGTAGTGATTAGCTCTCACGTTAAATTTACTTTAATTTTTATTGTAGGTCCGTCCGGGGCAGAACCCTTCAAAACTCTTTGAAATCCTCGATAAATTCAGTACTTCAAAAACAGAAAAAAACAATTACTTTTCAGTTAGGCAAACGCAACATATGCAGCGGCTAATGATGCCTGTCTGGAGATTACAATTTCTGAATGTCCTCTCACTGCCCATGCAGCTCCCTCGCCATTGAGAGACAACTTCGTGGGTCTGTGGGAGGAGTGGTTAGCGTTGGAGAAAAAGCTGAGGCCGGCGAAACCGACGACACGACCGTTGCGCATCTCCTTTGGCGACAGCGACGGCAGCAACTACTTTTAACGCATCTCCGGATAGGAAACTGTCCTTTGACGCATGGGTCCCTCCTTCGGCAGGACGACCAACTTGTGTACAGTTCTTGTAGTGCAAACCTTTTCCTACGCCAAACTGTAACTAAATGCGCTTTATACCAAGCAATTAGGGCCGCAACCCACAGACCAGTTGACCTCTGTTTTAGATGATGAACTGAATGTGTTTCGTGTGTTAAGATTCTATTTTATGACTGATCTCGTCGATAGTGGCTTAGGTAGAAGAATTTTCTTTGTTTGTAAGACGGTTGCTACATCGTTTCATTTCCTGTTGAGCCTGAAGACACACTTTCATGTTGCACTATTTTGAGGTTGTGTCTTTACAGTCAATGTATTTTACTCACAGACTGCCCTGACTTGTCCCTGTTTTGTTGTTTGTGAACAAATGTGGTTGTAGATTCCAATTTTTTAATTTACGTTTTGTTGGTTGCTGCTACCAATTAATAACCACTGTTGTGTTCTTTTTGTTAAGTGTGGGTGCTGACGAAATAGCAGCTTAGCGCAATATACAAGCCAGTACCATCACAAAAACAGTCATTCAAAGAAACAACTGAGTAAATAAAGCAAACGAATGTTCACTTTAAATTTTGATTTATTCGAAACATTTGCAAATTCATTTCAAACAATTTCTAAAAAGCGTACATTAAAATTTTCTTCATGGCAAGGCTACAATCAAGACTGACCCAATTTTTAAGGGCACTTCATATTGTTAGTCACATCAAAACCAGGGACTTGAGTTTTACTGGGTACAAGAAATTTACAACCGAATGCCTTCTTCTTCGGTGGTTCAGTAACACAAAAGGACATTTTAATTGATCAGACCTTCTTTGGAGTAAATGCTCTTATCTTTGGAGGCCCTGTGACTATGAAGGCTGCCTTAATAGGACACACCTTCCGTTCAGTAAAGGCCCTCTTCTTCGGTGGGCCTGTAACGATAAAGGCTGTTTTGATCGGAAATGGTCCTGTTTTTAAGGGCGTTACTTTCATAAGGCCAACACTAAGAGATGCTCTCAAACGACAATATTCTGCAAAGATAGAGGTGGTTGCCAAACATTCCTTATTGGAGGGCTCATCATGTATATCCAACTTCTCATTAGAGGGCTCATCAGGCCATTGTGCAGTACTTTCTACTAAGTCTGGTGGTGGCTCAGATTCTCTTTCCAACTTCTCGTTATAGGGCTCATCAGGCCATTGTGCAGTACCTTCTACTGAGTCTGGTGGCAGCTCAGAATCTCTTTCCAACTTCTCATTAAAGGGCTCATCAGGCCATTCTGCAGTACTTTCTACTGAGTCTGGTGGCGGCTCAGAAACTCTTTCCAACTTCTCATTAGAGGGCTCATCAGGCCACTGTGCAGTACTTTCTACTGAGTCTGGTGGCGGCTCAGAATCTCTTTCCAACTTCTCATTAAAGGGCTCATCAGGCCATTCTGCAGTACTTTCTACTGAGTCTGGTGGCGGCTCAGAAACTCTTTCCAACTTCTCGTTATAGGGCTCATCAGCCCATAGTGCAGTACTTTCTACTGAGTCTAGTGGCGGCTCAGAATCTCTTTCCAACTTCTCGTTATAGGGCTCATCAGGCCATTGTGCAGTACTTTCTACTGAGTCTGGTGGCGGCTCAGATTCTCTTTCCAACTTCTCATTAGAGGGCTCATCAGGCCACTGTGCAGTACCTTCTACTGAGTCTGGTGGCGGCTCAGAAACTCTTTCCAACTTCTCGTTATAGGGCTCATCAGGACATTGTGCAGTACTTTTTACTGAGTCTGGTGGCGGCTCAGAATCTCTTTCCAACTTCTCGTTATAGGCCTCATCAGGCCATTGTGCAGTACTTTCTACTGAGTCTGGTGGCGGCTCAGAATCTCTTTCCAACTTCTCGTTATAGGGCTCATCAGGCCATTGTGCAGTACTTTCTACTGAGTCTGGTGGCGGCTCAGAATCTCTTTCCAACTTCTCGTTATAGGGCTCATCAGGCCATTGTGCAGTACTTTCTACTGAGTCTGGTGGCGGCTCAGATTCTCTTTCCAACTTCTCATTATAGGGCTCATCAGGCCATTGTGCAGTACTTTCTACTGAGTCTGGTGGCGGCTCAGAATCTCTTTCCAGCTTCTCGTTATAGGGCTCATCAGGCCATTGTGCAGTACTTTCTACTGAGTCTTGTGGCGGCTCAGAATCTCTTTCCAGCTTCTCGTTATAGGGCTCATCAGGCCATTGTGCAGTACTTTCTACTGAGTCTGGTGGCGGCTCAGAATCTCTTTCCAACTTCTCGTTATAGGGCTCATCAGGCCATTGTGCAGTACTTTCTACTGAGTCTGGTGGCGGCTCAGAATCTCTTTCCAACTTCTCGTTATAGGGCTCATCAGGCCATTGTGCAGTACTTTCTACTGAGTCAGGTGGTGGCTCAGCATAACTCTCTAATTCCTCATCCGCTGGCTCGTCATGCCAGTCTGCAAGAGATGTCACTGAGGGTGCTGGTGGTCTAGCATCCATCCCTAACTGCATATCGGGGGGCTCAGATAGGGATTCGGCAGTAGTCGCGGGTTCTGATGCTGGAGGCACGGCAATTGTCTCGAGCTGATCTGTTTTCTCATCTAGTCTTCTTCTGTGAGCGGGATGGTGTTGGCGAGTCCACTCCTGTTAGCAGAATACAGAAAGCTCGGTAAGAGACATGGAACACAAAATCATATATGTGTATTCAATGTACATAACTAGAATAATTCTGTAACTATCAGTTTGTTGCTTTTAACTATGGTAGAAGGAGAACAATTTTAAAAATAATTGATGTCTGATTATTAATGTTCGTTTGGCGCAGCTGTAATATGCGGGATCTTTTTGTGTGTACTTATTTGCGTTTAATGTTTCAGTACGAATTTTTCAGTTGCGTGTGAGTTCAGGTAATAATGGAGATGACGGCAAACGCGATGCAAAATATAATTCCGATTTACGTGTATATTTAATACTGTTTATCCCAGCAGTTAAAGATGTGTCCACTTTTTATGTAATGGTCATGTATACGTACAAGTTACGGTTATGTGGGCAAGTTCAGTCTATTAAATCTATTGACCCTCACAGCTCGCACTTGTTATGGGCCGATACCTGCTTGAATGGTTCACCGGCGTTGCATCTGATTTTGTGGTGTAACTAGCTCGGCATTTTTACGAGGGAAAAGCTCGTCGTCTTCTGGGACACCACATAAATCTTCAGTGGCTACTTGGTAATACTGTGACTTTACAAATACCATCCGACACCATACTTGGGAGCCTTTCTACCAGCGGTAACGTTGTTTGTATCGATTGTGGTTGTTCTCGTGAAGCATATGAAATAACTTGGGAGGCACTTGTCCTCTGAAAAGTAGTGCACGCTATTCCAATGAAGTCCAACTATTACAGAGAAGAAGCTTCAGTGGTTTGTGACATACAGTAACGAGACCACCTATTGTTTGGTGGACCCAAACATATTCGAAGGTGACAGCGTGAATCCAATGTGCATTGACAGGATACCGGAAAAGGCAAACTCAAAGGGCGTTTCTCACTTGTAAACGGATATGCACGGAAGTAAATAGAACACAGAAACGACAGAGAAAAATTACACTTGAAGTGAGTTTTGTAACTCCCTGAGAAAAGACATACTGGTTAGCGCCGCATTAAGTTAAAAGTTCTCGGAAGAGGGAAATTGTTTGTACTGGAAGCAGAGTAACCATCCGCTGAAAAGACTTCCACCACCAACTGTTAGTGATAAGCCTTGGTCTTCGTCAGACTATTCCACCACCAGCTCTAAGTAACAAACATAGGACTTTTAGAGAGGACTGTAAAGATGATAATGATTTACAATGTAAGGGCATTATTATGCTGTTATATCAGTCACTAACAGTTCATCAGGCAAAGCCAATAAACACTAACCGATAATCTAAAACTACTCTCCATCTTCCTCAACTAGTTCTCTTAAAATTTAACTACGTGTTATTTGTGCAGGAGAAACCTGAAACATGGAAACCTCAAATTACTACATCTTTACCTAAGCAAGGATTAAATCATTACCCAGAAACAGAGCAAAACAGCTGTATAAGCCACTAAGTGTGCAACAGGAATTCCACTATTAAACGCTGGGCAGAGTGAGCGAATGGGTGGAAAGAGTTCATTGAAGGCCTCTACGAGGGATAGAAATGGATGTTGAGATGATAGACGTAGGGGTCCAGTAATGGCACTTATCAGAGTTTCGACGCACATACGGTCAAATAAATCTACAGACGTCGACTGCATATCTACATTTCTAAAATCATGAGTGAAAGTGAAAACCAAACAACTTTTCAAGTTCGATTGAAGGATTTTATAGTCTACAAACTACACAAAATTCCGAAGGGTTATAAGAGCGAGAACTACCGAAAAATCGACTGACAAGTATAACACACCGAAGAATGGAAAAGAAAGCTTTGATTGAGGAAAGGTGCTGCGAATACATAGAAAGAAAGATCCCATATCACTTAGCTACAATATAGCAGGTCAGCAACTGGAAGCAGGTAATTCCATAAATTATCTGGGAGTACGCATTAGGAGTGATTTAAAATGGAGTGAACATATAAAGTTGATCGTCGGTAAAGCAGATGCTAGACTGAGAGTCATTGGAAGACTCCTAAGGAAATGCAATCCGAAAACAAAGGAAGTAGGTTACAGTAGGCTTGTTCGCCCACTGCTTGAATACTGCTCAGCAGTGTGGGATGCGTACCAGATAGGGTTGATAGAAGAGGTAGAGAAGATCCAATGGAGAGCAGCGTGCTTCGTTACAGGATCATCTAGTAATCGCGAAAGTATTACGGAGATGATAGATAAACTCCAGTGGAAGACTCTGCAGGAGAGACTCTCAGTAGCTCGGTACGGGCTTTTGTTAAAGTTTCGAGAACATACCTTCACCGAGGGGTCAAGCCGTATATTGCTCCCTCCTACATATATCTCGCGAAGAGACCATGAGGATAAAATCAGAGAGATTAGAGCCCACACAGAGCCATACCGACAATCCTTCTTTCCACGAACAATACGAGACTGGAATAGAAGGGAGAACCGGTAGAGATACTCAAGGTACGCTCCGCCACACACCGTCAGGTGGCTTGCGGAGTATGGATGTTGATGTAGGAAAAGGCACCAGAGAGGCACCTCTGACGTCGCTCATTATTGTAGAAGCAAGACTGCAAAAAGAGTTCCACGATGTAAAATAGTGGAATATGTTTCAGTTTCTCAGTCTTTCGCCCATACTATTCAGTCTGCCCATCAGCGAAATGATGACGAAAGTAAATGAAAGGATCATGTGTGGGTTTAAATTCAGGATGGAAGGATGTCAGTGGTTAGATTCAGTGGTGGCACTGCTGTCATCAGTAAAAGTGAAGGGAAATGTTACACTGGACTGTTATATTGAATCAGAAACAGTGTTGCACAAAGTAGCAATTATACGAGGGACGGTTCCTGAATACAGTATGGCGGTATGCTTCATTTCTTCTTTTGGTGAGCTCAGTGGTAGAGCCATTTGAAAAGCTAACTACATTTCTTAACATTGTTTAGAATCTAGTCGCACAGATAAAGCAATCTTTGTTTGTAAGCTATTGCTAACTTCTAGTGGTGTGATTACTTCTATTTACTTCATTTTGTGAGAAGTTTCCATGGATGTGTTATGGGTGTGTTAATGAAGAAAGTATTTTTCGCTGCACTGGGTGATATAATTGATCAGTGATTGTCAGATCAGAGCAATTTCTGATCCTGTTATTGTGGGAGGCGTGTTTTTGAACAGTACTGCGTATTCAAGGATCACACAGGTAATGTGTTTGCTTTCAGCACGTTCAGCAGTGGATGTGACGTTTTTATGTACTCCGGTGAAAGTTTTTCATTTGGTGTTTTCAGCCAGAAGACCGTTTTGAGGCATCTGACCACAGTTATTTATACTCAACAGCTAGCTCCTTTATTTGTGTACGACTACTGCAAGCTACACCTATTTGAACCACCTCACCGTCGTGACGCTTTGGAATCAAAGTGACGATTGCTTGATACCACATGAAGTGTCCCGTTAAAAGATATCTCTTTTAGTAAGTTGTGCCATAAATCTCATTTCTGTCCAGTTCGTTTCAGTACCTCCTCAGCAATTATCGAATCTATCCAGTTGTGTAAGGCAGGTAAAAAATGAGCTGACAAGACATATCCCATGTTTCATTACTGCTTCGGGATGCAGAGTATTAGACATTTACGAGAGTCAGCTTAAGATAAGTGCTGTACGCCACTCACCAGATCATCACGTAAAAGCCCAGTGCACTCTCCAGCTGCCGCCTGCGAATGCAGATGTTCGACCCACTGCATCTGTACAAAAAGGAAAGAAAAAATTTTTGTAGTTAACGTATGTACCCACAGGAACACTACAGACTACATCTATAGCTGAAACCATTTAACACCAACATAAAATAGACTGGAAAGTGCTACAGAATCGATCCTGATGTCGAACCAATTAAATTTGAAGTGAGGAGGGCCCTAGTGTGATGACTGACTTTTCCAGTGCATACAGCTTATTGAGTATGAGTACTTCAAGGCTAGTAAATACAGATGTAGGAATAAATACTTGACATGAAGGTAATTCACCGGCCATATCACATAGTTAAATAGAGCGCTGTGTAAAGTTAAAGAAAGCGGCCATCAGCAATAATCCAAAACTCAGTCGAAGTAAGTATCTTGGTGTTAGTGGGTACAGTGTCGCAATCTCCCACATAGCAATGAAAAAGTAGAGACAAGATCAATAGCGAAGAAAACAGGAAAAGCGACGCTTGGAAATAACCACATTCAGAACAAAGAATGGACAGCCTTATAGGTCAATATAGAAATTTGATTCCTGAACATCTTAAGGCAGAAAAGGACAGGTTTGAAGACAGCGGAAAGAGATCTTTATATTGTTGTTGTGGTCTTCAGTCCTGAGACTGGTTTGATGCAGCTCTCCATGCTACTCTATCCTGTGCAAGCTTCTTCATCTCCCAGTACCTACTGCAGCCTACGTCCTTCTGAATCTGCTTAGTGTATTCATCTCTTGGTCTCCCTCTACGATTTTTGCCCTCCAAGCTGCCCTCCAGTACTAAATTGGTGATCCCTTGATGCCTCAGAACATGTCCTACCAACCGATCCCTTCTTCTAGTCAATTTGTGCCACAGACTCCTCTTCTCCCCAATTCTATTCATTACTTCCTCATTAGTTATGTGAAGTACCCATCTAATCTTCAGCATTCTTCTGTAGCACCACATTTCGAAAGCTTCTATTCTCTTCTTGTCCAAACTATATATCGTCCATATTTCACTTCCATACATGGCTACACTCCATACAAATACTTTCGAAACGACTTCCTGACACTTAAATCTATACTCGGTGTCAACAAATTTCTCTTCTTCATTGCCAGTCTACATTTTATGTCCTCTCTACTTCGACCATCATCAGTTATTTTGCTCCTCAAATAGCAGAACTCCTTTACTACTTTAAGTGTCTCATTTTATTATCTTATTCCCTCAGTATCACCCGACTTAATTCGAATACATTCCATTATCCTCGCTTTGCTTTTGTTGATGTTCATCTAAATTTTCGTAAGTGAGTGACGTCCGTTAGTGGGCACATGGTGTGTGTGTGTGTGTGTGTGTGTGTGTGTGTGTGTGTGTGTGTGTGTGTGTGCGTGTGTGTGTGTGTGTGTGTGCTACTGCTGTGTTGTACGTCGTCAGGAAACGGAGTGGTGCTCACCTTCGGAGCTTTGGTGACCTGCTCCAACTCGACCAGCCGTCGATGCCCCTGCATCGTCTTCCTTCGGCCGAAACAAGGACAGCACGCTGTCCAGTATCTCCTCCAACCCATCTGCAGCAGAGAAGAGCCTGTTCCACAAGCTGCCGAATCGTTTACGGTATAGTAATTGCTGCACTGTGCTGCACAGTAGAATCTTTCCTGTTGTCACCATACTGTGAAATAGATGGCGTGTTCAGCACCGCAAAAAACCAATTTGTGGCAATATCGAGTAGTTCCAAAAGAAGGGAAAGTTTTCAGATAGAGAAATAGTTTTAGCAGTTGTTAAACGGTTCTGGTATTGTCACGTAGAAACCACAGTCAAGTTCTTAAGTTAGGTTGGTCAATGAAGTACTATATTTAGACTTGAAACACGTTAGTTACTGAAACTAGCTCACAGCCAGAACAGAACTGCCTTCCTGAACGAAGATTGCAGATATAGACACTGACGGAGAAAAATCGCAACTTCAAAAAATAATTAACGTAGAATATTGAAATTTAGGGAATATATTTGCCTAGGTCACATATTTAAGTGCTCAGTATTGCAAGATCTCAGGGTAAATTAAAGTGCAAGGTGGCCATCGCAAATGTGAAATTCTGATACATTAATAATCGGTGTAGCCGCCAGAATGTTGATTGCAAGGATGCAAAGGTGCGTGCGTTGCGCTCTACAGGTGCCGGATGGCTGTTTGTTTGACAGAATTCGGTGCCTATTTCACTTGCTCGGACAACACAGGGACAGTTAATGCTGGTTATAGATGACGTCCCATTGCGACTCCATACACTCCATTACACTCCATACAAATTAGTCCACCATTCCGTTCTTCTCTCTGCCTCTACAAGCACCTCTATCTCATACGTTAGGTGGCAAACCGTCTCCCTTCTTATTGGCTGTACAGAATTACGGCCAATCAGAGCTGACTTTCAGGGCGCGGCTCGCGCCAAAATCTAGAAAGAACCAACCACTGCTCTCAGCTAATTGACATCATTAAAATAAACAACTCAAAACTCCCTTGTTAAACAAATGAAATGAAATAAATTTTAAGCTTCACTTAACGTCCAGGAATTTAACTATATAATCGCGAACGTTCTGGCTGTCTCTTACACATTCAAACATGCCTGGACATCCGCCATCCACTAGCACGGGAACCACTGGTGGATTCGCTCCCACGACACAAAGCTGGAACACTTGCAAGTTCCTATAGAGAACTACAAACTGAAAATTTAATATTGGCGAATGTCCCACATACACTCACACAAGTACTCTCTTTCACACCCGTCCTAACATAAAACATAAATATCTACTTGAAATTCTTGAAGCTATTACTAGAGCAAAATTACGAAAGGTTTTCTAAAATGAGAACTTTCCATATTTGAATCTAAGCACTGAAGGTGTTCATATCTTTTCAAATAGTCACAGTTAGTGATTTTGAAACATCCCCTTGGAAAAATTAGTGAATTACTATGCTGATAAACCTCTTACGTTATTTGATTTTTAAACAGCTGAGCAGAACTGAACGTACTCAGACACTTCTCTCTTTACTTATTCTCATCAACACTAAAATGTCACACAATATTTTTAGTGCAACGCAATCTGACTTTCAATAGTCCCTACAAAAGAATGGCCCTGACTAACATTAACCTATACCTTCCATGAATCACTTACCTCAAAAAATCTTCGTTACTCGAACTACTGCAATACAGCAAGCGCCAATGCTGCTAGCTAAATAAAAGATTCTAACTACTGAAGGCACTGACTACTGATGGGCATGGTTAACAAATGAAAGATTTTGATAGAGAACAAACAATGTATTTACCTTAATAATATTCAAAAGTCATCACACACACACAAACATCATTTCATGAAACACAGTATTACAAATTTACTCTTTCCGGTGGAAACATGTCCAGATCGTCCGCTCTCCCCCCACATCCACCACTGCTGGCGGCTCACATCCAACTGCCCAACACTACAATAGCGAATAATTCAACAATACAAACCAGCCACAGGCTGAACACAGCACAGTTAGTGTTTTCATACAGAGCGCTACGTGGCGTTACCAATATAAAAACCTAAATAGCATACTAACGATTTAGTTTTTTAAATGTCGGATAATTACGTTTTTTAATGACTTTTTTTTGTAACTTCCAAATTATGACCGTTATTGACTTCAGATTTTGACAGATTGTTCCTTTACACAACAGAAGGCTATGTACCTAATATCAAGTTTGTCGGACTATTTATAGACCAGTTATTAATTTTAATAGTTCCAGAGAATGTAACTACACTGTAAGCGCTCTCCGCCACTATCAGACGCTGCAGTCGCGCCTTATGGTCACGAAGCACGTCTGCAGGACACAGGTCGCACGTTGCAGATGGTATAAGATTCTGACTGCTTACGCTGGAGCCCACATACATTGATACAAGAAAGCTCTAATAGACAAATTGGAGACACAATAGGCCGAGAGAGTGAGTGGGCACTTTATAGCATGTTGGGTTACAACAGCCGTAATGGTGTATGGGATAACCACACGAGTTCTCCTGCTGTGACACGAAATTGCATTCCAAACCGTAGCTCCAGGTGTAGGTCCCGTGTGTCCAGCACGATGACTGGTTGGTCGCTTGCCCTCAACTGGCCTTCTCCTAATCAACACACGGCCATCACCGGCACAGAATCAGAACCGGCTAACACAATGAACACTCTCTTGACACCACTGAAGTCCCAAATGCCGGTGTAAGGGCTGTAAGACGTCGTGGTCTCCTGACCTTCATTGCTTAGATATTCCGCCCTCACAATCATATTCTCCACATCAAGACGCTTCATTCAAACCCAAACTCGATAAGATAAAGTCAATGTTGTATGAATTCATGTAAATGATGCGCAAATAACAAGTGCGCACTGGGGTTGAGATACTCGAAGCTAGCATACACACACACACATTCAAGACACAACAGTCACAAAAGCTTTTAGTTTGGGAGAGGCAAACACCGCACGTCAGGAGGCTGGTCCCTTCCGAGGTTTTCACTGGGGGCTACCTACATCAGCCGGTGGCTGCCCGTGAAGCGGACAGCGTTTGCCCGAGTGAAAGGAAGAACGACCCCGTGTTCGGATTAAAAGCAAATTCCCCTACACTGTGTGGGAGCGCCCAGTCTACGCATTCTTTACTAACATAGCACACAGTTTCAGAGGTTTTTCACAAGGAGACAGCAAACGCCAAACGCCGATGCTACAGATTTCCGGAATGGTCGTCTTAAACGAAACGACATTCTCCCGTTTTAGAAGAGCCATGCTGATTGGCGGACGATATTCATGACGGCTTGAGCTGAAAGAGTAATGGAAGAGACTGACACGTCTGGCGTGGAGAGGGGCCGTTCCGTTGCCGCTCTAGAAGAGAGAACACGTAACGAGAGCGTGCGCTCTCGTACGTGTACTGAAAAGAGCGAGGAACAAGTCTCTCCTCAGTACTTCACTGGGAGAGCACCTCTGTCGAGAGCCAATTGGAGTGTGACTCTATACTGAGTCATTGCGATTAAGTGTAGTTCACTGTGTTGGCTGCCACACTTATTGTGCAGTGTGAACAGACAGAGTTATAGTTAAACGCCTGTGAGCGAATTTTTGAGTGGATTGGCGCTGGACTGGTTATCTGACCGGTGTACCACGCCAATAGTTAGACTAGGGGCGAATATGAGTCCTTGACCTCATCAAGGCGTAGGGAGAGTTTGATTGGTGAAGGTCAATCCAGATAGAGCGAGAGTTATCTTATTTGTCAGCAGCGAGCGGCGCAGAGAGCAGACATTGCAGCTTACGGTATTGTGCGCTACAGCTCTTGCGAGCCCCATATTTCCTCCACAACAGTACACTTCACTGCATTTCACATGTGACTGCATCGACTGTACCTAGCAACATTCTAACGGTTGATTATTCAAGTTGAGTAGGCGCGGCTCTCAGCCATTCTGCCAACTCAAAAACAATCTTAAATTTTGTATAGAAATTTCATTAGCGAATCCTATCCTTAAGAGGTAGCTTCACATTCCGAAAAGAAACCGGAAATAAGTGCCATTGTGATTTCTCAGAATTTTTGCAAAATAAATAATAATATTCGTTAGTTTCATGTTATTCTTACACTAATTAGCACTACTCCAGTACCCAAGTATCCCACTAGTTACATAAGAAATTATGTGTATTTTTGTCATTTCCTTACAGCGGGCGACTGCAGAAGATATTTATCGCTGAAAGTTTTTCAGGCATTTCTCTTTAGAACGTTAGCAGCGACTGTCTGACTTCTGTAGTAGTGTGGGGGTGGAAATTGCATCTTGCAGGAGCCACAGAGTAAAGGGTACATCTCAGATTAATCCGTTTCGCAGAATGACAGAATAGCACCCACAGACTCACAGGTGTTAGTGGAATGTTCGCAACAGGGAGTCTGGCTCGGAGCTGTTCTTGAAGTAACCGATTTTTAACAGTTCACTGTGTCGCTGTGGTGCCAACAAGTGCTCATATTGTTGCTGCAGATGCAGTACGATGCGCCAGTGCCACGATGATTTTCCAAATCGGTAGTGCCACGTGACCGTCTGGAGTTCGGTCTACTTGCGACCTCACATTCTAGTGACCACCGCTGCCAGTGCATTGCTACCACGTCTGTCTGATAAACAGCAGAAGGAACATCCAGTTTCTCGTAGCCCTCTCCCTCGACTTCTTTCAAAGTTAGTGAGTTGTCGACAATGGCATCATTGTCACCTTCAACGCATTCTTGACTAACAGCAGCTCACCATGTCCTTTCTCAAAGGTTAACTAACACTCACTCCCGTTACAGAGTGAACACAGAGCAAACCTGAACTGCATCCTCATACTGGCTCTACCAGCGCCACTCTTAGGCGACTGGTGCGAAATCTGAAGAGACATCATCTTTCAGAAGTAGCAACACGCCTGCCAACTTTCGTTCATGTCGGACAACACCTTCATAGTAGTGTGAATTTTTTTCCATCAGTATACAGGGTGGTCCACTGATAGTGACCGGGCCAAATTTGTAATAATAAGCATCAAACGAAAAAACTACAAAGAACGAAACTCGTCTAGCTTGAACGAGGAAACCGCTATGGTTGGGCCGCTAGATGGTGCTGCCATAGGTCAAACGGTTGTCAACATCGTTTTGTTTGAATAGATACCCCCATTTTTATTACATAATTTGTGTAGCACGTAAAGAAATATGAATGTTTAAGTTGGACCACTTTTTTCGCTTTGTGATAGATGGCTCACAATTTTAGACGAACAGTTGGTAACACGTAGCTTTTTTAAATTAAAATACAGAAGTACGTTTGAACATTTCATTTCGGTTGTTCCAATGTGATACGTGTACCTTTGTGAACGTATCATTTCTGAGACCGCATGCTGTTACAGGTTACCTGTAAATATCACATTAATGCAATGAATGCTCAAAATGATGCCCGTCAACCTCAATGCATTTGGCAATACGTGTAACGACATTCCTCTCAACAGGGAATAGTTCGCCTTCCGTAATGTTCGCACATGCATTGAAAATGCACTGACGCATGTTGTCATGCGTTGTCGATGGATCACTATAGCAAATATCCTTCAACTTTCCCCACTGAAAGAAACCCGGGGACGTCAGATCCAGAGAACGTGTGGGCTTTGACGACCAAGCCACCTGTCATGAAATATGCTGTTCAATACTGCTTCAACCGCAAGTGAGTTATGTGCCGGACATCCATCACGTTAGAAGTACATCGCCATTCTGTCATCCAGTGAAACATCTTCTAGTAACATCGTTAGAACATTACGTAGGAAATCAGCATACATTGCACCATTCAGATTGCCATCGATAAAATGGGGGCTAATTATCCTTCCTCCCATAATGCCACAATATACATGAACCCGCCAAGGTCGCTAATGTTCCACTTGTCGCAGCTATCGTGAATTTTCCGCTGCCCAATAGTGCATATTATGCAGTTTACGTTACCGCTGTTGGTGAATGGCGATTCGTCGCTAAATAGAACGCGTGCAAAAAGTCTGTCATCGTCCCGTAATTTCCCCTTGTGCCCAGTGGCAGTACTGTACACGACGTTCAAAGCCGTCGCCATGCAATCCCTGGCGCATAGATATATGGTACGGGTGCAACCGACGTTTTTGAGATTACCGATTCTCGCACAATTTGTCTGCTACTGATATGCGTATTACCCGCGACAGCATCTAAAACACCTGCTTGGGAATCATCATTTGGTTGACGTTTCACATGTGGCTGAACACTCCCTGTTTCCTTAAATAACGTAACTATCCGTTGAACAGTCCGACAACTTCTATAATGTCGTCCAGGATACCGAGCAGCATACATAGCGAACGCCTGTTGGCCATTTTGGTCACAATAGCCATACATCAACACGATATTGACCTTTTCCGCAATTGGTAAACGGTCCATTTTAGCACGGCTAATGCATCACGAAGGAAATACCGTGCGCACTTGCAGAATGTTTCGTGATACCATGTTCTTATACGTTTGTGACTATTGCAGCGCCATCTATCACAAAGCGAAAAAGGTGGTCCAACTAAAACATTCATATTTCTTTACGTACTACACGAATATGTAATAATAATGGCGGTTCCTATTTAAAAAACGCAGTTGATATCCGTCTGACCTATGGCAGCGCCATCTAGCGGGCCAACCATAGAGCCATTTGGTTTTCCCCTTCAAGCTAGACGAGTTTCGTTGTTTGTAGTTTTATCGTTTGACGCTTATCTCGTGAAATATTTGGCCCGGTCACTCTCAATGGACCACCCTAAACATCTCAACGTAAAAGATAGATCTTAATACTAGAAGCCATAAACTGATACAGATACATAATGCCAAAAGTCGGTACCAGTATACAAAGGGAAAAATCGAGAAAACTGCCGAGAGGTGGTATCGAAAACAACAGTTCAGCTTCAGCTATATAGCTCGTTCTAGTATTCCGTTATAATCACAGAAACCCAAAGGCTGTATGAATACGTAAAACCATAAATCGGTGTGGCTACGGAAACGCGGTATCAAAAATTTCACTTCTACATCTACATCAACATCCATCTACGCAGTATCAAAAATTTCACTTCAACTATATAGCTCAAGTGAAAATTCTGGTTCCAATGTAAGAAACTCAAATCAAAGAAATTAATTATACCTGATATGTCTTTGGTAGCAATGTAACACAGAGGTAAAAAAAAACTCAGAAACTTGAACCACAGTATTAAAGTAATGACCATGACAAAGACCTCCAATTACGAAATTTAAGAATCGTAAGTTAGACATAAAATATTCTGTAACAAAAACAATATGTTCTAATTTTGCCATGTAACCGAGACCTAGGCTTATGAACAGAAATAAAGTTACGCGGTAGAGAAAAGCCTGCACGCATATTAAAGTAATGCAGTTTGACAGAAGATTTAAGAAACTGAAAGAAGAGAAAAAACCGAAACAAAGTCCCAGCATCTTTTGACGGCCCTATAACAGATTTCACAGCCAAATGAAACCTCTCAATAATATTTGTGTAGGCCCCAATCTTATAGTCTTTAAATTCCCAGTTGTCGTTCACAATAGGGTGGCCATAACCTTTCCCGCCCAACACCGTTAAAATGCACACGCATCTAACGCTATAGCAGTTGCTTCTGCGACCTCCGGAAATACATCAAAGGAATCACCATAGCCGCCGACCTTAACTTACGTCTCTCACCTTCTCCTCACCAGATCCATGATTCGTCAGTTTCAGCTATCACCTCATGGCCCCTTATAGGTCCACTATATTTAATATACTGACCACGTAGTGCTCAACAGAAAGAAAAGCAACCTATTAGTGTTCGTTCACAAGCACTGCTTTCATGCATACCATGAGAGAGTTGCCCAGGAAGTAATGCACCGCATGTTTTTCTTCGATAAATCTTTATTGAAAATAATGAGAATTACACACACGAAAGAATGGTGTTTTATCTAGACACCCTATTTTTCCACGTAATATACCAGCACTTCTATGGCCTTCCACCAGCGCGAAACAAGGGCGTGTGTGCCCTGTCGGTACTAATCCTTGTCCTGGTGGTAAAGCCAGTCCTTCACTGTGTGGATCTCCTCCTCATCGTCCTCAAAATGTCTTCCATGAATGGCATCCTTTAAAGGCCCAAAAAAGTGGAAGTGAGAGGGGAATAGGTCAGGGCTGTAGGGTGAATGGAGTAACATTGTCCAACCCTGTTTTGCGATGTGTTCAGCAGCCCTCAGACTTCTGTGGGTCCGAGTGTTATCGTGTTGCAGCAAAGTATCTGCTTGGTTGCTGTGACGTCGAAGTCACCGGAGACGCGTCTTGAGTTTTTTTTTATGTGTTGACTTACGATTCTGAATTAATGGTACACCTCTTGGCATTACATCAATGAGAATCGCACCTTGCCAGTCTCAGAACACTGCTATCACGACCTTGCCGGCGGAAGCAGTTGTCTTGAATTTGTTCTTCTGCGGGTTGTGGAAATAGG
This sequence comes from Schistocerca gregaria, assembly GCF_023897955.1. Lineage (NCBI taxonomy): Eukaryota > Metazoa > Arthropoda > Insecta > Orthoptera > Acrididae > Schistocerca > Schistocerca gregaria. The sequence continues at coordinate 1,156,881,582 of NC_064920.1, read as the reverse complement.
GCCATTCTCCCGACTGTCGTTTTGTTTCGGGCTCAGAATGGTTGCCTCAGGTTTCATCACCTGTCACAAATCGGGATAAGAACGCCTCCCACTCAGCTTCAAATCGTTGCAACAAATCAAGACAAATTTTTTTTTTTCTGTTCGATTTGTTATCCACCGGTAGACACCGCGAGGCCCATCTTAAGTACACTTTTGAATATCCAAGAGTGCGGATAACTGCATCCACATTTCCTTTGCTGATTGACAGATGCAACCCCAACTGCAGAGTCGTACTGCGCCTGTCTTCGCAAATGATAACATCAGCTCGCTGCAACGGTTCAGGTGTGACAGCCGTGGATGGTCTCCCTGACAGTCGTGAGGCGGAATGCGCATAGAAGGTGACGCGTTAAACACTTGGTAAGTCAAGCGTTTGAGTAGCAGACGCGCGGACCCAACAACCTACACTATTTACGATTACAGTTTAACGTTGTCTCACATATAATAACGTATTATGTCCTTAGGAGAGGTAAATAATGAAACTTATGAGCCACTGTAGGTGTACTCATAGTATGAGGAAGTGTAAGGTGTGAAATGAGGAAGAGTGTAGGGTGACATCTGGGTGCAGTCGAGTGAAGGAACTTCTTCGAACCGATGTGAGGGAAAGAATAGGAGAGAAGCTGAGGAGGTGCTGCGCAATTGATTTCAAATAAAAAGGTTAGTATACTCGCGTCAGTACACGGTACAAATAAAATGGTGTGTAGACAGATTCACCTCCCCCACCCCCTGCCAATGAACCATGGACATTGCCGTTGGTGGGGAGGCTTGCGTGCCTCAGCGATACAGATAGCCGTACCGTAGGTGCAACCACAGTGGAGGGGTATCTGTTGAGAGGCCAGACAAACGTGTGGTTCCTGAAGAGGGCAGCAGCCTTTTCAGTTGTTGCAGGGGCAACAGTCTAGATGATTGACTGATCTGGCCCTGTAACACTAACCAAAACGGCCTTGCTGTTGTGGTACTGAGAACGGCTGAAAGCAAAGGGAAACTACAGTCGTAATTTTTCCCGATGGCATGCAGCTTTACTGCATGATTAAATAATGTTGGCGTCCTCTTGGGTAAAATATTCCGGAGGTAAAATAGTCCCCCATTCGGATCTCCAGGCGCGGACTACTCAAGAAGATGTCGTTATCAGGAGAAAGAAACTCGCGTTCTACGGGTCGGAGCATGGAATGTCAGATTCCTTAATTGGGCAGGTAGGTTAGAAAACTTAAAAAGGGAAATGGATAGGTTAAAGTTAGATATAGTAGGAATTAGTGAAGTTCGGTCGCAGCAGGAACAAGACTTTTGGTCAAGCGAATATAAGGTTATAAATACAAAATCAAATAGGGGTAATGCAGGAGTAGGTTTAATAATGAATAAAAAATAGGAGTGCGGGTAAGCTACTACCAACAGCATAGTGAACGCATTATTGTGGCCAATATAGACACGAAGCCCAAACCTACTAAAATAGTACAAGTTTATATGCCAACTAGCTCTGCAGATGATGAAGAAATTGATGCACTGTATGATGAGATAAAAGAAATTATTCAGGTAGTGAAGGAAGACGAAAATTTAATAGTCATGGGTGACTGGAAATCGACAGTAGGAGCAGGAAGAGAAGAAAACGTAGTAGGTGATTATGGACTGAGGTAAGAAATGAAAGAGGAAGCCGCCTGGTAGAATTTTGCACAGAGCTAACACACTAACACATGAAAGAAGGTTGTTTACATGGAAGAACCCTAGAGTTACGAAAAGGTTTCAGATAGATTATATAATGGTAAGGCAGAGATTTAAGAACCAGGTTTTAAATTGTAAGACATTTCCACAGGCATATGTGGACTCTGACCACAATCTATTTGTTATGAACTGTAGATAAAAATAGAAGAAACTGAAAAAAGGTGGGAATTTAAGGAGATAGGACCTAGATCAACTGAAAGAACCAGAGGTTGTACAGAGTTTCAGGGAGAGCATAAGGGAACAATTGACAGGAATGGGGAAAAGAAATACAGTAGAAGAAGAATGGGTAGCTTTGAGGAATGAAATAGTGAAGGTAGCAGAGGATCAAGTAGTAAAAAGACGAGGGCTAGTAGAAATCCTTGGGTAACAGAAGAGATACTGAATTTAATTGATGAAAGGAAAAAATACAAAAATGCAACAAGTGAATCAGGCAAAAAGGAATACAAACGTCTTAAAAATATGTAGAAGCTTATCTCACTAGGGGTAAGATAGATACCGCCTACAGGAAAATTAAAGAGACCTTATAGAAAAGAGAACCACTTGCATGAATATCAAGAGCTCAGATGGAAACCCAGTTCTTAGCAAAGACGGAAAAACACAAAGGTGGATGGAGTATATAGAAGGGTCGATACAGGGGTAATGTTCTTGAGGACAATATAATGGAAATGGAAGAGGAGGTAGATGAAGATGAAATGGGAGATATGATACAGCGTGAAGAGTTTGACAGAGCACTGAAAGACCTAGGTCGAAACAAGGCCCCGGGAGTAGACAGCATTCCATTAGAACTACTGACGGCCTTGGGAGAGCCAGTCCTGACAAAACTCTACCATATAGTGAGCAAGATGTATGAGACAGGCGAAATTCCCTCAGACTTCAAGAAGAATATAATAATTCCAAAGCCTAAAAAGCAGGTGTTGACAGATGTGAAATCTACCGAACTATCAGTTTAATAAGTCACAGGTGCAAATACTAACGCGAATTCTTTACAGACGATTGGTAAAACTGATAGAAGCCGATCTCGGGGAAGATCGGGTTGTATTCCGTAGAAATGTTGGAACACGTGAGCCAATTCTGACCTTACGACTTATCTTAGAAGAAAGATTAAGGAAAGGCAAACCTACGTTAATAGCATTTGTAGACTTAGAGAAAGCCTTTGACAATGTTGACTGGAATACTCTGTTTCAAATTCTGAAGTTGGCAGGGGTAAAATACAGGGAGCGAATGGCTGTTTACAATTTGTACAGAAACCAGATGGCAGTTATAAGAGTCGAGGGGCATGAAAGGGAAGCAGTAGTTGGGAAGGGAGTGAGACAGGTTTTAGCCTCTCCCCGTGTTATTCAACCTGTATACTGAGCAAGCAGTAAAGGAAACAAAAGAAAAATTCGGAGTGGGTATTAAAATCCATGGAGAAGAAATAAAAACTTTGAGGTTCGTAGATGACATTGTAATTCTATCAGAGACAGCAAAGGACTTGGAAGAGCAGTTGAACGGAATGGACAGTGTCTTGAAAGGAGGATATAAGATGGACATCAACAAAAGCAAAACGAGGTTAATGGAATGTAGACGAATTAAGTCGGGTGATGCTGAGGGAATAAGATTAGGAAATGAGACACTTAAAGTAGTAAAGGAGTTTTGCTATTTGGGGAGCAAAATAACTGATGATGGTCGATGCAGAGAGGGTATAAAATGTAGACTGGCAAAGGCAAGGAAAGAGAAATTTGTTAGCATCGAGTATTGATTTAAGTGTCAGAAAATCGTTCCTGAAAGTATTTGTATGGAGTGTAGCCATGTATGGAAGTGAAACATGGACGATAAATAGTTTAGAAAAGAAGAGACTAGAAGCTTTCGGAATGTGGTGCTACAGAAGAAATCTGAAGATTAGATGGGTAGATCACATAACTAATGATGAGGTATTGAATAGAATTGGGGAGAAGAGGAGTTTGTGGCACCACTTGACTAGAAGAAGGGATCTGCTGGTAGGACATGTTCTGAGGCATCAAGGGATCACCAATTTAGTAGTGGAGGGCAGGGGTAGACCAAGAAATTAGTACACTAAGCAGATTCCGAAGGATGTAAGCTGCAGTAAGTACTGGGAGATGAAGAAGCTTGCACAGGATAGAGTAGCATGGAGAGCTGCATCAAACGAGTCTCAGGACTGACGACCACAACAACAACAACAACAACAACAACAACAACAACAATATTGACAGATTCAAGAAGGAGGTTGAGCTATGCACGAGGTTAGCTTCATTCGGGAAAGAAATAGTCTGTACCACATGTTCGTAGGGAATTTGTATAAGGCACTTTTATATGGTTAAGAGTAACATCATACAACATCCACCCACAGACGGGGATGAGCAATTATGTAATGAAACGATTTAAAGTTTTGGAACGACAATCGCTGATGCCAAAGAAGAGGTTTACTACCTAGTTAACATAGGTATGTTTCCTAATTACAGTGTGTGGGGACCTTTACCATGTCCATGCATATTAACGCGGAAATATTTGAAATTGGAATTTGGGCTCGGAAGAAAGGAGGCACAGTCAATCTGTGATTCCTCTGAAACAAGAAATTGTAATGAATGTATGTATAAGAGAATATATAGCGTAAGAATCTCGTAAGTCAAATAAAATCCATCTCTTGAATGAGGTAAGTACTCAGGGGACAAGCTATACAGACCTACCGAGAGAAGATAAGCAGTTTCAAAGAACGAGTGTACACACATTGTACAAGGAAAAACGTCATGGCGTGGCGTAAAACTTGAATACGACATGTGGTACTTGTAATGAACAATGTACGTTTTTCATTGAGTAATTTTTTAGATATGTTTGATTATGAAATGCAGTAAAAGCCTACAATCAATATATATTATAAAAGTAAATGTACAACGGGCGTGACGCTATAATTAATAAACCAGTCCCGGTACGATCAAGGGAGGTATTTGGTGTGGTAGCCCTGTATCCCCCATTCTTGAAGAATGTTCCTGTTTTTACCCGAAGGGAATCCGTATGATCATATAAGGGCTATGAAGTTTCGCCCTCTAGAAATTTCTAGAACATTCCATAACATTCGAGAGTATTCGAGAGCATTCCACAACATTTCAGATTGTTTCTGTATGTTCCACAACGATCCGGAATGTTTTGGAATGTTCGGGAATAATCTGAACTATTCTGAAAAATTCCAGAATGTTTGGGAACATACCGTAGCATCCCAGATCATTGTGGAATATTCCAGAACACTCTAGAATGTTGTTGAATTTTCTGGATCGTTGTGGACCATTCGAAGCCGTTTTCGTATGTTCCGGAATTCACCTCTGTTGGGGCTACCCATTGGTAGAGGTGTATAAAGCAGGATTCGTCGTGTGTTAGAACGTATATTCCTTACCAGTGATGAAGGGAGGAAGTAACAAAGTAGGGTAGTGAGTAAATAAAAACAAACAGTGAAGTGTGAGTAGTCAAAATATTACAGTGACTGAATATAAATCGAAAATAAAGTGTGGAAAGTGTACTTGGTGAATTTGTAGATAAAAATCTGATTTTATTTATATTTTACACCACGTCCAAACGTAAAAAGAGGAGGAGATCTTTCCAGCTCTGAAGTAAATCAGCGAATTAAAAAAGAACAACCAAAAAACGAAGCAGACGAACAGCGCGAAGCCGGCCGGTGTGGCCGAGCGGTTCTAGGCGCTACAGACTGGAACCGCGCAACCGCTTCGGTCGCAGGTTCGAATCCTGCCTCGGGCATGGATGTGTGTGATGTCCTTAGGTTATTTAGAATTAAGTAGTTCTAAGTTCTAGGGGACTGATGACCTCAGACGTTAAGTCCCACAGTGCTCAGAGCCATAGTGAGACGATAGTGAGTGTTCCATTGGGGGCCAAACCTCACAGTAACCCTGGGTTCGGTGTGATGCGGTGGTGGGATGAATGGACTGCTGTTGCCTGTTGTGGGGTTGTGTACCACTATGGGCTACGGCGATGCACCCACACGACATTGCAGAAAAAAAAAATACCCAAAACGATACTGGGAAGACGCACAAGCAGAAGTTGATGGCTATCCCAAATACAGAAGACGATCACCCAAAAATATGAATAAGAGGCAGTGACCAACTGGGAGTGTATAATCAATGTGTAGTAATATATAACATAGTTGTTGTTGTTGTTGTGGTCTTCAGTCCTGAGACTGGTTTGATGCAGCTCTCCATGCTACCCTATCCTGTGCAAGCTTCTTCATCTTCCAGTACTTACTGCAACCCACATCCTTCTGAATCTGCTTAGTGTATTCATCTCTTGGTCTCCCTCTACGATTTTTACCCTCCACACTGCACTCCAATGCTGAAATTGTGATCCCCTGATGCCACAGAACATGTCCTACTAACCGGTCCCTTCGTTCTGTCAAGTTGTGCCACATACTTCTCCCCAATTCTATTCAATACTTCATCATTAGTTATGTGATGTACCCATCTAATCTTCAGCATTCTTCTGTAGCACCACATTTCGAAAGATTCTATTCTCTTCTTGCCTAAACTATTTATCGTTCATGTTTCACTTCCATACACTCCATACAAATACTTTCAGAAACGACTTCCTGACACTTAAATCGATACTCGATGTTAATAAATTTCTCTTTCTCAGAAACGCTTTCCTTGCCATTGCCAGTCTACATTTTATATCTTCTTTACTTCGACCATCATCAGTCATTTTGCTCCCCAAATAGCAAAACTCCTTTATTACTTTAAGTGACTCATTTCCTAATCTAATTCCCTCAGCATCACCCGACATAATTTGAACACATTCCATTATCCTCGTTTTGCTTTTGTTGATGTCCATATTATATCCTCCTTTCAAGACACTGTCCATTCCGTTCAACTGCTCTTCTAGGTCCTTTGTTGTCTCTGATAGAATTACAATGTCATCGGCGAACCTCAAAGTTTTTATTTCTTCTCCATGGATTTTAATACCTACTCAGAATTTTTCTTTTGTTTCCTTTACTGCTTGCTCAATATACAGATTGAATAACAGCGGGGAGAGGCTACAACTCTGTCTCACTCCCTTCCCAACCACTGCTTCCCTTTCATGCCCCTCGACTCTTATAACTGCCATCTGGTTTCTGTACAAATTGTAAATAGCCTTTCGCTCCCTGTATTTTACCCCTGACACCTTTAGAATTTGAAAGAGAGTATTACAGTCAACATTGTCAAAGGCTTTCTCTAAGTCTACAAATGCTAGAAACGTAGGTTTGCCTTTCCTTAATCTTTCTTCTAAGATAAGTAGTAAGAGCATAATTGGCTCACGTGTTGCAACATTTCTACGGAATCCACCTGATCTTCCCCGAGATCGGCTTCTACCAGTTTTTCCATTCGTCTGTAAAGAATTCGCGTTAGTATTTGCAGCTGCGACTTATTAAACTGATAGTTCGGTAATTTTCTCATTTGTCAACACCTGCTTTCTTTGGGATTGGATTTATTATATTCTTCTTGAAGTCTGAGGTATTTCACCTGTCTCGTATATCTTGCTCACCAGATGGTGGCGTTTTGTCAGGACTGGCTCTCCCAAGGGCGTCAGTAGTTCTAATGGAATGTTGTCTACTCCTGGGGCCTTGTTTCGATTCAGATCTTTCTGTGCTCTGTCAAACTCTTCACGCAGTATCATATCTCCCATTCCATCTTCATCTACATCCTCTTCCATTTCCATAATATTGTCATCAAGTATATCTGTTATACATTGAACTAAACCAGAAAAATATATCAACGACGAAAACTAGGAATGCCAGTAGATCATCCAGGAATCATAAAAACTTGCGCACGAGGCCGAGTTCACAAAATGTACCAAGTATGCATAAACTTAGAATTCTCCAGTTCAGTGAAATGCATTTAATATGTCTCTAGGTGAACAAACGTATTGACATGGCGGTATTTCGAGTAGGCAAAGACAGTGAACAACGAAACAGGAACGCGGAGATCCTATGTACCAAATTGGTTGGTACACCAACAGTAACGAAGCAGGGTGGCGGTTGTTTGGTTTCCCGGCACACGAACGCGAACCAACTGGGCAACATGTAGTACTACATTCTGAGGCTTGACAGTGGGTTTACTTCGCAAAAGACACCACCAGAAAAATTGCAAGCGAACCACTTCAGAAGACAACATTAGCAGCATTTTACCAACAGTGCCAAACGGATCCATTCGGAGAAACGTTACTGTATGTCGACGTCCCTATCTCTTATACATTGAGCTAAACAAGAAAAATATGTCAACGACGAAAACTAGGAATGCCAGTAGATCATCCAGGAATTTTCGGAGTAGCAGGCAGGCGTGAAGCGGAATATGCAACGAAGATGACGCGCTAAACACATGGTGACTGAAGCGTCCTTTGTTTGAATAGCAGATGCGCGGACCCAAGAACGTACATTGGTTACGAAAACAAAGTAACCTTGTCTGATATGTAGAAAAGAATGATTTCGTTAATGAAGATAAAAAATGAAAGATGTGAGCCATGGTAGATAATACGAAGGTAGGTTTAAGGCTTCTACTGATAATGAAATAGGTAGGACGTTGCACTGTTGTATAAAATGTTATAAGTATGTGGATTTGTTCTGAATCAAATGAGTTACTTAGAGCATAAGGAAGTGTAAGGTATTTAATGAGGAACAGTATTAGTTGACATTGGACAAATAGGGGGGGAAAACTGTGGAATCGTTATGCAATTGGTTTAAAATAAAATGGGAAGTGTACTCCCGTTAGTACAAACAACAAATAAAAGGTCGGATAGACAGGTCCATCAAAAAATAAATAAATAAATAAAAAACTACGCCGTTTATCAGGTACATTTGGCTAAAAATTGTCTGTACAATAGATTGGTAGGGATTTTGTATGAGACACTTTGATATCATTAATAGTAAGGTTGTATATTATGCACCTACGGAAAGCGATCAGTAGTTCCGCGATGAAATGATTTGGAATGACAACTGATGATGCCAAAGAAGAGGTTTTCTAGCCAGTTAAGATACAGTTTATGGAAACCATCTACATCTCCACGCATATTAACGTAGAAATATTTGAAATTTGAATGTGTACTCGTGACAAATAAGGTCCAGTCAATCTATGATATCTCTGAAACAGGAAATTGTAATGAAAGAATGTACGAGAGTATATACAAAGTAAGAATCACATAACTTAAAGCAAATCGATAAAGTATTACGAGAACAAATTGTACCCAATTACCGAGAGAAGTTAAGTAACTTTTATACTCAGTGTACAAGAGAAACTGATCATGATACGGTGTAAGACTCATATATGACGTCTGATACTTATAATGAAGAATGTATGTTTCTTTCGAATTTGTTTTTGGATAAAGTTTATTATGCGATAAAGTAAGTCAATATTGAGACGTGTAAATAAAACACACGTTGAGTAAACAAAATAGTAAATTTTTGACTAGCTAGGAAACCCCTTTTTAGCACCCTCAGTTGTCACTCAAAACTTTAAATCGCATCATTGCTTACCTGCTGATCCCTTTCCGTGGGTACAATAGTCAATTTGGGACGACTTCTTTATTCTGAGTGCGGATATAGGTAGGGTATCAAGGCGTTTTATAAAATACGCTTCTCCCCTATTAATATTAGTACCCGCTAAAGATGATCGTTGTAGTTGATATATGAAAAGCAGTGTCGAACAAAAGAAGCAGATACCCTGCGCTCCAGTCTGTGTTTGTACAGACGGTACGTGAACAGTTCGAGCGAAAGTAGCGGAGTGCGTCATGGGATGAGTGTCACTCATTTGCTGCACGAGGATATGCTTTGATACTCCGAGTTCATAGTGTCAAGAAAGTCTTGGAGGAAAAGGGCCACCGACAGTGTCAACGTGTACGCAAAACAAATGAATCATTTTCTGATGTAAAAAGATGGAACTTTAATATATACCTGCGGATCACACGTGTGATATTTTGTTGAAGTTTTAGTCTATTGCCGGCCGCGGTGGCCGTGCAGTTCTAGGCGCTTCAGTCCGGAACCGCGTGACTGCTATGGTCGCAGGTTCGAATCCTGCCTCGGGCATGGTTGTGTGTGGTATACTTAGGATAGTTAGGTTTAAGTAGTTCTAAGTTCTAGAGGACTGATGACCTCAGATGTTGAGTCCCATAGTGCTCAGAGCCAGTTGAACCATATTTTTAATCTATTGCGAGTTGAAATTAAGGGATTCTGTCTTTATAAGAGAGAAATAAGAGAGAAATAAGAGAGAAATATCTCACGAAATAAGCTTCAAACGAAAAAACTACAAGAACGGAACTTGTCTAGCTTGAAAGGGGAAACCAGATGGCGCTGTGGTTGGTCCGCTAGATGGCGCTGCCATAGGTCAAACGGATATTAACTTCGTTTTTTTTTTTTTTTTAATAGGAACCCCCATTTTTAGTATATGTTCGTTTAGTACCAAAAGAAATGTGAGGTTGGGGGAGATCTATTTGAGTATTTATTGCATTAACGTGGTATTTACAGGTAATGACGCTGTAACAGAATGCGTTCTCAGATATAAAAAGGTCTCAAAGGTATATGTATCACATTGGAACAACCGTAATAAAATGTTCAAACGTACCTACGTTCTGTATTTTAATTAAAAACAACCTACTTCTTACCAGCTGTTCGTCTAAAATTGAGAGCCATGTGTTTGTGACTATTACAGCGCCATCTATCACAAAGCGAAAAGGTGATCCAACCAAAACATTCGTATTTCTTTACGTACTACAAGAGTATTTAATAAAAACTGGGGGTTCCTATTAAAAAAAAAGTTGATATCCGTTTGACCTTTGGCAACGCCATCTAGCAAGCCAACCATAGCGCCATCTGGTTTCCCTCTTCAAGCTAGACGACTTTCGTCCATTGTAGTTTTTTCGTTTGTGCTTATTTCTTGAGATATTTGGCCTCGTCACTATCAATGGACCACCCTCTATATGTTTTCGAAAACAAAATTTTCCCCTGTGTTCTAATTCCTTTTGTTATATACATCGAAAATCGTTCAAATGGCTCTGAGCACTACGGGACTTAACATGTATGGTCATCAGTCCCCTAGAACTACTTAAACCTAACTAACCTAAGGACAACACACAACACCCAGCCATCACTAAGCAGAGAAAATCCCTGACCCCGCCGGGAATCGAACCCGGGAACCCGTGCGCGGGAACGGAGAACGCTATCGCACTACCACGAGATGCGGGCATATACATCGACTTTCGCGGAATGTGTAATCAGTGTTTCCGACCGTTACTAGGACAATCAAAGATAAGTGTAGCCTGGGAACGCTTTGGAACCAATAATGTCACTTATTGCGTCACTGCTCAAACCCACTGGTTCGATGAGAACGCTGAGGTTGACCTGCTAATTCAGTATACAACCCTGAAGCAGTGGGTCAGAGGGTGATTGATGGCATAGTTATACAACGAAACTAACTATAGATCATACTTACAGCGATAGTCTTCGTCAGCAAGCTACTTTGACACCGAAAACGATCCGTAAGCGTTCACGAGCTGTCTCAGACTGTTGCTACACAACGATTATGAGTGCGACCAGCCACTGCTTATTGTTGAGAGCATCACTCATCATCGCTTGTTAACAGTGAAGGCGGTACTTCTCCATCGCATGACATGAACTTTTTAATCCAGAAATTATCGTCTGTGATTAAGCATCGCCGGAAGTGGTTGTGGTGTAGATAAAACAGGAATACATATCAAGCATTTCCCTCAACCTTTATATTTTTAATCTGGCATTGTAACTACTTACGGTAAGTGAGATGAATATCATGTATGCGATCATACTGCTAATGGTGTTAGGGTTGAGAGCACTATCTTTCGATACCAAAGGCGTTATTTCGACATTCATGAAGGATAATATAATAAAGTATTGCCGAAAACTAGTTTACCATTATTAGACAATTTGAAGAAGTGACTGATACCGAAAAATATGCGTAGTATAGGGAAACAGACTTAAGGTATCTACGTGTTTGACACTTTCGTCGAACTTCAGCTTAAGCACATGCGCCCCCCCTCTCCCCACCCCCCCACACAAACACATACAAAATCACTTTTTTTGCACATGACTCACATTCTGGAGGACGAAAGTTAAAAACCGCGACCGCGCAAGCAAATTTAGGGTTTCCGTGATTTCCCTAAATCACTCCTGCAAATGCAAGGATGGCTCCTGTGAAAGGCCGTGGCCGTTTTCCTTGTCCCATCCACGACACAATCCGAGCTTGTGCTCAATTTCTAACGACCTAGATGACGGCGATTCGTTATATCTAATCTCCCGTCTGATTCACGCTTTCTGTAGTTAGTAAATTAAGTATCAATTGTAGACAGACATTTTATAGTGTAATATACTGTACTGCCGGACCGAGCTAGTTAATCTCTAGATAGAAGTTAGAAAAATAGATATATAAGGGAATGAAATAAATGAAGGAATATTAGAAAATCATTACCATGTTCACAGGAAAGCCGACTGAACGGAGAAATGGTGATTTTAAAAATTAAACGGGGGGCTACATCATAGTGTTGCACTTTCTGCATCCTACATGTATCCTTCATTCATCCATGTGTGTCATACGTGATTTTGAGACGTAACTTCTACTCATGAGTGAGAAATCAGGTACGTATAAAGCGGACAGGAATCCGTGACCAACGTCAATTGTGGAAGACCTTCCATCCGGCATATTGAAATACTCCTCCGCCTTCAGCGTTCAGCATTTGACGCACGGACTGATCGGCATAGTGGGCAATCTCTTTGCCTGCAGCAATGCGGATTAATGTACAGACGAGAGCCTTAACAAAGAATATCTTGATACCAGCAGGTTTATTCCACGAAGATGGTGATTTAAAAAGTAAATGGGGTACTACATCTAACTGTTGCCGTACGATGGCCGCTTATTGGAGCTGAAGCAAGCAACCAAGATTTCCAGGATGAGAAGTCACCCTCGTTATGCCAACGGACTTCTCAAAAAGAGAGAAGAACGGGCAGTTGTCCAGGGCAGTAGGAATGAGAGCGTAAAGAGACCAATTGAGATCAGGAATAAACATCAGCTAGTAATAGCGAATATTCTAGTCAGGCAGAGATTCCGAAATAAGGCGTATCCAGGGACAAATATAGATTCGAATCATAATTTAGCAGTTGTGAAGGATTGGCGGAAGTCAGGAAGAATCAGTGGGCCAAGAAGCGGGATACGGAAGAGATAAGGGATGAAGACATAGGCTTGAAGTGCTCTGAGTCTATAGTTGCTGCGGTAAGGAATAGCTTAGTAGGTAGTTCGGCAGAAGAGTAACGGAGATGTCTTAAAAGGGCAACCACGGAAGTTGGGAAAAAAGACATTGGTACAAAGAAGGTAACTGCGAAGAAACCATGAATAACTTAAGAAACACTTTAGTTGGTTGGTGGAAGAAGACGCACAAGAATTTTCAGAAAAATTCGGGAATACAGAAGCACAGGTCATTTAGGAGTGAAATAATAGGAGGTGCAGGAAATCTAAATGATAAATGTTTTGCATGGAAAATATGAAGAAATTGAAAAAGGAATGAATTTTGGAACGCCTGACTCAGCATATAGAAAAGTCAAAACAATTTTCGGTGAAATTAAAAGCAAGGGTGGTAGTGTAAAAGGCAGAGGAGAGAGACGAGAGCGATGGGTGGAAGGAATTCATTGAGAGCATCTTCGAGGGGGGGGGGGGGGGGGCACGTCTTATGACGTGATATAAAAAGAAACAAGAGCCGACGTAGAAGAAGTGACGACTCCAGTCTTAGAACCAGATCTGAAAAGAGCTTTGGAAGATCGCGTAATGCAGAAAGGATAAGTAATATACCATTGGAATTCCTAAAGTCGTGTGCGAAATATTCTCGTTGGATTTCTGAATATATCAGGCTGGCGATTTTCCATCTGACTTGGAGAACAATATCATCCACAGAATTCCGAAGACTGTGAAACCTGAAAAGTGCGAGAATTATCGCACAATCTGCTTAACAGCTCATAGATCCAAGTTGCTGACAAGACTAAAATACTGATGAATGGTAAAGAAAAGTGAGGATGTGTTAGACGACGATCAGTTTGGCTTTAAGAAAGGTAAACCCACCAGTCAGGCAGTATGATATGGCGTTTGATAATGTGAGCAAGACTGAAGAAAAATAAAGACATGTTCGTAGGATTTGTCGATTTAGAAAAAGCGATCGACAGCGTCAAATGGTGCAAAGGTTAGCAATCCTGAGGAAAAGAAGAGGTAAGCTATAGAGAAAACGGGTAACATATAGTATGTACAAAAACCCTGAAAGAAAAATGGGAGTTGAAGATGAAGAACGAAGTGAAAGGATTGAAATAGGTATAAGGCAAAGACGTAGGTTTTCGCACCTATTGTTCAATCTATACAGCGAAGATGCAATGACGAAAATGGAGGAAAATTTCCAGAGATGGATTAAAATTGAGGGTGAGTAGGTATCAGCGATGAGATTCGCAGATAGAATTGTTGCCCTGCAAGAAAGCGAAGAGGAATTGCAGGATCTATGGAATTGAATGAACAGTTTAGTAGTACAGTATACGGACTAGAGTAAACAAAGACGAAAATAACAAGAATTAAGAGAAAGTTAAAATGAGAATTGGTGACCACGAAGTAGACGAAGTTCCGGAATTCTGCTGCCAAGGCAAGAAAGTAACTCACGATATAAGGAACAAGAAGGACATTAGAAGAAGACTATCGATGACACAAAGGGCTTGCCAGACAAAATCGGAAAAGAAGAAAATCGAAACATTTGACATGTGGTGGTACAGAATAATGTTTAAAATTAAATGTATTGGTAAGGTAAGGAATGGGGAGGTTCTCCAGAGGATCAGAGAGCAAAGGAATATACACTCCTGGAAATGGAAAAAAGAACACATTGACACCGGTGTGTCAGACCCACCATACTTGCTCCGGACACTGCGAGACGGCTGTACAAGCAATGATCACACGCACGGCACAGCGGACACACCAGGAACCCCGGTGTTCGCCGTCGAATGGCGCTAGCTGCGCAGCATTTGTGCACCGCCGCCGTCAGTGTCAGCCAGTTTGCCGTGGCATACGGAGCTCCATCGCAGTCTTTAACACTGGTAGCATGCCGCGACAGCGTGGACGTGAACCGTATGTGCAGTTGACGGACTTTGAGCGAGGGCGTATAGTGGGCATGCGGGAGGCCGGGTGGACGTACCGCCGAATTGCTCAACACGTGGGGCGTGAGGTCTCCACAGTACATCGATGTTGTTGCCAGTGGTCGGCGGAAGGTGCACGTGCCCGTCGACCTGGGACCGGACCGCAGCGACGCACGGATGCACGCCAAGACCGTAGGATCCTACGCAGTGCCGTAGGGGACCGCACCGCCACTTCCCAGCAAATTAGGGACACTGTTGCTCCTGGGGTATCGGCGAGGACCATTCGCAACCGTCTCCATGAAGCTGGGCTACGGTCCCGCACACCGTTAGTCCGTCTTCCGCTCACGCCCCAACGTCGTGCAGCCCGTCTCCAGTGGTGTCGCGACAGGCGTGGATGGAGGGACGAATGGAGACGTGTCGTCTTCAGCGATGAGAGTCGCTTCTGCCTTGGTGCCAATGATGGTCGTATGCGTGTTTGTCGCCGTGCAGGTGAGCGCCACAATCAGGACTGCATACGACCGAGGCACACAGGGCCAGCACGTGGCATCATGGTGTGGGGAGCGATCTCCTACACTGGCCGTACACCTCTGGTGATCGTCGAGGGGACACTGAATAGTGCACGCTACATCCAAACCGTCAACGAACCCATCGTTCTACCATTCCTAGACCGGCAAGGCGACTTGCTGTTCCAATAGGACAATGCACGTCCGCATGTATCCCGTGCCACCCAACGTGCTCTAGAAGGTGTAAGTCAATTACCCTGGCCAGCAAGATCTCCGGATCTGTCCCCCATTGAGCATGTTTGGGACTGGATGAAGCGTCGTCTCACGCGGTCTGCACGTCCAGCACGAACGCTGGTCAAACTGAGGCGCCAGGTGGAAATGGCATGGCAAGCCGTTCCACAGGACTACATCCAGCATCTCTACGATCGTCTCCATGGGAGAATAGCAGCCTGCATTGCTGCGAAAGGTGGATATACACTGTACTAGTGCCGACATTGTACATGCTCTGTTGCCTGTGTCTATGTGCCTGTGATTCTGTCAGTGTGATCATGTGATGTATGTGACCCCAGGAATGTGTCAATAAAATTTCCCCTTCCTGGGACAATGAATTCACGGTGTTCTTATTTCAATTTCCAGGAGTGTATGTAAAATAGTGAAAAGGAGACGGGACAGCATGGTAGAACGTCTGGTAAGACATCAGAGAATAATTTCCGTGGTACTAGTGGGAGCTACAGAGGACGAACACTGTAGAGGAAGAGACTGGGGTACATCAAGCAAATAACTGAGGGTGTAGGTTGCAAGTGCTGCTACGAGATGAAAACGCGGGCACAGGAAAGGAATTCGTGAGGCGCTTCATCAAACCAGTTACATGAGTGATGAATCAAAATAAATAAATAAATAGAAAAGGAAAGGTTGTGCTGCATTTAGTGCTGGCAACATCTCATGATGCACCCCCATCGTCTGAGAAGGGACGAGATAAGGGCCTGTATGAAGCAGTGGTCTATTCAACTGCTACGCCTAACCTACGACGTAATCTACTCTATTCGTGTGTATATTGCCAGCGTAAGGAGTTCAAGGCACAGTGACACTGATTTCTTGCCTCCGTTGAGAGAGACATCATGTAAATCTCTTTAAGTCAAATTTCGGTCCAGTGCTAAAATTTTACAAATTTTCTTAGCATAAAAATAAATTCTGCCAGAGATTGTGCTATGTTAGTGTGTCAGTAACAAACTGTTTGTCTCAAAATATTTTGTTGTTATCGGTATTGGGGATCCCAAACCATTTTGAAAATCGTTGCTCTTTCGTGGTGTTACAACTGTTGGTGATAACCCCATAGCATTCTTCTTAGTAGGGGCTAAGCAAACCAACCACAGTTGATCCCAAAGTGCTGTAGGAGTGGCCTCTGTACTGAAAATAAGATCGCACAATATTGACATTTCAACAGACTTACGCAAAGGCGTGGGAACACCGGTTGAAGATTAAAAAAAAGGAAAAACTGCTTTTGTTTTGCAGTACCATTTGAAGCAACTCAAAATCTTTTGCGTAGATTTTTTCAATGCCGTTCGGATTGCTTTGACGTGTGTGCTAAATGGTTACAAGAAATTACTACACACTGAATAGTGTTCCCAGTATATGGTGTGGTATGCGGAAACAAAATTAACCGTTTCTCTTTACTGTCCAAAAAAGTTAACGGCGTGAATTTCTCTGCAATCCACAGAAGTTAACACAGCCAATGGTTTGTATGGTAAGTTCGTAGCAACGAAGCGTATAAATAGACTGGTCGAAGCAGAAGAAACACATTTGATGGATTGGTTGAGGAGAACGGAGACACCCCTCAAAGAAGCCCATCTAAATCAGATGTCGACTGCCTTGTGAACTAAACATCCCTCGCCCAACGCCTGGGAACTTCCTGCATAAGCTGCTTACCTTGCAAGCTTACAAGATTCAAGTTGTGCAAGTAATGCAGCGAAGTATTTTACAGTTTCATCTCGATGTTGCTGTTGAGGCTTTGGACCGGATCGATCGAAATTCCGACTATCTAAGAAACGTCGTTTTCTCTTAATCAGCAACGCTCCATACATTTAGGAAACTGAAACCACGCAACATTTTGGTTTAGGGTTTCAGGGAACGATAGCAAATATACTTCAACTTTTCTCACTGAAAGAAATCCGGGGACGTTAGATCCGGTGAACGTGCGGGCCATGGTCTGGTGCTTCAACGAACGATCCACGTGTCATGAAATACGCTATTCAATACCGCTTCAACCGCACTTGAGCTATGTGCCGGACATCCCTCATGTTGGAACTACGTCGCCATTCTATCATGCAGTGAGACATCTTGTAGTAACATCGGTACAACATGACGTAGGAAATCAGCATACATTGCACCATTTAGATTGCCTTCGATGAAATGGGAGCCAATTTTCTTTCCTCCCATAATGCCGCACCACACATTTACCAGCCAAGGTCGCTGATGTTCCACTTGTCGCAGCCATCGTCGATTTACCGTCGCATAATAGTGTTCAGTGGGTTAGTCGTGAAAACGTAAGGGATAGACTTACTTCCTCATTTATAGTATTAGTATCGATCAGTGCCTACGATCACCCTTCTGGAAGTTGCCGTCCTTCCCAAATCTTACTTACAGTATGTGTAAGTTCGCTGAAGGTATCCTCGTTACTATAATTCAAGAATTTTTCCCCAGGTGTTTTATGATTCTTCATTCTTTTTGTGATGCTCCTAACTTCTTCTACAGCTGTTGGGTCTGAGGCGAAATTTGTTTCTTACTGGCTGTAGCTGAGAATGTCTGGTGGCACTTCACACTTTTGGAGCTCTCGAAAGTATTTGGCCAAGATCGGACTGTTTTTCATGTCACCGTTTACTACCTTCTCTTCTTTGTTCTTACATCTGAGGTCTGGAGTATAATATTTACTTAAGGCAATCTTGAATGTTCTGTAAAGTCTCGCGTATTGTTCTGTCGGAAATCCTCTTCTATTGTACTTTAGTGTTCCTTCACCAGTTTACTCTTCAGATCCCTGAAAGTCTTGGCATTGTTTTTCCCCGAGAAAAGAGAGAGAACGCTGTTGTTAAGAATCGAAAGCATGTAATGCTGATTACTTTTTCTCTTTCTTCTCAGTAGAGTAACTTTATTTAAAATAACAGTATATAAAATTCAGGACAACTTTTATTCCGTTACCAAAAAGTGAACCCTGTTTGGAAACGTGCCACTAGAACTCACGCATACGAAATGTCGACTCTAAAGAGAATGTAGGTGCGGGGTACAGCCCACATTAGCAGCCACTAGTAGCTTATGTCAGTCACAGCTCGAAGTCCTTTGCCCCTTGATTAATGAAACACAAAAATAATTTTTTTCTATTTTTTACGATTCCTTAATTTGCGAAACACAAAAATAAAATTTCCCAATTTCTTATGATTCTAACGATTAAAGCTTGCTCGAAATGTATCCTACGTCACCACCTTTCACCTCATCTCCTTTACAGGAGCTACTTGCGCATCGTCCTAGGCAAGTATACCGAAGCGCTTAGTAATCGGTGAGTCACGGGGTGTAGCCTCTCCTTGATTGCCTGATCAAATGCTAGTTTCAGTTGCACCGAATTCAAACGAAAACGACTACGAGCTTCATACTTTCAATAGTAATTAAGTACAGAAACTAACGTCTATTTTTATGGTCAAATTCACAGCCCAAGCGTAAGTCATCGGGAAGACAGTACACTGACTGCAACTAATTGTTGTGTGCGCTTCCTCTTCTTCTGCACTTTCCGTGTTAGGCCAGTTGTGGCCTGTTACGGTTGCCATCTTTTCCTCGGTCTGCCAGGATCTCTTTCTCCCTTTTGATTAAAAATTCTTTATCTGATGTGGTAGCCTCCCTGGACCCATTTGTTAAAGATGTTCATTCCATTTCTTTTTGTTTTCTTCCAGTTTTTCTTTCACAGTCTTAATCTTCGACTTCTTACAATATCTAATTTTCGGACTTTATCTGTTCTTTTACATTCCTCTACTGCTCTAAGAAGTCTCATTTCTACTCCTTGTATCTGTTTTTCCTTCTTTTAGTCAACGCCCACGATTCACTTCCATTTCATAGGTTTGGCCAAACAACATTTTATAAAATTTCAGTCATTTCTTCTTTTATGCGTTAGAGTTCTGTTAATTGTTCCATGTTGTTGTTGTTGTAGTCTTCAGTCCTGAGGCAGGTTTGGTGCAGCTCTCCATGCTACTCTATCCTGTGCAAGCTTCTTCATCTCCCAGTACGTACTGCAACTTACATCATTCTGAATCTGCATAGTGTATTCATTTCTTAGTCTCCCTCTACGACTTTTACCCTCCACGCTTCCCACCAATACTAAATAGGTGATCCCTTAATTCCTCAGAACATGTCCTACCAACCGATCCCTTCTTCTAGTCAAGACCTGCCACAAACTGCTCTTCTCCCCAATTCCATTCAGTAACTCCTCATTAGTTATGCGATCTACCCATCTAATCTTCAGCATTCTTCTGTAGCACCACATTTCTAAAGCTTCTATTCTCTTCTTGTCCAATCTATTTATCGTGCACGTTTCACTTCCATACACGGCTACAATCCATACAAATACTTCCATAAAGTACTTCCTGACACTTAAATCTATACTCGATGTTAACATATTTCTCTTCTTCAGAAACGCTTTCCTTGCCATTGCCAGTCTACATTTTATATCCTCTCTACTTCGACCACCATCAGTTATTTTGCTCCCCAAATAGCAAAACTCCTTTACTACTTTAAGTGCCTCATTTCCTAATCTAATTCCCTCAGCATCACCCGACTTAATTCGACTACATTCCACTATCATCGTTTTGCTTTTGTTGGTGTTCATCTTATATCCTTCTTTCGAGGCACTGTCAATTCCATTCAACAGCTGTTCCAAGTCCTTTGCTGTCTCTGGCGGAATTACAATGCCATCGGTGAACCTCAAAATTTTTACTTCTTCTCCATGGATTTTAATACTTACTCCGAATTTTCCTTTTGTTTCCTTTACTGCTTGCTCAATATACAGATTGCATAACATCGGGGAGAGGCTACAACCCTGTCTCACTCCCTTCCTAACCACTGCTTCCCTTTCATGGCCCTCGACTCTTATAACTGCCATCTGGTTTCTGTACAAATTGTAAATAACCCTTCGCTCCCTTCAGAACATTGAGAAAAGCTTTATATAAGTCCACAAATGCTAGAAAAGTAGGTTTGCTTCTTCTTAATCTATCTTCTAAGACAAGTCGTAATGTAAGTGTTGCCTCACGTGTTCAAACGTTTCTGCGGAATTCAAACTGATCTTCCCCGATGTCGGCTTCTACCAGTTTTTCCATTCGTCTGTAAGGGACTCGCGTTAGTATTTTGCAGCTGCGACTTATTAAACAGGTACTCCTATATCTCTTACATTTGCGCGAAGATATTTCCATGTTATGTTCTTTACATATTTTTTTGGTTCATAAATTCCTTTTTGTAAATCGACTTCTCTCAAAAAAATCATCGTAAGGTCAGTGCGTAGAGGAGTGATTTTAGGTTTACCAAATTTTTACCCCAGTGTTTATGTTTAAATTCCATCTGTGAATTACATCGTCAGTGTAATTATTAAAACAGCTTTTGGGATGAACTACTGATGTTTTTTATTGTGGACTTTTGATGTCTGATATCAGTTTCGAAGGGTAGCCCCTGATACTCTACAATTCTCTATAACTTTACTCTAACCACATTTTTAAAAAGCTTTTCTAAGGTCTCTAAAACCAGTTTGTGTCTCTTTGTTAAACTTCTTCAGCTTTTCAGTGAGCTGTCGTAAAATAGAAACTGCATCACTCGTTGATCGCCCCTTTCTAAATCCGACTTGTTCCTTAACAAGCAAATACTCTGCTGTTCTGTTCACACTTGTGTTTAAAATTCTTGCATGAAGATTCTCACTGTGTCAAGGAAGCTTGTTCCCTTGTAGTTTCCACTTTTTTTGTTTATGTTTTCTCGGTTCTTATATATTGATATTACCTCTGGTTTACTCCAACGTCCTGGTACATTTTTTAGCTTGCAGCGTATGTTAGAAACAAGAGTAGCAATGTAAGGTATAGTGATAACATTCCATTATTAACTAACCATTAATTCCTTCTTAACCTGTTCCTTTTGATTTTCTGTGGCTTTCAAAGCTGCGGTGAATTCTTTTACTGTTCTTTCATCTAAGTTTTTTTTCTTCTATTCCTAGACCTTTTTCTTTCTTCTGTCCCATGTTAGTGTCAGTAATATTATTCAAGCGAATTGTATTCTTTTCTGTTCTATTTCACGTTCTCGAAGTCTTACCCACTGTCTCACTGTCTGCTGATGGCCATGAATATCATGCTCCATTCTACTAATGTATTTGTCTCAGGCTGACTGGTGGGATCTTTTCACTATCCTTTTTTTTTTTTTTTTGTAAAGCCTTTTCTGGTCATAGATCTCTCTTCTAGGACAGCCTTTCAAACTTATTTTTATATGCTGTTTGTTTTTCTTGTATTGCTTGCTTAATTCCTGTTGACCCAGTTTTTATCACACGCATTTGGCGATTTTTTCCTTACCTAATGTCCCATTTACAGCTGTTTTATGGCTTTTTCAATATTTGTCCATTCTTCTCCAATAGTGTCCGTAGAAGCTAATTATTCTAATTATTTTTCTAATTTATTTTGATAAAGACCCTTGACACATAAACCTGTGGAAAATATACTTTATAGACCTTTTCTTGCTTCTGTGTGGTAAAAATTCTCTTCTACATTCATTTAGCCAAAGCGTTACTAATCAGCCCTTGGCACGTTCAAACAAAAACATGCTACGTAACGCAGATTTTAAAAACATATAAAATACATAAACCTTAGGTGAATGAAGTATCGGATTGCTAAACCTGATCGTAAACCCAATGAAGTACGTAAAGAGAACGGAATGTGCCCCATGTTTGTCATAACCGCAAAAATCGCTCCGCTTTTGTTTCGACCTTAGTGCCTAAGAAATCTCAGTGCTCCAACATGGTTCATCAAGCATATAGTAGTACAAAAATGTCAACTTGGGTTCCAGAGTCCCATGGAAAGAGCTGTATATAATTCTGATTTGATATAGCTTCATCAATGGAAACCCACTACTGCTGTCGTACGTAGCAGTAGGTCTTTCCGAAGATAATCCAATGCAAACACGTTCATCAACACACCGTATCACTTACAGGCAAAAGCACACCTCCACTCAAGAACAACCTCTAACGGAAGAGAACTGAAGAAGAACGCTTTGTTTACTTTCAAAATTCAGAATCCATGTGGAATGTCTCAGAGCCTCACTTCTGTCCCTCGAGGCCGCACTCACCACAAAAATTTTAGGCAGAGAAATTGATCCAGAAGACGTAGGAGGGGGTATACGGAAGTGGATCACTGGGAGCAGATATGGTGGCAAAAATTGCTTACGATTAGTAGATACGTAATAAACTTAATGCATGGAAATTGGTACATATAACAGACGAGTTTCGAAGTGCACCTGTTCTTTTTTTTAACTGTGGTTGTTCCTTCGCTTTTCCAGTTCACATTCATATCGCCAGCAGTCGACCTGAGCAGCTTCAGAATCGTAGAAATGTCTGTGATGGATTTGTTATTCAGCTGACATCCAGTGGCTTCTCCTCATACGAGGCCGCTTAGCTCTCCTGACTGACTGCTTCTACCGTTACACCCCAGCACTCCCTCACTGCGTTTAGACTGCCAGGTCAGACACTGATGACATCTAGTGGTCAATTCTGCTTTCTAGTAGTAGTAGTAGTAGTAGTTTTATTCATCCGTAGATCTCTTTTTACAAGGATATAGGACATGTCAAAGTATTTACAAGCTTAGATCAATTTACAATAAGCTAATTCGTATACACATATATTTACAGACTTCTAGTTAGAGACAATCATTAGATTTTACTCCTGGTATACAATAATTTATTTACAAATAACTCATTAAATAATGTAATGCCACACTATTCACTCATATTTCACTATCAGTCACTGCACACACTATACACACATTGTTTCATAACACTTCACTCACTACATACACACACACACACAAACACACACACACACACACACACACACAGGTGATCCTTGGGCCATTTTCTGTACTGCAAGTTCCCATTTGCTATCCTGAAAAACTGAGTCAGCATCCCTTCATAATGAGTGAGATGTTGAGCTCAGAAAGAGGAAGAGGTGTTAGTATTGTGCTATGCATAGCTTGAGGGGAGAGTGTCTCTAGAAAGGAAAAAAGAAGAAAAACAATAAAGTGAAGGTGTTATGTGGAATATTGGATGTTTTATAATCATCATTATTATTATTATTTGTTTGTATAACATTTTTTATCAAACCCCTACTCTGCTTTATTTAAGTAATCCTTCAATGTATAAAATGTATTGCATAACAGGTACTTTTTAGCTGCCTTCTTAAATAAGTGTATTTTTGAAATTTCTTTAATCTCTTTTGGTAGTTTATTGTACAGTTTTATTCCTTGGTAGAAAATGCTGTTTTGAGTTTTATGTTTATTTTTTATTGGTAAATGCAGGTTGAGTCTATCTCTTGTTGCATGGTCATGGACAGAGCTGTTTGTGCAGTAATTGCCAATGTTACTTTTGATGTGTACAACTGACTGGTAAATGTGTTCACATGGAGCAGTTAAAATTCCCAGTGTTTTGAACAGATCTTTACAATGAGCTCGACTACTATTTCTGGTTATTATTCTTATGGCTCTTTTCTGGAGTTTAAAAATTGTGTTCATATTTTGTGGATTAGTTCCCCAAAAAAGAATGCCATAGCTAAGAATTGAGTGTACATATGAATAATATGTAACTAAAAGACACTGCATGTTACACACAGATGATAGAATTCTAAGGGCATAACATGCTGATGAGAGTCTGTTTGCAAGTACCTTTGTGTGTTCGCACCGCTTCAGCTGAGAGTCAATATTCATTCCTAGAAATTTTGCATTTGTTACACAGTCTATAGAGGTGCCATCTACATTTAATTTAACATTGTCATTTTTCCTCTTCAAACTGAAGTTCATGGCATTAGTTTTCTTTATGTTTAATGTCAATTTGTTGCTTATTGACCAATCGTAAACTTCCTTGAGAGTTTCATTTGCTTTCTCGGTAAGGAGTTCTCTTGTTCTCTCAGTGACTATAATATTGCTGTCATCAGCAAAGAGAATTTTCTCACCATGAGTAACACTACTGGGAAAGTCATTGATGTATATCAGGAATAGTATTGGTCCTAATATGCTACCTTGTGGAACCCCTATATTAATATGTTTTGGTTCTGATAAGTATTTTACTAAATGTTTAGATCTATTTGAAGTATGTGTTATCGCTACTCTTTGTACCCTATCTGTTAGGTATGATCGAAACCAGTCATTAGCTACCCCTCTTATTCCTAATGCTTCTAATTTATTTAATAGAATCTTGTGGTCGACTGTATCAAAAGCCTTAGAAAGATCCAAAAATATGCCTGTGACACACTCATCTTTATCAAGAGCATTAAGTACAACTTTTGTGAATTCTACTATGGCTGACTCCGTATTTTTGCCACTTCGAAAACCAAACTGTGATTTGCTTAAAAGATTGTATTTATTCAGATAATTCATTAATCTGTCTATCATAATTGCTTCTATTATTTTTGAGATTGCTGACAGCAGGGAAATGGGCCGGTAATTTTCTATGTCTTCTGCATTACCTTTCTTAAGCAAAGGTACAACTCTTGCCTGTTTTAGCTCCTCTGGAAATGTCCCTGATGTGAAGGATTCATTTATTATATTTGTTAATGGGCCTTGTATAATCCCTATGCATTGTTTCAGTACACACATTGGTACATCATCTAAGCCTTCTGACTTTTTATTTTTTAGCTTTTGAACAGTTTTATTGACTTCATTCTCTGTGGTTGGAAGTAACATCATTGTATCTAGTGCAACAATTTTTGCAGGTGTTATATTTGTTTTGGGGAATTTTTGCTGTAACTTCTCTGCAATACTTGAAAAATGCTCGTTTACATAGTTTACTAAGTGTTGTGGGTCATTTATTACACTTATCCCCCTCCCTTAGCAGTATGTTATTCTGCGTTTGTTTGCCTCTCCCCGTTTCCTTTTTTATAACATCCCAGACTGCTTTGCTTTTATTCTCTGCATTATATATTATTTTGTCATTAAATGACTTTTTTGCAGCAATCAGCACCTTCCTGTAAATCTTTTTGTATCTATGATAGAAATTTAAGAATTCTGGATCATTGTGAATCTTTTTCATGGAACTGAGGTGTTTAAGTGTTTGGGAGGACTTCTTAATACCTGCTGTTATCCATCTGTTTTTGTGAGATGTTGATACAGTCATGCATACTTTTGGAAATGCTGTTTCAAAGTTCAATTTAAACAATGTGGAGAATTTGGAGAATTTCATATTCACATTGGTTTCCTTATACACTTCATCCCAGCTTTGTTTTTCTAGTTCTTTTGAAAAATCTTTTATTTTGATTTCTGATAGATGTCGTTTATAGGCTTGTAGTTTAGGGAATGATTCGATGCCTGATTTTACTGTTGTTATTTGACAGAGATGGTCTGATAGTCCGAGATCTTTTACAGCTACATCACATTTTTCCCTGTCTATATTTGTGGCCACATGGTCAATTACTGATGCAGTCATTGTAGTAACCCTTGTTGCACTATTGACCAATAGGGACATGCCAAAACTTTGAAGGATATTTATGAAGGTGCTGCTGGATTCATTTATGATATTAGTGTTGATGTTTATGTCCCCACACAGAATTATGTTGACCTTTGTACTTGAGACTTTATCTAGAACTTCTGTTAATTTATTGAAAAAAGTGTCCACACTACCACTGGGAGATCTATACACACACAAAATGATTAATTTCTTGGTGATATCGAGCCCTGATAATTCAATAGCTGATATTTCAATGTGTTTGTCTTCACTTACTGTATCGGTGTTCGGATACTTTGTATCAGACAGTGCATATCCACAGTACTGGCCATTCAAATTGCTATAGCCTAAAGATGACTCACTACAGAGGCCAAATTTAACCGACATGAAGAAGATGCTGTGATATGTAAATGATTATCTTTTCAGAGCATTCACACTAGGTTGGCACCGGTGGCGACACCTACAACGTGCTGACATGAGGAAAGTTTCCAACCGACTTCTCAAACACAAACAGCAGTTGACCGGCGTTGCCTGGTGAAACGTTGTTGTGATGCCTCGTGTAAGGGCCGAGCCGTGGCCGTGCGGTTCTGGCGCTGCAGTCCGAAGCTGCGGGACTGCTACGGTCGAAGGTTCGAATCCTGCCTCGGGCATGGATGTTTGTGATGTCCTTAGGTTAGTTAGGTTTAAGTAGTTGTAAGTTCTAGGGGACTTATGACCTAACATGTTGAGTCCCATAGTGCTCAGAGCCATTTGAACCATTAGAACTTCGTGTAAGGAGGAGAAATGCGTACCATCACGTTTCCGACTTTGATAAAGGTCGGAACTCCGTGCTGGATCCCAACGGCCTCGTATCACTAGCAGTCGAGGTGACAGGCATCTTATCCGCATGGCTGTAATGGATCGTGCACCCACGTCTCGATTACTGGGTCAACAGATGGGGACGTTTGCAGGACACAACCATCTGCACGAACAGTTCGACGATGTTTGCAGCAGCATGGACTATCAGCTCGGAGACCGTGGCTGCGGTTACCCTTAACGCAGCATCACAGACAGGAGCGCCTGCGACGGTGTACTCAACGTGGAACGTGGGTGCACGAACGGCAAAACGTCATTTTTTTCGGATGAATCCAGGTTCTGTCTACAGCATCATGACGGTCTCATCCGTGTTTGGCGACATGACGTTGAACGCACATTGGAAGCGTGTATTCGTCATCGCCATACTGGCGTGTCACCCGGCATGATGGTATGGGATGCCACTGGTTACACGTCTTGTTCACCTCTTGTTCGCATTGACGGTACTTTGAATAGTGGACGTTACATTTCAGATGTGTTACGACCCGTGGCTCTACGCTTCATTCGATCCCTGTGAAATCCTACATTTCAGTCGGATAATGCACGACCGTATGTTGCAGGTCCTGTACGGGCCTTTCTGGGTAGAGAAAATGTTCGACTGCTGCCCTGGCCAGCACATTCTCCAGATCTCTCACCAATTCAAACGTCTGGTCAATGGTGGCAGTCACTACTCTTGATGAACTGTGGTATCGTGATGAAGCTGCATAGGCAGCTGTACCTGTACACGCCATCCAAGCGCTGTTTGACTTAATGCCCAGGCGTATCAAGGCCGTTATTACGAGCAGAGGTCGTTGATCTCGGAACTTATTTCTCAGGATCTATGCATCCAAATTACGTGAAAATCTAATCACATGTCAGTTCTAGTATAATATATTTGTCTAATGAATACCCGTTTATCATCTGCATTTCTTCTTGGCGTAGCAATTTTAATGGCTTTTAGAATGAAAATAAATTTCTGAATCCGTCAAGCCCTTGTAGATTTAAAAAATAGATTATCGATGAAGTTCTTTTTGAACTGTAACGTTTTCCCGGATTAATGAAATTATTGGTGATAACGTCGCACATTTTTTAAAAATTGCACCTATAAAATGAGAAGTATAGTTGTTCTGAAACGCTGTACCTTTCCGGAAATAAGCAACGCTTATTTAGAGCTTTTCACATCGTGAATAAAAACACTTATGTTAATGGTCGTTGAAATTAATTACCGGCGGCAATGAGAGCGTCAGAAGAGGGTTTAATTCCGCAGATAATGCACTCTCCCCGTTACACACCTTTACTTTATGACCAATCTTTTGACATACTACGTGGCTTAACATCAGACGTATCAGAAAAAGTTTGGGATTATAGTTCAGTTGGTTTCCTAAGTACGCGATGTTGATTAATGCGTTAACCAATGTACCCCTGCCACGTTTCTATTGTTGAACATATTTTTGTTTTTTCTTGATCTGCATTGTGACTATCGTTATGTTCGTCCGACTGCACACGTACCACTCTGCCTGCTGAACTGCCTGTTACGAACATGGAGTAACAGCGAAAACACCACATTAGGCGGTAGTCTAGTCGTTCAAGAAACACTGAACAACTGGCATGCCGGTTGCTTTCATTTAACGCTGAAGAGCTAAAGAAACTGGTACACCAGTCTAATATCGTGTGGGGCCCTAGCGAGCACTCAGAAGTGCCACAACGAGAGGTGGCATGGACTCGACTAATGTGTGAAGTAGTGCTGGAAGGAATTGACACCATGAATCCTCCAGGGCTGATCGTAAATCAGTAAGAGTACGATGGGGTGGACATCTCTTCTGAACAGCATGTTGCAAGGCACCCCAAATATGCTCAATAATTTTCATGCCTGGGGAGGCTACCGGAAATGTATAAACTCAGTAGAGTGTTCCTGGAGCTTCTTCTGGACGTGTGGGGTATCGCATTATCCTGCTGGACTTGTCCCAGTCCGTCGGAAAACACAGTGGACATGAATTGATGCAGTTGATCAGACAGGATGCTTACGTACACGTCACCAGTCACAATCGTATCTTGACGTATCAGGATTCCCATATCACTCCGCCTACACGTGTCCCACTGCATAACAGAGCCTCCACAAGCTTGAACAGATCCCTGCTGACATGCAGGATGCATGGATGAATGAGGTGTTCCCACAGTCATAAGTATTGGGACAATGGGAATACAGGAACAAAGTACCATTATCCAAGATGGCGGCGATGACGCCATCCAAGATGGCGGTGATGACGTCATTCAAGATGGCGGCTTTTGGCGGGAAGTTTGAATTTTGGCGGAAATTGCCACGTTCCCTTCACCCAGAAAAATGACGTGAAGTTCAAATTCCAACATGATAATGCGTCACATCTAGGAAAGTGGCGGGAAAAATGGACATGTCTTTATTATTTAACCAATTTAAAGCAGATGTGTTCGCCTCTGGGTCTGGACTCCAACTCGCTTAGTTCATATTGGTGCCACCAGAGGGCGCTCTCCAGACATCAGATAATGACGCATGTACCATTATTCAGGATGGACGCACCCGATGTATCCACCACGAACTCTAGAGCTCAAGTGGTTTAGTTCATATCGTCAACATCAGAGGACGGCACCGCGACGTCAGGTGATGATGCAAGATCGTCTGCTCTCTTTTGCGTGTGCGTAAGAACCGGACACGTGCTGCACCTCCAACCCACAGGCATGCGACCGCTTACGTCACACACCCTTGGCCGCCACCTCCGTACACACGCCGGACATACTCTTCTGTAAATATGCTAACACATCATGAATCTAACCTATCACTTACCTAAGTACTTAATTCCATTTCAATTATAGTCATATTCAATAATTCAATTTACAATACTACTATTCTATGAGCAACTGAGAAGTTCCACATTTTCCCACTATCAGCGTGGTGTTCCTTCATGACCTAGCACCCTCACCCCCCCCCCCCCCCCTTGAACGCTGCACTCCTATTGGCCACGTGATTCGACTTCATATAGATATGAAAAGGTTTTCACTATACTTTCAACTATCTAGTTTCAAATACCTTTCAAGATCCAGACCGCCACTTGTTCCTAGGAACGGGGGCCGAAAGGAATTCTGGCAGTAAAGAAAGGTCACTTGCGCTTTCACCACCAACCTAAGAAAATTGTTGCAAACAAAGCTCACCACCACTAACCTAGGCCTCAAGGGCGCAACCTCTTCATAGGGGTTGCTGGTAAAAGGACTCATCCCGCACTAGGCTGATGGAGAGGGCAAGGAATGTACTTTATTTATTTGGGAGCAACTTATTTAGGGATCGAGTATATGTATCACAGAATACACGCTCTGATATCCACAACATCATACAGACCTGCTAACTAGTCCTACAAAACGCATCTATAACGCTATACACACACGCTTGCTAATTGTAAAACATCAAAATTAACACATTGCACAACCTACAGACATGCGAACCACTCATAAATAATGCAAAGCATTTACGTCTAGATAGCCAAACAGCTCGTAAATTGACAAAATAATAATCCATCTAAAAGACTCTGCTCGCTAATCGTCAGTTGTCGAAATCATACACCAGTCTCTATTTAAACAATTAAAGGCAGCGCCACCACCAACTGTATTCGCCACTGAGTCCATAGCCGAAGTGACTTAGTCCATATCTATACCACTAGAGGACGCTCTAATGACTGTCAGGTGATGACGCAAGTACCGTAATCTAAGATGGCGCCACCTAGTGGGTTCCCCAAGAGTTCCAGACCCCAATTGTCTTAGCACATTTCGCCGCCGCCAGAGGACGCCTCTGTGACACCAGCTGATGATGAAGTACAGTTATCCACGATGGCGGTAAACCGCGTGTTTTCAGTGAGGTCTAATACTAAGTATCACCAGCAGAGGACGCTCTCACCCGTTTCGTGACATAAACCAAGATGATGGGAAAACGACTCAGACTGCTCTGGGCGGCTGGGGAGAGTAAGGTTGGAGTACACTCTATTTATTTAATTTACACTCTATTTATTTAATGTATTCAAGAGTAGCCTCCCATATTTGTAAAAATAAAGTACTAACCAAATGACAGTTTGGTTTTCAGAAAAGCTTTTCAACAGAAAATGCTATATATGCTTTTACTGATCAAATATTAAATGCTCTGAATAACCGGACATCACCCATTGGTATTTTTTGTGATCTCTCAAAGGCCTTTGACTGTGTAAATCATGGAATTCTTTTAGATAAGCTAAATCATTATGGTTTGCGGGGGGCAGTGCAAAAATGGTTTAATTCATACTTAACTGGAAGAATGCAGAAAGTTGAAATAAGTGGTTCATGTAATGTTAATACAACAGCTGATTTCTCAAACTGGGGGGGGGGGGGGGGGGCTATCAAGTACGGGGTCCCACAGGGTTCGGTCTTAGGTCCTTTACTGTTTTTGATATACCTTAATGACTTACCATTCCATATTGATGAAGATGCAAAGTTAGTTCTTTTTGCTGATGATACAAGTATAGTAATAACATCCAAAAACCAAGAACTAAGTGATGTAATTGTAAACGATGTTTTCCACAAAATTATTCAGTGGTTCTCAGCAAACGGACTCTCTTTAGATTTTGATAAAATACAGTATATACAGTTCCATACAGTAAATGGCACAACTCCAGTAATAACTATAGACTTTGAACAGAAGTCTGTACCTAAGGTAGAATTTTCAAAATTTTTAGGTGTGTCCATTGATGAGAGGTTAAACTGGAAGCAACACATTGATGGTCTGCTGAAACGTCTGAGTTCAGCTACGTATGCTATTAGGGTTATTGCAAATTATGGTGATAAGAATCTCAGTAAATTAGCTTACTATGCCTACTTTCATTCACTGCTTTCGTATGGTATCATATTCTGGGGTAATTCATCGTTGAGTAGAAAAGTATTCATTGCTCAAAAACGTGTAATCAGGATAATTGCTGGAGCCCGCCCACGGTCATCCTGCAGACATCTATTTAAGGATCTAAAGATCCTCACAGTAACCTCCCAGTATATGTATTCACTTATGAAATTTGTTGTTAATAATCCAGCCCAGTTCAAAAGTAATAGCAGTGTGCATAACTATAATACCAGGACAAAGGATGATCTTCAATATGCAGGGTTAAATCTGACTTTGGCACAGAAAGGGGTAAATTATGGTGCCACAAAAGTCTTTGGTCACCTACCGAACAGCATCAAAAGCCTGACAGATAGTCAACCAACATTTAAAAATAAATTAAAAGAATTTCTAGATGACAACTCCTTCTACTCATTGGCTGAATATTTAGATGTAAATTAAGGGAGGAAAAAAAACTGACTTAAGCATTAGTGTCATGCAATATTTTGTGTAATGTAATATCTTGTACAGACATCTTTCATTAACCTGACACGTTCCACATCATTACGAAGTGTCGTATTCATGATGTATGGAACAAGTATTAATGAATCTAATCTAATCTAATCTAATCTACTCGTAATTTCAGTGCACAATACCAGACTGCTCCAGAATAATTCTTCCCGCTGATGAGTAGACACGCTCAGTACTCGTAAACTGTCCAAATAGCAGGGCTACAAAGCCGCTCCAGAAATAATGCATCAACGTGTGCAGGCACCCTGTCCAGTAGAGTACACAGGAGGTAGCGATAAGTGACGCATCACTCAGATGTCAAACCATGCACAGTCCCTGCTCGGCTTACACAAGCATGAGGTGGCGGGACCCCTATTCATACTTAAAACCTGAGAAATTCCCATCCACTTGACGCCAATGATGACGCGATCGCACCTACAGCCGACGCAGCCGTCAGCTGTTAAAGCATTCACAGATCTCCATTTAGGGCTGCCGCCACAACACCCATGAATTGAGGCAGACGCAGGTCGGGTACCGCGGCTTCGTCGAACACCGGTGAAAGTTGCATACTTCTATACAGTCATTGTTATACTGTCATAGCACTCCAAAGCGCGTTCACGCCAGTCACATATTCGAAGCATTTCAAGCCATCACTTATCTATACCATTGAAGGCAGAATAGCACAGAGCTTGTTGACACATGCATTCAACTGCACGTACCCTCCCCAGCCTGACTGATACATCGTCATTTAATGCCAATTGGCTTTATATATATATATATATATATATATATATATATATATATATATATATATATATATATATACATCAGCCAAGTCCAGCTCTCTGTAATTTTTTACTTCATCAGAAATAGTTAATCTTCACTCTCTGCCCTAACAGAACCTGTTTATCAAAATATCGCCCAATCCATTCTTTCTCCCGGATATACAGGTAAAGTGATAGCCTTCCTGTTCTCAACATACGCAGATGTTCTCACCGCTCCTATATCCCGCCCCAACCAATCGAACGTTTTTTTTTTTTGTTTGGTTGTCTGTCGTTATTTTGCAAAGATTGCTAAATTGCACAGACAGTTCCCTCAATACATACACCTCTAACCTGTTCTTTCTTTCTACAGACGCTACACTCAGTGGTAATAAACAATTTTTCACTGATCACCATATCGCACCGAGAACTAAACATCGCAAAGTTGTCTAAAGGTCATCAAATACATACGACTATTTCTGTTTTCTTGCTTGCATTTCTACAGACATCTCCAGGCTCCTCTATTAAACGAACAACCATATTTTCGGAATAATATTATACAATTTTCTCCGCACGTGTCGATATGAAGCACACAGCAGTAGCCCCCCCCCCCCCCCTCCCCCCGGATCGCTAACGCAACATAATGCACAAGATATAGACTGTCAATTGTTTCTCCACAAACAACAAACTTTAGCGATGTGCAGCGTGCTGCCGACCATTGATTAACTATAAACAAGTATAGTAAACTGATAGTTGCACTCTCGAATACCGAAGTCGGCGATGTAAGTGATGTCAGATGATAAATATTGTTTACAAACCAACTACAGTCTTTCACACGTCTAGAGAACAGGCAAACGTGTGTTCAACACACCCCAATCGATATTCCCTCAACTAAATAAATGCACCAATTGTACAGAAGCAGTCGACCGAACAATTTACATGGGAGGGTATAGCACTCCACCGCAAACGCTCCATCTTTCCAAAGTTACACTTGATCACGAAAGCCTCCCAGCACGTAGAAAGTATTAATTCGCTATTCAGTCGTCTAGAAGATGGAAAAGTTAACTATGATACATTCCTACACCCAAACAGACCTCTGCATTCGGAAGATTGTTACTATTAACATGGGAACGTGAATCAATACCACCACAGACTTTGCATACACGAACACATTCTATAAAACCCTCACATACTGTATATCTCCTGTCATTATACTTACAATTAAATCTTACAATCATGGTCTCAACTGAAGCATATTCGGCAATGTGCGAAGTATTGGAAATACGTTCCGATGAACGATGTGGCTCTGGAAATACTTGTTTGTACCTTCCCTACCACTAGACATACTCTCCCAATCGCTATCACACTACTTCAAGTTCACCGGATCTGAAATCCCCGGATTTCTTTCTGTGGGGGAAGTTGAAGGATATTTGCTATCGTGATCCACCGACAACGCCTGCCAACATGCGTCAGCACATTGTCAACGCATGTGCGAACATTACGGAAGGCCAACTCCTCGCTGTTGAGAGTAATGTCGTTACACGTATTGTTAAATGCATTGAAGTTCTAGATATCCGCTGCTTTCATAGACTGCCTATACGTAGCGTCTTTGCCGTAGGTATGACTCACTGCTCAAAGCCGACGAGAGGAATCGGACACTAGAATTTATCCGATTTCCGAAATTGTGGCCCGTATCTTCTCTATAATGATTGACCATTCGTCTCTCTTCCGCTTACATTATTTTTTCTAGATGCGCCACGTGCCGCAACACCACTAGGAGGCTTCTGTCTCGCCGTGGACAGTGTTTTTGGCTCGTCAGTGTAAATATGTACGTCTTCACCAGCCTGAACAAGACGCAAATTTTCGGCGGCCAGCAATGGCTTTCCACTCGCAATGTGTGGCCGATGTAATTCGGACCATAGAGAGTTCCACAATAGTTTTAAAGAATCACCAGTATAATCACCACGTGCCGCAACACCACTAGGAGGCTTCTGTCTCGCCGTGGACAGTGTTTTTGGCTCGTCAGTGTAAATATGTACGTCTTCACCAGCCTGAACAAGACGCACATTTTCGGCGGCCAGCAATGGCTTTCCACTCGCAATGTGTGGCCGATGTAATTCGGACCATAGAGAGTTCCACTATAGTTTTAAAGAATCACCAGTATATGACACTTGACATAATTACAGTCACAAGTGATTTATACTGCTCAGAAACTCATTGTGACTGCGAGAGACGGATTATCTCTGACTCGTGATACAATGACTCTGTTTATATAATGTGGAACATTACGTGCACAATGGACTGATTACTTCTGGTGTAGAATTGCGGAGAGTAGGATCTCACCGAAATTGAGATTAGCGGCATTGTTGAAAACTGCCTTTTTGAATATCGAATGCAGTTTTTTTTATGAATTATGACAACATTTCATCTCATACAAGAGGATGATGTATACTGAAATGTAGCTAGGACGATCACTTACGGAAAAATATAATTTCGTAAATGGAAGAAGTATTTTCAGTTCTTTGGTTATTTTAACTTCTCCCTTGTCTGTGGCTCGGAACAATATTTGCTGTATCGTAACTCGTAGGGAAATTTGAATCCTGGGAAATCAGTGGAGCCTGCACTACGGTCGTTTATGCTCTATTTTATGAGGTAAAATTCTGGACTTTATCAAAATTGACTTGGACAGTGATTCCCAAGCTGGACAGTGAGAACGTCATAGCACGCAATACGTATTTCCCCACGGCGTAAGATTGTGCGTCTGATTATTTTAAGATCGCCGCAATTCCGTAGAGCCACAGAGATTTTATTCCAGGTGGTAACTTGGACAACGAGAGTCAAAGTATGATTATGAGCTGTAACTTGAAATCATTTTGTTTTATAGACTTCGGAATTCAAAGCAGTAACCAAATTTCTTCCTGTGTGGGATCGTTTAAAATTAGTTGGAAAGCTACTTCTCTCGCCCATAAGTTTCCATTCAAATAACTAGACATTATTCAGTCATATTAATTTTAACTTCAGTTTCTGGGGGGGGGGGGGGGGGAGGC
Organism: Schistocerca gregaria; assembly: GCF_023897955.1. Lineage (NCBI taxonomy): Eukaryota > Metazoa > Arthropoda > Insecta > Orthoptera > Acrididae > Schistocerca > Schistocerca gregaria. The sequence goes on along the minus strand of NC_064920.1, from coordinate 1,156,845,466 downwards.
GAGAAGCTTAAGTACTATACCACACCTCGATAGCACATTTCAATCGCACAAACTTTATCTCATACAAACATTGTGGGAACATACTAAAATGTAGACTTTCACGGCCGGAAATATCACGTCCAGCATAAGAAGAGGAGAAACGGAACGATCAGCTGTTGCGGAGCATGCTTTCCAGCCAGGGAACCACAACATTCGTTTCGAGGAGACGCAGGTACTAGAGGCCACAAGCGGATATTACGAAAGTCTATACAGGGAGGTAATCGAAATCGCTAAACACCCTCATAATTTCAATCGAAAGGAGGAGGGCGTGAAATTAAGCGGTATATGGATGCCCGTGTTAAAGAAGATGTGTACCACCCGTCCACTACTGGGTGATGGCAACGGCGATCGACGGCGACGGACAGCGGCCAATTGCACTGACGTTTTCAAAACACGTGACGTCACACCACGGCGCGGGAGCGCGCGGTCACGGAATTTAGCGGCAGTCCGTAGCGAGCCAGTGGGTGTGTTGGACCTTCCATCGAGTTACGGACCCTCTTGAAGATGTGTCCGCAGTCGGAGACGAAACGTTGGCAATTGACACAGAATTCATCAACCGACCACCGCATAACAGCCCGGATAATTATAATGGACATGATTGTGGGAACAGGAGTAAAGCGCTGAAGTCAGCACTTCCTAAATTTGAGAGTTCTATGAGGGCTTGTCAACAGCGATTGAATTCATCTGCATAATTTGTACTGGGTCAGAATGATTTCGCATGTTATTGCGATATAATTTTCTTAGGTTTCTCTTCAATCTACTGAAACAGCAAGAGACAAATAAACCATTGGTAAAGGGACATGTAAAATTTTGCAACTTTTTATGTGTAATGTATGTTGCGCGTTTGTGGAGTAGTAGAATACCTTGTACAGCTTTGTTGGGGAGATGGCGGCAGACATCATCCGTCAGCCCAGAGAAAACAGCAGAGCGCTGGAACCAGAGACCATCACGCACCAGCTGGCCGCTAGAAGAACAACTGACTGTTTTACACTGATTGCCCAGATAATTGAGACCACTTCTGTAATAGCCGGTATTTCCAGGTTTGGCACGGATAACAGCGGCGACGCTTCGTGGCACGGAAGCGATTAAGCCTTGGTAGGTCGCTGCAAGGAGTTGGCATCACATCTGCACACAAATCACTTACTCCCCTTAAATTCCGGGGAGAGGGCGATGAACTCTGACGCCGCGTTCTGTCACATCCCAGATGTATTCGATTGGTTTCAGATCTGGTGAGTTGGGGGCCGCCAAATCAATTGTGGAACTCGCAACTGTCTTTCTCGGACCAATCCATCACACTCCTGGCCTTCTGACACGGCGCATTATCTTACTGAAAAATGCCACTGCCATCGGGAAACATTATCGTCGTGAAAGGGAGCACGTGGTCTGCAACCAGTGTTCGATACTCCTTGGCCGTTATGGTGCATTGCACGAGCGCCACTGGACTCATCAATGCCCACTTGAATGTTCTCCACAGCACAAAGGAGCCGCCGCCGGCTTGTCTCCGTCATGCAGTTCAGGTGCCCAGGTGCTCTTCCCCTGGGAGACGACGGATTCGAGCCCTCCCACCGGAATCATGAAGAAGCTACATCCACATTTATAACTCGCAAGGCCCCCAACGGTGTGTGGCGGAGGGCACTTTACGTGCCATTGTCGTTACCTCCCATTCCTGTTCCACTCGTGTATGATTCGCGGGAAGAACGACTGCAGGAAACCCTCCGTGCGCGCTCGAATCTCTCTAGTTTTACATTCGTGATCTCCTCGGGAGGTATAAGTAGGGGGAAGCAATATATTCGATACCTCATCCAGAAATGCGCCCTCTCGAAACCTGGACAGCAAGCTACACCGCGATGCAGAGCGCCTCTCTTGAAGAGCCTGCCACTTGAGTTTGCTAAACATCTCTGTAAGGCTATCACGCTTACCAAATAACCCTGTGAAGAAACGCGCCGCTCTTTTTTGGATCTTCTCTATCTCCTCTTTCAACCAGCCCTGGTACGAATCCGACACTGATGAGCAATACTCAATTATAGGCCGAACGGGTGTTTGTAGGCCACCTCCTTTGTTGATGGACTACATTTTCTAAAGACTCTTCCAATGAATCTCAGACTTTCACCCGCTTTACCAACAATTAATTTTATATGATCAATCCACTACAAATCGTTACGTACTCATAATCCCAGATAGTTTACAGAAGTAACTGCTACCGGTGATTGTTCCTCTATCATATAATCATACAATAAAGGATCCTTCTTTTTATGTATTCGCAATACATTACATTTGTCTATGTTAAGGGTCAGTTGCCACTCCCTGCACCAAGTGCCTATCCGCTGCAGATCTTCCTGCATTTCGCTGCAATTTTCTAGTGCTGCAACTTCTCTGTATACTTCAGCATCATCCGCGAAAAGCCGCATGGAACTTCCGACACTATCTACTTGGTCATTTATATATATTGTGAAAAGCAATGGTTCCTTAACACTCATCTGTGGCACGCCAGAGGTTACTTTAACGTATGTGGATGTCTCTCCATTGAGAACAACATGCTGTGTTCTGTTTGCTAAAAACTCTTCATTCCAGCCACACAGCTGGTCTGATATTCCGTAGGTTCTTACTTTGTTTATCAGGCGACAGTGCGGAACTGTATCGAACGCCTTCCGGAAGTCAAGGAAAATGGCATCTACCTGGGAGAATGTATCTAATATTTTCTGGGTCTCATGAACAAATACAGCGAGTTGGGTCTCACACGATCGCTTTTTCCGGAATCCATGTTGATTCCTACAGAGTAGATTCCGCGCTTCCAGAAATGACGTGATACGCGAGCAAAGAGCATGTTCTAAAATTCTACAACAGATCGATGTCATAGACCTATAGTTTTCCGCATCTGCTCGACGACCCTTCTTGAAAACTGGAACTACCTGTGCTCTTTTCCAGTCATTTGGAACCTTCCGTTCCTGTAGAGACTTGCGGTACACGGCTGTTAGAAGGGGGACAAGTTCTTTCGCGTACTCTGTGTAGAATCGTATTGGTACCCCGTCAGATCCAGTGAACTTTCCTCTGTTGAGTGATTTCAGTTGCTTTTATATTCCTTGGGCACTCATTCCTGTGTCAGCCATTTTTTAGTTGGTGCGAGGATTTAGAGAAAGAACTGCAGTGCGATCTTCCTGTGTGAAACAGCTTTGGAAAAAGTTGGTTAGTATTTCAGTGTGTGTCATCCTCTGTTTCAATGCCATCATCATCCCAGAGTGTCTGGATACGCTGTTTGGGGATTTATCATACCGTGAAAAGTTCTGCCACTGCGGTAACGTCAAGTATCGATGGACAGGTGTCCATTATAGTTGTAACTGTCGATGTCACGGTGTTAACATTGAGACATGCAAGGGGCGTCGGCTGAGGAGGCCCCATCGTTAGGAATATTCGGTGTCCTCTGTGTTCAGACATACTTGTACTCTGCCTAGCATTGAAGTCCAATGTCAGTTCCGCCACCTGTTCTGTTTTATTCGTCTGCCCAGCCTGCCACGTCCGACAACTGCAATTAGGGGTGGACGCCCAACCCGACGACGTCCGGACGTGGTTTAATATTGGTTTCGCCACGTGTTGAAGACATTCAACACAGCACCCCTCGAACTCCCAACAAGTTGTCCAGTTTCCAAAATGCTCTTACCGAGCCTCAGAGCCGGCCCCAGTGGCGGGGCGGTTCTAGGCGCTACAGTCTGGAACCGCACGACCGCTACGATCGCAGGTTCGAATCCTGCCTCGGGTGTGGATGTATGTCATGTCCTTAGATTAGTTAGGTTTACGTAGTTTTAAGTTCTAGGGGACTGATGACCTCAGAGTCATTTGAACCATTTGAACCGAGCCTCAGAGGTTTTAAAAATGTGCCCTCGGTCAGACTTAGGTAGATCGCCCGCCTTCACCATTCTACACACAGGCAGCATACATGTACATGTAATACATGCACCATGTTTGTGTCTGACTGGCAGTCATTCCTCGCTAGATGACGCTGCCATCGCCTGGACGGGCTTGTGTCGACAGTTGGTTGGTGGACATAATGTTCTGGCTGATCATTGTATAAAGGCTCTTAATACCGCTATTTGCTTTCTCTGACAGTCAAAACAAATTGTTCCTCCTCAGCGATTGCTTCCCGAAGTGCTGACGATTGCTTAGTGGTACGGAGGAAATCGTGGAAAGTAGTTCATTGCATCTGTTAGCAGTGAGACGCGAGAATATGAACACTATGTGAATGGATACGAAATGAAGTAAATAACCTAACGAGCTTCATAAGCATTCGTCTTTCTTCAGTATAGCTTCAACCTACGTTTATTGTCATGCAGTCATCGTCATGAAATCTGTCGTTCCAATGGATACATTTAAAACTACTGCAGCTGCACATTCGTCCTCGCTGTTCTGAGCCGTTGCAGCAGTGAACTCCAATTTGACGTTTAGGCTTCAGCAAGTAGCTGCAGTCGTTTACGTATTCCACGCTGACGTAGATCCAGCAGCAAACCTCGTAGTGATTAGCTCTCACGTTAAATTTACTTTAATTTTTATTGTAGGTCCGTCCGGGGCAGAACCCTTCAAAACTCTTCGAAATCCTCGATAAATTCAGTACTTCAAAAACAGAAAAAAACAGTTACTTTTCAGTTAGGCCAACGCAACATATGCAGCGGCTAATGATCCCTGTCTGGAGATTACAATTTCTGAATGTCCTCTCACTGCCCATGCAGCTCCCTCGCCATTGAGAGACAACTTCGTGGGTCTGTGGGAGGAGTGGTTAGCGTTGGAGAAAAAGCTGAGGCCGGCGAAACTGACGACTCGACCGCGGCGCATCTCCTTACGGCGACAGCGACGGCAGCAACTACTTTTAACGCATCTCCGGATAGGAAACTGTCCTTTGACGCATGGGTCCCTCCTTCGGCAGGACGACCAACTTGTGCACAGTTCTTGTAGTGCAAACCTTTTCCTACGCCAAACTGTAACTAAATGCGCTTTATACCAAGCAATTAGGGCCTCAACCCACAGACCAGTTGACCTCTGTTTTAGATGATGAACTGAATGTGTTTCGTGTGTTAAGATTCTATTTTATGACTGATCTCGTCGATAGTGGCTTAGGTAGAAAAATTTACTTTGTTTGTAAGATGGTTGCTACATCGTTTCATTTCCTGTTGACCCTGAAGACACACTTTCATGTTGCACTATTTTGAGGTTGTGTCTTTACAGTCAATGTATTTTACTCACACACTGCCCTGACTTGTCCCTGTTTTGTTGTTTGTGAACAAATGTGAGGAAGACAACCCCAAGATGGTTGTAGATTTCAATTTTTTAATTTACGTTTTGTTGGTTGCTGCTAGCAATTAATAACCACTGTTGTGTTCTTTTTGTTAAGTGTGGGTGCTGACGAAATAGCAGCTTAGCGCAATATACAAGCCAGTACCATCACAAAAACAGTCATTCAAAGTAAATAAAGCAAACGAATGTTCACTTTAAATTTTGATTTATTCGAAACATTTGCAAATTCATTTCAAACAATTTCTAAAAAGCGTACATTAAAATTTTCTTCATGACAAGGCTACAATCAAGACTGACCCAATTTTTAAGGGCACTTCACATTGTTAGTCACATCAAAACCAGGGACTTGAGTTTTACGGGGTACAAGAAATTTACAAGCGAATGCCTTCTTCTTCGGTGGTTCAGTAACACAAAAGGACGTTTTAATGGGTCAGACCTTCTTTGGAGTAAATGCTCTTATCTTTGGAGGCCCTGTGACTATGAAGGCTGCCTTAATAGGACACACCTTCCGTTCAGTAAAGGCCCTTTTCTTCGGTGGGCCTGTAACGATAAAGGCTGTTTTGATCGGAAATGGTCCTGTTTTTAAGGGCGTTACTTTCATAAGGCCAACACTAAGAGATGCTCTCAAACGACAATATTCTGTGAAGATAGAGGTGGTTGCCAAACATTCCTTATTGGAGGGCTTATCATGTATATCCAACTTCTCAATAGAGGGCTCATCAGGCCATTGTGCAGTACTTTCTGCTGAGTCTGGTGGTGGCTCAGATTCTCTTTCCAACTTCTCGTTATAGGGCTCATCAGGCCATTGTGCAGTACTTTCTACTGAGTCTGGTGGCGGCTCAGAATCTCTTTCCAACTTCTCGTTATAGGCCTCACCAGGCCATTGTGCAGTACTTTCTACTGAATCTGGTGGCGGCTCAGAATCTCTTTCCAACTTCTCGTTATAGGGCTCATCAGGCCTTTGTGCAGTACTTTTTACTGAGTCTGGTGGCGGCTCAGAATCTCTTTCCAACTTCTCGTTATAGGCCTCACCAGGCCATTGTGCAGTACTTTCTACTGAGTCTGGTGGCGGCTCAGAATCTCTTTCCAACTTCTCGTTATGGGGCTCATCAGGCCATTTTGCAGTACTTTCTACTGAGTCTGGTGGCGGCTCAGATTCTCTTTCCAACTTCTCGTTATAGGGCTCATCAGGCCATTGTGCAGTACTTTCTACTGAGTCTGGTGGCGGCTCAGAATCTCTTTCCAACTTCTCGTTATAGGGCTCATCAGGCCACTGTGCAATACTTTCTACTGAGTCTGGTGGCGGCTCAGAATCTCTTTCCAACTTCTCGTTATAGGGCTCATCAGGCCATTGTGCAGTACTTTCTACAGAGTCAGGTGGCGGCTCAGAATCTCTTTCCAACTTCTCGTTATAGGGCTCATCAGGCCTTTGTGCAGTACTTTTTACTGAGTCTGGTGGCGGCTCAGAATCTCTTTCCAACTTCTCGTTATAGGCCTCATCAGGCCATTGTGCAGTACTTTCTACTGAGTCTGGTGGCGGCTCAGAATCTCTTTCCAACTTCTCGTTATGGGGCTCATCAGGCCATTGTGCAGTACTTTCTACTGAGTCTGGTGGCGGCTCAGAATCTCTTTCCAACTTCTCGTTATAGGGCTCATCAGGCCATTGTGCAGTGCTTTCTACAGAGTCAGGTGGCGGCTCAGAATCTCTTTCCAACTTCTCGTTATAGGGCTCATCAGGCCTTTGTGCAGTACTTTCTACTGAGTCTGGTGGCGGCTCAGAATCTCTTTCCAACTTCTCGTTATAGGGCTCATCAGGCCACTGTGCAGTACTTTCTACTGAGTCTGGTGGCGGCTCAGAATCTCTTTCCAACTTCTCGTTATAGGCCTCATCAGGCCATTGTGCAGTACTTTCTACTGAGTCTGGTGGCGGCTCAGAATCTCTTTCCAACTTCTCGTTATGGGGCTCATCAGGCCATTGTGCAGTACTTTCTACTGAGTCTGGTGGCGGCTCAGAATCTCTTTCCAACTTCTCGTTATAGGGCTCATCAGGCCATTGTGCAGTACTTTCTACTGAGTCTGGTGGCGGCTCAGAATCTCTTTCCAACTTCTCGTTATAGGGCTCATCAGGCCATTGTGCAGTACTTTCTACTGAGTCTGGTGGCGGCTCAGAATCTCTTTCCAACTTCTCGTTATAGGGCTCATCAGGCCATTGTGCAGTACTTTCTACTGAGTCTGGTGGCGGCTCAGAATCTCTTTCCAACTTCTCGTTATAGGGTTCATCAGGCCATTGTGCAGTACTTTCTACTGAGTCTGGTGGCGGCTCAGAATCTCTTTCCAACTTCTCGTTATAGGGCTCATCAGGCCATTGTGCAGTACTTTCTACTGAGTCAGGTGGTGGCTCAGCATAACTCTCTAATTCCTCATCCGCTGGCTCGTCATGCCAGTCTGCAAGAGATGCCACTGAGGGTGCTGGTGGTCTAGCATCCATCCCTAACTGCATATCGGGGGGCTCAGATAGGGATTCGGCAGTAGTCGCGGGTTCTGATGCTGGAGGCACGGCAATTGTCTCGAGCTGATCTGTTTTCTCATCTAGTCTTCTTCTGTGAGCGGGATGGTGTTGGCGAGTCCACTCCTGTTGGCAGAATACAGAAAGCTCGGTAAGAGACATGGAACACATAATCATATATGTGTATTCAATGTACATAACTAGAATAATTCTGTAACTATCAGTTTGTTGCTTTTAACTATGGTAGAAGGAGAACAATTTTAAAAATAATTGATGTCTGATTATTAATGTTCGTTTGGCGCAGCTGTAATATGCGGGACCTTTTTGTGTGTACTTATTTGCGTTTAATGTTTCAGTACGACTTTTTCAGTTGCGTGTGAGTTCAGTTAATAATGGAGATGGCGGCAAACGCGATGCAAAATATAATTCCGATTTACGTGTATATTTAATACTGTTTATCCCAGCAGTTAAAGATGTGTCCACTTTTTATGTAATGGTCATGTATACGTACAAGTTACGGTTATGTGGGCAAGTTCAGTCTATTAAATCTATTGACCCTCACAGCTCGCACTTGTTATGGGCCGATACCTGCTTGAATGGTTCACCGGCGTTGCATCTGATTTTGTGGTGTAACTAGCTCGGCATTTTTACGAGGGAAACGCTCGTCGTCTTCTGGGACACCACCTAAATCTTCAGTGGCTACTTGGTAATACTGTGACTTTACAAATACCATCCAGAACCATACTTGGGAGCCTTTCTACCAGCGGTAACGTTGTTTGTATCGATTGTGGTTGTTCTCGTGAAACATATGAAATAACTTGGGAGGCACTTGCCCTCTGAAAAGTAGTGCACGCTATTCCAATGAAGTCCAACTATTACAAAGAAGAAGCTGCAGTGGTTTGTGACATACAGTAACGAGACCACCTATTGTTTGGTGGACCCAAACATATTCGAAGGTGACAGCGTGAATCCAATGTGCATTGACAGGATACCGGAAAAGGCAAACTCAAAGGGCGTTTCTCACTTGTAAACGGATATGCACGGAAGTAAATAGAACACAGAAACGACAGAGAAAAATTGCACTTGAAGTGAGTTTTGTAACTCCCTGAGAAAAGACATACTGGTTAGCGCCGCATTAAGTTAAAAGTTCTCGGAAGAGGGAAATTGTTTGCACTGGAAGCAGAGTAACCATCCGCTGAAAAGACTTCCACCACCAACTGTTAGTGATAAGCCTTGGTCTTCGTCAGGCTATTCCACCACCAGCTCTAAGTAACAAACATAGGACTTTTAGAGAGGACTGTAAAGATGATAATGATTTACAATGTAAGGGCATTATTATGCTGTTATATCAGTCACTAACAGTTCATCAGGCAAAGCCAATAAACACTAACCGATAATCTAAAACTACTCTCCATCTTCCTCAACTAGTTCTCTTAAAATTTAACTACGTATTATTTGTGCAGGAGAAACCTGAAACATGGAAACCTCAAATTACTACATCTTAACCTAAGCAAGGATTAAATCATTACCCCGAAACAGAGTAAAACAGCTGTATAAGCCACTAAGTGTGCAACAGGAATTCCACTATTAAACGCTGGGCAGAGTGAGCGAATGGGTGGAAAGAGTTCATTGAAGGCCTCTACGAGGGATAGAAATGGATGTTGAGATGATAGACGTAGGGGTCCAGTAATGGCACTTATCAGAGTTTCGACGCACATACGGTCAAATAAATCTATAGACGTCGACTGCATATCTACATTTCTAAAATCATGAGTGAAAGTGAAAACCAAACGACTTTTCAAGTTCGATTGAAGGATTTTTTAGTCTACAAACTACACAAAATTCCGAAGGGTTATAAGAGCGAGAACTACCGAAAAATCGACTGACAAGTATAACACACCGAAGAATGGAAAAGAAAGCTTTGATTGAGGAAAGGTGCTGCGAATACATAGAAAGAAAATCCCATATCACTTAGCTACAATATAGCAGGTCAGCAACTGGAAGCAGGTAATTCCATAAATTATCTGGGAGTACGCATTAGGAGTGATTTAAAATGGAGTGAACATATAAAGTTGATCGCCGGTAAAGCAGATGCTAGACTGAGAGTCATTGGAAGAATCCTAAGGAAATGCAATCCGAAAACAAAGGAAGTAGGTTACAGTAGGCTTGTTCGCCCACTGCTTGAATACTGCTCAGCAGTGTGGGATGCGTACCAGATAGGGTTGATAGAAGAGGTAGAGAAGATCCAATGGAGAGCAGCGTGCTTCGTTACAGGACCATTTAGCAATCGCGAAACCGTTACGGAGATGATAGATAAACACCGGTGGAAGATGCTGCAGGAGAGACGCTCAGTAGCTCGGTACGGGCTTTTGTTAAAGTTTCGAGAACATACCTTCACCGAGGGGTCAAGCTGTATATTGCTCCCTCCTACATATATCTCGCGAAGAGACCATGAGGATAAAATCAGAGAGATTAGAGCCCACACAGAGGCATACCGACAATTTTTCTTTCCACGAACAATACGAGACTGGAATAGAAGGGAGAACCGGTAGAGATACTCAAGGTACGCTCCGCCACACACCGTCAGGTGGCTTGCGGAGTATGCATGTTGATGTAGGAAAAAGCACCAGATCAGAGAGGCACCTCTGACGTCGCTCATTATTGTAGAAGCAAGACTGCAAAAAGAGTTCCACGATGTAAAATAGTGGAATATGTTTCAGTTTCTCAGTCTTTCGCCCATACTATTCAGTCTGCCCATCAGCGAAATGATGACGAAAGTAAATGAAAGGATCATGTGTGGGTTTAAATTCAGGATGGAAGGATGTCAGTGATAAGATTCAGTGGTGGCACTGCTGTCATCAGTAAAAGTGAAGGGAAATGTTACACTGGGCTGTTATATTGAATCAGAAACAGTGTTGCAATTATACGAGAGGCGGTTCCTGAATATAGTATGGCGGTATGCTTCATTTCTTCTTTTGGTGAGCTCAGTGGTAGAGCCATTTGAAAAACTAACTAAATTTCTTAACATTGTTTAGAATCTAGTCGCACAGATAAAGCAATCTTTGTTTGTAAGCTGTTGCTAACCTCTAGTGGTGTGATTACTTCTATTTACTTCATTTTGTGAGAAGTTTCCATGGATGTGTTATGGGTGTGTTAATGAAGAAAGTATTTTTCGCTGCACTGGGTGATATAATTGATCAGTGATTGTCAGATCAGAGCAACTTCTGATCCTGTTATTGTGGGAGGCGTGTTTTTGAACAGTACTGCGTATTCAAGGATCACACAGGTAATGTGTTTGCTTTCAGCACGTTCAGCAGTGGATGTGACGTTTTTATGTACTCCGGTGAAAGTTTTTCATTTGGTGTTTTCAGCCAGAAGACCGTTTTGAGGCATCTGACCACAGTTGTCTATACTCAACAGCTAGCTCCTTTATTTGTGTACGACTACTGCAAGCTACACCTATTTGAACCACCTCACCGTCGTGACGCTTTGGAATCAAAGTGACGATTGCTTGATACCACATGAAGTGTCCCGTTAAAAGATATCTCTTTTAGTAAGTTGTGCCATAAATCTCATTTCTGTCCAGTTCGTTTCAGTACCTCCTCAGCAATTATCGAATCTATCCAGTTGTGTAAGGCAGGTAAAAAATGAGCTGACAAAACATATCCCATGTTTCATTACTGCTTCGGGATGCAGAGTATTAGACATTTACGAGAGTCAGCTTAAGATAAGTGCTGTACGCCACTCACCAGATCATCACGTAAAAGCCCAGTGCACTCTCCAGCTGCCGCCTGCGAATGCAGATGTTCGACCCACTGCATCTGTACAAAAAGGAAAGAAAAAAATTTTGTAGTTAACGTATGTACCCACAGGAACACTACAGACTACATCTATAGCTGAAACCATTTAACACCAACATAAAATAGACTGGAAAGTGCTACAGAATCGATCCTGATGTCGAACCAATTAAATTTGAAGTGAGGAGGGCCCTAGTGTGATGACTGACTTTTCCAGTGCATACAGCTTATTGAGTATGAGTACTTCAAGGCTAGTAAATACAGATGTAGGAATAAATACTTGACATGAAGGTAATTCACCGGCCATATCACATAGTTAAATAGAGAGCTGTGTAAAGTTAAAGAAAGCGGCCATCAGCAATAATCCAAAACTCAGTCGAAGTAAGTATCTTGGTGTACAGTGTCGCAATCTCCCACATAGCAATGAAAAAGTAGAGACAAGATCAATAGCGAAGAAAACAGGAAAAGCGACGCTTGGAAATAACCACATTCAGAACAAAGAATGGACAGCCTTATAGGTCAATATAGAAATTTGATTCCTGAACATCTTAAGGCAGAAAAAGACAGGTTTGAGGACAGCGGAAAGAGATCTTTATATTGTTGTTGTGGTCTTCAGTCCTGAGACTGGTTTGATGCAGCTCTCCATGCTACTCTATCCTGTGCAAGCTTCTTCATCTCCCAGTACCTACTGCAGCCTACGTCCTTCTGAATCTGCTTAGTGTATTCATCTCTTGGTCTCCCTCTACGATTTTTGCCCTCCAAGCTGCCCTCCAGTACTAAATTGGTGATCCCTTGATGCCTCAGAACATGTCCTACCAACCGATCCCTTCTTCTAGTCAATTTGTGCCACAGACTCCTCTTCTCCCCAATTCTATTCATTACTTCCTCATTAGTTATGTGATGTACCCATCTAATCTTCAGCATTCTTCTGTAGCACCACATTTCGAAAGCTTCTATTCTCTTCTTGTCCAAACTATATATCGTCCATATTTCACTTCCATGGCTATACTCCATACAAATACTTTCGGAACGACTTCCTGACACTTAAATCTATACTCGGTGTTAACAAATTTCTCTTCTTCAGAAACGGTTTCCTTGCCATTGCCAGTCTACATTTTATATCCTCTCTACTTCGACCATCATCAGTTATTTTGCTCCTCAAATAGCAGAACTCCTTTACTACTTTAAGTGTCTCATTTTATTATCTTATTCCCTCAGTATCACCCGACTTAAATCGACTACATTCCATTATCCTAGTTTTGCTTTTGTTGATGTTCATCTAAATTTTCGTAAGTGAGTGACGTCCGTTAGTGAGCACATGGTGTGTGTGTGTGTGTGTGTGTGGGTTCTACTGCTGTGTTGTACGTCGTCAGGAAACGGAGTGGTGCTCACCTTCGGAGCTTTGGTGACCTGCTCCAACTCGACCAGCCGTCGATGCCCCTGCATCGTCTTCCTTCGGCCGAAACAAGGACAGCACGCTGTCCAGTATCTCCTCCAACCCATCTGCAGCAGAGAAGAGCCTGTTCCAGAAGCTGCCGAATGGTTTACGGTATAGTAATTGCTGCACTGTGCTGCACAGTAGAATCTTTCCTGTTGTCACCATACTGTGAAATAGATGGCGTGTTCAGCACCGCAAAAAAAAAAAAAATTTGTGGGAATATCGAGTAGTTCCAAAAGAAGGGAAAGTTTTCAGATAGAGAAGTAGTTTTAGCAGTTGTTAAACGTCTCTGGTATTGTCACGTAGAAACCACAGTCAAGTTCTTAAGTTAGGTTGGTCAATGAAGTACTATATTTAGACTTGAAACACGTTAGTTACTGAAACTAGCTCACAGCCAGAACAGAACTGCCTTCCTGAACGAAGATTGCAGATATAGACACTGACGGAGAAAAATCGCAACTTCAAAAAATAATTAACGTAGAATATTGAAATTTAGGGAATATATTTGCCTAGGTCACATATTTAAGTGCTCAGTATTGCAAGATGTCAGGGTAAATTAAAGTGCAAGGTGGCCATCGCAAATGTGAAATTCTGATACATTAATAATCGGTGTAGCCGCCAGAATGTTGATTGCAAGGATGCAAAGGTGCGTGCGTTGCGCTCTACAGGTGCCGGATGGCTGTTTGTTTGACAGAATTCGGTGCCTATTTCACTTGTTCGGACAACACAGGGACAGTTAATGCTGGTTATAGATGACGTCCCATTGCGACGTAACGCTCTCTTTCGCACATCGACGGCGGTTCTGCAACATAAATTGTTCACCTACCTCGAAACTGCAGCAGATCCGCAAACGTAACTCCTGACTGCAGCTACTTAAGGGGGTAGGACGTCAAACGGGGCGACTTGGATCAGGAGAGGTATCACAGGACATTTTAATTTCTACTGTCTATACTTTTAGAAATAAATTCATAAAACTTTGTCAACATCACCAGGAAGGATTCAAGATTCACACTCGTTGCAGTGGAAGATCGAAAACATAACAAAATAAATTTTTTTACGTGTGAAATTTCATCATTCTTTAACTTACTAATGGCTGCATTTGTTGCTATAGGTACACTTTTCTTCATACGTTAGAGAGATTCCTCGATTAATTCTGCACAGCATACAAACCATGCTTGCAGGTGTATGAAACTCTAGAATTTATTTAATTTATGAAATAACGAATGAGCTGTTATATTCTAAACTTCATGTTTAGAAAAAAACACAAATTTTCTAGTTAATTACCTCAATTTTTACCACAGTTTTTAATAGATTTGTAAAATTATAGAGTTTCGTACACCTTTGAGTATGGTTTGCATGCTGTGGAAAATTCATCGAAGAATCTCTCTTACTTATGAAGAAAAGTGTACCTATAGCAACAAATGCTGCCATTAGTAAGAGAGAAAAAAGATGAACTTTACGTGTAAAAAAAATTATTTTGTTATGTTTTCGAACTTCCACTGCTATGGGTGTTTATTCTGAATCTTCCTGGTCATGCTGACAAAGTTTTATGAATTTATTTGTAAAAGTATAGACAGTGGAAATTAAAATGTCCTGTGACGCTTCTCCTCCTCCAAGTCGGCCCGTTTGACATCCTACCCCCCTTAAGAGATCTCAGGAAAGCAATGTTGAAGAAACTGAGATTTCGTAACTACACGTCGACGGCCGCTATAAGTACAAAAAGCTGAAAATAGTCTTGTGAACTCTAAAGAATAAATCGGAAACGGGTTGCTGTTAAAATTTCTAAGTTCAAAGGTCCTTTTAAACTTCCATTAAGATTTTTTTATTGACATTAAGCAAGATCATCAGCCCAATGTGTTCAAATCATTGAAGTTACTGTTGACAGTCCTCACCACACTCAAACAGCCAGAACTTTTCCTATCCAATTCCGAAATCATTTACGAGAATAACACAGGCAATAAACTGCTATTTACTTTTGCACTCGGCACTCAGTGGTTGTCTTTAAATAAAGTTTTAGCTCGTCATAAATACTCAGTAAAAAAAATTTACTTTGTACCGCCACACTTTTAGTTCAAAGTTTACACACGCGATTTTCCCCAGAACAAAATATCTCTCGACTCTTAAAATTTCACAAATAGTTAATGGTAAACAGCAGCTACATTTATCACTGTACCGAAACGCGGAAGTCACAATATCACTTCATTTTGCACATAGTGCGTTCAGACACTTTCAGCATGACCAGCTCCTTCGAAAATTAGTCCACCACTCCGTTCTTCTCTCTGCCTCTACAAGCACCTCTATCTCATACGTTAGGTGGCAAACCGTCTCCCTTCTTATTGGCTGTACAGAATTACGGCCAATCAGAGCTGACTTTCAGGGCGCGGCTCGCGCCAAAATCTAGAAAGAACCAACCACTGCTCTCAGCTCATTGACGTCATTAAAATAAACAACTCAAAACTCCCTTGTTAAACAAATGAAATGAAATAAACTTTAAGCTGCACTTAACGTGCAGGAATTTAACTATATAATCGCGAACGTTCTGGCTGTCTCTTACATATCCAAACATGCCTGGACATCCGCCATCCACTAGCACGGGAACCACTGGTGGATTCGCTCCCACGACACAAAGCTGGAACACTTGCAAGTTCCTATAGAGAACTACAAACTGAAAATTTAGTATTGGCGAATGTCCCACATACACTCACACAAGTACTCTCTTTCACACCCGCCCTAACACAAAACATAAATATCTACTTGAAATTCTTAAAGCTATTACTAGAGCAAAATTACGAAAGGTTTTCTAAAATGAGAACTTTCCAAATTTGAATCTAAGCACTGAAGGTGTTCATATCTTTTCAAATAGTCACAGTTAGTGATTTTGAAACATCCCCTTAGAAAAATTAGTGAATTACTATGCTGATAAACCTCTTACGTTATTTGATTTTTAAACAGCTAAGCAGAACTGAACGTACTCAGACACTTCTCTCTTTACTTATTCTCATCAACACTAAAATGTCACACAATATTTTTAGTGCAACGCAATCTGACTTTCAATAGTCCCTACAAAAGAATGGCCCTGACTAACATTAACCTATACCTTTCATGAATCACTTACCTCAAAAAATCTTCGTTACTCGAACTACTGCAATACAGCGAGCGCCAATGCTGCCAGCTAAATAAAAGATTCTAACTACTGAAGGCACTGACTACTGATGGGCATGCTTAACAAATGAAAGATTTTGATAGAGAACAAACAATGTATTTACCTTAATAATATTCAAAAGTCATCACACACACACACACACACACACATCACTTCATGAAACACAGTATTACAAATTTACTCTTTCCGGTGGAAACATGTCCAGATCGTCCGCTCTCAAAATTCTGCTCTTTCTCCCCCCACATCCACCACTGCTGGCGGCTCACATCCAACTGCCCAACACTACAATAGCGAATAATTCAACAATACAAACCAGCCACAGGCTGAACACAGCACAGTTAGTGTTTTCATACAGAGCGCTACGTGGCGTTACCAATATAAAAACCTAAATAGCGTACTAACAATTTAGTTTTTTAAATGTCGGATAATTACGTTTTTTTAATGACTTTTTTTTGTAACTTCCAAATTATGACCGTTATTGACTTCAGATTTTGACAGATTGTTCCTTTACACAACAGAAGGCTATGTACCTAATATGAAGTTAGTCGGACTATTTCTAGACCAGTTATTAATTTTAATAGTTCCAGAGAATGTAACTACACTGTAAGCGCTCTCCGCCACTTTCAGATGCTGCAGTCACGCCTTATGGTCACGAAGCACGTCTGCAGGACACAGGTCGCACGTTGCAGATGGTATAAGATTCTGACTGCTTACGCTGGAGCCCAGATACATTCATACAAGAAAGCTCTAATAGACAAATTGGAGACACAACAGGCCGAGAGAGTGAGTGGGCACTGTATAGCATGTTGGGTTACAACAGCCGTAAGTGAGCGAGCAGCATCATGTTGGAAAACTCCCCCTGGGACACTGTTCACGAATGGCAGCGCAACAGGTCGAAACTACACATTGACGCACAAATTTTGCAGTAAGGGTGTATGGGATATCAACACGAGTGCTCCTGCTGTGACACGAAATTGCATTCCAAACCGTAGTTCCAGGTGTAGGTCCCGTATGTCCAGCACGATGACTGGTTGGTCGCTTGCCCTCAACTGGCCTTCTCCTAATCAACACACGGCCATCACCGGCACAGAATCAGAACCGGCTAACACAATGAACACTCTCTTGACACCACTGAAGTCCCAAATGCCGGTGTAAGGGCTGTAAGACGTCGTGGTCTCCTGACCTTCATTGCTTAGATATTCCGCCCTCACAATCATATTCTCCACATCAAGACGCTTCATTCAAACCCAAACTCGATAAGATAAAGTCAATGTTGTATGAATTCATGTAAATGATGCGCAAATAACAAGTGCGCACTGGGGTTGAGATACTCGAAGCTGGCATACACACGCACACATTCAAGACACAACAGTCACAAAAGCTTTTAGTTTGGGAGAGGCAAACACCGCACGTCAGGAGGCTGGTCCCTTCCGAGGTTTTCACAGGGGGCTACCTACATCAGCCGGTGGCCGCCCGTGAAGCGGACAGCGTTTGCCCGAGTGAAAGGAAGAACGACCCCGTGTTCGGATTAAAAGCAAATTCCGCTACACTGTGTGGGAGCGCCCAGCCTACGCATTCTTTACTAACATAGCACACAGTTTCAGAGGTTTTTCACAAGGAGACAGCAAACGCCAAACGCCGTTGCTACAGATTTCCGGAATGGTCGTCTTAAACGAAACGACATTCTCCCGTTTTAGAAGAGCCATGCTGATTGGCGGACGATATTCATGACGGCTTGAGCTGAAGGAGTAATGGAAGAGACTGACACGTCTGGCGTGGAGAGGGGCCGTTCTGTTGCCGCTCTAGAAGAGAGAACACGTAACGAGAGCGTGCGCTCTCGTACGTGTACTGAAAAGAGCGAGGAACAAGTCTCTCCTCAGTACGTCACTGGGAGAGCACCTCTGTCGAGAGCGAATTGGAGTGTGACTCTATACTGAGTCCTTGCGATTAAGTGTAGTTCACTGTGTTGGCTGCCACACTTACTGTGCAGTGTGAACAGACAGAGTTATAGTTAAACGCCTTTGAGCGAATTTTTGAGTGGCATCGCGGTGGACTGGTTATCTGACCGGTGTACCACGCCAATACACTCCTGGAAATGGAAAAAAGAACACATTCACACCGGGGTGTCAGACCCACCATACTTGCTCCGGACACTGCGAGAGGGCTGTATAAGCAATGATCACACGCACGGCACAACGGACACACCAGGAACCGCGGTGTTGGCCATCGAATGGCGCTAGCTGCGCAGCATTTGTGCACCGCCGCCGTCAGTGTCAGCCAGTTTGCCGTGGCATACGGAGCTCCATCGCAGTCTTTAACACTGGTAGCATGCCGCGACAGCGTGGACGTGAACTGTATGTGCAGTTGACGGACTTTGAGCGAGGGCGTATAGTGGGCATGCGGGAGTCCGGGTGTACGTACCGCCGAATTGCTCAACACGTGGGGCGTGAGGTCTCCACAGTACATCGATGTTGTCGCCAGTGGTCGGCGGAAGGTGCACGTGCCCGTCGACCTGGGACCGGACCGCAGCGACGCACGGATGCACGCCAAGACCGTAGGATCCTACGCAGTGCCGTAGGGGGCCGCACCGTCACTTCCCAGCAAATTAGGGACACTGTTGCTCCTGGGGTATCGGCGAGGACCATTCGCAACCGTCTCCATGAAGCTGGGCTACGGTCCCGCACATCGTTAGGCCGTCTTCCGCTCACGCCCCAACATCGTGAAGCCCGCCTCCAGTGGTGTCGCAACAGGCGTGAATGGAGGGACGAATGGAGACGTGTCGTCTTCAGCGATGAGAGTCGCTTCTGCCTTGGTGCCAATGATGGTCGTATGCGTGTTCGGCGCCGTGCAGGTGAGCGCCACAATCAGGACTGCATACGACCGAGGCACACAGGGCCAACACCAGGCATCATGGTGTGGGGAGCGATCTCCTATACTGGCCGTACACCTCTGGTGATCGTCGAGGGGACACTGAATAGTACACGGTACATCCAAATCGTCATCTAACCCATCGTTCTACCATTCCTAGACCGGCAAGGGAACTTGCTGTTCCAACAGGACAGTGCACGTCCGCATGTATCCCGTGCCACCCAACGTGCTCTAGAAGGTGTAAGTCAACTATCCTGGCCAGCAAGATCTCCGGATCTGTCCCCCATTGAACATGTTTGGGACTGGATGAAGCGTCGTCTCACGCGGTCTGCACGTCCAGCACGAACGCTGGTGCAACTGAGGCGCCAGGTGGAAATGGCATGGCAAGCCGTTCCACAGGACTACATCCAGCATCTCTACGATCGTCTCCATGGGAGAATAGCAGTCTCCATTGCTGCGAAAGGTGGATATACACTGTACTAGTGCCGACATTGTGCATGCTCTGTTGCCTGTGTCTATGTGCCTGTGGTTCTGTCAGTGTGGTCATGTGATATATCTGACCCCAGGAATGTGTCAATAAAGTTTCCCCTTCCTGGGTCAATGAATTCACGGTGTTCTTATTTCAATTTCCAGGAGTGTAGTTAGACTAGGGGCGAATATGAGTCCTTGACCTCATCAAGGCGTAGGGAGAGTTTGACTGGTGAAGGTCAATCCAAATAGAACGAGAGTTATCTTATTTGTCAGCAGCGAGCGGCGCAGAGAGCGGACATTGCAGCTTACGGTATTGTGCGCTACAGCTCTTGCGAGCCCCATATTTCCTCCACAACAGTACACTTCACTGCATTTCACATGTGACTGCATCGACCGTACCTAGCAACATTCTAACGGTTGATTATCCAAGTTGAGTAGGAGCGGCTCTCAGCCATTGTGCCAACTCAAAAACAATCTTAAACTTTGTATAGAAATTTCATTAGCGAATACTATTCTTAAGAGGTAGCTTCACATTCCGAAAAGAAATCGGAAGTAAGGATGTAAGCTGCAGTAAGTACTGGGAGATGAAGAAGCTTGCACAGGATAGAGTAGCATGGAGAGCTGCATCAAACGAGTCTCAGGACTGACGACCACAACAACAACAACAACAACAACAACAACAACAATATTGACAGATTCAAGAAGGAGGTTGAGCTATGCACGAGGTTAGCTTCATTCGGGAAAGAAATAGTCTGTACCACATGTTCGTAGGGAATTTGTATAAGGCACTTTTATATGGTTAAGAGTAACATCATACAACATCTACCCACAGACGGGGATGAGCAATTATGTAATGAAACGATTTAAAGTTTTGGAACGACAATCGCTGATGCCAAAGAAGAGGTTTACTAGCTAGTTAACATTGGTATGTTTCCTAATTACAGTGTGTGGGGACCTTTACCATGTCCATGCATATTAACGCGGAAATATTTGAAATTGGAATTTGGGCTCGGAAGAAAGGAGGCACAGTCAATCTGTGATTCCTCTGAAACAGGAAATTGTAATGAATGTATGTATAAGAGAATATATAGCGTAAGAATCTCTTAAGTCAAATAAAATCCATCTCTTGAATGAGGTAAGTACTCAGGGAACAAGCTATACAGACCTACCGAGAGAAGATAAGCAGTTTCAAAGAACGAGTGTACACACATTGTACAAGGAAAAACGTCATGGCGTGGCGTAAAACTTGAATACGACATGTGGTACTTGTAATGAACAATGTACGTTTTTCATTGAGTAATTTTTTAGATATGTTTGATTATGAAATGCAGTAAGAGTCTACAATCAATATATATTATAAAAGTAAATGTACAACGGGCGTGACGCTAAAATTAATAAACCAGTCCCGGTACGATCAAGGGAGGTATTTGGTGTGGTAGCCCTGTATCCCCCATTCATGAAGAATGTTCCTGTTTTTACCCGAAGGGAATCCGTATGATAATATAAGGGCTATGAAGTTTCACCCTCTAGAAATTTCTAGAACATTCCATAACATTCGAGAGTATTCGAGAGCATTCCACAACATTCCACATTGTTTCGGTATGTTCCACAACGATCCGGAATGTTTTGGAATGTTCTGGAATAATCTGAACTATTCTGAAAAATTCCAGAATGTTTGGGAACATCCCGTAGCATCCCAGATCATTGTGGAATATTCCAGAACACTCTAGAATGTTGTTGAATTTTCTGGATCGTTGTGGACCATTCGAAGCCGTTTTCGTATGTTCCGGAATTCACCTCTGTTGGGGTTACCCATTGGTAGAGGTGTATAAAGCAGGATTCGTCGTGTGTTAGAACGCATATTCCTTACCAGTGATGAAGGGAGGAAGTACCAAAGTAGGGTAGTGAGTAAATAAAAACAAACAGTGAAGTGTGAGTAGTCAAAATATTACAGTGACTGAATATAAATCTAAAATAAAGTGTGGATAGTGTACTTTGTGAGTTTGTAGATAAAAATCTGATTTTATTTATATTTTACACCACGTCCAAACGTAAAAAGAGGAGGAGATCTTTCCAGCTCTGAAGTAAATCAGCGAATTAAAAAAGAACAACCAAAAAACGAAGCAGACGAACAGCGCGAAGCCGGCCGGGGTGGCCGAGCGGTTCTAGGCGCTACAAACTGGACCGCTTCGGTCGCAGGTTCGAATCCTGCCTCGGGCATGGATGTGTGTGATGTCCTTAGGTTATTTAGAATTAAGTAGTTCTAAGTTCTAGGGGACTGATGACCTCAGACGTTAAGTCCCACAGTGCTCAGAGCCATTTGAAGCATTTTTGAACAGCGCAAAGCACGTTTAATTTCCCAGCGTACGAGAAAGAGAACCGTGAGAAGCAGAGAAACAGAACAATAATGAATTGGACGAACTGATGGATCAAGAATTCTGACACAATTTTACAATAAAAGACTGCGAATTCAAGCCAGCCACTAAAATATCACCGAATGAGAAGCGCGGACGAGGATAAGTAAACAGTACAACTTAACAAAAAAAAAAAAAAAAAATTCCCGCTGCGACCCGACGAATTAATGTAACAAACACAAACAGGTCGTCATCGGAAAAATGGATAACATCTACCAATCTTGTAAAGGAAAAAAAATTCAGCAGATGAACACCAGAATCTTGTTGCATGAACGGAAAAATTCCATTACCCCCACAAGAAGCCTTTCCGCAGGAATTGTTAAATGACCGGCGAAACTCAAGGATCGGAACACTTTCTTCAAAATATCAGAGCGCAGTGCCTGCCTATTCTTTCGGTGTCTCTTCCATCAGCATTAACCGAGATGAAATCGACTTCGTTTTTTCCATCCAAAGCCAAATCTATCACAACATGGGATCATTAATACCACTACGCTACGAAGACCATAAATATCTGTAAGTATATTTCATCGGGAATGGAGAAACAGAAATGTATCAGTGATGCACAAATATCAGTTGATTGTGCTGAGAAGCAGTCCGACATGTGCAGTGAATCTTATCCGAATACAATCAACTGATTCACATATTGAAAACAGCACTGGACCGAATAATTTCTGATGACTATGAAGTTATAATTCGAGCGGACAAAATACCACATAGAGAACACGACGGTCGTTTTAATGCATCCCAAGTAGATGAAGTGACCATCGTAATAGTGGACAATGAAAACACAAGCTCGACATAACTAAAGAATGAAGAAGGGAAAGAGACACACCGTTCATACAATGCCCTCCAACATCCAATAACGTTTCTGCTCTGGTAGCACGGATATTATTCTAATGTGAAACAAATCCAACCTGAAACAGTTGTAGGAACAAACAAACAAAAAAATGGCTTCCAAGAGGTTCTATGCTTACCGCTTAATGACCAGAGACAATGAAACATAAATGACATTCTCAACACTTGCCGTTTATACCAATAATTCCTGATGTATATCTATACAAAAATAGAAGCTACAAATGGTTCAAATGGCTCTAAGCACTATGGGACTTAACATCTGAGGTCATCAGTCCCCTAGACTTCGAACTACTTAAACGTAACTAACCTAAGGACATCACACACATCGATGGCCAAGCAGGATTCGAACCTGTGACCGTAGCAGCAGCGCGGTTCCGGATTGAAGCGCCTAGAACCGCTCGGCCAAGTGCGGCCAGCAAAAAATACACTCCTGGAAACTGAAATAAGAACACCGTGAATTCACTGTCCCAGGAAGGGGAAACTTTATTGACACATTCCTGGGGTCAGATACTTCACATGATCACACTGACAGAACCACAGGCACATAGACACAGGCAACAGAGCATGCGCAATGTCGGCACTAGTACAGTGTATATCCACCTTTCGCAGAAATGCAGGTTGCTATTCTCCCATGGAGACGATCGTAGAGATGCTGGATGTAGTCCTGTGGAACGGCTTGCCATGCCATTTCCACCTGGCGCCTCAGTTGGACCAGCGTTCGTGCTGGACGTGCACACCGCTTGAGACGACGCTTCATCCAGTCCCAAACATGCTCAATGGGGGACAGATCCGGAGATCTTGCTGGCCAGGGTAGTTGACTTACACCTTCTAGAGCACGTTGGGTGGCACGGGATACACGCGGACGTGCATTGTCCTGTTGGAACAGCAAGCTCCCTTGGCGGTCTAGGAATGGTAGAACGATGGGTTCGATGACGGTTTGGATGTACCGTGCACTATTAAGTGTCGTCTCGACGATCACCAGAGGTGTACGGCCTGTGTAGGAGATCGCTCCCCACACCACGATGCAGGGTGTTGGCCCTGTGTGCCTCGGTCGTATGCAGTCCTGATTGTGGCGCTCACCTGCACGGCGCCAAACACGCATACGACCATCATTGGCACCAAGGCAGAAGCGACTCTCATCGCTGAAGACGACACATCTCCATTCGTCCCTCCATTCACGCCTGTCGCGACACCACTGGAGGCGGGCTGCACGATGTTGGGGCGTGAGCGGAAGACGGCCTAACGGTGTGCGGGACCGTAGCCCAGCTTCATGGAAACGGTTGCGAATGGTCCTCGCCGATACCCCAGGAGCAACAGTGTCCCTAATTTGCTGGGAAGTGGCGGTGCGGTCCCCTACGGCACTGCGTAGGATCCTACGGTCTTGGCGTGCATCCGTGCGTCGCTGCAGTCCGGTCCCAGGCCGACGGGCACGTGCACCTTCCGCCGACCACTGGCGACAACATCGATGTACTGTGGAGACCTCGCGCCCCACGTGTTGAGCAATTCGGCGGTACGTCCACCCGGCCTCCCGCATACCCACTATACGCCCTCGCTCAAAGTCCGTCAAATGCACATATGGTTCACGTCCACGCTGTCGCGGCATGCTACCAGTGTTAAAGACTGCGATGGAGCTCCGTATGCCACGGCAAACTGGCTGACACTGACTGCGGCGGTGCAAAAATGCTGCGCAGCTAGCGCAATTCGACGGCCAACACCGCGGTTCCTGGTGTGTCCGCTGTGCCGTGGGTGTGATCATTGCTTGTACAGCCCTCTCGCAGTGTCCGGAGCAAGTATGGTGGGTCTGACACACCGGTGTCAATGTGTTCTTTTTTCCATTTCCAGGAGTGTAGATGCGGAACGGATACTTTACATAAGGCTGAATCACAAGAAACTATGCTCGGAAGAATACATCCACCTTCGTGACGCAACCATATATGACGGAATCATTGGCGGCATTGTAGCAATGGAAATCTTACCCTCGTCATAGATAGGGAGTGCGAGACACATGCACGAATACGCTCAAGATTCGATGAACTACATAAGAAGATATGGACGACCTGACCTCTTCACAACATTCACATGCAACTCGTTAGGCCAGAAATCAAAGAAAACTAGTATACAGACATGCCCGCCTGGTTAGCCATGCAATCTAACTGCTTTCCGGGCGGGAAGGCGTGCCGGTCCCTGGCACGAATCCGACCGCGTACGTGTGAAACGTATCCGTGGGGTAGGGGTGTGGGAGGGGGAGGGGGCTGGGAGAGACGATAGTGGGTGTTCCATTGAGGGCCAAACCTCTCAGTAGCCCTGGGTTCGGTGTGATGCGGTGGTGGGATGAATGGACTGCTGTTGCCTGTTGTGGGGTTGTGTACCACTATGGGCTACGGCGAGGACAAAGCCTATCCGACGTTTCTAGGTCGCCAGTCTCATACAGTACAGTACAATACAATATACGGACAAGCTCTCATGCATCCACACGACATTGCAGAAAAAAATACCCTAAACGATACTGGGAAGACGCACAAGCAGAAGTTGATGGCTATCCCAAATACAGAAGACGATCACCCAAAAATATGAATAAGAGGCAGTGACCAACTGGGAGTGTATAATCAATGTGTAGTAATATATAACATTGTTGTTGTTGTTGTTGTGGTCTTCAGTCCTGAGACTGGTTTGATGCAGCTCTCCATGCTACCCTATCCTGTGCAAGCTTCTTCATCTTCCAGTACTTACTGCAACCCACTTCCTTCTGAATCTGCTTAGTGTATTCATCTCTTGGTCTCCCTCTACGATTTTTACCCTCGACGCTGCACTCCAATGCTGAATTTGTGATCCCCTGATGCCACAGAACATGTCCTACTAACCGGTCCCTTCGTTTTGTCAATACTTCTCCCCACTTCTATTCAATACTTCATCATTAGTTATGTGATGTACCCATCTAATCTTCAGCATTCTTCTGTAGCACCACATATCGAAAGATTCTATTCTCTTCTTGCCTAAACTATTTATCGTTCATGTTTCACTTCCATACATGGCTACACTCCATACAAATACTTTCAGAAACGACTTCCTGACACTTAAATCGATACTCGATGTTAACAAATTTCTCTTTCTCAGAAACGCTTTCCTTGCCATTGCCAGTCTACATTTTATATCTACTTTACCTCGACCATCATCAGTCATTTTGCTCCCCAAATAGCAAAACTCCTTTACTACTTTAAGTGTCTCATTTCCTAATCTTATTCCCTCAGCATCACCCGACATAATTTGAACACATTCCATTATCCTCGTTTTGCTTTTGTTGATGTCCATCTTATATCCTCCTTTCAAGACACTGTCCATTCCGTTCAACTGCTCTTCCAGGTCCTTTGTTGTCTCTGATAGAATTACAATGTCATCGGCGAACCTCAAAGTTTTTATTTCTTCTCCATGGATTTTAATACCTACTCAGAATTTTTCTTTTGTTTCCTTTACTGCTTGCTCAATATACAGATTGAATAACAGCGGGGTGAGGCTATAACCCTGTCTCACTCCCTTCCCAACCACTGCTTCCCTTTCATGCCCCTCGACTCTTATAACTGCCATCTGGTTTCTGTACAAATTGTAAATAGCCTTTCGCTCCCTGTATTTTACCCCTGCTACCTTTAGAATTTGAAAGAGAGTATTACAGTCAACATTGTCAAAGGCTTTCTCTAAGTCTACAAATGCTAGAAACGTAGGTTTGCCTTTCCTTAATCTTTCTTCTAAGATAAGTCGTAAGGTCAGAATTGGCTCACGTGTTGCAACATTTCTACGGAATCCACCTGATCTTCCCCGAGATCGGCTTCTACCAGTTTTTCCATTCGTCTGTAAAGAACTCGCGTTAGTATTTGCAGCTGTGACTTATTAAACTGATAGTTCGGTAATTTTCTCATTTGTCAACACCTGCTTTCTTTGGGATTGGAATTATTATATTCTTCTTGAAGTCTGAGGGTATTTCACCTGTCTCGTACATCTTGCTCACCAGATGGTAGCGTTTTGTCAGGACTGGCTCTCCCAAGGCCGTCAGTAGTTCTAATGGAATGTTGTCTACTCCTGGGGCCTTGTTTCGATTCAGATCTTTCTGTGCTCTGTCAAACTCTTCACGCAGTATCATATCTCCCATTCCATCTTCATCTACATCCTCTTCCATTTCCATAATATTGTCATCAAGTATATCTGTTATACATTGAACTAAACCAGAAAAATATGTCAACGACGAAAACTAGGAATGCCAGTAGATCATCCAGGAATCATAAAAACTTGCGCATGAGGCCGAGTTCACAAAATGTGCCAAGTATGCATAAACTTAGAATTCTGCAGTTCAGTGAAATGCATTAAATATGTCTCTATGTGAACAAACGTATTGACATGGCGGTATTTCGATTAGGCAAAGACAGTGAACAACGAAACAGAAACGCAGAGATCTTTTGTACCAAATTGGTTGGTACACCAACAGTAACGAAGCAGGGTGGCGGTTGTTTGGTTTCCCGGCACACGAACGCGAACCAACTGGGCAATATGTAGTACTACATTCTGAGGCTTGACAGTGGGTTTACTTCGCAAAAGACACCACCAGATAATTGCAAGCGAACCACCTCGGAAGACAACATTAGCAGCATTTTACCAACAGTGCCAAACGGATCCATTCGGAGAAACATTACTGTATGTCGACGTCCCTATCTCTTATACATTGAGCTAAACAAGAAAAATATGTCAACGACGAAAACTAGGAATGCCAGTAGATCATCCAGGAATCATAAAAACTTGCGCACTATGCTGAGTACAAATCGTACACCCGAACAACGTCGAATGTTTCCATCTCGGGATGTTGCTACGTGAAGTGGTTTCATACACCTCAAGACTGTTGACGTTTATCCATCCCTGACGTACAGAAAAACATGCCAATTCTTAGGATTACTGGAAAACGATAACCACTTGCAATCTACCCTACAAGATGCCTCACTCACAACCTCAGCTCAACAAATGAGAGACTTAGTCACCATAATTCTAACATGTAATCAATCAAATCCAAAGCAGGTATGTAACTGCTGTCTGAAGAGTATATATGTTTATGTTAGCCGGGAACCTAGAAACGACGGAGAGGCTCCGTCTCCGCCGCAGCCGCAGTGGCCCACAGCCCCACGACGACTACCGCAGTCCACTTCACCCCTGCGCCACCCCACACCGAAACCAGGGCTATTGTGCGGCTCGGTCCCCAGTAAACACCCCTCCCCCCCTTTCAAGGGAACGTATCACACCAGACGAGTGTAACCCCTATGTTTTTGTGCTAATGGTGTTGTACGCGTACGTGGAGAACTTCTTTGCTCAGCAATCGCCGACACAGTGTAGCTGAGGCGGAATAAGGGGAACAAGCCCTCATTCGCCGAGGCAGACGGAAAATCTCCTTAAAAACCATCCACTGGTTCACTGCACCCCGACACAAGTCCACCAGCGGATTCGTGCCGGGGACCAGGCGCTCCTTCCTACTCTGGAAAAGTGTATTAACTTCTCCCTAGCGTGTATGCAGCCACACTTATGAAAGGAGGAAGAGCTGCCATTTCCGCCAAACTCGTACCGCTCAATACAGCCGAAGAACAATTCCCAGCTTGCAAAATCTCAAGAGCCTCTGGACGGGGTGAAGTGAGCTAAAATTATCTTCTGTGACGAATGCCCAACGGCAAATAAAAAAAAATCATTCAGAGCAATGGACAGAACATTAAAAGACTCGAGAGAATACTTTGAAGTGATGGGAGGAGCTAAATTCATATCCTAAGGATATTTTCGGCAAATACTTCCAGTTATCACCACCAGCAGCAGACGAGATCACTCCATGCTCAAAAACCATCCCAAGAGACACACAAAAACACGGAATCTAACGAAAAATGTGAGAGCTGAACTATCGAAAGACGAAACAACAACAGATTTTTGTCAACTTTTAGAAACAGTAAAGGCACATGTCATACTGACAACTGGCTTCATTCTGGTACATAGACACTGCTGGAAACGAACAAATCGACCAAATTTATTCGAATCTGAAAGGGTAATTTTGGCAACTGAAAATAATTTTATGGACTATATCAACTTTAATATTCATATGAAAATTTCAGGTAAACAGAGAAAATACAAATGGACCGACACGATGGTAAACGTTTAAGGAAGTGTGAACTTCCCTAGAGGATTTCCAAACTTTTTGCAAGTACCAGGAATCCCATTACACTGCCTTCGACTTAAAATTGGATCTCCGATGATACTCCTCGTAAATCTCAACACGCCAAAACCGTCTTCATGAAACACGGATTAACGTCAAACAGCTATCGAACAACATCATAGAAACCGAACTTACGACCGGAACGTACAAAGGGCACACACTGTTTATCCCCAGAATACCACTGATCTGTACTGAACCACCATTCCAATTTCAAAGACAAGCAATTTCCAATCGAAGTAGCCTACCGATCTACAATTATCAAAGGGCATGGACAAACTTTAAACAATGCGGCATCAACCGCAAACACTCCTGCTTCTCTCACGGTCAACTTTACATATCTTGCCCTCGAGTAGGAAATTCAAAAAATTTTTACACATATACCCTGGATAACAAAATGAAAAATGTTGTTTACAAACAGGTACTGTAAATATTGAGAATATGTTTCCAATACAGATTTTTTCCTCTTATGCTTTAACTAGTATTGTACATAGTATATGTTTTAAATAATTTTTTTACCTATTATACTTTAAAGTTTATCCTATTATTCCAACTACTACACAATCTCATATCAGCTCTATGAGCGAAGAAGGGCACTCCAGCTAGTCAGATGCATAAATAAAATGCATGTTGAGTAAACAGAATAGATAAGCATGAATAGGTAATCACGACATTATTTTTAGCTTGGGTGTGGTGATATGTAGGGCAACAATGCGTTTTCTTCATATACCCTGGCCCGCTATTAATATTGGTGCCAGCTTAAGATGATCGTGGCAGCTAATACATGTTATGTACTCGTAGTGTAGAAACAAAGGAGCAGGTACTGTGCACCCCGGTCTGTCTTTGTACAGAAGACATTCAAGCGGCAACAACGAGAGCAGCGGCGATTCGCCAGGGGATGAGCGCCACTCATTTGCAGCACAAGGATACGGATGTGTTTTGGCACCCGAGTTGGCGGTGTCGTGGACGGCTTGAAGTAAGAGGGACACCGACAGTGTCAACGGGGACCCGAAACAGTTGAATCACTTTTTGGTGTATGAAGACAGAACTTTAACGTACGCCCTGAGGATCACACAAATAATATTGTGATGAAGGTTCGGAATATTTCGAGTTGTAATTAAGGAGATCTGTCGTTGTGTGAGAGAGACAGAATATAAAATACTGGGTAGTCCATTCCATTCAACTACTCTTCCAAGCCCTTTGCTGACAGACTTATAATGTCCTCGTTGAACCTCAAAGTTTTTATTTCTTCTCCATGGATTTTGATGCCTACTCCGAATTTTTCTTTTGTTTCCTTTAATGCTTGCTCAATATACAGATTGAATAACAACATAACAATAGTAATAGCACAAAAAGCCATGACGAAAACCCTATTCATTAACAAGTTTCCGTGACATATAATACATCCAACACAAACACTAATTGTAACAAAGGGAACTTAACTAATGCTAGTAAGGGTACAGTTCAAAATAACTATCCAATTGTAATAATGGAAAACGCAGTCATTGTGGACCACGAGCCAATATCTTGGGTGTAACTGATCAGTACTCGGCCCATACACAAGTACATTTGTTTGCTTGTAATCACATAACACCGACGAGAGTGTTATGAATTAAAGAGACACAACGCTGGTGCAATACTCTGCAATATTGTAGAATATTACACATGTTATGTGCGTTTCATTTATAGTGCAAAACATTTTCTCAACGAGAGAGTTGTAGCGAAAAGAAGATAATGAAATACAGTAAGTTACATTGAAGCCTACAGTGAGTGGCGAAATAAGATACAGAAAAGTAGACATTTATATCGACTCAGCTAGCGACATTGCCCTGATCTCAGAAGAATTAGTGACTGCTTATGAAAAGATGGAATTGTTTCTAGTTTACCACAGGTGTATGCATAGAAGGAGTTACTGGTATTAGACCGACACGAACTATAGCAACTATAGAAAGACGTAAAACAGAAAAAAAGTGACGACTAATTATTAATTGAGGTATGTTTAGTGGCTAGTGCCGAAACATTACACGAAGGTAGTACAAAAGCTTTATATCAACTGTCTCGTGATAATACACACCAAAAAAGCATATGAATCTGGGCTGTTGATAGATATACAGTAGAAATATTTACAGCGGATTCCATGTACTCACGAAGGAGTTACTTCGATTAAACCAGGCGTTGTAGGTGACTGCATATGTAGATTTAATATCAAAAGCAAAGAACCATTTTTTTGGAAATCTTACTAATACCAATAGGACTGGAAGCAGGGGTATAAGAATAAATCAACAATATGATAGACAAATAAGTAACACAACTTAGTTGAAGTGTTTGTAATAACCAATTACTATTGGTTAAGAAAGCTAAAGGCGAAGATCTACTCGTGTTGGACAAACGAAATTTAACACACACAGAAACACAAGGTGATAGACCTATAAGTATCGATGAGATACTGGCAAAGTTCGAACAAGGAAAATACTTTATTTCGATGGATTTGAAGATTAAATGAAGATTCTAAGCTGTATAAAGCAGTTTTAGATTAGATATTTCCGTTTCAGTATTTATTAGAGCACTTGATCAAGCTCTGGAAGGAGAACTCTTACAAGAACTTTTAAATTATGTACACCATATTTTATTAGTATCCGACACTTTGGACGATCTTTTTGCTTTATTACTTAAGGCGTTACAAAAACTCCATGAAAAAGGAATAGCTGTTAAATTGGCAAAGTCACATTTTCGTCGACAAGAATTAAGGTTTCTAGGACACCTAGTGGGAGTAAATGGTCTAGGGGTAGCGTCTTTGATTCATAATTAAAACGTTTTCGGTCCCGGGTTCGATCCACGCCACTGCCTAAATTATGATAAATAATCAGCATTGGCGGCCGAAGACTTCCGGCATAAGAAGTCAGCCTCATTCTGTCAACGGCCTTTACAAAGAGGGCGGAGGAGCGGATAGATGTTCAGGGCACTCTCTTGTCCTAGAGGTGGGAAATTGCCCCTAAAGGCGGAAGAATCAGCAATGATCAAAGACATGAGGATGCAGAAGGCAATGGAAACCAATGCATTAAACACACGTAACGTGTATCCACAGGACATGTGGCCTGTAGTTGAAGAAGTGTCATGATTATCTCTCCATTGGCAAAAGATTCCGGAATAGTCCCCCATTCGGATCTCCGGGACGGGACTGCCAAGGGGGAGGTTACCATGAGAAAAAGATTGTCAGAAGCTTGAATGTGGTAGGGAAGCTAGAAAATTTGAAAAGGGAAATGCAAAGGCTCAATCTGGATATAGTAGGGGTCAGTGAAGTAAACTGGAAGGAAGACAAGGATTTCTGGTCAGATGAGAATCGGGTAATATCAACAGCAGCAGAAGATGGTATAACAGGTGTAGGATTCGTTATGAATAGGAAGGTGGGGCAGAGGGTGTGTTACTGTGAACAGTTCAGTGACCGGGTTGTTCTAATCAGAATCGACAGCAGACCAACACCGACAACGACAGTTCAGGTATACATGCCGACGTCGCAAGCGGAAGATGAACAGATAGAGAAAGTGTATGAGGATATTGAAAGTGTAATGCAGTATGTAAAGGGGGACGAAAATCTAATAGTCATGGGTGACTGGAATGGAGTTGTAGGGGAAGGAGTAGAAGAAAACGTTACAGGAGAATATGGGCTTGGGACAGGGAATGAAAGAGGAGAAAGACTAATTGAGTTCTGTAACAAATTTCAGCTAGTAATAGCGAATACCCTGTTTAAGAATCACAAGAGGAGGAGGTATACTTGGAAAAGGCCGGGAGATACGGGAAGATTTCAATTAGTTTACTTCATGGTCAGACAGAGGTTCCGAAGTCAGATACTGGATTGTAAGGCGTACGCAGGGGCAGATATAGACTCAGATCACAATATAGTAGTGATGAAGAGTAGGCTGAAGTTCAAGACATTAGTCAGGAAGAATCAATACGCAAAGAAGTGGGATACGGAAGTTCCAAGGAATGACGGAATACGTTTGAAGTTCTCTAACGCTATAGATACAGCAATAAGGAATAGCGCAGTAGGCAGCACAGTTGAAGAGGAATGGACATCTCTAAAAAGGGCCATCACAGAAGTTGGGAAGGAAAACATAGGTACAAAGAAGGTAGCTGCGAAGAAACCATGGGTAACAGAAGAAATACTTCAGTACATTGATGAAAGGAGGATGTACAAACATGTTCCGGGAATATCAGGAATACGGAAATACAAGTCGCTGAGGAATGAAATAAATAGGAAGTGCAGGGAAGCTAAGACACAATGGCTGCAGGAAAAATGTGAAGACATTAAAAAAGATATGATTGTCGGAAGGACAGACTCAGCATACAGGAAAGTCAAAACAACCTTTGGTGACATTAAAAGCAACGGTGTTAACATTAATAGCGCAACGGGAATTCCACTGTTAAATGCAGAGGAAAGAGCAGATAGGTGGAAAGAATACATTGAAAGCCTCTACGAGGGTGAAGATTTGTCTGATGTGATAGAAGAAGAAACAGGAGTCGATTTATAAGAGATTGGGGATCCAGTATTAAAATCGGAAATTAAAAGAGCTTTGGAGGACTTTCCGTCAAATAAGCCAGAAGGGATAGATAATATTCCACCAGAATTTCTAAAATCATTAGGGGAAGTGTCAACAAAACGACTATTCACGTTGGTGTGTAGAATATATGAGTCTGGCGACATACCATCTGACTTTCGGAAAAGCATCATCCACACAATTCCGAAGATGGCAACCGCTGACAAGTGTGAGAATTATCGCACAATCAGCTTAACAGCTCATGCATCGAAGCTGCTTACAAGAATAATATACTGAAGAATGGAAAAGAAAATTGATAATGCGCTATGTGACGATCAGTTTGGCTTAAGGAAAAATAAAGGCACGAGAGAGGCAATTCTGACGTTACGGCTAATAATGGGAGCAAGGCTAAAGAAAAATCATGACACGTTCATAGGATTTGTCGACCTGGAAAAAGCGTTCGACAATATAAAATTGTGCAAGCTGTTCGAGATTGTGTAAAAAGTAAGGGTAAGATATAGGGAGAGACGGGTTATATACAATATGTACAACAACCAAGAGGGAATAACAAGAGTGGACGATCAAGAACGAAGTGCTCGTATTAAGAAGGGTGTAAGACAAGGATGTAGCCTTTCGCCCCTACTCTTCAGTCTGTACATCGAGGAAGCAATGATGGAAATAAAAGAAAGGTTCAGGAGTGGAATTAAAATACAAGGTGAAAGGATATCAATGATACGATTCGCTGATGACATTGCTATCCAGAGTGAAAGTGAAGAAGAATTAATTGATCTGCTGAACGGAATGAACAGTCTAATGAGTATACAGTATGGTTTGAGAGTAAATCGGAGAAAGACGAAGGTAATGAGAAGTAGTAGAAATGAGAACAGCGAGAAACTTAACATCAGGATTGATGGTCACGAAGTCAATGAAGTTAAGGAATTATGCTACCTAGGCAGTAAAATAACCAATGACGGACGGAGCAACGAGGACATCAAAAGCAGACTCGCTATGGCAAAAAAGGCATTTCTGGCCAAGAGAAGTCTACTAATATCCTTAATTTGAGGAAGAAATTTCTGAGGATGAACGTCTCGAGTACAGCATTGTATGGTAGTGAAACATGGGCTGTGGGAAAACCGGAACAGAAGAGAATCGAAGCATTTGAGATGTGCTGCTATAGACAAATGTTGAAAATTAGGTGGACTGATAAGGCAAGGAATGAGGAAGTTCTACGCAGAATCGAAGAGGAAAGGAACATGTGGAAAACACTGATAAGGAGAAGGGACAGGGTGACAGGACATCTGCTAAGACATGAGGGAATGACTCCCATGATACTAGATGGAGCTGAAGAGGGCAACAACTCTAGAGGAAGACAGAGATTGGAGTACGTCAAGCAAATAATTGAGGACGTATGTTGCAAGTGCTACTCTGAGATGAAGAGGTTAGCACAGGAAAGGAACTCGTGGCGGGCCGCATCAAACCAGTCAAAAAAGATGAGGATGGAACGATGACTACTTTAAAAGTTAATTATTACCGTCATTAACACAATGTCTATAACACTTGTGGTAAAAACATTATTTTGGAGAGAAAATGCAAACACACAATATTGGAAGCTATATATTCCGCATTGTGCGGAGACCAAGTTGGAATGATTCGTACACAAAAGCTATGGTCACTTTGGTATTCGCAAATGTATAAAATATATAAAAACGTTTTACTGTTTTATGGGGTTTCGTCAAGTCAAATTTGTCAAGAAGCTTAGGAGGGTCACAGTGGCATTAATTATGCAATGCATCGTATTTTGTCGAAGGGTTTACATGACTTAAACGCATCAGAGTTTCACAGCCCTTTACCAATGGCTAGGGGAGGCGTAACATCTATTTAGTTACTTATAGGCCGCTATCGACAGGGGATCTCAAGTTGATTCCGTATTTCTAGATTTCCGGAAAGCTTTTGACACCGTTCCTCACAAGCGACTTCTAATCAAGCTGCGGAGCTATGGGGTATCGTCTCAGTTGTGCGACTGGATTCGTGATTTCCTGTCAGGAAGGTCGCAGTTCGTAGTAATAGACGGCAAACCATCGAGTAAAACTGAAGTGATATCAGGTGTTCCCCAGGGAAGCGTCCTGGGACCTCTACTGTTCCTGATCTATATAAATGACCTGGGTGACAATCTGAGCAGTTCCCTTAGGTTGTTCGCAGATGATGCTGTAATTTACCGTCTAGTAAGGTCATCCGAAGACCAGTATCAGCTGCAAAGCGATTTAGAAAAGATTGCTGTATGGTGTGTCAGGTGGCAGTTGACGCTAAATAACGAAAAGTGTGAGATGATCCACATGAGTTCCAAAAGAAATCCGTTGGAATTCGATTACTCGATAAATAGTACAATTCTCAAGGCTGTCAATTCAACTAAGTACCTGGGTGTTAAAATTACAAACAACTTCAGTTGGAAGGACCACATAGATAATATTGTCGGGAAGGCGAGCCAAAGGTTGCGTTTCATTGGCAGGACACTTAGAAGATGCAACAAGTCCACTAAAGAGACAGCTTACACTACACTCGTTCGTCCTCTGTTAGAATATTGCTGCGCGGTGTGGGATCCTTACCAGGTGGGATTGACGGAGGACATCGAGAGGGTGCAAAGAAGGGCAGCTCGTTTTGTATTATCGCGTTATAGGGGAGAGAGTGTGGCAGATATGATACACGAGTTGGGATGGAAGTCATTACAGCATAGACGTTTTTCGTCGCGGCGAGACCTTTTTACGAAATTTCAGTCACCAACTTTCTCTTCCGAATGCGAAAATATTTTGTTGAGCCCAACCTACATAGGTAGGAATGATCATCAAAATAAAATAAGAGAAATCAGAGCTCGAACAGAAAGGTTTAGGTGTTCGTTTTTCCCGCTCGCTGTTCGGGAGTGGAATAGTAGAGAGATAGTATGATTGTGGTTCGATGAACCCTCTGCCAAGCACTTAAATGTGAATTGCAGAGTAGTCATGTAGATGTAGATGTATAGAACGTTATCAAAATTCGTCACACTGTACCTCATTAAGCATACAAACACGGATGCAGTGATTAATTATATGCGCAGTTCCTTCGCAGACGTTGGGAAATCAAAAGGACTCTTAACTGACGACGGTCACGCTTTACAAGTCGTAATTTTAAGGACATGATAACTTTGGAAGACGTACGTCAAATAACTACATGGAAGTATAGCTTGAAATAGAATCCATGTGAACGTATTATGAAGGAAATTGGAAGATTGAATAGAAGGTATTGCTCCACCAAACATATCACTTGGGCACAAATGATATAGGAATGTAAGGTAATATTAAATTTGTCAGATCTGTCTACAGGTTTATCCCCAGCAGAAGTAATGAAGTGTAAATTTAATGGTGAAACGTAGCTTAAATTATTTAAATGGCAAAACAACAGTACGGTGGTGGGAGAAAATTTAAAGGACGTAGTAAGGAATCATTTACAGCAAACAGTTGAAGGACTGCATAACAAATTTAATGAGAATGAAAAATCACCAACATTTAATAACAATGACTTAGTATTAGTGATAGATACACACGACAGTTCTAACTTAAATTTTTTCCTCATTACAGTGGACCATACAAAATCTAAGCATACCACATCCAAAAGCTGTTTTCTTGGTGGATCCCAAAAGTTGTCAAGAAAAAGATATATACAACGTAGATAAGAAAAATATTTATAAACCACCGCTATTTTAAAAGTGGAGACAGTAAAGAGAACAAAATCCGAAGTTATTTCTATTATGCAATATAATGAACACACCATGAGATACTATTATCAGCTGCTGTTAAATCCACGTAAAGTATAATATGGCTGATGTTGGGCTACGTCATCTTTAACAAATCATAGGGGTACACTTAATCTAAAGATTAGTTTCCATACTAATAAATAATATTTATTACATGCATCAAATACACGAGACAGAGGTTATTTTGGAAGTAAATGTACGCATATGGTGGAAGTAAGAGGATGGTAAACGAGACTTGAGACAAGAAGTTGAGAACTGCGGTTTAGGAAGCGTTTTTGGTTTCTCTTTTAACACATTGTGTCAGATCATCCTTTTCTGGTATACAAAAGGCATTTATCGAAGTCAGTTTTCGGAGTCTGTGAGGTGAAGCCGAAACAAGCCTTTCTATTAGGAATGTTATCACTCTATGCGGAGTCCTTTTTTGAAATGAGGGGTGGAATAGGAATGTGTCTTTGGAGTCCGTCTTCTAATCTTCTTATATTTCAACAAATCCACACCTTGTTTTCCTTTCTTCTTCTTTAAAGGTCCACTTTGCTTTGCCTCTTCTAATAAGCAATACCATTATGGAACCCTTCAACCTGTTTTCAAAGGATTGGTGGGATAACTCAGCTCGCGTGTGACATAACAAGTTGACAGCTACGACAAGTAATTTAAGTGTCAAGAGGTTTAGCCGCTTAAAAAATTTTCGGAGTAGTAGGCAGGTGTGAAGCGGAATATGCAACGAAGATGACGCGCTAAACACATGGTGACTGAAGCGTCCTTTGTTTGAATAGCAGATGCGCGGACCCAAGAACATACATTAGTTACGAAAACAAAATAACCTTGTCTGACATGTTGAAAAGAATGATTTCGTTAATGAAGATAAAAAATGAGAGATGTGAGCCATGGTAGGTAATACGAAGGTAGGTTTAAGGCTTCTACTGATAATGAAATAGGTAGGACGTTGCACTGTTGTATAAAATGTTATAAGTATGTGGATTTGTTCTGAATCAAATGAGTTACTTAGAGCATAAGGAAGTGTAAGGTATTTAATGAGGAACAGTATTAGTTGACATTGGACAAATAGGGGGGAAAACTGTGGAGGCGTTATGCAATTGGTTTAAAATAAAATGGGAAGTGTACTCCCGTTAGTACAAACAACAAATAAAAGGTCGGATAGACAGGTCCATCAAAAAATAAATAAATAAATAAACTACGCCGTTTATCAGGTACATTTGGGTAAAAATGGTCTGTACAATAGATTGGTAGGGATTTTGTATGAGACACTTTGATATCATTAATAGTAAGGTTGTATATTATGCACCTACGGAAAGCGATCATTAGTTCTGCGATGAAATGATTTGGAATGACAACTGATGATGCCAAAGAAGAGGTTTTCTAGCCAGTTAAGATACAGTTTATGGAAACCATCTACATCTCCACGCATATTAACGTAGAAATATTTGAAATTTGAATATGTACTCGTGACAAATAAGGTCCAGTCAATCTATGATATCTCTGAAACAGGAAATTGTAATGATAGAATGTACGAAGAGTATATACAAAGTAAGAATCACATAACTTAAAGCAAATCGATAAAGTATTACGAGAACAAATTGTACCCAATTACCGAGAGAAGTTAAGTAACTTTTATACTCAGTGTACAAGAGAAACTGATAATGATACGGTGTAAGATTCATATATGACGTCTGATACTTATAATGAAGAATGTATGTTTCTTTCGAATTTGTTTTTGGATAAAGTTTATTATGCGATAAAGTAAGTCAATATTGAGACGTGCAAATAAAACACACGTTGAGTAAACAAAATAGTAAATTTTTAACTAGCTAGGAAACCCCTTTTGAGCACCCTCAGTTGTCACTCAAAACTTTAAATCGCATCATTGCTTACCTGCTGATCCCTTTCCGTGGGTACAATAGTCAATTTGGGACGACTTCTTTATTCTGAGTGCGGATATAGGTAGGGTATCAAGGCGTTTTATAAAATACGCTTCTACCCTATTAATATTAGTACCAGCTAAAGATGATCGTTGTAGTTGATATATGAAAAGCAGTGTCGAACAAAAGAAGCAGATACCCTGCGCTCCAGTCTGTGTTTGTACAGACGGTACGTGAACAGTTCGAGCGAAAGTAGCGGAGTGCGTCATGGGATGAGCGTCACTCATTTGCTGCACGAGGATATGCTTTGATACTCCGAGTTCATAGTGTCAAGAAAGTCTTGGAGTAAAAGGGCCCCCGACAGTGTCAACGTGTACGCAAAACAAATGAATCATTTTCTGATGTAAAAAGATGGAACTTTAATATATACCTGCGGATCACACGTGTGATATTTTGTTGAAGTTTTAGTCTATTGCCGGCCGCGGTGGCCGTGCAGTTCTAGGCGCTTCAGTCCGGAACCGCGTGACTGCTATGGTCGCAGGTTCGAATCCTGCCTCGGGCATGGTTGTGTGTTGTATACTTAGGATAGTTAGGTTTAAGTAGTTCTAAGTTCTAGAGGACTGATGACCTCAGATGTTGAGTCCCATAGTGCTCAAAGCCAGTTGCACCATATTTTTAATCTATTGCGAGTTGAAATTAAGGGATTCTGTCTTTATAAGAGAGAAATAATTTAAAATACAGAGATGTGAAACTTACGAGTCCGAAATTTATTTCGTTGCTAAAAGTAACGTCGCGATTTCATATTTCACCATCACTTTGCATAGGATCGAAGTACAGAAGCTGGAAGGGTTCGTTCACAGTGGTGGGAGACAGAAGCTCGACAACAACAACAGTTCGTAAAGGCGATCATACATCAACAAAAATAGTATAAGGGTGAGTGGAACGTCAGACACGGCGAAATGTACCAAGCGCAAGCAGCAGCTGAAATACGCTACTACTTGGACTCACCAAATGAGAGTCGCTCTCCAATACGAATTAGCACACATACGGGGTGGGACATTGTTCGTGACTGGGCCAAATATCTCACGAAATAAGCGTCAAACGAAAAAACTACAAGAACGAAACTTGTCTAGCTTGAAAGGGGAAACCAGATGGCGCTATGGTTGGTCCGCTAGATGGCACTGCCATAGGTCAAACGGATATTAACTTCGTTTTTTTTTTTTTTTTTTTAATAGGAACCCCCATTTTTATTATATGTTCGTTTAGTACCAAAAGAAATGTGAGGTTGGTGGAGATCACTTTGAGTATTTATTGCATTAACGTGGTATTTACAGGTAATGACGCTGTAACAGAATGCGTCCTCAGAAATAATAAGTTCTCAAAGGTATATGTATCACATTGGAACAACCGTAATAAAATGTTCAAACGTACCTACGTTCTGTATTTTAATTAAAAACAACCTACTTCATACCAGCTGTTCGTCTAAAATTGAGAGCCATGTGTTTGTGACTATTACAGCGCCATCTATCACAAAGCGAAAAAGGTGGTCCAACCAAAACATTCGTATTTCTTTACGTACTACAAGAGTATTTAATAAAAACTGGGGGTTCCTATTAAAAAAAAAAGTTGAAATCCGTTTGACCTTTGGCAACGCCATCTAGCAAGCCAACCATAGCGCCATCTGGTTTCCCTCTTCAAGCTAGACGACTTTCGTCCATTGTTGTTTTTTCTTTTGTGCTTATTTCTTGAGATATTTGGCCTCGTCACTATCAATGGACCACCCTCTATATGTTTTCGAAAACAAAATTTTCCCCTGTGTTCTAATTCTTTTTGTTATATACATCGAAAATGGTTCAAATGGCTCTGAGGACTACGGGACTTAACATGTATGGTCATCAGTCCCCTAGAACTTAGAACTACTTAAACCTAACTAACCTAAGGACAACACACAACATCCAGCCATCACGAGGCAGAGAAAATCCCTGACCCCGCCGGGAATCGAACCCGGGAACCCGTGCGCGGGAACGGAGAACGCTATCGCACTACCACGAGATGCGGGCATATACATCGACTTTCGCGGAATGTGTAATCAGTGTTTCCGACCGTTACTAGGACAATCAAAGATAAGTGTAGGCTGGGAACGCTTTGGAACCAATAATGTCACTTATTGCGTCACTGCTCAAACCCACTGGTTCGATGAGAACGCTGAGGTTGACCTGCTAATTCAGTATACAACCCTGAAGCAGTGGGTCAGAGGGTGATTGATGGCATAGTTATACAACGAAACTAACTATAGATCATACTTACAGCGATAGTCTTCGTCAGCAAGCTACTTTGACACCGAAAACGATCCGTAAGCGTTCACGAGCTGTCTCAGACTGTTGCTACACAACGATTATGAGTGCGACCAGCCACTGCTTATTGTTGAGAGCATCACTCATCATCGCTTGTTAACAGTGAAGGCGGTACTTCTCCATCGCATGACAAGAATTTTTTAATCCAGACATTATCGCCTGTGACTAAGCATCGCCGGAAGTGGTTGTGGTGTAGATAAAACAGGAATACATATCAAGCATTTCCCTCAACCTTTATATTTTTAATCTGGCATTGTAACTACTTACGGTAAGTGAGATGAACATCATGTATGCGATCATACTGCTAATGGTGTTAGGGTTGAGAGCACTATCTTTCGATACCAAAGGCGTTATTTCGACATTCATGAAGGATAATATAATAAAGTATTGCCGAAAACTAGTTTACCATTATTAGACAATTTGAAGAAGTGACTGATACCGAAAAATATGCGTAGTATAGGGAAACAGACTTAGGGTTCTACGTGTTTGACACTTTCGTCGAACTTCAGCTTAAGCTCATGCGCCCCCCTCTCAACCCCCCCCCCCCCCCTACAACCACACACACATACAAAATCACTTTTTTTGCACATGACTCACATTCTGGAGGACGAAAGTTAAAAACCGCGACCGGGCAAGCAGATTTAGGGTTTCCGTGATTTCCCTAAATCACTCCTGCAAATGCAAGGATGGCTCCTGTGAAAGGCCGTGGCCGTTTTCCTTGTCCCATCCACGACACAATCCGAGCTTGTGCTCAATTTCTAACGACCTAGATGACGGCGATTCGTTATATCTAATCTCCCGTCTGATTCAAGCTTTCTGTAGTTAGTAAATTAAGTATCAATTGTAGACAGACATTTTATAGTGTAATATACTGTACTGCCGGACCGAGCTAGTTAATCTGTAGATAGAAGTTAGAAAAATAGATATATAAGGGAATGAAATAAATGAAGGAATATCAGAAAATCATTACCATGTTCACAGGAAAGCTGACTGAACGGAGAAATGGTGATTTTAAAAATTAAACGGGGGGATACATCATAGTGTTGCACTTTCTGCATCCTACATGTATCCTTCATTCATCCATGTGTGTCATACGTGATTTTGAGACGTAACTTCTACTCATGAGTGAGAAATCAGGTACGTATAAAGCGGACAGGAATCCGTGACCAACGTCAATTGTGGAAGACATTCCATCCGACATATTGAAATACTCCTCCGCCTTCAGCGTTCAGCATTTGACGCACGGACTGATCGGCATAGTGGACAATCTCTTTGCCTGCAGCAATGCGGATTAATGTACAGACGAGAGCCTTAACAAAGAATATCTTGATACCAGCAGGTTTATTCCACGAAGATGGTGATTTAAAAAGTAAATGGGGTACTACATCTAACTGTTGGCGTACGATGGCCGCTTATTGGAGCTGAAGTAAGCAACCAAGATTTCCAGGATGAGAAGTCACCCTCGTTATGCCAACGGACTTCTCAAAAAGAGAGAAGAACGGGCAGTTGTCCAGGGCAGTAGGAATGAGAGAGTAAAGAGACCAATTGAGTTCAGGAATAAACATCAGCTAGTAATAGCGAATATTCTAGTCAGGCAGAGATTCCGAAATAAGGTACTGGCTTGTAAGGGGTATCCAGGGACAAATATAGATTCGAATCATAATTTAGCAGTTGTGAAGGATTGGCGGAAGTCAGGAAGAATCAGTGGGCCAAGAAGCGGGATACGGAAGAGATAAGGGATGAAGACATAGGCTTGAAGTGCTCTGAGTCTATAGTTGCTGCGGTAAGGAATAGCTTAGTAGGTAGTTCGGCAGAAGAGTAACGGAGATGTCTTAAAAG
The DNA here is from genome assembly GCF_023897955.1 of Schistocerca gregaria. Classification (NCBI taxonomy): domain Eukaryota; kingdom Metazoa; phylum Arthropoda; class Insecta; order Orthoptera; family Acrididae; genus Schistocerca; species Schistocerca gregaria. The sequence continues at coordinate 1,156,802,023 of NC_064920.1, read as the reverse complement.
GGCAACCACGGAAGTTGGGAAAAAAGACATTGGTACAAAGAAGGTAACTGCAAAGAAACCATGAATAACTGAAGAAACACTTTAGTTGGTTGGTGGAAGAAGACGCACAAGAATTTTCAGAAAAATTCGGGAATACAGAAGCACAGGTCATTTAGGAGTGAAATAATAGGAGGTGCAGGAAATCTAAATGATAAATGTTTTGCATGGAAAATATGCAGAAATTGAAAAAGGAATGAATTTTGGAACGCCTGACTCAGCATATACAAAAGTCAAAACAATTTTCGGTGAAATTAAAAGCAAGGGTGGTAGTGTAAAAGGCAGAGGAGAGTGACGAGAGCGATGGGTGGAAGGAATTCATTGAGAGCATCTTCGGGGGGGGGGGGGGGGGCACGTCTTATGACGTGATATAAAAAGAAACAAGAGCCGACGTAGAAGAAGTGACGACTCCAGTCTTAGAACCAGATCTGAAAAGAGCTTTGGAAAATCGCGTAAGGCAGAAAGGATAAGTAATATACCATTGGAATTCCTAAAGTCGTGTGCGAAATATTCTCGTTGGATTTCTGAATATATGAGGCTGGCGATTTTCCATCTGACTTGGAGAACAATATCATCCACAGAATTCCGAAGACTGTGAAACCTGAAAAGTGCGAGAATTATCGCACAATCTGCTTAACAGCGCATAGATCCAAGTTGCTGACAAGACTAAAATACTGATGAATGGTAAAGAAAAGTGAGGATGTGTTAGACGACGATCAGTTTGGCTTTAAGAAAGGTAAACCCACCAGTCAGGCAGTTTGATATGGCGTTTGATAATGTGAGCAAGACTGAAGAAAAATAAAGACATGTTCGTAGGATTTGTCGATTTAGAAAAAGCGATCGACAGCGTCAAATGGTGCAAAGGTTAGGAATCCTGAGGAAAAGAAGAGGTAAACTATAGAGAAAACGGGTCACATATAGTATGTACAAAAACCCTGAGGGAAAAGTGGGAGTTGAAGATGAAGAACGAAGTGAAAGGATTGAAATGGGTATAAGGTAAAGACGTAGGTTTTCGCACCTATTGTTCAATCTATACAGCGGAGATGCAATGACGAAAATGGAGGAAAATTTCCAGAGCTGGATTAAAATTGAGGGTGAGTAGGTATCAGCGATGAGATTCGCTGATAGAATTGTTACCCTGAAAGAAAGCGAAGAGGAATTGCAGGATCTATGGAATTGAATGAACAGTTTAGTAGTACAGTATACGGACTAGAGTAAACAAAGACGAAAATAACAAGAATTAAGAGAAAGTTAAAATGAGAATTGGTGACCACGAAGTAGACGAAGTTCCGGAATTATGCTGCCAAGGCAAGAAAGTAACACACGATTTAAGGAACAAGAAGGACATTAGAAGAAGACTATCGATGACACAAAGGGCTTGCCAGACAAAATCGGAAAAGAAGAAAATCGAAACATTTGACATGTGGTGGTACAGAATAATGTTTAAAATTAAATGTATTGGTAAGGTAAGGAATGGGGAGGTTCTCCAGAGGATCAGAGAGCGAAGGAATATATGTAAAATAGTGAAAAGGAGACGGGACAGCATGGTAGAACGTCTGGTAAGACATCAGAGAATAATTTCCGTGGTACTAGTGGGAGCTACAGAGGACGAACACTGTAGAGGAAGAGACTGGGGTACATCAAGCAAATAACTGAGGGTGTAGTTTGCAAGTGCTGCTACGAGATGAAAACGCGGGCACAGGAAAGGAATTCGTGAGGCGCTGCATCAAACCAGTTACATGAGTGATGAATCAAAATAAATAAATAAATAGATAAGGAAAGGTTGTGCTGCATTTAGTGCTGGCAACATCTCATGATGCACCCCCATCGTCTGAGAAGGGACGAGATAAGGGCCTGTATGAAGCAGTGGTCTATTCAACTGCTACGACTAACCTACGACGTAATCTACTCTATTCGTGTGTATATTGCCAGCGTAAGGAGTTCAAGGCACAGTGACACTGATTTCTTGTCTCCGTTGAGAGAGACATCATGTAAATCTCTTTAAGTCAAATTTCGGTCCAGTGCTAAAATTTTACAAATTTTCTTAGCATAAAAATAAATTCTGCCAGAGATTGTGCTATGTTAGTGTGTCAGTAACAAACTGTTTGTCTCACAATATTTTGTTGTTATCGGTACTGGGGATCCCAAACCGTTTTGAAAATCCTTGCTCTTTCGTGGTGTTACAACTGTTGGTATAACCCCATAGCATTCTTCTTAGTAGGGGCTAAGCAAACCAACCACAGTTGACCCCAAAGTGCTGTAGGAGTGGCCTCTGTACTGAAAATAAGATCTCACAATATTGACATTTCAACAGACTTACGCAAAAAGCGTGGGAACACCGGTTGAAGATTAAAAAAAAGGAAAAACTGCTTTTGTTTTGCAGTACCATTTGAAGCATCTCAAAATCTTTTGCGTAGATTTTTTCAATGCCGTTCGGTTTGCTTTGACTTGTGTGCTAAATGGTTGCACGAAATTACTACACACTGAATAGTGTTCCCAGTATATGGTGTGGTATGCGGAAACAAAATTAACCGTTTCTCTTTACTGTCCAAAACAGTTAACGGCGTGAATTTCTCTGCAATCCACAGAAGTTAACACAGCCAATGGTTTGTATGGTAAGTTCGTAGCAACGAAGCGTATAAATAGACTGGTCCTAGCAGAAGAAACACATTTGATGGATTGGTTGAGGAGAACGGAGACACCCCCCAAAGAAGCCCATCTAAATCATTTGTCGACTGTCTTGTGAACTAAACATCCCTTGCCAACGCCTGGGAACTTCCTGCATAAGCTGCTTACCTTGCAAGCTTACAAGATTCAAGTTGTGCAAGTAATGCAGCAAAGTGTCTTACAGTTTCATCTCGATGTTGCTGTTGAGGCATTGGACCGGATCGATCGAAATTCCGACTATCTAAGAAACATCGTTTTCTCTTAATCAGCAACGTTCCATACATTTAGGAAACTGAAACCACGCAACATTTAGGTTTAGGGTTTCAGGGAACAATAGCAAATATCCTTCAACTTTTCCCACTGAAAGAAATCCGGGGACGTTAGATCCGGTGAACGTGCGGACCATGGTCTGGAGCTTCAACGAACGATCCACGTGTCATGAAATACGCTATTCAATACCGCTTCAACCGCACTTGAGCTATGTGCCGGACATCCCTCATGTTGGAACTACGTCGCCATTCTATCATGCAGTGAGAGATCTTGTAGTAACATCGGTACAACATGACGTAGGAAATCAGCATACATTGCACCATTTAGATTGCCATCGATGAAATGGGAGCCAATTATCTTTCCTCCCATAATGCCGCAACACACATTTACCAGCCAAGGTCGCTGATGTTCCACTTGTCGCAGCCATCGTCGATTTACCGTCGCATAATAGTGCATAATAGTGTTCAGTGGGTTAGTCGTGAAAACGTAAGGGATAGACTTACTTCCTCATTTATAGTATTAGTATCGATCAGTGCCTACGATCACCCTTCTGGAAGTTGCCGTCCTTTCCAAATCTTACTTACAGTATGTGTAAGTTCGCTGAAGGTATCCTCGTTACTATAATTCAAGAATTTTTCCCCAGGTGTTTTATGATTCTTCATTCTTTTTGTGATGCTCCTAACTTCTTCTACAGCTGTTTGGTCTGAGGCGAAATTTGTTTCTTACTGGCTGTAGCTGAGAATGTCTGGTGGCACTTCACACTTTTGGAGCTCTCGAAAGTATTTGGCCAAGATCGGACTGTTTTTCATGTCACCGTTTATTACCTTCTCTTCTTTGTTCTTACATCTGAGGTCTGTAGTATAATATTTACTTAAGGCAATCTTGAATGTTCTGTAAAGTCTCGCGTATTGTTCTGTCGGAAATCCTCTTCTATTGTACTTTAGTGTTCCTTCACCAGTTTACTCTTCAGATCCCTGAAAGTCTTGGCATTGTTTTTCCCCGAGAAAAGAGAGAGAACGCTGTTGTTAAAAATCGAAAGCATGTAATGCTGAGTACTTTTTCTTTTTCTTCTCAGTAGAGTAACTTTATTTAAAATAACTGTATATAAAATTCAGGACAACTTTTATTCCGTTACCAAAAAGTGAACCCTGTTTGTAAACGTGCCACTAGAACTCACGCATACGAAACGTCGACTCTAAAGAGAATGTAGGTGCGGGCTACAGCCCACATTAGCAGCCACTAGTAGCTTATGTCAATCACAGCTCGAAGTCCTTTGCCCCTTGATTAATGAAACACAAAAATAATTTTTTTCTATTTTTTACGATTCCTTAATTTGCATAACACAAAAATAAAATGTCCCAATTTCTTATGATTCTAACGATTAAAGCTTGCTCGGAATGTATCCTACGTCACCATCTTTCACCTCATCTCCTTTACAGGAGCTACTTGCGCATCGTCCTAGGCTAGTATACCGAAGCTCTTAGTAAACGGTGAGTCACGGAGTGTAGCCTCTCCTTGATTGCCTGATCAAATGCTAGTTTCAGTTGCACAGAATTCAAAGGAAAATGACTACGAGCTTCATACTTTCAATAGTAATTAAGTACAGAAACTAACGTCTATTTTTATGGTCAAATTCACAGCCCAAGCGTAAGTCATCGGGAAGACAGTACACTGACTGCAACTAATTGTTATGTGCGCTTCCTCTTCTTCTGCACTTTCCGTGTTAGGCCAGTTGTGGCCTGTTACGGTTGCCATCTTTTCCTCGGTCTGCCAGGATCTCTTTCTCCCTTTTGATTAAAAATTCTTTATCTGATGTGGTAGCCTCTCTGGACCAATTTGTTAAAGATGTTCATTCCATTTCTTTTTGTTTTCTTCCAGTTTTTCTTTCACAGTCTTAATCTTCGACTTCTTACAATATCTAATTTTCGGACTTTGTCTGTTCTTTTACATTCCTCTACTGCTCTAAGAAGTCTCATTTCTACTCCTTGTATCTGTTTTTCCTTCTTTTAGTCAACGCCCACGATTCACTTCCATTTCATAGGTTTGGCCAAACAACATTTTATAAAATTTCAGTCATTTCTTCTTTTATGCGTTAGAGTTCTGTTAATTGTTCCATGTTGTTGTTGTTGTAGTCTTCAGTCTTGAGGCAGGTTTGGTGCAGCTCTCCATGCTACTCTATCCTGTGCAAGCTTCTTCATCTCCCAGTACGTACTGCAACTTACATCCTTCTGAATCTGCATAGTGTATTCATTTCTTAGTCTCCCTCTACGACTTTTACCCTCCACGCTTCCCTCCAATACTAAATAGGTGATCCCTTAATGCCTCAGAACATGTCCTACCAACCGATCCCTTCTTCTAGTCAAGACCTGCCACAAACTGCTCTTCTTCCCAATTCCATTCAGTAACTCCTCATTAGTTATGCGATCTACCCATCTAATCTTCAGAATTCTTCTGTAGCACCACTTTTCTAAAGCTTCTATTCTCTTCTTGTCTAATCTATTTATCGTCCACGTTTCACTTCCATACACGGCTACACTCCATACAAATACTTCCAGAAAGGACTTCCTGACACTTAAATCTATACTCGATGTTAACATATTTCTCTTCTTCAGAAACGCTTTCCTTGCCATTGCCAGTCTACATTTTATATCCTCTCTACTTCGACCACCATCAGTTATTTTGCTCCCCAAATAGCAAAATTCCTTTACTACTTTAAGTGCCTCATTTCCTAATCTAATTCCCTCAGCATCACCCGACTTAATTCGACTACATTCCACTATCATCGTTTTGGTTTTGTTGGTGTTCATCTTATATCCTTCTTTCGAGGCACTGTCAAATCCATTCTACAGCTGTTCCAAGTCCTTTGCTGTCTCTGGCAGAAGTACAATGTCATCGGTGAACCTCAAAATTTTTACTTCTTCTCCATGGATTTTAATACTTACTCCGAATTTTCCTTTTGTTTCCTTTACTGCTTGCTCAATATACAGATTGCATAACATCGGGGAGAGGCTACAACCCTGTCTCACTCCCTTCCCAACCACTGCTTCCCTTTCATGCCCCTCGACTCTTATAACTGCCATCTGGTTTCTGTACAAATTGTAAATAACCCTTCGCTCCCTGATTTTTCCCCTACCACCTTCAGAACATTGAGAAAAGCTTTTTATAAGTCCACAAATGCTAGAAAAGTAGGTTTGTTTCTTCTTAATCTATCTTCTAAGACAAGTCGTAATGTAAGTGTTGCCTCACGTATTCAAACGTTTCTGCGGAATTCAAACTGATGTTCCCCGATGCCGGCTTCTACCACTTTTTCCATTCGTCTGTAAGGGACTCGCGTTAGTATTTTGCAGCTGCGACTTATTAAACAGGTACTCCTATATCTCTTACATTTGCTCGAAGATAATTCCATGTTATGTTCTTTACATATTTTTTTGGTTCATAAATTCCTTTTTGTAAATCGACTTCTCTCAAAAAAATCATCGTAAGGTCAGTGCGTAGAGGAGTGATTTTAGGTTTACCAAATTTTTACCCCAGTGTTTATGTTTAAATTCCATCTTTGAATTACATCGTCAGTGTAATTATTAAAACAGCTTTTGGTATAAACTACTGATGTTTTTTATTGTGGACTTTTGATGTCTGATATCAGTTTCGAAGGGTAGCCCCTGATACTCTACAATTCTCTATAACTTTACTCTAACTACATTTTTAAAAAGCTTTTCTATGGTCTCTAAACCCAGTTTGTGTCTCTTCGTTAAACTTCTTCAGCTTTTCAGTGAGCTGTCGTAAAATAGAAACTGCATCACTCGTTGATCGCCCCTTTCTAAATCCGACTTGTTCCTTCACAAGCAAATACTCTGCTGTTCTGTTTAGACTTGTGTTTAAAATTCTTGCATGAAGATTCTCACTGTGTCAAGGAAGCTTGTTCCCCTGTAGTTTCCACTTTTTTTTGGTTATGTTTTCTCGGTTCTTATATATTGATATTACCTCTGGTTTACTCCAACGTCCTGGTACATCTTTTAGCTTGCAGCGTATGTTGGAAACAAGAGTAGCAATGTAAGGTATAGTGATAACATTCCATTATTAACTAACCATTAATTCCTTCTTAACCCGTTCCTTTTGATTTTCTGTGGCTTTCAAAGCTGCTGTGAATTCTTTTACTGTTCTTTTATCTAAGTCTTTTTTCTTCTATTCCTATACCTTTTTCTTTCTTCTGTCCCATGTTAGTGTCAGTAATATTATTCAAGCGAATTGTATTCTTTTCTGTTCTATTTCACGTTCTCGAAGTCTTACCCACTGTCTCACTGTCTGCTGATGGCCATGAATATCATGCTCCATTCTACTAATGTATTTGTCTCAGGCTGACTGGTGGGATCTTTTCACTATCCTTATTTTTTTTAAAGCCTTTTCTGGTCATAGATCTCTCTTCTAGGACAGCCTTTCAAACTTATTTTTATATGCTATTTGTTTTTCTTGTATTGCTTGCTTAATTCCTGTTGACCCAGTTTTTATCACACGCATTTGGCGATTTTTTCCTTACCTAATGTCCCATTTACAGCTGTTTTATGGCTTTTTCAATATTTGTCCATTCTTCTCCAATAGTGTCCGTAGAAGCTAATTATTATAATCATTTATCTAATTTATTTTGATAAAGACCCTTGACACATAAACCTGTGGAAAATATACTTTATAGACCTTTTCTTGCTTCTGTGTGGTAAAGGTTCTCTTCTACATCCATTTAGCCAAAGCGTTACTAATCAGCCCTTGGCACGTTCATACAAAGACATGCTACGTAACATAGATTTTAAAAACATATAAAATACATAAACCTTAGGTGAATGAAGTATCGGATTGCTAAACCTGATCGTAAACCCAATGAAGTACGTAAACAGAACGGAATGTGCCCCATGTTTGTCATAACCGCAAAAATCGCTCCGCTTTTGTTTCGACCTTAGTGCCTAAGAAATCTCAGTGCTCCAACATGGTTCATCAAGCATATAGTAGTACAAAAATGTCAACTTGGGTTCCAGAGTCCCATGGAAAGAGCTGTATATAATTCTGATTTGATATAGCTTCATCAATGGAAAGCCACTACTGCTGTCGTACGTAGCAGTAGGTCTTTCCGAAGATAAACCAATGCAAACACGTTCATCAACACACCGTATCACTTACAGGCAAAAGCACACCTCCACTCAAGAACAACCTCTAACGGAAGAGAACTGAAGAAGAACGCTTTGTTTACTTTCAAAATTCACAATCCACGTGGAATGTCTCAGAGCCTCACTTCTGTCGCTCGAGGCCGCACTCACCACAAAAATTTCAGGCAGAGAAATTGATGCAGAAGACGTAGGAGGGGGTATACGGAACTGGATCACTGGGAGCAGATATGGTGCAAATATTGCTTACGATTAGTAGATACGTAATAAACTTAATGCATGGAAATTGGTACATATAACAGACGAGTTTCGAAGTGCACCTGTTCTTTTTTTTAACTGTGGTTGTTCCTTCGCTTTTCCAGTTCACATTCCTATCGCCAGCAGTCGACCTGAGCAGCTTTAGAATCGTAGAAATGTCTGTGATGGATTTGTTATTCAGCTGACATCCAGTGGCTTCTCCTCATTCGAGGTCGCTTAGCTCTCCTGACTGACTGCTTCTACCGTTACACCCCAGCAATCCCTCACTGCGTTTACACTGCCAGGTCAGACACTGATGACATCTAGTGGTCAATTCTGCTTTCTGTATCGGTGTTCGGATACTTTGTATCAGACAGTGTATATCCACAGTACTGGCCATTATAATTGCTATAGCCTAAAGATGACTCACTACAGAGGCCAAATTTAACCGACATGAAGAAGATGCTGTGATATGTAAATGATTATCTTTTCAGAGCATTCACACTAGGTTGGCTCCGGTGGCGATACCTACAACGTGCTGACATGAGGAAAGTTTCCAACCGACTTCTCAAACACAAACAGCAGTTGACCGGCGTTGGCTATTGAAACGTTGTTGTGATGCCTCGTGTAAGGGCCGAGCGGTGGTCGTGCGGTTCTGGCGCTGCAGTCCGAAGCCGCAGGACTGCTACGGTCGCAGGTTCGAATCCTGCCTCGGGCATGGATGTTTGTGATGTCCTTAGGTTAGTTAGGTTTAAGTAGTTCTAAGTTCTAGGGGACTTATGACCTAAGATGTTGAGTCCCATAGTGCTCAGAGCCATTTGAACCATTAGAACCTAGTGTAAGGAGGAGAAATGCGTACCATCACGTTTCCGACTTTGATAAAGGTCGGAACTCCGTGCTGGATCCCAACGGCCTCGTATCACTAGCAGTCGAGGTGACAGGCATCTTATCCGCATGGCTGTAATGGATCGTGCAGCCACGTCTCGATCACTGGTTCAACAGATGGGGACGTTTGCAGGACACAACCATCTGCACGAACAGTTCGACGATGTTTGCAGCAGCATGGACTATCAGCTCGGAGACCGTGGCTGCGGTTACCCTTAACGCAGCATCACAAACAGGAGCGCCTGCGACGGTGTACTCAACGTGGAACCTGGGTGCACGAACGGCAAAACGTCATTTTTTTCAGATGAATCCAGGTTCTGTCTACTGCATCATGACGGTCTCATCCGTGTTTGGCGACATCACGTTGAACGCACATTGGAAGCGTGTATTCGTCATCGCCATACTGGCGTGTCACCCGGCATGATGGTATGGGATGCCACTGGTTACACGTCTCGTTCACCTCTTGTTCGCATTGACGGTACTTTGAATAGTGGACGTTACATTTCAGATGTGTTACGACCCGTGGCTCTACGCTTCATTCGATCCCTGCGAAATCCTACATTTCAGTCGGATAATGCACGACCGTATGTTGCAGGTCCTGTACGGGCCTTTCTGGGTACAGAAAATGTTCGACTGCTGCCCTGGCCAGCACATTCTCCACATCTCTCACCAATTCAAACGTCTGGTCAATGGTGGCAGTCACTCCTCTTGATGAACTGTGGTATCGTGTTGAAGCTGCATAGACAGCTGTACCTGTACACGCCATCCAAGCGCTGTTTGACTTAATGCCCAGGCGTATCAAGGCCGTTATTACGAGCAGAGGTCGTTGCTCTGGGAACTTATTTCTCAGGATCTATGCATCCAAATTACGTGAAAATCTAATCACATGTCAGTTCTAGTATAATATATTTGTCTAATGAATACGCGTTTATCATCTGCATTTCTTCTTGGCGTAGCAATTTTAATGGCTAGAAGTGTAGATGCCACATCCTTTTAGAATGAAAATAAATTTCTGAATCCGTCAAGCCCTTGTAGATTTAAAAAATAGATTATCGATGAAGTTCTTTTTGAACTGTAACGTTTTCCTGGATTAATGAAATTCTTGGTGATAACGTCGCACATTTTTTAAACATTGCACCTATAAAATGAGAAGTATAGTTGTTCTGAAACGCTGTACCTTTCCGGAAATAAGCAACTCTTATTTAGAGTTCTTCACATCGTGAATAAAAACACTTATGTTAATGGTCGTTGAAATTAGTTACCGGCGGCAACGAGAGCGTCAGAAGAGGGTTTAATTCCGCAGATAATGCACTCTCCCCGTTACACACCTTTACTTTATGACCAATCTTTTGACATACTACGTGGCTTAACATCAGACTTATCAGAAAAAGTTTGGGATTATAGTTCAGTTGGTTTCCTAAGTACGCGATGTTGATTAATGCGCTAACCAATGTACCCCTGCCACGTTTCTATTGTTGAACATATTTTTGTATTTTCTTGATCTGCATTGTGACTAACGTTATGTTCGTCTGACTGCACACGTACCACTCTGCCTGCTGAACTCCCTGCACCAAGTGCCTATCCGCTGCAGATCTTCATCCCAGAGTGTCTGGATACGCTGTTTGGGGATTTATCAGACCGTGAAAAGTTCTGCCACTGCGGTAACGTCAAGTATCGATGGACACGTGTCCATTACAGCTGTAACTGTCGGTGTCACGGTGTTAACATTGAGACATGCATGGGGCGTCGGCTGAGGAGGCCCCATCGTTAGGAATATTCGGTGTCCTCTGTGTTCAGACATACTTGTACTCTGCCTAGCATTGAAGTCCAATGTCAGTTCCGCCACCTGTTCTGTTTTATTCGTCTGCCCAGCCTTCCACGTCCGACAACTGCAATTAGGGGTGGACGCCCAACCCGACGACGTCCGGACGTGGTTTAATATTGGTTTCGCCACGTGTTGAAGACATTCAACACAGCACCCCTCGAACTCCCAACAAGTTGTCCAGTTTCCAAAATGCTCTTACCGAGCCTCAGAGCCGGCCCCAGTGGCGGGGCGCGGGGCGGTTCTAGGCGCTACAGTCTGGAACCGCACGACCGCTACGATCGCAGGTTCTAATCCTGCCTCGGGCGTGGATGTATGTCATGTCCTTAGGTTAGTTAGGTTTACGTAGTTTTAAGTTCTAGGGGACTGATGACCTCAGAGTCATTTGAACCATTTGAACCGAGCCTCAGAGGTTTTAAAAATGTGCCCTCGGTCAGACTTAGGTAGATCGCCCGCCTTCCCCATTCTACACACAGGCAGCATACATGTACATGTAATACATGCACCATGTTTGTGTCTGACTGGCAGTCATTCCTCGCTAGATGACGCTGCCATCGCCTGGACGGGCTTGTGTCGACAGTTGGTTGGTGGACATAATGTTCTGGCTGATCATTGTATAAAGGCTCTTAATACCGCTATTTGCTTTCTCTGACAGTCAAAACAAATTGTTCCTCCTCAGCGATTGCTTCCCGAAGTGCTGACGATTGCTTAGTGGTACGGAGGAAATCGTGGAAAGTAGTTCATTGCATCTGTTAGCAGTGAGACGCGAGAATATGAACACTTTGTGAATGGATACGAAATGAAGTAAATAACCTAACGAGCTTCATAAGCATTCGTCTTTCTTCAGTATAGCTTCAACCTACGTTTATTGTCATGCAGTCATCGTCATGAAATCTGTCGTTCCAATGGATACATTTAAAACTACTGCAGCTGCACATTCGTCCTCGCTGTTTTGAGCCGTTGCAGCAGTGAACTCCAATTTGACGTTTAGGCTTGAGCAAGTAGCTGCAGTCGTTTACGTATTCCACGCTGATGTAGATCCAGCAGCAAACCTCGTAGTGATTAGCTCTCACGTTAAATTTACTTTAATTTTTATTGTAGGTCCGTCCGGGGCAGAACCCTTCAAAACTCTTTGAAATCCTCGATAAGTTCAGTACTTCAAAAACAGAAAAAAACAGTTACTTTTCAGTTAGGCCAACGCAACATATGCAGCGGCTAATGATGCGTGTCTGGAGATTACAATTTCTGAATGTCCTCTCACTGCCCATGCAGCTCCCTCGCCATTGAGAGACAACTTCGTGGGTCTGTGGGAGGAGTGGTTAGCGTTGGAGAAAAAGCTGAGGCCGGCGAAACCGACGACACGACCGCGGCGCATCTCCTTACGGCGACAGCGACGGCAGCAACTACTTTTAACGCACCTCCGGATAGGAAACTGTCCTTTGACGCATGGGTCTCTCCTTCGGCAGGACGACCAACTTGTGTACAGTTCTGGTAGTGCAAACCTTTTCCTACGCCAAACTGTAACTAAATGCGCTTTATACCAAGCAATTAGGGCCGCAACCCACAGACCAGTTGACCTCTGTTTTAGATCATGAACTGAATGTGTTTCGTGTGTTAAGATTCTATTTCATGACTGATCTCGTCGATAGTGGCTTAGGTAGAAGAATTTACTTTGTTTGTAAGATGGTTGCTACATCGTTTCATTTCCTGTTGACCCTGAAGACACACTTTCATGTTGCACTATTTTGAGGTTGTGTCTTTACAGTCTATGTATTTTACTCACACACTGCCCTGACTTGTCCCTGTTTTGTTGTTTGTGAACAAATGTGAGGAAGACAACCCCAAGATGGTTGTAGATTCCAATTTTTTAATTTACGTTTTGTTGGTTGCTGCTAGCAATTAATAACCACTGTTGTGTTCTTTTTGTTAAGTGTGGGTGCTGACGAAATAGCAGCTTAGCGCAATATACAAGCCAGTACCATCACAAAAACAGTCATTCAAAGAAACAACTGAGTAAATAAAGCAAACGAATGTTCACTTTAAATTTTGATTTATTCGAAACATTTGCAAATTCATTTCAAACAATTTCTAAAAAGCGTACATTAAAATTTTCTTCATGACAAGGCTACAATCAAGACTGACCCAATTTTTAAGGGCACTTCACATTGTTAGTCACATCAAAACCAGGGACTTGAGTTTTACTGGGTACGAGAAATTTACAAGCGAATGCCTTCTTCTTCGGTGGTTCAGTAACACAAAAGGACGTTTTAATGGGTCAGACCTTCTTTGGAGTAAATGCTCTTATCTTTGGAGGCCCTGTGACTATGAAGGCTGCCTTAATAGGACACACCTTCCGTTCAGTAAAGGCCCTTTTCTTCGGTGGGCCTGTAACGATAAAGGCTGTTTTGATCGGAAATGGTCCTGTTTTTAAGGGCATTACTTTCATAAGGCCAACACTAAGAGATGCTCTCAAACGACAATATTCTGCAAGGATAGAGGTGGTTGCCAAACATTCCTTATTGGAGGGCTCATCATGTATATCCAACTTCTCATTAGAGGGCTCATCAGGCCATTGTGAAGTACTTTCTGCTGAGTCTGGTGGTGGCTCAGATTCTCTTTCCAACTTCTCGTTATAGGGCTCATCAGGCCATTGTGCAGTACTTTCTACTGAGTCTGGTGGCGGCTCAGAATCTCTTTCCAACTTCTCATTATAGGGCTCATCAGGCCATTGTGCAGTACTTTCTACTGAGTCTGGTGGCGGCTCAGAATCTCTTTCCCACTTCTCGTTACAGGGCTCATCAGGCCATTGTGCAGTACTTTCTACTGAGTCTGGTGGCGGCTCAGAATCTCTTTCCAACTTCTCGTTATAGGGCTCATCAGGGCATTGTGCAGTACTTTCTACTAAGTCTGGTGGCGGCTCAGAATCTCTTTCCAACTTCTCGTTATGGGGCTCATCAGGCCATTGTGCAGTACTTTCTACTGAGTCTGGTGGCGGCTCAGAATCTCTTTCCAACTTCTCGTTATAGGGCTCATCAGGCCATTGTGCAGTACTTTCTACTGAGTCTGGTGGCGGCTCAGAATCTTTTTCCAACTTCTCGTTATAGGGCTCATCAGGCCATTGTGCAGTACCTTCTACTGAGTCTGGTGGCTGCTCAGAAACTCTTTCCAACTTCTCGTTATAGGGCTCATCAGGCCATTGTGCAGTACTTTCTACTGAGTCTGGTGGCGGCTCAGAATCTCTTTCCAACTTCTCGTTATAGGGCTCATCAGGCCATTGTGCAGTACTTTCTACTGAGTCTGGTGGCGGCTCAGAATCTCTTTCCAACTTCTCGTTATAGGGCTCATCAGGGCATTGTGCAGTACTTTCTACTGAGTCTGGTGGCGGCTCAGAATCTCTTTCCAACTTCTCGTTATGGGGCTCATCAGGCCATTGTGCAGTACTTTCTACTGAGTCTGGTGGCGGCTCAGAATGTCTTTCCAACTTCTCGTTATAGGGCTCATCACGCCATTGTGCAGTACTTTCTACTGAGTCTGGTGGCGGCTCAGAATCTTTTTCCAACTTCTCGTTATAGGGCTCATCAGGCCATTGTGCAGTACTTTCTACTGAGTCTGGTGGCGGCTCAGAATCTCTTTCCAACTTCTCGTTATAGGGCTCATCAGGCCATTGTGCAGTACTTTCTGCTGAGTCTGGTGGCGGCTCAGAATCTCTTTCCAACTTCTCATTATAGGGCTCATCAGGCCATTGTGCAGTACTTTCTACTGAGTCAGTTGGTGGCTCAGATTCTCTTTCCAACTTCTCGTTATGGGGCTCATCAGGACACTGTGCAGTACTTTCTACTGAGTCTGGTGGCGGCTCAGAATCTCTTTCCAACTTCTCGTTATAGGGCTCATCAGGCCATTGTGCAGTACTTTCTACTGAGTCTGGTGGCGGCTCAGAATCTCTTTCCAACTTCTCATTATAGGGCTCATCAGGCCATTGTGCAGTACTTTCTACTGAGTCAGGTGGTGGCTCAGATTCTCTTTCCAACTTCTCGTTATGGGGCTCATCAGGACACTGTGCAGTACTTTCTACTGAGTCTGGTGGCGGCTCAGAATCTCTTTCCAACTTCTCGTTATAGGGCTCAACAGGCCATTGTGCAGTACTTTCTACTGAGTCTGGTGGCGGCTCAGAATCTCTATCCAACTTCTCGTTATAGGGCTCATCAGGCCATTGTGCAGTACTTTCTACTGAGTCTGGTGGCGGCTCAGAATCTCTTTCCAACTTCTCGTTATAGGGCTCAACAGGCCATTGTGCAGTACTTTCTACTGAGTCTGGTGGCGGCTCAGAATCTCTATCCAACTTCTCGTTATAGGGCTCATCAGGCCATTGTGCAGTACCTTCTACTGAGTCTGGTGGCGGCTCAGAATCTCTTTCCAACTTCTCCTTATTGGGCTCATCAGGCCATTGTGCAGTACTTTCTACTGAGTCTGGTGGCGGCTCAGAATCTCTTTCCAACTTCTCGTTATAGGGCTCATCAGGCCATTGTGCAGTACTTTCTACTGAGTCTGGTGGCGGCTCAGAATCTCTTTCCAACTTCTCGTTATAGGGCTCATCAGGCCATTGTGCAGTACTTTCTACTGAGTCTGGTGGCGGCTCAGAATCTCTTTCCAACTTCTCGTTATAGGGCTTATCAGGCCATTGTGCAGTACTTTCTACTGAGTCTGGTGGCGGCTCAGAATCTCTTTCCAACTTCTCGTTATAGGGCTCATCAGGCCATTGTGCAGTACTTTCTACTGAGTCAGGTGGTGGCTCAGCATAACTCTCTAATTCCTCACCCACTGGCTCGTCATGCCAGTCTGCAAGAGATGCCACTGAGGGTGCTGGTGGTCTAGCATCCATCTCTAACTGCATATCGGGGGGCTCAGATAGGGATTCGGCAGTAGTCGCGGGTTCTGATGCTGGAGGCATGGCAACTGTCTCGAGCTGATCTGTTTTCTCATCTAGTCTTCTTCTCTGAGCGGGATGGTGTTGGCGAGTCCACTCCTGTTGGCAGAATACAGAAAGCTCGGTAAGAGACATGGAACACAAAATCATATATGTGTATTCAATGTACATAACTAGAATAATTCTGTAACTATCAGTTTGTTGCTTTTAACTATGGTAGAAGGAGAACAATTTTAAAAATAATTGATGTCTGATTATTAATGTTCGTTTGGCGCAGCTGTAATATGCGGGACCTTTTTGTGTGTACTTATTTGCGTTTAATGTTTCAGTACGAATTTTTCAGTAGCGTGTGAGTTCAGGTAATAATGGAGATGACGGCAAACGCGATGCAAAATATAATTCCGATTTACGTGTATATTTATAACTGTTTATCCCAGCAGTTAAAGATGTGTCCACTTTTTATGTAATGGTCATGTATACGTACAAGTTACGGTTATGTGGGCAAGTTCAGTATATTAAATCTATTCACCCTCACAGCTCGCACTTGTTATGGGCCGATACCTGCTTGAATGGTTCACCGGCGTTGCATCTGATTTTGTGGTGTAACTAGCTCGGCATTTTTATGAGGGAAACGCTCGTCGTCTTCTGGGACACCACCTAAATCTTCAGTGGCTACTTGGTAATACTGTGACTTTACAAATACCATCCGACACCATACTTGGGAGCCTTTCTACCAGCGGTAACGTTGTTTGTATCGATTGTGGTTGTTCTCGTGAAGCATATGAAATAACTTGGGAGGCACTTGCCCTCTGAAAAGTAGTGCACGCTATTCCAATGAAGTCCAACTATTACAAAGAAGAAGCTGCAGTGGTTTGTGACATACAGTAACGAGACCACCTATTGTTTGGTGGACCCAAACATATTCGAAGATGACAGCGTGAATCCAATGTGCATTGACAGGATACCGGTAAAGGCAAACTCAAAGGGCGTTTCTCACTTGTAAACGGATATGCACGGAAGTAAATAGAACACAGAAACGACAGAGAAAAATTGCACTTGAAGTGAGTTTTGTAACTCCCTGAGAAAAGACATACTGGTTAGCGCCGCATTAAGTTAAAAGTTCTCGGAAGAGGGAAATTGTTTGTACTGGAAGCAGAGTAACCATCCGCTGAAAAGACTTCCACCACCAACTGTTAGTGATAAGCCTTGGTCTTCGTCAGACTATTCCACCACCGGCTCTAAGTAACAAACATAGGACTTTTAGAGAGGACTGTAAAGATGATAATGATTTACAATGTAAGGGCATTATTATGCTGTTATATCAGTCACTAACAGTTCATCAGGCAAAGCCAATAAACACTAACCGATAATCTAAAACTACTCTCCATCTTCCTCAACTAGTTCTCTTAAAATTTAACTACGTATTATTTGTGCAGGAGAAACCTGAAACATGGAAACCTCAAATTACTACATCTTTACCTAAGCAAGGATTAAATCATTACCCCGAAACAGAGCAAAACAGCTGTATAAGCCACTAAGTGTGCAACAGGAATTCCACTATTAAACGCTGGGCAGAGTGAGCGAATGGGTGGAAAGAGTTTATTGAAGGCCTCTACGAGGGATACAAATGGATGTTGAGATGATAGACGTAGGGGTCCAGTAATGGCACTTATCAGAGTTTCGACGCACATACCGTCAAATAAATCTATAGACGTCGACTGCATATCTACGTTTCTAAAATCATGAGTGAAAGTGAAAACCAAACGACTTTTCAAGTTCGATTGAAGGATTTTTTAGTCTACAAACTACACAAAATTCCGAAGGGTTATAAGAGCGAGAACTACCGAAAAATCGACTGACAAGTATAACACACCGAAGAATGGAAAAGAAAGCTTTGATTGAGGAAAGGTGCTGCGAATACATAGAAAGAAAGATCCCATATCACTTAGCTACAATATAGCAGGTCAGCAACTGGAAGCAGGTAATTCCATAAATTATGTGGGAGTACGCATTAGGAGTGATTTAAAATGGAGTGAACATATAAAGTTGATCGTCGGTAAAGCAGATGCTAGACTGAGAGTCATTGGAAGAATCCTAAGGAAATGCAATCCGAAAACAAAGGAAGTAGGTTACAGTAGGCTTGTTCGCCCACTGCTTGAATACTGCTCAGCAGTGTGGGATGCGTACCAGATAGGGTTGATAGAAGAGGTAGAGAAGATCCAATGGAGAGCAGCGTGCTTCGTTACAGGATCATTTAGCAATCGCGAAACCGTTACGGAGATGATAGATAAACACCGGTGGAAGATGCTGCAGGAGAGACGCTCAGTAGCTCGGTACGGGCTTTTGTTAAAGTTTCGAGAACATACCTTCACCGAGGGGTCAAGCCGTATATTGCTCCCTCCTACATATATCTCGCGAAGAGACCATGAGGATAAAATCAGGGAGATTAGAGCCCACACAGAGGCATACCGACAATTCTTCTTTCCACGAACAATACGAGACTGGAATAGAAGGGAGAACCGGTAGAGATACTCAAGGTACGCTCCGCCACACACCGTCAGGTGGCTTGCGGAGTATGGATGTTGATGTAGGAAAAGGCACCAGAGAGGCACCTCTGACGTCGCTCATTATTGTAGAAGCAAGACTGCAAAAAGAGTTCCACGATGTAAAATAGTGGAATATGTTTCAGTTTATCAGTTTTTCGCCCATACTATTCAGTCTGCTCATCAGCGAAATGATGACGAAAGTAAATGAAAGGATCATGTGTGGGTTTAAATTCAGGATGGAAGGATGTCAGTGATAAGATTCAGTGGTGGCACTGCTGTCATCAGTAAAAGTGAAGGGAAATGTTACACTGGGCTGTTATATTGAATCAGAAACAGTGTTGCACAAAGTAGCAATTATACGAGAGACGGTTCCTGAATATAGTATGGCGGTATGCTTCATTTCTTCTTTTGGTGAGCTCAGTGGTAGAGCCATTTGAAAAACTAACTAAATTTCTTAACATTGTTTAGAATCTAGTCGCACAGATAAAGCAATCTTTGTTTGTAAGCTATGGATAACCTCTAGAGGTGTGATTACTTCTATTTACTTCATTTTGTGAGAAGTTTCCATGGATGTGTTATGGGTGTGTTAATGAAGAAAGTATTTTTCGCTGCACTGGGTGATATAATTGATCAGTGATTGTCAGATCAGAGCAATTTCTGATCCTGTTATTGTGGGAGGCGTGTTTTTGAACAGTACTGCGTATTCAAGGATCACACAGGTAATGTGTTTGCTTTCAGCACGTTCAGCAGTGGATGTGACGTTTTTATGTACTCCGGTGAAAGTTTTTCATTTGGTGTTTTCAGCCAGAAGACCGTTTTGAGGCATCTGACCACAGTTGTCTATACTCAACAGCTAGCTCCTTTATTTGTGTACGACTACTGCAAGCTACACCTATTTGAACCACCTCACCGTCGTGACGCTTTGGAATCAAAGTGACGATTGCTTGATACCACATGAAGTGTCCCGTTAAAAGATATCTCTTTTAGTAAGTTGTGCCATAAATCTCATTTCTGTCCAGTTCGTTTCAGTACCTCCTCAGCAATTATCGAATCTATCCAGTTGTGTAAGGCAGGTAAAAAATGAGCTGACAAAACATATCCCATGTTTCATTACTGCTTCGGGATGCAGAGTATTAGACATTTACGAGAGTCAGCTTAAGATAAGTACTGTACGCCACTCACCAGATCATCACGTAAGAACCCAGTGCACTCTCCAGCTGCCGCCTGCGAATGCAGATGTTCGACCCACTGCATCTGTACAAAAAGGAAAGAAAAAAATTTTGTAGTTAACGTATATACCCACAGGAACACTACAGACTACATCTATAGCTGAAACCATTTAACACCAACATACAATAGACTGGAAAGTGCTACAGATTCGATCCTGATGTCGAACCAATTAAATTTGAAGTGAGGAGGGCCCTAGTGTGATGACTGACTTTTCCAGTGCATACAGCTTATTGAGTATGAGTACTTCAAGGCTAGTAAATACAGATGTAGGAATAAATACTTGACATGAAGGTAATTCACCGGCCATATCACATAGTTAAATAGAGAGCTGTGTAAAGTTAAAGAAAGCGGCCATCAGCAATAATCCAAAACTCAGTCGAAGTAAGTATCTTGGTGTTAGTGGGTACAGTGTCGCAATCTCCCACATAGCAATGAAAAAGTAGAGACAAGATCAATAGCGAAGAAAACAGGAAAAGCGACGCTTGGATATAACCACATTCAGAACAAGGAATGGGCAGCCTTATAGGTCAATATAGAAATTTGATTCCTGAACATCTTAAGGCAGAAAAAGACAGGTTTGAAGACATCAGAAAGAGATCTTTATATTGTTGTTGTGGTCTTCAGTCCTGAGACTGATTTGATGCAGGTCTCCATGCTACTCTATCCTGTGCAAGCTTCTTCATCTGCCAGTACCTACTGCAGCCTACGTCCTTCTGAATCTGCTTAGTGTATTCATCTCTTGGTCTCCCTCTACGAGTTTTGCCCTCCAAGCTGCCCTACAGTACTAAATTGGTGATCCCTTGATGCCTCAGAACATGTCCTACCAACCGATCCCTTCTTCTAGTCAAATTGTGCCACAGACTCCTCTTCTCCCCAATTCTATTCATTACTTCCTCATTAGTTATGTGATGTACCCATCTAATCTTCAGCATTCTTCTGTAGCACCACATTTCGAAAGCTTCTATTCTCTTCTTGTCCAAACTATATATCGTCCATGTTTCACTTCCATACATGGGTACACTCCATAAAAATACTTTCGAAACGACTTCCTGACACTTAAATCTATACTCGGTGTTAACAAATTTCTCTTCTTCAGAAACGGTTTCCTTGCCATTGCCAGTCTACATTTTATATCCTCTCTACTTCGACCATCATCAGTTATTTTGCTCCTCAAATAGCAGAACTCCTTTACTACTTTAAGTGTCTCATTTTATTATCTTATTCCCTCAGTATCACCCGACTTAATTCGACTACATTCCATTATCCTCGTTTTGTTTTTGTTGATGTTCATCTAAATTTTCGTAAGTGAGTGACGTCCGTTAGGGAGCACATGGTGTGTGTGTGTGTGTGTGTGTGTGTGTGTGTGTGTGTGTGTGTGTGTGTGCGTGTGTGTGTGTGTGTGCTACTGCTGTGTTGTACGTCGTCAGGAAACGGAGTGGTGCTCACCTTCGGAGCTTTGGTGACCTGCTCCAACTCGACCAGCCGTCGATGCCCCTGCATCGTCTTCCTTCGGCCGAAACAAGGACAGCACGCTGTCCAGTATCTCCTCCAACCCATCTGCAGCAGAGAAGAGCCTGTTCCACAAGCTGCCGAATGGTTTACGGTATAGTAATTGCTGCACTGTGCTGCACAGTAGAATCTTTCCTGTTGTCACCATACTGTGAAATAGATGGCGTGTTCAGCACCGCAAAAAACCAATTTGTGGCAATATCGAGTAGTTCCAAAAGAAGGGAAAGTTTTCAGATAGGGAAGTAGTTTTAGCAGTTGTTAAACGGCTCTGGTATTGTCACGTAGAAACCACAGTCAAGTTCTTAAGTTAGGTTGGTCAATGAAGTACTATATTTAGACTTGAAACACGTTAGTTACTGAAACTAGTTCACAGCCAGAACAGAACAGCCTTCCTGAACGAAGATTGCAGATATAGACACTGACGGAGAAAAATCGCAACTTCAAAAAATAATTAACGTAGAATATTGAAATTTAGGGAATATATTTGCCTAGGTCACATATTTAAGTGCTCAGTATTGCAAGATCTCAGGGTAAATTAAAGTGCAAGGTGGCCATCGCAAATGTGAAATTCTGATACATTAATAATCGGTGTAGCCGCCAGAATGTTGATTGCAAGGATGCAAAGGTGCGTGCGTTGCGCTCTACAGGTGCCGGATGGCTGTTTGTTTGACAGAATTCGGTGCCTATTTCACTTGTTCGGACAACACAGGGACAGTTAATGCTGGTTATAGATGACGCCCCATTGCGACGTAACGCTCTCTTTCGCACATCGACGGCGGTTCTGCAACATAAATTGTTCACCTACCTCGAAACTGCTGCAGATCCGCAAACGTAACTCCTGACTGCAGCTACTTAAGGGGGTAGGACGTCAAACGGGGCGACTTGGATCAGGAGAGGTATCACAGGACATTTTGATATCTACTGTCTATACTTTTACAAATAAATTCATAAAACTTTGTCAACATCACTCCCTGCCGCCGTTGGATAAGCAGCTGCAGCAGCAAGTCGTATAACCCTAGCTTACTTATTTGTTAGATAGTTTAATTAATTTCTTTGCGTGTTTTTGGGTACTTGCATTGTTTAATTCATATATTTCGGGCGTATTATAGTATTTGAGGGTTGTAGCATCGCGCCTTAGTACCTGAATAGTGTAAATTCGCGTATTCGTCTGTCTTCTGTTTTTGTTTTGAACAGCCAGTGTCGGTTGGTCACAGTCATTGTGCTCCCTGCCGCCGTTGGATAAGCAGCTGCAGCAGCAAGTCGTATAACCCTAGCCTACTTGTTTGTTAGATAGTTTAATTAATTTCTTTGCGTGTTTTTGGGTACTTGCTTTGTTTAATTCATGTATTTCGGGCGTATTATAGTATTTGACAGTTGTAGCATCGCGCTATAGTGTTTACTTCGTAGATTCTTATTTAAATTGCGTGTGAGTTTCGTATAGGAGGTGCAATTTCGAGATTTAGTTACTGTAATCGTAAATTCAGCAGATTGTAGCGCAGTCGTTAGGCATTTGTACAGGTTAGTTGATACATTCTTTGCGTGTTCCGCTTGCGTTATCTAGGCACGGACTCGTGTTTCGGTAACTGTTGTTAAACATCGATTAGAATGGACAGGGACTGCGATTGCTGTGTTCGGATGAGGGCTGATTGGCATCCCTTCGCTCACAGCTGCAATCGGCGCTGACTTCGGTCGCGCAGCTTGAGGCTGTTGCCAATGGGCACCACTGTGGGGAGCCGGACTCGGGTATCACGGGGATGTCAACCTCGTCCCGTCTGTCCCCAGATCGGTCTGCCGCTGTGGTTGCCCCGGTTGCTGCCCGCAGTGGGGCTGAGCCCTCGCCTGTGGTTGATTGGGAGGTCGTTCCAAGGCGTGGCAGGCAGCGAAAGGCGTCCCCGGAGGCTGATCAGAAAGCCTCCCCGGTGCGTCTGACAAACCGGTTTCAGGCACTGTCTCTGGCTGAGCCAGATGCAGCTGCCTGCCCTGTTTCAGAGGATCATTCTCAGCCTTCAAGGTCCGGGCAATCGTAGAGGGTGGGCTTGCTGGTAGTTGGGAGCTCCAATGTTAGGCGCATAATGGGGTCCCTTAGGGATACGGCGGCTAAGGAGGGGAAGAAATCAAGTGTGCACTCCGTGTGCATTCCGGGAGGAGTCATTCCTGATGTGGAAAGGGTCCTTCCGGATGCCATGAAGAGCACAGGGTGCAGCCAGCTGCAGGTGGTGGCACATGTCGGCACTAATGACGTGTGTCGCTTTGGATCTGAGGAAATTCTCTCTGGATTCCAGCGGCTATCTGATTTGGTGAAGGCTGCCGGTCTTGCTTACGAGATGAAGGCAGAGCTCACCATCTGCAGCATCGTTGACAGAACCGACTGCGGACCTTTGGTGCAGAGCCGGGTGGAGGGTCTGAATCAGAGGCTCAGACGGTTTTGCGACCGTATTGGCTGCAGATTCCTTGACTTGCGCCATAGGGTGGTGGGGTTTCGGGTTCCGCTGAATAGGTCAGGAGTTCACTACACTCAGCTGGCGGCTACACGGGTAGCGGAGGCTGTGTGGCGTGGACTGGGCGGTTTTTTAGGTTAGAAGGCCTCGGGAAAGTGCGGGATGGGCTGCAATGTCAAAGGGTGCTTGGCAATTACAGGACGTGCTTGGCTCAAGGAACAGTCGGAATTATAGTTGTAAATTGTTGTAGTTGCGCTGGAAAAGTCCCTGAGCTTCAAGCGCTAATAGAAAGCACAGAAGCTGATATCTTTATAGGTACAGAAAGCTGGCTAAAGCCTGAAATAAGTTCTGCAGAAATTTTTACGAAGTCTCAGACGGTGTTCAGGAAAGATAGATTAGGCACAATTGGTGGTGGAGTGTTTGTGTCTGTCAGTAGTGGTTTATCTTGTAGTGAAGTCGAAGTAGATACTCCGTGCGAATTGGTGTGGGTGGAGATTATACTTAACAGCCGAATTAAGTTAATAATTGGCTCCTTCTACCGACCCCCAGACTCCGATGATACAGTTGCGGAACAGTTCAGAGAAAGTTTGAGTCTCGTAACAAATAAATACCCCACTCATACGGTTATAGTTGGTGGGGACTTCAACTTACCCTCGGTATGTTGGCAAAAATACTTGTTCAAAACCGATGGTAGGCAGAAAACGTCTTCCGAGATTGTCCTAAATGCATTCTCCGAAAATTATTTCGAGCAGTTAGTCCACGAACCCACGCGAATTGTAAATGGTTGCGAAAACACACTTGACCTCTTGGCCACAAACAATCCAGAGCTGATAGAGAGCATCATGACTGATACAGGGATTAGTGATCACAAGGTCATTGTAGCTAGGCTCAATACCATTTCTTCCAAACCCATCAGAAACAAACGCAAAATAATTTTATTTAAAAAAGCGGATAAAGTGCCACTAGAAGCCTTCCTAAAAGACAATTTCCATTCCTTCCGAACTGACTATGCGAATGTAGACGAGATGTGGCTCAAATTCAAAGATATAGTAGCAACAGCAATTGAGAGATTCATACCTCATAAATTGGTAAGAGATGGAACGGATCCCCCGTGGTACACAGAAAAGGTCCGAACGCTGTTGCACAGGCAACGGAAAAAGCATGCGAAGTTCAGAAGAACGCGAAATCCCGAAGATGGGCTAAAATTTACAGACGCGCGAAATTTGGCACGTACTTCGATGCGAGATGCCTTTAATAGGTTCCACAACGAAACATTGTCTCGAAATTTGGTAGAAAATCCGAAGAAATTCTGGTCGTATGTAAAGTACACAAGCGGCAAGACGCAGTCAATACCTTCGCTGCGCAGTGCCGATGGTACTGTTATCGACGACTGTGCCGCTAAAGCGGAGTTATTGAACGCAGTTTTCCGAAATTCCTTCACCAGGGAAGACGAATGGAATATTCCAGAATTTGAAACACGAACATCTGCTAGCATGAGTTTCTTAGAAGTAGATACCTTAGGCGTTGCGAAGCAACTCAAATCGCTTAATACGGGCAAGTCTTCAGGTCCAGATTGTATACCGATTAGGTTCCTTTCAGATTACGCTGATACTATAGCTCCCTTCTTAGCACTCATATACAACCGCTCGCTCATCGATAGATCTGTACCTACAGATTGGAAAATTGCGCAGGTCGCACCAGTGTTCAAGAAGGGTAGTAGGAGTAATCCATTTAACTACAGACCTATATCATTGGCGTCGGTTTGCAGTAGGGTTTTGGAGCATATACTGTATTCAAACATTATGAACCACCTCGAAGGGAACGATCTATTGACACGTAATCAGCATGGCTTCAGAAAACATCGCTCTTGTGCAACGCAGCTAGCTCTTTATTCGCACGAAGTAATGGCCGCTATCGACAGGGGATCTCAAGTTGATTCCGTATTTCTAGATTTCCGGAAAGCTTTTGACACCGTTCCTCACAAGCGACTTCTAATCAAGCTGCGGAGCTATGGGGTATCGTCTCAGTTGTGCGACTGGATTCGTGATTTCCTGTCAGGAAGGTCGCAGTTCGTAGTAATAGACGGCAAATCATCGAGTAAAACTGAAGTGATATCAGGTGTTCCCCAGGGAAGCGTCCTGGGACCTCTACTGTTCCTAATCTATATAAATGACATGGGTGACAATCTGAGCAGTTCTCTTAGACTGTTCGCAGATGATGCTGTAATTTACCGTCTAGTAAGGTCATCCGAAGACCAGTATCAGCTGCAAAGCGATTTAGAAAAGATTGCTGTATGGTGTGTCAGGTGGCAGTTGACGCTAAATAACGAAAAGTGTGAGATGATCCACATGAGTTCCAAAAGAAATCCGTTGGAATTCGATTACTCGATAAATAGTACAATTCTCAAGGCTGTCAATTCAACTAAGTACCTGGGTGTTAAAATTACGAACAACTTTAGTTGGAAGGACCACATAGATAATATTGTCGGGAAGGCGAGCCAAAGGTTGCGTTTCATTGGCAGGACACTTAGCAGATGCAACAAGTCCACTAAAGAGACAGCTTACACTACACTCGTTCGTCCTCTGTTAGAATATTGCTGCGCGGTGTGGGATCCTTACCAGGTGGGATTGACGGAGGACATCGAAAGGGTGCAAAAAAGGGCAGCTCGTTTTGTATTATCGCGTTATAGAGGAGAGAGTGTGGCAGATATGATACACGAGTTGGGATGGAAGTCATTACAGCATAGACGTTTTTCGTCGCGGCGAGACCTTCTTACGAAATTTCAGTCAACAACTTTCTCTTCCGAATGCGAAAATATTTTGTTGAGCCCAACCTACATAGGTAGGAATGATCATCAAAATAAAATAAGAGAAATCAGAGCTCGAACAGAAAGGTTTAGGCGTTCGTTTTTCCCGCTCGCTGTTCGGGAGTGGAATAGTAGAGAGAAAGTATGATTGTGGTTCGATGAACCCTCTGCCAAGCACTTAAATGTGAATTGCAGAGTAGTCATGTAGATGTAGATGAAGGATTCAAGATTCACACTCGTTGCAGTGGAAGATCGAAAACATAACAAAATAATTTTTTTTACGTGTGAAATTTCATCATTCTTTCACTTACTAATGGCTGCATTTGTTGCTATAGGTACACTTTTCTTCATACGTTAGAGAGATTCTTCGATTAATTCTGCACAGCATACAAACCATGCTTACAGTTGTATGAAACTCTAGAATTTATTTAATTTATGAAATAACGAATGAGCTGTTATATTCTAAACTTCATGTTTAGAAAAAAACACAAATTTTCTAGTTAATTACCTCAATTTTTACCACAGTTTTTAATAGATTTGTAAAATTATAGAGTTTCGTACACCTTCGAGTATGGTTTGCATGCTGTGGAAAATTCATCGAAGAATCTCTCTTACTTATGAAGAAAAGTGTACCTATAGCAACAAATGCTGCCATTAGTAAGAGAGTAAAAAGATTAACTTTTACGTGTAAAAAAATTTATTTTGTTATGTTTTCGAACTTCCACTGGTATGAGTGTTTATTCTGAATCTTTCCTGGTCATGCTGACAAAGTTTTATGAATTTATTTGTAAAAGTATAGACAGTGGAAATTAAAATGTCCTGTGACGCTTCTCCTCCTCCAAGTCGGCCCGTTTGACATCCTACCCCCCTTAAGAGATCTCAGGAAAGCAATGTTGAAGAAACTGAGATTTCGTAACTACACGTCGACAGCCGCTATAAGTACAAAAAGCTGAATATAGTCTTGTGAACTCTAATGAATAAATCGGAAATGGGTTGCTGTTAAAATTTCTAAGTTCAAAGGTCCTTTTAAACTTCCATTAAGATTTTTTTATTGCCATTAAGCAAGATCATCAGCCCAATGTGTTCAAATCATTGAAGTTACAGTTCACAGTCCTCGTCACACTCAAACAGCCAGAACTTTTCCTATCCAATTCCGAAATCATTTACGAGAGTAACACAGGGAATAAACTGCTATTTACTTTTGCACTCGGCACTCAGTGGTTGTCTTTAAATAAAGTTCTAGCTCGTCATAAATACTCAGTAAAAAAAAAATTTACTTTAAACCGCCACACTTTTAGTTCAAAGTTTACACACGCGATTTTCTCCAGAACAAAATATCTCTCGACTCTTAAAATTTCACAAATAGTTAATGGTAAACACCAGCTACATTTATCACTGTACCGAAACGCAGAAGTCACAATATCACTTCATTTTGCACATAGTGCGTTCGGACACTTTCAGCATGCCCAGCTCCTTCGAAAATTAGTCCACCACTCCCTTCTTCTCTCTGCCTCTACAAGCACCTCTATCTCATACGTTAGGTGGCAAACCGTCTCCCTTCTTATTGGCTGTACAGAATTACGGCCAATCAGAGCTGACTTTCAGGGCGCGGCTCGCGCCAAAATCTAGAAAGAACCAACCACTGCTCTCAGCTCATTGACGTCATTAAAATAAACAACTCAAAAGTCCCTCGTTAAACAACTGAAATGAAATAAATTTTAAGCTGCACTTAACGTCCAGGAATTTAACTATATAATCGCGAACGTTCTGGCTGTCCCTTACATATTCAAACATGCCTGGACATCCGCCATCCACTAGCACGGGAACCACTGGTGGATTCGCTCCCACGACACAAAGCTGGAACACTTGCAAGTTCCTATAGAGAACTACAAACTGAAAATTTAATATTGGCGAATGTCCCACATACACTGACACAAGTACTCTCTTTCACACCCGCCCTAACACAAAACATAAAGATCTACTTGAAATTCTTAAAGCTATTACTAAAGCAAAATTACGAAAGGTTTTCTAAAATGAGAACTTTCCAAATTGGAATCTAAGCACTGAAGGTGTTCATATCTTTTCAAATAGTCACAGTTAGTGATTTTGAAACGTCCCCTTAGAAAAATTAGTGAATTACTATGCTGATAAATCTCTTACGTTATTTGATTTTTAAATAGCTGAGCATAACTGAACGTACTCAGACACTTCTCTCTTTACTTATTCTCATCAACACTAAAATGTCACACAATATTTTTAGTGCAACGCAATCTGACTTTCAATAGTCCCTACAAAAGAATGGCCCTGACTAACATTAACCTATACCTTACATAAATCACTTACCTCAAAAAATCTTCGTTACTCGAACTACTGCAATACAGCGAGCGCCAATGCTGCCAACTAAATAAAAGATTCTAACTACTGAAGGCACTGACTACTGATGGGCATGGTTAACAAATGAAAGATTTTGATAGAGAACAAACAATGTATTTACCTTAATAATATTCAAAAGTCATCACACACACACACACACACACACACATCATTTCATGAAACACAGTATTACAAATTTACTCTTTCCGGTGGAAACATGTCCAGATCGTCCGCTCTCAAAATTCTGCCCTCACTCTCCCCACATCCACCACTGCTGGCGGCTCACATCCAACTGCCCAACACTACAATAGCGAATAATTCAACAATACAAACCAGCCACAGGCTGAACACAGCACAGTTAGTGTTTTCATACAGAGCGCTACGTGGCGTTACCAATATAAAAACCTAAATAGCGTACTAACAATTTAGTTTTTTAAATGTCGGATAATTACGTTTTTTAATGACTTTTTTTTGTAACTTCCAAATTATGACCGTTATTGACTTCAGATTTTTACAGATTGTTCCTTTACACAACAGAAGGCTATGAACCTAATATGAAGTTTGTCGGACTATTTCTAGACCAGTTATTAATTTTAATAGTTCCAGAGAATGTAACTACACTGTAAGCGCTCTCCGCCACTTTCAGACGCTGCAGTCACGCCTTATGGTCACGAAGCACGTCTGCAGGACACAGGTCGCACGTTGCAGATGGTATAAGATTCTGACTGCTTACGCTGGAGCCCACATACATTGATTCAAGAAAGCTCTAATACACAAATTGGAGACACAATAGGCCGAGAGAGTGAGTGGGCACCGTATAGCATGTTGGGTTACAACAGCCGTAAGTGAGCGAGCAGCATCATGTTGGAAAACTCCCCCTGGGACACTGTTCACGAATGGCAGTGCAACAGGTCCAAACTACACATTGACGCACAAATTTTGCAGTAAGGGTCTATGGGATAACCACACGAGTGCTCCTGCTGTGACACGAAATTGCATTCCAAACCGTAGCTCCAGGTGAAGGTCCCGTGTGTCCAGCACGATGACTGGTTGGTCGATTGCCCTCAACTGGCCTTCTCCTAATCAACACACGGCCATCACCGGCACAGAATCAGAACCGGCTAACACAATGAACACTCTCTTGACACCACTGAAGTCCCAAATGCCGGTGTAAGGGCTGTAAGACGTCGTGGTCTCCTGACCTTCATTGCTTACATATTCCGCCCTCACAATCATATTCTCCACATCAAGACGCTTCATTCAAACCCAAACTCGATAAGATAAAGTCAATGTTGTATGAATTCATGTAAATGATGTGCAAATAACAAGTGTGCACTGGGGTTGAGATACTCGAAGCTGGCATACACACACACACACACACACATTCAAGACACAACAGTCACAAAAGCTTTTAGTTTGGGAGAGGCAAACACCGCACGTCAGGAGGCTGGTCCCTTCCGAGGTTTTCACAGGGGGCTACCTACATCAGCCGGTGGCCGCCCGAGAAGCGGACAGCGTTTGCCCGAGTGAAAGGAAGAACGACCCCGTGTTCGGATTAAAAGCAAATTCCGCTACACTGTGTGGGAGCGCCCAGCCTACGCATTCTTTACTAACATAGCACACAGTTTCAGAGGTTTTTCACAAGGAGACAGCAAACGCCAAAAGCCGATGCTACAGATTTCCGGAATGGTCGTCTTAAACGAAACGACATTCTCCCGTTTTAGAAGAGCCATGCTGATTGGCGGACGATATTCATGACGCCTTGAGCTGAAGGAGTAATGGAAGAGACTGACACGTCTGGCGTGGAGAGGGGCCGTTCCGTTGCCACTCTAGAAGAGAGAGCACGTAACGAGAGCGTGCGCTCTCGTACGTGTACTGAAAAGAGCGAGGAACAAGTCTCTCCTCAGTACTTCACTGGGAGAGCACCTCTGTCGAGAGCGAATTGGAGTGTGACTCTATACTGAGTCCTTGCGATTAAGTGTAGTTCACTGTGTTGGCTGCCACACTTATTGTGCAGTGTGAACAGACAGACTTATAGTTAAACGCCTGTGAGCGAATTTTTGAGTGGCATCGCGGTGGACTGGTTATCTTGACCTCATCAAGGCGTAGGGAGAGTTTGATTGGTGAAGGTCAATCCAGATAGAACGAGAGTTATCTTATTTGTCAGCAGCGAGCGGCGTAGAGAGCAGACATTGCAGCTTACGGTATTGTGCGCTACAGCTCTTGCGAGCCCCATATTTCCTCCACAACAGTACACTTCACTGCATTTCACATGTGACTGCATCGACCGTACCTAGCAACATTCTAACGGTTGATTATTCAAGTTGAGTAGGCGCGGCTCTCACCCATTCTGCCAACTCAAAAACAATCTTAAACTTTGTATAGAAATTTCATTAGCGAATCCTATCCTTAAGAGGTAGTTTCACATTCCGAAAAGAAACCGGAAATAAGTACCATTGTGCTTTCTCAGAATTTTTGCAAAATAAATAATAATATTCGTTAGTTTCATGTTTTTCTCATACTAACTAGCACTACTCCAGTACCCAAGTATCCCACTAGTTACATAAGAAATTATGTGAATTTTTGTCATTTCCTTACAGCGGGCGACTGCAGAAGATATTTATCGCTGAAAGTTTTTCAGGCATTTCTCTTTAGAACGTTAGCAGCGACTGTCTGACTTCTGTAGTAGTGTGGGGGTGGAAATTGCATCTTGCAGGAGCCACAGGGTAAAGGGTACATCTCAGATTAATACGTTTCGCAGAATGACAGAATAGCACCCACAGACTCACAGGTGTTAGTGGAATGTTCGCAACAAGGAGTCTGGCTCGGAGCTGTTCTTGAAGTAACCGATTTTTAACAGTTCACTGTGTCGCTGTGGTGCCAACAGGTGCTCAGATTGTTGCTGCAGATGCAGTACGATGCGCCAGTGCCACGATGATTTTCCAAATCGGTAGTGCCACTTGACCGTCTGGAGTTCGGTCTACTTGAGACCTCACATTCTAGTGACCACCGCTGCCAGTGCATTGCTACCACGTCTGTCTGCTAAACAGCAGAAGGAACATCCAGTTTCTCGTAGCCCTCTCCCTCGACTTCTTTCAAACTTAGTGAGTTGTCGACAATGGCATCATTGAAAACTACCTTGAGCAGTTAAATAGAAAACCGACTAGTGGCGATAACATATTAGACCTTCTGGTGACAAACAGACCCGAACTATTTGAATCAGTTAATGCAGAACAGGGAATCAGCGATCATAAAGCGGTTACTGCATCGATGATTTCAGCCGTAAATAGAAATATTAAAAAAGGTAGGAAGATTTTTCTGTTTAGCAAAAGTGACAAAAAGCAGATTTCAGAGTACTTGGTGGCTCAACACAAAAGTTTTGTCTCAAGTACAGACAGTGTTGAGGATCAGTGGACAAAGTTCAAAACCATGGTACAATATGCGTTAGATGAGTATGTGCCAAGCAGGATCGTAAGAGATTGGAAAGAGCCACCGTGGTACAACAACCGAGTTAGAAAACTGCTGCGGAAGCAAAGGGAACTTCACAGCAAACATAAACATAGCCAAAGCCTTGCAGACAAACAAAAATTACGCGAAGCGAAATGTAGTGTGAGGAGGGCTATGCGAGAGGCTTTCAATGAATTCGAAAGTAACGTTCTATGTACTGACTTGGCAGAAAATCCTAAGAAATTTTGGTCCTATGTCAAAGCGGTAGGTGGATCAAAACAAAATGTCCAGACACTCTGTGACCAAAATGGTACTGAAACAGAGGATGACAGACTAAAGGCCGAATTACTAAATGTCTTCTTCCAAAGCTGTTTCACAGAGGAAGACTGCACTGTAGTTCCTTCTCTAGATTGTCGCACAGTTGACAAAATGGTAGATATCGAAATAGACGACAGAGGGATAGAGAAACAATTAAAATCGCTCAAAAGAGGAAAGGCCGCTGGTCCTGATGGAATACCAGTTCGATTTTACACAGAGTACGCGAAGGAACTTGCCCCCCTTCTTGCAGCGGTGTACCGTAGGTCTCTAGAAGAGCGAAGCGTTCCAAAGGATTGGAAAAGGGCACAGGTCATCCCCGTTTTCAAGAAGGGACGTCAAACAGATGTGCAGAACTATAGACCTATATCTCTAACGTCGATCAGTTGTAGAATTTTGGAACACGTATTATGTTCGAGTATAATGTCTTTTCTGGAGACTAGAAATCTACTCTGTAGGAATCAGCATGGGTTTCGAAAAAGACGGTCGTGTGAAACCCAGCTCTCGCTATTCGTCCACGAGACTCAGAGGGCCTTAGACACGGGTTCACAGGTAGATGCCGTGTTTCTTGACTTCCGCAAGGCGTTTGACACAGTTCCCCACAGTCGTTTAATGAACAAAGTAAGAGCATACGGACTATCAGATCAATTGTGTGATTGGATTGAGGAGTTCCTAGATAACAGAACGCAGCAGTCATTCTCAATGGAGAGAAGTCTTCCGAAGTAAGAGTGATTTCAGGTGTGCCCCAGGGGAGTGTCATAGGACCGTTGCTATTCACAATATACATAAACGACCTGGTGGATGACATCGGAAGTTCACTGAGGCTTTTTGCAGATGATGCTGTGGTGTATCGAGAGGTTGCAACAATGGAAAATTGTACTGAAATGCAGGAGGATCTGCAGCGAATTGACGCATGGTGCACGGAATGGCAATTGAATCTCAATGTAGACAAGTGTAATGTGATGCGAATACATAGAAAGATAGGTCCCTTATCATTTAGCTACAAAATAGCAGGTCAGCAACTGGAAGTAGTTAATTCCATAAATTATCTGGGAGTACTCATTAGGAGTGATTTAAAATGGAATGATCATATAAAGTTGATCGTCGGTAAAGCAGATGCCAGACTGAGATTCATTGGAAGAATCTTAAGGAAATGCAATCCGACAACAAAGGAAGTAGGTTACAGTACGCTTGTTCGCCCAATGCTTGAATACTGCTCAGCAGTGTGGGATCCGCACCAGGTGGGGTTGATAGAAGAGATAGAGAAGATCCAACGGAGAGCAGCGCGCTTCGTTACAGGATCATTTAGTAATTGCGAAAGCGTTACGAAGATGATAGATAAACTCCAGTGGAAGACTCTGCAGGAGAGACGCTCAGTAGCTCGGTACGGGCTTTTGTTAAAGTTTCGAGAACATACCTTCACCGAAGAGTCAAGCAGTATATTGCTCCCTCCTACGTATATCTCGCGAAGAGACCATGAGGATAAAATCAGAGAGATTAGAGCCCACACAGAAGCATACCGACAATCCTTCTTTCCACGTACAATACGAGACTGGAATAGAAGGGAGAACCGATAGAGGTACTCAGGGTACCCTCCGACACACACCGTCAGGTGGCTTGCGGAGTATGGATGTAGATGTAGATGTAGATTGTCTAGATTGTCACCTTAAACGCATTCTTGACTAACAGCAGCTCACCATGTCCTTTCTCAAAGGTTAACTAAGACTCACTCCAGTTACAGAGTGAACACAGAGCAAACCTGAACTGCATCCTCATACTGGCTCTACCAGCGCCACTCTTAGGAGACTGGTGCGAAATCTGAAGAGACATCATCTTTCAGAAGTAGCAACACGCCTGCCAGCTTCCGTTCATGTCGGACAACACCTTCATAGTAGTGTGAATTTTTTTCCATCAGTATACAGGGTGGTCCACTGATAGTGATCGGGCCAAATTTGTAATAATAAGCATCAAACTAAAAAACTACAAAGAACGAAACTCGTGTAGCTTGAACGGGGAAACCGGATGGCGCTATGGTTGGCCCGCTAGATGGTGCTGCCATAGGTCAAACGGTTGTCAACTGCGTTTTGTTTAAATAGATACCCCCATTTTTATTACATAATTTGTGTAGCACGTAAAGAAATATGAATGTTTAAGTTGGACCACTTTTTTCGCTTTGTGATAGATGGCGCTGTAATTCTCACAAACGTATGGCTCACAATTTTAGATGAACAGTTGGTAACACGTAGCTTTTTTAAATGAAAATACAGAAGTACGTTTGAACATTTCATTTCGGTTGTTCCAATGTGATACGTGTACCTTTGTGAACGTATCATTTCTGAGACCGCATGCTGTTACAGATTACCTGTAAATATCACATTAATGCAATGAATGCTCAAAATGATGCCCGTCAACCTCAATGCATTTGGCAATACGTGTAACGACATTCCTCTCAACAGGGAATAGTTCGCCTTCCGTAATGTTCGCCCATGCATTGAAAATGCACTGACGCATGTTGTCATGCGTTGTCGATGGACCACTATAGCAAATATCCTTCAACTTTCCCCACTGAAAGAAACCCGGGGACGTCAGATCCAGAGAACGTGCGGGCTTTGACGACAATCCACCTGTCATGAAATATGCTGTTCAATACCGCTTCAACTGCAAGTGAGTTATGTGCCGGACATCCATCACGTTACAAGTACGTCGCCATTCTGTCATCCAGTGAAACATCTTCTAGTAACATCGTTAGAACATTACGTAGATAATCAGCATACATTGCACCATTCAGATTGCCATCGATAAAATGGGGGCTAATTATCCTTCCTCCCATAATGCCACAATATACATGAACCCGCCAAGGTCGCTAATGTTCCACTTGTCGCAGCCATCGTGAATTTTCCGCTGCCCAATAGTGCATATTATGTAGTTAACGTTACCGCTGTTGGTGAATGGCTCTTCGTCGCTAAATAGAACGCGTGCAAAAAGTCTGTCATCGTCCCGTAATTTCCCCTTGTGCCCAGTGGCAGTACTGTACACGACGTTCAAAGCCGTCGCCATGCAATCCCTGGTGCATAGAAATATGGTACGGGTGCAACCGACGTTTTTGAGATTACCGATTCTCGCACAATTTGTCTGCTACTGATATGCGTATTACCCGCGACAGCATCTAAAACACCTTCTTGGGAATCATCATTTGGTTGACGTTTCACATGTGGCTGAATACTCCCTGTTTCCTTAAATAACGTAACTATCCGTTGAACAGTCCGACAACTTCTATAATGTCGTCCAGGATACCGAGCAGCATACATAGCGAACGCCTGTTGGCCATTTTGGTCACAATAGCCATACATCAACACGATATCGACCTTTTCCGCAATTGGTAAACGGTCCATTTTAGCACGGCTAATGCATCACGAAGGAAATACCGTGCGCACTTGCAGAATGTTTCGTGATACCACGTACTTATACGTTTGTGACTATTGCAGCGCCATCTATCACAAAGCGAAAAAGGTGGTCCAACTAAAACATTCATATTTCTTTACGTACTACACGAATATGTAATAATAATGGCGGTTCCTATTTAAAAAACGCAGTTGATATCCGTCTGACCTATGGCAGCGCCATGTAGCGGGCCAACCATAGAGCCATTTGGTTTTCCCCTTCAAGCTAGACGAGTTTCGTTGTTTGTAGTTTTATCGTTTGACGCTTATCTCGTGAAATATTTGGCCCGGTCACTCTCAATAGACCACCCTAAACATCTCAACTTAAAAGATAGATCTTAATACTAGAAGCCATAAACTCATACAGATACATAATGCCAAAAGTCGGTACCAGTATACAAAGGGAAAACTCGAGAAAACTGCCGAGAGGTGGTATCGAAAACAACAGTTCAGCTTCAGCTATATAGCTCGTTCTAGTATTCCGATATAATCACAGAAACCCAAAGGCTACATGAATACGTAAAACCATAAATCGGTGTGGCTACGGAAACGCGGTATCGAAAATTTCACTTCTACATCTACATCTACATCCATCTACGCGGTATCAAAAATTTCACTTCAACTATATAGCTCAAGTGAAAATTCTGGTTCCAATGTAAGAAACTCAAATCAAAGAAATTAATTATACCTGATATGTCTTTGGTAGCAATGTAACACAGAGGTAAAAAAACACAGACACTTGAAACACAGCTTTAAAATAATGACCATGACAAAGACCTCCAATTACGAAATTTAAGAATCGTAAGTTAGACATAAAATATTCTGTAACAAAAACAATATGTTCTAATTTTGCCATGTAACCGAGACCTAGGCTCATGAACAGAAATAAAGGTACGCAGTAGAGAAAAGCCTGCAGGCATATTAAAGTAATGCAGTTTGACTGAAGATTTAAGAAACTGAAAGAAGAGAAAAAACCGAAACAAAATCCCAGCATCTTTTGACGGCCCTATAACAGATTTCACAGCCAAATGAAATCTCTCAGTAATATTTGTGTAGGCCCCAATCTTATAGTCTTTAAATTCCCAGTTGTCGTTCACAATAGGGTGGCCATAACCTTTCCCGCCCAACACCGTTAAAATGCACACGCATCTAACGCTATGGCAGTTGCTTCTGCGACCTCCGGAAATACATCAAAGGAATCACCACAGCCGCCGACCTTAACTTACGTCTCTCACCTTCTCCTCACCAGAACATGATTCGTCAGTTTTAGCTATCACCTCATGGCCCCTTATAGGTCCACTATATTTAATATACTGACCACGTAGTGCTCAACAGAAAGAAAAGCAACCTATTAGTGTTCGTTCACAAGCACTGCTTTCATGCATACCATGAGAGAGTTGCCCAGGAAGTAATGCACCGCATGTTTTTCTTCGATAAATCTTTATTGAACATAATGAGAATTACACACACGAAAGAATGGTGTTTTATCTAGACACCCTATTTTTCCACGTAATATACCTCCCGTTCTATGGCCTTCCACCAGCGCGAAACAAGGGCGTGTGTGCCCTGCCGGTACTAATCCTTGTCCTGGTGGTAAAGCCAGTCCTTCACTGTGTGGATCTCCTCCTCATCGTCCTCAAAATGTCTTCCATGAATGGCATCCTTTAAAGGCCCAGAAAAGTGGAAGTGAGAGGGGAATAGGTCAGGGCTGTAGGGTGAATGGAGTAACATTGTCCAGCCCTGTTTTGCGATGTGTTCAGCAGCCCTCAGACTTCTGTGGGTCCGAGTGTTATCGTGTTGCAGCAAAGTATCTGCTTGGTTGCTGTGGAGTCGAAGTCACCGGAGACGCGTCTTGAGTTTTTTTTTATTTGTTGACTTACGATTCTGAATTAATGGTACACCTCTTGGCATTACATCAATGAGAATCGCACCTTGCCAGTCTCAGAACACTGCTATCACGACCTCGCCGACGGAAACAGTTGTCTTGAATTTGTTCTTCTGCGGGTTGTGGAAATAGGGCCATTCTCCCGACTGTCGTTTTGTTTCGGGCTCAGAATGGTTGCCTCAGGTTTCATCACCTGTCACAAATCGGGACAAGAACGCCTCCCACTCAGCTTCAAATCGTTGCAACAAATCAAGACAAATGTTTTTTTTCTGTTCGATTTGTTATCCACCGTTAGACACCGCGAGGCCCACCTTAAGCACTCTTTTGAATATCCAAGAGTGCGGATAACTGCATCCACATTTTCTTTGCTGATTGACAGATGCAACCCCAACTGCAGAGTCGTACTGCGCCTGTCTTCGCAAATGATAACATCAGCTCGCTGCAACGGTTCATGTGTGACAGCCGTGGATGGTGTCCCTGACCGCTGAAAATCGCGGAGCTCCGCCGAAGCGCATTCTGACGACCTCACCCTCCTTACGCAGCGACTAACTGTATTTCTGTCGACAGCAGATGTTCCAAAGGCTATGCAAAAGCATTTGTGAATGTTCCCCGCATTTTCTTTCTCTGTAGTGAGAAAATCAATGACGGCATGTTGTTTATGACGTACATTACCTACAGGCGCCATTTGAAACTCTCCTGAAGCTACGGTATCTGTCGGAAGTAACGGAGACTTCGCGCTTTCACTCAGGAGACTGAAAATAATACATACATAACTTTTCACATTCGTAGCGTTGTTTGCGGCTGAGGAAAAAAAGGCACATTACTTTCTGGGCAACCCTCGCATATCACAGAGAACTCGTAACAAAAATATTAACGTCAATATAACAAAGACGCCGAGTCTCCAACTCAGAAAGCTGGTACTTCGCCCGGTTCACCACAACAAATTAAGGCGGTGACACATCCACATTTAGCCACTGGATCACCGCTGAGACGAAACGTCCGGAAAACTCATTTCCTGTTTTGGACTGGGGAGGGGATAGGAACCTGTCTTTGGATTCTGCTTTGTTTTCTTCTTCGATTTCAACAAACTGAATCTTGTTCTGGTTCCTTACTCTTACTTAGAGTAAGTCCTGTCTTACTTTGCCTCTTTCCATAAGCAACAGTCTCTATTTGTGGACGCCTTCTCATTTCCATTCACCTTCAAAACGTTTTCACACGACTCCCGAGACTGCTCTACCCCCGTGTGTCGTAAGACGTTGACAACTACGACAAAGTGATTGGAGTGTAAATAGATTAAGGTGCTTCAGAAATTTTCGGCGGAATAAGCAGGCGTGAGGCGGAATGCGCATAGAAGGTGACGCGTTAAACACTTGGTAAGTCAAGCGTTTGAGTAGCAGACGCGCGGACCCAACAACCTACACTATTTACGATTACAGTTTAACGTTGTCTCACATATAGTAACGTATTATGTCCTTAGGAAAGTTAAATAATGAAACTTATGAGCCACTGAAGGTGTACTCATAGTTTGAGGAAGTGTAAGGTGTGAAATGAGGAAGAATGTAGGGTGACATCTGGGTGCAGTCGAGTGAAGGAACTTCTTCGAACCGATGTGAGGGAAAGAATTGGAGAGAAGCTGAGGAGGCGCTGCGCAGTTGATTTCAAATAAAAAGGTTAGTATACTCGCGTTAGTACACGGTACAAATAAAATGGTGTGTAGACAGATTCACCTCCCCCACCCCCTGCCAATGAACCATGGACATTGCCGTTGGTGGGGAGGCTTGCGTGCCTCAGCGATACAGATAGCCGTACCGTAGGTGCAACCACAGTGGAGGGGTATCTGATGAGAGGCCAGACAAACGTGTGGTTCCTGAAGAGGGCAGCAGCCTTTTCAGTTGTTGCAGGGGCAACAGTCTAGATGATTGACTGATCTGGCCTTGTAACACTAACCAAAACGGCCTTGCTGTTGTGGTACTGCGAACGGCTGAAAGCAAGGGGAAACTACAGCCGTAATTTTTCCCGATGGCATGCAGCTTTACTGCATGATTAAATGATGATGGCGTCCTCTTGGGTAAAATATTCCGGAGGTAAAATAGTCCCCCATTCGGATCTCCGGGCGCGGACTACTCAAGAAGATGTCGTTACCAGGAGAAAGAAACTCGCGTTCTACGGGTCGGAGCATGGAATGTCAGATTCCTTAATTGGGCAGGTAAGTTAGAAAACTTAAAAAGGGAAATGGATAGGTTAAAGTTAGATATAGTAGGAATTAGTGAAGTTCGGTCGCAGCACGAACAAGACTTTTGGTCAAGCGAATATAAGGTTATAAATACAAAATCAAATAGGGGTAATGCAGGAGTAGGTTTAATAATGAATAAAAAATAGGAGTGCGGGTAAGCTACTGCCAACAGCATAGTGAACGCATTATTGTGGCCAAGATAGACACGAAGCCCAAACCTACTAAAATAGTACAAGTTTATATGCCAACTATCTCTGCAGATGATGAAGAAATTGATGCACTGTATGATGAGATAAAAGAAATTATTCAGGTAGTGAAGGAAGACGAAAATTTAATAGTCATGGGTGACTGGAAATCGACAGTAGGAGCAGGAAGAGAAGAAAACGTAGTAGGTGATTATGGAATGAGGTAAGAAATGAAAGAGGAAGCCGCCTGGTAGAATTTTGCACAGAGCTAACACACTAAAACATGAAAGAAGGTTGTTGACATGGAAGAACCCTAGAGTTACGAAAAGGTTTCAGATAGATTATATAATGGTAAGGCAGAGATTTAAGAACCAGGTTTTAAATTGTAAGACATTTCCACGGGCATATGTGTAGTCTGACCACAATCGATTTGTTATGAACTGTAGATAAAAACAGAAGAAACTGCAAAAAGGTGGGAATTTAAGGAGATAGGACCTAGATCAACTGAAAGAACCAGAGGTTGTACAGAGTTTCAGGGAGAGCATAAGGGAACAATTGACAGGAATGGGGAAAAGAAATACAGTAGAAGAAGAATGGGTAGCTTTGAGGAATGAAATAGTGAAGGTAGCAGAGGATCAAGTAGTAAAAAGACGAGGGCTAGTAGAAATCCTTGGGTAACAGAAGAGATACTGAATTTAATTGATGAAAGGAGAAAATACAAACATGCAGCAAGTGAAGCAGGCCAAAAGGAATACAAACGTCTTAAAAATATGTAGAAGCTTATCTCATGAGGGGTAAGATAGATACCGCCTACAGGAAAATTAAAGAGACCTTATAGAAAAGAGAACCACTTGCATGAATATCAAGAGCTCAGATGGAAACCCAGTTATTAGGAAAGACGGAAAAACACAAAGGTGGATGGAGTATATAGAAGGGTATATACAGGGGCAATGTTCTGGGGGACAATATTATAGAAATGGAAGAGGAGGTAGATGAAGATGAAATGGGAGATATGATACAGCGTGAAGAGTTTGACAGAGCACTGAAAGACCTAGGTCGAAACAAGGCCCCGGGAGTAGACAGCATTCCATTAAAACTACTGACGGCCTTGGGAGAGCCAGTCCTGACAAAACTCTACCATATATTGAGCAAGATGTATGAGACAGGCGAAATTCCCTCAGACTTCAAGAAGAATATAATAATTCCAAAGCCTAAAAAGCAGGTGTTGACAGATGTGAAATCTACCGAACTATCAGTTTAATAAGTCACAGGTGCAAATACTAACGCGAATTCTTTACAGACGATTGGTAAAAAGTGATAGAAGCCGATCTCGGGGAAGATCGGGTTGTATTCCGTAGAAATGTTGGAACACGTGAGCCAATTCTGACCTTACGACTTATCTTAGAAGAAAGATTAAGGAAAGGCAAACCTACGTTTCTAGCATTTGTAGACTTAGAGAAAGCCTTTGACAATGTTGACTGTAATACTCTCTTTCAAATTCTGAAGTTGGCAGGGGAAATTCTGAAGTTGGCAGGGGTAAAATACAGGGAGCGAATGGCTGTTTACAATTTGTACAGAAACCAGATGGCAGTTATAAGAGTCGAGGGGCATGAAAGGGAAGCAGTAGTTGGGAAGGGAGTGAGACAGGTTTTAGCCTCTCCCCGTGTTATTCAACCTGTATACTGAGCAAGCAGTAAATGAAACAAAAGAAAAATTCGGAGTGGGTATTAAAATCCATGGAGAAGAAATAAAAACTTTGAGGTTCGTAGATGACATTGTAATTCTATCAGAGACAGCAAAGGACTTGGAAGAGCAGTTGAACGGA
Source organism: Schistocerca gregaria (assembly GCF_023897955.1). Lineage (NCBI taxonomy): Eukaryota > Metazoa > Arthropoda > Insecta > Orthoptera > Acrididae > Schistocerca > Schistocerca gregaria. The sequence continues at coordinate 1,156,759,800 of NC_064920.1, read as the reverse complement.
ATGGACAGTGTCTTGAAAGGAGGATATAAGATGGACATCAACAAAAGCAAAACGAGGTTAATGGAATGTAGACGAATTAAGTCGGGTGATGCTGAGGGAATAAGATTAGGAAATGAGACACTTAAAGTAGTAAAGGAGTTTTGCTGTTTGGGGAGCAAAATAACTGATGATGGTCGATGCAGAGAGGGTATAAAATGTAGACTGGCAAAGGCAAGGACAGAGAAATTTGTTAGCGTCTAGTATTGATTTAAGTGTCAGAAAATCGTTCCTGAAAGTATTTGTATGGAGTGTAGCCATGTATGGAAGTGAAACATGAACGATAAATAGTTTAGGCAAGAAGAGAATAGAATCTTTCGAAATGTGGTGCTACAGAAGAATGCTGAAGATTAGATGGGTACATCACATAACTAATGATGAAGTATTGAATAGAATTGGGGAGAAGAGGAGTTTGTGGCACCACTTGACTAGAAGAAGGGATCTGCTGGTAGGACATGTTCTGAGGCATCAAGCGATCACCAATTTAGTAGTGGAGGGCAGCGTGGAGGGTAAAAATCGTAGGGGTAGACCAAAGAGATTAGTACACTAAGCAGATTCCGAAGGATGTAAGCTGCAGTAAGTACTGGGAGATGAAGAAGCTTGCACAGGATAGAGTAGCATGGAGAGCTGCATCAAACGAGTCTCAGGACTGAAGACCACAACAACAACGACGACAATATTGACAGATTCAAGAAGGAGGTTGAGCTATGCACGAGGTTAGCTTCATTCGGGAAAGAAATAGTCTGTTCCACATGTTCGTAGGGAATTTGTATAAGGCACTTTTATATGGTTAAGAGTAACATCATACAACATCCACCCACAGACGGGGATGAGCAATTATGTAATGAAACGATTTAAAGCTTTGGAACGACAATCGCTGATGCCAAAGAAGAGGTTTACTAGCTAGTTAACATAGGTATGTTTCCTAATTACAGTGTGTGGGGACCTTTACCATGTCCATGCATATTAACGAGGAAATATTTGAAATTGGAATTTGGGCTCGGAAGAAAGGAGGCACAGTCAATCTGTGATTCCTCTGAAACAGGAAATTGTAATGAATGTATGTATAAGAGAATATATAGCGTAAGAATCTCTTAAGTCAAATAAAATCCATCTCTTGAATGAGGTAAGTACTCAGGGAACAAGCTATACAGACCTACCGAGAGAAGATAAGCAGTTTCAAAGAACGAGTGTACACACATTGTACAAGGAAAAACGTCATGGCGTGGCGTAAAACTTGAATATGACATGTGGTACTTGTAATGAACAATGTACGTTTTTCATTGAGTAATTTTTTAGATATGTTTGATTATGAAATGCAGTAAGAGTCTACAATCAATATATATTGTAAAAGTAAATGTACAACGGGCGTGACGCTAAAATTAATAAACCAGTCCCGGTACGATCAAGGGAGGTATTTGGTGTGGTAGCCCTGTATCCCCCATTCATGAAGAATGTTCCTGTTTTTACCCGAAGGGAATCCGTATGATCATATAAGGGCTATGAAGTTTCGGCCTCTAGAAATTTCTAGAACATTCCATAACATTCGAGAGTATTCGAGAGCATTCCACAACATTCCAGATTGTTTCGGTATGTTCCACAACGATCCGGAATGTTTTGGAATGTTCGGGAATAATCTGAACTATTCTGAAAAATTCCAGAATGTTTGGGAACATCCAGTAGCATCCCAGATCATTGTGGAATATTCCAGAACACTCTAGAATGTTGTTGAATTTTCTGGATCGTGGTGGACCATTCGAAGCCGTTTTCGTATGTTCCGGAATTCACCTCTGTTGGGGCTACCCATTGGTAGAGGTGTATAAAGCAGGATTCGTCGTGTGTTAGGACGTATATTCCTTACCATTGACGAAGGGAGGAAGTAACAAAGTAGGGTAGTGAGTAAATAAAAACAAACAGTGAAGTGTGAGTAGTCAAGATATTACAGTGACTGAATATAAATCGAAAATAAAGTGTGGAAAGTGTACTTGGTGAATTTGTAGATAAAAATCTGATTTTATTTATATTTTACACCACGTCCAAACGTAAAAAGAGGAGGAGATCTTTCCAGCTCTGAAGTAAATCAGCGAATTAAAAAAGAACAACCAAAAAACGAAGCAGACGAACAGCGCGAAGCCGGCCGGGGTGGCCTAGCGGTTCTAGGCGCTACAGACTGGAACCGCGCAACCGCTTCGGTCGCAGATTCGAATCCTGCCTCGGGCATGGATGTGTGTGATGTCCTTAGGTTATTTAGAATTAAGTAGTTCTAAGTTCTAGGGGACTGATGACCTCAGACGTTAAGTCCCACAGTGCTCAGAGCCATTCGAAGCATTTTTGAACAGCGCAAAGCACGTTTAATTTCCCAGCGTACGAGAAAGAGAACCGTGAGAAGCAGAGAAACAGAACAATAATGAATTGGACGAACTGATGGATCAAGAATTCTGACACAATTTTACAATAAAAGACTGCGAATTCAAGCCAGCCACTAAAATATCACCGAATGAGAAGCGCGGACGAGGATAAGTAAACAGTGCAACTTAACAAAAAAAAAAAAAGTTCCCCTGCTACCCGACGAATTAATGTAACAAACACAAACAGGTCGTCATCGGAAAAATGGATAACATCTACCAATCTTGTAAAGGGAAAAAAATTCAGCAGAGGAACACCAGAATCTTGTTGCATGAACGGAAAAATTCCATTACCCCCACAAGAAGCACTTCCGCAGGAATTGTTAAATGACCGGCGAAACTCAAGGATCGGAACACTTTCTTCAAAATATCAGAGCGCAGTGCCTGCCTATTCTTTCGGTGTCACTTCCATCAGCATTAACCGAGATGAAATCGACTTCGTTTTTTCCATCCAAAGCCAAATCTATCACAACATGGGATCATTAATACCACTACGCTACGAAGACCATAAATATCTGTAAGTATATTTCATCGGGAATGGAGAAACAGAAATGTATCAGTGATGCACAAATATCAGTTGATTGTGCTGAGAAGTAGTCCGACATGTGCAGTGAATCTTATCCGAATACAATCAACTGATTCACATATTGAAAACAGCACTGGACCGAATGATTTCTGATGACTATGAAGTTATAATTCGAGCCGACAAAATACCACATAGAGAACACGACGGTCGTTTTAATGCATCTCAAGTAGATGAAGTGACCATCGTAATAGTGGACAATGAAAACACAAGCTCGACATAACTAAAGAATGAAGAAGGGAAAGAGACACACCGTTCATACAATGCCCTCCAACATTCAATAACGTTTCTGCTCGGGTAGCACGGATATTATTCTAATGTGAAACAAATCCAACCTGAAACAGTTGTAGGAACAAACAAACAAAGAAATGACTTCCAAGAGGTTCTATGCTTACCGCTTAATGACCAGAGACAATGAAACTTAAATGACATTCTCAACACTTGCCGTTTATACCAATAATTCGTGATGTATATGTAAACAAAAATAGAAGCTACAAATGGTTCAAATGGCTCTAAGCACTATGGGACTTAATATCTGAGGTCATCAGTCCCCTAGACTTCGAACTACTTAAACGTAACTAACCGAAGGACATCACACACATCCATGGCCAAGCAGGATTCGAACCTGTGACCGTAGCAGCAGCGCGGTTCCGGATTGAAGCGCCTAGAACCGCTCGGCCAACTGCGGCCGGCCAAAATAGATGCGGAACGGATACTTTACATAAGGCTGAATCACAAGAAACTATGCTCGGAAGAATACATCCACCTTCGTGACGCAACCATATATGACGGAATCATTGGCGGCATTGTAGCAATGGAAATCTTACCCTCGTCATAGATAGGGAGTGCGAGACACATGCACGAATACGCTCAAGATTCGATGACCTACATAAGAAAATATGGACGACCTGACCTCTTCACAACATTCACATGCAACTCGTTAGGCCAGAAATCAAAGAAAACTAGTATACAGACATGCCCGCCTGGTTAGCCATGCAATCTAACTGCTTTCCGGGCGCGAAGGCGTGCCGGCCCCTGGCACGAATCCGACCGCGTACACCATAACTAATCTACCACGCAAACATTGTGGTTACACTCGTCTGGTGTGAGACGTATCCGTGGGGTAGGGGGGGGGGGAGGGGGAGGGTGCTGGGAGAGACGATAGGGGGTGTTCCATTGGGGGCCAAACCTCTCAGTAACCCTGGGTTCGGTGTGATGCGGTGGTGGGATGAATGGACTGCTGTTGCCTGTTGTGGGGTTGTGTACCACTATGGGCTACGGCGAGGACAAAGCCTACCCGACGTTTCTAGGTCGCCAGTCTCATACAGTACAGTACAATACAATATACGGAACAGTTCTCATGCATCCACACGACATTGCAGAAAAAAAAATACCCAAAACGACACTGGGAAGACGCACAAGCAGAAGTTGATGGCTATCCCAAATACAGAAGACGATCACCCAAAAATATGAATAAGAGGCAGTGACCAAATGGGAGTGTATAATCAATGTGTAGTAATATATAACATTGTTGTTGTTGTTGTTGTGGTCTTCAGTCCTGAGACTGGTTTGATGCAGCTCTCCATGCTACCCTATCCTGTGCAAGCTTCTTCATCTTCCAGTACTTACTGCAACCCACATCCTTCTGAATCTGCTTAGTGTATTCTTCTCTTGGTCTCCGTCTACGATTTTTACCCTCCACGCTGCACTCCAATGCTGAATTTGTGATCCCCTGTTGCCACAGAACATGTCCTACTAACCGGTCCATTCGTTTTGTCAAGTTGTGCCCCATACTTCTCCCCAATTCTATTCAATACTTCATCATTAGTTATGTGATGTACCCATCTAATCTTCAGCATTCTTCTGTAGCACCACATTTCGAAAGATTCTATTCTCTTCTTGCCTAAACTATTTATCGTTCATGTTTCACTTCCATACATGGCTACACTAAATACAAATACTTTCAGAAACGACTTCCTGACACTTAAATCGATACTCGATGTTAACAAATTTCTCTTTCTCAGAAACGCTTTCCTTGCCATTGCCAGTCTACATTTTATATCTTCTTTACTTCGACCATCATCAGTCATTTTGCTCCCCAAATAGCAAAACTCCTTTACTACTTTAAGTGTCTCATTTCCTAATCTTATTCCCTCAGCATCACCCGACATAATTTGAACACATTCCATTATCCTCGTTTTGCTTTTGTTGATGTCCATCTTATATCCTCCTTTCAAGACACTGTCCATTCCGTTCAACTGCTCTTCCAGGTCCTTTGTTGTCTCTGATAGAATTTCAATGTCATCGGCGTACCTCAAAGTTTTTATTTCTTCTCCATGGATTTTGATGCCTACTCCGAATTTTTCTTTTGTTTCCTTTAATGCTTGCTCAATATACAGATTGAATAACAACATAACAATAGTAATAGCACAAGAAGCCATGACGAAAACCCTATTCATTAACAAGTTTTCGTGACATATAATACATCCAACACAAACACTAATTGTAACAAAGGGGACTTAACTAATGCTAGTAAGGGTACAGTTCAAAATAACTATCCAATTGTAATAATGGAAAACGCAGTCATTGTGGACCACGAGCCAATATCTTGGGTGTAACTGATCAGTACTCGGCCCATACACAAGTACATTTGTTTGCTTGTAATCACATAACACCGACGAGAGTGTTGTGAATTAGAGAGACACAACGCTGGTGCAATACTCTGCAATATTGTAGAATATTACACATGTTATGTGCGTTTCATTTATAGTGCAAAACATTTTCTCAACGAGAGAGTTGTAGCAAAAAGAAGATAAGGAATTACAGTAAGTTACATTGAAGCCTACAGTGAGTGGCGAAACAAGATACAGAAAAGTAGAAGTTTTTATCGACTCAGCTAGCGACATTGCCCTGATCTCAGAAGAATTAGTGACTGCTTATGAAAAGATGGAATTGTTTCTAGTTTACCACAGGTGTATGCATAGAAGGAGTTACTGGTATTAGAGGTAAATTAAAGAGGAAAACAGAACAACTATAAAAGTAGGAATATTCTGTTCTTTAGAGGCGTTTCTTGTAATGGCTAATATAATTATGCAAATACTATTAGGTGTAACCTAGTAACTTATGTAAATGGTGATTTAGGGATTTTGTACGTCATCCGTAAAACATTCGTAAAGTGTAAATTAGATAATTATAGTAATGCAGTACCTTTAAAACTAGTCCGCCAGTAAGCGACGAAAACCAGTTATTACCAATAAACAAACTGCCTTTAATTAGTTGCATAGACGGAACACACCGACACGAACTACAGCAACTATAGAAAGACGTAAAACAGAAAAAAATTGACGGCTAATTATTAATTGAGGTATGTTTAGTGGCTAGTGCCGAAACATTACACGAAGGTAGTACAAAAGCTTTATATCAACTGTCTCGTGGTAATACACACCAAAGAAGCATATGAATCTGGGCTGTTGATAGATATACAGCAGAAATATTTACAGCGGATTCTATGTACTCATGAAGGAGTTACTTCGATTAAACCAGGCGTTGTAGGTGACTGCATATGTAGATTTAATATCAAAAGCAAAGAACCATTTTTTTGGAAATCTTACTAATACCAATAGGATTGGAAGCAGGGGTATAAGAATAAATCAACAATATGATAGACAAATAAGTAACACAACTTAGTTGAAGTGTTTGTAATAACCAATTACTATTGGTTAAGAAAGCTAAAGGCGAAGATCTACTCGTGTTGGACAAACGAAATTTAACACACACAGAAACACAAGGTGATAGACCTATAAGTATCGATGAGATACTGGCAAAATTCGAACAAGGAAAATACTTTATTTCGATGGATTTGAAGGTTAAATGAAGATTCTAAGCTGTATACAGCAGTTTTAGATTAGATATTTCCGTTTCAGTATTTATTAGAGCACTTGATCAAGCTCAGGAAGGAGAACTCTTACAAGAACTTTTAAATTATGTACACCATATTTTATTAGTATCCGACACTTTGGACGATCTTTTTGCTTTATTACTTAAGGCGTTACAAAAACTCCATGAAAAAGGAATAACTGTTAAATTGGCAAAGTCACATTTTCGTCGACAAGAATTAAGGTTTCTAGGACACCTAGTGGGAGTAAATGGTCTAGGGGTAGCGTCTTTGATTCATAATCAAAACGTCTTCCGTCCCGGGTTCGATCCACGCCACTGCCTAAATTTTGATAAATAATCAGCATTGGCGGCCGAAGACTTCCGGCATAAGAAGTCAGCCTCATTCTGCCAACGGCCTTTTCAAAGAGGGCGGAGGAGCGGATAGATGTTCAGGGCACTCTCTTGTCCTAGGGGTGGGAAATTGCCCCTAAAGGCGGAAGAATCAACAATGATCAAAGACATGAGGATGCAGAAGGCAATGGAAACCACTGCATTAAACACACATAAAGTGTATCCACAGGACATGTGGCCTGTAGTTGAAGAAGTGTCATGATTATCTCTCCATTGGCAAAAGATTCCGGAATAGTCCCCCATTCGGATCTCCGGGACGGGACTGCCAAGGGGGAGGTTACCATGAGAAAAAGATTGAATAACCAACGAAAGGATAACGTTCTACGAGTCGGGGCGTGGAATGTCAGAAGCTTGAATGTGGTAGGGAAGCTAGAAAATTTGAAAATGGAAATGCAAAGGCTCAATCTAGATATAGTAAGGGTCAGTGAAGTAAACTGGAAGGAAGACAAGGATTTCTAGTCAGATGAGAATCGGGTAATATCAACAGCAGCAGAAGATGGTATAACAGGTGTAGGATTCGTTATGAATAGGAAGGTGGGGCAAAGGTTGTGTTACTGTGAACAGTTCAGTGACCGGGTTGTTCTAATCAGAATCGACAGCAGACCAACACCGACAACGACAGTTCAGGTATACATGCCGACGTCGCAAGCGGAAGATGAACAGATAGAGAAAGTGTATGAGGATATTGAAAGTGTAATGCAGTATGTAAAGGGGGACGAAAATCTAATAGTCATGGGTGACTGGGATGGAGTTGTAGGGGAAGGAGTAGAAGAAAACGTTACAGGAGGATATGGGCTTGGGACAAGGAATGAAAGAGGAGAAAGACTAATTGAGTTCTGTAACAAATTTCAGCTAGTAATAGCGAATACCCTGTTCAAGAATCACAAGAGGAGGAGGTATACTTGGAAAAGGCCGGGAGATACGGGAAGATTTCAATTAGTTTACATCATGGTCAGACAGAGATTCCGAAGTCAGATACTGGATTGTAAGGCGTACGCAGGAGCAGATATAGACTCAGATCACAATATAGTAGTGATGAAGAGTAGGCTGAAGTTCAAGACATTAGTCAGGAAGAATCAATACGCAAAGAAGTGGGATACGGAAGTTCCAAGGAATGACGGAATACGTTTGAAGTTCTCTAACGCTATAGATACAGCAATAAGGAATAGCGCAGTAGGCAGCACAGTTGAAGAGGAATGGACATCTCTAAAAAGGGCCATCACAGAAGTTGGGAAGGAAAACATAGGTACAAAGAAGGTAGCTGCGAAGAAACCATGGGTAACAGAAGAAATACTTCAGTTGATTGATGAAAGGAAGATGTACAAACATGTTCCGGGAAAATCAGGAATACGGAAATACAAGTCGCTGAGGAATGAAATAAATAGGAAGTGCAGGGAAGCTAAGACGCAATGGCTGCAGGAAAAATGTGAAGACATTGAAAAAGATATGATTGTCGGAAGGACAGACTCAGCATACAGGAAAGTCAAAACAACCTTTGGTGACCTTAAAAGCAATGGTGTTAACATTAATATTGCAACGGGAATTCCACTGTTAAATGCAGAGGAAAGAGCAGATAGGTGGAAAGAATACATTGAAAGCCTCTACGAGGGTGAAGATTTGTCTGATGTGATAGAAGAAGAAACTGGAGTCGATTTATAAGAGATTGGGGATCCAGTATTAGAATCGGAATTTAAAAGAGCTTTGGAGGACTTACGGTCAAATAAGGCAGAAGGGATAGATAACATTCCACCAGAATTTCTAAAATCATTAGGGGAAGTGGCAACAAAACGACTATTCACGTTGGTTTGTAGAATATATGAGTCTGGCGACATACCATCTGACTTTCGGAAAAGCATCATCCACACAATTCCGAAGACGACAAGTGCGAGAATTATCGCACAATCAGCTTAACAGCTCATGCATGCATCGAAGCTGCTTACAAGAATAATATACAGAAGAATGGAAAAGAAAATTGATAATGCGTTATGTGACGATCAGTTTGGCTTAAGGAAAAATAAAGGCACGAGAGAGGCAATTCTGACGTTACGGCTAATAATGGAAGAAAGGCTCAAGAAAAATCATGACACGTTCATAGGATTTGTCGACCTGGAAAAAGCGTTCGACAATATAAAATGGTGCAAGCTGTTCGAGATTCTGTAAAAAGTAAGGGTAAGATATAGGGAGAGACGGGTCATATACAATATGTACAACAACCAAGAGGGAATAACAAGAGTGGACGATCAAGAACGAAGTGCTCGTATTAAGAAGGGTGTAAGACAAGGATGTAGCCTTTCGCCCCTACTCTTCAGTCTGTACATCGAGGAAGCAATGATGGAAATAAAAGAAAGGTTCAGGAGTGGAATTAAAATACAAGGTGAAAGGATATCAATGATACGATTCGCTGATGACATTGCTATCCAGAGTGAAAGTGAAGAAGAATTAAATGATCTGCTGAACGGAATGAACAGTCTAATGAGTACACAGTATGGTTTGAGAGTAAATCGGAGAAAGACGAAGGTAACGAGAAGTAGTAGAAATGAGAACAGCGAGAAACTTAACATCAGGATTGATGGTCACGAAGTCAATGAAGTTAAGGAATTCTGCTACCTAGGCAGTAAAATAACCAATGACGGACGGAGCAAGGAGGACATCAAAAGCAGACTCGCTATGGCAAAAAAGGCATTTCTGGCCAAGAGAAGTCTACTAATATCAAATACCGTCTCGAGTACAGCATTGTCTGGTAGTGAAACATGGGCTGTGGGAAAACCGGAACAGAAGAGAATCGAAGCATTTGAGATGTGCTGCTATAGACAAATGTTGAAAATTAGGTGGACTGATAAGGCAAGGAATGAGGAGGTTCTACGCAGAATCGGGGAGGAAAGGAATATGTGGAAAACACTGATAAGGAGAAGGGACAGGGTGATAGGACATCTGCTAAGACATGAGGGAATGACTTCCATGGTACTGGAGAGAGCTGTAGAGGGCAAAAACTGTAGAGGAAGACAGAGATTGGAGTACGTCAAGCAAATAATTGAGGACGTATGTTGCAAGTGCTACTCTGAGATGAAGAGGTTAGCACAGGAAAGGAATTCGTGGCGGGCCGCATCAAACCAGTCAAAAAAGATGAGGATGGAACGATGACTACTTTAAAAGTGAATTATTACCGACATTAACACAATGTCTATAACACTTGTGGTAAAAACATTATTTTGGAGAGAAAATGCAAACACACAATATTGGAAGCTATGTATTCCGCATTGTGCGGAGACCAAGTTGGAATGATTCGTACACAGAAGCTATGGTCACTTTGGTATTCGCAAGTGTATAAAATATATAAAAACGTTTTACTGTTTTATGGGGTTTTGTCAAGTCAAATTTGTCAAGAAGCTTAGGAGGGTCACAGTGGCATTAATTATGCAATGCATCGTATTTTGTCGAAGGGTTTACATGACTTAAGCGCATCAGAGTTTCACAGCCCTTTACCAATGGGTAGGGGAGGCGTAACATCTATTTAGTTACTTATAGAACGTTATCAAAATACGTCACACTGTACCTCATTAAGCATACAAACACGGATGCAGTGATTAATTATATGCGCAGTTCCTTCGCAGACGTTGGGAAATCAAAAGGACTCTTAACTGACGACGGTCATGCTTTCCAAGTCGTAATTTTAAGGACATGATAACTTTGGAAGGCGTACGTCAAATAACTACATGGAAGTATAGCTTGAAATAGAATCCATGTGAACGTATTATGAAGGAAATTGGAAGATTGAATAGAAGGTATTGCTCCACCAAACATATCACTTGGGCACAAATGATATAGGAATGTAAGGTAATATTAAATTTTTCAGATCTGTCTACAGGTTTATCCTCAGCAGAAGTAATGAAGTGTAAATTTAGTGGTGAAACGTAGCTTAAATTATTTAAATGGCAAAACAACAGTACGGTGGTGGGAGAAAATTTAAAGGACGTAGTAAGGAATCATTTACAGCAAACAGTTGAAGGACTGCATAACAAATTTAATGAGAATGCAAAATCACCAACATTTAATAACAATGACTTAGTATTAGTGATAGATACACACGACAGTTCTAACTTAAATTTTTTCCTCATTACAGTGGACCATACAAAATCTAAGCATACCACATCCAAAAGCTGTTTTCTTGGTGGATCCCAAAAGTTGTCAAGAAAAAGATATATACAACGTAGACAAGAAAAATATTTATAAACCACCGCTATTTGAAAAGTGGAGACAGTAAAGAGAACACAATCCGAAGTTATTTCTATTATGCAATATAATTAACACACCATGAAATACTATTATCAGCTGCTGTTAAATCCACGTCAAGTATAATATGGCTGATGTTGGGCTACGTCATCTTTAACAAATCATAGGGGTACACTTAATCTAAAGATTAGTTTCCATACTAATAAATAATATTTATTACATGCATCAAATACATTGCAAACAAATTCCGAGACAGAGGTTATTTTGGAAGTAAATGTACGCATATGGTGGAAGAAAGAGGATGGTAGACGAGACTTGAGACAAGAAGTTGAGAACTGCGGTTTAGGAAGCGTTTTTGGTTTCTCTTTTAACACATTGTGTCATATCATCCTTTTCTGGTATACAAAAGGCATTTATCGAAGTCAGTTTTCGGAGTCTGTGAGGTGAAGCCGAAACAAGCCTTTCTATTAGGAATGTTATCACTCTATGCGGAGTCCATTTTTGAAATGAGGGGTGGAATAGGAATGTGTCTTTGGAGTCCGTCTTCTAATCTTCTTATATTTCAACAAATCCACACCTTGTTTTCCTTTCTTCTTCTTTAAAGGTCCACTTTGCTTTGCCTCTTCTAATAAGCAATACCATCATGGAACCCTTCAACCTGTTTTCAAAGGATTGGTGGGATAACTCAGCTCGCGTGTGACATAAGAAGTTGACAGCTACGACAAGTAATTTAAGTGTCAAGAGGTTTAGCCGCTTAAAAAATTTTCGGAGTAGTAGGCAGGTGTGAAGCGGAATATGCAACGAAGATGACGCGCTAAACACATGGTGACTGAAGCGTCCTTTGTTTGAATAGCAGATGCGCGGACCCAAGAACATACATTAGTTACGAAAACAAAGTAACCTTGTCTGACATGTAGAAAAGAATGATTTCGTTAATGAAGATAAAAAATGAAAGATGTGAGCCATGGTAGGTAATGCGAAGGTAGGTTTAACGCTTCTACTGATAATGAAATAGGTAGGACGTTGCACTGTTGTATAAAATGTTATAAGTATGTGGATTTGTTCTGAATCAAATGAGTTACTTAGAGCATAAGGAAGTGTAAGGTATTTAATGAGGAACAGTATTAGTTGACATTGGACAAATAGGGGGGAAAAACTGTGGAGGTGTTATGCAATACGTTTAAAATAAAATGGGAAGTGTACTCCCGTTAGTACAAACAACAAATAAAAGGTCGGATAGACAGGTCCATCAAAAAATAAATAAATAAATAACTACGCCGTTTATCAGGTACATTTGGGTAAAAATGGTCTGTACAATTGATTGGTAGGGATTTTGTATGAGACACTTTGATATCATTAATAGTAAGGTTGTATATTATGCACCTACGGAAAGCGATCAGTAGTTCCGCGATGAAATGATTTGGAATGACAACTGATGATGCCAAAGAAGAGGTTTTCTAGCCAGTTAAGATACAGTTTATGCAAACCATCTACATCTCCACGCATATTAACGTAGAAATATTTGAAATTTGAATGTGTACTCGTGACAAATAAGGTCCAGTCAATCTATGATATCTCTGAAACAGGAAATTGTAATGAAAGAATGTACGAGAGTATATACAAAGTAAGAATCACATAACTTAAAGCAAATAGATAAAGTATTACGAGAACAAATTGTACCCAATTACCGAGAGAAGTTAAGTAACTTTTATACTCAGTGTACAAGAGAAACTGATCATGATACGGTGTAAGACTCATATATGACGTCTGATACTTATAATGAAGAATGTATGTTTCTTTCGAATTTGTTTTTGGATAAAGTGTATTATGCGATAAAGTAAGTCAATATTGAGACGTGTAAATAAAACACACGTTGAGTAAAGAAAATAGTAAATTTTTGACTAGCTAGGAAACCCCTTCTTAGCACCCTCAGTTGTCACTCAAAACTTTAAATCGCATCATTGCATACCTGCTGATCCCTTTCCGTGGGTACAATAGTCAATTTGGGACGACTTCTTTATTCTGAGTGCGGATATAGGTAGGGTATCAAGGCGTTTTATAAAATACGCTTCTCCCCTATTAATATTAGTACCAGCTAAAGATGATCGTTGTAGTTGATATATGAAAAGCAGTGTCGAACAAAAGAAGCAGATACCCTGCGCTCCAGTCTGTGTTTGTACAGACGGTACGTGAACAGTTCGAGCGGAAGTAGCGGAGTGCGTCATGGGATGAGCGTCACTCATTTGCTGCACGAGGATATGCTTTGATACTCCGAGTTCATAGTGTCAAGAAAGTCTTGGAGTAAAAGGGCCCCCGACAGTGTCAACGTGTACGCAAAACAAATGAATCATTTTCTGATGTAAAAAGATGGAACTTTAATATATACCTGCGGATCACACGTGTGATATTTTGTTGAAGTTTTAGTCTATTGCCGGCCGCGGTGGCCGTGCAGTTCTAGGCGCTTCAGTCCGGAACCGCGTGACTGCTATGGTCGCAGGTTTGAATCCTGCCTCGGGCATGGTTGTGTGTGGTATACTTAGGATAGTTAGGTTTAAGTAGTTCTAAGTTCTAGAGGACTGATGACCTCAGATGTTGAGTCCCATAGTGCTCATAGCCAGTTGAACCATATTTTTAATCTATTGCGAGTTGAAATTAAGGGATTCTGTCTTTATAAGAGAGAAATAAGAGAGAAATAAGAGAGAAATATCTCACGAAATAAGCTTCAAACGAAAAAACTACAAGAACGGAACTTGTCTAGCTTGAAAGGGGAAACCAGATGGCGCTATGGTTGGTCCGCTAGATGGCGCTGCCATAGGTCAAACGGATATTAACTTCGTTTTTTTTTTTAATAGGAACCCTCATTTTTAGTATATGTTCGTTTAGTACCAAAAGAAATGTGAGGTTGGGGGAGATCTATTTGAGTATTTATTGCATTAACGTGGTAATGACGCTGTAACAGAATGCGTTCTCAGATATAAAAAGGTCTCAAAGGTATATGTATCACATTGGAACAACCGTAATAAAATGTTCAAACGTACCTACGTTCTGTATTTTAATTAAAAACAACCTACTTCTTACCAGCTGTTCGTCTAAAATTGAGAGCCATGTGTTTGTGACTATTACAGCGCCATCTATCACAAAGCGAAAAGGTGGTCCAATCAAAACATTCGTATTTCTTTACGTACTACAAGAGTATTTAATAAAAACTGGGGGTTCCTATTAAAAAAAAAGTTGATATCCGTTTGACCTTTGGCAACGCCATCTAGCAATCCAACCATAGCGCCATCTGGTTTCCCTCTTCAAGCTAGACGACTTTCGTCCATTGTAGTTTTTTCGTTTGTGCTTATTTCTTGAGATATTTGGCCTCGTCACTATCAATGGACCACCCTCTATATGTTTTCGAAAACAAAATTTTCCCCTGTGTTCTAATTCCTTTTGTTATATACATCGAAAATGGTTCAAATGGCTCTGAGCACTACGGGACTTAACATGTATGGTCATCAGTCCCCTAGAACTACTTAAACCTAACTAACCTAAGGACAACACACAACACCCAGCCATCACTAGGCAGAGAAAATCCCTGACCCCGCCGGGAATCGAACCCGGGAACCCGTGCGCGGGAACGGAGAACGCTATCGCACTACCACGAGATGCGGGCATATACATCGACTTTCGCGGAATGTGTAATCAGTGTTTCCGACCGTTACTAGGACAATCAAAGATAAGTGTAGGCTGGGAACGCTTTGGAACCAATAATGTCACTTATTGCGTCACTGCTCAAACCCACTGGTTCGATGAGAACGCTGAGGTTGACCTGCTAATTCAGTATACAACCCTGAAGCAGTGGGTCAGAGGGTGATTGATGGCATAGTTATACAACGAAACTAACTATAGATCATACTTACAGCGATAGTCTTCGTCAGCAAGCTACTTTGACACCGAAAACGATCCGTAAGCGTTCACGAGCTGTCTCAGACTGTTGCTACACAACGATTATGAGTGCGACCAGCCACTGCTTATTGTTGAGAGCATCACTCATCATCGCTTGTTAACAGTGAAGGCGGTACTTCTCCATCGCATGACAAGAATTTTTTAATCCAGACATTATCGCCTGTGACTAAGCATCGCCGGAAGTGGTTGTGGTGTAGATAAAACAGGAATACATATCAAGCATTTCCCTCAACCTTTATATTTTTAATCTGGCATTGTAACTACTTGCGGTAAGTGAGATGAATATCATGTATGCGATCATACTGCTAATGGTGTTAGGGTTGAGAGCACTATCTTTCGATACCAAAGGCGTTATTTCGACATTCATGAAGGATAATATAATAAAGTATTGCCGAAAACTAGTTTACCATTATTAGACAATTTGAAGAAGTGACTGATACCGAAAAATATGCGTAGTATAGGGAAACAGACTTAAGGTATCTACGTGTTTGACACTTTCGTCGAACTTCAGCTTAAGCACATGCGCCCCCCCTCTCCCCACCCCCCTACACAAACACATACAAAATCACTTTTTTTGCACATGACTCACATTCTGGAGGACGAAAGTTAAAAACCGCATCCGCGCAAGCAAATTTAGGGTTTCCGTGATTTCCCTAAATCACTCCTGCAAATGCAAGGATGGCTCCTGTGAAAGGCCGTGGCCGTTTTCCTTGTCCCATCCACGACACAATCCGAGCTTGTGCTCAATTTCTAACGACCTAGATGACGGCGATTCGTTATATCTAATCTCCCGTCTGATTCACGCTTTCTGTAGTTAGTAAATTAAGTATCAATTGTAGACAGACATTTTATAGTGTAATATACTGTACTGCCGGACCGAGCTAGTTAATCTCTAGATAGAAGTTAGAAAAATAGATATATAAGGGAATGAAATAAATGAAGGAATATCAGAAAATCATTACCATGTTCACAGGAAAGCCGACTGAACGGAGAAATGGTGATTTTAAAAATTAAACGGGGGGCTACATCATAGTGTTGCACTTTCTGCATCCTACATGTATCCTTCAGTCATCCATGTGTGTCATACGTGATTTTGAGACGTAACTTCTACTCATGAGTGAGAAATCAGGTACGTATAAAGCGGACAGGAATCCGTGACCAACGTCAATTGTGGAAGACCTTCCATCCGACATATTGAAATACTCCTCCGCCTTCAGCGTTCAGCATTTGACGCACGGACTGATCGGCATAGTGGACAATCTCTTTGCCTGCAGCAATGCGGATTAATGTACAGACGAGAGCCTTAACAAAGAATGTCTTGATACCAGCTGGTTTATTCCACGAAGATGGTGATTTAAAAAGTAAATGGGGTACTACATCTAACTGTTGGCGTACGATGGCCGCTTATTGGAGCTGAAGTAAGCAACCAAGATTTCCAGGATGAGAAGTCACCCTCGTTATGCCAACGGACTTCTCAAAAAGAGAGAAGAACGGACAGTTGTCCAGGGCAGTAGGAATGAGAGAGTAAAGAGACCAATTGAGATCAGGAATAAACATCAGCTAGTAATAGCGAATATTCTAGTCAGGCAGAGATTCCGAAATAAGGTACTGGCTTGTAAGGCGTATCCGGGGACAAATATAGATTCGAATCATAATTTAGCAGTTGTGAAGGATTGGCGGAAGTCAGGAAGAATCAGTGGGCCAAGAAGCGGGATACGGAAGAGATAAGGGATGAAGACATAGGCTTGAAGTCCTCTGAGTCTATAGTTGCTGCGGTAAGGAATAGCTTAGTAGGTAGTTCGGCAGAAGAGTAACGGAGATGTCTTAAAAGGGCAACCACGGAAGTTGGGAAAAAAGACATTGGTACAAAGAAGGTAACTGCGAAGAAACCATGAATAACTGAAGAAACACTTTAGTTGGTTGGTGGAAGAAGACGCACAAGAATTTTCAGAAAAATTCGGGAATACAGAAGCACAGGTCATTTAGGAGTGAAATAATAGGAGGTGCACGAAATCTAAATGATAAATGTTTTGCACGGAAAATATGAAGAAATTGAAAAAGGAATGAATTTTGGAACGCCTGACTCAGCATATAGAAAAGTCAAAACAATTTTCGGTGAAATTAAAAGCAAGGGTGGTAGTGTAAAAGGCAGAGGAGAGAGACGAGAGCGATGGGTGGAAGGAATTCATTGAGAGCATCTTCGAGGGGGGGGGGGGGGGGGGGGCACGTCTTATGACGTGATATAAAAAGAAACAAGAGCCGACGTAGAAGAAGTAGCGACGCCAGTCTTAGAACCAGATCTGAAAAGAGCTTTGGAAGATCGCGTAAGGCAGAAAGGATAAGTAATATACCATTGGAATTCCTAAAGTCGTGTGCGAAATATTCTCGTTGGATTTCTGAATATATGAGGCTGGCGATTTTCCATCTGACTTGGAGAACAATATCATCCACAGAATTCCGAAGACTGTGAAACCTGAAAAGTGCGAGAATTATCGCACAATCTGCTTAACAGCTCATAGATCCAAGTTGCTGACAAGACTAAAATACTGATGAATGGTAAAGAAAAGTGAGGATGTGTTAGACGACGATCAGTTTGGCTTTAAGAAAGGTAAACCCACCAGTCAGGCAGTTTGATATGGCGTTTGATAATGTGAGCAAGACTGAAGAAAAATAAAGACATGTTCGTAGGATTTGTCGATTTAGAAAAAGCGATCGACAGCGTCAAATGGTGCAAAGGTTAGCAATCCTGAGGAAAAGAAGAGGTAAGCTATAGAGAAAACGGGTAACATATAGTATGTACAAAAACCCTGAAAGAGAAATGGGAGTTGAAGATGAAGAACGAAGTGAAAGGATTGAAATAGGTATAAGGCAAAGACGTAGGTTTTCGCACCTATTGTTCAATCTATACAGCGAAGATGCAATGACGAAAATGGAGGAAAATTTCCAGAGATGGATTAAAATTGAGGGTGAGTAGGTATCAGCGATGAGATTCGCAGATAGAATTGTTGCCCTGAAAGAAAGCGAAGAGGAATTGCAGGATCTATGGAATTGAATGAACAGTTTAGTAGTACAGTATACGGACTAGAGTAAACAAAGACGAAAATAACAAGAATTAAGAGAAAGTTAAAATGAGAATTGGTGACCACGAAGTAGACGAAGTTCCGGAATTCTGCTGCCAAGGCAAGAAAGTAACTCACGATTTAAGGAACAAGAAGGACATTAGAAGAAGACTATCGATGACACAAAGGGCTTGCCAGACAAAATCGGAAAAGAAGAAAATCGAAACATTTGACATGTGGTGGTACAGAATAATGTTTAAAATTAAATGTATTGGTAAGGTAAGGAATGGGGAGGTTCTCCAGAGGATCAGAGAGCAAAGGAATATACACTCCTGGAAATGGAAAAAAGAACACATTGACACCGGTGTGTCAGACCCACCATACTTGTTCCGGACACTGCGAGACGGCTGTACAAGCAATGATCACACGCACGGCAGAGCGGACACACCAGGAACCGCGGTGTTCGCCGTCGAATGGCGCTAGCTGCGCAGCATTTGTGCACCACCGCCGTCAGTGTCAGCCAGTTTGCCGTGGCATACGGAGCTCCATCGCAGTCTTTAACACTGGTAGCATGCCGCGACAGCGTGGACGTGAACCGTATGTGCAGTTGACGGACTTTGAGCGAGGGCGTATAGTGGGCATGCGGGAGGCCGGGTGGACGTACCGCCGAATTGCTCAACACGTGGGGCGTGAGGTCTCCACAGTACATCGATGTTGTTGCCAGTGGTCGGCGGAAGGTGCACGTGCCCGTCGACCTGGGACCGGACCGCAGCGACGCACGGATGCACGCCAAGACCGTAGGATCCTACGCAGTGCCGTAGGGGACCGCACCGCCACTTCCCAGCAAATTAGGGACACTGTTGCTCCTGGGGTATCGGCGAAGACCATTCGCAACCGTCTCCATGAAGCTGGGCTACGGTCCCGCACACCGTTAGGCCGTCTTCCGCTCACGCCCCAACGTCGTGCAGCCCGTCTCCAGTGGTGTCGCGACAGGCGTGGATGGAGGGACGAATGGAGACGTGTCGTCTTCAGCGATGAGAGTCGCTTCTGCCTTGGTGCCAATGATGGTCGTATGCGTGTTTGTCGCCGTGCAGGTGAGCGCCACAATCAGGACTGCATACGACCGAGGCACACAGGGCCAGCACGTGGCATCATGGTGTGGGGAGCGATCTCCTACACTGGCCGTACACCTCTGGTGATCGTCGAGGGGACACTGAATAGTGCACGCTACATCCAAACCGTCAACGAACCCATCGTTCTACCATTCCTAGACCGGCAAGGCGACTTGCTGTTCCAATAGGACAATGCACGTCCGCATGTATCCCGTGCCACCCAACGTGCTCTAGAAGGTGTAAGTCAATTACCCTGGCCAGCAAGATCTCCGGATCTGTCCCCCATTGAGCATGTTTGGGACTGGATGAAGCGTCGTCTCACGCGGTCTGCACGTCCAGCACGAACGCTGGTCAAACTGAGGCGCCAGGTGGAAATGGCATGGCAAGCCGTTCCACAGGACTACATCCAGCATCTCTACGATCGTCTCCATGGGAGAATAGCAGCCTGCATTGCTGCGAAAGGTGGATATACACTGTACTAGTGCCGACATTGTACATGCTCTGTGGCCTGTGTCTATGTGCCTGTGATTCTGTCAGTGTGATCATGTGATGTATGTGACCCCAGGAATGTGTCAATAAAATTTCCCCTTCCTGGGACAATGAATTCACGGTGTTCTTATTTCAATTTCCAGGAGTGTATGTAAAATAGTGAAAAGGAGACGGGACAGCATGGTAGAACGTCTGGTAAGACATCAGAGAATAATTTCCGTGGTACTAGTGGGAGCTACAGAGGACGAACACTGTAGAGGAAGAGACTGGAGTACATCAAGCAAATAACTGAGGGTGTAGGTTGCAAGTGCTGCTACGAGATGAAAACGCGGGCACAGGAAAGGAATTCGTGAGGCGCTGCATCAAACCAGTTACATGAGTGATGAATCAAAATAAATAAATAAATAGATAAGGAAAGGTTGTGCTGCATTTAGTGCTGGCAACATCTCATGATGCACCCCCATCGTCTGAGAAGGGACGAGATAAGGGCCTGTATGAAGCAGTGGTCTATTCAACTGCTACGCCTAACCTACGACGTAATCTACTCTATTCGTGTGTATATTGCCAGCGTAAGGAGTTCAAGACACAGTGACACTGATTTCTTGTCTCCGTTGAGAGAGACATCATGTAAATCTCTTTAAGTCAAATTTCGGTCCAGTGCTAAAATTTTACAAATTTTCTTAGCATAAAAATAAATTCTGCCAGAGATTGTGCTATGTTAGTGTGTCAGTAACAAACTGTTTGTCTCACAATATTTTGTTATCGGTATTGGGGATCCCAAACCGTTTTGAAAATCGCTGCTCTTTCGTGGTGTTACAACTGTTGGTGATAACCCCAAAGTATTCTTCTTAGTAGGGGCTAAGCAAACCAACCACAGTTGACCCCAAAGTGCTGTAGGAGTGGCCTCTGTACTGAAAATAAGATCGCACAATATTGACATTTCGACAGACTTACGCAAAAAGCGTGGGAACACCGGTTGAAGATTAAAAAAAAGGAAAAACTGCTTTTGTTTTGCAGTACCATTTGAAGCAACTCAAAATCTTTTGCGTAGATTTTTTCAATGCCGTTCGTTTTGCTTTGACTTGTGTGCTAAATGGTTACAAGAAATTACTACACACTGCATACTTTTCCCAGTATATGGTGTGATATGCGGAAACAAAATTAACCGTTTCTCTTTACTGTCCAAAAAAGTTAACGGCGTGAATTTCTCTGCAATCCACAGAAGTTAACACAGCCAATGGTTTGTATGGTAAGTTCGTAGCAACGAAGCGTATAAATAGACTGGTCCTAGCAGAAAAAACACATTTGATGGATTGGTTGAGGAGAACGGAGACACCCCCCAAAGAAGCCCATCTAAATCAGTTGTCGACTGTCTTGTGAACTAAACATCCCTTGCCAACGCCTGGGAACTTCCTGCATAAGCTGCTTACCTTGCAAGCTTACAAGATTCAAGTTGTGCAAGTAATGCAGCGAAGTGTCTTACAGTTTCATCTCGATGTTGCTGTTGAGGCATTGGACCGGATCGATCGAAATTCCGACTATCTAAGAAACGTCGTTTTCTCTTAATCAGCAACGTTCCATACATTTAGGAAACTGAAACCACGCAACATTTGGGTTTAGGGTTTCAGGGAACGATAGCAAATATCCTTCAACTTTTCCCACTGAAAGAAATCCGGGGACGTTAGATCCGGTGAACGTGCGGGCCATGGTCTGGTGCTTCAACGACCGATCCACGTGTCATGAAATACGCTATTCAATACCGCTTCAACCGCACTTGAGCTATGTGCCGGACATCCCTCATGTTGGAACTACGTCGCCATTCTATCATGCAGTGAGACATCTTGTAGTAACATCGGTACAACATGACGTAGGAAATCAGCATACATTGCACCATTTAGATTGCCATCGATGAAATGGGAGCCAATTATCTTTCCTCCCATAATGCCGCACCACACATTTACCAGCCAAGGTCGCTGATGTTCCACTTGTCGCAGCCATCGTCGATTTACCGTCGCATAATAGTGCATAATAGTGTTCAGTGGGTTAGTCGTGAAAACGTAAGGGATAGACTTACTTCCTCATTTATAGTATTAGTATCGATCAGTGCCTACGATCACCCTTCTGGAAGTTGCCGTCCTTTCCAAATCTTACTTACAGTATGTGTAAGTTCGCTGAAGGTATCCTCGTTACTATAATTCAAGAATTTTTCCCCAGGTGTTTTATGATTCTTCATTCTTTTTGTGATGCTCCTAACTTCTTCTACAGCTGTTTGGTCTGAGGCGAAATTTGTTTCTTACTGGCTGTAGCTGAGAATGTCTGGTGGCACTTCACACTTTTGGAGCTCTCGAAAGTATTTGGCCAAGATCGGACTGTTTTTCATGTCACCGTTTATTACCTTCTCTTCTTTGTTCTTACATCTGAGGTCTGGAGTATAATATTTACTTAAGGCAATCTTGAATGTTCTGTAAAGTCTCGCGTATTGTTCTGTCGGAAATCCTCTTCTATTGTACTTTAGTGTTCCTTCACCAGTTTACTCTTCAGATCCCTGAAAGTCTTGGCATTGTTTTGCCACGAGAAAAGAGAGAGAACGCTGTTGTTAAAAATCAAAAGCATGTAATGCTGATTACTTTTTCTCTTTCTTCTCAGTAGAGTAACTTTATTTAAAATAACAGTATATAAAATTCAGGACAACTTTTATTCCGTTACCAAAAAGTGAACCCTGTTTGGAAACGTGCCACTAGAACTCACGCATACGAAATGTCGACTCTAAAGAGAATGTAGGTGCGGGCTACAGCCCACATTAGCAGCCACTAGTAGCTTATGTCAGTCACAGCTCGAAGTCCTTTGCCCCTTGATTAATGAAACACAAAAATAATTTTTTTCTATTTTTTACGATTCCTTAATTTGCAAAACACAAAAATAAAATTTCCCAATTTCTTATGATTCTAACGATTAAAGCTTGCTCGAAATGTATCCTACGTCACCATCTTTCACCTCATCTCCTTTACAGGAGCTACTTGCGCATCGTCCTAGGCTAGTATACCGAAGCTCTTAGTAATCGGTGAGTCACGGGGTGTAGCCTCTCCTTGATTGCCTGATCAAATGCTAGTTTCAGTTGCACAGAATTCAAACGAAAACGACTACGAGCTTCATACTTTCAATAGTAATTAAGTACAGAAACTAACGTCTATTTTTATGGTCAAATTCACAGACCAAGCGTAAGTCATCGGGAAGACAGTACACTGACTGCAACTAATTGTTATGTGCGCTTCCTCTTCTTCTGCACTTTCCGTGTTAGGCCAGTTGTGGCCTGTTACGGTTGCCATCTTTTCCTCGGTCTGCCAGGATCTCTTTCTCCCTTTTGATTAAAAATTCTTTATCTGATGTGGTAGCGTCTCTGGACCCATTTGTTAAAGATGTTCATTCCATTTCTTTTTGTTTTCTTCCAGTTTTTCTTTCACAGTCTTAATCTTCGACTTCTTACAATATCTAATTTTCGGACTTTATCTGTTCTTTTACATTCTACTGCTCTAAGAAGTCTCATTTCTACTCCTTGTATCTGTTTTTCCTTCTTTTAGTCAACGCCCACGATTCACTTCCATTTCATAGGTTTGGCCAAACAACATTTTATAAAATTTCAGTCATTTCTTCTTTTATGCGTTAGAGTTCTGTTAATTGTTCCATGTTGTTGTTGTTGTAGTCTTCAGTCTTGAGGCAGGTTTGGTGCAGCTCTCCATGCTACTCTATCCTGTGCAAGCTTCTTCATCTCCCAGTACGTACTGCAACTTACATCCTTCTGAATCTGCATAGTGTATTCATTCCTTAGTCGCCCTCTACGACTTTTACCCTCCACGCTTCCCTCCAATACTAAATAGGTGATCCCTTAATGCCTCAGAACATGTCCTACCAACCGATCCCTTCTTCTAGTCAAGACCTGCCACAAACTGCTCTTCTCCCCAATTCCATTCAGTAACTCCTCATTAGTTATGCGATCCACCCATCTAATCTTCAGAATTCTTCTGTAGCACCACATTTCTAAAGCTTCTATTCTCTTCTTGTCCAATCTATTTATCGTCCACGTTTCACTTCCATACACGGCTACACTCCATACAAATACTTCCATAAAGGACTTCCTGACACTTAAATCTATACTCGATGTTAACATATTTCTCTTCTTCAGAAACGCTTTCCTTGCCATTGCCAGTCTACATTTTATATCCTCTCTACTTCGACCACCATCAGTTCTTTTGCTCCCCAAATAGCAAAATTCCTTTACTACTTTAAGTGCCTCATTTCCTAATCTAATTCCCTCAGCATCACCCGACTTAATTCGACTACATTCCACTATCATCGTTTTGCTTTTGTTGGTGTTCATCTTATATCCGTCTATCGAGGCACTGTCAATTCCATTCTACAGCTGTTCCAAGTCCTTTGCTGTCTCTGGCAGAAGTACAATGTCATCGGTGAACCTCAAAATTTTTACTTCTTCTCCATGGATTTTAATACTTACCCCGAATTTTCCTTTTGTTTCCTTTACTGCTTGCTCAATATACAGATTGCATAACATCGGGGAGAGGCTACAACCCTGTCTCACTCCCTTCCCAACCACTGCTTCCCTTTCATGCCCCTCGACTCTTATAACTGCCATCTGGTTTCTGTACAAATTGTAAATAACCCTTCGCTCCCTGATTTTTCCCCTACCACCTTCAGAACATTGAGAAAAGCTTTTTATAAGTCCACAAATGCTAGAAAAGTAGGTTTGTTTCTTCTTAATCTATCTTCTAAGACAAGTCGTAATGTAAGTGTTGCCTCACGTGTTCAAACGTTTCTGCGGAATTCAAACTGATCTTACCCGATGCCGGCTTCTACCAGTTTTTCCATTCGTCTGTAAGGGACTCGCGTTAGTATTTTGCAGCTGCGACTTATTAAACAGGTACTCCTATATCTCTTACATTTGCTCGAAGATATTTCCATGTTATGTTTTTTACATATTTTTTTGGTTCATAAATTCCTTTTTGTAAATCGACTTCTCTCAAAAAAATCATCGTAAGGTCAGTGCGTAGAGGAGTGATTTTAGGTTTACCAAATTTTTACCCCAGTGTTTATGTTTAAATTCCATCTGTGAATTACATCGTCAGTGTAATTATTAAAATAGCTTTTTCGATAAACTACTGATGTTTTTTATTGTGGACTTTTGATGTCTGATATCAGTTTCGAAGGGTAGCCCCTGATACTCTACAATTCTCTATAACTTTACTCTAACCACATTTTTAAAAAGCTTTTCGAAGGTCTCTAAACCCAGTTTGTGTCTCTTTGTTAAACTTCTTCAGCTTTTCAGTGAGCTGTCGTAAAATAGAAACTGCATCACTCGTTGATCGCCCCTTTCTAAATCCGACTTGTTCCTTCACAAGCAAATACTCTGCTGTTCTGTTTAGACTTGTGTTTAAAATTCTTGCATGAAGATTCTCACTGTGTCAAGGAAGCTTGTTCCCCTGTAGTTTCCACTTTTTTTGGTTATGTTTTCTCGGTTCTTATATATTGATATTACCTCTGGTTTACTCCAACGTCCTGGTACATCTTTTAGCTTGCAGCGTATGTTAGAAACAAGAGTAGCAATGTAAGGTATAGTGATAACATTCCATTATTAACTAACCATTAATTCCTTCTTAACCTGTTCCTTTTGATTTTCTGTGGCTTTCAAAGCTGCTGTGAATTCTTTTACTGTTCTTTCATCTAAGTCTTTTCTCTTCTATTCCTAGACCTTTTTCTTTCTTCTGTCCCATGTTAGTGTCAGTAATATTATTCAAGCGAATTGTATTCTTTTCTGTTCTATTTCACGTTCTCGAAGTCTTACCCACTGTCTGCTGATGGCCATGAATATCATGCTCCATTCTACTAATGTATTTGTCTCAGGCTGACTGGTGGGATCTTTTCACTATCCTTATTTTTTTTTTGTAAAGCCTTTTCTGGTCATAGATCTCTCTTCTAGGACAGCCTTTCAAACTTATTTTTATATGCTCTTTGTTTTTCTTGTATTGCTTGCTTAATTCCTGTTGACCCAGTTTTTATCACACGCATTTGGCGATTTTTTCCGTACCTAATGTCCCATTTACAGCTGTTTTATGGCTTTTTCAATATTTGTCCATTCTTCTCCAATAGTGTCCGTAGAAGCTAATTATTCTAATTATTTTTCTAATTTATTTTGATAAAGACACATAAACCTGTGGAAAATATACTTTATAGACCTTTTCTTGCTTCTGTGTGGTAAAGGTTCTCTTCTACATCCATTTAGCCAAAGCGTTACTAATCAGCCCTTGGCACGTTCATACAAAAACATGCTACGTAACGCAGATTTTAAAAACATATAAAATACATAAACCTTAGGTGAAGGAAGTATCGGATTGCTAAACCTGATCGTAAACCCAATGAAGTACGTAAACAGAACGGAATGTGCCCCATGTTTGTCATAACCGCAAAAATCGCTCCGCTTTTGTTTCGACCTTAGTGCCTAAGAAATCTCAGTGCTCCAACATGGTTCATCAAGCATATAGTAGTACAAAAATGTCAACTTGGGTTCCAGAGTCCCATGGAAAGAGCTGTATATAATTCTGATTTGATATAGCTTCATCAATGGAAACCCACTACTGCTGTCGTACGTAGCAGTAGGTCTTTCCGAAGATAATCCAATGCAAACACGTTCATCAACACACCGTATCACTTACAGGCAAAAGCACACCTCCACTCAAGAACAACATCTAACGGAAGAGAACTGAAGAAGAACGCTTTGTTTACTTTCAAAATTCACAATCCACGTGGAATGTCTCAGAGCCTCACTTCTGTCGCTCGAGGCCGCACTCACCACAAAAATTTCAGGCAGAGAAATTGATGCAGAAGACGTAGGAGGGGGTATACGGAAGTGGATTACTGGGAGCAGATATGGTGGCAAAAATTGCTTACGATTAGTAGATACGTAATAAACTTAATGCATGGAAATAGGTACATATAACAGACGAGTTTCGAAGTGCACCTGTTCTTTTTTTTAACTGTGGTTGTTCCTTCGCTTTTCCGGTTCACATTCATATCGCCAGCAGTCGACCTGAGCAGCTTTAGAATCGTAGAAATGTCTGTGATGGATTTGTTATTCGGCTGACATCCAGTGGCTTCTCCTCATTCGAGGTCGCTTAGCTCTCCTGACTGACTGCTTCTACCGTTACAAACCAGCACTGCCTCACTGCGTTTACACTGCCAGGTCAGACACTGATGACATCTAGTGGTCAATTCTGCTTTCTGTATCGGTGTTCGGATACTTTGTATCAGACAGTGCATATCCACAGTACTGGCCATTAAAATTGCTATAGCCTAAAGATGACTCACTACAGAGGCCAAATTTAACCGACATGAAGAAGATGCTGTGATATGTAAATGATTATCTTTTCAGAGCATTCACACTAGGTTGGCACCGGTGGCGACACCTACAACGTGCTGACATGAGGAAAGTTTCCAACCGACTTCTCAAACACAAACAGCAGTTGACCGGCGTTGCCTGGTGAAACGTTGTTGTGATGCCTCGTGTAAGGGCCGAGCCGTGGCCGTGCAGTTCTGACGCTGCAGTCCGAAGCCGCGGGACTGCTACGGTCGCAGGTTCGAATCCTGCCTCGGGCATGGATGTTTGTGATGTCCTTAGGTTAGTTAGGTTTAAGTAGTTCTAAGTTCTAGGGGACTTATGACCTAAGATGTTGAGTCCCATAGTGCTCAGAGCCATTTGAACCATTAGAACCTCGTGTAAGGATGAGAAATTCGTACTATCACGTTTCCGACTTTGATAAAGGTCGGAACTCCGTGCTGGATCCCAACGGCCTCGTATCACTAGCAGTCGAGATGACAGGCATCTTATCCGCATGGCTGTAATGGATCATGCAGCCACGTCTCGATCACTGGTTCAACAGATGGGGACGTTTGCAGGACACAACCATCTGCACGAACAGTTCGACGATGTTTGCAGCAGCATGGACTATCAGCTCGGAGACCGTGGCTGCGGTTACCCTTAACGCAGCATCACAGACAGGAGCGCCTGCGACTGTGTACTCAACGTGGAACCTGGGTGCACGAACGGCAAAACGTCATTTTTTTCGGATGAATCCAGGTTCTGTCTACAGCATCATGACGGTCTCATCCGTGTTTGGCGACATCACGTTGAACGCACATTGGAAGCGTGTATTCGTCATCGCCATACTGGCGTGTCACCCGGCATGATGGTATGTGATGCCACTGGTTACACGTCTCGTTCACCTCTTGTTCGCATTGACGGTACTTTGAATAGTGGACGTTACATTTCAGATGTGTTACGACCCGTGGCTCTACGCTTCATTCGATCCCTGCGAAATCCTACATTTCAGTCGGATAATGCACGACCGTATGTTGCAGGTCCTGTACGGGCCTTTCTGGGTACAGAAAATGTTCGACTGCTGCTCTGGCCAGCACATTCTCCAGATCTCTCACCAATTCAATAGATTATCGATGAAGTTCTTTTTGAACTGTAACGTTTTCCTGGATTAATAACATTCTTGGTGATAACGTCGCACATTTTTTAAAAATTGTACCTATAAAATGAGAAGTATAGTTGTTCTGAAATGCATTGAAGTTCTAGATGTAATTCGGACCATAGAGCGTTCCATTGTATTTTAAACAAAGAATCACCAGTTTATGTCACTTCATTTAACTACAGTCACAAGTGATTTATACTGCTCAGAAACTCATTGTGACTGCGAGAGAGGGATTATCTCTGACTCGTGATACAATGACTGTTTATATAATGTGGAACATTACGTGCACAATGGACTGATTACTTCTGGTGTAGAATTGCGGAGAGTTGGATCTCACCGAAATTTTGATTAGCGGCATTGTTGAAAACTGCCTTTTTGAATATCGAATGCAGTTTTATTATGAATTATGACAACATTTCATCTCATACAATAGGATGATGTATACTGAAATGTGGCTAGGACGATCACTTACGGAAAAATATAATTTCGTAAATGGAAGAAGTATTTTCAGTTCTTTGGTTATTTTAACTTCTCCCTTGTCTGTGGCTCGGAACAATATTTGCTGTATCGTAACTCGTAGGGAAATTTGAATCCTGGGAAATCAGTGGAGCCTGCACTACGGTCGTTTATGCTCTATTTTAAGAGGTAAAATTCTGGACTTTATCAAAATTGACTTGGACAGTGATTCCCAAGCTGGACAGTGAGAACGTCATAGCACGCAATACGTATTTCCCCACGGCGTAAGATTGTGCGTCTGATTATTTTAAGATCGCCGCAATTCCGTAGAGCCACAGAGATTTTATTCCAGGTGCTAACTTGGACAACGAGAGTCAAAGTATGATTATGAGCTGTAACCTGAAATCATTTTGTTTTATAGACTTCGGAATTCAAAGCAGTAACCAAATTTCTTCCTGTGTGGGATCGTTTAAAATTAGTTGGAAAGCTACTTCTCTCGCCCATAAGTTTCCATTCAAATAAGTAGACATTATTCAGTCATATTAATTTTAACTTCAGTTTCTGGAGGGGGGGGGGGGGGGAGTTGAGAAGCTTAAGTACTATACCACACCTCGATAGCAAATTTCAATCGCACAAACTTTATCTCATACAAACATTGTGGGAACATACTAAAATGTAGACTTTCACGGCCGGAAATATCACGTCCAGCATAAGAAGAGGAGAAACGGAACGATCAGCTGTTGCGGAGCATGCTTTCCAGCCAGGGAACCACAACATTCGTTTCGAGGAGACGCAGGTACTAGAGGCCACAAGCGGATATTACGAAAGTCTATACAGGGAGGTATTCGAAATCGCTAAACACCCTCATAATTTCAATCGAAAGGAGGAGGGCGTGAAATTAAGCGGTATATGGATGCCCGTGTTAAAGAAGATGTGTACCACCCGTCCACTACTGGGTGATGGCAACGGCGATCGACGGCGACGGACAGCGGCTAATTGCACTGACGTTTTCAAAACACGTGACGTCACACCACGGCGCGGGAGCGCGCGGCCACAGAATTTAGCGGCAGTCCGTAGCGAGCCAGTGGGTGTGTTGGACCTTCCATCGAGCTACGGACCCTCTTGAAGATGTGTCCCGCAGTCGGAGACGAAACGTTGGCAATTGACACAGAATTCATCAACCGACCACCGCATAACAGCCCGGATAATTATAATGGACATGATTGTGGGAACAGGAGTAAAGCGCTGAAGTCAGCACTTCCTAAATTTGAGAGTTCTATGAGGGCTTGTCAACAGCGATTGAATTCATCTGCATAATTTGTACTGGGTCAGAATGATTTCGCATGTTATTGCGATATAATTTTCTTAGGTTTCTCTTCAATCTACTGAAACAGCAAGAGACAAATAAACCATTGGTAAAGGGACATGTAAAATTTTGCAACTTTTTATGTGTAATGTATGTTGCGCGTTTGTGGAGTAGTAGAATACCTTGTACAGCTTTGTTGGGGAGATGGCGGCAGACATCATCCGTCAGCCCAGAGAAAACAGCAGAGCGCTGGAACCAGAGACCATCACGAACCAGCTGGCCGCTAGAAGAACAACTGACTGTTTTACACTGATTGCCCAGATAATTGAGACCACTTCTGTAATAGCCGGTATTTCCAGTTTTGGCACGGATAACAGCGGCGACGCTTCGTGGCACGGAAGCGATTAAGCCTTGGTAGGTCGCTGCAATGAGTTGGCATCACATCTGCACACAAATCACTTACTCCCCTTAAATTCCGGGGAGAGGGCGATGAACTCTGACGCCGCGTTCTGTCACATCCCAGATGTATTCGATTGGTTTCAGATCTGGTGAGTTGGGGGACGCCAAATCAATTGTGGAACTCGCAACTGTCTTTCTCGGACCAATCCATCACACTCCTGGCCTTCTGACACGGCGCATTATCTTACTGAAAAATGCCACTGCCATCGGGAAACATTATCGTCGTGAAAGGGAGCACGTGGTCTGCAACCAGTGTTCGATACTCCTTGGCCGTTATGGTTCATTGCACGAGCGCCACTGGACTCATCAATGCCCACTTGAATGTTCTCCAGAGCACAAAGGAGCCGCCGCCAGCTTGTCTCCGTCTTGCAGTTCAGGTGCCCACGTGCTCTTCCCCTGGGAGACGACGGATTCGAGCCCTCCCACCGGAATCATGAAGAAGCTACATCCACATATATACCTCGCAAGGCCCCCAACGGTGTGTGGCGGAGGGCACTTTACGTGCCATTGTCGTTACCTCCCATTCCTGTTCCACTCGTGTATGATTCGCGGGAAGAACGACTGCAGGAAACCCTCCGTGCGCGCTCGAATCTCTCTAGTTTTACATTCGTGATCTCCTCGGGAGGTATAAGTAGGGGGAAGCAATATATTCGATACCTCATCCAGAAACGCGCCCTCTCGAAACCTGGACAGCAAGCTACACCGCGATGCAGAGCGCCTCTCTTGAAGAGCCTGCCACTTGAGTTTGCTAAACATCTCTGTAAGGCTATCACGCTTACCAAATAACCTGTGAAGAAACGCGCCGCTCTTTTTTGGATCTTCTCTATCTCCTCTGTCAACCAGCCCTGGTACGAATCCGACACTGATGAGCAATACTCAATTATAGGCCGAACGGGTGTTTGTAGGCCACCTCCTTTGTTGATGGACTACATTTTCTAAAGACTCTTCCAATGAATCTCAGACTTTCACCCGCTTTACCAACAATTAATTTTATATGATCAATCCACTACAAATCGTTACGTACTCATAATCCCAGATAGTTTACAGAAGTAACTGCTACCGGTGATTGTTCCTCTATCATATAATCATACAATAAAGGATCTTTCTTTTTATGTATTCGCAATACATTTCATTTGTCTATGTTAAGGGTCAGTTGCCACTCCCTACACCAAGTGCCTATCCGCTGCAGATCTTCATCCCAGAGTGTCTGGATACGCTGTTTGGGGATTTATCAGACCGTGAAAAGTTCTGCCACTGCGGTAACGTCAAGTATCGATGGACAGGTGTCCATTATAGTTGTAACTGTCGATGTCACGGTGTTAACATTGAGACATGCATGGGGCGTCGGCTGAGGAGGCCCCATCGTTAGGAATATTCGGTGTCCTCTGTGTTCAGACATACTTGTACTCTGCCTAGCATTGAAGTCCAATGTCAGTTCCGCCACCTGTTCTGTTTTATTCGTCTGCCCAGCCTGCCACGTCCGACAACTGCAATTACGGGTGGACGCCCAACCCGACGACGTCCGGACGTGGTTTAATATTGGTTTCGCCACGTGTTGAAGACATTCAACACAGCACCCCTCGAAGTCCCAACAAGTTGTCCAGTTTCCAAAATGCTCTTACCGAGCCTCAGAGCCGGCCCCAGTGGCGGGGCGCGGGGCGGTTCTAGGCGCTACAGTCTGGAACCGCACGACCGCTACGATCGCAGGTTCGAATCCGGCCTCGGTCATGGATGTATGTCATGTCCTTAGGTTAGTTAGGTTTACGTAGTTTTAAGTTCTAGGGGACTGATGACCTCAGAGTCATTTGAACCATTTGAACCGAGCCTCAGAGGTTTTAAAAATGTGCCCTCGGTCAGACTTAGGTAGATCGCCCGCCTTCCCCATTCTACACACAGGCAGCATACATGTACATGTAATACATGCACCATGTTTGTGTCTGACTGGCAGTCATTCCTCGCTAGATGACGCTGCCATCGCCTGGACGGGCTTGTGTCGACAGTTGGTTGGTGGAAATAATGTTCTGGCTGATCATTGTATAAAGGCTCTTAATACCGCTATTTGCTTTCTCTGACAGTCAAAACAAGTTGTTCCTCCTCAGCGATCGCTTTCCGAAGTGCTGACGATTGCTTAGTGGTACGGAGGAAATCGTGGAAAGTAGTTCATTGCATCTGTTAGCAGTGAGACGCGAGAATATGAACACTATGTGAATGGATACGAAATGAAGTAAATAACCTAACGAGCTTCATAAGCATTCGTCTTTCTTCAGTATAGCTTCAACCTACGTTTATTGTCATGCAGTCATCGTCATGAAATCTGTCGTTCCAATGGATACATTTAAAACTACTGCAGCTGCACATTCGTCCTCGCTGTTCTGAGCCGTTGCAGCAGTGAACTCCAATTTGACGTTTAGGCTTCAGCAAGTAGCTGCAGTCGTTTACGTATTCCACGCTGACGTAGATCCAGCAGCAAACCTCGTAGTGATTAGCTCTCACGTTAAATTTACTTTAATTTTTATTGTAGGTCCGTCCGGGGCAGAACCCTTCAAAACTCTTTGAAATCCTCGATAAGTTCAGTACTTCAAAAACAGAAAAAAACAGTTACTTTTCAGTTAGGCAAACGCAACATATGCAGCGGCTAATGATGCCTGTCTGGAGATTACAATTTCTGAATGTCCTCTCACTGCCCATGCAGCTCCCTCGCCATTGAGAGACAACTTCGTGGGTCTGTGGGAGGAGTGGTTAGCGTTGGAGAAAAAGCTGAGGCCGGCGAAACCGACGACACGACCGCGGCGCATCTCCTTACGGCGACAGCGACGGCAGCAACTACTTTTAACGCACCTCCGGATAGGAAACTGTCCTTTGACGCATGGGTCCCTCCTTCGGCAGGACGACCAACTTGTGTACAGTTCTTGTAGTGCAAACCTTTTCCTACGCCAAACTGTAACTAAATGCGCTTTATACCAAGCAATTAGGGCCGCAACCCACAGACCAGTTGACCTCGGTTTTAGATGATGAACTGAATGTGTTTCGTGTGTTAAGATTCTATTTCATGACTGATCTCGTCGATAGTGGCTTAGGTAGAATAATTTACTTTGTTTGTAAGATGGTTGCTACATCGTTTCATTTCCTGTTGACCCTGAAGACACACTTTCATGTTGCACTATTTTGAGGTTGTGTCTTTACAGTCTATGTATTTTACTCACACACTGCCCTGACTTGTCCCTGTTTTGTTGTTTGTGAACAAATGTGAGGAAGGTAACCCCAAGATGGTTGTAGATTCCAATTTTTTAATTTACGTTTTGTTGGTTGCTGCTAGCAATTAATAACCACTGTTGTGTTCTTTTTGTTAAGTGTGGGTGCTGACGAAATAGCAGCTTAGCGCAATATACAAGCCAGTACCATCACAAAAACAGTCATTCAAAGTAAATAAAGCAAACGAATGTTCACTTTAAATTTTGATTTATTCGAAACATTTGCAAATTCATTTCAAACAATTTCTAAAAAGCGTACATTAAAATTTTCTTCATGACAAGGCTACAATCAAGGCTGACCCAATTTTTAAGGACACTTCACATTGTTAGTCACATCAAAACCAGGGACTTGAGTTTTACTGGGTACGAGAAATTTACAAGCGAATGCCTTCTTCTTCGGTGGTTCAGTAACACAAAAGGACGTTTTAATGGGTCAGACCTTCTTTGGAGTAAATGCTCTTATCTTTGGAGGCCCTGTGACTATGAAGGCTGCCTTAATAGGACACACCTTCCGTTCAGTAAAGGCCCTTTTCTTCGGTGGGCCTGTAACGATAAAGGCTGTTTTGATCGGAAATGGTCCTGTTTTTAAGGGCGTTACTTTCATAAGGCCAACACTAAGAGATGCTCTCAAACGACAATATTCTGTAAAGATAGAGGTGGTTGCCAAACATTCCTTATTGGAGGGCTCATCATGTATATCCAACTTCTCAATAGAGGGCTCATCAGGCCATTGTGCAGTACTTTCTGCTGAGTCTGGTGGTGGCTCAGATTCTCTTTCCAACTTCTCGTTATAGGGCTCATCAGGCCATTGTGCAGTACTTTCTACTGAGTCTGGTGGCGGCTCAGAATCTCTTTCCAACTTCTCATTATAGGGCTCATCAGGCCATTGTGCAGTACCTTCTACTGAGTCTGGTGGCGGCTCAGAAACTCTTTCCAACTTCTCGTTATAGGGCTCATCAGGCCATTGTGCAGTACTTTCTACTGAATCTGGTGGCGGCTCAGAATGTCTTTCCAACTTCTCGTTATAGGGCTCATCAGGCCATTGTGCAGTACTTTCTACTGAGTCTGGTGGCGGCTCAGAATCTCTTTCCAACTTCTCGTTATAGGGCTCATCAGGCCATTGTGCAGTACTTTCTACTGAGTCTGGTCGCGGCTCAGAATGTCTTTCCAACTTCTCGTTATAGGGCTCATCAGGCCATTGTGCAGTACTTTCTACTGAGTCTGGTGGCGGCTCAGAATCTCTTTCGAACTTCTCGTTATAGGGCTCATCAGGCCATTGTGCAGTACTTTCTACTGAGTCTGGTGGCGGCTCAGAATCTCTTTCCAACTTCTCGTTATAGGGCTCATCAGGCCATTGTGCAGTACTTTCTACTGAGTCTGGTGTCGGCTCAGAATCTCTTTCCAACTTCTCGTTATAGGGCTCATCAGGCCATTGTGCAGTACTTTCTACTGACTCTGGTGGCGGCTCAGAATCTCTTTCCAACTTCTCATTATAGGGCTCATCAGGCCATTGTGCAGTACTTTCTACTGAGTCAGTTGGTGGCTCAGATTCTCTTTCCAACTTCTCGTTATGGGGCTCATCAGGCCATTGTGCAGTACTTTCTACTGAGTCTGGTGGCGGCTCAGAATCTCTTTCCAACTTCTCGTTATAGGGTTCATCAGGCCATTGTGCAGTACTTTCTACTGAGTCTGGTGGCGGCTCAGAGTCTCTTTCCAACTTCTCGTTATAGGGCTCATCAGGCCATTGTGCAGTACTTTCTACTGAGTCTGGTGGCGGCTCAGAAACTCTTTCCAACTTCTCGTTATAGGGCTCATCAGGCCATTGTGCAGTACTTTCTACTGAGTCTGGTCGCGGCTCAGAATGTCTTTCCAACTTCTCGTTATAGGGCTCATCAGGCCATTGTGCAGTACTTTCTACTGAGTCTGGTGGCGGCTCAGAATCTCTTTCCAACTTCTCGTTATAGGCCTCATCAGGCCATTGTGCAGTACTTTCTACTGAGTCTGGTGGCTGCTCAGAAACTCTTTCCAACTTCTCGTTATAGGGCTCATCAGGCCATTGTGCAGTACTTTCTACTGAGTCTGGTGGCGGCTCAGAATCTCTTTCCAACTTCTCGTTATAGGGCTCATCAGGCCATTGTGCAGTACTTTCTACTGAGTCTGGTGGCGGCTCAGAATCTCTTTCCAACTTCTCGTTATACGGCTCATCAGGCCATTGTGCAGTACTTTCTACTGAGTCTGGTGGCGGCTCAGAATCTCTTTCCAACTTCTCGTTATAGGGCTCATCAGGCCATTGTGCAGTACTTTCTACTGAGTCAGGTGGTGGCTCAGCATAACTCTCTAATTCCTCACCCACTGGCTCGTCTTGCCAGTCTGCAAGAGATGCCACTGAGGGTGCTGGTGGTCTAGCATCCATCTCTAACTGCATATCGGGGGGCTGAGATAGGGATTCGGCAGTAGTCGCGGGTTCTGATGCTGGAGGCACGGCAACTGTCTCGAGCTGATCTGTTTTCTCATCTAGTCTTCTTCTCTGAGCGGGATGGTGTTGGCGAGTCCACTCCTGTTGGCA
The DNA here is from genome assembly GCF_023897955.1 of Schistocerca gregaria. Taxonomy (NCBI): domain Eukaryota; kingdom Metazoa; phylum Arthropoda; class Insecta; order Orthoptera; family Acrididae; genus Schistocerca; species Schistocerca gregaria. The sequence goes on along the minus strand of NC_064920.1, from coordinate 1,156,723,067 downwards.
GAATACAGAAAGCTCGGTAAGAGACATGGAACACAAAATCATATATGTGTATTCAATGTACATAACTAGAATAATTCTGTAACTATCAGTTTGTTGCTTTTAACTATGGTAGAAGGAGAACAGTTCTAAAAATAATTGATGTCTGATTATTAATGTTCGTTTGGCGCAGCTGTAATATGCTGGAACTTTTTGTGTGTACTTATTTGCGTTTAATGTTTCAGTACGAATTTTTCAGTTGCGTGTGAGTTCAGGTAATAGTGGAGATGACGACAAACGCGATGCAACATATAATTCCGATTTACGTGTATATTTAATACTGTTTATCCCAGCAGTTAAAGATGTGTCCACTTTTTATGTAATGGTCATGTATACGTACAAGTTACGGTTATGTGGGCAAGTTCAGTATATTAAATCTATTGACCCTCACAGCTCGCACTTGTTATGGGCCGATACCTGCTTGAATGGTTCACCGGCGTTGCATCTGATTTTGTGGTGTAACTAGCTCTTCATTTTTACGAGGGAAACGCTCGTCGTCTTCTGGGACGCCACCTAAATATTCAGTGGCTACTTGGTAATACTGTGACTTTACAAATACCATCCGACACCATACTTGGGAGCCTTTCTACCAGCGGTAACGTTGTTTGTATCGATTGTGGTTGTTCTCGTGAAGCATATGAAATAACTTGGGAGGCACTTGCCCTCTGAAAAGTAGTGCACGCTATTCCAATGAAGTCCAACTATTACAAAGAAGAAGCTGCAGTGGTTTGTGACATACAGTAACGAGACCACCTATTGTTTGGTGGACCCAAACACATTCGAAGGTGACAGCGTGAATCCAATGTGCATTGACAGGATACCGGAAAAGGCAAACTCAAAGGGCGTTCCTACTTGTAAACGGATATGCACGGAAGTAAATAGAACACAGAATGGACAGAGAAAAATTGCACTTGAAGTGAGTTTTGTAACTCCCTGAGAAAAGACATACTGGTTAGCGCCGCATTAAGTTAAAAGTTCTCGGAAGAGGGAAATTGTTTTCTACTGGAAGTAGAGTAACCATCCGCTGAAAAGACTTCCACCACCAACTGTTAGTGATAAGCCTTGGTCTTCGTCAGACTATTCCACCACCAGCTCTAAGTAACAAACATAGGACTTTTAGAGAGGACTGTAAAGATGATAATGATTTACAATGTAAGGGCATTATTATGCTGTTATATCAGTCACTAACAGTTCATCAGGCAAAGCCAATAAACACTAACCGATAATCTAAAACTACTCTCCATCTTCCTCAACTAGTTCTCTTAAAATTTAACTACGTATTATTTGTGCAGGAGAAACCTGAAACATGGAAACCTCAAATTACTACATCTTTACCTAAGCAAGGATTAAATCATTACCCCGAAACAGAGCAAAACAGCTGTATAAGCCACTAAGTGTGCAACAGGAATTCCACTATTAAACGCTGGGCAGAGTGAGCGAATGGGTGGAAAGAGTTTATTGAAGGCCTCTACGAGGGATAGAAATGGATGTTGAGATGATAGACGTAGGGGTCCAGTGATGGCACTTATCAGAGTTTCGACGCACATACGGTCAAATAAATCTATAGACGTCGACTGCATATCTACATTTCTAAAATCATGAGTGAAAGTGAAAACCAAACAACTTTTCAAGTTCGATTGAAGGATTTTATAGTCTACAAACTACACAAAATTCCGAAGGGTTATAAGAGCGAGAACTACCGAAAAATCGACTGACAAGTATAACACACCGAAGAATGGAAAAGAAAGCTTTGATTGAGGAAAGGTGCTGCGAATACATAGAAAGAAAGATCCCATATCACTTAGCTACAATATAGCAGGTCAGCAACTGGAAGCAGGTAATTCCATAAATTATCTGGGAGTACGCATTAGGAGTGATTTAAAATGGAGTGAACATATAAAGTTGATCGTCGGTAAAGCAGATGCTAGACTGAGAGTCATTGGAAGAATCCTAAGGAAATGCAATCCGAAAACAGAGGAAGTAGGTTACAGTAGGCTTGTTCGCCCACTGCTTGAATACTGCTCAGCAGTGTGGGATGCGTACCAGATAGGGTTGATAGAAGAGGTAGAGAAGATCCAATGGAGAGCAGCGTGCTTCGTTACAGGATCATTTAGCAATCGTGAAACCGTTACGGAGATGATAGATAAACACCGGTGGAAGATGCTGCAGGAGAGACGCTCAGTAGCTCGGTACGGGCTTTTGTTAAAGTTTCGAGAACATACCTTCACCGAGGGGTCAAGCACTATATTGCTCCCTCCTACATATATCTCGCGAAGAGACCATGAGGATAAAATCAGAGAGATTAGAGCCCACACAGAGCCATACCGACAATCCTTCTTTCCACGAACAATACGAGACTGGAATAGAAGGGAGAACCGGTAGAGATACTCAAGGTACGCTCCGCCACACACCGTCAGGTGGCTTGCGGAGTATGGATGTTGATGTAGGAAAAGGCACCAGAGAGGCACCTCTGACGTCGCTCATTATTGTAGAAGCAAGACTGCAAAAAGAGTTCCACGATGTAAAATAGTGGAATATGTTTCAGTTTCTCAGTCTTTCGCCCATACTATTCAGTCTGCCCATCAGCGAAATGATGACGAAAGTAAATGAAAGGATCATGTGTGGGTTTAAATTCAGGATGGAAGGATGTCAGTGATAAGATTCAGTGGTGGCACTGCTGTCATCAGTAAAAGTGAAGGGAAATGTTACACTGGGCTGTTATTTTGAATCAGAAACAGTGTTGCACAAAGTAGCAATTATACGAGAGACGGTTCCTGAATATAGTATGGCGGTATGCTTCATTTCTTCTTTTGGTGAGCTCAATGGTAGAGCCATTTGAAAAACTAACTAAATTTCTTAACATTGTTTAGAATCTAGTCGCACAGATAAAGCAATCTTTGTTTGTAAGCTATGGCTAACCTCTAGAGGTGTGATTACTTCCATTTACTTCATTTTGTGAGAAGTTTCCATGGATGTGTTATGGGTGTGTTAATGAAGAAAGTATTTTTCGCTGCACTGGGTGATATAATTGATCAGTGATTGTCAGATCAGAGCAATTTCTGATCCTGTTATTGTGGGAGGCGTGTTTTTGAACAGTACTGCGTATTCAAGGATCACACAGGTAATGTGTTTGCTTTCAGCACGTTCAGCAGTGGATGTGACGTTTTTATGTACTCCGGTGAAAGTTTTTCATTTGGTGTTTTCAGCCAGAAGACCGTTTTGAGGCATCTGACCACAGTTGTCTATACTCAACAGCTAGCTCCTTTATTTGTGTACGACTACTGCAAGCTACACCTATTTGAACCACCACACCGTCGTGACGCTTTGGAACCAAAGTGACGATTGCTTGATACCACATGAAGTGTCCCGTTAAAAGATATCTCTTTTAGTAAGTTGTGCCATAAATCTCATTTCTGTCCAGTTCGTTTCAGTACCTCCTCAGCAATTATCGAATCTATCCAGTTGTGTAAGGCAGGTAAAAAATGAGCTGACAAAACATATCCCATGTTTCATTACTGCTTCGGGATGCAGAGTATTAGACATTTACGAGAGTCAGCTTCAGATAAGTGCTGTACGCCACTCACCAGATCATCACGTAAGAACCCAATGCACTCTCCAGCTGCCGCCTGCGAATGCAGATGTTCGACCCACTGCATCTGTACAAAAAGGAAAGAAAAATTTTTTGTAGTTAACGTATGTACCCACAGGAACACTACAGACTACATCTATAGCTGAAACCATTTAACACCAACATAAAATAGACTGGAAAGTGCTACAGAATCGATCCTGATGCCGAACCAATTAAATTTGAAGTGAGGAGGGCCCTAGTGTGATGACTGACTTTTCCAGTGCATACAGCTTATTGAGTATGAGTACTTCAAGGCTAGTAAATACAGATGTAGGAATAAATACTTGACATGATGGTAATTCACCGGCCATATCACATAGTTAAATAGAGAGCTGTGTAAAGTTAAAGAAAGCGGCCATCAGCAATAATCCAAAACTCAGTCGAAGTAAGTATCTTGGTGTTAGTGGGTACAGTGTCGCAATCGGCCACATAGCAACGAAAAAGTAGAGACAAGATCAATAGCGAAGAAAACAGGAAAAGCGACGCTTGGAAATAACCACATTCAGAACAAAGAATGGATAGCCTTATAGGTCAATATAGAAATTTGATTCCAGAACACCTTAAGGCAGAAAAAGACAGGTTTGAAGACAGCGGAAAGAGATCTTTATATTGTTGTTGTGGTCTTCAGTCCTGAGACTGGTTTGATGCAGCTCTATTCATTACTTCCTCATTAGTTATGTGATGTACCCATCTAATCTTCAGCATTCTTCTTTAGCACCACATTTCGAAAGCTTCTATTCTCTTCTTGTCCAAACTACATATTGTCCAATTTCACTTCCATACATGGCTACACTCCATACAAATACTTTCGAAACGACTTCCTGACCCTTAAATCTATACTCGGTGTTAACAAATTTCTCTTCTTCAGAAACGGTTTCCTTGCCATTGCCAGTCTACATTTTATATCCTCTCTACTTCGACCATCATCAGTTATTTTGCTCCTCAAATAGCAGAACTCCTTTACTACTTTAAGTGTCTCATTTTATTATCTTATTCCCTCAGGTTCACCCGACTTAATTCGACTACATTCCATTATCCTCGTTTTGCTTTTGTTGATGTTCATCTAAATTTTCGTGAGTGAGTGACGTCCGTTAGTGAGCACATGGTGTGTGTGTGTGTGTGTGTGTGAGTGTGTGTGCGCGTGTGTGTGTGTGTGTGTGTGTGTGTGTGTGTGCTACTGCTGTGTTGTACGTCGTCAGGAAACGGAGTGGTGCTCACCTTCGGAGCTTTGGTGACCTGCTCCAACTCGACCAGCCGTCGATGCCCCTGCATCGTCTTCCTTCGGCCGAAACAAGGACAGCACGCTGTCCAGTATCTCCTCCAACCCATCTGCAGCAGAGAAGAGCCTGTTCCACAAGCTGCCGAATGGTTTACGGTATAGTAATTGCTGCACTGTGCTGCACAGTAGAATCTTTCCTGTTGTCACCATACTGTGAAATAGATGGCGTGTTCAGCACCGCAAAAAACCAATTTGTGGCAACGTCGAGTAGTTCCAAAAGAAGGGAAAGTTTTCAGATAGAGAAATAGTTTTAGCAGTTGTTAAACGGCTCTGGTATTGTCACGTAGAAACCACAGTCAAGTTCTTAAGTTAGGTTGGTCAATGAAGTACTATATTTAGACTTGAAACACGTTAGTTACTGAAACTAGCTCACAGCCAGAACAGAACTGCCTTCCTGAACGAAGATTGCAGATATAGACACTGACGGAGAAAAATCGCAACTTCAAAAAATAATTAACGTAGAATATTGAAATTTAGGGAATATATTTGCCTAGGTCACATATTTAAGTGCTCAGTATTGCAAGATCTCAGGGTAAATTAAAGTGCAAGGTGGCCATCGCAAATGTGAAATTCTGATACATTAATAATCGGTGTAGCCGCCAGAGTGTTGATTGCAAGGATGCAAAGGTGCGTGCGTTGCGCTCTACAGGTGCCGGATGGCTGTTTGTTTGACAGAATTCGGTGCCTATTTCACTTGTTCGGACAACACAGGGACAGTTAATGCTGGTTATAGATGACGTCCCATTGCGACGTAACGCTCTCTTTAGCACATCGACGGCGGTTCTGCAACATAAATCGTTCACCTACCTCGAAACTGCTGCAGATCCGCAAACGTAACTCCTGACTGCAGCTACTTCAGGGGGCAGGACGTCAAACGGGGCGACTTGGATCAGGAGAGGTATCACAGGACATTTTAATTTCTACTGTCTATACTTTTACATATAAATTCATACAACTTTGTCAACATCACCAGGAAGGATTCAAGATTCACACTCGTTGCAGTGGAAGATCGAAAACATAACAAAATAAATTTTTTTTACGTGTGAAATTTCATCATTCTTTCACTTACTAATGGCTGCATTTTTTGCTATAGGTACACTTTTCTTCATACGTTAGAGAGATTCTTCGATTAATTCTGCACAGCATACAAACCATGCATACAGGTGTATGAAACTCTAGAATTTATTTAATTTATGAAATAACGAATGAGCTGTTATATTTTAAACTTCATGTTTAGAAAAAAACACAAATTTTCTAGTTAATTACCTCAATTTTTACCACAGTTTTTAATAGATTTGTAAAATTATAGAGTTTCGTACACCTTTGAGTGTGGTTTGCATGCTGTGGAAAATTCATCGAAGAATCTCTCTTACTTATGAAGAAAAGCGTACCTACAGCAACAAATGCTGCCATTAGTAAGAGAGAAAAAAGATGAAGTTTTACGTGTAAAAAAATTTATTTTGTTATGTTTTCGAACTTCCACTGCTATGAGTGTTTATTCTGAATCTTTCCTGGTCATGCTGACAAAGTTTTATGAATTTATTTGTAAAAGTATAGACAGAGGAAATTAAAATGTCCTGTGACGCTTCTCCTCCTCCAAGTCGGCCCGTTTGACATCCTACCCCCCTTAAGAGATCTCAGGAAAGCAATGTTGAAGAAACTGAGATTTCGTAACTACACGTCGACGGCCGCTATAAGTAAAAAAAGCTGAATATAGTCTTGTGAACTCTAAAGAATAAATCGGAAACGGGTTGCTGTTAAAATTTCTAAGTTCAAAGGTCCTTTTAAACTTCCATTAATATTTTTTTATTGACATTAAGCAAGATCATCAGCCCAATGTGTTCAAATCATTGAAGTTACTGTTCACAGTCCTCGCCACACTCAAACAGCCAGAACTTTTCCTATCCAATTCCGAAATCATTTACGAGAATAACACAGGCAATAAACTGCTATTTACTTTTGCACTCGACACTCAGTGGTTGTCTTTAAATAAAGTTTTAGCTCGTCATAAATACTCAGTAAAAAAAATTTACTTTGTACCGCCACACTTTTAGTTCAAAGTTTACACACGCGATTTTCTCCAGAACAAAATATCTCTCGACTCTTAAAATTTCACAAATATTTAATGGTAAACACCAGCTACATTTATCACTGTACCGAAACGCGGAAGTCACAATATCACTTCATTTTGCACATAGTGCGTTCGGACACTTTCAGCATGACCAGCTCCTTCGAAAATTAGTCCACCACTCCCTTCTTCTCTCTGCCTCTACAAGCACCTCTATCTCATACGTTAGGTGGCAAACCGTCTCCCTTCTTATTGGCTGTACAGAATTACGGCCAATCAGAGCTGACTTTCAGGGCTCGCGCCAAAATCTAGAGAGAACCAACCACTGCTCTCAGCTCACTGACGTCATTAAAATAAACAACTCAAAACTCCCTTGTTAAACAAATGAAATGAAATAAACTTTAAGCTGCACTTAACGTCCAGGAATTTAACTATATAATCGCGAACGTTCTGGCTGTCTCTTACATATTCAAACATGCTTGGACATCCGCCATCCACTAGCACGGAAACCACTGGTGGATTCGTTCCCACGATACAAAGCTGGAACACTTGCAAGTTCCTATAGAGAATTACAAACTGAAAATTTAATGTTGGCGAACGTCCCACATACACTCACACAAGTACTCTCTTTCACACCCGCCCTAAAACAAAACATAAATATCTACTTGAAATTCTTGAAGCTATTACTAGAGCAAACTTACGAAAGGTTTTCTAAAATGAGAACTTTCCAAATTTGAATCTAAGCACTGAAGGTGTTCATATCTTTTCAAATAGTCACAGTTAGTGATTTTGAAACATCCCCTTAGAAAAATTAGTGAATTACTATGCTGATAAATCTCTTACGTTATTTGATTTTTAAACAGCTGAGCAGAACTGAACGTACTCAGACACTTCTCTCTTTACTTATTCTCATCAACACTAAAATGTCACACAATATTTTTAGTGCAACGCAATCTCACTTTCAATAGTCCCTACAAAATAATGGCCCTGACTAACATTAACCTATACCTTTCATGAATCACTTACCTCAAAAAATCTTCGTTACTCGAACTACTGCAATACAGCGAGCGCCAATGCTGCCAGCTAAATAAAAGATTCTAACTACTGAAGGCACTGACTACTGATGGGCATGGTTAACAAATGAAAGATTTTGATAGAGAACAAACAATGTATTTACCTTAATAATATTCAAAAGTCATCACACACACACACACACACACACACACACACACACATCATTTCATGAAACACAGTATTACAAATTTACTCTTTCCGGTGGAAACATATCCAGATCGTCCGCTCTCCCCCCACATCCATCACTGCTGGCGGCTCACATCCAACTGCCCAACACTACAATAGCGAATAATTCAACAATACAAACCAGCCACAGGCTGAACACAGCACAGTTAGTGTTTTCATACAGAGCGCTACGTGGCGTTACAAATATAAAAACCTAAATAGCGTACTAACAATTTAGTTTTTTAAATGTCGGATAATTACGTTTTTTTAATGACTTTTTTTTGTAACTTCCAAATTATGACCGTTATTGACTTCAGATTTTGACAGATTGTTCCTTTACACAACAGAAGGCTATGTACCTAATATGAAGTTTGTCGGACTATTTCTAGACCAGTTATTAATTTTAATAGTTCCAGAGAATGTAACTACACTGTAAGCGCTCTCCGCCACTTTCAGACGCTGCAGTCACGCCTTATGGTCACGAAGCACGTCTGCAGGACACAGGTCGCACGTTGCAGATGGTATAAGATTCTGACTGCTTACGCTGGAGCCCACATACATTCATACAAGAAAGCTCTAATAGACAAATTGGAGACACAATAGGCCGAGAGAGTGAGTGGGCACTGTATAGCATGTTGGGTTACAACAGCCGTAAGTGAGCGAGCAGCATCATGTTGGAAAACTCCCCCTGGGACACTGTTCACGAATGGCAGCGCAACAGGTCGAAACTACACATTGACGCACAAATTTTGCAGTAAGGGTGTATGGGATAACCACACGAGTGCTCCTGCTGTGACACGAAATTGCATTCCAAACCGTAGCTTCAGGTGTAGGTCCCGTGTGTCCAGCACGATGACTGGTTGGTCGCTTGCCCTCAACTGGCCTTCTCCTAATCAACACACGGCCATCACCGGCACAGAATCAGAACCGGCTAACACAATGAACACTCTCTTGACACCACTGAAGTCCCAAATGCCGGTGTAAGGGCTGTAAGACGTCGTGGTCTCCTGACCTTCATTGCTTACATATTCCGCCCTCACAATCATATTCTCCACATCAAGACGCTTCATTCAAACCCAAACTCGATAAGATAAAGTCAATGTTGTATGAATTCATGTAAATGATGCGCAAATAACAAGTGCGCACTGGGGTTGAGATACTCGAAGCTGGATTACACACGCACACATTCAAGACACAACAGTCACAAAAGCTTTTAGTTTGGGAGAGGCAAACACCGCACGTCAGGAGGCTGGTCCCTTCAGAGGTTTTCACAAGGGGCTACCTACATCAGCCGGTGGCCGCCCGTGAAGCGGACAGCGTTTGCCCGAGTGAAAGGAAGAACGACCCCGTGTTCGGATTAAAAGCAAATTCCGCTACACTGTGTGGGAGCGCCCAGCCTACGCATTCTTTACTAACATAGCACACAGTTTCAGAGGTTTTTCACAAGGAGACAGCAAACGCCAAACGCCGATGCTACAGATTTCCGGAATGGTCGTCTTAAACGAAACGACATTCTCCCGTTTTAGAAGAGCCATGCTGATTGGCGGACGATATTCATGACGCCTTGAGCTGAAGGAGTAATGGAAGAGACTGACACGTCTGGCGTGGAGAGGGGCCGTTCCGTTGCCGCTCTAGAAGAGAGAACACGTAACGAGAGCGTGCGCTCTCGTACGTGTACTGAAAAGATCGAGGAACAAGTCTCTCCTCAGTACTTCTCTGGGAGAGCACCTCTGTCGAGAGCGAATTGGAGTGTGACTCTATACTGAGTCCTTGCGATTAAGTGTAGTTCACTGTGTTGGCTGCCACACTTATTGTGCAGTGTGAACAGACAGAGTTATAGTTAAACGCCTGTGAGCGAATTTTTGAGTGGCATCGCGGTGGACTGGTTATCTGACCGGTGTACCACGCCAATAGTTAGACTAGGGGCGAATATGAGTCCTTGACCTCATCAAGGCGTAGGGAGAGTTTGATTGGTGAAGGTCAATCCAGATAGAACGAGAGTTATCTTATTTGTCAGCAGCGAGCGGCGCAGAGAGCAGACATTGCAGCTTACGGTATTGTGCGCTACAGCTCTTGCGAGCCCCATATTTCCTCCACAACAGTACACTTCACTGCATTTCACATGTGACTGCATCGACCGTACCTAGCAACATTCTAACGGTTGATTATTCAAGTTGAGTAGGCGCGGCTCTCAGCCATTCTGCCAACTCAAAAACAATCTTAAACTTTGTATAGAAATTTCATTAGCGAATCCTATCCTTAAGAGGTAGCTTCACATTCCGAAAAGAAACCGGAAATAAGGATGTAAGCTGCAGTAAGTACTGGGAGATGAAGAAGCTTGCACAGGATAGAGTAGCATGGAGAGCTGCATCAAACGAGTCTCAGGACTGAAGACCACAACAACAACAACAACAACAACAATATTGACAGATTCAAGAAGGACGTTGAGCTATGCACGAGGTTAGCTTCATTCGGGAAAGAAATAGTCTGTACCACATGTTCGTAGGGAATTTGTATAAGGCACTTTTATATGGTTAAGAGTAACATCATACAACATCTACCCACAGACGGGGATGAGCAATTATGTAATGAAACGATTTAAAGTTTTGGAACGACAATCGCTGATGCCAAAGAAGAGGTTTACTAGCTAGTTAACATAGGTATGTTTCCTAATTACAGTGTGTGGGGACCTTTACCATGTCCATGCATATTAACGCGGAAATATTTGAAATTGGAATTTGGGCTCGGAAGAAAGGAGGCACAGTCAATCTGTGATTCCTCTGAAACAGGAAATTGTAATGAATGTATGTATAAGAGAATATATAGCGTAAGAATCTCTTAAGTCAAATAAAATCCATCTCTTGAATGAGGTAAGTACTCAGGGAACAAGCTATACAGACCTACCGAGAGAAGATAAGCAGTTTCAAAGAACGAGTGTACACACATTGTACAAGGAAAAACGTCATGGCGTGGCGTAAAACTTGAATATGACATGTGGTACTTGTAATGAACAATTTACGTTTTCCATTGAGTAATTTTTTAGATATGTTTGATTATGAAATGCAGTAAGAGTCTACAATCAATATATATTATAAAAGTAAATGTACAACGGGCGTGACGCTAAAATTAATAAACCAGTCCCGGTACGATCAAGGGAGGTATTTGGTGTGGTAGCCCTGTATCCCCCATTCATGAAGAATGTTCCTGTTTTTACCCGAAGGGAATCCGTATGATCATATAAGGGCTATGAAGTTTCGCCCTCTAGAAATTTCTAGAACATTCCATAACATTCGAGAGTATTCGAGAGCATTCCACAACATTCCAGATTGTTTCTGTATGTTCCACAACGATCCGGAATGTTTTGGAATGTTCTGGAATAATCTGAACTATTCTGAAAAATTCCAGAATGTTTGGGAACATCCCGTAGCATCCCAGATCATTGTGGAATATTCCAGAACACTCTAGAATGTTGTTGAATTTTCTGGATCGTTGTGGAACATTCGAAGCCGTTTTCGTATGTTCCGGAATTCACCTCTGTTGGGGTTACCCATTGGTAGAGGTGTATAAAGCAGGATTCGTCGTGTGTTAGAACGTATATTCCTTACCAGTGATGAAGGGAGGAAGTAACAAAGTAGGGTAGTGAGTAAATAAAAACAAACAGTGAAGTGTGAGTAGTCAAAATATTACAGTGACTGAATATAAATCGAAAATAAAGTGTGGAAAGTGTACTTGGTGAATTTGTAGATAAAAATCTGATTTTATTTATATTTTACACCACGTCCAAACGTAAAGAGAGGAGGAGATCTTTCCAGCTCTGAAGTAAATCAGCGAATTAAAAAAGAACAACCAAAAAACGAAGCAGACGAACAGCGCGAAGCCGGCCGGGGTGGCCGAGCGGTTCTAGGCGCTACAGACTGGACCGCTTCGGTCGCAGGTTCGAATCCTGCCTCGGGCATGGATGTGTGTGATGTCCTTAGGTTATTTAGAATTAAGTAGTTCTAAGTTCTAGGCGACTGATGACCTCAGACGTTAAGTCCCACAGTGCTCAGAGCCATTTGAAGCATTTTTGAACAGCGCAAAGCACGTTTAATTTCCCAGCGTACGAGAAAGAGAACCGTGAGAAGCAGAGAAACAGAACAATAATGAATTGGACGAACTGATGGATCAAGAATTCTGACACAATTTTACAATAAAAGACTGCGAATTCAAGCCAGCCACTAAAATATCACCGAATGAGAAGCGCGGACGAGGATAAATAAACAGTACAACTTAACAAAAAAAAAAAAAAGTCGACCCGACGAATTAATGTAACAAACACAAACAGGTCGTCATCGGAAAAATGGATAACATCTACCAATCTTGTAAAGGGAAAAAAATTCAGCAGAGGAACACCAGAATCTTGTTGCATGAACGGAAAAATTCCATTACCCCCACAAGAAGCACTTCCGCAGGAATTGTTAAATGACCGGAGAAACTCAAGGATCGGAACACTTTCTTCAAAATATCAGAGCGCAGTGCCTGCCTATTCTTTCGGTGTCACTTCCATCAGCATTAACCGAGATGAAATCGACTTCGTTTTTTCCATCCATAGCCAAATCTATCACAACATGGGATCATTAATACCACTACGCTACGAAGACCATAAATATCTGTAAGTATATTTCATCGGGAATGGAGAAACAGAAATGTATCAGTGATGCACAAATATCAGTTGATTGTGCTGAGAAGCAGTCCGACATGTGCAGTGAATCTTATCCGAATACAATCAACAGATTCACATATTGAAAACAGCACTGGACCGAATGATTTCTGATGACTATGAAGTTATAATTCGAGCCGACAAAATACCACATAGAGAACACGACGGTCGTTTTAATGCATCTCAAGTAGATGAAGTGACCATCGTAATAGTGGACAATGAAAACACAAGCTCGACATAACTAAAGAATGAAGAAGGGAAAGAGACACACCGTTCATACAATGCCCTCCAACATCCAATAACGTTTCTGCTCAGGTAGCACGGATATTATTCTAATGTGAAACAAATCCAACCTGAAACAGTTGTAGGAACAAACAAACAAAAAAATTACTTCCAAGAGGTTCTATGCTTACCGCTTAATGACCAGAGACAATGAAACATAAATGACATTCTCAACACTTGCCGTTTACACCAATAATTCCTGATGTATATCTATACAAAAATAGAAGCTACAAATGGTTCAAATGGCTCTAAGCACTATGGGACTTAACATCTGAGGTCATCAGTCCCCTAGACTTCGAACTACTTAAACGTAACTAACCTAAGGACATCACACACATCGATGGCCAAGCAGGATTCGAACCTGTGACCGTAGCAGCAGCGCGGTTCCGGATTGAAGCGCCTAGAACCGCTCGGCCAACTGCGGCTGGCCAAAAATACACTTCTGGAAATTGAAATAAGAACACCGTGAATTCACTGTCCCAGGAAGGGGAAACTTTATTGACACATTCCTGGGGTCAGATACTTCACATGATCACACTGACAGAACCACAGGCAAATAGACACAGGCAACAGAGCATGCGCAATGTCGGCACTAGTACAGTGTATATCCACCTTTCGCAGAAATGCAGGTTGCTATTCTCCCATGGAGACGATCGTAGAGATGCTGGATGTAGTCCTGTGGAACGGCTTGCCATGCCATTTCCACCTGGCGCCTCAGTTGGACCAGCGTTCGTGCTGGACGTGCAGACCGCGTGAGACGACGCTTCAACCAGTCCCAAACATGCTCAATGGGGGACAGATCCGGAGATCTTGCTGGCCAGGGTAGTTGACATACACCTTCTAGAGCACGTTGGGTGGCACTGGATACATGCGGAAGTGCACTGTCCTGTTGGAACAGCAAGTTCCCTTGCCGGTCTAGGAATGGTAGAACGATGGGTTCAATGACGGTTTGGATGTACCGTGCACTATTAAGTGTCGTCTCGACGATCACCAGAGGTGTACGGCCAGTGTAGGAGATCGCTCCCCACACCACGATGCCGGGTGTTGGCCCTGTGTGCCTCGGTCGTATGCAGTCCTGATTGTGGCGCTCACCTGCACGGCGCCAAACACGCGTACGACCATCATTGGCACCAAGGCAGAAGCGACTCTCATCGCTGAAGACGACACGTCTCCATTCGTCCCTCCATTCACGCCTGTCGCGACACCACTGGAGGCGGGCTGCACGTTGTTGGGGCGTGAGCGGAAGACGGCCTAACGGTGTGCGGGACCGTAGCCCAGCTTCCTTGGAAACGGTTGCGAATGGTCCTCGCCGATACCCCAGGAGCAATAGTGTCCCTAATTTGCTGGGAAGTGGCGGTGCGGTCCCCTACGGCACTGCGTAGGATCCTACGGTCTTGGCGTGCATCCGTGCGTCGCTGCAGTCCGGTCCCAGGCCGACGGGCACGTGCACCATCCGCCGACCACTGGCGACAACATCGATGTACTGTGGAGACCTCGCGCCCCACGTGTTGAGCAATTCGGCGGCATGTCCACCCGGCCTCCCGCATACCCACTATACGCCCTCGCCCAAAGTCCGTCAAATGCACATACGGTTCACGTCCACGCTGTCGCGGCATGCTACCAGTTTTAAAGACTGCGATGGAGCTCCGTATGCCACGGCAAACTGGCTGACACTGACGACGGCGGTGCAAAAATGCTGCGCAGCTAGCGCCATTCGACGGCATACACCGCGGTTCCTGGTGTGTCCGCTGTCCCGTGGGTGTGACCATTGCTTGTACAGCCCTCTCGCAGTGTCCGGAGCAAGTATGGTGGGTCTGACACACCGGTGTCAATGTGTTCTTTTTTCCATTTCCAGGAGTGTAGATGCGGAACGGATACTTTACATAAGGCTGAATCACAAGAAACTATGCTCGGAAGAATACATCCACCTTCGTGACGCAACCATATATGGCGGAATCATTGGCGGCATTGTAGCAATGGAAATCTTACCCTCGTCATAGATAGGGAGTGCGAGACACATGCACGAATACGCTCAAGATTCGATGACCTACATAAGAAAATATGGACGACCTGACCTGTTCACAACATTCACATGCAACTCGTTAAGCCAGAAATCAAAGAAAACTAGTATACAGACATGCCCGCCTGGTTAGCCATGCAATCTAACTGCTTTCCGGGCGGGAAGGCGTGCCGGTCCCTGGCACGAATCCGACCGCGTACACCATAACTAATCTACCACGCAAACATTGTGGTTACACTCGTCTCGTGTGAAACGTATCCGTGGGGTAGGGGGTGTGGGAGGGGGAGGGGGCTGGGAAAGACGATAGTGGGTGTTCCATTGGGGGCCAAACCTCTCAGTAACCCTGGGTTCTGTGTGATGCGGTGGTGGGATGAATGGACTGCTGTTGCCTGTTGTGGGGTTGTGTACCACTATGGGCTACGGCGAGGACACAGCCTATCCGACGTTTCTAGGTCGCCAGTCTCATACAGTACAGTACAATACAATATACGGACAAGCTCCCATGCATCCACACGACATTGCAGAAAAAAAATACCCAAAACGATACTGGGAAGACGCACAAGCAGAAGTTGATGGCTATCCCAAATACAGAAGACGATCACCCAAAAATCTGAATAAGAAGCAGTGACCAACTGGGAGTGTATAATCAATGTGTAGTAATATATAACATTGTTGTTGTTGTTGTTGTGGTCTTCAGTCCTGAGACTGGTTTGATGCAGCTGTCCATGCTACCCTATCCTGTGCAAGCTTCTTCATCTTCCAGTACTTACTGCAACCCACATCCTTCTGAATCTGCTTAGTGTATTCATCTCTTGGTCTCCCTCTACGATTTTTACCCTCCACGCTGCACTCCAATGCTGAATTTGTGATCCCCTGATGCCACAGAACGTGTCCCACTAACCGGTCCCTTCGTTTTGTCGAGTTGTGCCACATACTTCTCCCCAATTCTATTCAATACTTCATCATTAGTTATGTGATGTACCCATCTAATCTTCAGCATTCTTCTGTAGCACCACATTTCGAAAGATTCTATTCTCTTCTTGCCTAAACTATTTATCGTTCATGTTTCACTTCCATACATGGCTACACTCCATACAAATACTTTCGAAACGACTTCCTGACACTTAAATCGATACTCGATGTTAACAAATTTCTCTTTCTCAGAAACGCTTTCCTTGTCATTGCCAGTCTACATTTTATATCTGCTTTACTTCGACCATCATCAGTCATTTTGCTCCCCAAATAGCAAAACTCCTTTACTACTTTAAGTGTCTCATTTCCTAATCTTATTCCCTCAGCATCACCCGACATAATTTGAACACGTTCCATTATCCTCGTTTTGCTTTTGTTGATGTCCATCTTATATCCTCCTTTCAAGACACTGTCCATTCAGGTCAACTGCTCTTCTAGGTCCTTTGTTGTCTCTGATAGAATTACAATGTCATCGGCGAACCTCAAAGTTTTTATTTCTTCTCCATGGATTTTAATACCTACTCCGAATTTTTCTTTTGTTTCCTTTACTGCTTGCTCAATATACAGATTGAATAACAGCGGGGAGAGGCTACAACCCTGTCTCACTCCCTTCCCAACCACTGCTTCCCTTTCATGCCCCTCGACTCTTATAACTGCCATCTGGTTTCTGTACAAATTGTAAATAGCCTTTCGCTCCCTGTATTTTACCCCTGACACCTTTAGAATTTGAAAGAGAGTATTACAGTCAACATTATCAATGTCTTTCTCTAAGTCTACAAATGCTAGAAACGTAGGTTTGCCTTTCCTTAGTCTTTCTTCTAAGATAAGTCGTAAGGTCAGAATTGGCTCACGTGTTGCAACATTTCTACGGAATCCACCTGATCTTCCCCGAGATCGGCTTCTACCAGTTTTTCCATTCGTCTGTAAAGAATTCGCGTTAGTACTTGCAGCTGTGACTTATTAAACTGATAGTTCGGTAATTTTCTCATTTGTCAACACCTGCTTTCTTTGGGATTGGAATTATTATATTCTTCTTGAAGTCTGAGGGTATTTCACCTGTCTCGTACATCTTGCTCACCAGATGGTAGCGTTTTGTCAGGACTGGCTCTCCCAAGGCCGTCAGTAGTTCTAATGAAATGTTGTCTACTCCTGGGGCCTTGTTTCGATTCAGATCTTTCTGTGCTCTGTCAAACTCTTCACGCAGTATCATATCTCCCATTGCATCTTCATCTACATCCTCTTCCATTTCCATAATATTGTCATCAAGTATATCTGTTTTACATTGAACTAAACCAGAAAAATATGTCAACGACGAAAACTAGGAATGCCAGTAGATCATCCAGGAATCATAAAAACTTGCGCATGAGGCCGAGTTCACAAAATGTGCCAAGTATGCATAAACTTAGAATTCTGCAGTTCAGTGAAATGCATTAAATATGTCTCTATGTGAACAAACGTATTGACATGGCGGTATTTCGATTAGGCAAAGACAAGGAACAACGAAACAGGAACGCAGAGATCCTTTGTACCAAATTGGTTGGTACACCAACAGTAACGAAGCAGGGTGGCGGTTGTTTGGTTTCCCGGCACACGAACGCGAACCAACTGGTCAACATGTAGTACTACATTCTGAGGCTTGACAGTGGGTTTACTTCGCAAAAGACACCACCAGAAAAATTGCAAGCGAACCACCTCAGAAGACAACATTACCAGCATTTTACCAACAGTGCCAAGCGGATCCATTCGGAGAAACATTACTGTATGTCGACGTCCCTATCTCTTATACATTGAGCTAAACAAGAAAAATATGTCAACGACGAAAACTAGGAATGCCAGTAGATCATCCAGGAATCATAAAAACTTGCGCACTATGCTGAGTACAAATCGTACACCCGAACAACGTCGAATGTTTCCATCTCGGGATGTTGCTGCGTGAAGTGGTTTCACACACCTCAAGACTGTTGACGTTTATCCATCCCTGACGTACAGAGAAACATGCCAATTCTTAGGACTACTGGAAAACGATAACCACTTGCAATCTACCCTACAAGATGCCTCACTCACAACCTCAGCTCAACAAATGAGAGACTTAGTCACCATAATTCTAACATGTAATCAATCAGATCCAAAGCAGGTATGTAACTGCTGTAGGCCGGGAACCTAGAAACGACGGAGAGGCTCCGTCTCCGCCGCAGCCGCAGTGGCCCACAGCCCCACGACGACTACCGCAGTCCACTTCACCCCTGCGCCACCCCACACCGAAACCAGGGCTACTGTGCGGCTCGGTCCCCAGTAAACACCCCTCCCCCCCTTTCAAGGGAACGTCTCACACCAGACGAGTGTAACCCCTATGTTTTTGTGCTAATGGTGTTGTACGCGTACGTGGAGAACTTGTTTGCTCAGCAATCGCCCACACAGTGTAGCTGAGGCGGAATAAGGGGAACAAGCCCGCATTCGCCGAGGCAGACGGAAAATCTCCTTAAAAACCATCCACTGGTTCACTGCACCCCGACACATGTCCGCCAGCGGATTCGTGCCGGGGACCAGGCGCTCCTTCCTACTCTGGAAAAGTGTATTAACTTCTCCCTAGCGTGTATGCAGCCACACTTATGAAAGGAGGAAGAGCTGCCATTTCCGCCAAACTCGTACCGCTCAATACAGCCCAAGAACAATTCCCAGCTTGCAAAATCTCAAGAGCCTCTGGACGGGGTGAAGTGAGTTAAAATTATCTTCTGTGACGAATGATCAACGGCAAATAAAAAAAAATCATTCAGAGCCATGGACAGAACATTAAAAGACTCCATGCTCAAAAACCGTCCCAAGAGACACACAAAACACGGAATCTAACGAATAATATGAGAGCTGAGCTATCGAAAGACGAAACACCAACAGATTTTTCTCAACTTTTAGAAACAGTAAAGGCACATGTCATACTGACAACTGGCTTCATTCTGGTACATAGACACTGCTGGAAACGAACAAATCGACGAAATTTATTCGAATCTGAAAGGGTAATTTTGGCAACTGAAAATAATTTTATGGACTATATCAACTTTAATATTCATATGAAAATTTCAGGTAAACAGAGAAAATACAAATGGACCGACACGATGGTAAACGTTTAAGGAAGTGTGAACTTCCCTAGAGGATTTCCAAACTTTTTGCAAGTACCAGGAATCCCATTACACTGCCTTCGACTTAAAATTCGATCTCCGATGATACTCCTCGTAAATCTCAACACGCCAAAACCGTCTTCATGAAACAAGGATTAACGTCAAACAGCTATCGAACAACATCATAGAAACCGAACTTACGACCGGAACGTACAAAGGACACACACTATTTATCCCCAGAATACCACTGATCTCTACTGAACCACCATTCCAATTTCAAAGACAAGCAATTTCCAATCAAAGTAGCTTACCGATCTGCAATTATCAAAGGGCATGGACAAACTTTAAACAATGCGGCATCAACCGCAAACACTCCTGCTTCTCTCACGGTCAACTTTACATATCTTGCCCTCGAGTAGGAAATTCGAAAATTTTTTACACATATACCCTGGATAACAAAATGAAAAATGTTGTTTACAAACAGGTACTGTAAATATTGAGAATATGTTTCCGATACAGATTTTTTCTTCTTATGCTTTAACTAGTATTGTACATACTATATGTTTTAAATAATTTTTTACCTATTATACTTTTAAGTTTATCCTATTATTCCAACTACTACACAATCTCATATCAGCTGTATGAGCGAAGAAGGGCACTCCAGCTAGTCAGATGCATAAATAAAATGCATGTTGAGTAAACAGAATAGATAAGCATGAATAGGTAATCACGACATTATTTTTAGCTTGGGTGTGGTGATATGTAGGGCAACAATGTGTTTTCTACATATACCCTGGCCCGCTATTAATATTTTTGCCAGCTTAAGATGATCATGGCAGCTAATACATGTTATGTAGTGTAGAAACAAAGGAGCAGGTACTGTGCACCCCGGTCTGTCTTTGTGCAGAAGACATTCAAGCGGCAACAACGAGAGCAGCGGCGATTCGCCAGGGGATGAGCGCCACTCATTTGCAGCACAAGGATACGGATGTGTTTTGGCACCCGAGTTGGCGGTGTCGTGGACGGCTTGAAGTAAGAGGGACACCGACAGTGTCAACGGGGACCCGAAACAGTTGAATCACTTTTTGATGTATGAAGACAGAACTTAAACGTACGCCCTGAGGATCACACAAATAATATTGTGATGAAGGACTTATAATGTCCTCGGTGAACCTCAAAGTTTTTATTTCTTCTCCATGGATTTTGATGCCTACTCCGAATTTTTCATTTGTTTTCTTTAATGCTTGCTCAATATACAGATTGAATAACAACATAACAATAGTAATAGCACAAGAAGCCATGACGAAAACCCTATTCATTAACAAGTTTTCGTGACATATAATATATCCAACACAAACACTAATTGTAACAAAGGGGACTTAACAAATGCTAGTAAGGTTACAGTTCAAAATAACTATCCAATTGTAATAATGGAAAACGCAGTCATTGTGGACCACGAGCCAATATCTTGGGTGTAACTGATCAGTACTCGGCCTATACACAAGTACATTTGTTTGCTTGTAATCACATAACACCGACGAGAGTGTTATGAATTAAAGAGACACAACGCTGGTGCAATACTCTGCAATATTGTAGAATATTACACATGTTATGTGCGTTTCATTTATAGTGCAAAACATTTTCTCAACGAGAGAGTTGTAGCGAAAAGAAGATAAGGAAATACAGTAAGTTACATTGAAGCCTACAGTGAGTGGCGAAATAAGATACAGAAAAGTAGAAATTTATATCGACTCTAGCGACATTGCCCTGATCTCAGAAGAATTAGTGACTGCTTATGAAAAGATGGAATTATTTCTAGTTTACCACAGGTGTATGCATAGAAGGAGTTACTGGTATTAGAGGTAAATTCAAGAGGAAAACAGTACAACTATAAAAGTAGGAATATTCTGTTCTTTAGAGGCGTTTCTTGTAATGGCTAATATAATTATGCAAATACTATTAGTTGTAACCTAGTAACTTATGTAAATGGTGATTTAGGGATTTTGTACGTCATCCGTAAAACATTCGTAAAGTGTAAATTAGATAATTATAGTAATGCAGTACCTTTAAAACTAGTCCGCCAGTAAGCGACGAAAACCAGTTATTACCAATAAACAAACTGCCTTTAATTAGTTGCATAGACGGAACACACCGACACGAACTACAGCAACTATAGAAAGACGTAAAACAGAATAAAAGTGACGACTAATTATTAATTGAGGTATGTTTAGTGGCTAGTGCCGAAACATTACACGAAGGTAGTACAAAAGCTTTATATCAACTGTCTCGTGGTAATACACACCAAAAAAGCATATGAATCTGGGCTGTTGATAGATATACAGTAGAAATATTTACAGCGGATTCTATGTACTCATGAAGGAGTTACTTCGATTAAACCAGGCGTTGTAGGTGACTGCATATGTAGATTTAATATCAAAAGCAAAGAACCATTTTTTTGAAATCTTACTAATACCAATAGGATTGGAAGCAGGGGTATAAGAATAAATTAACAATATGATAGACAAATAAGTAACACAACTTAGTTGAAGTGTTTGTAATAACCAATTACTATTGGTTAAGAAAGTTAAAGGCGAAGATCTACTCGTGTTCTACAAACGAAATTTAACACACACAGAAACACAAGGTGATAGACCTATAAGTATCGATGAGATACTGGCAAAGTTCGAACAAGGAAAATACTTTATTTCGATGGATTTGAAGATTAAATGAAGATTCTAAGCTGTATACAGCAGTTTTAGATTAGATATTTCCGTTTCAGTATTTATTAGAGCACTTGATCAAGCTCTGGAAGGAGAACTCTTACAAGAACTTTTAAATTATGTACACCATATTTTATTAGTATCCGACACTTTGGACGATCTTTTTGCTTTATTACTTAAGGCGTTACAAAAACTCCATGAAAAAGGAATAACTGTTAAATTGGCAAAGTCACATTTTCGTCGACAAGAATTAAGGATTCTGGGACACCTAGTGGGAGTAAATGGTCTAGGGGTAGCGTCTTTGATTCATAATCAAAACGTTTTCGGTCCCGGGTTCGATCCACGCCACTGCCTAAATTTTGATAAATAATCAGCATTGGCGGCCGAAGACTTCCGGCATAAGAAGTCAGCCTCATTCTGCCAACGGCCTTTTCAAAGAGGGCGGAGGAGCGGATAGAGGTTCAGGGCACTCTCTTGTCCTAGGGGTGGGAAATTGCCCCTAAAGGCGGAAGAATCAGCAATGATCAAAGACATGAGGATGCAGAAGGCAATGGAAACCACTGCATTAAACACACGTAACGTGTATCCACAGGACATGTGGCCTGTAGTTGAAGAAGTGTCATGATTATCTCTCCATTGGCAAAAGATTCCGGAATAGTCCCCCATTCGGATCTCCGGGACGGGACTGCCAAGGGGGAGGTTACCATGAGAAAAAGATTGAATAACCAACGAAAGGATAACGTTCTACGAGTCGGGGCGTGGAATGTCAGAAGCTTGAATGTGGTAGGGAAGCTAGAAAATTTGAAAAGGGAAATGCAAAGGCTCAATCTAGATATAGTAGGGGTCAGTGAAGTAAACTGGAAGGAAGACAAGGATTTCTGGTCAGATGAGAATCGGGTAATATCAACAGCAGCAGAAGATGGTATAACAGGTGTAGGAGTCGTTATGAATAGGAAGGAGGGGCAGAGGGTGTGTTACTGTGAACAGTTCAGTGACCGGGTTGTTCTAATCAGAATCGACAGCAGACCAACACCGACAACGACAGTTCAGGTATACATGCCGACGTCGCAAGCGGAAGATGAACAGATAGAGAAAGTGTATGAGGATACTGAAAGGGTAATGCAGTACGTAAAGGGGGACGAAAATCTAATAGTCATGGGTGACTGGAATGGAGTTGTAGGGGAAGGAGTAGAAGAAAACGTTACAGGAGGATATGGGCTTGGGACAAGGAATGAAAGAGGAGAAAGACTAATTGAGTTCTGTAACAAATTTCAGCTAGTAATAGCGAATACCCTGTTCAAGAATCACAAGAGGAGGAGGTATACTTGCAAAAGGCCGGGAGATACGGGAAGATTTCAATTAGTTTACATCATGGTCAGACAGAGATTCCGAAGTCAGATACTGGATTGTAAGGCGTACGCAGGAGCAGATATAGACTCAGATCACAATATAGTAGTGATGAAGAGTAGGCTGAAGTTCAAGACATTAGTCAGGAAGAATCAATACGCAAAGAAGTGGGATACGGAAGTTCCAAGGAATGACGGAATACGTTTGAAGTTCTCTAACGCTATAGATACAGCAATAAGGAATAGCGCAGTAGGCAGCACAGTTGAAGAGGAATGGACATCTCTAAAAAGGGCCATCACAGAAGTTGGGAAGGAAAACATAGGTACAAATAAAGTAGCTGCGAAGAAACCATGGGTAACAGAAGAAATACTTCAGTTGATTGATGAAAGGAAGATGTACAAACATGTTCCGGGAAAATCAGGAATACGGAAATACAAGTCGCTGAGGAATGAAATAAATAGGAAGTGCAGGGAAGCTAAGACGCAATGGCTGCAGGAAAAATGTGAAGACATTGAAAAAGATATATGATTGTCAGAAGGACAGACTCAGCATACAGGAAAGTCAAAACAACCTTTGGTGACATTAAAAGCAACGGTGTTAACATTAATAGTGCAACGGGAATTCCACTGTTAAATGCAGAGGAAAGAGCAGATAGGTGGAAAGAATATATTGAAAGCCTCTACGAGAGTGAAGATTTGTCTGATGTGACAGAAGAAGAAACAGGAGTCAATTTATAAGAGATTGGGGATCCAGTATTAGAATCGGAATTTAAAAGAGCTTTGGAGGACTTACGGTCAAATAAGGCAGAAGGGATAGATAACATTCCACCAGAATTTCTAAAATCATTAGGGGAAGTGGCAACAAAACGACTATTCACGTTGGTGTGTAGAATATATGAGTCTGGCGACATACCATCTGACTTTCGGAAAAGCATCATCCACACAATTCCGAAGACGGCAACAGCTGACAAGTGTGAGAATTATCGCACAATCAGCTTAAAAGCTCATGCATCGAAGCTGCTTACAAGAATAATATACAGAAGAATGGAAAAGAAAATTGATAATGCGCTATGTTACGATCAGTTTGGCTTAAGGAAAAATAAAGGCACGAGAGAGGCAATTCTGACGTTACGGCTAATAATGGAAGAAAGGCTCAAGAAAAATCATGACACGTTCATAGGATTTGTCGACCTGGAAAAAGCGTTCGACAATATAAAATGGTGCAAGCTGTTCGAGATTCTGAAAAAAGTAAGGGTAAGATATAGGGAGAGACGGGTCATATACAATATGTACAACAACCAAGAGGGAATAACAAGAGTGGACGATCAAGAACGAAGTGCTCGTATTAAGAAGGGTGTAAGACAAGGATGTAGCCTTTCGCCCCTACTCTTCAGTCTGTACATTGAGGAAGCAATGATGGAAATAAAAGAAAGGTTCAGGAGTGGAATTAAAATACAAGGTGAAAGGATATCAATGATACGATTCGCTGATGACATTGCTATCCAGAGTGAAAGTGAAGAAGAATTAAATGATCTGCTGAACGGAATGAACAGTCTAATGAGTACACAGAATGGTTTGAGAGTAAATCGGAGAAAGACGAAGGTAACGAGAAGTAGTAGAAATGAGAACAGCGAGAAACTTAACATCAGGATTGATTGTCACGAAGTCAATGAAGTTAAGGAATTCTGCTACCTAGGCAGTAAAATAACCAATGACGAACGGAGCCAGGAGGACATCAAAAGCAGACTCGCTATGGCAAAAAAGGCATTTCTGGCCAAGAGAAGTCTACTAATATCAAATACCGGCCTTAATTTGAGGAAGAAATTTTTGAGGATGTACGTCTGGAGTACAGCATTGTATGATAGTGAAACATGGGCTGTGGGAAAACCGGAACAGAAGAGAATCGAAGCATTTGAGATGTGCTGCTATAGACAAATGTTGAAAATTAGGTGGACTGATAAGGCAAGGAATGAGGAGGTTCTACGCAGAATCGGAGTGGAAAGGAATATGTGGAAAACACTGATAAGGAGAAGGGACAGGGTGATAGGACATCTGCTAAGACATGAGGGAAGCTATGTATTCCGCATTGTGCGGAGACCAAGTTGGAATGATTCGTACACAAAAGCTATGGTCACTTTGGTATTCGCAAGTGTATAAAATATATAAAAACGTTTTACTGTTTTATGGGGTTTTGTCAAGTCAAATTTGTCAAGAAGCTTAGGAGGGTCACAGTGGCATTAATTATGCAATGCATCGTATTTTGTCGAAGGGTTTACATGACTTAAACGCATCAGAGTTTCACAGCCCTTTACCAATGAGTAGGGGAGACGTAACATCTATTTAGTTACTTATAGAACGTTATCAAAATACGTCACACTGTACCTCATTAAGCATACAAACACGGATGCAGTGATTAATTATATGCGCAGTTCCTTCGCAGACGTTGGGAAATCAAAAGGACTCTTAACTGACGACGGTCACGCTTTACAAGTCGTAATTTTAAGGACATGATAACTTTGGAAGGCGTACGTCAAATAACTACATGGAAGTATAGCTTGAAATAGAATCCATGTGAACGTATTATGAAGGAAATTGGAAGATTGAATAGAAGGTATTGCTCCACCAAACATATCACTTGGGCACAAATGATATAGGAATGTAAGGTAATATTAAATTTGTCAGATCTGTCTACAGGTTTATCCCCAGCAGAAGTAATGAAGTGTAAATTTAGTGGTGAAACGTAGCTTAAATTATTTAAATGGCAAAACAACAGTACGGTGGTGGGAGAAAATTTAAAGGACGTAGTAAGGAATCATTTACAGCAAACAGTTGAAGGACTGCATAACACATGTAATGAGAATGCAAAATCACCAACATTTAATAACAATGACTTAGTATTAGTGATAGATACACACGACAGTTCTAACTTAAATTTTTTCCTCATTACAGTGGACCATACAAAATCTAATCATACCACATCCAAAAGCTGTTTTCTTGGTGGATCCCAAAAGTTGTCAAGAAAAAGATATATACAACGTAGATAAGAAAAATATTTATAAACCACCGCTATTTTAAAAGTGGAGACAGTAAAGACAATCTGAAGTTATTTCTATTATGCAATATAATTAACACACCATGAAATACTATTATCAGCTGCTGTTAAATCCACGTCAAGTATAATATGGCTGATGTTGGGGTACGTCATCTTTAACAAATCATAGGGGTACACTTAATCTAAAGATTAGTTTCCATACTAATAAATAATACTTATTACATGCATCAAATACACGAGACAGAGGTTATTTTGGAAGTAAATGTACGCATATGGTGGAAGTAAGAGGATGGTAAACGAGACTTGAGACAAGAAGTTGAGAACTGCGGTTTAGGAAGCGTTTTTGGTTTCTCTTTTAACACATTGTGTCAGATCATCCTTTTCTGGTATACAAAAGGCATTTATCGAAGTCAGTTTTCGGAGTCTGTGAGGTGAAGCCGAAACAAGCCTTTCTATTAGGAATGTTATCACTCTATGCGGAGTCCATTTTTGAAAAGAGGGGTGGAATAGGAATGTGTCTTTGGAGTCCGTCTTCTAATCTTCTTATATTTCAACAAATCCACACCTTGTTTTCCTTTCTTCTTCTTTAAAGGTCCACTTTACTTTGCCTCTTCTAATAAGCAATACCATCATGGAACCCTTCAACCTGTTTTCAAAGGATTGGTGGGATAACTCAGCTCGCGTGTGACATAAGAAGTTGACAGCTACGACAAGTAATTTAAGTGTCAAGAGGTTTAGCCGCTTAAAAAATTTTCGGAGTAGTAGGCAGGTGTGAAGCGGAATATGCAACGAAGATGACGCGCTAAACACATGGTGACTGAAGCGTCCTTTGTTTGAATAGCAGATGCGCGGACCCAAGAACATACATTAGTTACGAAAACAAAGTAACCTTGTCTGACATGTAGAAAAGAATGATTTCGTTAATGAAGATAAAAAATGAAAGATGTGAGCCATGGTAGGTAATGCGAAGGTAGGTTTAACGCTTCTACTGATAATGAAATAGGTAGGACGTTGCACTGTTGTATAAAATGTTATAAGTATGTGGATTTGTTCTGAATCAAATGAGTTACTTAGAGCATAAGGAAGTGTAAGGTATTTAATGAGGAACAGTATTAGTTGACATTGGACAAATAGGGGGGAAAAACTGTGGAGGTGTTATGCAATACGTTTAAAATAAAATGGGAAGTGTACTCCCGTTAGTACAAACAACAAATAAAAGGTCGGATAGACAGGTCCATCAAAAAATAAATAAATAAATAACTACGCCGTTTATCAGGTACATTTGGGTAAAAATGGTCTGTACAATTGATTGGTAGGGATTTTGTATGAGACACTTTGATATCATTAATAGTAAGGTTGTATATTATGCACCTACGGAAAGCGATCAGTAGTTCCGCGATGAAATGATTTGGAATGACAACTGATGATGCCAAAGAAGAGGTTTTCTAGCCAGTTAAGATACAGTTTATGGAAACCATCTACATCTCCACGCATATTAACGTAGAAATATTTGAAATTTGAATGTGTACTCGTGACAAATAAGGTCCAGTCAATCTATGATATCTCTGAAACAGGAAATTGTAATGATAGAATGTACGAGAGTATATACAAAGTAAGAATCACATAACTTAAAGCAAATAGATAAAGTATTACGAGAACAAATTGTACCCAATTACCGAGAGAAGTTAAGTAACTTTTATACTCAGTGTACAAGAGAAACTGATCATGATACGGTGTAAGACTCATATATGACGTCTGATACTTATAATGAAGAATGTATGTTTCTTTCGAATTTGTTTTTGGATAAAGTTTATTATGCGATAAAGTAAGTCAATATTGAGACGTGCAAATAAAACACACGTTGAGTAAACAAAATAGTAAATTTTTAACTAGCTAGGAAACCCCTTTTTAGCACCCTCAGTTGTCACTCAAAACTTTAAATCGCATCATTGCTTACCTGCTGATCCCTTTCCGTGGGTACAATAGTCAATTTGGGACGACTTCTTTATTCTGAGTGCAGATATAGGTAGGGTATCAAGGAGTTTTATAAAATACGCTTCTCCCCTATTAATATTAGTACCAGCTAAAGATGATCGTTGTAGTTGATATATGAAAAGCAGTGTCGAACAAAAGAAGCAGATACCCTGCGCTCCAGTCTGTGTTTGTACAGACGGTACGTGAACAGTTCGAGCGAAAGTAGCGGAGTGCGTCATGGGATGAGCGTCACTCATTTGCTGCACGAGGATATGCTTTGATACTCCGAGTTCATAGTGTCAAGAAAGTCTTGGAGTAAAAGGGCCCCCGACAGTGTCAACGTGTACGCAAAACAAATGAATCATTTTCTGATGTAAAATGATGGAACTTTAATATATACCTGCGGATCACACGTGTGATATTTTGTTGAAGTTTTAGTCTATTGCCGGCCGCGGTGGCCGTGCAGTTCTAGGCGCTTCAGTCCGGAACCGCGTGACTGCTATGGTCGCAGGTTCGAATCCTGCCTCGGGCATGGTTGTGTGTGGTATACTTAGGATAGTTAGGTTTAAGTAGTTCTAAGTTCTAGAGGACTGATGACCTCAGATGTTGAGTCCCATAGTGCTCAAAGCCAATTGAACCATATTTTTAATCTATTGCGAGTTGAAATTAAGGGATTCTGTCTTTATAAGAGAGAAATAATTTAAAATGTAGAGATGTGAAACTTACGAGTCCGAAATTTATTTCGTTGCTAAAAGTAACGTCGCGATTTCATATTTCACCATCACTTTGCATAGGATCGAAGTACAGAAGCTGGAAGGGTTCGTTCACAGTGGTGGGAGACAGAAGCTCGACAACAACAACAGTTCGTAAAGGCGATCATACATCAACAAAAATAGTATAAGGGTGAGTGGAACGTCAGACACGGCGAAATGTACCAAGCGCAAGCAGCAGCTGAAATACGCTACTACTTGGACTCACCAAATGAGAGTCGCTCTCCAATACGAATTAGCACACATACGGGGTGGGACATTGTTCGTGACCGGGCTAAATATCTCACGAAATAAGCGTCAAACGAAAAAACTACAAGAACGAAACTTGTCTAGCTTGAAAGGGGAAACCAGATGGCGCTATGGTTGGTCCGCTAGATGGCGCTGCCATAGGTCAAACGGATATTAACTTCGTTTTTTTTTTTAATAGGAACCCCCATTTTTATTATATGTTCGTTTAGTACCAAAAGAAATGTGAGGTTGGTGGAGATCACTTTGAGTATTTATTGCATTAACGTGGTATTTACAGGTAATGACGCTGTAACAGAATGCGTTCTCAGAAATAATAAGTTCTCAAAGGTATATGTATCACATTGCAACAACCGTAATAAAACGTTCAAACGTACCTACGTTCCCGTATTTTAATTAAAAACAACCTACTTCTTACCAGCTGTTCGTCTAAAATTGAGAGCCATGTGTTTGTGACTATTACAGCGCCATCTATCACAAAGCGAAAAAGGTTGTCCAACCAAAACATTCGTATTTCTTTACGTACTACAAGAGTATTTAATAAAAACTGGGGGTTCCTATTAAAAAAAAGTTGAAATCCGTTTGACCTTTGGCAACGCCATCTAGCAAGCCAACCATAGCGCCATCTGGTTTCCCTCTTCAAGCTAGACGACTTTCGTCCATTGTAGTTTTT
This sequence comes from Schistocerca gregaria, assembly GCF_023897955.1. Classification (NCBI taxonomy): domain Eukaryota; kingdom Metazoa; phylum Arthropoda; class Insecta; order Orthoptera; family Acrididae; genus Schistocerca; species Schistocerca gregaria. The sequence continues at coordinate 1,156,692,950 of NC_064920.1, read as the reverse complement.
TCGTTTGTGCTTATTTCTTGAGATATTTGGCCTCGTCACTATCAATGGACCACCCTCTATATGTTTTCGAAAACAAAATTTTCCCCTGTGTTCTAATTCCTTTTGTTATATACATCGAAAATGGTTCAAATGGCTCTGAGCACTACGGGACTTAACATGTATGGTCATCAGTCCCCTAGAACTTAGAACTACTTAAGCCTAACTAACCTAAGGACAACACACAACACCCAGCCATCACGAGGCAGAGAAAATCCCTGACCCCGCCGGGAATCGAACCCGGGAACCCGTGCGCGGGAACGGAGAACGCTATCGCACTACCACGAGATGCGGGCATATACATCGACTTTCGCGGAATGTGTAATCAGTGTTTCCGACCGTTACTAGGACAATCAAAGATAAGTGTAGCCTGGGAACGCTTTGGAACTAATAATGTCACTTATTGCGTCACTGCTCAAACCCACTGGTTCGAAGAGAACGCTGAGGTTGACCTGCTAATTCTGTATACAACCCTGAAGCAGTGGGTCAGAGGGTGATTGATGGCATAGTTATACAACGAAACTAACTATAGATCATACTTACAGCGATAGTCTTCGTCAGCAAGCTACTTTGACACCGAAAACGATCCGTAAGCGTTCACGAGCTGTCTCAGACTGTTGCTACACAACGATTATGAGTGCGACCAGCCACTGCTTATTGTTGAGAGCATCACTCATCATCGCTTGTTAACAGTGAAGGCGGTACTTCTCCATCGCATGACAAGAATTTTTTAATCCAGACATTATCGCCTGTGACTAAGCATCGCCGGAAGTGGTTGTGGTGTAGATAAAACAGGAATACATATCAAGCATTTCCCTCAACCTTTATATTTTTAATCTGGCATTGTAACTACTTACGGTAAGTGAGATGAATATCATGTATGCGATCATACTGCTAATGGTGTTAGGGTTGAGAGCACTATCTTTCGATACCAAAGGCGTTATTTCGACATTCATGAAGGATAATATAATAAAGTATTGCCGAAAACTAGTTTACCATTATTAGACAATTTGAAGAAGTGACTGATACCGAAAAATATGCGTAGTATAGGGAAACAGACTTAAGGTATCTACGTGTTTGACACTTTCGTCGAACTTCAGCTTAAGCTCATGCGCAATCTCCTCTCCCCCCCCCCCCCCCCCCCACACACACACACATACAAAATCACTTTTTTTGCACATGACTCACATTCTGGAGGACGAAAGTTAAAAACCGCAACCGGGCAAGCAGATTTAGGGTTTCCGTGATTTCCCTAAATCACTCCTGCAAATGCAAGGATGGCTCCTGTGAAAGGCCGTGGCCGTTTTCCTTGTCCCATCCACGACACAATCCGAGCTTGTGCTCAATTTCTAACGACCTAGATGACGGCGATTCGTTATATCTAATCTCCCGTCTGATTCACGCTTTCTGTAGTTAGTAAATTAAGTATCAATTGTAGACAGACATTTTATAGTGTAATATACTGTACTGCCGGACCGAGCTAGTTAATCTCTAGATAGAAGTTAGAAAAATAGATATATAAGGGAATGAAATAAATGAAGGAATATCAGAAAATCATTACCATGTTCACAGGAAAGCCGACTGAACGGAGAAATGGTGATTTTAAAAATTAAACGGGGGGCTACATCATAGTGTTGCACTTTCTGCATCCTACATGTATCCTTCATTCATCCATGTGTGTCATACGTGATTTTGAGACGTAACTTCTACTCATGAGTGAGAAATCAGGTACGTATAAAGCGGACAGGAATCCGTGACCAACGTCAATTGTGGAAGACCTTCCATCCGACATATTGAAATACTCCTCCGCCTTCAGCGTTCAGCATTTGACGCACGGACTGATCGGCATAGTGGACAATCTCTTTGCCTGCAGCAATGCGGATTAATGTACTGACGAGAGCCTTAACAAAGAATATCTTGATACCAGCAGGTTTATTCCACGAAGATGGTGATTTAAAAAGTAAATGGGGTACTACATCTAACTGTTGGTGTACGATGGCCGCTTATTGGAGCTGAAGTAAGCAACCAAGATTTCCAGGATGAGAAGTCACCCTCGTTATGCCAACGGACTTCTCAAAAAGAGAGAAGAACGGGCAGTTGTCCAGGGCAGTAGGAATGAGAGAGTAAAGAGACCAATTGAGTTCAGGAATAAACATCAGCTAGTAATAGCGAATATCCTGGTCAGGCAGAGATTCCGAAATAAGGTACTGACTTGTAAGGCGTATCCAGGGACAAATATAGATTCGAATCATAATTTAGCAGTTGTGAAGGATTGGCGGAAGTCAGGAAGAATCAGTGGGCCAAGAAGCGGGATACGGAAGAGATAAGGGATGAAGACATAGGCTTGAAGTCCTCTGAGTCTATAGTTGCTGCGGTAAGGAATAGCTTAGTAGGTAGTTCGGCAGAAGAGTAACGGAGATGTCTTAAAAGGGCAACCACGGAAGTTGGGAAAAAAGACATTGGTACAAAGAAGGTAACTGCGAAGAAACCATGAATAACTGAAGAAACACTTTAGTTGGTTGGTGGAAGAAGACGCACAAGAATTTTCAGAAAAATTCGGGAATACAGAAGCACAGGTCATTTAGGAGTGAAATAATAGGAGGTGCAGGAAATCTAAATGATAAATGTTTTGCATGGAAGATATGAAGAAATTGAAAAAGGAATGAATTTTGGAACGCCTGACTCAGCATATAGAAAAGTCAAAACAATTTTCGGTGAAATTAAAAGCAAGGGTGGTAGTGTAAAAGGCAGAGGAGAGAGACGAGAGCGATGGGTGGAAGGAATTCATTGAGAGCATCTTCGGGGGGGGGGGGGGGGGGGCACGTCTTATGACGTGATATAAAAAGAAACAAGAGCCGACGTAGAATAAGTGACGACTCCAGTCTTAGAACCAGATCTGAAAAGAGCTTTGGAAGATCGCGTAAGGCAGAAAGGATAAGTAATATACCATTGGAATTCCTAAAGTCGTGTGCGAAATATTCTCGTTAGATTTCTGAATATATGAGGCTGGCGATTTTCCATCTGACTTGGAGAACAATATCATCCATAGATTTCCGAAGACTGTGAAACCTGAAAAGTGCGAGAATTATCGCACAATCTGCTTAACAGCTCATAGATCCAAGTTGCTGACAAGACTAAAATACTGATGAATGGTAAAGAAAAGTGAGGATGTGTTAGACGACGATCAGTTTGGCTTTAAGAAAGGTAAACCCACCAGTCAGGCAGTTTGATATGGCGTTTGATAATGTGAGCAAGACTGAAGAAAAATAAAGACATGTTCGTAGGATTTGTCGATTTAGAAAAAGCGATCGACAGCGTCAAATGGTGCAAAGGTTAGGAATCCTGAGGAAAAGAAGAGGTAAGCTATAGAGAAAACGGGTAACATATAGTATGTACAAAAACCCTGAAAGAAAAATGCGAGTTGAAGAAGAAGAACGAAGTGAAAGGATTGAAATAGGTATAAGGCAAAGACGTAGGTTTTCGCACCTATTGTTCAATCTATACAGCGAAGATGCAATGACGAAAATGGAGGAAAATTTCCAGAGCTGGATTAAAATTGAGGGTGAGTAGGTATCAGCGATGAGATTCGCTGATAGAATTGTTACCCTGAAAGAAAGCGAAGAGGAATTGCAGGATCTATGGAATTGAATGAACAGTTTAGTAGTACAGTATACGGACTAGAGTAAACAAAGACGAAAATAACAAGAATTAAGAGAAAGTTAAAATGAGAATTGGTGACCACGAAGTAGACGAAGTTCCGGAATTCTGCTGCCAAGGCAAGAAAGTAACCCACGATTTAAGGAACAAGAAGGACATTAGAAGAAGACTATCGATGACACAAAGGGCTTGCCAGACAAAATCGGAAAAGAAGAAAATCGAAACATTTGACATGTGGTGGTACAGAATAATGTTTAAAAATAAATGTATTGGTAAGGTAAGGAATGGGGAGGTTCTCCAGAGGATCAGAGAGCGAAGGAATATATGTAAAATAGTGAAAAGGAGACGGGACAGCATGGTAGATCGTCTGGTAAGACATCAGAGAATAATTTCCGTGGTACTAGTGGGAGCTACAGAAGACGAACACTGTAGAGGAAGAGGCTGGGGTACATCAAGCAAATAACTGAGGGTGTAGGTTGCAAGTGCTGCTACGAGATGAAAACGCGGGCACAGGAAAGGAATTCGTGAGGCGCTGCATCAAACCAGTTACATGAGTGATGAATCAAAATAAATAAATAAATAAATAGATAAGGAAAGGTTGTGCTGCATTTAGTGCTGGCAACATCTCATGATGCACCCCCATCGTCTGAGAAGGGACGAGATAAGGGCCTGTATGAAGCAGTGGTCTATTCAACTGCTACGACTAACCTACGACGTAATCTACTCTATTCGTGTGTATATTGCCAGCGTAAGGAGTTCAAGGCACAGTGACACTGATTTATTGCCTCCGTTGAGAGAGACATCATGTAAATCTCTTTAAGTCAAATTTCGGTCCAGTGCTAAAATTTTACAAATTTTCTTAGCATAAAAATAAATTGTGCCAGAGATTGTGCTATGTTAGTGTGTCAGTAACAAACTGTTTGTCTCACAATATTTTGTTGTGATCGGTATTGGGGATCCCAAACCGTTTTGAAAATCGTTGCTCTTTCGTGGTGTTACAACTGTTGGTGATAACCCCATAGCATTCTTCTTAGTAGGGGCTAAGCAAACCAACCACAGTTGACCCCAAAGTGCTGTAGGAGTAGCCTCTGTACTGAAAATAAGATCGCACAATATTGACATTTCAACAGACTTACGCAAAAGGCGTGGGAACACCGGTTGAAGATTTAAAAAAAGGAAAAACTGCTTTTCTTTTGCAGTACCATTTGAAGCAACTCAAAATCTTTTGCGTAGATTTTTTTCAATGCCGTTCGGATTGCTTTGACGTGTGTGCTAAATGGTTACAAGAAATTACTACACACTGAATAGTGTTCCCAGTATATGGTGTGGTATGCGGAAACAAAATTAACCGTTTCTCTTTACTGTCCAAAAAAGTTAACGGCGTGAATTTCTCTGCAATCCACAGAAGTCAACACAGCCAATGGTTTGTATGGTAAGTTCGTAGCAACGAAGCGTATAAATAGACTGGTCCTAGCAGAAGAAACACATTTGATGGATTGGTTGAGGAGAACGGAGACACCCCCCAAAGAAGCCCATCTAAATCAGTTGTCGACTGTCTTGTGAACTAAACATCCCTCGCCCAACGCCTGGGAACTTCCTGCATAAGCTGCTTACCTTGCAAACTTACAAGATTCAAGTTGTGCAAGTAATGCAGCGAAGTGTCTTACAGTTTCATCTCGATGTTGCTGTTGAGGCATTGGACCGGATCGATCGAAATTCCGACTATCTAAGAAACATCGTTTTCTCTTAATCAGCAACGTTCCATACATTTAGGAAACTGAAACCACGCAACATTTGGGTTTAGGGTTTCAGGGAACGATAGCAAATATCCTTCAACTTTTCCCACTGAAAGAAATCCGGGGACGTTAGATCCGGTGAACGTGCGGGCCATGGTCTGGTGCTTCAACGAACGATCCACGTGTCATGAAATACGCTATTCAGTACCGCTTCAACCGCACTTGAGCTATGTGCCGGACATCCCTCATGTTGGAACTACGTCGCCATTCTATCATGCAGTGAGACATCTTGTAGTAACATCGGTACAACATGACGTAGGAAATCAGCATACATTGCACCATTTAGATTGCCATCGATGAAATGGGAGCCAATTATCTTTCCTCCCATAATGCCGCACCACACATTTACCAGCCAAGGTCGCTGATGTTCCACTTGTCGCAGCCATCGTCGATTTACCGTCGCATAATAGTGCATAATAGTGTTCAGTGGGTTAGTCGTGAAAACGTAAGGGATAGACTTACTTCCTCATTTATAGTATTAGTATCGATCAGTGCCTACGATCACCCTTCTGGAAGTTGCCGTCCTTCCCAAATCGTACTTACAGTATGTGTAAGTTCGCTGAAGGTATCCTCGTTACTATAATTCAAGAATTTTTCCCCAGGTGTTTTATGATTCTTCATTCTTTTTGTGATGCTCCTAACTTCTTCTACAGCTGTTGGGTCTGAGGCGAAATTTGTTTCTTACTGGCTGTAGCTGAGAATGTCTGGTGGCACTTCACACTTTTGGAGCTCTCGAAAGTATTTGGCCAAGATCGGACTGTTTTTCATGTCACTGTTTACTACCTTCTCTTCTTTGTTCTTACATCTGAGGTCTGGAGTGTAATATTTACTTAAGGCAATCTTGAATGTTCTGTAAAGTCTCGCGTATTGTTCTGTCGGAAATCCTCTTCTATTGTACTTTAGTGTTCCTTCACCAGTTTACTCTTCAGATCCCTGAAAGTCTTGGCATTGTTTTTCCCCGAGAAAAGAGAGAGAACGCTGTTGTTAAAAATCGAAAGCATGTAATGCTGATTACTTTTTCTCTTTCTTCTCAGTAGAGTAACTTTATTTAAAATAACAGTATATAAAATTCAGGACAACTTTTATTCCGTTACCAAAAAGTGAACCCTGTTTGGAAACGTGCCACTAGAACTCACGCATACGAAATGTCGACTCTAAAGAGAATGTAGGTGCGGGCTACAGCCCACATTAGCAGCCACTAGTAGCTTATGTCAGTCACAGCTCGAAGTCCTTTGCCCCTTGATTAATGAAACACAAAAATAAAATTTCCCAATTTCTTATGATTCTAATGATTAAAGCTTGCTCGAAATGTATCCTACGTCACCATCTTTCACCTCATCTCCTTTGCAGGAGCTACTTGCGCATCGTCCTAGGCTAGTATACCGAAGCTCTTAGTAATCGGTGAGTCACGGGGTGTAGCCTCTCCTTGATTGCCTGATCAAATGCTAGTTTCAGTTGCACAGAATTCAAACGAAAACGACTACGAGCTTCATACTTTCAATAGTAATTAAGTACAGAAACTAACGTCTATTTTTATGGTCAAATTCACAGCCCAAGCGTAAGTCATCGGGAAGACAGTACACTGACTGCAACTAATTGTTATGTGCGCTTCCTCTTCTTCTGCACTTTCCGTGTTAGGCCAGTTGTGGCCTGTTACGGTTGCCATCTTTTCCTCGGTCTACCAGGATTTCTTTCTCCCTTTTGATTAAAAATTCTTTATATGATGTGGTAGCCTCTCTGGACCCATTTGTTAAAGATGTTCATTCCATTTCTTTTTGTTTTCTTCCAGTTTTTCTTTCACAGTCTTAATCTTCGACTTCTTACAATATCTAATTTTCGGACTTTATCTGTTCTTTTACATTCCTCTACTACTCTAAGAAGTCTCATTTTTACTCCTTGTATCTGTTTTTCCTTCTTTTAGTCAACGCCCACGATTCACTTCCATTTCATAGGTTTGGCCAAACAACATTTTATAAAATTTCAGTCATTTCTTCTTTTATGCGTTAGAGTTCTGTTAATTGTTCCATGTTGTTGTTGTTGTAGTCTTCAGTCCTGAGGCAGGTTTGGTGCAGCTCTCCATGCTACTCTATCCTGTGCAAGCTTCTTCATCTCCCAGTACGTACTGCAACTTACATCCTTCTGAATCTGCATAGTGTATTCATTTCTTAGTCTCCCTCTACGACTTTTACCCTCCACGCTTCCCTCCAATACTAAATAGTTGATCCCTTAATGCCTCAGAACATGTCCTACCAACCGATCCCTTCTTCTAGTCAAGACCTGCCACAAACTGCTCTTCTCCCCAATTCCATTCAGTAACTCCTCATTAGTTATGCGATCTACCCATCTAATCTTCAGCATTCTTCTGTAGCACCACATTTCTAAAGCTTCTATTCTCTTCTTGTCCAATCTATTTATCGTCCACGTTTCACTTCCATACACGGCTACACTCCATACAAATACTTCCATAAAGGACTTCCTGACACTTAAATCTATACTCGATGTTAACATATTTCTCTTCTTCAGAAACGCTTTCCTTGCCATTGCCGGTCTACATTTTATATCCTCTCTACTTCGACCACCATCAGTTATTTTGCTCCTCAAATAGCAAAACCCCTTTACTACTTTAAGTGCCTCATTTCCTAATCTAATTCCTTCAGCATCACCCGACTTAATTCGACTACATTCCACTATCATCGTTTTGCTTTTGTTGGTGTTCATCTTATATCCTTCTTTCGAGGCACTGTCAATTCCATTCAACAGCTGTTCCAAGTCCTTTGCTGTCTCTGGCAGAATTACAATGTCATCTTTGAACCTCAAAATTTTTACTTCTTCTCCATGGATTTTAATACTTACTCCGAATTTTCCTTTTGTTTCCTTTACTGCTTGCTCAATATACAGATTGCATAACATCGGGGAGAGGCTACAACCCTGTCTCACTCTCTCCCCAACCACTGCTTCCCTTTCATGCCCCTCGACTCTTATAACTGCCATCTGGTTTCTGTACAAATTGTAAATAACCCTTCGCTCCCTGATTTTTCCCCTACCACCTTCAGAACATTGAGAAAAGCTTTTTATAAGTCCACAAATGCTAGAAAAGTAGGTTTGCTTCTTCTTAATCTATCTTCTAAGACAAGTCGTAATGTAAGTGTTGCCTCACGTGTTCAAAGGTTTCTGCGGAATTCAAACTGATCTTCTCCGATGCCGGCTTCTACCAGTTTTTCCATTCGTCTGTAAGGGACTCGCGTTAGTATTTTGCAGCTGCGACTTATTAAACAGGTACTCCTATATCTCTTACATTTGCTCGAACATATTTCCATGTTATGTTCTTTACATATTTTTTTGGTTCATAAATTCCTTTTTGTAAATCGACTTCTCTCAAAAAAAATCATCGTAAGGTCAGTGCGTAGAGGAGTGATTTTAGGTTTACCAAATTTTTACCCCAGTGTTTATGTTTAAATTCCATCTGTGAATTACATCGTCAGTGTAATTATTAAAACAGCTTTTGGGATAAACTACTGATGTTTTTTATTGTGGACTTTTGATGTCTGATATCAGTTTCGAAGGGTAGCCCCTGATACTCTAGAATTCTCTATAACTTTACTCTAACCACATTTTTAAAAAGCTTTTCTAAGGTCTCTAAAACCAGTTTGTGTCTCTTTGTTAAACTTCTTCAGCTTTTCAGTGAGCTGTCGTAAAATAGAAACTGCATCACTCGTTGATCGCCCCTTTCTAAATCCGACTTGTTCCTTCACAAGCAAATACTCTGCTGTTCTGTTTAGACTTGTGTTTAAAATTCTTGCATGAAGATTCTCACTGTGTCAAGGAAGCTTGTTCCCCTGTAGTTTCCACTTTTTTTGTTTATGTTTTCTCGGTTCTTGTATATTGATATTACCTCTGGTTTACTCCAACGTCCTGGTACATCTTTTATCTTGCAGCGTATGTTAGAAACAAGAGTAGCAATGTAAGGTATAGTGATAACATTCCATTATTAACTAACCATTAATTCCTTCTTAACCTGTTCCTTTTGATTTTCTGTGGCTTTCAAAGTTGCTGTGAATTCTTTTACTCTTCTTTCATCTAAGTCTTTTTTCTTCTATTCCTAGACCTTTTTCTTTCTTCTGTCCCACGTTACTGTCAGTAATATTATTCAAGCGAATTGTATTCTTTTCTGTTCTATTTCACGTTCTCGAAGTCTTACCCACTGTCTGCTGATGGCCATGAATATCATGCTCCATTCTACTAATGTATTTGTCTCAGGCTGACTGGTGGGATCTTTTCACTATCCTTTTTTTTTTTTTTTGTAAAGCCTTTTCTGGTCATAGATCTCTCTTCTAGGACAGCCTTTCAAACTTATTTTTATATGCTCTTTGTTTTTCTTGTATTGCTTGCTTAATTCCTGTTGACCCAGTTTTTATCACACGCATTTGGCGATTTTTTTCTTACCTAATGTCCCATTTACAGCTGTTTTATGGCTTTTTCAATATTTGTCCATTCTTCTCCAATAGTGTCCGTAGAAGCTAATTATTCTAATTATTTTTCTAATTTATTTTGATAAAGACCCTTGACACATAAACCTGTGGAAAATATACTTTATAGACCTTTTCTTGCTTCTGTGTGGTAAAGGTTCTCTTCTACATCCATTTAGCCAAAGCGTTACTAATCAGCCCTTGGCACGTTCATTCAAAAACATGCTACGTAACGCAGATTTTAAAAACATATAAAATACATAAACCTTAGGTGAATGAAGTATCGGATTGCTAAACCTGATCGTAAACCCAATGAAGTACGTAAACAGAACGGAATGTGCCCCATGTTTGTCATAACCGCAAAAATCGCTCCGCTTTTGTTTCGACCTTAGTGCCTAAGAAATCTCAGTGCTCCAACATGGTTCATCAAGCATATAGTAGTACAAAAATGTCAACTTGGGTTCCAGAGTCCCATGGAAAGAGCTGTATATAATTCTGATTTGATATAGCTTCATCAATGGAAAGCCACTACTGCTGTCGTACGTAGCAGTAGGTCTTTCCGAAGATAATCCAATGCAAACACGTTCATCAACACACCGTATCACTTACAGGCAAAAGCACACCTCCACTCAAGAACAACCTCTAACGGAAGAGAACTGAAGAAGAACGCTTTGTTTACTTTCAAAATTCACAATCCATGTGGAATGTCTCAGAGCCTCACTTCTGTCCCTCGAGGCCGCACTCACCACAAAAATTTCAGGCAGAGAAATTGATGCAGAAGACATAGGAGGGGGTATACGGAAGTGGATCACTGGGAGCAGATATGGTGGCAACAATTGCTTACGATTAGTAGATACGTAATAAACTTAATGCATGGAAATTGGTACATATAACAGACGAGTTTCGAAGTGCACCTGTTCTTTTTTTTAACTGTGGTTGTTCCTTCGCTTTTCCAGTTCACATTCATATCGCCAGCAGTCGACCTGAGCAGCTTTAGAATCGTATAAATGTCTGTGATGGATTTGTTATTCAGCTGACATCCAGTGGCTTCTCCTCATTCGAGGTCGCTTAGCTCACCTGACTGACTGCTTCTACCGTTACACCCCAGCACTCCCTCACTGCGTTTACACTGCCAGGTCAGACACTGATGACATCTAGTGGTCAATTCTGCTTTCTGTATCGGTGTTCGGATACTTTGTATCAGACAGTGCATATCCACAGTACTGGCCATTAAAATTGCTATAGCCTAAAGATGACTCACTACAGAGGCCAAATTTAACCGACATGAAGAAGATGCTGTGATATGTAAATGATTATCTTTTCAGAGCATTCACACTAGGTTGGCTCCGGTGGCGATACCTACAACGTGCTGACATGAGGAAAGTTTCCAACCGACTTCTCAAACACAAACAACAGTTGACCGGCGTTGCCTGGTGAAACGTTGTTGTGATGCCTCGTGTAAGGGCCGAGCGCTGGCCGTGCGGTTCTGGCGCTGCAGTCCGAAGCCGCGGGACTGCTACGGTCGCAGGTTCGAATCCTGCCTCGGGCATGGATGTTTGTGATGTACTTAGGTTAGTTAGGTTTAAGTAGTTCTAAGTTCTAGGGGACTTATGACCTAAGATGTTGAGTCCCATAGTGCTCAGAGCCATTTGAACCATTAGAACCTAGTGTAAGGAGGAGAAATGCGTACCATCACGTTTCCGACTTTGATAAAGGTCGGAACTCCGTGCTGGATCCCAACGGGCTCGTATCACTAGCAGTCGAGGTGACAGGCATCTTATCCGCATGGCTGTAATGGATCGTGCAGCCACGTCTCGATCACTGGGTCAACAGATGGGGACGTTTGCAGGACACAACCATCTGCACGAACAGTTCGACGATGTTTGCAGCAGCATGGACTATCAGCTCGGAGACCGTGGCTGCGGTTACCCTTAACGCAGCATCACAGACAGGAGCGCCTGCGACGGTGTACTCAACGTGGAAACTGGGTGCACGAACGGCAATACGTCATTTTTTTTTTTTTGGATGAATCCACGTTCTGTCTACAGCATCATGACGGTCTCATCCATGTTTGGCGACATCACGTTGAACGCACATTGGAAGCGTGTATTCGTCATCGCCATACTGGCGTGTCACCCGGCATTGACGGTACTTTGAATAGTGGACGTTACATTTCAGATGTGTTACGACCCGTGGCTCTAGGCTTCATTCGATCCCTGCGAAATCCTACATTTCGGTCAGATCATGCACGACCGTATGTTGCAGGTCCTGTACGGGCCTTTCTGGGTACAGAAAATGTTCGACTGCTGCCCTGGCCAGCACATTCTCCAGATCTCTCACCAATTCAAACGTCTGGTCAATGGTGGCAGTCACTACTCTTGATGAACTGTGGTATCGTGTTGAAGCTGCATAGGCAGCTGTACCTGTACACGCCATCAAAGCGCTGTTTGACTTAATGCCCAGGCGTGATAACGTCGCACATTTTTTTAAAAATTGCACCTATAAAATGAGAAGTATAGTTGTTCTGAAACGCTGTACCTTTCCGGAAATAAGCAACGCTTATTTAGAGCTCTTCACATCGTGAATAAAAACACTTATGTTAATCGTCGTTGAAATTAATTTCCGGCGGCAACGAGAGCGTCAGAAGAGGGTTTAATTCCGCAGATAATGCACTCTCCCCGTTACACACCTTTACTTTATGACCAATCTTTTGACATACTACGTGGCTTAACATCAGACTTATCAGAAAAAGTTTGGGATTATAGTTCAGTTGGTTTCCTAAGTACGCGATGTTGATTAATGCGTTAACCAATGTACCCCTGCCACGTTTCTATTGTTGAACATATTTTTGTTTTTTCTTGATCTGCATTGTGACTAACGTTATGTTCGTCTGACTGCACACGTACCACTCTGCCTGCTGAACTGCCTGTTACGAACATGGAGTAACAGCGAAAACACCACATTAGGCGGTAGTGTAGTCGTTCAAGAAACACTGAACAACTGGCATGCCGGTTGCTTTCATTTAACGCTGAAGAGCTAAAGAAACTGGTACACCAGTCTAATATCGTGTGGGGCCCTAGCGAGCACTCAGAAGTGCCACAACGAGAGGTGGCATGGACTCGACTAATGTGTGAAGTAGTGCTGGAAGGAATTGACACCATGAATCCTCCAGGCCTGACCGTAAATCAGTAAGAGTACGATGGGGTGGACATCCCTTCTGAACAGCATGTTGCAAGGCACCCCAAATATGCTCAATAATTTTCATGCCTGGGGAGGCTACCGGAAATGTATAAACTCAGTAGAGTGTTCCTGGAGCTTCTTCTGGACGTGTGGGGTATCGCATTATCCTGCTGGACTTGTCCCAGTCCGTCGGAAAACACAGTGGACATGAATGGATGCAGTTGACCAGACAGGATGCTTACGTACACGTCACCAGTCACAATCGTATCTTGACGTATCAGGATTCCCATATCACTCCGCCTACACATGTCCCACTGCATAACAGAGCCTCCACAAGCTTGAACAGATCCCTGCTGACATGCAGGATGCATGGATGGATGAGGTGTTCCCACAGTCGTAAGTATTGGGACAATGGGAATACGGGAACAAAGTACCATTATCCAAGATGGCGGCTACGGCGCCATCCAAGATGGCGGTGATGACGTCATTCAAGATGGCGGCTTTTGGCGGGAAGTTTGAATTTTGGCGGAAATTGCCGCGTCCCCTTCACCCAGAAAAATGACGTGAAGTTCAAATTCCAACATGATAATGCGTCACACCTAGGATTGTGGCGGGAAAAATAGACATGTCTTCATTATTTAACCAATTTAAAGCAGATGTGTTCGCCTCTGGGTCTGGACTCCAACTCGCTTAGTTCATATTGGTGCCACCAGAGGGCGCTCTCCAGACATCACATAATGACGCATGTACCATTATTCAGGATGGACGCACCCGATGTATCCACCACGAACTCCAGATCTCAAGTGGTTTAGTTCATATCGTCAACACCAGAGGACGCCACCGCGACGTCAGGTGATGATGCAAGATCGTCTGCTCTCTTTTGCGTGTGCGTAAGAACCGGACACGAGCTGCGCCTCCAACCCACAGGCATGCGACCGCTTACGTCACACACCCTTGGCCGCCACCTCCGTACACACGCCGGACATACTCTTCTGTAAATATGATAGCACTCACATCATGAATCTAACCTATCACTTACCTAAGTACTTAATTCCATTTCAATTATAGTCATATTCAATAATTCAATTTACAATATTAATATTCTATGAGCAACTGAGAAGTTCCACATTTTCCCACTATCAGCGTGGTGTTCCTTCATGACCTAGCACCCTCACCCCCCCCCCCCCCTTGAACGCTGCACTCCTATTGGCCACGTGATTCGACTTCATATAGGTATGAAAAGGTGTTCACTATACTTTCAACTATCTAGTTTCAACTACCTTTCAAGATCCAGACCGCCACTTGTTCCTAGGAACGGGCGCCGAAAGGAATTCTGGCAGTAAAGAAAGGTCACTTGCGCTTTCACCACCAACCTAAGAAAATTGTTGCAAACAAAGCTCACCACCACTAACGTAGGCCTCAAGGGCGCAACCTCTTCATAGGGGTTGCTGGTAAAAGGACTCATCCCGCACTAGGCTGATGGAGAGGGCAAGAAATGTACTTTATTTATTTGGGAGCAACTTATTTAGGGATCGAGTATATGTATCACAGAATACACGCTCTGATATCCACAACATCATACAGACCTGCTAACTAGTCCTACAAAACGCATCTATAACGTTATACACACACGCTTGCTAATTGTAAAACATCAAAATTAACACACTGCACAACCTACAGACATGCGAACCACTCATAAATAATGCAAAGCATTTACGTCTAGATAGCCAAACAGCTCGTAAATTGACAAAATAATAATCCATCTAAAAGACTCTGCTCGCTAATCGTCAATTGTCGAAATCATACACCAGTCTTTATTTAAACAATTAAAGGCAGCGCCACCTCCAACTGTATTCGCCACTGAGTCCATAGCCGAAGTGACTTAGTCCATATCTATACCACTAGAGGACGCTCTAATGACTGTCAGGTAATGACGCAAGTACCGTAATCTAAGATGGCGCCACCTAGTGGGTTCCCCACGAGTTCCAGACCCCAATTGTCTTAGCACATTTCGCCGCCGCCGGAGGACGCCTCTGTGACACCAGCTGATGATGAAGTACAGTTATCCACGATGGCGGTAAACCGCGTGTTTTCAGTGAGGTCTAATACTAAGTATCACCAGCAGAGGACGCTCTCACCCGTTTCGTGACATAAACCAAGATGATGGGAAAACGACTCAGCCTACTCTAGGCGGCTGGGGAGAGTAAGGTTGGAGTACACTCTATTTATTTAATTTACACTCTATTTATTTAATGTATTCAAGAGTAGCCTCCCATATTTGTAAAAATAAAGTACTAACCAAATGTCAGTTTGGTTTTCAGAAAAGCTTTTCAACAGAAAATGCTATATATGCTTTTACTGATCAAATATTAAATGCTCTGAATAACCGGACATCACCCATTGGTATTTTTTGTGATCTCTCAAAGGCCTTTGACTGTGTAAATCATGGAATTATCTTTTAGATAAGCTAAATCATTATGGTTTGAGGGGGGCACTGCAAAAATGGTTTAATTCATACTTAACTAGAAGAATGCAGAAAGTTGAAATACGTGGTTCATGTAATGTTAATACAACAGCTGATTTCTCAAACTGGGGGGGGGGGGGGGGCTATCAAGTACGGGGTCCCACAGGGTTCGGTCTTAGGTCCTTTACTGTTCTTGATATACATTAATGACTTACCATTCCATATTGATGAAGATGCAAAGTTAGTTCTTTTTGCTGATGATACAAGTATAGTAATAACATCCAAAAACCAAGAACTAAGTGATGTAATTGTAAATGATGTTTTTCACAAAATTATTAAGTGGTTCTCAGCAAACGGACTCTCTTTAGATTTTCATAAAACACAGTATATACAGTTCCATACAGTAAATGGCACAACTCCAGTAATAACTATAGACTTTGAACAGAAGTCTGTAGCTAAGGTAGAATTTTCAAAATTTTTAGGAGTGTCCATTGATGAGAGGTTAAACTGGAAGCAACACATTGATGGTCTGCTGAAACGTCTGAGTTCAGCTACGTATGCTATTAGGGTTATTGCAAATTTTGGTGATAAGAATCTCAGTAAATTAGCTTACTATGCCTACTTTCATTCACTGCTTTCGTATGGTATCATATTCTGGGGTAATTCATCGTTGAGTAGAAAAGTATTCATTGCTCAAAAACGTGTAATCAGGATAATTGCTGGAGCCCGCCCACGGTCATCCTGCAGACATCTATTTAAGGATCTAAAGATCCTCACAGTAACCTCCCAGTATATGTATTCACTTATGAAATTTCTTGTTAATAATCCAGCCCAGTTCAAAAGTAATAACAGTGTGTATAACTATAATACCAGGACAAAGGATGATCTTCACTATGCAGGGTTAAATCTGACTTTGGCACAGAAAGGGGTAAATTATGGTGCCACAAAAGTCTTTGGTCACCTACCGAACAGCATCAAAAACCTGACAGATAGTCAACCAACATTTAAAAATAAATTAAAAGAATTTCTAGATGACAACTCCTTCTACTCATTGGCTGAATATTTAGATGTAAATTAAGGGAGGAAAAAAAACTGACTTAAGCATTAGTGTCATGCAATATTTTGTGTAATGTAATATCTTGTACAGACATCTTTCATTAACCTGACACGTTCCACATCATTACGAAGTGTCGTATTCATGATCTATGGAACAAGTATTAATCTAATCTAATCTACTCGTAATTTCAGTGCACAATACCAGACTGCTCCAGAATAATTCTTCCCGCTGATGGGTAGACACGCTCAGTACTCGTAAACTGTCCAAATAGCAGGGCTAAAAAGCCGCTCCAGAAATAATGCATCAACGTGTGCAAGCCCCCTGTCCAGTAGAGTACACAGGAGGTAGCGATAAGTGACGCATCACTCAGATGTCAAACCATGCACAGTCCCTGCTCGGCTTACACAAGCATGAGGTGGTGGCACCCCTATTCATACTTAAAACCTGAGAAATTCCCATCCACTTGACGCCAATGATGACGCGATCGCACCTACAGCCGACGCAGCCGTCAGCTGTTAAAGCATTCAAAGATCTCCATTTAGGGCTGCCGCCACAACACCCATGAATTGAGGCAGCCGCAGGTCGGGTACCGCGGCTTCGTCGAACACCGGTGAAAGTTGCATACTTCTATACGGTCACCGTTATACTGTCATAGCACTCCAAAGCGCGTTCACGCCAGTCACATACTCGAAGCATTTCAAGCCATCACTTATCTATACCATTGAAGGCAGAATAGCACAGAGCTTGTTGACACATGCATTCAACTGCACGTACCCTCCCCAGCCTGACTGATACATCGTCATTTAATGCCAATTGGCTTTATATATATATATATATATATATATATATATATATATATATATATATATATATATATATATATCAGCCAAGTCCAGCTCTCTGTAATTTTTTACTGCATCAGAAATAGTTAATCTTCACTCTCTGCCCTAACAGAACCTGTTTATCAAAATATCGCCCAATCCATTCTTTCTCCCGGATATACAGGTAAAGTGATAGCCTTCCTGTTCTCAACATACGCAGATGTTCTCACCGCTCCTATATCCCGCCCCAACCAATCGAACGTTTTTTTTTTGTGGGGTTGTCTGTCGTTATTTTGCAAAGATTGCTAAATTGCACAGACAGTTCCCTCAATACATACACCTCTAACCTGTTCTTTCTTTCTACAGACGCTACACTCAGTGGTAATAAACAATTTTACACTGATCACCATAACGCACCGAGAACTAAACATCGCAAAGTTGTCTAAAGGTCATCAAATACATACGACTATTTCTGTTTTCTTGCTTGCATTTCTACAGACATCTCCAGGCTCCTCTATTAAACGAACAACCATATTTTCGGCATAATATTATACAATTTTCGCTGCACGTGTCGATATGAAGCACACAGCAGTAGCCCCCCCCCCCCCTCCCCCCGGGTCGGTAGCGCAACATAATGCACAAGATATAGACTGTCAATTGTTTCTCCACAAACAACAAACTTTAGCGATGTGCAGCGTGCTGCCGACCATTGATTAACTATAAACAAGTATAGTAAACTGATAGTTGCACTCTCGAATACCGAAGTCGGCGATGTAAGTGATTTCAGATGATAAATATTGTTTACAAACCAACTACAGTCTTTCACACGTCTAGAGAACAGGCAAACGTGTGTTCAACAGACCCCAATCGATATTCCCTCAACTAAATAAATGCACCAAATGTACAGAAGCAGTCGACCGAACAATTTAGATGGGAGGGTATAGCACTCCACCGCAAACGCTCCATCTTTCCAAAGTTACACTTGATCACGAAACCCTCCCAGCACGTAGAAAGTATTAATTCGCTATTCAGTCGTCTAGAAGATGGTAAAGTTAACTATGATACATTGCTACACCCAAACAGACCTCTGCATTCGGAAGATTATTACTATTAACATGGGAATGCGAATCAATACCACCACAGACTTTGCATACACGAACACATTCTATAAAACCCTCACATACTGTATATCTCCTGTCATTATACTTACAATTAAATCTTACGATCGTGGTCTCAAGTGAAGCATATTCGGCAATGTGCGAAGTATTGCACATTGTCAACGCATGTGCGAACATTACGGAAGGCCAACTACTCGCTGTTGAGAGTAATGTCGTTACACGTATTGTTAAATGCATTGAAGTTCTAGATGTAATTCGGACCATAGAACGTTCCATTATATTTAATCAAAGAATCACCAGATTATGTCCGTTCATTTAACTACAGTCACAAGTGATTTATACTGCTCAGAAACTCATTGTGACTGCGAGAGAGGGATTATCTCTGACTCGTGATACAATGACTGTTTATATAATGTGGAACATTACGTGCACAATGGACTGATTACTTCTGGTGTAGAATTGCGGAGAGTTGGATCTAACCGATATTGTGATTAGCGGCATTGTTGAAAACTGCCTTTTTGAATATCGAATGCAGTTTTTTTATGAATTATGACAACATTTCATCTCATACAAGAGGATGATGTATACTGAAATGTAGCTAGGACGATCACTTACGGAAAAATATAATTTCGTAAATGGAAGAAGTATTTTCAGTTCTTTGGTTATTTTAACTTCTCCCTTGTCTGTGGCTCGGAACAATATTTGCTGTATCGTAACTCGTAGGGAAATTTGAATCCTGGGAAATCAGTGGAGCCTGCACTACGGTCGTTTATGCTCTATTTTAAGAGGTAAAATTCTGGACTTTATCAAAATTGACTTGGACAGTGATTCCCAAGCTGGACAGTGAGAACGTCATAGCACGCAATACGTATTTCCCCACGGCGTAAAATTGTGCGTCTGATTATTTTAAGATCGCCGCAATTCCGTAGAGCCACAGAGATTTTATTCCAGGTGCTAACTTGGACAACGACAGTCAAAGTATGATTATGAGCTGTAACTTGTAATCATTTTGTTTTATAGACTTCGGAATTCAAAGCAGTAACCAAATTTCTTCCTGTGTGGGATCATTTAAAATTAGTTGGAAAGCTACTTCTCTCGCCCATAAGTTTCCATTCAAATAACTAGACATTATTCAGTCATATTAATTTTTAACTTCAGTTTCTGGAGGGGGGGGGGGGGGGGAGGCGAGAAGCTTAAGTACTATACCACACCTCGATAGCACATTTCAGTCGCACAAACTTTATCTCATACAAACATTGTGGGAACATACTAAAATGTAGACTTTCACGGCCGGAAATATCAAGTCCATCATAAGAAGAGGAGAAACGGAACGATCAGCTGTTGCGGAGCATGCTTTCCAGCCAGGGAACCACAACATTCGTTTCGAGGAGACGCAGGTACTAGAGGCCACAAGCGGATATTACGAAAGTCTCTACAGGGAGGTAATCGAAATCGCTAAACACCCTCATAATTTCAATCGAAAGGAGGAGGGCGTGAAATTAAGCAGTATATGGATGCCCGTGTTAAAGAAGATGTGTACCACCCGTCCACTACTGGGTGATGGCAACGGCGATCGACGGCGACGGACAGCGGCCAATTGCACTGACGTTTTCAAAACACGTGACGTCACGCCGCGGCGCGGGAGCGCGCGGCCACGGAATTTAGCGGCAGTCCGTAGCGAGCCAGTGGGTGTGTTGGACCTTCCATCGAGCTACGGACCCTCTTGAAGATGTGTCCCGCGGTCGGAGACGAAACGTTGGCAATTGACACAGAATTCATCAATCGACCACGGCATAACAGCCCGGATAACTATAATGGACATGATTGTGGGAACAGCGAGTAAAGCGCTGAAGTCAGCACTTCCTAAATTTGAGAGTTCTATGAGGGCTTGTCAACAGCGATTGAATTCATCTGCATAATTTGTACTGGGTCAGAATGATTTCGCATGTTATTGCGATGTGATTTTCTTAGGTTTCTCTTCAATCTACTGAAACAGCAAGAGACAAATAAACCATTGGTAAAGGGACATGTAAAATTTTGCAACTTTTTATGTCTAATGTATGTTGCGCGTTTGTGGAGTAGTAGAATACCTTGTACAGCTTTGTTGGGGAGATGGCGGCAGAGATCATCCGTCAGCTCAGAGAAAACAGCAGAGCGCTGGAACCAGAGACCATCACGCACCAGCTGGCCGCTAGAAGAACAACTGACTGTTTTACACTGATTGCCCAGATAATTGAGACCACTTCTGTAATAGCCGGTATTTCCAGGTTTGGCACGGATAACAGCGGCGACGCTTCGTGGCACGGAAGCGATTAGGCCTTGGTAGGTCGCTGCAAGGAGTTGGCATCACATCTGCACACAAATCACTTACTCCCCTTAAATTCCGGGGAGAGGGCGATGAACTCTGACGCCGCGTTCTGTCACATCCCAGATGTATTCGATTGGTTTCAGATCTGGTGAGTTGGGGGCCGCCAAATCAATTGTGGAACTCGCAACTGTCTTTCTCGGACCAATCCATCACACTCCTGGCCTTCTGACACGGCGCATTATCTTACTGAAAAATGCCACTGCCATCGGGAAACATTATCGTCGTGAAAGGGAGCACGTGGTCTGCAACCAGTGTTCGATACTCCTTGGCCGTTATGGTGCATTGCACGAGCGCCACTGGACTCATCAATGCCCACTTGAATGTTCTCCAGAGCACAAAGGAGTCACCACCAGCTTGTCTCCGTCACGCAGTTCAGGTGCCCAGGTGCTCTTCCCCTGGGAGACGATGGATTCGAGCCCTCCCACCGGAATCATGAAGAAGCTACATCTACATTCATACCTCGCAAGGCCCCCAACGGTGTGTGGCGGAGGGCACTTTACGTGCCATTGTCGTTACCTCCCATTCCTGTTCCACTCGTGTATGATTCGCGGGAAGAACGACTGCAGGAAACCCTCCGTGCGCGCTCGAATCTCTCTAGTTTTACATTCGTGATCTCCTCGGGAGGTATAAGTAGGGGGAAGCAATATATTCGATACCTCATCCAGAAACGCGCCCTCTCGAAACCTGGGCAGCAAGCTACACCGCGATGCAGAGCGCCTCTCTTGAAGAGCCTGCCACTTGAGTTTGCTAAACATCTCTGTAACGCTATCACGCTTACCAAATAACCCTGTGAAGAAACGCGCCGCTCTTTTTTGGATCTTCTCTATCTCCTCTGTCAACCAGCCCTGGTACGAATCCGACACTGATGAGCAATACTCAATTATAGGCCGAACGGGTGTTTGTAGGCCACCTCCTTTGTTGATGGACTACATTTTCTAAAGACTCTTCCAATGAATCTCAGACTTTACCAACAATTAATTTTATATGATCAATCCACTACAAATCGTTACGTACTCATAATCCCAGATAGTTTACAGAAGTAACTGCTAGCGGTGTTTGTTCCGCTATCATATAATCATACAATAAAGGATCCTTCTTTTTATGTATTCGCAATACATTACATTTGTCTATGTTAAGGGTCAGTTGCCACTCCCTGCACCAAGTGCCTATCCGCTGCAGATCTTCCTGCATTTCGCTGTAATTTTCTAGTGCTGCAACTTCTCTGTATACTACAGCATCATCCGCGAAAAGCCGCATGGAACTTCCGACACTATCTACTAGGTCATTTATATATATTGTGAAAAGCAATGGTTCCTTATCACTCCTCTGTGGCACGCCAGAGGTTACTTTAACGTATGTGGATGTCTCTCCTTTGAGAACAACATGCTGTGTTCTGTTTGCTAAAAACTCTTCATTCCAGCCACACAGCTGGTCTGATATTCCGTAGGTTCTTACTTTGTTTATCAGGCGACAGTGCGGAACTGTATCGAACGCCTTCCGGAAGTCAAGGAAAATGGCATCTACCTGGGAGAATGTATCTAATATTTTCTGGGTCTCATGAACAAATACAGTGAGTTGGGTGTCACACGATCGCTTTTTCCGGAATCCATGTTGATTCCTACAGAGTAGATTCCGCGCTTCCAGAAATGACGTGATACGCGAGCAAAGAGCATGTTCTAAAATTCTACAACAGATCGATGTCATAGACCTATAGTTTTCCGCATCTGCTCGACGACCCTTCTTGAAAACTGGAACTACCTGTGCTCTTTTCCAGTCATTTGGAACCTTCCGTTCCTGTAGAGACTTGCGGTACACGGCTGTTAGAAGGGGGACAAGTTCTTTCGCGTACTCTGTGTAGAATCGTTTTGCTATCCCGTCAGATCCAGTGGACTTTCCTCTGTTGAGTGATTTCAGTTGCTTTTTATATTCCTTGGGCACTTATTCCTGTGTCAGCCATTTTTTAGTTGGTGCGAGGATTTAGAGAAAGAACTGCAGTGCGATCTTCCTGTGTGAAACTGCTTTGGAAAAAGTTGGTTAGTATTTCAGTGTGTGTCATCCTCTGTTTCAATGCCATCATCATCCCAGAGTGTCTGGATACGCTGTTTGGGGATTTATCAGTTCTGCCACTGCGGTAACGTCAAGTATCGATGGACAGGTGTCCATTACAGCTGTAACTGTCGATGTCACGGTGTTAACATTGAGACATGCATGGGGCGTCGGCTGAGGAGGCCCCATCGTTAGGAATATTCGGTGTCCTCTGTGTTCAGACATACTTGTACTCTGCCCAGCATTGAAGTCCAATGTCAGTTCCGCCACCTGTTCTGTTTCATTCGTCTGCCCAGCCTGCCACGTCCGACAACTGCAATTAGGGGTGGACGCCCAACCCGACGACGTCCGGACGTGGTTTAATATTGGTTTCGCCACGTGTTGAAGACATTCAACACAGCACCCCTCGAACTCCCAACAAGTTGTCCAGTTTCCAAAATGCTCTTACCGAGCCTCAGAGCCGGCCCCAGTGGCGGGGCGGTTCTAGGCGCTACAGTCTGGAACCGCACGACCGCTACGATCGCAGGTTCGAATCCTGCCTCGGGCATGGATGTATGTCATGTCCTTAGGTTAGTCAGGTTCACGTAGTTTTAAGTTCTAGGGGACTGATGACCTCAGAGTCATTTGAACCATTTGAACCGAGCCTCAGAGGTTTCAAAAATGTGCCCTCGGTCAGATCGCCCGCCTTCCCCATTCTACACACAGGCAGCATACATGTACATGTAATACATGCACCATGTTTGTGTCTGACTGGCAGTCATTCCTCGCTAGATGACGCTGCCATCGCTGGACGGGCTTGTGTCGACAGTTGGTTGGTGGACACAATGTTCTGGCTGATCATTGTATAAAGGCTCTTAATACAGCTATTTGCTTTCTCTGACAGTGAAAACAAATTGTTCCTCCTCAGCGATCGCTTTCCGAAGTGCTGACGATTGCTTAGTGGTACGGAGGAAATCGTGGAAAGTAGTTCATTGCATCTGTTAGCAGTGAGAAGCGAGAATATGAACACTATGTGAATGGATACGAAATGAAGTAAATAACCTAACGAGCTTCATAAGCATTCGTCTTTCTTCAGTATAGCTTCAACCTACGTTTATTGTCATGCAGTCATCGTCATGAAATCTGTCGTTCCAATGGATACATTTAAAACTACTGCAGCTGCACATTCGTCCTCGCTCTTCTGAGCCGTTGCAGCAGTGAACTCCAATTTGACGTTTAGGCTTCAGCAAGTAGTTGCAGTCGTTTACGTATTCCACGCTGACGTAGATCCAGCAGCAAACCTCGTAGTGATTAGCTCTCACGTTAAATTTACTTTAATTTTTATTGTAAGTCCGTCCGGGGCAGAACCCTTCAAAACTCTTTGAAATCCTCGATAAGTTCAGTACTTCAAAAACAGAAAAAAACAGTTACTTTTCAGTTAGGCAAACGCAACATATGCAGCGGCTAATGATGCCTGTCTGGAGATTACAATTTCTGAATGTCCTCTCACTGCCCATGCAGCTCCCTCGCCATTGAGAGACAACTTCGTGGGTCTGTGGGAGGAGTGGTTAGCGTTGGAGAAAAAGCTGAGGCCGGCGAAACCGACGACACGACCGCGGCGCATCTCCTTACGGCGACAGCGACGGCAGCAACTACTTTTAACGCACCTCCGGATAGGAAACTGTCCTTTGACGCATGGGTCTCTCCTTCGGCAGGACGACCAACTTGTGTACAGTTCTGGTAGTGCAAACCTTTTCCTACGCCAAACTGTAACTAAATGCGCTTTATACCAAGCAATTAGGGCCGCAACCCACAGACCAGTTGACCTCTGTTTTAGATGATGAACTGAATGTGTTTCGTGTGTTAAGATTCTATTTCATGACTGATCTCGTCGATAGTGGCTTAGGTAGAAGAATTTACTATGTTTGTAAGATGGTTGCTACATCGTTTCATTTCCTGTTGACCCTGAAGACACACTTTCATGTTGCACTATTTTGAGGTTGTGTCTTTACAGTCTATGTATTTTACTCACACACTGCCCTGACTTGTCCCTGTTTTGTTGTTTGTGAACAAATGTGAGGAAGACAACCCCAAGATGGTTGTAGATTCCAATTTTTTAATTTACGTTTTGTTGGTTGCTGCTAGCAATTAATAACCACTGTTGTGTTCTTTTTGTTAAGTGTGGGTGCTGACGAAATAGCAGCTTAGCGCAATATACAAGCCAGTACCATCACAAAAACAGTCATTCAAAGAAACAACTGAGTAAATAAAGCAAACGTATGTTCACTTTAAATTTTGATTTATTCGAAACATTTGCAAATTCATTTCAAACAATTTCTAAAAAGCGTACATTAAAATTTTCTTCATGACAAGGCTACAATCAAGACTGACCCAATTTTTAAGGGCACTTCACATTGTTAGTCACATCAAAACCAGGGACTTGAGTTTTACTGGGTACGAGAAATTTACAAGCAAATGCCTTCTTCTTCGGTGGTTCAGTAACACAAAAGGACGTTTTAATGGGTCAGACCTTCTTTGGAGTAAATGCTCTTATCTTTGGAGGCCCTGTGACTATGAAGGCTGCCTTAATAGGACACACCTTCCGTTCAGTAAAGGCCCTTTTCTTCGGTGGGCCTGTAACGATAAAGGCTGTTTTGATCGGAAATGGTCCTGTTTTTAAGGGCATTACTTTCATAAGGCCAACACTAAGTGATGCTCTCAAACGACAATATTCTGCAAAGATAGAGGTGGTTGCCAAACATTCCTTATTGGAGGGCTCATCATGTATACCCAACTTCTCATTAGAGGGCTCATCAGGCCATTGTGCAGTACTTTCTGCTGAGTCTGGTGGCGGCTCAGAATCTCTTTCCAACTTCTCGTTATAGGGCTCATCAGGCCATTGTGCAGTACTTTCTACTGAGTCTGGTGGCGGCTCAGAATCTCTTTCCAGCTTCTCATTGTAGGGCTCATCAGGCCATTGTGCAGTACTTTCTACTGAGTCTGGTGGCAGCTCAGAAACTCTTTCCCACTTCTCGTTATAGGGCTCATCAGGCCATTGTGCAGTGCTTTCTACTGAGTCTGGTCGCGGCTCAGAATCTCTTTCCAAATTCTCGTTATAGGGCTCATCAGGCCATTGTGCAGTACTTTCTACTGAGTCTGGTGGCGGCTCAGAATCTCTTTCCAACTTCTCATTATAGGGCTCATCAGGCCATTGTGCAGTACTTTCTACTGAGTCTGGTGGCAGCTCAGAAACTCTTTCCAACTTCTCGTTATAGGGCTCATCAGGCCATTGTGCAGTGCTTTCTACTGAGTCTGGTCGCGGCTCAGAATCTCTTTCCAAATTCTCGTTATAGGGCTCATCAGGCCATTGTGCAGTACTTTCTACTGAGTCTGGTGGCGGCTCAGAATCTCTTTCCAACTTCTCATTATAGGCCTCATCAGGCCATTGTGCAGTACTTTCTACTGAGTCTGGTGGCTGCTCAGAAACTCTTTCCAACTTCTCGTTATAGGGCTCATCAGGCCATTGTGCGGTACTTTCTACTGAGTCTGGTGGCGGCTCAGAATCTCTTTCCAACTTCTCGTTATGGGGCTCATCAGGCCATTGTGTGGTACTTTCTACTGAGTCTGGTGGCGGCTCAGAATCTCTTTCCAACTTCTCATTATAGGCCTCATCAGGCCATTGTGCAGTACTTTCTACTGAGTCTGGTGGCTGCTCAGAAACTCTTTCCAACTTCTCGTTATAGGGCTCATCAGGCCATTGTGCGGTACTTTCTACTGAGTCTGGTGGCGGCTCAGAATCTCTTTCCAACTTCTCGTTATAGGGCTCATCAGGCCATTGTGCGGTACTTTCTACTGACTCTGGTGGCGGCTCAGAATCTCTTTCCAACTTCTCGTTATAGGGCTCATCAGGCCATTGTGCAGTACTTTCTACTGAGTCTGGTGGCGGCTCAGAATCTCTTTCCAACTTCTCATTATAGGCCTCATCAGGCCATTGTGCAGTACTTTCTACTGAGTCTGGTGGCTGCTCAGAAACTCTTTCCAACTTCTCGTTATAGGGCTCATCAGGCCATTGTGCAGTACTTTCTACTGAGTCTGGTGGCGGCTCAGAATCTCTTTCCAACTTCTCGTTATAGGGCTCATCAGGCCATTGTGCAGTACTTTCTACTGAGTCTGGTGGCGGCTCAGAATCTCTTTCCAACTTCTCGTTATAGGGCTCATCAGGCCATTGTGCAGTACTTTCTACTGAGTCTGGTGGCGGCTCAGAATCTCTTTCCAACTTCTCGTTATAGGGCTCATCAGGCCATTGTGCAGTACTTTCTACTGAGTCTGGTGGCGGCTCAGAAACTCTTTCCAACTTCTCGTTATAGGCCTCATCAGGCCATTGTGCAGTACTTTCTACTGAGTCTGGTGGCTGCTCAGAAACTCTTCCCAACTTCTCGTTATAGGGCTCATCAGGCCATTGTGCAGTACTTTCTACTGAGTCTGGTGGTGGCTCAGAATCTCTTTCCAACTTCTCGTTATAGGGCTCATCAGGCCATTGTGCAGTACTTTCTACTGAGTCTGGTGGCGGCTCAGAATCTCTTTCCAACTTCTCGTTATAGGGCTCATCAGGCCATTGTGCAGTACTTTCTACTGAGTCTGGTGGCGGCTCAGAATGTCTTTCCAACTTCTCGTTATAGGGCTCATCAGGCCATTGTGCAGTACTTTCTACTGAGTCTAGTGGCTGCTCAGAAACTCTTTCCAACTTCTCGTTATAGGGCTCATCAGGCCATTGTGCAGTACTTTCTACTGAGTCTAGTGGCGGCTCAGAATCTCTTTCCAACTTCTCGTAATAGGGCTCATCAGGCCATTGTGCAGTACTTTCTACTGAGTCTGGTGGCGGCTCAGAATGTCTTTCCAACTTCTCGTTATAGGCCTCATCAGGCCATTGTGCAGTACTTTCTACTGAGTCTGGTGGCTGCTCAGAAACTCTTTCCAACTTCTCGTTATAGGGCTCATCAGGCCATTGTGCAGTACTTTCTACTGAGTCTGGTGGCGGCTCAGAATCTCTTTCCAACTTCTCGTTATAGGCCTCATCAGGCCATTGTGCAGTACTTTCTACTGAGTCTGGTGGCTGCTCAGAAACTCTTTCCAACTTCTCGTTATAGGGCTCATCAGGCCATTGTGCAGTACTTTCTACTGAGTCTGGTGGCGGCTCAGAATCTCTTTCCAACTTCTCGTTATAGGGCTCATCAGGCCATTGTGCAGTACTTTCTACTGAGTCTGGTGGCGGCTCAGAAACTCTTTCCAACTTCTCGTTATAGGCCTCATCAGGCCATTGTGCAGTACTTTCTACTGAGTCTGGTGGCTGCTCAGAAACTCTTCCCAACTTCTCGTTATAGGGCTCATCAGGCCATTGTGCAGTACTTTCTACTGAGTCTGGTGGTGGCTCAGAATCTCTTTCCAACTTCTCGTTATAGGGCTCATCAGGCCATTGTGCAGTACTTTCTACTGAGTCTGGTGGCGGCTCAGAATCTCTTTCCAACTTCTCGTTATAGGGCTCATCAGGCCATTGTGCAGTACTTTCTACTGAGTCTGGTGGCGGCTCAGAATGTCTTTCCAACTTCTCGTTATAGGGCTCATCAGGCCATTGTGCAGTACTTTCTACTGAGTCTAGTGGCTGCTCAGAAACTCTTTCCAACTTCTCGTTATAGGGCTCATCAGGCCATTGTGCAGTACTTTCTACTGAGTCTGGTGGCGGCTCAGAATCTCTTTCCAACTTCTCGTTATAGGCCTCATCAGGCCATTGTGCAGTACTTTCTACTGAGTCTGGTGGCTGCTCAGAAACTCTTTCCAACTTCTCGTTATAGGGCTCATCAGGCCATTGTGCAGTACTTTCTACTGAGTCTGGTGGCTGCTCAGAATCTCTTTCCAACTTCTCGTTATAGGGCTCATCAGGCCATTGTGCAGTACTTTCTACTGAGTCTGGTGGCGGCTCAGAATCTCTTTCCAACTTCTCGTTATAGGGCTCATCAGGCCATTGTGCAGTACTTTCTACTGAGTCAGGTGGTGGCTCAGCATAACTCTCTAATTCCTCATCCGCTGGCTCGTCATGCCAGTCTGCAAGAGATGCCACTGAGGGTGCTGGTGGTCTAGCATCCATCCCTAACTGCATATCGGGGGGCTCAGATAGGGATTCGGCAGTAGTCGCGGGTTCTGATGCTGGAGGCACGGCAACTGTCTCGAGCTGATCTGTTTTCTCATCTAGTCTTCTTCTCTGAGCGGGATGGTGTTGACGAGTCCACTCCTGTTGGCAGAATACAGAAAGCTCGGTAAGAGACATGGAACACAAAATCATATATGTGTACTCAATGTACATAACTAGAATAATTCTGTAACTATCAGTTTGTTGCTTTTAACTATGGTAGAAGGAGAACAATTTTAAAAATAATTGATGTCTGATTATTAATGTTCGTTTGGCGCAGCTGTAATATGCGGGACCTTTTTGTGTGTACTTATTTGCGTTTAATGTTTCAGTACGAATTTTTCAGTTGCGTGTGAGTTCAGGTAATAATGGAGATGACGGCAAACGCGATGCAAAATATAATTCCGATTTACGTGTATATTTATAACTGTTTATCCCAGCAGTTAAAGATGTGTCCACTTTTTATGTAATGGTCATGTATACGTACAAGTTACGGTTATGTGGGCAAGTTCAGTATATTAAATCTATTGACCCTCACAGCTCGCACTTGTTATGGGCCGATACCTGCTTGAATGGTTCACCGGCGTTGCATCTGATTTTGTGGTGTAACTAGCTCGGCATTTTTACGAGGGAAACGCTCGTCGTCTTCTGGGACACCACCTAAATCTTCAGTGGCTACTTGGTAATACTGTGACTTTACAAATACCATCCGACACCATACTTGGGAGCCTTTCTACCAGCGGTAACGTTGTTTGTATCGATTGTGGTTGTTCTCGTGAAGCATATGAAATAACTTGGGAGGCACTTGCCCTCTGAAAAGTAGTGCACGCTATTCCAATGAAGTCCAACTATTACAAAGAAGAAGCTGCAGTGGTTTGTGACATACAGTAACGAGACCACCTATTGTTTGGTGGACCCAAACATATTCGAAGGTGACAGCGTGACTCCAATGTGCATTGACAGGATACCGGAAAAGGCAAACTCAAAGGGCGTTTCTCACTTGTAAACGGATATGCACGGAAGTAAATAGAACACAGAAACGACAGAGAAAAATTGCACTTGAAGTGAGTTTTGTAACTCCCTGAGAAAAGACATACTGGTTAGCGCCGCATTAAGTTAAAAGTTCTCGGAAGAGGGAAATTGTTTGTACTGGAAGCAGAATAACCATCCGCTGAAAAGACTTCCACCACCAACTGTTAGTGATAAGCCTTGGTCTTCGTCAGACTATTCCACCACCAGCTCTAAGTAACAAACATAGGACTTTTAGAGAGGACTGTAAAGATGATAATGATTTACAATGTAAGGGCATTATTATGCTGTTATATCAGTCACTAACAGTTCATCAGGCAAAGCCAATAAACACTAACCGATAATCTAAAACTACTCTCCATCTTCCTCAACTAGTTCTCTTAAAATTTAACTACGTATTATTTGTGCAGGAGAAACCTGAAACATGGAAACCTCAAATTACTACATCTTTACCTAAGCAAGGATTAAATCATTACCCCGAAACAGAGCAAAACAGCTGTATAAGCCACTAAGTGAGCAACTGGAATTCCACTATTAAACGCTGGGCAGAGTGAGCGAATGGGTGGAAAGAGTTCATTGAAGGCCTCTACGAGGGATAGAAATGGATGTTGAGATGATAGACGTAGGGGTCCAGTAATGGCACTTATCAGAGTTTCGACGCACATACGGACAAATAAATCTACAGACGTCGACTGCATATCTACATTTCTAAAATCATGAGTGAAAGTGAAAACCAAACGACTTTTCAAGTTCGATTGAAGGATTTTTTAGTCTACAAACTACACAAAATTCCGAAGGGTTATAAGAGCGAGAACTACCGAAAAATCGACTGACTAGTATAACACACCGAAGAATGGAAAAGAAAGCTTTGATTGAGGAAAGGTGCTGCGAATACATAGAAAGAAAGATCCCATATCACTTAGCTACAATATAGCAGGTCAGCAACTGGAAGCAAGTAATTCCATAAATTATCTGGGAGTACGCATTAGGAGTGATTTAAAATGGAGTGAACATATAAAGTTGATCGTCGGTAAAGCAGATGCTAGACTGAGAGTCATTGGAAGAATCCTAAGGAAATGCAATCCGAAAACAAAGGAAGTAGGTTACAGTAGGCTTGTTCGCCCACTGCTTGAATACTGCTCAGCAGTGTGGGATGCGTACCAGATAGGGTTGATAGAAGAGGTAGAGAAGATCCAATGGAGAGCAGCGTGCTTCGTTACAGGATCATTTAGCAATCGCGAAACCGTTACGGAGATGATAGATAAACACCGGTGGAAGATGCTGCAGGAGAGACGCTCAGTAGCTCGGTACGGGCTTTTGTTAAAGTTTCGAGAACATACCTTCACCGAGGGGTCAAACAGTATATTGCTCCCTCCTACATATATCTCGCGAAGAGACCATGAGGATAAAATCAGAGAGATTAGAGCCCACACAGAGGCATACCGACAATTCTTCTTTCCACGAACAATACGAGACTGGAATAGAAGGGAGAACCGGTAGAGATACTCAAGGTACGCTCCGCCACACACCGTCAGGTGGCTTGCGGAGTATGGATGTTGATGTAGGAAAAGGCACCAGAGAGGCACCTCTGACGTCGCTCATTATTGTAGAAGCAAGACTGCAAAAAGAGTTCCACGATGTAAAATAGTGGAATATGTTTCAGTTTCTCAGTATTTCGCCCATACTATTCAGTCTGCCCATCAGCGAAATGATGACGAAAGTAAATGAAAGGATCATGTGTGGGTTTAAATTCAGGATGGAAGGATGTCAGTGATAAGATTCAGTGGTGGCACTGCTGTCATCAGTAAAAGTGAAGGGAAATGTTACACTGGGCTGTTATATTGAATCAGAAACAGTGTTGCACAAAGTAGCAATTATACGAGAGACGGTTCCTGAATATAGTATGGCGGTATGCTTCATTTCTTCTTTTGGTGAGCTCAGTGGTAGAGCCATTTGAAAAACTAACTAAATTTCTTAACATTGTTTAGAATCTAGTCGCACAGATAAAGCAATCTTTGTTTGTAAGCTATGGCTAACCTCTAGAGGTGTGATTACTTCTATTTACTTCATTTTGTGAGAAGTTTCCATGGATGTGTTATGGGTGTGTTAATGAAGAAAGTATTTTTCGCTGCACTGGGTGATATAATTGATCAGTGATTGTCAGATCAGAGGAATTTCTGATCCTGTTATTGTGGGAGGCGTGTTTTTGAACAGTACTGCGTATTCAAGGATCACACAGGTAATGTGTTTGCTTTCAGCACGTTCAGCAGTGGATGTGACGTTTTTATGTACTCCGGTGAAAGTTTTTCATTTGGTGTTTTCAGCCAGAAGACCGTTTTGAGGCATCTGACCACAGTTGTCTATACTCAACAGCTAGCTCCTTTATTTGTGTACGACTACTGCAAGCTACACCTATTTGAACCACCTCACCGTCGTGACGCTTTGGAATCAAAGTGACGATTGCTTGATACCACATGAAGTGTCCCGTTAAAAGATATCTCTTTTAGTAAGTTGTGCCATAAATCTCATTTCTGTCCAGTTCGTTTCAGTACCTCCTCAGCAATTATCGAATCTATCCAGTTGTGTAAGGCAGGTAAAAAATGAGCTGACAAAACATATCCCATGTTTCATTACTGCTTCGGGATGCAGAGTATTAGACATTTACGAGAGTCAGCTTAAGATAAGTGCTGTACGCCACTCACCAGATCATCACGTAAAAGCCCAGTGCACTCTCCAGCTGCCGCCTGCGAGTGCAGATGTTCGACCCACTGCATCTGTACAAAAAGGAAAGAAAAAAATTTTGTAGTTAACGTATGTACCCACAGGAACACTAGAGACTACATCTATAGCTGAAACCATTTAACACCAACATAAAATAGACTGGAAAGTGCTACAGAATCGATCCTGATGTCGAACCAATTAAATTTGAAGTGAGGAGGGCCCTAGTGTGATGACTGACTTTTCCAGTGCATACAGCTTATTGAGTATGAGTACTTCAAGGCTAGTAAATACAGATGTAGGAATAAATACTTGACATGAAAGTAATTCACCGGCCATATCACATAGTTAAATAGAGAGCTGTGTAAAGTTAAAGAAAGCGGCCATCAGCAATAATCCAAAACTCAGTCGAAGTAAGTATCTTGGTGTTAGTGGGTACAGTGTCGCAATCTCCCACATAGCAATGAAAAAGTAGAGACAAGATCAATAGCGAAGAAAACAGGAAAAGCGACGCT
The DNA here is from genome assembly GCF_023897955.1 of Schistocerca gregaria. Taxonomy (NCBI): domain Eukaryota; kingdom Metazoa; phylum Arthropoda; class Insecta; order Orthoptera; family Acrididae; genus Schistocerca; species Schistocerca gregaria. The sequence continues at coordinate 1,156,659,516 of NC_064920.1, read as the reverse complement.
TGGAAATAACCACATTCAGAACAAAGAATGGATAGCCTTATAGGTCAATATAGAAATTTGATTCCTGAACATCTTAAGGCAGAAAAAGACAGGTTTGAAGACATCGGAAAGAGATCTTTATATTGTTGTTGTGGTCTTCAGTCCTGAGACTGGTTTGATGCAGCTCTATTCATTACTTCCTCATTAGTTATGTGATGTACCCATCTAATCTTCAGCATTCTTCTGTAGCACCACATTTCGAAAGCTTCTATTCTCTTCTTGTCCAAACTACATATTGTCCATATTTCACTTCCATACATGGCTACACTCCATACAAATACTTTCGAAACGACTTCCTGACCCTTAAATCTATACTCGGTGTTAACAAATTTCTCTTCTTCAGAAACGGTTTCCTTGCCATTGCCAGTCTACATTTTATATCCTCTCTACTTCGACCATCATCAGTTATTTTGCTCCTCAAATAGCAGAACTCCTTTACTACTTTAAGTGTCTAATTTTATTATCTTATTCCCTCAGTATCACCCGACTTAATTCGACTACATTCCATTATCCTCGTTTTGCTTTTGTTGATGTTCATCTAAATTTTCGTAAGTGAGTGACGTCCGTTAGTGAGCACATGGTGTGTGTGTGTGTGTGTGTGTGTGTGTGTGTGTGTGTGTGTGCTACTGCTGTGTTGTACGTCGTCAGGAAACGGAGTGGTGCTCACCTTCGGAGCTTTGGTGACCTGCTCCAACTCGACCAGCCGTCGATGCCCCTGCATCGTCTTCCTTCGGCCGAAACAAGGACAGCACGCTGTCCAGTATCTCCTCCAACCCATCTGCAGCAGAGAAGAGCCTGTTCCACAAGCTGCCGAATGGTTTACGGTATAGTAATTGCTGCACTGTGCTGCACTGTGCTGCACAGTGGAATCTTTCCTGTTGTCACCATACTGTGAAATAGATGGCGTGTTCAGCACCGCAAAAAACCAATTTGTGGCAACGTCGAGTAGTTCCAAAAGAAGGGAAAGTTTTCAGATAGAGAAATAGTTTTAGCAGTTGTTAAACGGCTCTGGTATTGTCACGTAGAAACCACAGTCAAGTTCTTAAGTTAGGTTGGTCAATGAAGTACTATATTTAGACTTGAAACACGTTAGTTACTTAAACTAGCTCACAGCCAGAACAGAACTGCCTTCCTGAACGAAGGTTGCAGGTATAGACACTGACGGAGAAAAATCGCAACTTTAAAAAATAATTAACATAGAATATTGAAATTTAGGGAATATATTTGCCTAGGTCACATATTTAAGTGCTCAGTATTGCAAGATCTCAGGGTAAATTAAAGTGCAAGGTGGCCATCGCAAATGTGAAATTCTGATACATTAAATTAATAATCGGTGTAGCCGCCAGAGTGTTGATTGCAAGGATGCAAAGGTGCGTGCGTTGCGCTCTACAGGTGCCGGATGGCTGTTTGTTTGACAGAATTCGGTGCCTATTTCACTTGTTCGGACAACACAGGGACAGTTAATGCTGGTTATAGATGACGTCCCATTGCGACGTAACGCTCTCTTTCGCACATCGACGGCGGTTCTGCAACATAAATCGTTCACCTACCTCGAAACTGCTGCAGATCCGCAAACGTAACTCCTGACTGCAGCTACTTAAGGTGGTAGGACGTCAAACGGGGCGACTTGGATCAGGAGAGGTATCACAGGACATTTTAATTTCTACTGTCTATACTTTTACAAATAAATTCATACAACTTTGTCAACATCACCAGGAAGGATTCAAGATTCACACTCGTTGCAGTGGAAGATCGAAAACATAACAAAATAAATTTTTTTACGTGTGAAATTTCATCATTCTTTCACTTACTAATGGCTGCATTTTTTGCTATAGGTACACTTTTCTTCATACGTTAGAGAGATTCTTCGATTAATTCTGCACAGCATACAAACCATGCATACAGGTGTATGAAACTCTAGAATTTATTTAATTTATGAAATAACGAATGAGCTGTTATATTTTAAACTTCATGTTTAGAAAAAAACACAAATTTTCTAGTTAATTACCTCAATTTTTACCACAGTTTTTAATAGATTTGTAAAATTATAGAGTTTCGTACACCTTTGAGTGTGGTTTGCATGCTGTGGAATATTCATCGAAGAAGCTCTCTTACTTATGAAGAAAAGTGTACCTACAGCAACAAATGCTGCCATTAGTAAGAGAGAAAAAAGATGAACTTTTACGTGTAAAAAAATTCATTTTGTTATGTTTTCGAACTTCCACTGCTATGAGTGTTTATTCTGAATCTTTCCTGGTCATGCTGACAAAGTTTTATGAATTTATTTGTAAAAGTATAGACAGTGGAAATTAAAATGTCCTGTGACGCTTCTCCTCCTCCAAGTCGGCCCGTTTGACATCCTACCCCCCTTAAGAGATCTCAGGAAAGCAATGTTGAAGAAACTGAGATTTCGTAACTACACGTCGACGGCCGCTATAAGTAAAAAAAGCTGAATATAGTCTTGTGAACTCTAAAGAATAAATCGGAAACGGGTTGCTGTTAAAATTTCTAAGTTCAAAGGTCCTTTTAAACTTCCATTAATATTTTTTTATTGACATTAAGCAAGATCATCAGCCCAATGTGTTCAAATCATTGAAGTTACTGTTCACAGTCCTCGCCACACTCAAACAGCCAGAACTTTTCCTATCCAATTCCGAAATCATTTACGAGAATAACACAGGCAATAAACTGCTATTTACTTTTGCACTCGACACTCAGTGGTTGTCTTTAAATAAAGTTTTAGCTCGTCATAAATACTCAGTAAAAAAAATTTACTTTGTACCGCCACACTTTTAGTTCAAAGTTTACACACGCGATTTTCTCCAGAACAAAATATCTCTCGACTCTTAAAATTTCACAAATATTTAATGGTAAACACCAGCTACATTTATCACTGTACCGAAACGCGGAAGTCACAATATCACTTCATTTTGCACAGAGTGCGTTCGGACACTTTCAGCATGACCAGCTCATCCGAAAATTAGTCCACCACTCCCTTCTTCTCTCTGCCTCTACAAGCACCTCTATCTCATACGTTAGGTGGCAAACCGTCTCCCTTCTTATTGGCTGTACAGAATTACGGCCAATCAGAGCTGACTTTCAGGGCTCGCGCCAAAATCTAGAGAGAACCAACCACTGCTCTCAGCTCATTGACGTCATTAAAATAAACAACTCAAAACTCCCTTGTTAAACAAATGAAATGAAATAAATTTTAAGCTGCACTTAACGTCCAGGAATTTAACTATATAATCGCGAACGTTCTGGCTGTCTCTTACATATCCAAACATGCCTGGACATCCGCCATCCACTAGCACGGGAACCACTGGTGGATTCGCTCCCACGACACAAAGCTGGAACACTTGCAAGTTCCTGTAGAGAATTACAAACTGAAAATTTAATATTGGCGAATGTCCCACATACACTCACACAAGTACTCTCTTTCACACCCGCCCTAACACAAAACATAAATATCTACTTGAAATTCTTACAGCTATTACTAGAGCAAAATTACGAAAGGTTTTCTAAAATGAGAACTTTCCAAATTTGAATCTAAGCACTGAAGGTGTTCATATCTTTTCAAATAGTCACAGTTAGTGATTTTGAAACATCCCCTTAGAAAAATTAGTGAATTACTATGCTGATAAACCTCTTACGTTATTTGATTTTTAAACAGCTGAGCAGAACTGAACGTACTCAGACACTTCTCTCTTTACTTATTCTCATCAACACTAAAATGTCACACAATATTTTTAGTGCAACGCAATCTGACTTTCAATAGTCCCTACAAAAGAATGGCCCTGACTAACATTAACCTATACCTTTCATGAATCACTTACCTCAAAAAATCTTCGTTACTCGAACTACTGCAATACAGCGAGCGCCAATGCTGCCAGCTAAATAAAAGATTCTAACTACTGAAGGCACTGACTACTGATGGGCATGGTTAACAAATGAAAGATTTTGATAGAGAACAAACAATGTATTTACCTTAATAATATTCAAAAGTCATCACACACACACACACACACACACACACACACACACACACACACACACACACACACACATCATTTCATGAAACACAGTATTACAAATTTACTCTTTCCGGTGGAAACATATCCAGATCGTCCGCTCTCCCCCCACATCCATCACTGCTGGCGGCTCACATCCAACTGCCCAACACTACAATAGCGAATAATTCAACAATACAAACCAGCCACAGGCTGAACACAGCACAGTTAGTGTTTTCATACAGAGCGCTACGTGGCGTTACAAATACAAAAACCTAAATAGCGTACTAATAATTTAGTTTTTTAAATGTCGGATAATTACGTTTTTTTAATGACTTTTTTTTGTAACTTCCAAATTATGACCGTTATTCACTTCAGATTTTGACAGATTGTTCCTTTACACAACAGAAGGCTATGTACCTAATATCAAGTTTGTCGGACTATTTCTAGACCAGTTATTAATTTTAATAGTTCCAGAGAATGTAACTACACTGTAAGCGCTCTCCGCCACTTTCAGACGCTGCAGTCACGCCTTATGGTCACGAAGCACGTCTGCAGGACACAGGTCGCACGTTGCAGATGGTATAAGATTCTGACTGCTTACGCTGGAGCCCACATACATTGATACAAGAAAGCTCTAATAGACAAATTGGAGACACAATAGGCCGAGAGAGTGAGTGGGCACTGTATAGCATGTTGGGTTACAACAGCCGTAAGTGAGCGAGCAGCATCATGTTGGAAAACTCCCCCTGGGACACTGTTCACGAATGGCAGCGCAACAGGTCGAAACTACACATTGACGCACAAATTTTGCAGTAAGGGTGTATGTGACAACCACACGAGTGCTCCTGCTGTGACACGAAATTGCATTCCAAACCGTAGCTCCAGGTGTAGGTCCCGTGTGTCCAGCACGATGACTGGTTGGTCGCTTGCCCTCAACTGGCCTTCTCCTAATCAACACACGGCCATCACCGGCACAGAATCAGAACCGGCTAACACAATGAACACTCTCTTGACACCACTGAAGTCCCAAATGCCGGTGTAAGGGCTGTAAGACGTCGTGGTCTCCTGACCTTCATTGCTTACATATTCCGCCCTCACAATCATATTCTCCACATCAAGACGCTTCATTCAAACCCAAACTCGATAAGATAAAGTCAATGTTGTATGAATTCATGTAAATGATGCGCAAATAACAAGTGCGCACTGGGGTTGAGATACTCGAAGCTGGCATACACACACACACGCACACATTCAAGACACAACAGTCACAAAAGCTTTTAGTTTGGGAGAGGCAAACACCGCACGTCAGGAGGCTGGTCCCTTCAGAGGTTTTCACAGGGGGCTACCTACATCAGCCGGTGGCCGCCCGTGAAGCGGACAGCGTTTGCCCGAGTGAAAGGAAGAACGACCCCGTGTTCGGATTAAAAGCAAATTCCGCTACACTGTGTGGGAGCGCCCAGCCTACGCATTCTTTACTAACATAGCACACAGTTTCAGAGGTTTTTCACAAGGAGACAGCAAACGCCAAACGCCGATGCTACAGATTTCCGGAATGGTCGTCTTAAACGAAACGACATTCTCCCGTTTTAGAAGAGCCATGCTGATTGGCGGACGATATTCATGACGCCTTGAGCTGAAGGAGTAATGGAAGAGACTGACACGTCTGGCGTGGAGAGGGGCCGTTCCGTTGCCGCTCTAGAAGAGAGAACACGTAACGAGAGCGTGCGCTCTCGTACGTGTACTGAAAAGAGCGAGGAACAAGTCTCTCCTCAGTACTTCACTGGGAGAGCACCTCTGTCGAGAGCGAATTGGAGTGTGACTCTATACTGAGTCCTTGCGATTAAGTGTAGTTCACTGTGTTGGCTGCCACACTTATTGTGCAGTGTGAACAGACAGAGTTATAGTTAAACGCCTGTGAGCGAATTTTTGAGTGGCATCGCGGTGGACTGGTTATCTGACCGGTGTACCACGCCAATAGTTAGACTAGGGGCGAATATGAGTCCTTGACCTCATCAAGGCGTAGGGAGAGTTTGATTGGTGAAGGTTAATCCAGATAGAACGAGAGTTATCTTATTTGTCAGCAGCGAGCGGCGCAGAGAGCAGACATTGCAGCTTACGGTATTGTGCGCTACAGCTCTTGCGAGCCCCATATTTCCTCCACAACAGTACACTTCACTGCATTTCACATGTGACTGCATCGACCGTACCTAGCAACATTCTAACGGTTGATTATTCAAGTTGAGTAGGCGCGGCTCTCAGCCATTCTGCCAACTCAAAAACAATCTTAAACTTTGTATAGAAATTTCATTAGCGAATCCTATCCTTAAGAGGTAGCTTCACATTCCGAAAAGAAACCGGAAATAAGGATGTAAGCTGCAGTAAGTACTGGGAGATGAAGAAGCTTGCACAGGATAGAGTAGCATGGAGAGCTGCATCAAACGAGTCTCAGGACTGAAGACCACAACAACAACAACAACAACAACAATATTGACAGATTCAAGAAGGACGTTGAGCTATGCACGAGGTTAGCTTCATTCGGGAAAGAAATAGTCTGTACCACATGTTCGTAGGGAATTTGTATAAGGCACTTTTATATGGTTAAGAGTAACATCATACAACATCCACCCACAGACGGGGATGAGCAATTATGTAGTGAAACGATTTAAAGTTTTGGAACGACAATCGCTGATGCCAAAGAAGAGGTTTACTAGCTAGTTAACATAGGTATGTTTCCTAATTACAGTGTGTGGGGACCTTTACCATGTCCATGCATATTAACGCGGAAATATTTGAAATTGGAATTTGGGCTCGGAAGAAAGGAGGCACAGTCAATCTGTGATTCCTCTGAAACAGGAAATTGTAATGAATGTATGTATAAGAGAATATATAGCGTAAGAATCTCTTAAGTCAAATAAAATCCATCTCTTGAATGAGGTAAGTACTCAGGGAACAAGCTATACAGACCTACCGAGAGAAGATAAGCAGTTTCAAAGAACGAATGTACACACATTGTACAAGGAAAAACGTCATGGCGTGGCGTAAAACTTGAATATGACATGTGGTACTTGTAATGAACAATGTACGTTTTTCATTGAGTAATTTTTTAGATATGTTTGATTATGAAATGCAGTAAGAGTCTACAATCAATATATATTATAAAAGTAAATGTACAACGGGCGTGACGCTAAAATTAATAAACCAGTCCCGGTACGATCAAGGGAGGTATTTGGTGTGGTAGCCCTGTATCCCCCATTCATGAAGAATGTTCCTGTTTTTACCCGAAGGGAATCCGTATGATCATATAAGGGCTATGAAGTTTCGCCCTCTAGAAATTTCTAGAACATTCCATAACATTCGAGAGTATTCGAGAGCATTCCACAACATTCCAGATTGTTTCTGTATGTTCCACAACGATCCGGAATGTTTTGGAATGTTCTGGAATAATCTGAACTATTCTGAAAAATTCCAGAATGTTTGGGAACATCCCGTAGCATCCCAGATCATTGTGGAATATTCCAGAACACTCTAGAATGTTGTTGAATTTTCTGGATCGTTGTGGACCATTCGAAGCCGTTTTCGTATGTTCCGGAATTCACCTCTGTTGGGGTTACCCATTGGTAGAGGTGTATAAAGCAGGATTCGTCGAGTGTTAGAACGTATATTCCCTACCAGTGATGAAGGGAGGAAGTAACAAAGTAGGGTAGTGAGTAAATAAAAAGAAACAGTGAAGTGTGAGTAGTCAAAATATTACAGTGACTGAATATAAATCGAAAATAAAGTGTGGAAAGTGTACTTGGTGAATTTGTAGATAAAAATCTGATTTTATTTATATTTTACACCACGTCCAAACGTAAAAAGAGGAGGAGATCTTTCCAGCTCTGAAGTAAATCAGCGAATTAAAAAAGAACAACCAAAAAACGAAGCAGACGAACAGCGCGAAGCCGGCCGGGGTGGCCGAGCGGTTCTAGGCGCTACAGACTGGAACCGCGCGACCGCTTCGGTCGCAGGTTCGAATCCTGCCTCGGGCATGGATGTGTGTGATGTCCTTAGGTTATTTAGAATTAAGTAGTTCTAAGTTCTAGGCGACTGATGACCTCAGACGTTAAGTCCCACAGTGCTCAGAGCCATTTGAAGCATTTTTGAACAGCGCAAGGCACGTTTAATTTCCCAGCGTACGAGAAAGAGAACCGTGAGAAGCAGAGAAACAGAACAATAATGAATTGGACGAACTGATGGATCAAGAATTCTGACACAATTTTACAATAAAAGACTGCGAATTCAAGCCAGCCACTAAAATATCACCGAATGAGAAGCGCGGACGAGGATAAGTAAACAGTACAACTTAACAAAAAAAAAAAAAATTCCGCTGCGACCCGACGAATTAATGTAACAAACACAAACAGGTCGTCATCGGAAAAATGGATAACATCTACCAATCTTGTAAAGGGAAAAAAATTCAGCAGAGGAACACCAGAATCTTGTTGCATGAACGGAAAAATTCCATTACCCCCACAAGAAGCACTTCCGCAGGAATTGTTAAATGACCGGAGAAACTCAAGGATCGGAACACTTTCTTCAAAATATCAGAGCGCAGTGCCTGCCTATTCTTTCGGTGTCACTTCCATCAGCATTAACCGAGATGAAATCGACTTCGTTTTTTCCATCCAAAGCCAAATCTATCACAACATGGGATCATTAATACCACTACGCTACGAAGACCATAAATATCTGTAAGTATATTTCATCGGGAATGGAGAAACAGAAATGTATCAGTGATGCACAAATATCAGTTGATTGTGCTGAGAAGCACTCCGACATGTGCAGTGAATCTTATCCGAATACAATCAACTGATTCACATATTGAAAACAGCACTGGACCGAATGATTTCTGATGACTATGAAGTTATAATTCGAGCCGACAAAATACCACATAGAGAACACGACGGTCGTTTTAATGCATCTCAAGTAGATGAAGTGACCATCGTAATAGTGGACAATGAAAACACAAGCTCGACATAACTAAAGAATGAAGAAGGGAAAGAGACACACCGTTCATACAATGCCCTCCAACATCCAATAACGTTTCTGCTCAGGTAGCACGGATATTATTCTAATGTGAAACAAATCCAAACTGAAACAGTTGTAGGAACAAACAAACAAAAAAATTACTTCCAAGAGGTTCTATGCTTACCGCTTAATGACCAGAGACAATGAAACATAAATGACATTCTCAACACTTGCCGTTTACACCAATAATTCCTGATGTATATCTATACAAAAATAGAAGCTACAAATGGTTCAAATGGCTCTAAGCACTATGGGACTTAACATCTGAGGTCATCAGTCCCCTAGACTTCGAACTACTTAAACGTAACTAACCTAAGGACATCACACACATCGATGGCCAAGCAGGATTCGAACCTGTGACCGTAGCAGCAGCGCGGTTCCGGATTGAAGCGCCTAGAACCGCTCGGCCAACTGCGGCTGGCCAAAAATACACTTATGGAAATTGAAATAAGAACACCGTGAATTCACTGTCCCAGGAAGGGGAAACTTTATTGACACATTCCTGGGGTCAGATACTTCACATGATCACACTGACAGAACCACAGGCAAATAGACACAGGCAACAGAGCATGCGCATGTCGGCACTAGTACAGTGTATATCCACCTTTCGCAGAAATGCAGGTTGCTATTCTCCCATGGAGACGATCGTAGAGATGCTGGATGTAGTCCTGTGGAACGGCTTGCCATGCCATTTCCACCTGGCGCCTCAGTTGGACCAGCGTTCGTGCTGGACGTGCAGACCGCGTGAGACGACGCTTCATCCAGTCCCAAACATGCTCAATGGGGGACAGATCCGGAGATCTTGCTGGCCAGGGTAGTTGACTTACACCTTCTAGAGCACGTTGGGTGGCACTGGATACATGCGGAAGTGCATTGTCCTGTTGGAACAGCAAGTTCCCTTGCCGGTCTAGGAATGGTAGAACGATGGGTTCAATGACGGTTTGGATGTACCGTGCACTATTAAGTGTCGTCTCGACGACCATCATTGGCACCAAGGCAGAAGCGACTCTCATCGCTGAAGAGGACACGTCTCCATTCGTCCCTCCATTCACGCCTGTCGCGACACCACTGGAGGCGGGCTGCACGTTGTTGGGGCGTGAGCGGAAGACGGCCTAACGGTGTGCGGGACCGTAGCCCAGCTTCATGGAAACGATTGCGAATGCTCCTCGCCGATACCCCAGGAGCAACAGTGTCCCTAATTTGCTGGGAAGTGGCGGTGCGGTCCCCTACGGCACTGCGTAGGATCCTACGGTCTTGGCGTGCATCCGTGCGTCGTTGCAGTCCGGTCCCAGGCCGACGGGCACGTGCACCATCCGCCGACCACTGGCGACAACATCGATGTAATGTGGAGACCTCGCGCCCCACGTGTTGAGCAATTCGGCGGTACGTCCACCCGGCCTCCCGCATACCCACTATACGCCCTCGCCCAAAGTCCGTCAAATGCACATACGGTTCACGTCCACGCTGTCGCGGCATGCTACCAGTTTTAAAGACTGCGATGGAGCTCCGTATGCCACGGCAAACTGGCTGACACTGACGACGGCGGTGCAAAAATGCTGCGCAGCTAGCGCCATTCGACGGCCAACACCGCGGTTCCTGGTGTGTTCGCTGTCCCGTGGGTGTGATCATTGCTTGTACAGCCCTCTCGCAGTGTCCGGAGCAAGTATGGTGGGTCTGACACACCGGTGTGAATGTGTTCTTTTTTCCATTTCCAGGAGTGTAGATGCGGAACGGATACTTTACATAAGGCTGAATCACAAGAAACTATGCTCGGAAGAATACATCCACCTTCGTGACGCAACCATATATGACGGAATCATTGCCGGCATTGTAGCAATGGAAATCTTACCCTCGTCATAGATAGGGAGTGCGAGACACATGCACGAATACGCTCAAGATTCGATGACCTACATAAGAAAATATGGACTACCTCACCTGTTCACAACATTCACATGCAACTCGTTAAGCCAGAAATCAAAGAAAACTAGTATAGAGACATGCCCGCCTGGTTAGCCATGCAATCTAACTGCTTTCCGGGAGGGAAGGCGTGCCGGTCCCTGGCACGAATCCGACCGCGTACACCATAACTAATCTACCACCCAAACATTGTGGTTACACTCGTCTCGTGTGAAACGTATCCGTGGGGTAGGGGGTGTGGGAGGGGGAGGGGGCTGGGAGAGACGATAGTGGGTGTTCCATTGGGGTCCAAACCTCTCAGTAACCCTGGGTTCGGTGTGATGCGGTGGTGGGATGAATGGACTGCTGTTGCCTGTTGTGGGGTTGTGTACCACTATGGGCTACGGCGATGCACCCACACGACATTGCAGAAAAAAAATACCCAAAACGATACTGGGAAAAGGCACAAGCAGAAGTTGATGGCTATCCCAAATACAGAAGACGATCACCCAAAAATATGAATAAGAGGCAGTGACCAACTGGAAGTGTATGATCAATGTGTAATAATATATAACATTGTTGTTGTTGTTGTTGTTGTCTTCAGTCCTGAGACTGGTTTGATGCAGCTCTCCATCCTACCCTATCCTGTGCAAGCTTCTTCATCTTCCAGTACTTACTGCAACCCACATCCTTCTGAATCTGCTTAGTGTATTCATCTCTTGGTCTCCCTCTACGATTTTTACCCTCCACGCTGCACTCCAATGCTGAATTTGTGATCCCCTGATGCCACAGAACATGTCCTACTAACCGGTCCCTTCGTTTTGTCAAGTTGTGCCACATACTTCTCCCCAATTCTATTCAATACTTCATCATTAGTTATGTGATGTACCCATCTAATCTTCAGCGTTCTTCTGTAGCACCACATTTCGAAAGATTCTATTCTCTTCTTGCCTAAACTATTTATCGTTCATGTTTCACTTCCATACATTGCTACACTCCATACAAATACTTTCAGAAACGACTTCCTGACACTTAAATCGATACTCGATGTTAACAAATTTCTCTTTCTCAGATACGCTTTCCTTGCCATTGCCAGTCTACATTTTATATCTACTTTACTTCGACCATCATCAGTCATTTTGCTCCCCAAATAGCAAAACTCCTTTACTACTTTAAGTGTCTCATTTCCTAATCTTATTCCCTCAGCATCACCCGACATAATTTGAACACATTCCATTATCCTCGTTTTGCTTTTGTTGATGTCCATCTTATATCCTCCATTCAAGACACTGTCCATTCCGTTCAACTGCTCTTCCAGGTCCTTTGTTGTCTCTGATAGAATTTCAATGTCATCGGCGAACCTCAAAGTTTTTATTTCTTCTCCATGGATTTTAATACCTACTCAGAATTTTTCTTTTGTTTCCTTTACTGCTTGCTCAATATACAAATTGAATAACAGCGGGGTGAGGCTAAAACCTGTCTGACTCCCTTCCCAACCACTGCTTCCCTTTCATGCCCCTCGACTCTTATAACTGCCATCTGGTTTCTGTACAAATTGTAAATAGCCTTTCGCTCCCTGTATTTTACCCCTGACACCTTTAGAATTTGAAAGAGAGTATTACAGTCAACATTGTCAAAGGCTTTCTCTAAGTCTACAAATGCTAGAAACGTAGGTTTGCCTTTCCTTAGTCTTTCTTCTAAGATAAGTCGTAAGGTCAGAATTGGCTCACGTGTTGCAACATTTCTACGGAATCCACCTGATCTTCCCCGAGATCGGCTTCTACCAGTTTTTCCATTCGTCTGTAAAGAATTCGCGTTAGTATTTGCAGCTGTGACTTATTAAACTGATAGTTCGGTAATTTTCTCATTTGTCAACACCTGATTTCTTTGGGATTGGAATTATTATATTCTTCTTGAAGTCTGAGGGTATTTTACCTGTCTCGTACATCTTGCTCACCAGATGGTAGAGTTTTGTCATGACTGGCTCTCCCAAGGCCGTCAGTAGTTCTAATGAAATGTTGTCTACTCCTGGGGCCTTGTTTCGATTCAGATCTTTCTGTGCTCTGTCAAACTCTTCACGCAGTATCATATCTCCCATTCCATCTTCATCTACATCCTCTTCCATTTCCATAATATTGTCATCAAGTATATCTGTTTTACATTGAACTAAACCAGAAAAATATGTCAACGACGAAAACTAGGAATGCCAGTAGATCATCCAGGAATCATAAAAACTTGCGCATGAGGCCGAGTTCACAAAATGTGCCAAGTATGCATAAACTTAGAATTCTCCAGTTCAGTGAAATGCATTAAATATGTCTCTATGTGAACAAACGTATTGACATGGCGGTATTTCGATTAGGCAAAGACAAGGAACAACGAAACAGGAACGCAGAGATCCTTTGTACCAAATTGGTTGGTACACCAACAGTAACGAAGCAGGGTGGCGGTTGTTTGGTTTCCCGGCACACGAACGCGAACCAACTGGTCAACATGTAGTACTACATTCTGAGGCTTGACAGTGGGTTTACTTCGCAAAAGACACCACCAGAAAAATTGCAAGCGAACCACCTCAGAAGACAACATTACCAGCATTTTACCAACAGTGCCAAGCGGATCCATTCGGAGAAACATTACTGTATGTCGACGTCCCTATCTCTTATACATTGAGCTAAACAAGAAAAATATGTCAACGAGGAAAACTAGGAATGTCAGTAGATCATCCAGGAATCATAAAAACTTGCGCACTATGCTGAGTACAAATCGTACAATCGAACAACGTCGAATGTTTCCATCTCGGGATGTTGCTACGTGAAGTGGTTTCACACACCTCAAGACTGTTGACGTTTATCCATCCCTGACGTACAGAGAAACATGCCAATTCTTAGGACTACTGGAAAACGATAACCACTTGGAATCTACCCTACAAGATGCCTCACTCACAACCTCAGCTCAACAAATGAGAGACTTAGTCACCATAATTCTAACATGTAATCAATCAAATCCAAAGCAGGTATGTAACTGCTGTCTGAAGAGTATATATGTTTATGTTAGCCGGGAACCCAGAAACGACGGAGAGGCTCCGTCTCCGCCGCAGCCGCAGTGGCCCACAGCCCCACGACGACTACCGCAGTCCACTTCACCCCTGCGCCACCCCACACCGAAACCAGGGCTACTGTGCGGCTCGGTCCCCAGTAAACACCCCTCTCCCCCTTTCAAGGGAACGTATCACACCAGACGAGTGTAACCCCTATGTTTTTGTGCTAATGGTGTTGTACGCGTACGTGGAGAACTTGTTTGCTCAGCAATCGCCGACATAGTGTAGCTGAGGCGGAATAAGGGGAACAAGCCCGCATTCGCCGAGGCAGACGGAAAATCTCCTTAAAAACCATCCACTGGTTCACTGCACCCCGACACATGTCCGCCAGCGGATTCGTGCCGGGGACCAGGCGCTCCTTCCTACTCTGGAAAAGTGTATTAACTTCTCCCTAGCGTGTATGCAGCCACACTTATGAAAGGAGGAAGAGCTGCCATTTCCGCCAAACTCGTACCGCTCAATACAGCCGAAGAACAATTCCCAGCTTGCAAAATCTCAAGAGCCTCTGGACGGGGTGAAGTGAGCTAAAATTATCTTCTGTGACGAATGCCCAACGGCAAATAATAAAAAAAAACATTCAGAGCCATGGACAGGACATTAAAAGACTCGAGAGAATACTTTGAAGTGATGGGAGGAGCTAAATTCATATCCTAAGGAGATTTTCGGCAAATACTTCCAGTTATCACCAGCAGCAGCAGACGAGATCACTCCATGCTCAAAAACCATCCCAAGAGACACACAAAAACACGGAATCTAACGAAAAATATGAGAGCTGAACTATCGAAAGACGAAACAACAACAGATTTTTCTCAACTTTTAGAAACAGTAAAGGCACATATCATACTGACAACTGGCTTCATTCTGGTACATAGACACTGCTGGAAACGAACAAATCGACCAAATTTATTCGAATCTGAAAGGGTAATTTTGGCAACTGAAAATAATTTTATGGACTATATCAACTTTAATATTCATATGAAAATTTCAGGTAAACAGAGAAAATACAAATGGACCGACACGATGGTAAACGTTTAAGGAAGTGTGAACTTCCCTAGAGGATTTCCAAACTTTTTGCAAGTACCAGGAATCCCATTACACTGCCTTCGACTTAAAATTGGATCTCCGATGATACTCCTCGTAAATCTCAACACGCCAAAACCGTCTTCATGAAACAAGGATTAACGTCAAACAGCTATCGAACAACATCATAGAAACCGAACTTACGACCGGAACGTACAAAGGACACACACTATTTATCCCCAGAATACCACTGATCTCTACTGAACCACCATTCCAATTTCAAAGACAAGCAATTTCCAATCAAAGTAGCCTACCGATCTGCAATTATCAAAGGGCATGGACAAACTTTAAACAATGCGGCATCAACCGCAAACACTTCTGCTTCTCTCACAGTCAACTTTACATATCTTGCCCTCGAGTAGGAAATTCGAAAAAATTTTACACATATAACCTGGATAACAAAATGAAAAATGTTCTTTACAAACAGGTGCTGTAAATATTGAGAATATGTTTCCAATACAGATTTTTTCCTTTTATGCTTTAACTAGTATTGTACATAGTATATGTTTTAAATAATTTTTTTACCTATTATACTTTAAAGTTTATCCTATTATTCCGACTACTACACAATCTCATATCAGCTCTATGAGCGAAGAAGGGCACTCCAGCTAGTCAGATGCATAAATAAAATGCATGTTGAGTAAACAGAATAGATAAGCATGAATAGGTAATCACGACATTATTTTTAGCTTGGGTGTGGTGATATGTAGGGCAACAATGCGTTTTCTTCATATACCCTGGCCCGCTATTAATATTGCTGCCAGCTTAAGATGATCGTGGCAGCTAATACACGTTATGTAGTGTAGAAACAAAGGAGCAGGTACTGTGCACCCCGGTCTGTCTTTGTACAGAAGACATTCAAGCGGCAACAACGAGAGCAGCGGCGATTCGCCAGGGGATGAGCGCCACTCATTTGCAGCACAAGGATACGGATGTGTTTTGGCACCCGAGTTGGCGGTGTCGTGGACGGCTTGAAGTAAGAGGGACACCGACAGTGTCAACGGGGACCCGAAACAGTTGAATCACTTTTTGATGTATGAAGACAGAACTTTAACGTACGCCCTGAGGATCACACAAATAATATTGTGATGAAGGTTCGGAATATTTCGAGTTGTAATTAAGGAGATCTGTCGTTGTGTGAGAGAGACAGAATATAAAATACTGGGTAGTCCATTCCATTTAACTGCTCTCTCAAGCCCTTTGCTGACAGACTTATAATGTCCTCGGTGAACCTCAAAGTTTTTATTTCTTCTCCATGGATTTTGATGCCTACTCCGAATTTTTCTTTTGTTTCCTTTAATGCTTGCTCAATATACAGATTGAATAACAACATAACAATAGTAATAGCACAAAAAGCCGTGACGAAAACCCTATTCATTAACAAGTTTCCGTGACATATAATACATCCAACACGAACACTAATTGTAACAAAGGGGTCTTAACTAATGCTAGTAAGGGTACAGTTCAAAATAACTATCCAATTGTAATAATGGAAAACGCAGTCATTGTGGACCACGAGCCAATATCTTGGGTGTAACTGGTCAGTACTCGGCCCATACACAAGTACATTTGTTTGCTTGTAATCACATAACACCGACGAGAGTGTTATGAATTAAAGAGACACAACGCTGGTGCAATACTCTGCAATATTGTAGAATATTACACATGTTATGTGCGTTTCATTTATAGTGCAAAACATTTTCTCAACGAGAGAGTTGTAGCGAAAAGAAGATAAGGAATTACAGTAAGTTACATTGAAGCCTACAGTGAGTCGCGAAATAAGATACAGAAAAGTAGAAATTTATATCGACTCAGCTAGCGATATTGCCCTGATCTCAGAAGAATTAGTGACTGCTTATGAAAAGATGGAATTGTTTCTAGTTTACCACAGGTGTATGCATAGAAGGAGTTACTGGTATTAGAGGTAAATTAAAGAGGAAAACAGAACAACTATAAAAGTAGGAATATTCTGTTCTTTAGAGGCGTTTCTCGCAATGGCTAATATAATTATGCAAATACTATTAGGTGTAACCTAGTAACTTATGTAAATGGTGATTTAGGGATTTTGTACGTCATCCGTAAAACATTCGTAAAGAGTAAATTAGATAATTATAGTAATGCAGTACCTTTAAAACTAGTCCGCCAGTAAGCGACGAAAACCAGTTATTACCAATAAACAAACTGCCTTTAATTAGTTGCATAGACGGAACACACCGACACGAACTATAGCAACTATAGAAAGACGTAAAACAGAAAAAAAGTGACGACTAATTATTAATTGAGGTATGTTTAGTGGCTAGTGCCGAAACATTACACGAAGGTAGTACAAAAGCTTTATATCAACTGTCTCGTGGTAATACACACCAAAAAAGCATATGAATCTGGGCTGTTGATAGATATACAGTAGAAATATTTACAGCGGATTCTATGTACTCATGAAGGAGTTGTTTCGATTAATCCATGCGTTGTAGGTGACTGCATAAGTAGATTTAATATCAAAAGCAAAGAACCATTTTTTTGGAAATCTTACTAATACCAATAGGATTGGAAGCAGGGGTATAAGAATAAATCAACAATATGATAGACAAATAAGTAACACAACTTAGTTGAAGTGTTTGTAATAACCAATTACTACTGGTTAAGAAAGCTAAACGCGAAGATCTACTCGTGTTGGACAAACGAAATTTAACACACACAGAAACACAAGGTGATAGACCTATAAGTATCGATGAGATACTGGCAAAGTTCGAACAAGGAAAATACTTTATTTCGATGGATTTGAAGATTAAATGAAGATTCTAAGCTGTATACAGCAGTTTTAGATTAGGTATTTCCGTTTCAGTATTTATTAGAGCACTTGATCAAGCTCTGGAAGGAGAACTCTTACAAGAACTTTTAAATTATGTACACCATATTTTATTAGTATCCGACACTTTGGACGATCTTTTTGCTTTATTACTTAAGGCGTTACAAAAACTCCATGAAAAAGGAATAACTGTTAAATTGGCAAAGTCACATTTTCGTCACAAGAATTAAGGTTTCTGGGACACCTAGTGGGAGTAAATGGTCTAGGGGTAGCGTCTTTGATTCATAATTAAAACGTCTTCGGTCCCAGGTTCGATCCACGCCACTGCCTAAATTATGATAAATAATCAGCATTGGCGGCCGAAGACTTCCGGCATAAGAAGTCAGCCTCATTCTGCCAACGGCCTTTTCAAAGAGGGTGGAGGAGCGGATAGAGGTTCAGGGCACTCTCTTGTCCTAGGGGTGGGAAATTGCCCCTAAAGGCGGAAGAATCAGCAATGATCAAAGACATGAGGATGCAGAAGGCAATGGAAACCACTGCATTAAACACACGTAAAGTGTATCCACAGGACATGTGGCCTGTAGTTGAAGAAGTGTCATGATTATCTCTCCATTGGCAAAAGATTCCGGAATAGTCCCCCATTCGGATCTCCGGGACGGAACTGCAAAGGGGGAGGTTACCATGAGAAAAAGATTGAATAACCAACGAAAGGATAACGTTCTACGAGTCGGGGCGAGGAATGTCAGAAGCTTGAATGTGGTAGGGAAGCTAGAAAATTTGAAAAGGGAAATGCAAAGGCTCAATCTAGATATAGTAGGGGTCAGTGAAGTAAACTGGAAGGAAGACAAGGATTTCTGGTCAGATGAGAATCGGGTAATATCAACAGCAGCTGAAGACGGTATAACAGGTGTAGGATTCGTTATGAATAGGAAGGTGGGGCAGAGGGTGTGTTACTGTGAACAGTTCAGTGACCGGGTTGTTCTAATCAGAATCGACAGCAGACCAACACCGACAACGACAGTTCAGGTATACATGCCGACGTCGCAAGCGGAAGATGAACAGATAGAGAAAGTGTATGAGGATACTGAAAGGGTAATGCAGTATGTAAAGGGGGACGAAAATCTAATAGTCATGGGTGACTGGAATGGAGTTGTAGGGGAAGGAGTAGAAGAAAACGTTACAGGAGGATATGGGCTTGGGACAAGGAATGAAAGAGGAGAAAGACTAATTGAGTTCTGTAACAAATTTCAGCTAGTAATAGCGAATACCCTGTTCAAGAATCACAAGAGGAGGAGGTATACTTGGAAAAGGCCGGGAGATACGGGAAGATTTCAATTAGTTTACATCATGGTCAGACAGAGATTCCGAAGTCAGATACAGGATTGTAAGGCGTACGCAGGAGCAGATGTAGACTCAGATCACAATATAGTAGTGATGAAGAGTAGGCTGAAGTTCAAGACATTAGTCAGGAAGAATCAATACGCAAAGAAGTGGTATACGGAAGTTCCAAGGAATGACGGAATACGTTTGAAGTTCTCTAACGCTATAGACACAGCAATAAGGAATAGCGCAGTAGGCAGCACAGTTGAAGAGGAATGGACATCTCTAAAAAGGGCCATCACAGAAGTTGGGAAGGAAAACATAGGTACAAAGAAGGTAGCTGCGAAGAAACCATGGGTAACAGAAGAAATACTTCAGTTGATTGATGAAAGGAGGATGTACAAACATGTTCCGGTAAAATCAGGAATACGGAAATACAAGTCGAGAGGAATGAAATAAATAGGAAGTGCAGGGAAGCTAAGACGCAATGGCTGCAGGAAAAATGTGAAGACATTGAAAAAGATATGATTGTCGGAAGGACAGACTCAGCATACAGGAAAGTCAAAACAACGGTGTTCACATTAATAGTGCAACGGGAATTCCACTGTTAAATGCAGAGGAATGAGCAGATGGGTGGAAAGAATACATTGAAAGCCTCTACGAGGGTGAAGATTTGTCTGATGTGATAGAAGAAGAAACAGGAGTCGATTTATAAGAGATTGGGGATCCAGTATTAGAATCGGAATTTAAAAGAGCTTTGGAGGACTTACGGTCAAATAAGGCAGAAGGGATAGATAACATTCCACCAGAATTTCTAAAATCATTAGGGGAAGTGGCAACAAAACGACTATTCACGTTGGTGTGTAGAATATATGAGTCTGGCGACATACCATCTGACTTTCGGAAGAGCATCATCCACACAATTCCGAAGACGGCAACAGCTGACAAGTGTGAGAATTATCGCACAATCAGCTTAACAGCTCATGCATCGAAGCTGCTTACAAGAATAATATACAGAAGAATGGAAAAGAAAATTGATAATGCGCTATGTGACGATCAGTTTGGCTTAAGGCAAAATATAGGCACGAGAGAGGCAATTCTGACGTTACGGCTAATAATGGAAGCAAGGCTCAAGAAAAATCATGACACGTTCATAGGATTTGTCGACCTGGAAAAAGCGTTCGACAATATAAAATGGTGCAAGCTGTTCGAGATTCTGAAAAAAGTAAGGGTAAGATATAGGGAGAGACGGATCATATACAATATGTACAACAACCAAGAGGGAATAACAAGAGTGGACGATCAAGAACGAAGTGCTCGTATTAAGAAGGGTGTAAGACAAGGATGTAGCCTTTCGCCCCTACTCTTCAGTCTGTACATCGAGGAAGCAATGATGGAAATAAAAGAAAGGTTCAGGAGTGGAATTAAAATACAAGGTGAAAGGATATCAATGATACGATTCGCTGATGACATTGCTATCCAGAGTGAAAGTGAAGAAGAATTAAATGATCTGCTGAACGGAATGAACAGTCTAATGAGTACACAGAATGGTTTGAGAGTAAATCGGAGAAAGACGAAGGTAACGAGAAGTAGTAGAAATGAGAACAGCGAGAAACTTAACATCAGGATCGATGGTCACGAAGTCAATGAAGTTAAGGAATTCTGCTACCTAGGCAGTAAAATAACCAATGACGGACGGAGCAACGAGGACATCAAAAGCAGACTCGCTATGGCAAAAATGGCATTTCTGGCCAAGAGAAGTCTACTAATATCAAATACCGGCCTTAATTTGAGGAAGAAATTTCTGAGGATGTACGTCTGGAGTACAGCATTGTCTGGTAGTGAAACATGGGCTGTGGGAAAACCGGAACAGAAGAGAATCGAAGCATTTGAGATGTGCTGCAATAGACGAATCTTGAAAATTAGGTGGACTGATAAGGCAAGGAATGAGGAGGTTCTACGCAGAATCGGCGAGGAAAGGAATATGTGGAAAACACTGATAAGGAGAAGGGACAGGGTGATAGGACATCTGCTAAGACATGAGGGAATGACTTCCATGGTACTGGAGGGAGCTGTAGAGGGCAAAAACTGTAGAGGAAGACTGAGATTGGAGTACGTCAAGCAAATAATTGAGGACGTATGTTGCAAGTGCTACTCTGAGATGAAGAGGTTAGCACAGGAAAGGAATTCGTGGCGGGCCGCATCAAACCAGTCAAAAAAGATGAGGATGGAACGATGACTACTTTAAAAGTGAATTATTACCGACATTAACACAATGTCTATAACACTTGTGGTAAAAACATTATTTTGGAGAGAAAATGCAAACACACAATATTGGAAGCTATGTATTCCGCATTGTGCGGAGACCAAGTTGGAATGATTCGTATACAAAAGCTATGGTCACTTTGGTATTCGCAAGTGTATAAAATATATAAAAACGTTTTACTGTTTTATGGGGTTTTGTCAAGTCAAATTTGTCAAGAAGCTTAGGAGGGTCACAGTGGCATTAATTATGCAATGCATCGTATTTTGTCGAAGGGTTTACATGACTTAAACGCATCAGAGTTTCACAGCCCTTTACCAATGGGTAGGGGAGGCGTAACATCTATTTAGTTACTTATAGAACGATATCAAAATACGTCACACTGTACCTCATTAAGCATACAAACACGGATGCAGTGATTAATTATATGCGCAGTTCCTTCGCAGACGTTGGGAAATCAAAAGGACTCTTAACTGACGACGGTCACGCTTTACAAGTCGTAATTTTAAGGACATGATAACTTTGGAAGGCGTACGTCAAATAACTACATGGAAGTATAGCTTGAAATAGAATCCATGTGAACGTATTATGAAGGAAATTGGAAGATTGAATAGAAGGTATTGCTCCACCAAACATATCACTTGGGCACAAATGATATAGGAATGTAAGGTAATATTAAATTTGTCAGATCTGTCTACAGGTTTATCCCCAGCAGAAGTAATGAAGTGTAAATTTAGTGGTGAAACGTAGCTTAAATTATTTAAATGGCAAAACAACAGTACGGTGGTGGGAGAAAATTTAAAGGACGTAGTAAGGAATCATTTACAGCAAACAGTTGAAGGACTGCATAACAAATTTAATGAGAATGCAAAATCACCAACATTTAATAACAATGGCTTAGTATTAGTGATAGATACACACGACAGTTCTAACTTAAATTTTTTCCTCATTACAGTGGACCATACAAAATCTAAGCATACCACATCCAAAAGCTGTTTTCTTGGTGGATCCCAAAAGTTGTTAAGAATAAGATATATACAACGTAGATAAGAAAAATATTTATAAACCATCGCTATTTTAAAAGTGGAGACAGTAAAGAGAACACAATCCGAAGTTATTTCTATTATGCAATATAATTAACACACCATGAAATACTATTATCAGCTGCTGTTAAATCCACGTCAAGTATAATATGGCTGATGTTGGGCTACGTCATCTTTAACAAATCATAGGGGTACACTTAATCTAAAGATTAGTTTCCATACTAATAAATAATATTTATTACATGCATCAAATACATTGCAAACAAATTCCGAGACAGAGGTTATTTTGGAAGTAAATGTACGCATATGGTGGAAGAAAGAGGATGGTAGACGAGACTTGAGACAAGAAGTTGAGAACTGCGGTTTAGGAAGCGTTTTTGGTTTCTCTTTTAACACATTGTGTCAGATCATCCTTTTCTGGTATACAAAAGGCATTTATCGAAGTCAGTTTTCGGAGTCTGTGAGGTGAAGCCGAAACAAGCCTTTCTATTAGGAATGTTATCACTCTCTGCGGAGTCCTTTTTTGAAATGAGGGGTGGATTAGGAATGTGTCTTTGGAGTCCGTCTTCTAATCTTCTTATATTTCAACAAATCCACACCTTGTTTTCCTTTCTTCTTCTTTGAAGGTCCACTTTGCTTTGCCTCTTCTAATAAGCAATACCATTATGGAACCCTTCAACCTGTTTTCAAAGGATTGGTGGGATAACTCAGCTCGCGTGTGTCATAAGAAGTTGACAGCTACGACAAGTAATTTAAGTGTCAAGAGGTTTAGCAGCTTAAAAAATTTTCGGAGTAGTAGGCAGGTGTGAAGCGGAATATGCAACGAAGATGACGCGCTAAACACATGGTGACTGAAGCGTCCTTTGTTTGAATAGCAGATGCGCGGACCCAAGAACATACATTAGTTACGAAAACAAAGTAACCTTGTCTGACATGTAGAAAAGAATGATTTCGTTAATGAAGATAAAAAATGAAAGATGTGAGCCATGGTAGGTAATACGAAGGTAGGTTTAAGGCTTCTACCGATAATGAAATAGGTAGGACGTTGCACTGTTGTATACAATGTTATAAGTATGTGGATTTGTTCTGAATCAAATGAGTTACTTAGAGCATAAGGAAGTGTAAGGCATTTAATGAGGAACAGTATTAGTTGACATTGGACAAATAGGGGGGAAAAACTGTGGAGGCGTTATGCAATTGGTTTAAAATAAAATGGGAAGTGTACTCCCGTTAGTACAAACAACAAATAAAAGGTCGGATAGACAGGTCCATCAAAAAATAAATAAATAAATAAATAAAAAACTACGCCGTTTATCAGGTACATTTGGGTAAAAATTGTCTGTACAATAGATTGGTAGGGATTTTGTATGAGACACTTTGATATCATTAATAGTAAGGTTGTATATTATGCACCTACGGAAAGCGATCAGTAGTTCCGCGATGAAATATATTTGGAATGACAACTGATAATGCCAAAGAAGAGGTTTTCTAGCCAGTTAAGATACAGTTTA
Source organism: Schistocerca gregaria (assembly GCF_023897955.1). Lineage (NCBI taxonomy): Eukaryota > Metazoa > Arthropoda > Insecta > Orthoptera > Acrididae > Schistocerca > Schistocerca gregaria. Next base: position 1,156,635,381 of record NC_064920.1, on the reverse strand, counting down.
TGGAAACCATCTACATCTCCACGCATATTAACGTAGAAATATTTGAAATTTGAATGTGTACTCGTGACAAATAAGGTCCAGTCAATCTGTGATATCTCTGAAACAGGAAATTGTAATGATAGAATGTACGAGAATATATACAAAGTAAGAATCACATAACTTAAAGCAAATCGATAAAGTATTACGAGAACAAATTGTACCCAATTACCGAGAGAAGTTAAGTAACTTTTATACTCAGTGTACAAGAGAAACTGATCATGATACGGTGTAAGACTCATATATGACGTCTGATACTTATAATGAAGAATGTATGTTTCTTTCGAATTTGTTTTTGGATAAAGTTTATTATGCGATAACGTAAGTCAATATTGAGACGTGTAAATAAAACACACGTTGAGTAAACAAAATAGTAAATTTTTGACTAGCTAGGAAACCCCTTTTTAGCACCCTCAGTTGTCACTCAAAACTTTAAATCGCATCACTGCATACCTGCTGATCCCTTTCCGTGGGTACAATAGTCAATTTGGGACGACTTCTTTATTCTGAGTGCGGATGTAGGTAGGGTATCAAGTTGTTTTATAAAATACGCTTCTCCCCTATTAATATTAGTACCAGCTAAATATGATCGTTGTAGTTGATATATGAAAAGCAGTGTCGAACAAAAGAAGCAGATACCCTGCGCTCCAGTCTGTGTTTGTACAGACGGTACGTGAACAGTTCGAGCGAAAGTAGCGGAGTGCGTCATGGGATGAGCGTCACTCATTTGCTGCTCGAGGATATGCTTTGATACTCCGAGTTCATAGTGTCAAGAAAGTCTTGGAGTAAAAGGGCCCCCGACAGTGTCAACGTGTACGCAAAACAAATGAATCATTTTCTGATGTAAAAAGATGGAACTTTAATATATACCTGCGGATCACACGTGTGATATTTTGTTGAAGTTTTAGTCTATTGCCGGCCGCGGTGGCCGTGCAGTTCTAGGAGCTTCAGTCCGGAACCGCGTGACTGCTATGGTCGCAGGTTCGAATCCTGCCTCGGGCATGGTTGTGTGTGGTATACTTAGGATAGTTAGGTTTAAGTAGTTGTAAGTTCTAGAGGACTGATGACCTCAGATGTTGAGTCCCATAGTGCTCAAAGCCAGTTGAACCATATTTTTAATCTATTGCGAGTTGAAATTAAGGGATTCTGTCTTTATAAGAGAGAAATAATTTAAAATGTAGAGATGTGAAACTTACGAGTCCGAAATTTATTTCGTTGCTAAAAGTATCGTCGCGATTTCATAGTTCACCATCACTTTGCACAGGATCGAAGTACAGAAGCTGGAAGGGTTCGTTCACAGTGGTCGGAGACGGAAGCTCGACAACAACAGCAGTTCGTAAAGGCGATCATACATCAACAAAAATAGTATAAGGGTGAGTGGCACGTCAGACACGGCGAAATGTACCAAGCGCAAGCAGCAGCTGAAATACGCTACTACTTGGACTCACCAAATGAGAGTCGCTCTCCAATACGAATTAGCACACATACGGGGTGGGACATTGTTCGTGACCGGGCCAAATATCTCACGAAATAAGCGTCAAACGAAAAAACTACAAGAACGAAACTTGTCTAGCTTGAAAGGGGAAACCAGATGGCGCTATGGTTGGTCCGCTAGATGGCGCTGCCAGAGGTCAAACGGATATTAACTTCGATTTTTTTTTAATAGGAACCCCCATTTTTATTATATGTTCGTTTAGTACCAAAAGAAATGTGAGGTTGGTGGAGATCACTTTGAGTATTTATTGCATTAACGTGGTATTTACAGGTAATGACGCTGTAACAGAATGCGTTCTCAGAAATATTAAGTTCTCAAAGGTATATGTATCACATTGGAACAACCGTAATAAAATGTTAAAACGTACCTACGTTCTGTATTTTAATTAAAAACAACCTACTTCTTACCACCTGTTCGTCTAAAATTGAGAGCCATGTGTTTGTGACTATTACAGCGCCATCTATCACAAAGCGAAAAAGGTGGTCCAACCAAAACATTCGTATTTCTTTACGTACTACAAGAGTATTTAATAAAAACTGGGGGGTTCCTATTAAAAAAAAAAGTTGATATCCGTTTGACCTTTGGTAACGCTATCTAGCAAGCCAACCATAGCGCCATCTGGTTTCTCTCTTCAAGCTAGACGACTTTCGTCCATTGTAGTTTTTTCGTTTGTGCTTATTTCTTGAGATATTTGGCCTCGTCACTATCAATGGACCACCCTCTATATGTTTTCGAAAACAAAATTTTCCCCTGTGTTCTAATTCCTTTTGTTATATACATCGAAAATGGTTCAAATGGCTCTGAGCACTACGGGACTTAACATGTATGGTCATCAGTCCCCTAGAACTACTTAAACCTAACTAACCTAAGGACAACACACAACACCCAGCCATCGCGAGGCAGAGAAAATCCCTGACCCCGCCGGGAATCGAACCCGGGAACCCGTGCGCGGGAACGGAGAACGCTATCGCACTACCACGAGATGCGGGCATATACATCGACTTTCGCGGAATGTGTAATCAGTGTTTCCGACCATTACTAGGACAATCAAAGATAAGTGTAGCCTGGGAACGCTTTGGAACCAATAATGTCACTTATTGCGTCACTGCTCAAACCCACTGGTTCGAAGAGAATGCTGAGGTTGACCTGCTAATTCAGTATACAACCCTGAAGCAGTGGGTCAGAGTGTGATTGATGGCATAGTTATACAATGAAACTAACTGTAGATCATACTTACAGCGATAGTCTTCGTCAGCAAGCTACTTTGACACCGAAAACGATCCGTAAGCGTTCACGAGCTGTCTCAGACTGTTGCTACACAACGATTATGAGTGCGACCAGCCACTGCTTATTGTTGAGAGCATCACTCATCATCGCTTGTTAACAGTGAAGGCGGTACTTCTCCATCGCATGACACGAACTTTTTAATCCAGACATTATCGTCTGTGACTAAGCATCGCCGGAAGTGGTTGTGGTGTAGATAAAACAGGAATACATATCAAGCATTTCCCTCAACCTTTATATTTTTAATCTGGCATTGTAACTACTTACGGTAAGTGAGATGAATATCATGTATGCGATCATACTGCTAATGGTGTTAGGGTTGAGAGCACTATCTTTCGATACCACAGGCGTTATTTCGACATTCATGAAGGATAATATAATAAAGTATTGCCGAAAACTAGTTTACCATTATTAGACAATTTGAAGAAGTGACTGATACCGAAAAATATGCGTAGTATAGGGAAACAGACTTAAGGTAACTGCGTGTTTGACAATTTCGTCGAACTTCAGCTTAAGCTTATGCGCAACCCCCTCTCCCCCCCCCCCCCCGCCCCCCCCGCCCCCCCCCCCACACACACACACATACAAAATCACTTTTTTTGCACATGACTCACATTCTGGAGGACGAAAGTTAAAAACCGCGACCGGGCAAGCAGATTTAGAGTTTCCGTGATTTCCCTAAATCACTCCTGCAAATGCAAGGATGGCTCCTGTGAAAGGCCGTGGCCGTTTTCCTTGTCCCATCCACGACACAATCCGAGCTTGTGCTCAATTTCTAACGACCTAGATGACGGCGATTCGTTATATCTAATCTCCCGTCTGATTCACGCTTTCTGTAGTTAGTAAATTAAGTATCAATTGTAGACAGACATTTTATAGTGTAATATACTGTACTGCCAGACCGAGCTAGTTAATCTCTAGATAGAAGTTAGAAAAATAGATATATAAGGGAATGAAATAAATGAAGGAATATCAGAAAATCATAACCATGTTCACAGGAAAGCCGACTGAACGGAGAAATGGTGATTTTAAAAATTAAACGGGGGGCTACATCATAGTGTTGCACTTTCTGCATCCTACATGTATCCTTCATTCATCCATGTGTGTCATACGTGATTTTGAGACGTAACTTCTACTCATGAGTGAGAAATCAGGTACGTATAAAGCGGACAGGAATCCGTGACCAACGTCAATTGTGGAAGACCTTCCATCCGACATATTGAAATACTCCTCCGCCTTCAGCGTTCAGCATTTGACGCACGGACTGATCGGCATAGTGGGCAATCTCTTTGCCTGCAGCAATGCGGATTAATGTACAGACGAGAGCCTTAACAAAGAATATCTTGATACCAGCAGGTTTATTCCACGAAGATGGTGATTTAAAAAGTAAATGGGGTACTACATCTAACTGTTGGCGTACGATGGCCGCTTATTGGAGCTGAAGTAAGCAACCAAGATTTCCAGGATGAGAAGTCACCCTCGTTATGCACACGGACTTCTCAAAAAGAGAGAAGAACGGACAGTTGTCCAGGGCAGTAGGAATAAGAGAGTAAAGAGACCAATTGAGTTCAGGAATAAACATCAGCTAGTTCAAATGGTTCAAATGGCTCTGAGCACTATGGGACTCAACTGCTGTGGTCATTAGTCCCCTAGAACTTAGAACTACTTAAACCTAACTAACCTAAGGACATCACACACATCCATGCCCGAGGCAGGATTCGAACCTGCGACCGTAGCAGTAGCACGGTTCCGGACTGCGCGCCTAGAACCGCGAGACCACCGCGGCCGGCCATCAGCTAGTAATAGCGAATATTCTGGTCAGGCAGAGATTCCGAAATAAGGTACTGGCTTGTAAGGCGTATCCAGGGACAAATATAGATTCGAATCATAATTTAGCAGTTGTGAAGGATTGGCGGAAGTCAGGAAGAATCAGTGGGCCAAGAAGAGATAAGGGATGAAGACATAGGCTTGAAGTCCTCTGAGTCTATAGTTGCTGCGGTAAGGAATAGCTTAGTAGGTAGTTCGGCAGAAGAGTAACGGAGATGTCTTAAAAGGGCAACCACGGAAGTTGGGAAAAAAGACATTGGTACAAAGAAGGTAACTGCGAAGAAACCATGAATAACTGAAGAAACACTTTAGTTGGTTGGTGGAAGAAGACGCACAATAATTTTCAGAAAAATTCGGGAATACAGAAGCACAGGTCATTTAGGAGTGAAATAATAGGAGGTGCAGGAAATCTAAATGATAAATGTTTTGCATGGAAAATATGAAGAAATTGAAAAAGGAATGAATTTTGGAACGCCTGACTCAGCATATAGAAAAGTCAAAACAATTTTCGGTGAAATTAAAAGCAAGGGTGGTAGTGTAAAAGGCAGAGGAGAGAGACGAGAGCGATGGGTGGAAGGAATTCATTGAGAGCATCTTCGAGGGGGGAGGGGGCACGTCTTATGACGTGATATAAAAAGAAACAAGAGCCGACGTAGAAGAAGTAGCGACTCCAGTCTTAGAACCAGATCTGAAAAGAGCTTTGGAAGATCGCGTAAGGCAGAAAGGATAAGTAATATACCATTGGAATTCCTAAAGTCGTGTGCGAAATATTCTCGTTGGATTTCTGAATATATCAGGCTGGCGATTTTCCATCTGACTTGGAGAACAATATCATCCACAGAATTCCGAAGACTGTGAAACCTGAAAAGTGCGAGAATTATCGCACAATCTGCTTAACAGCTCATAGATCCAAGTTGCTGACAAGACTAAAATACTGATGAATGGTAAAGAAAAGTGAGGATGTGCTAGACGACGATCAGTTTGGATTTAAGAAAGGTTAACCCACCAGTCAGGCAGTTTGATATGGCGTTTGATAATGTGAGCAAGACTGAAGAAAAATAAAGACATGTTCGTAGGATTTGTCGATTTAGAAAAAGCGATCGACAGCGTCAAATGGTGCAAAGGTTAGGAATCCTGAGGAAAAGAAGAGGTAAACTATAGAGAAAACGGGTAACATATAGTATGTACAAAAACCCTGAGGGAAAAATGGGAGTTGAAGATGAAGAACGAAGTGAAAGGATTGAAATGGGTATAAGGCAAAGGCGTAGGTTTTCGCACCTATTGTTCAATCTATACAGCGAAGATGCAATGACGAGAATGGAGGAAAATTTCCAGAGCTGGATTAAAATTGAGGGTGAGTAGGTATCAGCGATGAGATTCGCTGATAGAATTGTTACCCTGAAAGAAAGCGAAGAGGAATTGCAGGATCTATGGAATTGAATGAACAGTTTAGTAGTACAGTATACGGACTAGAGTAAACAAAGACGAAAATAACAAGAATTAAGAGAAAGTTAAAATGAGAATTGGTGACCACGATGTAGACGAAGTTCCGGAATTCTGCTGCCAAGGCAAGAAAGGAACCCACGATTTAAGGAACAAGAAGGACATTAGAAGAAGACTATCGATGACACAAAGGGCTTGCCAGACAAAATCGGAAAAGAAGAAAATCGAAACATTTGACATGTGGTGGTACAGAATAATGTTTAAAATTAAATGTATTGGTAAGGTAAGGAATGGGGAGGTTCTCTAGAGGATCAGATAGCAAAGGAATATATGTAAAATAGTGAAAAGGAGACGGGACAGCGTGGTAGAACGTCTGGTAAGACATCAGAGAATAATTTCCGTGGTACTAATGGGAGCTACAGAGGACGAACACTGTAGAGGAAGAGACTGGGGTACATCAAGCAAATAACTGAGGGTGTAGGTTGCAAGTGCTGCTACGAGATGAAAACGCGGGCACAGGAAAGGAATTCGTGAGGCGCTGCATCAAACCAGTTACATGAGTGATGAATCAAAATAAATAAATAAATAGAAAAGGAAAGGTTGTGCTGCATTTAGTGCTGGCAACATCTCATGATGCACCCCCATCGTCTGAGAAGGGACGAGATAAGGGCCTGTATGAAGCAGTGGTCTATTCAACTGCTACGCCTAACCAACGTCGTAATCTACTCTATTCGTGTGTATATTGCCAGCGTAAGGAGTTCAAGGCACAGTGACACTGATTTCTTGTCTCCGTTGAGAGAGACATCATGTAAATCTCTTTAAGTCAAATTTCGGTCCAGTGCTAAAATTTTACAAATTTTCTTAGCATAAAAATAAATTCTGCCAGAGATTGTGCTATGTTAGTGTGTCAGTAACAAACTGTTTGTCTCACAATATTTTGTTGTTATCGGTATTGGGGATCCCAAACCGTTTTGAAAATCGTTGCTCTTTCGTGGTGTTACAACTGTTGGTGATAACCCCATAGCATTCTTCTTAGTAGGGGCTAAGCAAACCAACCACAGTTGACCCCAAAGTGCTGTAGGAGTGGCCTCTGTACTGAAAATAAGATCGCACAATATTGACATTTCAACAGACTTACGCAAAAATCGTTTGAACACCGGTTGAAGATTAAAAAAAAGGAAAAACTGCTTTTATTTTGCAGTACCATTTGAAGCAACTCAAAATCTTTTGCGTAGATTTTTTCAATGCCGTTCGGATTGCTTTGACTTGTGTGCTAAATGGTTACAAGAAATTACTACACACTGAATAGTGTTCCCAATATATGGTGTGGTATGCGGAAACAAAATTAACCGTTTCTCTTTACTGTCCAAAAAAGTTAACGGCGTGAATTTCTCTGCAATCCACAGAAGTTAACACAGCCAATGGTTTGTATGGTAAGTTCGTAGCAACGAAGCGTATAAATAGACTGATCCTAGCAGAAAAAACACATTTGATGGATTGGTTGAGGAGAACGGAGCCACCCCCCAAAGAAGCCCATCTAAATCAGTTGTCGACTGTCTTGTGAACTAAACATCCCTTGCCAACGCCTGGGAACTTCCTACATAAGCTACTTACCTTGCAAGCTTACAAGATTCAAGTTGTGCAAGTAATGCAGCGAAGTGTCTTACAGTTTCATCTCGATGTTGCTGTTGAGGCACTGGACCGGATCGATCGAAATTCCGACTATCTAAGAAACGTCGTTTTCTCTTAATCAGCAACGTTCCATACATTTAGGAAACTGAAACCACGCAACATTTGGGTTTAGGGTTTCAGGGAACGATAGCAAATATCCTTCAACTTTTCCCACTGAAAGAAATCCGGGGACGTTAGATCCGGTGAACGTGCGGGCCATGGTCTGGTGCTTCAACGAACGATCCACGTGTCATGAAATATGTTATTCAATACCGCTTCAACCGCACTTGAGCTACGTGTCGGACATCCCTCATGTTGGAACTACGTCGCCATTCTATCATGCAGTGAGACATCTTGTAGTAACATCGGTACAACATGACGTATGAAATCAGCATACATTGCACCATTTAGATTGCCATCGATGAAATGGGAGCCAATTATCTTTCCTCCCATAATGCCGCACCACACATTTACCAGCCAAGGTCGCTGATGTTCCACTTGTCCCAGCCATCGTCGATTTACCGTCGCATAATAGTGCATAATAGTGTTCAGTGGGTTAGTCGTGAAAACGTAAGGGATAGACTTACTTCCTCATTTATAGTATTAGTATCGATCAGTGCCTACGATCACCCTTCTGGAAGTTGCCGTCCTTCCCAAATCTTACTTACAGTATGTGTAAGTTCGCTGAAGGTATCCTCGTTACTATAATTCAAGAATTTTTCCCCAGGTGTTTTATGATTCTTCATTCTTTTTGTGATGCTCCTAACTTCTTCTACAGCTGTTGGGTCTGAGGCGAAATTTGTTTCTTACTGGCTGTAGCTGAGAATTTCTGGTGGCACTTCACACTTTTGGAGCTCTCGAAAGTATTTGGCCAAGATCGGACTGTTTTTCATGTCACCGTTTACTACCTTCTCTTCTTTGTTCTTACATCTGAGGTCTGGAGTATAATATTTACTTAAGGCAATCTTGAATGTTGTGTAAAGTCTCGCGTATTGTTCTGTCGGAAATCCTCTTCTATTGTACTTTAGTGTTCCTTCACCAGTTTACTCTTCAGATCCCTGAAAGTCTTGGCATTGCTTTTCCCCGAGAAAAGAGAGAGAACGCTGTTGTTAAAAATCGAAAGCATGTAATGCTGATTACTTTTTCTCTTTCTTCTCAGTAGAGTAACTTTATTTAAAATAACAGTATATAAAATTCAGGACAACTTTTATTCCGTTACCAAAAAGTGAACCCTGTTTGGAAACGTGCCACTAGAACTCACGCATACGAAATGTCGACTCTAAAGAGAATGTAGGTGCGGGCTACAGCCCACATTAGCAGCCACTAGTAGCTTATGTCAGTCACAGCTCGAAGTCCTTTGCCCCTTGATTAATGAAACACAAAAATAATTTTTTTCTATTTTTTACGATTCCTTAATTTGCGAAACACAAAAATAAAATTTCCCAATTTCTTATGATTCTAACGATTAAAGCTTGCTCGAAATGTATCCTACGTCACCATCTTTCACCTCATCTCCTTTGCAGGAGCTACTTGCGCATCGTCCTAGGCTAGTATACCGAAGCTCTTAGTAATCGGTGAGTCACGGGGTGTAGCCTCTCCTTGATTGCCTGATCAAATGCTAGTTTCAGTTGCACAGAATTCAAACGAAAACGACTACGAGCTTCATACTTTCAATAGTAATTAAGTACAGAAACTAACGTCTATTTTTATGGTCAAATTCACAGCCCAAGCGTAAGTCATCGGGAAGACAGTACACTGACTGCAACTAATTGTTATGTGCGCTTCCTGTTCTTCTGCACTTTCCGTGTTAGGCCAGTTGTGGCCTGTTACGGTTGCCATCTTTTCCTCGGTCTGCCAGGATCTCTTTCTCCCTTTTGATTAAAAATTCTTTATCTGATGTGGTAGCCTCTCTGGACCCATTTGTTAAAGATGTTCATTCCATTTCTTTTTGTTTTCTTCCAGTTTTTCTTTCACAGTCTTAATCTTCGACTTCTTACAATATCTAATTGTCGGACTTTATCTGTTCTTTTACATTCCTCTACTGCTCTAAGAAGTCTCATTTCTACTCCTTGTATCTGTTTTTCCTTCTTTTAGTCAACGCCCACGATTCACTTCCATTTCTTAGGTTTGGCCAAACAACATTTTATAAAATTTCAGTCATTTCTTCTTTTATGCGTTAGAGTTCTGTTAATTGTTCCATGTTGTTGTTGTTGTAGTCTTCAGTCCTGAGGCAGGTTTGGTGCAGCTCTCCATGCTACTCTATCGTGTGCAAGCTTCTTCATCTCCCAGTACGTACTGCAACTTACATCCTTCTGAATCTGCATAGTGTATTCATTTCTTAGTCTCCCTCTACGACTTTTACCCTCCACGCTTCCCTCCAATACTAAATAGGTGATCCCTTAATGCCTCAGAACATGTCCTACCAACCGATCCCTTCTTCTAGTCAAGACCTGCCACAAACTGCTCTTCTCCCCAATTCCATTCAGTAACTCCTCATTAGTTATGCGATCTACCCATCTAATCTTCAGCATTCTTCTGTAGCACCACACTTCTAAAGCTTCTATTCTCTTCTTGTCCAATCTATTTATCGTCCACGTTTCACTTCCATACACGGCTACACTCCATACAAATACTTCCATAAAGGACTTCCTGACACTTAAATCTATACTCGATGTTAACATATTTCTCTTCTTCAGAAACGCTTTCCTTGCCATTGCCAGTCTACATTTTATATCCCCTCTACTTCGACCACCATCAGTTATTTTGCTCCCCAAATAGCAAAATTCCTTTACTACTTTAAGTGCCTCATTTCCTAATCTAATTCCCTCAGCATCACCCGACTTAATTCGACTACATTCCACTATCATCGTTTTGCTTTTGTTGGTGTTCATCTTATATCCTTCTATCGAGGCACTGTCAATTCCATTCAACAGCTGTTCCAAGTCCTTTGCTGTCTCTGGCAGAATTACAATGTCATCGGTGAACCTCAAAATTTTTACTTCTTCTCCATGGACTTTAATACTTACTCCGAATTTTCCTTTTGTTTCCTTTACTGCTTGCTCAATATACAGATTGCATAACATCGGGGAGAGGCTACAACCCTGTCTCACTCCCTTCCCAACCACTGCTTCCCTTTCATGCCCCTCGACTCTTATAACTGCCATCTGGTTTCTGTACAAATTGTAAATAACCCTTCGCTCCCTGATTTTTCCCCTACCACCTTCAGAACATTGAGAAAAGCTTTTTATAAGTCCACAAATGCTAGAAAAGTAGGTTTGCTTCTTCTTAATCTATCTTCTAAGACAAGTCGTAATGTAAGTGTTGCCTCACGTGTACAAACGTTTCTGCGGAATTCAAACTGATCTTCCCCGATGTCGGCTTCTACCAGTTTTTCCATTCGTCTGTAAGGGACTCGCGTTAGTATTTTGCAGCTGCGACTTATTAAACAGGTACTCCTATATCTCTTACATTTGCTCGAAGATATTTCCATGTTATGTTCTTTACATATTTTTTTGGTTCATAAATTCCTTTTTGTGAATCGACTTCTCTCAAAAAAATCATCGTAAGGTCAGTGCGTAGAGGAGTGATTTTAGGTTTACCAAATTTTTACCCCAGTGTTTATGTTTAAATTCCATCTGTGAATTACATCGTCAGTGTAATTATTAAAACAGCTTTTGGGATAAACTACTGATGTTTTTATTGTGGAATTTTGATGTCTGATATCAGTTTCGAAGGGTAGCCCCTGATACTCTACAATTCTCTATAACTTTACTCTAACCACATTTTTAAAAAGCTTTTCTAAGGTCTCTGAAACCAGTTTGTGTCTCTTTGTTAAACTTCTTCAGCTTTTCAGTGAGCTGTCGTAAAATAGAAACTGCATCACTCGTTGATCGCCCCTTTCTAAATCCGACTTGTTCCTTCACAAGCAAATACTCTGCTGTTCTGTTTAGACTTGTGTTTAAAATTCTTGCATGAAGATTCTCACTGTGTCAAGGAAGCTTGTTCCCCTGTAGTTTCCACTTTTTTTGGTTATGTTTTCTCGGTTCTTATATATTGATATTACCTCTGGTTTACTCCAACGTCCTGGTACATCTTTTAGCTTGACACGTATGTTAGAAACAAGAGTAGCAATGTAAGGTATAGTGATAACATTCCATTATTAACTAACCATTAATAATCCCAGATTCAAACTAGTTAATTCCCTAAAAAACAGGCTCAGAGCGTCGTTGCGCGAAAGTGGTAGGGAGACACGATATAGAACAATCAGACACCACCATGAATGTTTAGAGTGTCTCTACTTCCAATTTCGCGCGATCTAATTCAGCCTGAAGGGCACAAATCTCCAGCTGTTCAGCGATTATATTTTTTTGCAGAGCCTACAGTTCCATGGGAGAGCCTCATTGAGTTCCCTATTCAGTAACCCACTAAAATCACCCCACTGAAATTCCGTCCTACAGTCTATACATACCACTCCCTCTTTGGCTATCCTACGACAACATCCACACTTATCACGGATTCCAAGACAGATTACACCCTTAAAAACAGAATTAAATTACTTAACATGCTTCCTACTACACGAATGTTCATTATTTATGAGCATCAAAATTAGGGGTAACGTTTAGCGCTTCAGGTGTTTTACAAAACATAAAAAGTTATTTATTTTCGCTTACAACACGAACTTAGCATTCACCTAAATACAGTATCTGCTAAATAACTTAATCACAACTGAATGGGCTTTACTGCACGCACACTGTATGTAGACAAAAGACTAGCTCGAAATTTCTAGCCGACCGCTGTGGCCGAGCGGTTTTAGTGAGTGTTCGCAATACTCTCTTAGAATGTAAATTTTGGCTACAGCGCGCACACACAAGCTCTGGAATCTAAGATATTATTGTCGCGCCTCGCAGAGCACGGATTAACTAGTGGCAGTTTGGAAGCCAGTGTAGGAGCCCGTCTGATGTGGTGCGCACGTGTGATGGGCGAGGAGTCGTCGCCGAGCTGCCGTATTGCCGTGTCCGCCAGCAGCGACACAGGATTTGGTATTTAGTTGATATTTTTTATAATTTGCAGCACGCTTATTAATTTAAAGCAAAGGGTTTGTGTATGTGCGTAGCAGCAGACAGTAATTTTGATAATGATAGGAGTTGAATTCTTAAGGGAAAACATTGTTAGATTAAGTCTTGATTTTTTTTCATTGTTTTCTTTTGTAATTGTCAGGCAATTGTTTCACTATGTATTTAATTGAGAAGTATTTCAGTCTGTCACAAGAGTTTGATTAGTTCGCAATAATGCTTTAATGCCACTGGAGGCAGATTTACATACGAAGCGATTGTTCAAAGAGCTTCTAGCGTTTTGAATTGAATGAGAAAGAATCGCTTTCAGAATATAGTTTTGAAAAAAAAAAAAAAGAATTATGTGTTTGGGTTATCATTTATCGAGTTTAGATTTGACCAAACCCTTTCTCTTGAATTATATGTAGTTGTAGTTAGCAGCAGCAGCCGCAGCAACAGCAGGAGCCGCCATACAGAACATGCATTGCACTCAGCATGAATAATAGATTTTTTATGTTTTTGTTAAATAATGGGATGCAGCAGATCAAGTACTGGCAGCAGAAAGACCAAGTAAGTTATTTGTTGCGCACAGGACCAATAAAATAGAGTTTAGCAGATCTCTGTAATAGTAATGTAAACAAGAGTACAAGCACGAGATTTTCAGTAGAAAACACGAGATAAGAAGACAGAGCTCGCAACTTTCACTAGGCGCTTCAGTCCGTAACTGCGCTGCTGCAACGGTCGCATGTTTGAATCCTGCCTCGGACATGGATGTGTATGATGTCCTTAGGTTAGTTAGGTTTCAGTAGTTTTAAGTCTAGGGGACTGATGACCTCAGATGTTAAGTCCCATAGTGCTGAGAGCCATTTCAACCATCGAAATTTCTAAATAAAAAAAAAAACTTTGCTCTGCTTACGCGACGAAACAAACGAAAACAAAGAGCTGCGTCTACGATATATTAACTTTTAACTTATTTCTGAGCTGGACCAAAACCACAAAATGTACTTTGAAAGGTGACTACATTGAATCACAGCGCTAGAGATTGCGCCTAAGATTATTATTTCGCCTCCTCCACTGGGCGCAGTAGTAGTTTAAAGGTTGCAGTGAGCAGTCGGTGTTCTGTTGGGCGAGAGAGTAGACGATCTGAGTGTTGACTGAAATGATGTACTGTTCGGTTGGTGTAATGTATAGATGGGAGAAGATGCAGTTGTCAGAATGTATTTGAGAAAGGAGATGGGCTTTTGATTTATGATGCTGGTGTAATGAAATATTTCGTTAATATACAATGAGGTGCAAAGGTATTACAGTCTTCTTTAACAACAATAACTCTTGCTCTCAGATATAGTCAACAAAGCATCTGGCTAGTGTTCATTTAGTAGACTTGTAATTCTGGTTTCTATGTGCAATTATCCCCCCCATGAACCATGGACCTTGCCGTTGGTGGGGAGGCTTGCGTGCCTCAGCGATACAGATAGCCGTACCGTAGGTGCAACCACAACGGAGGGGTATCTGTTGAGAGGCCAGACAAACGTGTGGTTCCTGAAGAGGGGCAGCAGCCTTTTCAGTAGTTGCAGGGGCAACAGTCTGGATGATTGACTGATCTGGCCTTGGAACAATAACCAAAACGGCCTTGTTGTGCTGGTACTGCGAACGGCTGAAAGCAAGGGGAAACTACAGCCGTAATTTTTCCCGAGGGCATGCAGCTTTACTGTATGGTTAAATGATGATGGCGTCCTCTTGGGTAAAATATTCCGGAGGTAAAATAGTCCCCCATTCGGATCTCCGGGCGGGGACTATTCAAGAGGATGTCGTTATCAGGAGAAAGAAAACTGGCGTCCTACGGATCGGAGCGTGGAATGTCAGATCCCTTAATGGGCAGGTAGGTTAGAAAATTTAAAAAGGGAAGTGGATAGGTTAAAGTTAGATATAGTGGGAATTAGTGAAGTTCGGTGTCAGGAGGAACAAGACTTCTGGCCAGGTGACTACAGGGTTATAAACACAAAATCAAATAGGGGTAATGCAGGAGTAGGTTTAATAATGAATAGGAAAACAGGAATGCGGGGGTAAGCTACTACAAACAGCATAGTGAACGCATTATTGTGGCCAAGATAGATACGAAGCCCACACCTACTACAGTAGTACAAGTTTATATGCCTACTAGCTCTGCAGATGATGAAGAAATTGAAGAAATGTATGATGAAATAAAAGAAATTATTCAGATAGTAAAGGGAGATGAAAATTTAATAGTCATGGGTGACTGGGATTCGGTAGTAGGAAAAGGGAGAGAAGGAAACGTAGTAGGTGAATATGGACTGGGGCAAAGAAATGAAACAGGAAACCGACTGGTAGACTTTTGCACAGAGCACAACTTAATCATAGGTAACACTTGGTTCAAGAATCATAAAAGAAGGCTGTATACATGGAAGAAGCCTGGAGATACTAAAAGGTATCAGATAGATTATATAATGGTAAGACAGAGATTTAGGAACCAGGTTTTAAATTGTAAGACATTTCCAGGGGCAGATGTGGACTCTGACCACAATCTATTGGTTATGACCTGTAGATTAAAACTGAAGAAACTGCAAAAAGGTGGGAATTTAAGGAGATGGGACATGGATGAACTAAAAGAACCAGAGGTTGTACAGAGTTTCAGGGAGAGCATAAGGGAGCAATTGACAGGAATGGAGGAAAGAAATACAGTAGAAGAAGAATGGGTAGCTTTTAGAGATGAAGTAGTGAAGGCAGCAGAGGATCAAGTGGGTAATAAGACGAAGGCTAGTAGAAATCCTTGGGTAACTGAAGAAATATTGAATTTAATTGATGAAAGGAGAAAATATAAAAAGGCAGTAAATGAAGCAGGCAAAAAGGAATACAAATGTCTCAAAAATGAGATTGACAGGAAGTGCAAAATGGCTAAGCAGCGATGGCTAGAGGACAAATGTAAGGATGTAGAGGCTTATCTCACTAGGGGTAAGATAGATACTGCCTACAGGAAAATTAAAGACACCTTTGGAGATAAGAGAACCACTTGTATGAACATCAAGAGCTCAGATGGAAACCCAGTTCTAAGCAAAGAAGGGAAAGCAGAAAGGTGGAAGGAGTATATAGAGGGTCTATACAAGGGCGATGTACTTGAGGACAATATTATGGAAATGGAAGAGGATGTAGATGAAGACGAAATGGGAGATACGATACTGCGTGAAGAGTTTGACAGAGCACTGAAAGACCTAAGTCGAAACAAGGCCCCAGGAGTAGACAACATTCCATTAGAACTATTTGGTAGAGCCAGTCCTGATGTCGCGTCCCAAGCGTGGGTTTTGCGAGGGATTGAGCGACACGGTTCGTAAACGGGAATTAGCCGGTTGACCTAATTGAGAGGGAGACTTTTGATGTGGCTAAGATGTTAAATTCCCTGGTGTGAAGGTACAAGGCTAGGATGTTGGTAGAAGTAAACTCGTATGGACGTTATAAAAGTTCTAATTTATTCATAAAGAATACAGATCACCCTAACTGCGTAGTGATTGTACCTACAGAATAGCCAAGCCCATTACAGAGACGGTGACTGACTTCCACCGTTCTGGCTGCCTGATAGAACTTTCCAGCACTTTGCTGCCCACACTAGCACCCTACGTCAGAGTCCCGCGGTCGCTGCCTAAACGCTCATCGGCGACTATCTCCAACTGTCTGCCTGCAGCCCGCCCTCAGCCCAAGTCGGCTGCTACTCACGCTGACTACCGTCGCTGCCTAAACCCGAGAGAGAGAGAGATCTCCGGAGCGGCGTGCCTCCGAGTTTTGTTAGCTCTTCCCCTTCGACCCCGCCAGCGCTTGGCATGACGTAGCGTCGAGTGCAACTTTTCCTTATTAGCGATTGTTTTAGTATTAACTTCAGTACTTTTCTTCAGAAGCTGGGTGGAGGGGTAGAGGGGCCTCTCCCTATATGGTCACGCACTGCGTCCTGAGCCCTTCATTGGCTCCTCATGACGTAGTGCGGTCCCCACCTAGGGCCCTCTTTCTTTCTCTCTCCGCTCCCAGACTTCTCCCTCTAGCCAAGAGTGTTGATACTGCAAGTTATTGTTTATTAAGGGACCTGCCCAGAGCGCCCTGTTTATCTTAATAGCTGAGTCTGCTTCCTTGCTTATCACGCGCAGCTGCCTGGCCGCTTGGACCGCCGCCTCGGCTATCTGGCTGCGTCGTTATCTTTTGTGACCCCTCTGACACGCCTGGCGTCCCCTGTTAACTCTATCTCCCCGTATGATTTCTGGTGTATCGTCTGAGAACAACTGCATTTAGACTTGGCTTTTCTGCGGTTACAACACTGACAAAAAAGTCACAGCTGCAAAATACTAACACGATTTCTTTACAGACGAATGGAAAAACTAGTAGAAGCCGACCACGGGGTAGATCAGTTTGGATTCCGTAGAAATGTTGGAACACGTGAGGCAATACTGACCCTACGACTTATCTTAGAAGCTAGAGTAAGGAAGGGCAAACCTACGTTTCTATCATTTGTAGACTTAGAGAAAGCTTTTGACAGTGTTGACTAGAATACTCTCTTTAAAATTCTGAAGGTGGCAGGGGTAAAATATAGGGAGCGAAAGGCTATTTACAATTTGTACAGAAACCAGAGTCGAGGGACATGAAAGGGAAGCAGTGGTTCGGAAGGGAGTGAGACAGGGTTGTAGTCTATCCCCAATGTTATTCAATCTGTATATTGAGCAAGCAGTAAAGGAAACAAAAGAAAAATTTGGAGTAGGTATTAAAATCCATGGAGAAGAAATAAAAACTTTGCGGTTCACCGATGACATCGTAATTGTGTCAGAGACAGCAAAGGACTTGGAAGAGCAGTTGAAAGGAACGGATAGTGTCTTGAAAGGAGGATATAAGATGAACATCAACAAAAGCAAAAGGAGAATAATGGAATGTAGTCGAATTAAGTCGGGTGATGCTGAGGGAATTAGATTAGGAAATGAGACACTTAAAGTAGTAAATGAGTTTTGCTATTTGGGGAGCAAAATAACTGATGATTGTCGCAGTAGAGAGGATATAAAATGTAGACTGGCAATGGCAAGGAAAGCGTTTCTGAAGAAGAGAAATTTGTTAACATCGAGTATAGATTTAAGTGTCAGGAAGTCATTTCTGAAAGTATTTGTATGGAGTGTAGCCATGTATGGAAGTGAAATATGGACGATATATAGTTTGGACAAGAAGAGAATAGAAGCTTTCGAAATGTGGCGCTATAGAAGAATGCTGAAGATTAGATGGGTAGATCACATAACTAATGAGGAAGTATTGAATAGGATTGGGGAGAAGAGAGGTTTGAGGCACAACTTGACCAGAAGAAGGGATCGGTTGGTAGGACATGTTCTGAGGCATCAAGGGATCACAAATTTAGTATTGGAAGGCAGCGTGGAGGGTAAAAATCGTAGAGGGAGACCAAGAGATGACTACACTTAGCAGATTCAGAAGGATGTGGGTTGCAGTGGGTTCTGGGAGATGAGGAAGCTTGCACAGGATAGGTTAGCATCGAGAGCTGCATCAAACCAGTCTCAGGACTGAAGATCACAACAACAACAACAATATGTACAATTATAGTATTTCTGGTTTTTCAATTAGTTCATTGTAAATGGTGTTTAAAATATTTTGTCGTATTGAGAAAGATCCGAGCCAGATACATGTACGTTGAATCACACTACCACACACAGAACAGTTACACTTGTACTTTGTCGTTTCGTAGCGTTTATAGTTGCAGGGCACTTAATTAATAAATTGTGTTAATGGAAATTCCTTGTCACTCTTTATTTTTATTTTATACAGTCAGATTGCGTGCTAATACTAGTCAGGGTCAACCGGTTACAAGACTTCGTAACCGGTCATACAGCTAGTAAAAATATTGCATTTGTTTATTAATATTAGTCTTTTCTTTTTTAATTAAGCCCCCTTGCAACTTTACTGAAACAATGCGATAACTGACAGTATACGACAATGCAAACAAAACTTACACCAAAGTTCGCGTCTATTAATTTTTTTTCTTTTTCCAAAAAATACGCAAATACAGATGATACCTTCAACAGGTGGCTTACAATAGGTACTAATTTATTTATTTAAGATTGAATATTGCCTTGATTAATAGTTATTACACAAAAGAACACTTATCTTTACGCGAGCTCTGAATGTGCAGAACTCGTCAACCAAAGATGTCGACTAGATTTCTTGGTACTGGTTTCATGTTCACCATGAGTGTTTCCAGGACACTGCCAAATCAAGTTCTCACGACGCACGCCCTGACAGCGTGTGGCAGTACTTCGCGAATGTGGGTGCGGCTGCTAGCGTAGGTCGGAACTTCACAAACGGAACAATGGTGGCTCATTGCGATTCTGTGCAGGGCATCGCTTTTCGTGAGAGCTGCTACGAGAAGAGGCGGCCGTGAGGAGGAACACGCGTGACTTGCACGTCTTCTACACACGCCTCTGACACTGTCAGACCTGGAAACATTTCGCACGTCGTCCAGACAAGAAAGGAATTTCCGGAAAATTAATTAAAACGACAAAGTGTTCCACAACTTAGACCTTGGATCAAAAGCTCTCGTTTAACTCATAGTATCAAATAAAATGATTCTGCTCCATGCTTCTAGCAGTTGGGGCTCTGTAGTTATGGAAGCCGCTGAAATTACACTGTGTCACCAACATTACCAGAGACACCGTGTAAGACGTGTATATTTCTATTGTCACACCACAATTTATGAAAGATGTTTATATTTTATTAATAGGATTAAGTAGGAATAATTAATATTTGTCATGTTGGAAATAATTGTGGTAGCAGGGAATGTCTGCACCAAAGTATTGTTGACAGGAAAGACCGAACATTGATTTAATTTTAAAAATGGCGGGAGAGACTGCGTATGGATACATTTTAAGAAAAGAGCGGAAAAGACAGCGCATTGATACATTTTGTAACGGTAGCAGGGATTGTCTGCACCAGAAAGCATTGTTGGCGGGAGAGACCGAAAGATTTCACACACATTTGAACATTTGAACTAATATTATTGAATTATTTTTTGAGAAATCCCATAATACTGAAGGTATGTTTGCGCAATGCTAGTTGTAAAATTACTGTAAAAAGCAAGTCCCATTTGAACGTTTGTAAAATCATTTCATTCAGAATATAATTAATTTTTGCCAGCAATATTGCAGTACTGATTGTAATCCATCCCAAAAACCATCACCGTAAAACTCTGCAAAATTTTATTATTGTCAAGAAAAATTTTAACTATGAATTACGTAACTTCAGTCAATTTAATTAAAGAATAACGTCAGCTTTCCTATTAAAGAATAACGTCAGCTTTGGTAATAAATGCAGCCACTTATTATGACAGCGCACCAGCAGCTAATGAAGTATAGTAAAACAGAGTAAGTATATTCATGTCGCAGTCACATTTTCACGCAGTTTGGGTGCATAGATACTGAGAAATTACTACCCACAACAACCACCTCTGGCGGTAATAACGCCCGTGATTGGCCTGGGCATTGAGACAAACAGAGCTTGAATGGCTTGTACAGGTACAGCTGCCCCTGCAGCTTCAACACTGTACCACAGTTCTTCAAGTGTAGTGACTGGTGTATTGTGACGAGCCAGTTGCTCGGCCGCCATTGACCAGACGTTTTCAATTGGTGAGAGATACGGATAATGTGCTCTGGCCAGGGCAGCAGATGAACATTTTCTGTATCGAGATAGGCCCGTACACGGCCTGCAACATGCGGTCGTGCATTATCCTGCTGAAATTTAGGGTTTCGCTGGGATCGAATGAAGGGTAGAGCCACGGGTCGTAATACATCTGAAATGTAACGTCCACTTTTCAAAGTGCCGTCAAGGCGAACAAGAGATGACCGAGACGCGTAACCACTGGCACCCCATACCATCACACTGGGTGATACACCAGTATGGCGATGACGAATACACGCTCCCAATGTGCGTTCACCGCGATGTCGCCAAACACGGATGCGACCATCATGATGCTGTAAACATAATCTGGATTCATTTTGCCATTCGTGCACCCAGGTTTGTCATTGAGTACACCATCGCAGGCGCTCCTGTCTGTGATACAGCGTCAAGGGTAACCGCAGCCATGGCCTCCGAGCTGATAGTCCATGCTGCTGCAAATGTCGTTGAACTGTTCGTGAAGATGGTTGTTGTCTTACAAACGTCCCCATCTGTTGACTCAGGGATCGAGACGTGGTTTCACGATCCGTTACAGCCATGCGGATAAGATGCCTGTCATCTCGACTGCTAGGGGAACAAGGCCGTTGGGATCCAGCACGGCGTTCCGTATTACCCTCCTGAACCCAGCGATTCTATATTTTGCTTACAGTTATTGGATGTCGATCAACGCGAGCAGCAATGTCGCGATACGATAAACCGCAATCGCGATAGGCTACAATCCAACCTTTACCAAAGTCGGAAACGTGATGGTACGCATTTCTCCTCCTTACAGGAGGCATCACAACAACGTTTCACCAGGCAACACCGGTCAACTGTAGTTTGTGTATGAGAAATCGGTTGGAAACTTTCCTCATGTCAGCACGTTGCAGGTGTCGCCTCCGGCTCCAACCTTGTGTGAATGTTCTGAAAAGCTAATTATTTGCATATCACAGCATCTTCTTCTAGTCGGTTAAACTTGGCGTCTGCAGCACGTCATCTTCGTGGTGTAGCAATTGTAATGTCCAGTAGTGTACCTCCTGTTATAATGTCATCAGTGGCTTTTTTTCATTGATGTCATTTCACCCTGAATTTTAATCTCCCTCTTGAAACTTTCTGTCATTTGTTCTTCAATGTGTAGGCTGAACAGCAGAGGTGAAAGAATGCATATCTGTGTTGCCCCTTTTTAATTCGAACAGCTTGTACTGTTTTACATTGTGCAACCAGTTTGCTAGATCGATAAATTCTATGAGGGTATCTTGTGTATCTATCTTTATTTTCCTTTAGTCTTGCTTTCTTTATCAAGCGCGAAGTCGGAAGCCCTCCTGCCTTTTCCTAAAACCAAAATGAACGTCGTCTAACAGATCCTCAATATTCCTTTCCATTCTTCTGTAATAATATTCTTGCCAACACCTTGGACGGATGAGATGTTGCACTGACTGCACGATACTTTCCGTATCTGTTTGACCTTGCTACCTTCGCAATTGTGTGGATATATTTTCCGGAAGTATGATTGTACAACGCCAGTCTCATAGATTCTAAACACCAACTTTGTCTTTTGGTTGCCATTACTGTCAACGACTGCAGAATGTTCCGAGCGAATGTTATCAGTCCCATCTGTTTTATTTTATTTCAAGATTTCCAGAGCTGTTTTACATTCTGACTTAAATAGTGGATCCCTTGGGGACGCTATTTTTTGGGATGGTATTGTGAAGCAACAGCCTCCCCCAAGATCATTATGAAGTGTCCGATACCATCTTTTTATATGAATCCGTGTATTTATCGTACGATTCAGTCCTTCCTAGGACCTTTTATGTGTATTTTTATAGGTATCGTTCAGTTCAGTTTGCCCAAGAACCTATTCCTCCTTGTAAATACATATAGAATCTTCTGGAGTGACCTACATTCTCTTGATTCTTAATAGATTGTCGTCATTAACAAAAATATTTACATATGCCAAATTAAATATCAGATCGTGAAATTGAAGTAATAAATGTTTAGCAACAAATATTAAAAGGCTGTGGAAATGTTAGCATAAATACCTAACGCCTCTAATTACCATAATTGTAATTTGTAAATTGGCTAACACAAAACCTCATTACGATTCAAATGAAAATAACAATCATTAACCAGTGATGTAATTTAATTCGTTATTCATTTTTTGTATTTCATTGTAATTAATGATCCTTGTAAATTACGCTGATATTTACCTTTTGTTAGTTACCCCACCCAAATTTACGAAATTCCGGTATTTGAGAAAACATGTGTGTATTTAATTTATGTAACCTGGCGAAGCACAATGTGTATACTCCGAACATATGTTATCAATAAAACCCATGCAGTCACTAATTAAGAAATTAAAGGAAAATCAAAATAATTGTTGAAATCAGATTGTGAATTAATTTTCACAAATAAACCGAAAATGATGATAAAAAATATCATGGTATTTCACATTGTATTTTATAACCTGTGCAGTTACAACAGCAGTTAGTTTATATGAAATTGCTTTCAATTGTAAGCTACATTTTGTAATAATTAACAATAGTAGCGGTCGTTAAAATTGTATTTAAAGCGACGCAGCGAGGCAGCGCGAGAGGGGGGGGGGGGGGTGCAGTCAGTGGAGTTTTGTTTTCTTGCAGGTGTCAGTGCAGTTCAGTTCGTCAGTTGTTTTGCACTTACGTCAGTTCCGTCGATCAGCTGACGTCAATATATAATTTGTCAAGCTTGAAATTTTCGTGACGTTCTCATTATTCGCAGCATCCACAACATCGATGAACCACAGGCCAAAGCAAGTTAGGTAGTAACGTTCAAGAGATCGTTACAGTATCTGGTACGCATCATGACTGGTAATCTAACCATCAGGCGCCATATCTCTGACGTGTTAAGGCCGGTTGCTGTGCCCAGTCTTTGAGGTCTTATCATGTTACCTGTCAACAAGATAATGCAAGATGTCATGTTACCCTTGCTGTTCCAACCTGTCTCTGTTCAACTGTTGCACTCGTCAGCACCTTCTCCGAATCTTTCATTCATTGGAAACATCTGGCCATCGTTTGTCAAAAGACCAGAACACCACGGTTCGCCAGCCTCTACAGCTAATGAACTCTGCCACAGAGTTGAGGCACTGTGATATGACTTAACTGTACCTGTAATCCAAGCTCATTTTTTCTCGATACACAACTGGATTAGACGCATTTTTCCACAGATAGCAGCTCTGTGTACTCCATTCTCCACGCTGTACACCCCAAAATCACCGACAAATTAAATATAGCGCATACGCGTGCTAAGTACACTACTGGCGATTAAAATAGCTACATCAAGACGAAATGAAGATGATAAACGGATATTCATTGGACAAATATAATATAACGGACATGTAATTACATTGTCATGCAATTTGGGTGCATAGATCCTGAGAAATCAGTATCCAGTACTACCACCTCTGGCCGTAATAACGGCCTTGATACGCATTGAGTCAAACACAGCTTGTATGGCGTGTACAGGTACAGCTGCCCATGCAGCTTCAACACGATATCACAGTTCATCAAGAGTAGTGACTGGCGTATTGTGACGAGCCAGTTGCTCGGCCACCATTGACCAGACGTTTTCAGTTGGTGAGAGATCTGGAGAATGTGCTGGCCAGGGCAGCAGTTGAACATTTTCTGTATCGAGAAAGGCCCGTACAGGGCCTGCAACGTGCGCTCGTGCATTATCCAGCTGAAATGTAGGGTTTCGAGGGATAGAATAAAGGGTAGAGCCACAGGTCGTAACACATTTGAAACGTAACGTCCACTTTTCAAAGTGCCGTCAAGGCGAACAAGAGATGACCGAGACGTGTAACCACTGGCACCCCATACCATCACGCCGGGTGACACGCCAGTATGGCGATGACGAATACAGGCTCCCAAAGTGCGTTCACCGCGATGTCGCCAAACACGGATGCGACCATCATGATTCTGTAAACAGAACCTGGACTCATCCGAAAAAACGACGTTTTGCCATTCGTGCACCCAAGTTCGTCGTTGAGTACACCATCGTAGGCGCTCCTGTCTGTAATGCAGCGTCAAGGGTAACCGCAGCCATGGTCTCCGAGATGATAGTCCATGCTGCTGCAAACGTCGTCGAACTTATCGTGCAGATGGTTGTCTTGCAAACGTCCTCAACTGCTGACTCAGGGATCGAGACGTGGCTGCACGATCCGTTACAGCCAAGCGGATAAGATGCCTGTCATCTACACTGCTAGTGATACCAGGCCGTTGGGATCCAGCACGGTGTTCCGTATTTCCTTCCTGAACCCACCGATTCCATATTCTGCGAACACTCATTGTATCTCGACCAACGCGAGCAGCAATGTCGCGATACGATAAACCGCAATCGCGATAGGCTACAATCCGACCTTTATCAAAGTCGTAAACATGATGGTAGGCATTTCTCCTCTTTACACGAGACATCACAAGAACGTTTCACCAGGCAACGCCGGTCAACTGCAGTTTGTGTATGAGAAATCGGTTGGAAACTTTCCTCATGTCAGCACGTTGTAGGTGTCGCCACCGGCGCCAACCGTGTGTGAATGGTCTGAAAAGCTAATCATTTGCTTATCACAGCATCTTCTTCCTGTCGGTTAAATTTCGCGTATGTAGCACGTCATCTTCGTGGTGTTGCAATTTTAATGGCCAGTAGTATTAGTCTGACATATTCTCTGGTCTTTCAATTTTGGTGACCAGTAGTGTATTTCAACTACTGCAGGTGGCGCTGACACTTCCTTTATTTACTACTCAAATGCCACACCCGAGTGCAAATTAAATTGCATTTTAATTACCGTCGCAAAATATTAACACAAATTCTTTAAAAAAGAATGGACAACAGTGGCAGAAATTTATTTTGGGGGAGATCAGTGTGGGTTCCAGAGGCATCTAGGAACACGCGAGGCAATACTGACTCTGCCACTTGCCTTAGAAAATACGTTTATACCTTTGTAGCATTTGTACACTTAGAGAAAGCGTCTGACAATGGTGATTGAATTACTCTCTTTAAAATTCTGAAGGCAGGAGGGAATGCGAAAGACTATTTAGAAACTGAACAGGAACCAGAAGGCAGTTACAAGAATCCAGGGGCACGAGGGCGAAGCAGTGATTGAGAAGGAAGTGAGACAGGATTGTAGCCTATCGCCAAAGTTATTCACTCTGTACATTGAGCAAGCAGTAGAGGAAACCTAACAAAAGTTTGGAGTAGGAATTAAAAGTCCAGGGAGAAGAAATAAAAGTCTTCAGGTATGCCGGTGATATTTTAATTCTGTCAGAGACACCAAAGGACTTGAAAGAGCAGTTGAATGGAATGGACAGTGTCTTGAAAGGAGGATATAAGATGAACATCAACAAAAGCAAAACGAGGATAATGGAATGTAGTCGAATTAAGTCAGGTGATGCTAAGGGAATTAGGTTAGGAAACAGGAGACATGTAGTAGCAGATGAGTATTGCTAGTTACGCAATGGCAAGAAAAGCTTTTCTGATGAAGAGAAATTTGTTAAGATCGAATAGATTTAAGTGTGAGGAAGTCCAGAAGTATGTAAGGTGGTGTGGTCTCCTGACCGTCATTTCTAACATATTCCGACCTCACAATCGTATTTTGCGTATCAAGATGTTTCATTCGAGCCCAAACTCAATAGGATAGAGTCAATTTTACATATTTCCATTTAATCGATTTGCAAATCTAATAAATAAATCGAAAGTGCGCACCGAGATTAGAAAGTAGAGGCTGGAGTACACATACAGTCAAGACATGACGGCCACAGGAGTTTTTGTTTGGCAGAGGCAACCAGCGCACTGGAAAGTTCGTAGGAGGGTGGGTTAGCACGCAGCAGCGCCGGCCGGCCGACTGCCCACAGACCAGAACAGTATTTGCGAGAGAAAAGAGACAATGGCCTGCATGTTCACCTTAAAAGCAAAACCCACTGTATTGTTATGAGAGCCCCAGCTTACGCATTTTTTGATGGACATAGTGCGCAGTTTCAGAGTTCTCACAAGTGGACAATAAATACCTAACGCAGAGGCTAAATATTTCCGGATTGGTCAGCTTAGCCATTCTCCCATTTGCAAGAGTAACGATGATTGGTGGACTACTTCTCATGCAATGAGCCGGAGGGGTGAGGGAAAGACAGCGGATGATATACCCTTTCGCTTTTTGTGTGAAGGGAAGTCATTCCGGTGACGCTCTTGTAGTGAGAACACACAGCGGGAGCGAGTGCACTCATGCATGTACGTAGAGAACGAGGGACAAAGTCTCTACTCAGTACTGCACTGAGAGAGCACCTCTGTCGCTAGCGAATCGGAGTGATACTCTGTGCTGAGTCGCTCGCGATTAAGTGTTTGTTCACTGTGTTGGCCACAACACTTAATGTGTAGCGTGAACACAGACAGAGTGTTAGTGCCTGCGAGTGAATATTGAGTGGCATCACGGTGGACTGGTTATCTGACCGGTGTACCATGCCAATAGTTAGACTAGGGGCAGATAGGAGTCCTTGCCTTCATCAAGGCGTAGTGAAAGTTCGATTGGCAAAGGTCAATCCAGATAGAAAGAGTTAGTTTTGTAATTTTTTCAGCGGCGAACGGCGCAGGCAGCAGTCGTTGTAGCTCACGATATTGTGCGCTACAGCTTAGGCGAACCCCATCCTTCCTCCATTAGAAATAACATAACTCATTCACGTCACTCCATTACATTTCTCACGTGACAGCCTCGACCATACTTAGAAAAATTCAATCGGGAAATTGTCCAAGTTTAGTAGGTGCAGCTCTCAGCCATTCTGCCGAGCAAGTATCATTCTTAAAGAAAAGGGATAAAAAAGCTTTCTCACACTTTGTATACAAATGTCATTAACAGGATTCCTATCCATAAGAGGTAACCTCCTATTCGGAAACGAACCCGCAAATTTGTGTATCAGTTTATAAATTTTTCTTAAATTTTGCAATAAATAATATTTTCCATTCGTTTAATGTTTTTCTTACACTAACTAGCAATACTCCAGTACCCAAGTATCCCACTAGTTACGTAATAAAATACGGTGGACGACTACAGAAGATATTTATTGCTGAAACTTTTTCAGGCATTTCTTTTTGGTACGTTAGGAGCGTCTGTCTGACTTGTGTAGTAGTGTGGGGCAGAAATTGCTTCTTGCAGATGCCAGAAGGTACTTGTCAGATCAATCCTTTGCGTAACTCGTCAACATAACACCCACACACTGACAAGTATTTGTATGGAATGTAGCCATGAATGGAAGAGAAACTTGGATGACAAACTGATTAGACTAGAAGAGAATAGAAACTTTCAAAATACAGAATAATTTTGATGATTTGATGGGTAGATCACGTAACTACTGAAGAGATACTGATTGTAAATTCAAAGAAAAGACCTTTGTGACACAACCTGACTAGAATAAAGGATCGGTTGATATGACACATTCTGAGATACCAAGGGATCATGAGTTAAGTGCTGGAGGGAAGTGTGGGGGAGACCAAGAGATGAATGCAGTAAGCAGATTCAGAAGGGTGTAGGCTGCAGTAGTTATTCGGAGACGAATACGCTTCTATAGGATAGAATAGCTTAGCGAGCTGTATCAAACCAGTCTTCGGACAAGTTCTACCTATTCTGGTGCATAGGCACGAGAAAAAAATTTGATATCCTGAATGGTATTGCAATTTTAATGACCACCAGTGATTTTAAATTACTGCAGCTAGCGCTCAGGCCCCTTTATGTACTATATGCCAGCCGCAGTCAAGTACAAATTAAATTATATTTTAATTAATACAAATAAATTCCACCAACACTTAGCTGGCGCCCAAAGCGGTGCCTTAACAAAAATCCAGTCCCTACGATGTACTGGGAGATCCATACAAGGGAAGCAACTTGTGGGGCTACAATTACCGTTGCGCTCCGTGTTGTTTACTATCGCGTTAATGGTTTCTGCACGCCAGCCCCGTCGTCATGTGGTGATTTGCACAGAGCGCACTGACCTCTGGGTACGGCGCCTTAGTTCTGCTTTTTCTGGCACGGCTCCATTATCCTCAAGTCGTTGACTGCCTCGCCTGACCTTTCGCAGTCTCCGGGAATGGAAGTTGCTCCCAACGTCGTCCATTTCCAGGGCCCCTTACGGCAATGTGTATGGCTGCCACGCTCGGATTAATGGCCCGGCGACCGCGTTACTCATACGTGGGGCGCTAGCACGCTGCCCTTGGACGGGAGTATCTCTCTGCATCCATGACGCATAAACCAGATTCGCTTGTTTAACAATTAGCGTGATTTGATGGCAATCTATTCAGATCTCCCGCCTGAAACAGGTTCCACGAGATCAACCGCGCACGCGACCAGTAACAGCCAGTCACATTTGAATAAAAACCTTGTAGATGAGTCCTAATCGTCACTGTTCGGAGAGCAATAAAGAACAAACCAATTGCAGTAACCAATCAATTTTATTGCTGTATTTCCGTGGCAGCTTTGGAAGTTTGATTATACATCATCAAATGGATTCATGACTTCTTAATACGAAGTGGTCACATTAGCTGTAAGAGGCCGCATATAGCTCTTTGTCTAAATATAGTGCAGTTGCATCCTCGGCTTTGCGAAACATTGCATACGTAAGGGCTTTGTTGAAAAAGTACAGGCTGTTTCAATTATGCCGGCCTCTGTGGCCGAGCGGTTCTAGGCGCTTTAGCCCGGAGCAGCGCTGCTGCTACGGTCGCAGGTTCGAATCCTGCCTCGGCCATGTACGTGTGTGATGTCCTTAGGTTAGTTAGGTTTAAGTAGTTCTAAGTCTAGGGGACTGATAACCTCAGATGTTAAGTCCCAATGTGCTCAGAGCCATTTGAACCATTTGAATGATGCCATAGCATTTGTACCCGTATAATTATTTGGGTATTTCTTGTTTCCTTTTTTATAAATCGTTATAAATCGCGTCTCGTCACAGGGTTATTTGGTAAGCGTCATAGCGTTACGGAGATGTTTAGCAAACTCAAGTGGCAGACGCTGCAAGAGAGGCGCTCTGCATCGCGGTGTAGCTTGCTGTCCAGGTTTCCAGAGGGTGCGTTTCTGGATGAGGTTTCGAATACATTGCTTCCCCCTACTTATACTTCCCGAGGAGATCACGAATGTAAAATAGAGAGATTCGAGCGCGCACGGAGGCTTTCCGGCAGTCGTTCTTCTCGCGAACCATACGCGACTGGAACAGGAAAGGGAGGTAATTGCAGTGGCACGTAAAGTGCCCTCCGCCACACACCGTTGGGTGGCTTGCGGAGTATAAACGTATGTGTAGATGTAGATGTAGACGATCTCAGAAACATTCTACCGACCGGCTGGCGGAAGCGTGACATCAAGACTGTTGTAACATGATATTGACGTAACTCAGCAACCTGATGACGTTCTAAAAGACCGAAGCGGTTGTGACGCAGTTCAAAAATGGTTCTAAAGGGTCTAAGCTCTATGGGACTTAACATCTGAGGCCATCAGTCCCCTAGAGTTAGAACTACTTAAACCTAACTAACCTAAGGACATCACACACATCCATGCCCGAGGCAGGATTCGAACCAGGTTGAGATTCATTGGGAGAGTCCTTAGAAAACGTAGTCCATCAACAAAGGAGGTGGCTTACAAAAGACTCGTTCGACCTATACTTGAGTATTGCTCATCAGTGTGGGATCCGTACCAGGTCGGGTTGGCAGAGGAGATAGAGAAGATCCAAAGAAGAGCGGCGCGTTTCGTCACAGGGTTATTTGGTAAGCGTGATAGCGTTACGAAGATGTTTAGCAAATTCACGTGGCAGACTCTGCAAGAGGGGCGCTCTGCATCGCGGTGTAGTTTGCTGTCCAGGTTTCGAGAGGGTGCGTTTCTGGATGAGGTATCGAATATATTGCTTCCCCTTACTTACACCTCCCTAGAAGATCACGAATGTAAAGTTAGAGAGATTCGAGCGCGCACGGAGGCTTTCCGGCAGTCGTTCTTCCCGAGAACCATACGCGACTGGAAAAGGAAAGGGAGGTTATGACAGTGGCACGTAAAGTGCCCTCCACCACACGCCGTTGGGTGGCTTGCGGAGCATAAATGTAGATGAACTTGAACAAGCGTTATGGGACGTCCGCCACGAACAAACAGAACGAACTATAACAAACAAAATGAGATCCACAAAAAAAAGTTGGTAGAGCACTGTTCCGCGAAAGGCAAAGGTTCAGAGTTCGAGTCTTCATCCGGCACACGGTTTTAATCCGCCAGGAAGTTTTATATCACCGCACACTCCGCTGCAGAGTGAAAATTTCCTTCTGGATCTAGTAGTCAATTCCGTATTATATAGGGATATCCAGACACTTTTGGCCAAAAAGTCAACATCACGTGACCGAATGTGTCATGAAATATTCAACTATGGTAGCAAATTTCAATGAGTCTACTTCCTTACTGCATAAATATTCAGTGTAAGAGGAATTACAGTGCTTTAAAAAAAAACATCCGGTACAAGACCGCAAAATTGTCGTTCTAGTCTAGCATTTGGCTCTAACTGCTGTGGCTTCTACAGTAATGGAAAAATTGTTCAGAACATGTGCTCTCATTTAAAATACAATCAGAAGTAGAACCTAAACCTAAATGGTGTTTCCTCCAATACGTTTAACGTAACTTCTCTAAACCACACATCAGAAAAGGCAGGTCATTTCTTCAATAAACCATAAGGAATTGCGATTGCCTGGTAAATTTCCAATTCTCTTCTTCTAATTCAGTGTATGTAATAGCACAGTTCTGGTAAATACTTTGTTTAGTAACAAAGTAACGAACATCATACTGAGTAATACAGATGCTTTCTTAACTTCATTTTTTAATTTCAATGACATTGTCGCAGTCGCCTCCTTATGAAACGAAAATTTTCTCACCTGTAAATAATGCATCCAATCTTCTCTGTTACTGCTCCAACATTCAATATTAGTAGCATAACAAACTGACTCGTCTCGTAAGAAATTAGTCAGATTCTCGTATTATCCTAGCAGTTTAACCGTGCTCACCCATCACACACTTCAGAAGAAATCGTTTACACCGCCTGCGGTCAGAAGGTGTAATGTATCACACACGAGCAACAGTATGACGGACGACGATGCCGAAAGCTGTTAAGACATTTCCGTAGCATTGTACTTACCTGATTTAAGAAGAAAGACGTAACTTCCTTTTCACAAAGAAAAGCACATACACTTTACGATTTTCAAAATATGCATAATATTGGCATGCGCTATTATAGGAAATGCTTACATCGTCCAGTTAACCGAACAAATACTCCATCTCACCTAGAATTTTTATCCATTTATATATCATTATCAGCATTCCAGAAAGAACAAGGCGGGGTGGTAGTTTCCGCTTCAAACGATCTAATTTTCTTCTGCTTCCATTACATACAGACAATACAACATGCTATTCATTACAAAGATTTGTGATTGTTGCACTAGCCGACAGGTGTGGTCGAGCGGTTCTAGGCGCTTCAGTCCGGAACCGCGCGACCGCTACGGTCGCAGGTTCGAATCCTGCCTCGGGCATGGATGTGTGTGATGTCCATAGGTTAGTTAGATTTAAGTAGTTCTAAGTTCTAGGAGACTGATGACCTCAGATGTTAAGTCCCATAGTGCTAAGAGCCATTTGAACCATTCTTGATTGTTGCACTGTATTTCATTTCCAAGCATTTCTTGATGTCCTTTTTGTTCGTAAATGTGTTATATAGTTATGTAAATCAATTCTACATTACAGTTTCTTCTACTCTTGCAAGTTTCTTATCACAATGAAAGAACCCATGATCGAATAAACGTAATGTGTCGAAGATAGTTTTTTGTAATTAGACATTAAAGTATTGAGGAGCACGAGTAAATGTAAGTTTTCTTCAAATTTGTTTGACTTCAGCACGGTAGTCAAGCCATAGTCGCAGTAAATTACAGAAAGTTTACTTAAGTTTTGGTAAATCTGTCACCATTATCAAATCTAACAAGTATGAAATAAATTTCCTATTAATTATGAGAAACTGAAGTATAAGTAACATCTAATCGCTACACTTTTCTCATAGAAAGCAATACTGAGAATTTATCATGTTAAAACAAACCTAGTTACGCAGTAATGGGAAAGAAGGAACATCATTACAATTGATCACTGTGAAGCCTTAACCTGTACAGAGCATTAAAACCTTACCGTCGTGTATGTTGGATTAGAATCGGCATTGTCTTGAGACTTGCATAAGATAGACAACGCCGATCCCAATACAACATACACGAAGTTAAGGTTTTAATGTTCTGTATAGACAAACCTCCACAGCGACCAATTGGAATGATGTTGCTTCTTTGTCATTACTGCGTAACGAGGTTTAGTTTAAACGATAAACTCACAGTGTTGTTTCCTATGAAAAAGGTGTTTTTTTTCTTTATCGGATTTCGATTTCCACTCACCACAGAGGTGGGGGGGTGGGGTGGGGGGGGTGGGGGGGCTAGCAGCACAATACGCCGCTCTGCAGGCCACAGAAAAGTTCAGAACTGGATTAGGAGTATCATAACAATAAAAACAGGCGATAAAAAAGTGATTGTTAAAAAATGAAACGTGGCGAAAAAACTGCGAAGATAATAGAAGAACAAAGGGTCGGTGACGCTGATTATAGCATATAGTGAATAGACAGGCACAATTAAAAAAACATGAGTACAGTCTGGTTTCTGTTTGCAACAGTTAAAAACACACCTAGCGACAGTATGGTGGCTGTTCACAACACTTAAAAAGGGGATGCACAACACTGAACACTCACAGAATCTACACTATTGGGTATGAAGGCAGATGGGGTTGGAGAGCAGGAAACAAACAGATCGGGAGGAAAAAATAGGGGAGGAGAGGAAACGCAAAAATAAGGGGGGAGCCGATGAAGGGAGAGGACACACAAAAATTGAGGTGGGGGGGGGGCAGGGCAGATGCGAGAAGCAGTGGGGAAGGCAGTGGAGGGAAAAGAAAAAGGACTTGGGGGAGAGAAAGGAGTCAGAGGGTAGACAGGGAAAAAACAGGATTGAAGTAGAGGGAGAGGGATCCTGGGAAAAGGACAGAGGGAGGGATTGGAGAGGTGAGGATCAGATTTGATAAGAGGGATAAATGGAGGGAGAGAGGGCATCATCTGGGAGGAGGAGTTGACGGAAGCTGCCTTGGGAAAGGAGATGAAGGGTGCAGAGGTTGAAGATAGGTGGGACACAACAGTGAGGTATGCAGTGGGCAGGGGTTGGAAAGGAGAGGAGCAACCAGGAAGGGGGGGGGGGATGAAGTCGGCGGGAGGTGTAGAGGACTTGGATTTGTTTGAGGAAAAGGAGCAGATAGGGGAAAGGAATCAGGTCATAGAGGATATGCATGGGGGGATGAAAGGCATATATGGGAGGTGAGGTGGAGTGCACGGTGCTCGAGGGTCTGGAGGGACTTATAGAATTTCGGGGAGGGGGTGGATACCCAGGTGGGACTGGCATAACAGAGGATGGAATGGATTAAGGATTTGTAGGTGTGGAGGATGGTAGAGGGGTTCAACCCCCAAGTCTGGCCAGAGAGGAGTTTAAGGAGATGGAGGTGGTTGAGGGGTTTGGATTGGATTGAGCAGAGATGTGGGATTCAGGTGAGGTGACGGTCAATGGTGAATCCAAGGCAGGTGGGGGTGGGGTAGAGGCGGACAGGATGGGCGCAGATGGTAAGGGAAAGATCAAGGAGCCAGAAGGAGCGAGTGGTATGACCTACAATGATTACCTGGGTCTTGGAAGGATTGACTTTGAGGAGCCACTGCTTACACCAAGTGGCAAAGAGGTCAGTTGGTATATTTTGCTTATTTTTTTCATAGTTCCACACAACTTCTTCCTGTTTTCTCGATTGATCTATGTTCAGTTTTTCACTATCCACTGTGCCAACTTATAACGAAATCTGAGGGAGATGAGATGGGGAGGTTCCACTGTGAGAATGGTGCAGTCTAAGTGAGATACGTCGATTATGATTATCTGTCATACGTAGAGTTATGACACCGAAGCTTTGAGACAGGCACTATACTTACTTGGAGAATATGCATCTCGTAACATTAACATCAGGCTGCAGTATATAAATGCAGTACGTCGTTATATCAAAGTGTCACTCGAGTTCTCAGAAGACAGTGTGGAATTCCAGTCCTTGAGTGGCCTTAGAACTCAAGAGAACTTCATTCTATTGTGCACTTATGGTATCCTGTTGAAAAGTATTTCCCACCATTTAGTTGGTCTGCGTCTCCTTATCGACGCTTAGGATCGACCAGTCACCATTTTCGCAATGCCATAACGCTGTTGGACGGAATGCGGAAATTCTCCTTACAAATGATTAGGTAATGGCTCACAATAGGATAATAGTACAAGGCTTATCTCCATTCCTTTGTAGTGAGGCTGGGAACGAGTTAGTAGAGCACTCATTGTCGGTTTGAGATGAATACCATTGTGCTTTATTTCGTAGAATTCATTTCGCTTTAATTAACAGACAGATCGTAGCGCCACCCACATAGTTGCTGCTTTTAGCTTTCGTAGTCATTCCAAGCTGCTTTCTGCTTTGTTGCTCATTCACGCAGTGCAAGTCACTATCTGGAGGACTAGGTACATCTAAATTAGTATCGTTATTTCAAACCAGCTGAGTCACGGCATGTAATGAATTTAGAAGCATGCGTGAAGTCAAAGGTTAGTGCTCGAGAATAGCTTCTGCGGGATCACCGCAGGCAATAATAGCCAAAGTTCCCTGTAACAGGTATCATTCTGCATAATCTGGAAGTTTCGGATGACTCTGGTCGAGGAATTGTTGCGGTGCCTCTCAGCGTTCCAACTGATACAGTACCTTCTTATTCTTACAATGTTGTTGCTTTGCAATATCACGTTTAAATATGCTCATGTGCCCCAGAAGTAGTTTCTTTGAACTCTGTCAAAAATTCAACAAATTAGTTGGCGTGGACTTACTTTCCAGTTCGACGTCCCTCGCAGCTTCATCAGTAACTCCTCAGCCCAGCTACCCACTTGTCTTCTGGTTTTACTTCCTCACCGTTCGTAGACCCATTACCTTTGTGATATTTATGTTTGTGTCCATATTATCATTTTGTCACTTGATTTTGTGAAGATGGCTGCTGAATTTCAGCTCTCCAACAATTTGTTTTCTCTGTAAACGATCTGAATGACGATAAATACTTTTTGTTACTATGCCCAGTCAGCAGTCTTGTCGAAACAGTACCTTAAGTCACACTCCCAAATTATCTTTAAAGCTAATGTGGAGCACATGTAAGCATACGCGATGTCCACTGATTGTGGAGCGAAACGGTATGGTAAAAAATACAAAAAAATTCTAATATCCGCAATGTCTATAAGCATCCAGCATTATTACAAAAAAGAGAAGAAGAAAAAGAAAGCGTAACAAGTCATCAAAATTTAGACTGATTACTCAAGATCTGGTTCCGAGACGAAAATACTGAGCCTATTACAGTTACTCGCCTGCTATGACAAATGATGTCATCAAAACAGCGAACATAAACAGTCGTGAAAATCCGATGTGCGTACAATACGCGCCATAAGAAGAATTGTATTTATGTTCATGACATCACATTGGTTGCCCTCGCCAACCCAAAACTGATTTCTCAGGATCCATGCACCCAAACTGCGTGAAAATATAATCACATGTCAGTTATATTATAATATATTTGTCCAATGAATACCCGTTCATTATCTGTATTTCTTCTTGGTGTAGCAATTGTAATGGCCAGTAGTGTAGTTTTGCTATCAGGATAAACATTTATGGACACCCTGTGTAATGCAAAGGCCTCAGTATCGCTCCCGTAGGGATAAGAAACACAGAATTACACTGTTTACGGCGTATGCAGAGGCGTTTAAGTGAATAATTCTTCCCACGTACCTCACATGATTGGGATGGAAACAAGCGCTAATAACCGGTGCATTGGGAGATGACATCCTGCGACTCACTTCAGAGTGGGTTTCAAGGTATGGATAGAAATGTAAATAACTATCGGTTTGAGAATCGACACTGATGTCTGCAGGTGTGTGTAAATAATTGTCCATATCATCCAGTTCGCCAGCTATTGTTGTGAATGGAACTTGTAACCAAACCACACTTGGAGCCGGTCCCTTGCAATATGCCACTGTTCGCAGCGCCACGAACACTGACAAGCCAATACATTACGACCACCTGTTTAATGGCGAGTGTTCCACTATTCAAACGCAGTACAACGGAGAGTCTTCTTGGCATGTGCTCGATAAGTCCTTGATAGGATTCCAGAAGTATGTGGTACCAGATGTCTACGCCCAGGTCAACGAATTCCCGCAAAATAAGGGATGGTGGTTCACAGACATGCAGCAGGCTCCCATATGTGTATAGATAAGGCATATTTTCTGCCCAAGACATCAGTGTGAGTTCACCATAGTGTCTCTCTAGCCACTGCAGCACGATTCTGAGCTTGCAACATGGACATTGATCCTGCTGGAAGATGTCATCGCTGTAGGTGGATAATTCAGGCATGCATTGATGCAGGTGGTCCGCAGTAACGTTCACATTTTTCATTGCTGTCACGATGCCTTCGATTACCATCAAAGATCCCATGGAAGCCCTACTCAATGTGCCCCACAGCATAATTATGTGGCGCGGTGCTTGTTTCGTGCAGCCTATTGGCTAGTTGACGTCGTGCAAGAACCCAGCCATCGACCTGGTGTATCAAGAAACGTGATTCATTCGACAGGCGACACTTTTCTGTTGATCCCTGGTGAAAACACACTGATGCTGTGCCCACTGAGATCACAAATGACGTTGCCGCTGGATCAACACAGGAAAACGTAGGGGGTCACGTGGTGTGGAGCTCCATGTTAAACAATGGCCTTCCAATGGTGTGGTTCGAAACATTTGTGTCTGCCACAGCGTTGTACTCTGACGTTAGATCTGCCGCAGATCGCTCCCTGTCCTGGATTACACAGTGGCGGTACCTCCGACCGCGTGTTGTCTCGAGACGTGGTTGTCCAGTACCGTACGGTCTACTAGTTATTTCACCGCCATTCAACCACTTTTTAATATGTGCTCACGATAGTAGAGTGGAAACAGCACACCATCGCCGCCAATTCAGAGAATCCCGTTTCTTGTCGCAGTGTGATAGCAATGTGGCCTTTGTGAAAGCCGCATATGTCAGTGGATTTCCAGGGTCAACGCTAGTGTCCGATTCCACTCGTCCGCTTTGAACAATGACATCGTACCTAAGGCAGAGGCGCTGCATAGAGACAATTTTTGAAAGCAACAGATGGTACTCGTAACCGAACGATGGAGAATACGATATACTTACAATCACAGTTGACGTGATTAATGTTTTAACCACTAATTATATCGAAACGAACTGAAAGTTACGAAAATAAATAAGAACAGAAAAAGAGAGGTATACATGTCCCAAATAAACTATTATCGTACTTTACGCAGGTAAGGAAAGCACAGAGAACCTTTAAATCCATTACATTATAGGGCATTACGAAATCACAATATTGCGGTATAGTTTTGATTTTTTATAATAGTTACTGAATCTAACAGGACTAGTGTACAAGTAACAAATATTCAGAAGAAGCAGGGTCTAACAAATATTGGAATCGGTAACTAGAATTAAGCTATGTAAGTCAGTTCTAGTTACCGACTCCAGCCATTCGATGGTTCATTCATTAGATCGTTTTTTTAGATGTATGCGCACTAAAATGTAGGCAAATAGGATTTCTGTACTTGTAACTGCTGTCTGAACTGCTGCGGAAAAGTTAATAATATTGTAATCGGTAACTAGTATTGACCTATATCAATTCTAAGAACCTTCAACATAGCAGCGCGTCAGCAATCGTTGGTTAATATATTAAAAAACTAAAAACCCGCCTCGATTTCGAAAAAAGCACCTAGAAGTGTTAACCTAGGTTTCGGCGTAGATAACTACAACTTCTTCAGAACAAAAAAACCCCTAAAGTGCCTAAGAAGACCTATGTCAATGATTAAAAGAACACACTTATAAACTGCAGTTTATGGCGGGTCATGGCCCATCAAACACAGGCCAGTGTGAGGTGGAGCGTACACCTTAAAGTTAAGTAGTGCTTGTGACTTTGTACATATGTACTGTTTGTGTTATTCTTTTCTTTTTCGTTTATAAGTGTATAGCTATCGTGTTCTTTTAATCATTGACAAAGGTCTTCTTACGCACTTGTGGGTTTTATTGTTCTGAAGAAGATGTAGTTATCTACACCGAAACATAGGTTAACACTTAACACTAGGTGGTTTTTTTCGCAATCGAGGCGGGTTTTTAGTTTTTTAATATATCAATTCTAATTACCGATTCCAGTTTTCGTTATTTCGCAGCAATATTTTTAGAGAAGTTCAGAAATACTATTACGTTTCAGTATCTGGCGTTAGGAACTCGCTTATTCCGTATAAGAAATAGTAGTAATTAATAACAGTGATGCTGTCACTGTTTGTTCGTAATATTTACTGACAAAATGCAACCTAACGCTAGATTGCATACTTATGGCTATCCTGTGAGGCCAGTTTTTAGTACGACTTGAAAAAAGAGAGAGATTATTAATTGATCACCGATGCATCGGTTCTCGATTGTGTTCAGGAGACGTACGGATTGATTACACGTATAATCGACCTTTTGACCCGGATTGCCTTCACGCAATCAGAATCTTCGATGAAAATACCTAAGGGAACTATTTGAATATAAAAATGGAAATGAAAGCAAATTAGTGGAATTTCGTAAGAGAAAGATTAACAGATCGAAAGTTGAACACATTAGTGGTCTCCCAAATACAATCGAGAAACCGCGGTAAAGAGCGAACCTGTAACAAAGCTCATATACAATTTGATCATCGTTTTTGGTTAGTGAAAGAAAAGAATAAGAGGAAAATTACTGCATCGTAAAATATTAATATATTTTGAACAAATTCGGTTTAATCTTCTAGACATTGACAAATACAGAATAAATGCATGACTTCCATCTGATATTTCTTTTGTACGTGGCGCAGTCCAATTATCGCTGCTTTGCGTGTGCATAAGTACATTCTATCCTCAACCGAGTTATCGAAATGTTTGTTCGTCGTTTCACACAAAATAAAAATACAACTTGTAGCAATGCTGTGTAGTACGTTTTAACATGTCGGCGACCAAAAGTACAAAAGATAATGAAGTCTCTAAAATATTTATTAACGAAAGATACATTATTTTTTCTTCTGTTTCGCAGCTTCTTGCTATCAATTCCTGCTGCAATGATTTTAAATATCTGCGCCCAGCGGGTCATCGTGTTTATTTAGAGTATTTAAACGCTGGACGCGCGTCTTGGTTTAGGCTCACTTTATAAAAAAATATTTCGTCTCTTTACTCTCGCTCTGTGATGCTTAGTATTTTTACGAACTACAGCTCGTTGGCCGTCCTTTCTTTTATGACAAATATCTCATATAGAAGGTATCTGAGATCCGGCAACATTACAAGTACAAACAACTGTGATCAACATATGAGTCATGAAGTGGTTGGAATCGGTAACTGGACTTTAGGTATATAATTTAATTCTAAATTTTTTTGAGTCATCAGTTTTCTGGATGGTTTGATGCTGCCCCCTACGAATTTCTGTCCTGTGTCAACCTCTTCTTCTCAGAGTAGCAACCTACGTCCTCAATTAGCTGCTGGATGTATTTCAATCTCTGTCTCCCTCTACAGTTTTTGCCCTCTACAGCTCCCTCTAGAACCATGGATGTCAGTCGCTGGTAGCTCAAAGTTGTCGTATCATCCCATCCCTTCTCCTTGTCAGTGTTTTCCACATATTCCTCTCGTCTCCGATTCTGCGCAAAACCTCCTGAACCTTATCTTATCAGTCCACCTAATTTTCAATATTCGTTTGTAGCACCACATCTCAAATGTTTAGATTCTCTTCTGTTCCGGTTTTTGCACAGTCCACGTTTCACATCCATACAATGCTGTGCTGCAAACGTATATTCTCAGAAATTTCTTCCTCAAATTAAGGCCTATGTTTGATACTAGTAGACTTCTCTAGGTCAGGATGCCCTTTTTTGCCAGCGCTAGTCTGCTTTCGATGCCTT
Organism: Schistocerca gregaria; assembly: GCF_023897955.1. NCBI lineage: Eukaryota > Metazoa > Arthropoda > Insecta > Orthoptera > Acrididae > Schistocerca > Schistocerca gregaria. The sequence continues at coordinate 1,156,594,764 of NC_064920.1, read as the reverse complement.
CCTTGCTCCGTCCGTCATTGTTTATTTTCTGCCAAGGTAACAGAATTCCTTAAGTTCATCTACTTCGTGATCATCAATCCTGATGTTCAGACTCGTTGTTCTCAATTCTCCTACATCTCATTACTTTCGTCTTTCTTCTATTTACTCTTGATCCACATTCTGAACTCATTAGACTGTCCATTCCATTCAGCAGATCATATAATCCTTCTTCACTTTCACTCAGAATAGCAATGTCATCAGCGAATAGTATCACTAGTACCCTGTCACCTTGAATTTTAATTCCACTCCCGAACCTTTCTTTTATTTCCATCATTGTCCCTTCCATGTACAGACTGAACAGTAGTGGTGAAAGAGTACATCTCTGTCTTGCACGCTTTTTAATCGGAGCATTACGTTTTTAGTCGTCCACTCTTATTATTCCCTCTTGGTACTTACACATATCGTATATTACCTATCTCTCCCTATGGCTTACCCCTATTTTTCTCAGATTTTTGAACATCTTGAAACCATTTTACATTGTCGAAGGCTTTTTCCAGGTCGACAAATCTTATGAACGCGTCTTGATTTTTCTTTAGTCCTGCTTCCATTATCAACCGCAGAATTGCCTCTCTGGTACCTTTACCTTTCCTAAAGCCAAACTGATCGTCATCTAACACATCCCCAATTTTTTTTTCCATTTTTCTGTATACTATCCTTGTCAGCAACTTGGATGCATGATTTTGCATTAATTCTCGCACTTGTCAACTTTTGCAGTCTTTGGAACTGTATGTATGACAGTTTTCCGAAAGTTAGACGGTATGTTGCCAGACTCATGTATTCTACACACCAACGTGAATAGTCGTTATTTTGTTACTTTCTCCAATGACTTTTGAATTTCTGATGAGTTGTAAGCGACCTCTTCTGCCTTATTTCATTTAAGTACACCAAAGCTCTCTTAAAATCTAATTCTAATACTGGATTCCCTATCTCTTCTATATCGTCCCCTATTTTTCCTTCTATCACAACAGACAAATCAAATTCTAGATATCCATTCCAGTATATGTGGAATTCTTTTAATTGTGTACTGACTTTTCTTTTAGAATTCAGTGTGTCAGTGTGTCGGTTTCTCCATGCCACTGTTTCGTATTTATTGTAATTCATTTCATTGGCCCGCTTTTCTGCTGGATTTCCGAATCTACCCGTCCAGCTTGCCTGCGCTTCTCACGTGTGACTTAATAATTAATAGTAAAATTAATGCTATTTTTTAATACTATGACTTCACCATGCGCTTTACTGTGATGCACTCTAAAGGTTCTCTGTGTCTTTCTAGTCGCATAAATTGCGAGGATAAGGCATGGAAATTGGTTTGCAACTCTTGTTCTTATTTAGTTTCGTTATCTATAATTCGTTCCGGTATTTTCATGACTAATTAAATAAGTGCGTGAAATGTGACTGTAATTTTATCACATGCTACAATCATTTGTTTGCTAGTATAATCCGCTGCTTTCATAGATTGCCTATACGTAGCGTCTTTGCCTTAGGAATGCCTCACTGCTCAAAGCCGATGAGCGGAACCGGACACTAGAATTTATCCGACTTCCGCATTTGTGGCCCGTATCTTCGCTGTAATGCCTGACCATTCGTCTCTCTTCCGCTTACATTATTTCTTTGCTGCGCCACGTGCCCGCAACTCCACTATGAGGCACTCAGTCTCGCAGTGGACATTGTTCTGGCTCGTCAGTATAAATATGCACGTCCTCGCCGGGCTGAGCAAGACGGAAATTTGGCGGCAGCTGTTTGGAGGGATGTAGTGTGATCCTATGATGCCTGACGCCGTGGACTTCGGCGGCCAGCAGTGGCTTTCAAACCGCAACCATAGGTGGTTTTTAGTAGAATCACCAGTTTAAATCAGTGTGATTTAAATACAGGATGAGTATTCCACCATTACCGGTATCCAGTTGTTGCCATTCCTCTGAATCGTCATGTCATGAGCCACTCTACTGCAACACGTCCCGCTATACCCGAAAATTAGTTCTTCTTCTTGCGTTACGGCCTCTGTAAGACCACGGGTAGCCCCTTTGTGACTGCATTTTCCTCTTCTTCTGCCAGAACCTCTTCATTCTTTCTCTTCTCTTCTCCTCTCCCACTCTTCTTCCGAGATTTTCAGTTTCCGTTTCTCCTGGCTGCCCCACTGGTGACATTCTAATCTTTTCCTGTATTCTTATCTGTCATTGATCTCCAATTCCAACCAGCCCTTCCGAAGTTCAACAATCCACTTGGTTCCTGTCTTTCCCCTTGTCCTCCCTGTTGTTTCCCACGCTCTCTTCGTCGTTCTGTCCATACTCATCCTAACTACCTGCCCTGCAAACCTTGCCCTTTTGAGTCTGATTTCCCTGGATATTGTTCTCATGTTCCGGTGCAATTCTTCCCTAGGTCTTCGCATCCACCTCTCTCCACCTCTTTTGGGACCTAGTATTTTTCTCAGTACTTTCCTCTCTTCTTTCTCTAGTTGCTCTGCCCCATTTCTTCCTAGTGTCATCGTCTCAGCAGCATATAATACTGCATTCATCAGTGTTGCCTTGTGGTGGCTTATCTTTGCCTCTGTGGATATATTCTTTTTATTGTATACCTCTCTCGTCATGCAGAAGGTTAACCTCATCTTTATCTTCTCTCCTTGCTCCTGTTCCTTCCTGTTATAAATTCTCCCAGGTATTTAAATTTGTCCACCATTTGCACCGTGCCTTCCGGTGTTTCCCAGTCTGCAGTGGTGTTTAATGTCTTTGTCTTGTTATAGGCGATCCTCAGTCCCACCTTTCTCGCTACCTTACTTAAGTTGTCGAATTGTGTCTTTGCGTCTTCTTCCGTCTCACTTACTATTGCTATGTCATCTGCAAAGGCTAGGCAGTCCACTTGAGCCCTGTTGTCCTTCTTGTCCCCCACATGGGTCTTTGGTATTCCCATTTCCTCGTTTATTGCTCTCCACTGCCTGATCAGTTCGTACAGTTCTATATTAAACAACAATGGTGACAATCCATCTCCCTGTTTAACACCAGTTTTATCTCTAATTCTTCTGACAGTGCTGCTCTGAATCTCACCCTTGCTTTTATGTCTGTCAGAATTTCTTTTATGAGTTCTTGTGTAGTTCCATCAAGTCCTCTATTCTTCAGGATCCTAACAAGAGTCTGTCTGTCGATGGAGTCGTATGTCTTTGTGAAGTCCACGAAGGTTATTACTGTCTTTTTGTTTTTTAAGGCCCTATGTTCTATCAGTTGCTTCAGGATCAATATCTGTTCTACACAACCTCTTCCGCCGGCCGATGCGGGCGAGCGGTTCTAGGCGCTTCAGTCTTCGCAGGTTCGAATCCTGCCTCGGGCATGGATGTGTGTGATGTCCTTAGGTTAGTTAGGTTTAAGTAGTTCTAATTCTATGGGATTGATGACCTGAGATGGTAAGTTCCATAGTGCTCATAGCCATTTGAACCATTTTTGAACAACCTCTTCCCTTCCTGAATCCCGCTTGGCAGTCGCCAACTGTACTTTCTACCTGCTCTTCTACTCTCTTGAGTAATAGTTTTGACAGCGCCTTGTATCCGGCCTCTAGTAGCGATATTCCTCTGTAGTTGTTTGCATCTCTCTTGTCCCCCTTCTTGTGTATTGGTACTACAATTGCATTCTTCCATCCTTCTGGCAACTTCTTTGTTCTCCAGATCTGGTGAATTATGTTCGTCATGTTGTTTATTGCTTTGTGCTTTGTTGCCTCCCCACTTCATCATCTCGGCTGCTATACCATCTTCTCCAATTGCCTTATTATTCTTCAGATCTCTTATGGCATGTGCGACTTCATCCGTGGTTGGAGGGCGTGGCTCTCTCTCTTCTGTGTCAGTCCCCATTTCCAGCTCTTCTTCAGGTGGTTCACAGTTCCAGCAGGTCGTGAAAGGGCTCTGCCAAAATCCGACAGTTCTCCTTCGCACTGACAGCCAGCTCCCCTTTCTTATCTCTTATAAACAGTTCTCTATCCTTGTATCCAATCAGACTCTTTCTGAATTTCCTGAAAAAGCGTCTGCTGTTGTTTTTCCTGAAGTTGGTCTCAATCTCGTCCAGTTCCTGCTTCATCTTCTGTCTTCTGGTCCATCGTATTGTTCGAGCTGCTTCCTTTCTTGCTCCTAAGAAAACTTCCCATTTTTCCGGATCCTTCTTGCTGCTCCAGTCTCTCCAGGCTTTCCTGCGAGTCTCTACCGCTTCCTCACATTCCTTGTTCCACCACCAGTGCTTCCGTTTCTTTTCTTCCTTTCCTCATAGTTCAGCCTGTTTCGCCATATTTCACTTCATGTCGTCCCATTCATTGAATGATTCAATTCCTTCATCATATATGGATCTATTGTGTCTTAATTTGTCTCTGTCTACCTTCATGTTTTCTGTTCTTCTGTTCGTCTGTGGCAGTCTATCCCTGTTTGGAATCCAAAGGCACTTAACTTCTGTAAGATAGTGATCTGATTCTGTTCTTGTGTTCTTCCTGACCTTTGTGTTCATGATCTCTTTAGCATTTGTCCAGCTGATTTCTATGTGGTCAATTTGGAATTGCGAAAATTAGTTGCTGTAGTATCACGATTTTGGCGTTTTAATTTACTTGTAGGGTAAACGTAGTTCGGTAACCGCACAAGCAATTTATGCGGCAATAAGACTCATTATGGCTACGAGAGACGAATTATCTCTGACTCGTTATACAAGGACTATGTTTGCATAATGTGGAACATTACATGTACAAGGGACTGACTACTTCTGATGTAGAATTGTGGAGAGTAGGATCGCACCGAAATTGTGATTAGCGGCATTTCTGCAAACTGCCTTTTTGAATATAGAATGTAGGTTTATGAATTATAACAACATTTCAAAAAAAAAAAAAAGAAATGGTTCAAATGGCTCTGAGCGCTATGGGACTCTACATCTTAGGTCATAAGTCCCCTAGAACTTAGAACTACTTAAACGTAACTAACCTAAACACCCATGCCCGAGGCAGGATTCGAACCTGCGACCGTAGCAGCCCCGCGGTTCCGGACTGCAGCGCCAGAACCGCACGGCCACCGTGGCCGGCATAAAAACATTTCATCTCATACAAGAGGATGATGTATTTTGAAATGTAGCTAGGAAGATCACTTATGGAAAAATATAATTTCCTAAATGGAAGAAGTATTTTCGGTTCTTTGGTTATTTTAACTTCTGCTTTGTCTGTGGCTTTGAATAGAAGGAGAAGAAGTACTGGCAGAAATAAAGCTGTGAGGAGGGGACGTGAGTCGTGCTTGGGGAGCTCAGTTGGTAGAGCACTTGCCCGCAAAAGGCAAAAGTCCCGAGTTTGAGTCTCGGTCCGGCACACAGATTTAATCTTCCAGGAAGTTTCATAATTTGTGTTAAGTTTACAATTTACATAAACCATGTTCATTTTAAGAAATACTGTTATATAGATAAACATAAAATCCTTACCTTCACTCGTAATACACTATGGGGGAAGTACACAATTTCCTGTCTGTATTCTATTTACTTTGTGCTTATTTATATCCTATTTCTATTATTTAATAACGTAACAAATTTAAGTGTGCCTATGTGTAATCGTATATACAGAGCCCTCTAGTTCAGATACTATGGACGCCGTTGCCATGGTAGCGGCCCAGCATGGCTGTCCTCTCTGCTACCATGTAATCTGTGGCGTAGTTCAGGCCCTATGGACGCTGTTGTCATGGTAGCAGCGCAATATGGCTGCCTCCTTTGCCACGCATCTGTCCGTCGCCTAGGCAACGATATAATCGATACCACACTTCACGTGGAATCCATTGTCATAGTGCAGAAGATATTGGCAGCCTACACTGTTGTAGCCATGTATGGAAGTGAAACGTGGACGATAAATAATTTAGTCAAGAAGAGAATAGAAGCTTTAGAAATGTGGTGCTACAGAACAATGCTGAAGATTACATGGGTAGATGACATAACTAATGAGGAGGTATTGAATAGAATTGGGGAGAAGATGAGATTGTGGCACAACTTGACTAGAAGAAGGGATCGGTTGGTAGGGCATATTCTGAGGCATCAAGGGATCACCAATTTAATATTGGAAGGCTGCGTGGAGGGTAAAATTGTAGAGGGAGACCAAGAGATGAATAGACTAAACAGATTCAGAGGGATGTAGGTTGCAGTAGGTACTGGGAGATGCAGAAGCTTGCACAGGATAGAGTAGCATGGAGAGTTGCATCAAACCAGTCTCTGTACTGAAGACCACAACAACAATATAAAGATCTCTTTCCGCTGTCCTCTGTGTATAGAGGCGTCCGCCCAAAAATATTAATATTTTGCTTTTTTAAATTTAATATGATTATATAAACGATATTTAATGAGTGACGATGTATTGATTTTCATTTTAACGGATGTCGGTTACTGTATAGCTGTTAGTTGCATAAAAGAAAATATTTTATAAGTAATTATGTGGTTGTCAAACGATGAATTACGCTGAGAGAAGTATCAGCTATATCCATTACTGGTGTATGGTATGGATATCATCATTAGGGCACCGTCGCGGTGCATGCCACATAGGAATATGATAAAGCTTTGTAAAAATTAAAGGAAATGTCTTAAGGTCATAGTTAGATGTCATGTAACTAGAAAACTTATGGACGTCAGTTACAAAGAAATACGTGATGTTAATTGTATATTAATTGTAAATATAAGATGATATATATGCTGAAACAGGCAAAAAACAATACAAACGTCTCAGAAATGAGATCGACAGGAAGTGCAAAATGGCTAAGCAGGTATGGCTAGAGGAAAAATGTAAGGATGTAGAGGGTTATCCCACTAGGGGTAAGGTAGATACTGCCCACAGGAAAATTAAAGAGACCTTTGGAGAAAAGAGAACCACTTGTATGAATATCAAGAGCTCAGGTGGAAAATCAGTCCTAACCAAAGAAAGGAAAGCAGAAAGGTGGAAGGAGTACATAGAGGTCTATACAAGGGCGATGGACTTGTGGACAATATTATTGAAATGGAAGAGAATGTAGATGAAGATGAAATGGGAGATACGATACTGCGTGAAGAGTTTGACAGAGCACTGAAAGACCTGAGTCGAAACAAGGCCCCGGGAATAGACAACATTCCATTAGAACTACTGACAGCCTTAGGAAAGCCAGTCCTGACAAAACTACCATCTGGTGAGCAAAATGTATGAGACAGGCGAAATACCTTTAGATTTCAAGAAGAATATCGTAATTCCAATTACAAAGAAAGCAGGAGTTGACAGATGTGAAAACTGCCGAACTACGATTTTAATAAGTCACGGCTGCAAAACACTAACGCGATTTCTTTACAGACGAATGGAAAAACTGGTAGAAGCGGACCTCTGGGAAGATCAGTTTGGATTCCGTAGAAATATGGGAACACATAAGTCAATACTAACCCTACGACTTATCTTAGAAGCTAGATTAAGGAAAGGCAAACCTACATTTCTAGCATTTGTAGACTTAGAGAAAGCTTTTGACAATGTTGACTGGAATACTCTCTTTCAAATTCTAAAGGTGGCAGGGGTAAAATACAGGGAACGAAAGGCAATTTACAATTTGTACAGAAACCATATGGCAGTTATAAGAGTCGAGGCGCATGAAAGGGAAGCAGTGGTTGGGAGGGGAGTGCGACAAGGTTGTAGCCTGTCCCCGATGTTATTCAGTCTGTATACTAAGCAAGCAATAAAGGAACCAAAAGAAAAATTTGGAGTAGGTATTAAAATCCATGTAGAAGAAAAAAAACTTTGAGGTTAGCCGATGACATTGTAATCAGAGACAGCAAAGAACTTGGAAGAGCAGTTGAACGGTATGGACAGTGTCTTGAAGGAATGACATAAGATGAACATCAACAAAGGCAAAATAAGGATAATGGAAAGTAGTCGAATTAAGTCGGGAGATGCTGAGGGAATTAGATTAGGAAATGAGACACTTAAAGTAGTAAAGGAGTTTTGCTATTTGGGGAGCAAAATAACTGATGATGGTTGAAGTAGAGAAGATATAAAATGTAGACTGGTAGTGGCAAGGAAAGCGTTTCTGAAGAAAAGAAATTTGTTAACATCGAGTACAGATTTAAGTGTCAGGAAGTCGTTTCTGAAAGTATTTGTGTGGAGTATAGCCATGTATAGAAGTGAAACATGGACAAGAAATAGTTTGGAGGAGAAGAGAATAGAAGCTTTCGAAATGTGGTGCTACAGAAGAATGTTGAAGATTAGTTTGGTAGATCACGTAACTAATGAGGAGGTATTGAATAGGATTGGGGAGAAGAGGAGTTTGTGGCAGAACTTGACAAAAAGAAGGGATCGGTTGGTAGGACATGTCCTGAGGCATCAAGGGATCACCAATTTAGTATTGGAGGGCAGCGTGGAGGGTAAAAATCATAGAGGGAGACCAAGAGATGAATACACTAAGCAGATTCAGAAGGATGTAGCCTGCAGTACGTACTGGGAGATGAAAAAGCTTGCACAGGATAGAGTAGCATGGAGAGCTGAATCAAACCAGTCTCAGTACTAAAGACCACAAGAACAACAACAATTTTTTTGAAAAAAGGGCTGTTTTCTTAATACTAAGCTAATTTTATATCTATCTCTGTTACTCCACAACCATGTTGTTCCACCCACTAGTTGAGTCCATGATACATCGAATTTCTGCATTACCCTTGGCATAAGGAGGTCCGACACGATATTAGGAGGTATTCCATGACTTTTGTCACCTCACTGTCTTCAACTATTTAAGAGAGACTCTTAGATGGTGTTCAATTCTATGTAGCAAATTGGCTACGTTGCAATAGCGGACACTGCCGGGAACCGATAAGCAACTTCCGTAACTCAGGCGTTAGCTGCTACGATTTTTGATGGTATGCAGCGAGGCAGCAAACGTCTGTCGTTGCTAGGCAACCACGCTAGGCGGCAACAGCGGCCGCGTAATCGATTGTTAGGCAGTAGTGCTGGCTGCGCGCAGTTTCAATTAATGGCAGGATGGGGAGCGCCGCTCCGCAATTGGCCGGCGAGTAGCGGCGGCTGAGCAGCGCTAATGTCCTGCGGCCACAGTCACTGTCTGCCTGGAATCGATACGCGAGCACCTGCTCCCCCCTCTGGCAGCGTCCCCGCCTCCAACGCAACAATTGCTAGTGATAAAATCACCAAAAGGTGCAGTTTGCGAGTGTACTGCCTCTTTCTTGGAGTACGTCTACGTTAGCTGATGCACACTCCTGGCCATTAAAATTGCTACACCAAGAAGAAGTGCTGTTTGGACAAATATATTGTACTAGAACTGAAATGTGATTACATTTTCACGCAACTTGGATGCATAGATCCTGAGAAATTAGTACCCAGAACAACCACCTCTGGCCGTAATAACGGCCTTCATACGCCTGGGCATTGAGTCAAACAGAGCTTGGATGGCGTGTACACGATACCACAGTCCATCAAGAGTAGTGACTGGCGTATTGTGACGACCCAGTTGCTCGTCCACCATTGACCAGACGTTTTCAATTGATGAGAGGTGTGCAGAATGTGCTGGCTAGGGTAGCAGTCGAACATTTTCTGTATGCAGAAAGGCCCGTACAGGACCTGCAAAATGCGGCCGTGCATTATCCTGCTGAAATGTAGGGTATCGTAGGGATCGAATGAAGGGGACAGCCACGGGTCCTAACACATCTGAAATGTAACGTCCCCTGTTCAAAGCGCCGTCAATGAGAACAAGAGGTGACAGAGACGTGTAACCAATGGCACCCCATACCATCAAAAAAATGGGTCTGAGCACAATGGGACTTAAAATCTGAGGTCATCAGTCCCCTAGAATTTAGAAGTAATTAAACTTAACCAACCTAAGGACATCACACACAACCATGCCACAGGCAGGATTCGAACCTGCAACCGTAAGAGTCGCGCGATTCCAGCCACCGCGGCCGGCCATACCATCACGCCGGGTGATACGCCAGTATGGCGATGACGAATACACGCTTCCAATGAGCTTTCACCGCGATGTCGTCAAACACGGATGCGACCATTATGATGCTGTAAACAGAACCTGGATTCTTCCGAAAAATGACGTTTTGCCATTCGTGCACCCAGATTCGTCCTTGAGTACACCATCGCAGGCGCTCCTGTCTGTGATGCTGCGTCAATGGTAGCCATAGCCATGGTCTCCAAGCTGAAAGTCCATCCTGCTGCAAACTTCGTCGAACTGTTCACGCATATGGTTGTTGTCTTGCAAACGTCCCCAACTATTGACTCAGGGCTCGAGACGTGGCTGCACGATCCGTTACAGCCATGCGAATAAGATGCCTGTCATCTCGACTGCTAGAGATATGAGGCCGTTCGGATCCTGCACGGCGTTCCGTATTACCCTCCTGAACCCACCGATCCCATATTTTGCTAACAGTCATTGGATATCTACCAACGCGAGCAGCAATGTCGCGATACGATAAACCGCAATCGCGATAGCCTACAATCCGACCTTTATCAAAGTCGGAAACGTGATGGTACGCATTTATCCTCCTTACACGAGGCATCACAACAACGTTTTACCAGGCAACGCCGGTCAACTGCTGTTTGTGTATGAGAAATCGGTTGGAAACTTTGCTCAAGGCAGCACGTTGTATGTGTCGCCACCGGCGCCAACCTTGTGTGAATGCTCTCAAAAGCTAATATTTGCATATCTCAGCATCTTTTTCCTGTCCGTTAAATTTCAACTCTGCAGCACGTCATCTTCGTGGTGTAGCAATTTTAATGGCCAGTAGTGTACTTTACATTAAAGGAAACATAAATCCGTAGAGTTTACTGAGGCAACACGAGAAGAGTTCACACGAACAAATGAACCCAAAGACAGTGGAATGGTCCGAAAATGTTTACATACAAGTCCGTCTGTAATCGCAAGCCAAATACGGCCTCAGTACGCAGCTAAACAATCAGATGAAGACTCCAACGCTCACACGTCGTCGCAATACTCCACAGTGCGCAGTTAGGTAGTGTCACCGAGGGCGAGTTTCTCCGTAGCGTTCGCTGAAATGACTACCTCTCACTGGACTCCTCCTGTCGGAATTCCTGTGAACTTCCGTTATTCCGCAGACAGCTTCTGAATTGCTGCTCTCTTCTCAGGATGCCAGAGAAAGAGAAACTGCTATAGCCTGAATCACCAGCCTGAATTCATCAAACTTTGAAGAGATGTTCATCATGTAACATGTATTAAATTTATAAACGTTCAATCCATTCGGAACACATGTCCATCATCAGTATGATATACGACCGTCAGTGCACTCAATGAACTGCTGTATTCGTGTAGGCACAGAAGCCGACAGCCTTCGAATCTCATCTTGAGGAATTATTTGTTGTTCCCGCAACACATGCAGGGTCAGTTCGTGAAGATTGCTGACTGGAGGATGAAAGAACTCTCTTCCCTCCACAGCCTAGGCAATACGTAACGGGTGGCAAATCAAGGGAACGAATAAGCCAGTCAAGAATACGTTCGGTCCTCAAAACATTCGTGGTGTGAGCTGCAGTGTAGGGTCTAGAAGTGCCGTGCTAGAGTACAGCCTTTTGGAACCGTTGTCATGAACGTTACGACAACAGGGTTTCCCATTTAGCCACTTGCTGACGAGAGCTCGAAGTCTCTTCGTCAGTTACCATATCTGTTCTCTTGTTATATCCAATGGCTCCCCTCACCTTGATTCCAGGAATTGGAGAAATATGAATAAAAAAATCGACCCTCCTGTGACGCCTCATCAACATCTACATCAACATCTATAAGTCGAAGGGCATCTCTCCGAGTGTGGCAGTGGGTGCTTGGTGATCCACTATCACTTCTACCCTTTCTTTTTTCAGGCACGAATAGTTCGCGGGAACAACGATTGTCAATATGCCTTCGAGTGGACTCAGATTATTCTGATTTTATCTTTATGCTCTTTCCGCGAGACATACTTGGGAGAAAGCATATTATTTGTCGATTTTTCTAGGACCGTGCGTGGAGTGACCGCGCGGTTTGAGGTGCCATGTCACGGATTACGTGGCACCTCCCGCCAGAGGTCCGAGTCATCCCTCGGGCATGGGTGTGTGTGTTGTTGGGACTGGTGACCTCAGCAGTTTGGTCCCTTAGGAATTCACACAGCTTTGAACATTTTGAGGACCATGCACCCTCAGAACTTTAACAGTATATCACACCTTGATGCAAAATGTTTCAAATGGCTCTGAGCACTATGGGACTTAACATCTGTGGTCATCAGTCCCCTAGAACTTAGAACAACATAAACCTAACTAACCTAAGGACATCACACATGTGCATTCCTGAGGCAGGATTCGAACCTGCGACCGTAGCAGTCACGTGGTTCCGTACTGAGCGGCTAGAACCGCACGGCCGCCGCGGCCGGCACTCCTTGATGCAGAACGCCTCTTTTGCAGTCCACCACCAGTGCTGGCTGAATATCTCTGTGACGCTCTGGGAGGAAGTAATATGTTGTGTGGCTCTTTCTGGAAACTACTCTCGAAATCTGATTAGTAAATCTCTCCATGACGCACACCCCCTGTCTTGTGGCGTCTTCCACTGGAGTTCGTTGAGCATTGTAACGGTGTGTCCACACTATTAGTGTGGCTCCTGTACAGAGGTAGACTCCGAGGGCTCGCTGCGAAACAGGCTTGCGAGCCGCAGAAGCATACGGCTTGTCTGGCTCCGGCCGTTGTCGATACATCAAAGGGATGCGCGGCGCGCTGCGCGAGTGGTGTGGACGGCAACAAGCATTGACCAGTTGGCTCGTGCAGTTTGACCTTGGTATTAATCTTTTTCTGTGTTGTGGGCATCGGTTTTTCTTTTAAAATGGAGCTGAACGACGATATTGCCATTACATTCGTAAATACATATAAACAAAAGCCTGTGCTCTTGGATGCAACTAACTCCCAATATAAAATAAACTTAAGAAAAGTGAAGCTTGTGATTCCATAGCGACACAACTCCTCGTGGATGTGACCGTATTAAAAAAAAATGACCAGCTTATTAGACACTTACAGGAAAGTCTGTTAGAAGAAAAATGAGCCTGGGAAGTCTGGCGCTGGGGTTGAGGAAATGAACGGTTCGAACTGGTTCGCTTTCAAAGCGTATGAATTTCTACACTCCAAATATCAGCCACGGAAGACAATCAACACAGATGTAAGTAAAAAATATTTGGAAATATATAAAAAAAAACCTATTAACAAACTCAATGGGTTTCGGTCGCTTTTGGGTTCTGTCTCAACGGCTACTTACCTTTTTGTCTTTCTCAGCTTCCATTTCGGTCCCTCCTCATTTTTTATTTTAAAAATTTTTTGTGTTATTCCCTTATATACTATTGATCATATCACATGTTAAGAATTTTTTCATTTTTATTTTAGCTTACTACCATTTCTATTAGGAATATACCTAGTAATTGCACGTAGTTTTCAAATTTAAAAATTAAAAGAAGTTTCAAAGGTCATAAAATTTTAGGGCTTATGGCAAAATGAGCTCTGAACATCACGGAGGGGAAAGAAGGAAATGGACTAACAGGATTGGAATACAAACTGGGGCAACACTGGGTACTCAGCTAGTAAAAAATAAATAATAATGAATAACATTTATTTTTGTAACGCAGTATATTTAAGCACATGTACATTTATATGTATTTTATTTGCATATTATGTTATTTGAGGAAACAAAAATAATAAAATAAGAATTAGCAGTCAGGCAGTCACTAGTAAGTACGTAGCTAGGAGCTGAAAAAGATTCTTTGATATTTTACTGGCAATCATCTTGCCATAGCAATCTTCCCTCTTCGGAAATGAAATAAGCCGCGAATTCATCTATAATATCTTGGACAGTCTGCGTTGTACGTCGTGTAATGTTCGCTAATCGTGTAAACGTTGTAGCAGGAGTGATTTCATTTCTCCAAGTTCCTGGCATTAAATGCCCCTTCTCCTTATCATCCACTGCTCCTACAGGGGTATAAATTTGTATGGAAGCAGAACTTTTTCGCAACAAATTATGGATGTATATACAAGTCATAATAACACTTTGGGCTTTCACAGGCTGTAGTAATACAGGTTTTCTGTTTTCTTAATATCCAGAAGGAAGTATCCCGAAAGCATCTTCCACAATCCGACGTCCCCTTGAAAGCCTGAAGTTGAAAACTCTTTTAATTGACCTCTGAGGTTGTTTTCCACTATACGGCTTCATGACATGATTGCTGAGGGGAAACGCATCGTCTGTGACAATTACATAGGGTACAATTTTTTGTCTACCTGGGAGGGTACAGTCGTCCGGAAAAGCGATGGTACCATTACTCATATTCTTTAAAAAAGATGTATTTCGAGAAACATCACCGTCTGAAGATCGGTCTTGACACCCAAAATGAGCATACAAAAAACAATAGTCAGCAAAAAAGGCAATGAGGAAAGTTCTATTTTCTCTCATATTCCTCTGCTACAAACAACCGCTCTTGTTGTGTCTGTGGCATCTGCAAAATAGTAGTAGTAATTAATAACTCCTAATAATATAAATAAATATAACTAGCATTGACAAGAATGGACGTTCTAATAATTATGAACATTAATAATAATTAAAATCAATAATATTGCATAATAATAGTTGGGTAATCTTTATAACAAATATTCTGCATTTCACTTATCAACTTGACATTTCTCCCAATTTTTTACGATTATTATCGTACATCCCCCTATTCCTACATCCATTCTTTTATTTTTTATTTTACTTGCTCCGTTATTGTTTATATCAATGTATTGTCGGCTCATTATTTAAGGAGGATTTGGAAGGACAGAGGGTTGTGAGCATGGATACAAACGAAGGTACAGCGAGCACTTGCGAAGAAATTAGTAGTCAAGATATCTATCATCCAACAACGTAAGGCAACTACCACCCACACCAAACAAACGCACGAAAGTATTTGCTTAACCCAGAAGAAAAATCAGAGAAAAGGGCCCAAGATTCTCGTATAGGAAAGGTATATAATGCACTACAAACTGCTTTATCTAAAAGTGGAGACCAGTTTGACGCCTGTGGACAGTACATATCGAACGTTCTACGGCCCATGGACAAAAGAACACGTGCTTTTGTTAAAAAAGAATTTCCCGACACTATTTTCAGAGCAGAAATGGATGTTTCGAAAATTCTAGACCAAGTTCAACCAACAGCGACTACAGTTGCTAGTCGCATTTACCGATTCCTTCAACTCAACAAATTCATGCCCATGAGCAGATGCAAAGCAACTTCCAACAGACATCTACTTCTACTTCTGACAACACCGAACAAGGCTCTCCATATTCGGTTCTAAGCGCTTCAGTCTCGAACCGTACGACCACTACAGTCGCAAATTCGAATCCTGCCTCGCACATGGATGTGTGTGATGTCTTAGGTTAGTTAGGTTTAAGTAGTTCTAGGGAACTGATGATCTCAGATGTTAAGTCCCATAGTGCTCAGAGCCATTTGAAGCATTTTCTCTCCACAATTTCTGGATGTGCTTGATTTGTAATGATTAAAAGTAATAATCTTTGCATTTAATTGTTTCTCATTCTTTAAAACTAAATGTTTTCATTTCTTTTGCTTATGAACTGATGAACAAAAGCGCATTAATAACAAAATTTGTATAATTTATTTTACAAACTCCTTGAAGCTGCCAGCAAGAGCTGCTCATACTTCAGGAACAATGTTTGACATCACTTGCTTGGAGACTAAATAAAAAACTAAGTTTGCTGTAGGAATCGCCAGTTGCTGAGCGTAAGTACCATCCGCTCAGTAACCGGTATAGCTTTCCGAAATTTGCTGCCAGCCTTTGATATTTCCGGTCCAACCAAATTCATCAGATACTCAAAATCTGATGCGAACATACGGCAAAATGTCTTGAAATGTATGTTTTCAACATCCAAGTCATCCGTCAAATCACTCCCACTACGTCTTTTTATGCTTCTGAAAACTGTGGTCATCCACCAGCTGCGTTTCCTTGGGTCTTTGTAGCGTCTTCTTCTACCTTCTTCCTCAGCTAAAAGGCGCATAACTTCGTCCATTCTTAAATTAGGAATCTGGCACCGGACGCGACTGCGAGTACGGTGAGGTTCCTCACGAGCCAAAGCCTGGGAAGCAACTGGAGTAGTGTGGACGAAGACAGAAGCAACACGAGCGCAAGCCAGACAAGTTTGACAAGTCTCCTGGCAGACGAGTATGACGAGCAAAAGTCTGGCGAGCGCCAGTAGTGTCGATGCACCTTAACGCTCTTGCGCCGGCTAAACGATCCCAGGACGAAACGCGCCGTCTTCGTTCGATCTTCTCTACCTCTTCTGTCCGTCCTACCAAGTAAGGGTCCCAGAATGATGTAAAATAGTCCAGAATCGATCGAACAAGCCACTAGTCTCGTGGATGAGGTAAATTTCGTCCAGACTCTTCGTATGAATCTCTCTGGCATCAGCTTTTCCTACTACACAGTCAAAACAATTAATGGCTCATTTTTTCGAAACCGAGTAATTGTCTCCAGATGGGTCGTAAAAGTTTGAAATTTGGCTCAAATGTACCTACAACCTGCAAGATACAAAAGCATGGCGCCCTGTGACATTACCCTCGAGCTAGCCGACGCTTCAAAAGCAAGTTGTCGATACCTGCGAAAAAAAGACCATAGATTTGAACTACATGTGAGATGTAAAGTGAGCTAATGACGTCACATCGGCACCAAATTTCACCACAATTCTGCCCAACGCCACCGTGGACGTGCAACACGATGGGAAGGTCATCGCACACCCACTCACTTGCCCACATTTCACCTCTTCTTTCGACACCTCTGCAATGCGCAGTGTTGAATTCATGCGATTTCCTTATGGGTGGCCGAGGAACACATTAATATACAAACCCCGCTCAGAATCGACATGAAAAGTCTTCAAGGGCTGGCATAAAGGGCGTCAATGAAACCATCGCTTTTGGTAGGGCGTCGATTCCCACACATATCGCGGTCGGAAACGACAATTCTCAGTGCAATGAGCAACAACAAAACGTTCTTGACGAACTTTGACACTGTTGGCAGCCTCCCTCAAAACGATTCAACACTTTTCTAACCCCAATGAACGTAATCACACCCCTTTGGAGTGCATTGTTACTGTAATTTTTCTAGAAAAAGGAGCCTATACTCTCAACCTCCCCATTTCGCGCGCTCCTGTGGCGTGATTACTGAGTGCTACCCCCCCCCCACCCCCCACCCCTAGTGGGCAGGTGAGCGTCAGGGGGGCTGCCTATCTGCAGGCGCCATGGACTCCCTCACGAGTTAGTACAGGCACATTTTTAATTTGCTCAACAAAACGCAGCGGGTGACACCGCGGGTGTCGTCCAATTGAGTTGTTTTGGAACACCTGCCATTTATTTATCAACGTCAGCATCCATGTCGCACACCTCCCCCCTGCCTCCCCACCTCCTGCATGATCACGCCACAGGAGAGGGCAGAAGAGGAGGCTGAAAAAACATAAGCGCCCTTTGCTGGTTCGGATACTTTCAAATTTCGTCGAACGGTTTTGAACAGTCCCTAGTGGTTTCACCCCACACACAACAGCAAAAATTGCTGTCGCAATACAACCCAAAGTGGTGTGATCATATTAATTTGGTTTGCTTGCCAACAATATCCTTTGAAAAGGGTTGAATCGTTTGTGGGATGTGAGCAGAGATTGTCAAGATCGTCATCATGCTGATCATCGCAATAAGACTGTCGTTTTCGATGGCGAAGTGTGTGGGGATCAACACCCTAAGGAAAGGGATGGTTTCGTTGACGCCCAATATGCCAGCACCTGAAGCCTTTTAGTGTCAGTTCTGAAACGGAAATGTCGTGTAGTTAGGGCCTCCCATCGGATAGACCGGTCACCTGGTGCAAGTCTTTTTAGGTGGCGCCACTTCGGCAACTTGGGTGTCGATGGGGATGAGATGATGGTGACGAGGACATCAAAACACCCAGTCCCTGTGTAGAGATAACTTCCGACCCAGGCGGAATCTAACCCGGGCCCTTTGGCATGACAGTCCATCATACTGACCACTCATCTCTCGGGGCAGACACTTCTGAAATGATTTTGCAGGTCATCCACAAGAGTTCAACCCTGCGCACAGCGATTCTGGCTCCCATCGCACAGGCGTCAAAACAAGGAGTGAAATGTGGGTAAGAGGGGATCTAATAATCTTTCCATCTTGTGACACGTCGCGGTGGCGTTGGGCAGAACTGTGGTGAAATTTGGTGCTATTGTGACATCATTATCCCGCCCTACATGTCACATGAACTTTTAAGCTTTGGCATTTTTTTCCGCATGTGCCGACCCCTTGCTGTTTAGAGCATCGCCGAATCCTAGGATGACGTCACAGGGCGCCACGCTTCTGCACCTTAGAGTTTTTATGCACCTTAGAGTCAAGTTTCAAACTTCGAGTCGCAATTAGAGATGATTACTGGGCTTCGAAAAAGTGATCCTTTAATTTTTCTCCGCAGTGCATTTGTTAGGTTATGTTAGTGTTGTTTAACGTCCCGTCGACAACGAGGTCATTAGAGACGGAGCGTAAGCTCGGGTTAGGGAAGGATGGGGAAGGAAATCGGCCGTGCCCTTTCAAAGGAACCATCCCGGCATTTGCCTAAAACGATTTAGGGAAATCACGGCAAACCCAAATCAGGATGGTTGGAGACGGGATTGAACCGTCGTCCTCCCGAATACGAGTCCAGTGTGCTAACCACTGCGCCACCTCGCTCGGTGTGCATTTGTTATAAGTGGTCATTCCACTTAAGGTCTTTCTGGATCATTACGCGTAGACATTTTATGGTAGATACTGTTCCAGCAATTTGTCACCACCGGTGTAGATGTACAGTAGTAGATTTATTTTCCTATGTATGTGCAATATGTTACATTTATTTAAGTTCAGGGACAACTGCCAGGGACTGCAGCACCCATCAGTTCAAAAATGGTTCAAATGGCTCTAAGTACGATGGGACTTAAAATCTGAGGTCATTAGTCACCTAGAAATTAAAACTACTTAAACGTAACTAAGCTAAGGACATCACACACATCCATGCCCTAGGTAGGATTGGAACATGCGACCGCAGCAGCAGCGCGGTTCCGGACTGAAGCGCCTAGAACCGCTCGGCCACAGAGGCCAGCCACCCATCAGTACTCTGTAGGCTATAAACTCCGCAAAGTCAGGCTCTCACCTCATGCTCCGTCGTTATAGTGGAGAAAGGTGATAGACCTACGCTGCTAAGTACGACATACTTCCTTGTGGTCTTATTTTACTAGATGCTATAAGCTAACTACTAACGTATCTGAAGGGTCTTTAGAAAATGTGTGTATTGAACATTGAACGGTTGATACCACAACGAAGCCTAGCTCGAGAGCCTAACTAGTGTGGATTGGGGGGGGGGGGGGGGGGGGGAGAAGGGCTGTTCATGCTGCAGTAGCCGGTTTGGGTAACCTTTCCTTTAGCGCGTTTCTCGGTTACTTTCGCGAAATGTTTCAACAACAACATTAACAAGAATTATATCACTCGACTTGTGTTTCTAATTCAAAAATAACAGCGAAGTGCATAGCTACAACACTAGAAGAAAGGATGATCTTCACTATTCAGGATGAAACCTCACTTTCTCACAGAAAGGGACGAATTATGCTGCCTCAAAAATCTTTGGTCATTTGCCGGATAGTAATAAAACTCTGACAGATAGCCAACCAACATTCAAAAGCAAATTAAAAGAATTTCTAAATGACAACTCCTCCTGCTCAAGAGTCATGTTGTTGTGTTGTTGTTGTGGTCTTCAGTTCTGAGACTGGTTTGCTGCAGCTCTCCACGCTCCCCTATCCTGTGCAAGTTCCTTCATCTCCCAGTACCTACTGCAACCTACATCCATCTGAATCTGCTTAGTGTATTCATCTCTTGGTCTCTCTCTACGATTTTTACCCTCCACCCTGCCCTCCAATGCTAAATTTGTGATCCCTTGATGCCTCAGAACATGTCCTGCCAACCGGTCCCTACTTCTCATCAAGTTGTGCCACATACTTTTCCCCATCTCCATTCAATACTTCATCATTAGTTATGTGATCTACCCATCTAATCTTCAGCATTCTTCTGTAGCACCACATTTCGAAAGCTTCTATTCTCTTCCTGTTCAAACTATATATTGTCCATGTTTCACTTCCATACATGGCTACACTCCATACAAATACTTTCAGAAACGACTTCCTAACCCTTAAATCTATACTCGATGTTAACAAATTTCTCTTCTTCAGAAACGCTTTCCTTGCCATTGCCAGTCTACATTTTATATCCTCTCTACTTCGACCATCATCAGTTATTTTGCTCCCCAAATAGCAAAACTCCTTTATTACTTTAAGTGTCTAATTTCTTAATCTAATTCCCTCATCATCACCCGATTTAATTCGACTACATTCCATTATCCACGTTTTCCTTTTGTTGATGTTCATCTTATATTCTCGTTTCAAAACACTGTCCATTCCGTTCAGCTGCTCTTCCAAGTCTATTGCTGTCTCTGACAGAATTACAATATCATCGGCGAACCTCAAACTTTTCATTTTTTCTCCATGGATTTTAATACCTACTCCGTATTTTTCTTTTGTTTCCTTTACTGCTTGCTCAATATACAGATTGAATAACATTAGGGAGAGGCTACAACCCTGTCTCACTCCCTTCCCAACCACTGCTTCCCTTTCATACCCCTCGACTCTTATAACTGCCATCTGGTTTCTGTAGAAATTGTAAATAGCCTTTCACTCCCTGTATTTTACCCCTGCCACCTTTAGAATTTGAAAGAGAGTGTTCCAGTCAACATTGTCAAAAGTTTCTCTAAATCTACAAATGCTAGAAACGAAGCTTCACCTTTCCTTAATCTTTCTTCTAAGATAAGTCGTAAGGTCAGTATTGCCTCACGAGTTCCAACATTTCTACGGAATCCAAACTGATCTTCCCCGAGGTTGGTTTCTACCAGTTTTTCCATTCGTCTGTAAATAATCCGCGTTAGTATTTTGCAGCTGTGACTTATTAAACTCATAGTTCGGTAATTTTCACATCTGTCAACACTTGCTTTCTTTGGGATTGGAATTATTATATTCTTCTTGAAGTCTGGGGGTACTTCGCCTGTCTCATACATCTTGCTCACCAGATGGTAGTTTTGTCAGGACTGGCTTTCCTAAGGCTGTCAGTAGTTCTAATGGAATGTTGTCTACTCCCGGGACCTTGTTTCGACTCAGGTCTTTCAGTGCTCTGTCAAACTCTTCACGCAGTATCGTATCTCCCATTTATCTTCATCTACATTCTCTTCCATTTCAATAATATTGTCCTCAAGTCCATCGCCCTTGTATAAACCTCTATGTACTCCTTCCACCTTTCTGCTTTCCTTTCTTTGGTTAGGACTGATTTTCCACCTGAGCTCTTTATGTTCATACAAGTGGTTCTCTTATCTCCAAGGGTCTCTTTAATTTTCCTGTAGGTGGTATCTATCTTACCCCTAGTGAGATAAGCCTCTACATCCTTACATTTGTCCTCTGGCCATCGCTGCTTAGCCATTTTGCACTTCCTGTCGATCTCATTTTTGAGACGTTTGTATTCCTTTTTGTCTGCTTCATTTATTGCGTTTTTATGTTTTCTCCTTTCATCAATTAAATTCAATATTTCTTCTGTTACCCAAGGATTTCTACTAGCCCTCGTCTTTTTACCTACTTGAACCTCTGCTGCCTTCACTACTTCATCCCTCAGAGCTACCCATTCCTCTTCTACTGTACTTCTTTCCCCCACTGCTGTCAATTGTTCCCTTATGCTGTCCCTGAAACTCTGTACAACCTCTGGTTTAGGAAGTTTATCCAGGTCCCATCTCCTTAAACACTCTCCTTTTTGCAGTTTCTTCGATTTTAATCTGCAGTTCATAACCAATAGATTGTGGTCAGAGTCCACATCTGCCCCTGGAAATGTCTTACAATTTAAAACCTGATTCCTAAATCTCTGTCTTACCATTATACTGTATAATCTCTCTGATAACTTTTAGTATCTCTGGGATTCGTCCATGTATACAACCTTCTTTTATGATTCTTGAAGCAAGTGTTAGCTATGATTAAGTTATGCTCTGTGCAAAATTCTAACAGACGGCTTCCTCTTTCATTTCTTACCCCCCATCCATATTCACCTACTATGTTTGCTTCTCTCCCTTTTCCTACACTCGAATTCCATTCACCCATGCCTATTAAATTTTCGTCTCCTTTCAGTACCTGAATAATTTCTCTTATCTCATCATACATTTCATGAATTTCTTCATCATCTGCAGAGCTAGTTGGAATATAAACATGTACTACTGTAGTAGGCGTGGGCTTCGTGTCTATCTTGGCCACAATAATGCGTTCACTATGCTGTTTGTAGTAGCTTACCCCCACACTCCTATTTTTTTATTCATTATTAATCCTACTCCTGCATTTCCCTTATTTGATTTTGTATTTATAACCCTCTGCTCAATAGATGGATTCTTAAATATGAAGTAGTAACTGTAAAAAATTTTTAATTAATAATTTTATGCAAAGAAAAATTATGTTAAAGCGATATGTTCCACATCATTACCAAATGTCGTATTCATGATCTATGGTAAGCCGACTGATTTACTGTACATTGTTTCATTTACAAAACTACAGTGGCTTAATATCTCAGTGGATACAAGAGTGCAATAAATGTGCCTGTCTTTTGTCTTTAGCTACGCTCGAGGTCGGTAAAAACAAGCGTAGGTTCCCATTCAACATCGAGCAAGTACAACTTTCATCAATGGGGTGTGATGAATTTGTGTCCATTCACTTGAGCTGTTATGTTATGTAATTAAGTGCAATGTAAATATTGATCAAACACGCTTCATTACTTAGTATTTGTTTTGTAAACAAATCACAGAAGTTACGACTAACATCGGACATGTTTAACACTACTGTTTTACCCGCTTACATTTGATTGGCTTTCACAGAAATTAAAGTTCTGTAGATCGATGTAACCTAGCACAACTCAGTTCATTCTCCACTGATATTTGGCGCCTACGCAAAATGTATTTACGAACATCTTTCTTCCATGCAGTTTAAAAAATGTGATGTCACTAAAGTATAAAGTGAAGTGTTTTCGATTATAGAACTAACTTGCCTTAAGGCTTGCTCATCAGATGTTGTTCACGATTATATCAACTAAGACAATCCCTGTATTGATGGTTAGTAGCTCTCATAATAATTTCTTCTATTGCTAATTCCAGAAATCGAGAATATGTTACTGTTTTCGGAATCTCAGACTCGCCATCATAATTCCTTATTTATTTTCTCCAAAATCCACAGAGTACAGAATGGAAACCTAGGAACACTAAGCATAATGCACTGCCCGGAATAATCCATCATGTATATTTTCTTGGCGTACCATATATTACAGTCTGTTTTCATTTGTAATAATACTCACTTGAAAGAGATTTTCTGTTGGATATTAAATTTATTTGAATATGTGTTAATGTGGTAGCAACCATACTGGAGTTCACTTATGTCCTCAAACCTGTCTATCATCTTACCAAAGCAAAACAAGTGAAATTCTTACGGAATTTGAAGACCTGCGAATTTTTGATTAAAGAGTCTCACCTTACAGATGTTTCCGCGCTGATTCCAGAACTTCTATTACATTTTGTGAGTCTGTAGTGTTTGGGAATTTATAAAGGATTTAATATAAAGATTTATATTTTAATAATTTTTAATTCAGGTGATCCGTTTGGATTACAATTGTACGTGCAAAACATATTATTTCGCCTTCCAGCATCTGATGAATAAGTTTTACTTTCCAAAACGGTCTCTTAATTGAATATGAATATTACACAGCAGCATCCTTTGTTCATATGTGATGCAATGAATTGATCCCTTTTGGAATCTA
Organism: Schistocerca gregaria; assembly: GCF_023897955.1. Lineage (NCBI taxonomy): Eukaryota > Metazoa > Arthropoda > Insecta > Orthoptera > Acrididae > Schistocerca > Schistocerca gregaria. Next base: position 1,156,570,853 of record NC_064920.1, on the reverse strand, counting down.
ATTCATTTTCATGGTCTTTAGTCAATTCCACAGCAATATGTGGCGTAAAGAATTAAACTGCTCTGAACATTCGAAGTATCGATTACTTACAGGAATTTTAAAATACAATTTCGGAGGGATTATAAGAGCGACTGAGGGAATCAGCAAACAACTAAAATTACTAGACTGTTATCACAAATAGCTAAAAATAACTCAGTAACCATCTAATGGCCTTCACTTTCATTGTGCCTATACTACGATTAAATTAATTGAGTTCATGGTTCAGAGTACTTTCAGGGGTAAGGCAAGGCTGCAACCTGTCTCCACTGTTGTTCATATTGTTTATGGATCATATGCTGAAAACAATAGACTGGCTGGGTGAGATCAAGATATGTGAACACAAAATAAGCAGCCTTGCATATGCGGACGACTTAGTTGTGATGGCAGATTCGATTGAAAGTTTGCAAAGTAATATTTCAGTGCTAGATCAGAAATGTAAGGACTATGGTATGAAGATTAGCATCTCCAAAACGAAAGTAACGTCAGTGGGAAAGAAATATAAACGGATTGAGTGCCAAATAGGAGGAACAAAGTTAGAACAGGTGGACAGTTTCAAGTACTTAGGATGCATATTCTCACAGGATGGCCACATAGAGAAAGAACTGGAAGCGAGGTGTAGCAAAGCTAATGCAATGAGCGCGCAGTTACGATCTACTCTCTTGTGCAAGAAGGAAGCCAGTACCAAGACTAAGTTATCTGTGCACCGTTCAATCTTTCGACCAACTTTGTTGTATGGGAGCGAAAGCTGGGTGGATTCAGGTTACCTTATCAACAAGGTTGAGGTTACGCATATTAAAGTAGCTAGGATGATTGTAGGTACTAGTAGATGGGAACAATGGCAGGACGGTGTCCACAATGAGGAAATCAAAGAAAAACTGGGAATGAACTCTATAGATGTAGCAGTCAGGATGAACAGGCTTAGATGGTGGGGTCATGTTACACGCATGGGAGAAGCAAGGTTACCCGAAAGACTCATGGGTTCAGCAGTAGAGGGTAGGAGGAGTCGGGGCAGACCAAGGAGAAGGTACCGGGACTCGGTTAAGAATGATTTTGAAGTAATAGGTTTAACATCAGAAGAGGCACCAATATTAGCACTGAATAGGGGATCATGGAGGAATTTTATAAGGGGGCTATGCTCCAGACTGAACGCTGAAAGGCATAATCAGTCTTAAATGATGATGATGATGATGATGATATATATTCCTTGAAAATGCGTTAATATTACAAATTGTTATTATTATGTTCATTAAATATTACTATTATTATTTTAGTGAAACTGCCTATATACGGGGTAATGTTGCTTCAGTTGATAAAACAGTAAAAGCAATCTACGAGTAGCAACAGAATGCAAATTCTGTCCTACATATGTTCAATAGCTTAAGAATACATTAAAACACAAACAAACGTACATTGATAATTTTTCGCGAAAATAAATATACTTTTAGCTGTCACTTTGCTTTTCAGCCTGCTACGCAAAATACAATGTTCACTCTTTGTAATGAAAGTTCTTCTTTAGATTTAGTACTGCCCAGACCCTAATTACACACAGGACGTTAAAATGACTGGTAAATTCGTCATTAAACCACCTGGTCCAGATCTCCAGCTTTTCCAGAAGAAAAGTTATTAAATAATCTGCGCTGATAGTAACATGGCTCTGAAACAGTACTGTAAATTTTAAATGTGCCGCGAAATGGCGGCGGACTGCAGAGCTCTAGCGACAGTGTTTTCTCTCCGCTGCGGGCAATGCTACAATTATGAAAACTGTGATTATTTGACAAAGGTTTGACAGTTGCATAAATAAAACTCAACACACACAAACTTATGATCTATTTCACATCAGCTCAGTAAATTACATTTCATTACATTACAGGGATGTGTAAGCGGTATACATAATAACACCCCGGAAGATAACATGAGAGAGAGCGAGATAGAGAGAGAACCTGTACTATATAAGCCGGTTGAAGACTGTAAAATTGGAAATTTGTGGCAAGGACTTGTGGGACCAAACTGCTGAGGTCATCGGTCCCTAAGCTTACGCACTATTTAATCTAACTTAAACTAACTTATGCTAAGGACGACACCACACACACCCATGCCCGAGGGGGGATTCGAACCTCCGAGGGGGGAAGCCACGCGGACCGTGACAAGATGCCCAAGACCGCGTGGGGTAGGTTGAAGACCGTAGATGAACACTTATCAGTATAATGATACCGTTCATTTTAAGTACATCATTATTGTCTTTGTTTATTGAACTATTATTTTTGTAAATGTTCACATCAAACATTGTCTGGATGCATTTCATAGTCACACGTGCGTATTTTAGCTTTCCTACATCTCACTTCACTTGCAAAAATATTATTATTACATATTGGGATGGGGACGCTATAGACCGACCGCCATGTCCTCCTCTGCCAATGACGTCATTGAGGGGTATGCTCAGCCGCTCTCCTGGCGCTTGCTAGGTTCCCAATCTTGTAGCCCCTACTTCCCAATCAAATAGCTCCTCGATTGACACTCTATGCTCACTGCATACATTCCAGTCCCACCACAAAGGGAAAATTCCTAGCAGAACAAGGAATTGAAATCGAGGTCATCCGCATAGCAGTCAGGCATGCTGTTCACTGAGCTATACAGGCGGACTCGAAAATATGGCATTTTTAATGTAGGTTAATTCTTACTGTAAGTAGGCTGTTTAGATTCTTATATTGGTCACGCCACATAGCTCTGTGTATGAAAATCACTTACTGTGCTGTGTGCAGTATGTGGCTGGTTTACATTGTTGTTTGCTATTGTAGTGTTGGGCAGTTGGCTGTTAACAGCGTGTAGCGTTGCGCAGTTGGAGGTGAGCCGCCAGCAGTGGTGGATGTGGGGAGAGAGATGGCGGAGTTTTGAGAGCGGAAGTTCTGGACGTGTGTCCATCAGAAAGAGTAAATTTATAATATTGGACATCATGAACTGATATATTTATATGATGACTTTTGCGTATTATTTTTTGGGTTGTAATAAAATCCTATGTCACTCCAAGCATTGTAAGTAGGCTGTTTAGGTTTTTATGTTGGTAAAGTCACCTAGTGCTGTGTATGAAAATCATTGGCTGTGCTGTGTGCAATCTGTGGCTTGGGGCATTGTTGAAATAGTCACTATTGTAGTGTTGGGCAGTTGGCTGTTAACAGCGCGTAGCGTTGCGCAGTTGGAGGCGAGCCGCCAGCAGTGGTGGATGTGAGGAGAGAGATGGCGGAGTTTTGATAGCGGATGATCTGGACGTGTGTCCAGCAGAGACAGTAAATTTGTAAGACTGTATGTCATGAACTGATATATATATTATGAATTTTGAACACTATTAAGGTAAATACATTGTTTGTTCTCTATCAAAATCATTCATTTGCTAACTATGCCTATCAGTAGTTAGTGCCTTCAGTAGTTAGAATCTTTTATTTAGCTGGCAGTAGTGACGCTCGCTGTATTGCAGCAGTTTGAGCAATGAAGATTTCTGTCCCATTGTGTCTAACTTCCGAAGATTTTGTTCCGTTGTGTCTAACATTTGAAGATTATGCCCAATTTGTTTCTGATTTTGTTCAAGCGTTGTAGCCTTTGTTCCATTTGTTGCATTAACTGTAATAACAATGCACTGGTGTCTGAAACATGTTCCTTAGTGCTATTCGGCAGTGCATTTGAACCGGCAATATTCGCATTTTGAAAAGCAGAAAATATGTCTTGACTTATTTGAGAAAACTGTGAGGACCCAAAACCTGAATCTACAGTATTTCCGAGATTGTGTCCTGTCATTTCGGATTTCTTGAGGCGTGCTGTTGCCCATCGATCGATCGATAATGCTTCGCTGTTCACTAATTGTTTCACTGTCTACACCATTATTTGCAGCCCGCTCCATTTCCCTATGCACAATTACCAAATTACTACTTTGAACATTAGTTAATTCATTACACAGTGGCGCTAACACACTGCTTTCGTCTTCACTGTCATTTCTTAGTTTACTTTGGAGCCTACTATTACGTTTTTCAAACGCCATTATTGTCACAATATTTCACACAATAACACAGAAAAGCACAATTTGAAGAGCAAAATAAGAAAACACATTATCATAGCATTGAAAATAATATCTCTGCAATTGCAAGTGCAGCTGCGAAATACTTGGTGCAAATCTACATGCATGCCACAATTGTTTTGCTGTACAACAATGAAAGACTGCAACTACAAAGGAGATTCTCTCTACAATTACGCGCTAGCAATAAACAAAAGTTACACTAACGGCTAAGGGTCGACATATGAAACGTCCCCTTAGAAAAATTGTACAAGACTGTGCTTAAACTGACACACCATATTTTTAGCGCAACGGAATCTGACTTTCAATAATCCCTACAAAATAATGGCCCTTACTAACATTAACCTATACGTTTCACAGATCACTTACCTCACAAAAATCTTCGTTACTCAAGCTTCTGCAACACAGCGAGCGCCACTACTGCCAGCTAAATAAAAGATTCTAACTACTGAAGGCACTAACTACTGATAGACATAGTTAGCAAATGAAAGATTTTGATAAAGAACAAACAATGTATTTACCTTAATAGTGTTCAAAAGTCATAATGACATCCAGTCTTACAAGTTTACTGTCTCTGCTGGACACACGTCCAGATCATCCGCTCTCAAAACTCCGCCATCTCTCTCCCCACATCTACCACTGCTGGCGGCTCACCTCCAACTGCGCAACGCTACGCGCTGTTAACAGTCAACTGCCCAACACTACAATACCAAACAAAAATGAAAACCAGGCACAGACTGCACACAGCACGGCCAGTGGCGTTACCAATACGAGAACCTAAACAGCCTACTTACATTACAAAGAAGAAAACGGCAACCAGCCACTATTACTACTGCTACTTATTTAGGTAAATAGCGCCGTTACCAGTTTCGAACTGGCAAGTTCATCATCAGACGGCTGTTTACATGATTTTCAAGATACACTTTACATTATCGTCTGATTTCGATTTTTATTATTCCACTGTGGCGAAGTATTTTTGGTGTGTTGTTGCCCTACGGTAGAAAACAGTGTTAGAAGCACCCTGTGTGAAAATAACTAACCTTGGAGGTCCAAGAGCTGGTTGTTAGATGTCGCTGTCGGTTTTGCTGCCGGCCGGAGTGGCCGAGCGGTTCAAGGCGTTTCGGTTCGGAACCGCGGTACCGCTACGGTCGCAGATTCGAATCCTGCCTCGGGATGGATGTGTCTGATGTCCTTAGGTTAGTTAGGTTTAAGAAGTTATAAGTTCTAGGGGACTGATGAGCTCAGGTGTTAAGTCTCATAGTGTTCAGAGCCATTTTTTTCCACTTCGCTTCGATGATCGTTAGAAAAAGATGTCGGTCCTTTTTCCTGCTATAATTTTCCGAAAAATTAGTTTCGGTACTTTCCACCGTTCGCAAAATAAAAAGGTTGCGGTTGTTTGGTGGTTCGCGCTGCGTGAGTGGTAAGGAGCAACATTCAGTGGCTCAGAATGGCAGTGAATCTGAGTCTGTTGCAGAGCGGGGTGCAGATCAGAGCCGCGAGTGGGCGGCGCGGGCGGGCGGCCGTTCCCCGGAGCGGAGCCTGTGTGTGTTAGCGTCGTGGCCAGGCCGTGTGGCGCCGGCCTTGGCGGGTCGTTGCTCACACGGCGCGCCTGCGGCCACCGCAGCCGGCGCGGCGCGGCGCGGCTGTCGCCGGGTGATTCGGCGTCCCTGCAGGCCGGCAAACAGATGATGCCGGGCCGTGGGAACCCCGCTCCACTCGCGCCTTGCCGTCTCCTGTCGTGCTGTTCATCGTATTAGGCGGGGGAGTGCATGACTCAGCCGATCCACTGCACTGGCCAACTCAAAAATACAAGGGGCAGCCAAGTGAAAACGAGGCAGATGGGCGAAAATCGGTCAGGTGAGAGTATGACTCGCGCACATAGAAGGGTTCCATACAATTTTAGTTATGTATATGCACAGTTTATCCATTTCAAGAAACGAGAATTTCGAAGATGTTTGCCTGATATCGACATTTATAATGACAAGATATCGGTGGCACTAATACCAAGACTTACGATAATGTTTTAATTTCAAGTCTGAAGCCGGATAACAAATGACGAAAGAAATATTTTTTGTGTCTTATAATCGTAAATTAACAATTTTTTCCCTTTTATTTTACTGTGAAACCTTTCATGTTGACAAATTTCATGATTCAACGTCAAGAGGAAGTACCTCGTAGCTTTTAGTAAGGAAGTCTGCGAGACTTGAGGTTACGTTGACTTAGAAGCTTATATCTATTACAGCGCTAAGTCGCTACGGACTTAAGCGTTCGGCATAAATTTCAGCTCTATACATCTACTCATTCCTGAGTAAGAGGGGTCTTAATAGGTGGACAGACAGATAGACACAGAGATTGATAACAAATGACTAAAATTATTTTCTTTCGTGTGACATAATTACAGATTAACAATTTTTGGATTGTTGTCTTCGGCGGTTCTAGGCGCTTCAGCCCGGAACCGCGCGACTGCTACGGCCGCAGGTTCGAATTCTGCCTCGGGCATGGACGTGTGCAATGTCCTTAGGTTAGATAGGTTTAAGTAGTTCTAAGTTCTAGGGGACTGATGACCTCAGATCTTAAGTCCCATAGTGTTCAGAGCCATTTCAACCATATTTCTTGGGCAGTGGCGTGAAACCTTGCTTCTTGCCTAATTCCATTACTCAAGGCCCACAGAAAGTCCCTGAAGGTTTTGATTAGTGCGTTTGCGAGCACCAGAACATATAGCATAAATGGCCGTGTCTTTTGACTGCACCGACTTAGATAAGTGGTTGCCAACCTTTCATAGACCATTACCCCTGAGTGCAGTGAAACATCAGTTAGTATCCTCGCCCTCCCCTCCCGATCCCCTGCCGTCTGTTTACTCCCTTGCCTCCCCAACTTTAGCACATAACTAAAATGTAGAATGAAAGACTTCTCTTGTCACACTTACATTTTTAAAATGATGAAATATGAATGATACGAGAGTTGGCACTTTAATAGTAGCAACTATTCATTTACAGCTCGTACAAAATAGATACGTGTTTTAAAGATTTACTGACCATCAAAGTAGTCACCAGCATTGCGTATAACCGGTTGCCAGCGATGTGGAAGTAATAGGATACTCTCAGCAGTGCCAGTTGTGTTGACAGTTCGAGAGGCGCGGTCTATTGGCTGACGAATTTGTAGCAGCTCTGAACCGAATGCCGTGAAGTGTTTCCTTCCGTTTAGAAATCCAGATGAACTCATCAAGGCTTAAGTCAGGGGAGTGCAGTAGGTGGTATAGCACTTAGCAGCCCCATCAGTCAAACGAGTCAGTAACAGCTTGCACTGTACGTGCTTGAGCATTGACCTGCAAAATGATGGTCAGGTCACTTCTGTCTCTATGCTGCTCATTTTTGGAACACAACCTATGACCAGTAGTGATAACACTTTCTGCAAGACCTTTTAACATTTTAAATGTTCGGATAACAAGTTGACGTCTCTTTAATTTAAGAATAGATGACCAATGCAGCTAGCCGCTACCTCTGTGTAATGTCTTGTCTGTATAGACGTGTATCTGTTGTCTTTAAGATCCCTTCACCTTCACAGATAAGTCTATACAGTAACGTAAGGCCCTCCCAGTTCTTGGCTGATCCGCGATAAGACAAGCGAAAAATTAGACTAATGGAGGATTATAAGTATTATCTCTATTTTCATTCGCTCTTTCTCTCCTTTATCTATGTATAGTTTTTAATATAAGATTTCATTAAGTGGTAAAAAGAATCAAACAAATAGAATCTTTGGTGGAGTCCTTCGTCTTGGTAATCAGCGGCTGGCTTGCTGTAAGAGATCTTTACATTTATTATTACTGTTAAACACTGCAGTCAGTCGGGAGGATCAATCGTTTGGACAATTTATTCCTTTTACGAAAGATTTCGAATTCCAGATGTGTACGAAGCCTTTTTGGACGATTTAACACAGACTCAGTGATTGCAGGCTCTCTTCGATACAGCTGAAACTTCCTCACTAATTACAGGGCCAACGTGGTCAACTACTGATTCAGTAAAAAACTCATTCGTTCATTCACTCCTGAACAAAAAAGTCACAAACCTTATTTATGGAGGAAATTATGTATTAAATCCATCTCCATTACATGTCCAGATCTCCGGTGATTCCATGCCTTAATTATTTTCCTTTTACAATCTTTTTCTCTTCAAAACAAACCGCCAACGGCACAAATGTTAATCGGCGCGCTTTAGCGAGAAGAAAAGTAGAATATGTATCTCTCAGAAACACGTAAATCCCTCAACAGATACTCCAGAAGCTCTCCTAGTTACCACTCTAACAACCATGGAGAATGCATATATGCATCTCTGTTATTTCAAAGAATAAACGCACTAGAAAATACTTTGGCGTCGGCGAGCTGTCGCAACATATATTACAAGAAAATCAGATCAGATAACTTTTCCAAAGTGAATGAATGTGGATGATTTGAATGAAAATGATTAATTGGTGCGTGGGAGAGGGTATTTGCTGTGGGGACATTACAACCTGACCATCATTTTGCAGGACAATGCTCAAGCACGTACAGTGCAAGCTGTTACTGATTTGTTTGACTGATGGGGCTGCTAAGGGCTATACCACCTACTGCACTCCCCTGGCTTAGGCCCTCGTAAGTTCAACTCGATTTCTAAACTGAAGGAAACACTTCACGTCCTTCGCTTCAGAAGTGCTACAAATTCGTCGGGCAATAGACCGCGCCACTCGATCTGTCAACACAAACTGGCGCTGCTAAGCGTATCCTACGACTTCCACATCGCTAGCAACGGGTTATACACAATGCTGGTGATTATTTTGAAGGTCAGTAAAACTTTGAAACACGTATCTATTTTGTACGAGCTGTAAATAAATAATTGGCACTATTAAAGTTCCAACCCTCGTATTTAGTTTGTGTGGGTATGTGAGTGTGTGTTTGTGTGCTTGTGTGTGTGTGTGTGTGTGTGTGTGTGTGTGTGTGTGTGTGTGTGTGTGTGTGTGTGTTAGAATGAATGATGAAGGAAATCGTTGTGCACCACAATCACTACGCACTACTCCTTCTGAGATAAGAAAGCTCAGTATCAAATGGTTCAAATAGCTCTTAGCACTATGGGACTTAACAACAGATGTCACCAGTCCCTTAGGCTTCGAACTACTTAACCTAAGTAACCTAAGGACGTCACACACATCCATACCCGAGGCAGGATTCGAACCTGCGACCGTAGCGGCAGCGCTGTTCCGGACTGAAGCTCCTAGAACCGCTCGATCAAAGGGCCGGCAGCTAGCTATCCTCAGTGAGGGTAGACACTTGTTACAAAACATACTTCCCCTGCACCACTCCTCTCCATTGCGTCACTTTTTAGACCTGTACACTTTTACCCCATTTAAAATGAGTGCGCTGTATTTACTGTTCGTAAATCACTTGATTGCTGTACTACTTAGTTCTGAACTGGCAGAAATTTCGAAGACTTTAGGCTCTTTGTGGTAGACAAGAAAGATGGGAAGGTGAGAATCGTTTTGCATGCATATAAGTCAAATTAAATCATTGAACCAGAGCGAGACAAGCCAGAAACGATAGAAGAATTAATTCAAAGGTTTCGGGGTGCAAAGACACTTGGTAGCATCGACCTGACTGCTAGCTACCGGCAAATACCTCTGACCCCTGAGTCACCTCACTATACAAACTGCACGTATGCTTGCAGAAGTCATCATTTTAGAGTAGTACTTTTTGGGCATAACATGTCAGTCTCAGAATTCATTACAGCCCTGGACAAGATTTTGGGTGACGAGTTACTTAAGAAGGTTACTTTCTACGTGGATGACATACAATTGCATGTGATACATAGAGCAACATTTAGAGAAACTCAGGGAAATCTTGCAGGCATTTGAGGAAGCTGGGGTGACAGCAGACTTGGATAAGTCAGAATTTGGTAAATATCAGATAAAATTATTGGGCTTCATAATATCGGAAGAGGGTATTTATCCTGATCCAAGTAAGCTTGAGACAATTAGGCAATTTCCAGTTCCTCGTAACAAAAGGCAACTGAGCGCATTCTTCAGCGTCTGTGAGTTCTATTGAAAATTCCTGGGGGAACCTGTTCTCACTGCCTCAAACTGAGAGCAGTTACTGAAGCCAGAATGATCTGGCACTGGATTGCCAAATGTCAAGAAGAATTTGAAAGGATTAAAGAACCATTGTGTAATGCAGATGTATTATGCCATCCTCATTTTTATCTTTTATTTGCGAGCGGATAGCTCAGATTATGAACTAGGCATACATTTATACCAGATTGAAAAAGAAGGGGATACTGACGTGATAAAGACCATAGCCTTTGGTAGTAGAAGCTTGAATGCATGGAAAGGAGATGAAGTATTACAGAGGAAGAGGCACTGGCTATCATGTGTCGATACTGGCGATTTCGTTATTATCTAGCAGGATGACATGTAAAGGTGGTCGCGTACTGCAAAGCCCTAACATTCTTAACTACCAGTAAACTGAGACACAGCTGCTTGATAAGATGGGCACTGACATTGCAAGTTTGTGACTTCTAAGTAATACAAAATCCTCGTAAATCATATACCACACCTGGTGCATTATCAAGGCTGCCACTTTAGTCATGGGGAACAGACCAGCAGGAGGAGAAGTTCGTATAAATTTAATGAAGGGAGTACAGCATGCAGATTTTGTTAAGAGGTCTTTGAGGAACATATGTAGAGAGCAGAACCAGGACAAAAAACTGAAGGTAATCAAGAGTAAGTATAGGTGTGCTTGAGAAGAAAAGATTAGGACATAATATCATATCCACCAGGGAATACTGCGCAAGAGAAGAAGATAGGATGAAGAAAGCTGGAGACCATGTGTACCAAAGCATGTAATATGCAAGTTAATCTGGTACATATATTATAGCAATGCCCATTAGGGACCTACGAAAGGCCTGGAGAAACTGAAATTGGGCTGGTCTTCAACAACATTGGAAGGCATACACGCAAGTTGCTGCGCACTTGTGACATGTGTCAGAAAGATAAAACTACCACTGTTCAACATAAAGGTTACTTGCATCCAGTCATACCAGAATCAATTAGAGACATTGTGGCAGTGGATCTATTCGGTCCCTTGCCTGTGGCAAAAGGAAATTACACCCAAATTCGAGTTGCACAAAAATTACTATCTAAATTCGTGAAGTTTTGTCTATTAAAGAAAGCTACCAGCAAGGCCATCATTAATAAGTTCGAAAAACATTATTTCATCAATGTATGTAAACCGAAAGGAATCCGAAGTGTTAACGGATCCAAATTCCGATCCAAGGAGTGGACGGAAATTTTGAATAGGCATCAAATAGAACAGATCGTCAACTGCAAACACAGACCGACCTCGAACCCGTCCGAAAGGATGACGAAGGAGTTAAATCGTTTGTGTCAGATGTATTGTCACAAGAAACATAGTACTTGGAATCGTCAGGTGTCTTGCGGAGTATGGATGTAGATGTAGAATACCTAGAAGAATTCGAGCTCATTCGGAACCACCTACCGAATGATTCAACAGGATTTGCACATTGGGAAATCTTACTTAATAAGGAACCTGACAGTGTTTATTGTGAGCTGGTGGAGTATCCACAAGGAGGTAACCTAATTTGGGAGAGGAAACTTGAACTAGTAGAAATGAATATGAGGGAGAAGGCGAAAAGGAGACATGAAACTATGCGAAACTGATGAAACCTATAACCTACAGGGTAGGAGACCTAGTGTTGGTGAAAGTGCATGCTAAGTTGGAGAAGACAGATCCTCAAATACATAAATTTAATCATGTATAGAAGGGACCATATAGAATTAGCAAGATCGAAAACTCCAATACTGTGGAGCTGGAATATGCTCAAACCAATCGAGTGCATGGCAAGGAACGTTTTGGAAATATAAAGAGATAGTATCCACATGAAGATCGGGGCAACACAGAGGAGGGAAGCAATCAGGACGATGAAGTAGGTCCTAGCCGGGCATAAACATAAATGTGTATGCATGTTTTTTTTTTTGTTAATATGTGTATTTGGAGAATAAAGGTAATGAGAACTGGTGCTCAAGTGTCAGTTGTTGTATATTAGTTACTATAGGGTCTCTTTGTATCTATTCAGGATTATGGGTGTCCATGATGAGAAAAGACTCAACCATATTTAAGGGATGAACTGCATATAAGTACTGAGATATAGTTATCAGTATAGTGTGAGAAGTATTAGTATTTAGAATACTGTGGTGTGTATTAATATGACCTAGATATGGATCACTCTGTCAACTGTGTTAATAACAGAAGCTCAAAAGCAGGAAAAACAATTTGTAACAAATGAGAAAGACATTTCTTTAGAGATTGATCTTGTAATGGCAACACTGACAGAAGATTCGTATATGCATTATTTGGTAGTGAGTGAACTATTGCCATTTATCTGCAATTGTATTAAGTATTATTTTTTCTGTACTACGTTTCTGGTCACTGATTAAGTAGGTATTAGTCTGGTTGGAGATAGTTATTTCCTGTGATGTATGGTGCTAATATAGTAGGATTTTGGCTGTGTATCTGGGTAGCAAATCTCGCTGTGACGAACGTAAATGAAAATAGTTTTGTTACAATATGATTCAATAGATATCCAACGTTGTATAGTTCATCAAATGCGGTAGACAGGAGTTTTGTTGTAATCTATACTGATAATACTGTTCAACAAATTACAATTTTTGAGTTGAGTCGTTAGGGTAGTTTGTAATTTAAATGTAATCTGTTTTGTAGAGGCAGTTTACGACCGGAGTCAGAGGATTTTCCATTCAATTTGTAAATCTGATTATACATGAATTTGTATGTTTATTGTTGTATGAATTTGTATGTTCAAGGTCTTCCTATCACTGTGAACTCTGTCTATATTCTTTTCCACCTTCGGTTTTAAAGAAGTCCTTCGGGGGGAGGGGGGGTCTAAGGGGTCAACCGCCCCCTGCGTATTGAGAACAATACATCTTTGCCTCACGGAGGTCGTAGTAGGTACTATCGATAGTCAAGCGCCCTGTGCGCCAGTAGTCAGTGCTGAGACTCCGACCAAGTAAGTTGTTGTTAGCTAAGCGAGCAAGGCGGATATCGGCAGGATGGCCGACCGCGTTTGCAATTGTTTAACGGCTGTGTGTGTCGCCCAAAGCCGTGGACGTGACGTCCAGCAAATAAGTAAATGGCGTTAAATGATTGATTTGTGTGGTGTGATTAAGTTTTCATTTGTGCACCGTCATTACGCGACAACCGCGCCGGACAACCACGATTTGGACTACAGTGAGGATTGTGCATTCAGTGCTACATGAAGAATATTTGGGTGTGACGACATTAATAGGCGACCGGTGATGAGTTAAACATTTTTCTTTTGTCAGGCGAAGGGAATAAATACCTCACTCGTGCTCTTTAGACAAAAGATACAGGACATTAACCACAATGTACAGGGTGTTTCAAAGATGACCGGTATATTTGAAACGGCAATAAAAACTAAACGAGCAGCGATAGAAATACACTGTTTGTTGCAATATGCTTGGGACAACAGTACATTTTCAGGCAGACAAACTTTCAAAATTACAGTAGTTACAATTTTCAACAACAGATGGCGCTGCAAGTGATGTGAAAGATATAGAAGACAACGCAGTCTATGGGTGCGCCATTCTGTACGTCGTCTTTCTGCTGTAAGCGTGTGCTGTTCACAACGTGCAAGTGTGCTGTGGACAACATGGTTTATTCCTTAGAACAGAGAATTTTTCTGGTGTTGGAATTCCACCGCCTAGAACACAGTGTTGTTGCAACAAGACGAAGTTTTCAACGGAGGTTTAATGTAACCAAAGGACCGAAAAGCGATACAGAAAGGATCTGTTTGAAAAATTTCAACAGACTGGGAACGTGACGGATGAACGTGCTGGAAAGGTAGGGCGACCGCGTACGGCAACCACAGAGGGCAACACGCAGCTAGTGCAGCAGGTGATCCAACAGCGGCCTCGGGTTTCCGTTCGCCGTGTCGCCAAATGACGCCAACGTCCACGTATCGTCTCATGCGCCAGAGTTTACACCTCTATCCATACAAAATTCAAACACGGCAACCCCTCAGCGCCGCTACCGTTGCTGCACGAGAGACATTCGCTAACGATATAGTGCACAGGATTGATGATGGCGATATGCATGTGGGCAGCATTTGGTTTACTGACGAAGCTTATTTTTACCTGGACGGCTTCGTCAATAAACAGAACTGGCGCATATGGGGAACCGAAAAGCCCCATGTTGCACTCCCATCGTCCCTGAATCCTCAAAAAGTACTGGTCTGGGCCGCCATTTCTTCCAAAGGAATCATTGGCCCATTTTTCAGATCCGAAACGATTACTGCATCACGCTCTCTGGACATTCTTCGTGAATTTGTGGCGGTACAAACTGCCTTAGACGACACTGCGAACACCTCGTGGTTTATGCAAGATGGTGCCTGGCCACATCCCACGGCCGACGACTTTAATTTCCTGAATGAATATATCGATGATCGTGTGATTGCTTTGGGCTATCCGAAACATACAGGAGGCGGCGTGGATTGGCCTCCCTATTCGCCAGACATGAACCCCTGTGACTTCTTTCTGTGGGGACACTTGAAAGACCAGGTGTACCGCCAGAATCCAGAAACAATTGAACAGCTGAAGCAGTACATCTCATCTGCATGTGAAGCCATTCCGCCAGATACGTTGTCAAAGGTTTCGGGTAATTTCATTCAGAGACTACGCCATATTATTGTTACGCATGGTGGATATGAGGAAAATATCGTACTATAGAGTTTCCCAGACCACAGCGCCATCTGTTGTTGACAATTGTAACTACTGTAATTTTGAAAGTTTGTCTGCCTGAAAATGTACTGTTGTCCCAAGCATATTGCAACAAACGGTGTATTTCTATCACTGCTCGTTTAGTTGGTATTTCCGTTTCAAATATACCGGTCATTTTTGAAACACCCTGTATGTACCGATTACTGCTACCTGACATCCTAATTAGCTTTGTTGGATTTGTTACGAAACAACTCCGGTGCAAACATTAACCGATCAGCCTTTATCAGCTACACACGGTCCAGCTATTTTAAACTGTTAGTTAATCAGTAATGGTGGATTTAATAGGGAGTGTTTCAAATGCCAATCGCTGTTTATTGACGCAGTTGACTGGGTGTGCGAATGATCAGCGTTGTTACAATTATTAGCGAAATCCATAGGTTCAGACTACCAGAGTGCAAATAAACGGCTAACAGGTAAGATAATTACATATTATCTTCTCGGTGTATCCGAGAAAACGAAATTTTCATAGAAAGTTTTTACCAGATCGCTACACTACAAAGTAGTTGTACAGTCACCGGTAAGCACCCACTTACGTTCATTTCTCAGAATAGCGAGGTTAAAGCGTCGTACTGAAACGTAATAACTCCTAACCAGAGAATAAACGCGGCATAACTAAATTCTGGCAGGGTTAGTGAAGTTACCGGAGAATAAGTTTTGACAATGGCAGGACAGAAGTAGTGATGAAAAGATTCTTTGTTAGAACTAGGAGGAAGCGGAAACGGGGACATCTCACAAATTATGTGGGAGACTACGACGATTCGAAATTTATATAAAAATTTCGTACTACTACTTTCCGATCTCATCCTTGAGAAACTGGAAATGTGAAACTATTTCCTAGCATAAAACGTTCTCCTTGTAGTAGGCTTGATAGGCATTTGACATTGGTACTTCGTGAATTATGTTCTATACTAGTGTTATTTATGTACATGAGGTTCATAAAAATGACGGTTTGTGCCAAAACAGTCTCGCTTATTTGGCGTGTGTTAAAATTGCTGCAGTATTAGAAGGCCTATTTAGTTTTATCTAACAGACAGTGTCAAAACAGACGTAATCAAATCGAGCAACCTCACCAGCCTTGGGTACTATTCGCATTAAGAGCTTTTTCAGTATTAGACAACGACACTTTGATTTTTCGTGCAGCAATGAGTTTGATGAACTTTGATGAGGTAATAAATTCTTTCGCAGAAAGGAAAGGATGCCGTGTAAAGCTGTAGCAAGGTTAGAGATAAAAAAAAAATTGTTGGAACCTAAGGATTGAAGAAATATGTACTGTCTTGCTTGACTATTGTCTTTTCACAAAAGAGAAAGTTATTAGCTAATAGGCAACAAAGAATGCAAATTTGCTGAAGAGTTCTTATTCCCCTGGTTACAAACAGCCTCACCCAGTATTAACTGTGAGTTTTTCGTATGGGAGTGGGATGTTAAACCGGCTGACTGGGATAAAGAGAGGCACCACAGAACATTTTAATTTCCACAGTCTTGAATATAGGCGTTTATTACTAAATACACGCGTTTGAATTGCGCAGAGAGAAATACAGTGATTTGCGATAGAAGAATGCTGTGTGAAGAGGCGTGGCACCGCACTTTGGCACGTTTAAGACCAAGTAACATGTCTTACATGTCCTCCAACATTATGTTTTGTATATCAAACTTTTCAGAAAAATGAGCGCTACAAAATGAACATATTTTTGAAAGATAGATTTTTTAAATTTTTGACGTCTTATCTGAAGCGCTCGAGGGAGATGGAGTGAGGGGGGGGGGGGAGAGGGGGAGTCGAAGCCACTATGAATTTTTTGCCCCCGTTTCGGAAACATCGTAGACCCAGGGCTGCTACCCACTTGATGTTAACATTGTAGAATCTCAGAATGATCAGGTGAATACGTTTTGCTAAAAGTATTATTTTAAGAAAAAATAAATAGCGCTAAATGATTAAGCTAGAGAGGTAAAAATTGTTCAGAATGTGCAAACGCATGTCACAATTAAGAGTTACAAGTCTCAACTTAATCGGGACAATATTTTGATCGAAAGCAGCGTTTTTACGAAAAATAGAAGGTGCCAAATATTACACTCAGAAAGATGAAAATTCATATGTAGCCTCATTTTGATAGAAAAACATTAACTATGTGACTCCATTAAGCTACCTCTATTAGTTTTGAAGTTATTTGCTCAGAAACAAATTTGGAACAGAAATCTCCTTATTCGTAATAGATGAAGTGTCATTTTTATTTATGATAGGAAGTTGTAATTACAGCACTTTATTACATTCATTAAATAATACAGCTGTACCAAGTTTAAAGACTTCAGTGTAAAGAGCAATCAATACAAGCACTCATGATGACGTAGATTACAAGTCATGTTCTACTATCGGTTCCTTTTTAGAAATTATAGCCGGCAAAGTTTAAATGTAGTTGAACTACAACTTTTTCAGTAAGTAAAGCAAACTTAACTTTAGTTATATAAAAAATTGAAGATTGTAAATTGTTACATGACTAAGTTATTAAATAATATGTGTCCGAGAAAGCGGCCATTTAGATGCTGCTACTTGTGCCTACAGCAGTTGTTAGCAGATGTTCCGTTCGGCGGTCCGCTACGCTTTTATATAAATACGGCCAGTGAGGCAGTAGGAGAGACCCTCCACCGAGGTATCAATCTGTCTACGTCAGTCAAACGCCGGCATTCGCTGTGCCTTGGATGACGTCAGAGCTAGGCACCTGCCAAACGTGTTTTCGGTTAAAGTGGGAAGTGAACTCACGAGGACTGTACACCGTCCTTTATCACTTAGAGTTCAAGGAAATAACTGATAGTGTGGCGCCCGTAATGTCGACAAAACCCTGTGGCAAGTGGCGAGATTATTTTTCACTTTTGTGATTAGAAATCAAGAAAACTCTTACATAAACACACCAAATCATGCAGGAAGTCTGCGATGATGAGCGCTTAAGCCGTACTCGATGTTACGAATAGTTCATGCGGTTTAAAAACGGCCAGATGGAAGTTAAAGATGAGCCTCGTTCAGGACGCCCTTAGTTAGACTTCTTCCGACGGCGTTCATGTTACTAACGTCAACGAAATAGAAAAATTAACATTTCAAATAGATCATGTCATGAAAACCTGATATAGCATCTTGAAATGCATCGTGTTGCCGCCAAGTTAGTCCAATGGCTCTTGAATTGTAACATTACCGGCATTAAAAAAAAAAATGTAATATTATATTTGTCACTGGTGACAAGTTTCTAAAATGGTGCATAGAAAATTTTTACTTGTGGATAATGAAATTAAACATTCCGCCAACCACCATCAGATTCCCATCAGACCAATGAGAACGTTGACCGAAGGCATTGTTTAGAGGCCAGGAACCTATCTAAAAATTATGCAGTTTGCGTAATTACATTGCCCGGATACTGACAGAAAAGACCGATAAAAGATAACTCAGGGACGCTGAAATAAAAGTTTGATAAAGTAATAGCCGTTTGAACACTAGTAGCGTTCGATTGTGTCCACCAAACAATTCGTCGGCAACTCTCCTTCGCTGCAGCCGGAAAAGTTTTAAAATGCAGCATAATAATTTGATACGTGGAATTAATAAAAAAAGGATGCACACCTGGCACCTGCGGACTTTTTTTTATTTCTAAATTTCAAAATTCCTCTGAAAGGACGAAGATGTGCAACGACATACGAGATGAAAGGAAATTTGCAGACGGCGCTTCGCGCGATCCGCGAAGAGGCATACCGAGACTGCTTCCGGAAATGGAAACGGAGCTGGGAGCTGTGTATCAATTGTGGAGGAGGATATTTCGAAGGAGACCATGCACAATAAGTAAAAGGTACTACTACTACTACTACTACTACGTGATCAGGCCCAGTGGACCGCATGCATCCACAAGTTTCCTCCTCCACTGTATTCTGTCCATTGCTGCTATCCGCCATCCGTTCACATCTATTGACACTTGGTTTAAATCTTCCTGGAGTTCATCCCTCCAACGCTTCTTGGGCCTCCCTGGCTGTCTCTTTCCTGTAGGTGTGAAATCCACGAGCTTCCGAGGCCATCTGTGATCCTCCATCCGGGTCACATGGCCGGCCCACTGCATTCGTTTGGCTTTGACAGTTCCTGTTATGTTGGGCTGCTAGTATAGTTCCTCAAGCTCTTGGTTTTATCTGATCCTCCATTCCCCTGTAACTGCATCCAGAATCGGACCGAAGGTTTTCCGAAGCACTTTTCTCTCAAAAACAAGGAGCTTATGGAAGTCCTGTTTCCGGATACTCCATGTCTCACAGTCATATAGAACAACAGGCTGGATCAGGGTTTTGTACAGTCGAATCTTGAATTGTCTGGAGAGATATCTGGACCAAAGCAGTTGTGCTAGGCCGTGGTAAGATCGGTTTCCTGCTTGTATTCTGGCATTGATCTCTGCTTCACAAGACGAGTTCTCAGTGGAGAGTGCCCCTAGGTATTTGAATTCTTGCACTCTCTTGTAGGGCTGGTTCCCAACCTGCAGTGATTGTAGATGATCAGCAGTCTGACAATGACCACGCGTCATAACGAGGTACTCTGTCTTGGAAATTTGCTGGCAGCCTCCTTTAGTGCTTTAGTCATTTGCTCAAACTCCTCTTCCGACCTAGAGAGTAAACTAATGTCATCTGCATAGGCTAAGTATGCCAGTCTCTTTCCTTCGTTCTCCTGGAAGGTCTCGCGTAAGATCTTCTCGAGGGCAAAGTTGAACAAGATAGGACAACCCATCTCCTTGCCTGAGTCCTGTCACAATTTCAAACTCCTCAAATACGCGATTTCCCATCTTTACCTTCGCATGTGTTTCGTTCATATAGATCTTTATCAGATTGACGAGTTTCTCTGCTATGCCAAACTCCCTTAAACAGTTGAACAGGCTCTTGCGATGTATGCAATCATAGGCCTTCTTAAAATCAACGAATAAAATATGAAAATCTTTACCATATGCATCCAGTTTCTCAGTGAGCTGGCGTAGACTGAAGATGAGTTCTACTGTTGACCGTCCTGGCCGGAAACATCCCTGGTACTCCCCAATCACCGATTCTGCCACGGGGTGAATTCTATGTATGAGGCAATTGGACAGGATATTATAGCAGACTTTAAGCAGGGCGATTCCTCGATAGTTGTCACATTTCAGTTTGTCGCCCTTCTTTTGTATTGGACAAATCAGAGCTGTTTTCCATTCTCCTGGTAGTTCTTCTTTGGTCCATGTTGCATGTGGCAGTCGGTGTATTGTTTCTGCAAGTTTCTCTCTTCCTGCCAGGATCATTTCAGCCTGTATTCCATCTACACCCGGACTCTTATTCTGTTTAAGGTGTCTGATTCTGGTTTTTATCTCATCCAGGGTAGGTGGGGCATAGTCTGGAGTTAACGGAAAAGCTGGTCACACGTGTTATATCGAGGACACATGTGGGAATCTCAACATCGCACAGACAGTTCATAGGGGCACGTGCCCTGTATGGAAGTGCATTGTCCTGTTGCCCACTGGGTTTCCCATGAGTGTTTCCTTTGGTGTAAAAGGTAAACGTAGAAAAATTTTGTGGGTAAAGTTCTGGAATTTGTTGAACAGACCTCGTATCACGATAGTGACACATGAGAGGCAACGTAACAGGAAAACGTAGGGTCTGCATGACACACCACTGTGTCGGCAGAGTTCCCTTACACACCGCCAGCCGCTATCTGCAGCCATATTCGATGAGTTGCCACACACCATGGTTCCACGAGTGACACCACTGTGTTTGTCCAAAACATTGAGAGAACAGGACTTCTCTCCAGGTCGCCGACATACTAGCCGGCAGTTTTTCCAGTCTCAGCAAGATAACCAACAAGAAAGACTTTGGTTCGCAACGAAGGAAAACTGGCAATTATTGCCGATTTTGACGCAAATACATCAGCTCACTGCTTTGATTGCTGTTATATGATGTGTTCGCCTGTCTCATCTACAAATTACTGCACAAAAATGATTGTTTTAAAATGGTCCGAGCACTACTGAGTGTCATTTTGCATGTTTTTACTGATCATTAATAAATGAGCCGCCGCGCGTGGTACCCGCAGGGTCCAAGACATCCTGTCACGGTTTGCAGCGGCTTTTCCCGTCGGAGGTTCGAGTCCTCCCTCGGGCATGGGTGTGTGTGTTGTCCTTAGCGTAAGTTAATTTAATTAGTGTGTAAGCCTAGGGATCGATTACCTCAATAGTTTGGTCCCATAGAACCTTACCACAGATTACCAATTAATGCGTCACCGATTTTGCACAAAGCCTTCTACGAGTGTTAGATATTCTTCTTCCTTATGATACTGCTGCGGCGTTAACTATTTGATACACATATAAAAACTATAAACCCGGATCACAATGTAATGCAAAACTGCAGCGTTTATATACATGCAGCCTTCACTGGATTTATAAAATTTAACACAATATTACCCTCACCATTCTTAATGTCTGGTTATTATACTAAAAGTCATTCCGTACACTGACATCAAAGTTTTAAAATACGTTACTACATTTGACTGTTTTGAGTTACAGAATGAATGATACGTCATTTCACCACTTACATGTACTTGTACACTAGCAGCTGCTATCGACGTTTGGTTGTTATCTGGGGCTTTGTGTGAACTTAACAAAAAGAATCTGTATTTGATCTATATTTCAGGAAAAATGGAACAACATTTGAGTATAAACATAGCTCTTTCTAGTTTGTGTGGTGGAGAGTTTATTTATACTTCTATGTCGTTACAACACTTCTGCAATTTAAAGGGAACGTTGATTTTCCTTCTCACATGAAGCTCGTGATAATAATTGGCTTGGTTCAAATGGCTCTGAGCACTATGGGACTTAACATTTGAGGTCATCAGTCCCCTAGAACTTAGAACAACTCAAATCTAACTAACCTAAGGACATCACACACATCCATGACCGAGGCAGGATTCGAACCTGCGACCGTAACAATCGCGCGGTTCCGGACTGAAGCGCCTAGAACCGCTCGGCCATCGTGGCCGGCGATAATGATTACGTGCTGAAAACAGTTGGTAGTGTATGATAAATATATGAAATAAAGATGGATTCAATATAAAATTAAAAACTGTTGAAATGTGGAAGTGGTTGTAACACAAGAAAAATTTCAATTTTCTCTCGTCACTTACGTCTTGTGTTAGCTCAGTAAACTTTCTTCGCCGCCAACCACAGATCTGTATTACTTTAAGATAGTTTTATTCATAGCCGTATTTAAGTTGGAATAATGGTGCGAAAGTTTGTTTCTCGAGTCTGAGGTATCTGCAGCAGCTGCCATGTTGAGTAATTGCAGTTTTATCTTAGTTCTACAAAAAGGGAAAAAAAGTCCAAAGGTTACTCTTGCCACGGTTCGGGTGTTCTTAATTTGCAGCTGTTCTGTGAGACAGACTCATAATTACACGGTGATAACCTCTGTAGTTTACTGCAGTAGCGTGCAGTACCAGGCGACTTGGTAGCACAAATCTCTCTCCATGCAGACAGTAATAAATGTCTTTTGCTTTGGCGGACAGCCATATACAGATTTCTTTTGCGGCTGCGTTATTAATACCCCATTCTGTCACAATTAATGAGGTATCAAAAAATTATATGACTGTCGGTGTGCTTTAAACACGGTAACACGAAATCCGCATCATTCGTTAATCTGTTTCAGGACAGCAGAAGTCGTGTAAAGCTACTGGCCACAGACAGATACAGCTTCGCAAGAGGGAGGAAAAAAATAGTGCCGAGATGAATAAGTCAGCTGCTGAAATTGGCCGTTCTCTTGCCGCCTGGGCGTAAAATGCTTTACGATCTTGGTGTCGGCGCGGCGTTGAACAAAGGGAGTACGGGAAGTGTTCGAGGGTTCAGGAGATCGCGTTACATGCTGACATATTTTGCAGCGAAGCCGTCTTAGCAACAGAAGCAGAGTGTAGATATGTCAGCCATATCCACTTATCAAGAATAGCTAACGTGCGATAACATATGTTAGATGTGCAACGAGTGAATGTGAGTGGAAATTTCTTATCTATTGCCAGAGAAATTGCACTTTTCAGAACTTAATTTTTTTCTTCCGTTTTTCTCCTTATGTTTTAGTTGCGGTTTGTTTATAGTTTGGCATTCCTTCGAACTGATGCTAGTTGCCGCTACAGTTGTTCTAGGAATATAGTATCGTCTGGCCATATTTTAGGTAAAAATCATTATTTCCGTTGGCGTTAGACCATCAACACGCATCATTACGCGATGGGCGGAAATCTGACACGTTATTATAGTACTCGTCATACAAAATTCTTATCAATATCAGGTGGGAGTTAGAAATAGTGGACTTGGTAACATTAGCAGCACGTGCACAGCTATACTAGGAAGATTGGTTCAAATGGCTCTGACCGCTATGGGACTCAACTGCTTAGGTCATCAGTCCCCTTGAACTTAGAACTACTGAAACCTAACTAACCTAAGGACGTCACACACATCCATGCCCGAGGCAGGATTCGAACCTGCGACCGTAGCAGCCACACGGTTCCGGACTGCGCGCCTAGAACCGCGAGACCACTGCGGTCGGCTACTAGGAAGATTGTTAACAGCAATTGTACAGTAGTACTTGCAATAATTATTACTCGCTCATGATATCTTGGTACATATCCTCCCCACCTCTGACTCGACAGAGCTTTGATGTCATCAGAAGAGCAGTGTTTTATGACTCCTTGCTGCCAATAGCAGCAGTCAGATAGTAACGCGTGCAATAACATTCAAACAGTCATTACTGAAAACTGCGTTTCATTACGCACTTGCGTAATTTATATGGTAATAAGTAGAGGCGGGTTTTTATGTAGTATCGACATCCAAAATATGTAAATATTAATGTAATGAAAAATCAGTAAAATATTTAAAATTTTGACCGAACAGGTCTTGGAGGCCCAACGATACCGACCGGCCGCCGTGTCATCCTCAGCTCTTAGGTGTCATCGGATGCGGATACGGAGGGCCATCTGGCCACCACACTGCCAGTTTTCGTGACCGATGCCGCTACTTTTCAGTCAAGTAGCACCTGAATTGCCCGCACAAAGGCTGAGTTCACCTCGTGTGGCAACACCAATCGGCAGACCCATCCAAGCGCTGGTCAAGACCGACAGCGCTTAACTTCGTAGATTTGGAGGGGGGGGGGGGGGGGGGAGGTGGACCGGTGTTATCACCGCGGCAAGGCCGTTGGCTTCCTGTCAAAATAGCATCTAAACTATTCATTACCCTGTGCCTGAAATCACTTCCAATGTCAGCTTGCGCCTGACATTCTAAACCTCTTCTAACGATTTCTACAAAATCAAACCGATAGATTCTAATTCTTTAATGCTCCTGTCAAGGAAGCCGAAGTTGTTATGTATGTACGCCAGAGCATTTTCCATTTTAGGTTCAGTGAAACCATTTTGCACCTCTCGTATTGAAACCGATAATTCCCTCTGAAATAAATCAGTCATTAATTGAAGGGCTTATTTCAATAGTGGTACAAGTCCATTTTTTTTTCATTTTGAGAGACAGAGTCCTAAAGTTAAATGAGCGCTGAAATATCTGCAGTTGAGATACCAGAAATATTCAAGCATATGGCTTCTTGCTAGGGATGAACCTTGCTTTCTGTTTGTTTGGATCATTAATTTCAGAAGCAGTATAGGCAGAAAAGTGGAGGTAATGGACTTGAACCACCATTGAAATAAGCCCTTCAATTTCAAGGCCTGAATTACCTCAGGTCACAGCACCTTTAAGAGGCCATCCACAAACCGCTCTATTGCTGATGATTTGCGCTTTTCAACACTTTGCTTGCCCTTTTTCCACCTGACATACAGCGATGGCTGAAGAGCAAGAGGAAAATTCTATATTTCTAGAGTTCCTTATAGCATTTGACACGTTGCTCCACAGTATATTGTCATCGAAAGTAAGAGATATCGAACAGATTCCGAGATATATGAATGGGTCGAAGGCATCTTATGTAATAGAACACAGTACGTTGTCCTCGACCGCACGTGTTCATCAGAGAGAGACATCGACAGGAGTGACCCAGAGAAGCGTGACAAGACCGTTATTGTTTCCTGTATATATAAATAAACTGGCGGACAGCATGGACAGCAATCTGAGGTTGTTTGCTGATGATGCTGCGGTGTACGGGAAAGCTTCGTCATTAAATGACCATAGGATACAAAGATGACTTAGATAAAATTTCTGGTTAGTTCAAATGGCTCTGAGCGCTATTGGTCTTAAGATCTGAGGTCATCAGTCCTCTAGAACTTGGAACTACTTAAACCTGACTAACCTAAGGACATCACATCCATGCCCGAGGCAGAATTCGAACCTGCAACCGTAGCAGTCCAGACTGAAGAGCCTAGAACTTCTCGGCCACACCGGCCGGCTTTCTGATTGGTGTGATGAATAGCAATATAAGTTCATGCACGGTAGTAGGTAATCCAAACCCGTGATTTTAGAATACAGCATTAGTAGTGTGCAGCTTGGCACAGTCACGCCGTTTAAATATCTGGGCGTAGCGTTGCAAAGAGATATGAAATGGAACGGGCATATAATGATTGTAGTAGGAAAGGCGAGTGGTCGACTTCGTTTTATTGGAAGAATTATAGGAAAGCGTCGTTCATCTGTAAAGAATTCCTCATCTAGGACACTAGTGCGACCTACTCTCGACTGTTGCTCGAGTGTTTTCGGATCCGCACCCAGGTCGGGTTAAAGGAAGGGACTGAAGAACTTCAGAGGCAGGCTGCTAGATTTGTTGCCGGTAGTTTCGAACAAAATGTAAGTACAAGGCTAATCTTCAAAGTATGGTTACAAGAACTTTTTGAAGTACAAAAAATGAATTCATTTTAATAAAATGTACCTGCATTGTAGTAAAGGACTTGCAGTATTTTCCACATAATCATCATTTGCCTCAATACATTTTGTCATCCGTGGGACGAGTTTTTTGATTCCTGTGTCATAGAGGTCTCCCGCCGTCTTCTTCACTCAGTTCTTCACTTCGATTTTCACCTCGTCAACGTTGGAAAAGTGTTTTCAATTTAGTGAATAGGTGATAATTACTACGTGCGAGATTGGGGCTGTGACAGTTGTGGCTTAAAGCTTCCCAACCAAAATAAGTGAACAGTCCTTGTGTTTCATGAGAGCTGAACAGGCGATAATTACTAGGTGCGAAATTGGGGCTGTGAGAGGGGTGGTTTTAAAGCTTCCCAACCAAACTAGCGTGTTTCATGAGAGGTGTGCGGTCACGCGTTGTCATGAAGAAGACAGACTCCCGTTGTCAGCATACCACGACGTTTACACGAAGTTTGTCTGCAGCTGATGGTCTAGTGGCTAGCCATGCTGCCTCGGAATCACAGGGTCGCGGGTTCGATTCCCGGCCGGGTGTGGGTTTCCTCTGCCTGGGGACTGGGTGTTTGAGTTGTCCTCATCATTTCATCATCATAATTCGTGAAAGTGACTAAATTGGACTGTATAAAGATTGGGATTTTTTACGGGCACTGACGATCGTGCAGTTGAGCGTCCCACAAATCAGACATCATCACCAGACATCTGCGAAGTTTCTTCATGGTTTCACAATATCTTGCAGCATTTATTGTTTTACAACTCTCCAAAAAATCGACGGTCAGAACCCCTTTTCTGTCCAAAAATACTGACACCATGATTTTCATAGCTGTTTGGTGAGTTTCGAAATTTTTGGCTGAGGGAGAAGGAGTATGGCGCCAGTGCATTGGTTGTCGTTTGCTCTCGGGAGTATGGTAATAAGCGCAACTTTCGCTCCTATCACTACTGAGTCCATAAAAGCCTCGTCTTCAGTCTTAAAACGATCAGAAAATTCGCGAGGGGCACTGATTCTGTTCATTTTGTGTGCTTCGGTTACCATCTTGGGCACGCATCGCGCACACATCTTGTGATAATTCAGTCAATCAGTTACGATTTCATGAATAACAGTTCGCGAAACGTTTCGTGAAACTGCATGCCGGTCGTCAATTGTCGAACGGAGATCAGAGAGAGATGTTCTTCAATTTTCATCACCACACCATGAATCACAACAGACGGCCTTCCGCTTCTGTCGTTATCGTGAATTTCCGTCCTCCCAAAATTGAAATTCCTTACCCATATCGTCACATGTTGCCTCGACATTACGTCCTCTCCATAAACTGAAACAATTTCGCGATGAATCGCAGCAGCATTCATGTCCCCAGCATTTAGGTAGCGAATTACTGCGCGCACTTCGCGGGAGCCGGAATGAGGACGCTCGTTTCTAACAGCCACCACAATACTAATCGACGAGCTACTGATTGTTGGGAATGCTCGTTCTTGCCACTGGCTTCCCGCTAACGGTAGTGGTACCAGCTTCCCCCATGGACATTCCATGCTAAAGCTACAGGCCTTGTAACCTTAGTTTCCGCATAACCCTCGAATTAGGGAGATACTACTATAGCTGAGAACATACACTCCTGGAAATTGAAATAAGAACACCGTGAATTCATTGTCCCAGGAAGGGGAAACTTTATTGACACATTCCTGGGGTCAGATACATCACATGATCACACTGACAGAACCACAGGCACATAGACACAGGCAACAGAGCATGCACAATGTCGGCACTAGTACAGTGTATATCCACCTTTTGCAGCAATGCAGGCTGCTGTTCTCCCATGGAGACGATCGTAGAGATGCTGGATGTAGTCCTGTGGAACGGCTTGCATGCCATTTCCACCTGGCGCCTCAGTTGGACCAGCGTTCGTGCTGGACGTGCAGACCGCGTGAGACGACGCTTCATCCAGTCCCAAACATGCTCAATGGGGGACAGATCCGGAGATCTTGCTGGCCAGGGTAGTTGACTTACACCGTCTAGAGCACGTTGGGTGGCACGGGATACATGCGGACGTGCATTGTCCTGTTGAAACAGCAAGTTCCCTAGCCCGTCTAGGAATGATAGAACGTTGGGTTCGATGACGGTTTGGATGTACCGTGCACTATTCAGTGTCCCCTCGACGATCACCGGAGGTGTGCGGCCAGTGTAGGAGATCGCTCCCCACACCATGATGCTGGGTGTTGGCCCTGTGTGCCTCGGTCGTATGCAGTCCTGATTGTGGCGCTCACCTGCACGGCGCCAAACACGCATACGACCATGATTGGCACCAAGGCAGAAGCGACTCTCATCGCTGAAGACGACACATCTCCATTCGTCCCTCCATTCACTCCTGTCGCGACACCACTGGAGGCGGGCTGCACGATGTTGGGGCGTGAGCGAAAGACGGCCTAACGGTGTGCAGGACCGTAGCCCAGCTTCATGGAGACGGTTGCGAATGGTCCTCGCCGATACCCCAGGAGCAACAGTGTCCCTAATTTGCTGGGAAGTGGCGGTACGGTCCCCTACGGCACTGCGTAGGATCCTACGGTCTTGGCGTGCATCCGTGCGTCGCTGCGGTCCGGTCCCAGGTCGACGGGCACGTGCACCTTCCGCCGACCACTGGCGACAACATCGATGTACTGTGGAGACCTCACGGCCCACGTGTTGAGCAATTCGGCGGTACGTCCACCCGGCCTCCCGCATGCCCACTATACGCCCTCGCTCAAAGTCCGTCAACTGCACATACGGTTCACGTCAACGCTGTCGCGGCATGCTACCAGTGTTAAAGACTGCGATGGAGCTCCGTATGCCACGGCAAACTGGCTGACACTGACGGCGGCGGTGTACAAATGCTGCGCAGCTAGCGCCATTCGACAGCCAACACCGCGGTTCCTGGTGTGTCCGCTGTGCCGTGCGTGTGATCATTGCTTGTACAGCCGTCTCGCAGTGTCCGGAGCAAGTATGGTGGGTCTGACACACCGGTGTGAATGTGTTTTTTTTTTCCATTTCCAGGAGTGTATAATGGAAACATTCATGTATGAAATTCTGTGTAGGTTTAAAATCTGCGTCAAAAACATTTGTTTCTTAGATGACTGCACTGCTTTTTTCTTTTGTGTCAGCATCACTACATATAATTGCTGAAGTTGGGACCTGATGGAGCAACCGCTCTGCTTGATGCACTCTTGGTGTAGAAGTATCCAGCAGGAGTGAAAACGTTGTCCAGCGTAACATAATAAGTTAATTAAGATAATAATTTTGGTATAACAGGAGGCTTTTTTCTGGACTCATGCAGGTCTTAGTTCTCAAATTCGGATCGCTGGTCTTTTGGTTTATTCCACTGCCAGTCTCGACAGCACCCAAATACCTTTACCAAACGCAATAGTAACTACTGCAGTGCTACACTCAGTATTGCTCATTCTGGAAACATCCCCCAGGCTGTGGCTAAGCCATGTCTCTGCAGTATCCTTTCTTCCAAAAGTGCTAGTTCTGCAGGTTCGCAGGAGAGGGACTGTGAAGTTTGGAATGCAGGAGACGAGGTACTGGTGGAATTAAGACTGTGAGGATGGGGCGTGAGGTCGTGCTTGGGTAGCTCAGATGGTAGAACAGTTGCCCACGAAGTAGTAAGTGGGCGGATTCAGTGCAGTCGCAGATAATTTGATAACGTTTTTCATTTTCATATAAACCGCTTATTTTTCTTACAAACTTATTTTCTCACAAACTCTTATATTCTTATAAACTCTTATTTTCTTATAAACTCTTCAAATAACCACTTACTTACCAACATTTTGTCAAACAAAAGATGAAATTTCTGGCACACGCGACGATTAGCTGCAGCCGATAATTCTAGAAAAGCCTAATTCTAGAAAAGGTATTAAAAATTGAAGTGTAACCAACAGTTACACTTATTTACTAAATGAATGCAAGCTACAAAAATAAAAAATTTTAAAAAAATTCGACTAAAATTCTGTGCTGCGAATGATATGTCAAGTTCTTTTTGCCATACAGTACCACATACATAAGTGGATCTTTCGGAATTTTGTCATTAAAATTTGCACACAGCTTCGTTGTAGTTTTCTGTGTAGCTAGCACATTCATTCTCCTAGATATATCTATAAAATAGACAGGATAATTTTCAATAAAGTTGAATGGACTCTCATTAACATCACCATGCAATTGTGTAGTTCTCTTAAAATCTAAGAAAAGTTCATAAGCTTTTAAATAACTATTTGACGGATCCAGATTTAACATTTTTTGAGGAAAAACTTCGTTTCTTCCATTTTTTAAATAGACAATCTGTTATTTAATATGATCGAATAAGGAAGAGTCAACTAACTAATTATTTTTCCTTTTTGTCTGGAAAATAACGATGAAATAAGGGATATCAAATTCTGCAGAGTTATAGAAATTTGTAATATCTAACTCAAAATTTCTTTTTTCATCTAATCCAGCAATCTCTACAGTCTGTGGATCAAAGAAAGGTATTAGAATTTTTGGATTTTTAAGTCAGTCTTGTTCTAATTCAAGCGAATATTCTGGTTCAAATTTAACAACAGGAACACGAATTTCCATTGATTCTACATCAATTTTCCCTCTTTTGGGAGTGTAGTCACATCTTCAAATCCAGCTTGATTACGATCTGCCCAACGAAGAATAGAATCTCCAGCACTTGATGACCATGTAAAAATAATGTTAAATCTTCTTCCCACATTGTTTCTTTATAATATTTAAAAAATCCACCAAATAATTCTAATGGATAAAGTACTTCGTTTTTCTTACTTTTTATCTTTCCATTATTAAGAATATGGTCTTCCATGGTTAACTCATGGGCTATAGTCGAAGCCAATCGAATAAGAGCCGATGAAGAAATAAATGGAAAGTCCATTCCAGACATAATATTGTTACCTTTCTTTATGGTGATAACATCGAACAGTTTTGCTTCATAATTAACAATTAATTTTTATTGATTTTTCCATCGTAAGTTGGATAATCTGTACCATCAGTTCCAATAATACTGAAATTCATGTACAATTGAGCATGATTTGGTTGAACCCAGCCATCTCCAATATTTATATTAATCTTTGTGTTTTTGTTGGGAAGATTCAAATTATTTTTAGTCTTTTCATTCACAGGGAATGAGTAGAATTGATAACTTTCGACTTTGTTCATGACACAGTCTAAGACGGCAATTCTGTAGCTGATTTATTTAAGAACAGAAAATATTAATATATTTGTAAAATAACTGTTGTGCAAGCACCATTACAGTAAATAAATTATCGTTTTCATCAGTTACAGTAATTTCTAAGTCTTGAATAGGATAAAAAATAGGAATATTTACAGGATAATTTGGTTAATGAATTATTGGTGCACCAGATACTGGGGCTTGAATAATGCAATAATATTAGTTTCTCTGTTAAAATGCCCAGTATGCTTTAAAAACATTCCATCAGCCAAATTAAAATTTATTAATTGAAATGGAATAATTTTAGGAACATCTTTAGCAACAGCCTTTTAATTAGCTAAAACAACTTGATTACTAAATCCAAGCACACTAACAATACTATCTTTTATATCTATATACAATTTTACATGACTTTCAGTAATGACTACATTTAAAATTGCATCTGCTTTAATGTGAATATTGGGCTTCTTCGAATCAATAAATATTTCAAAGTTTTTCAAACTATATTGACCTACAGGAATTTCTATCGTTTCCCCATTACATTAAAGTTTATTAAATCTTAGGAAAGTTTAATAAACACCAACTAACAAAACATTACTAAAGCTGTCTCTTTTTTGAGAAATCATGACTTACCATTTAATTGAAATAATCTACAAGCAAAACAGTTTGGGAACCAAAAATAAGACTTCCAGAAAAGAAGTCGAAAAATAAACATGGTAAACTTTTACCAAATTTTATTAGATGTGCAATAATTGGACCAAGTGGATGTAGAAAAACTACATTATTGATTGACAATTATATTTTAGCTCCAGGATGGTAAAATTAGAATAAAATTAAAGATTTTTACATTTACTCAAAAGCTTAGATCAACCAAAACACTTGGAATTTATGGAGGGGTTTGAAAAATTGAAGATGAGCATAATGAAAAAATAGCTACAGTCATTGGAAATAATGAAGAAATTGTCGCATTAGATCAATGCCTATATAATTCATTTGTTGTATTTGATGACTTCATTCTAGAAAATGAAGATATTGTAAGAGAATATTTTACTAGAGGTATAGATTGCGTTTATTTAACTCAATCTTATTCGAAAATACCAAAACAACTTGTACATGACAATTTAAATTTTTTAAGTATCTTTAGACAAGATGATACAAATCTAAATCTTATTTATCATGAATTTGTTGGAGGAGATTTAAAGTT
The DNA here is from genome assembly GCF_023897955.1 of Schistocerca gregaria. Taxonomy (NCBI): domain Eukaryota; kingdom Metazoa; phylum Arthropoda; class Insecta; order Orthoptera; family Acrididae; genus Schistocerca; species Schistocerca gregaria. The sequence continues at coordinate 1,156,538,663 of NC_064920.1, read as the reverse complement.
CGATGAACTTAAAGAAATGTGTAGCAAATGTTGGAATGATCAGTTTGGATTTTTCACAATACACTTGACTAGAAAATCAAATGATGAAAAGTTCAGAAATAAAATGCAACATTTCTTAACAACATAATCATAACTAATGTTTTTTCCTTCCTTAATAAATGTTTGTGAGTACGATCCATAAATCGTTAAAGAAGCCAGACAGGACAGGAGAGTAAAAGTACAGTTAAAAGAAGAGTTTAAAAATATAAAAAACAGCCAAGAACAGAGTATGAAAACTTTTAAAAAGAAGATCAACCAGTTGTTGATGCCATTGAACAAGTAAAACAAGAAATTGAAGGATTAGGTGACAATATTCTGAAAGCTATTGAAGAAAATAGAGAAGCTGAAAAACAAGTGGTGCCTTATCATTTTCATTAATTTAACAATATTCCACCAATCGAAAGAGATTAAACAATAAGCAGACCAGAAATAACTAAGTTGTTAGATAATTATGATGAAGAAAGAAAACAGATAAAAGGCAAATATGTTAAAAAATAAACATAAGTGAAAGAATGCTAGTATATATCAACCATAGTGAAGAAAATGTTTTCGGATTAAGACCAGATGGTACATTTAAATTTGTTGGTAGATGGCCTATAAAATTTGATGGTGTTGAATTCACAATTGGTAATAAAACATAAAGGAACTGATGGATTAATGAATCTTTTAACTTAAAAACAAGTAACTATGGATGATATGAACACACTATTCACAAGTTCCAATCTGTCAAATTATGCTGATATATTGATTGAATCAGGAGCATTATATTCTGACAATAATCCAAATAGAAAAATCAAGTAAAGGTAATAAATATAAATGCTTGATAAAAGAGATTGTCAATCTTCATCTTTCCAAAGAAATTACGTCATATTTAGATACAACTTTAGACAAAAAACTGGCGAAGGTTTAGTTAAAAAATATAAAGAAAAGCCAATTGAATATGTCTGGATGAATGATGTTAGAGAATTAATTGATAGATTAGCAGTAATTCACGCTGAAGAACTAGCTGGAAATAAGAACTATCAGAATGTCATCAACAATCCAAAAGGAATTCTATACCTAATTAGAATTTTGAATAATCTTCCTCATACATTTTGGAAAAGCAAAAAACATGCTAAAGGAATAGTCAATTGGGTTTTAAATAATGTTCCAATGCCTGAGAGTCATCTACCAGGATATAATTACTGTGGACCATTTACTACACTTGAAGAAAGATTAGCTAAAGAAGATCAAGGAATTAATCCACAAGATGAAAATTGCAAAAAAATGACATTGCTTATAGAGATAGTAAAGATGTAGAAAAAAGACATGAAGCAGATAAAGAACTCCAATTAGTTGCAACAGAAAGAATGCATGCAAATGATGCTTCTTTAGGTGAAAAATATGCAACAACAGCAGTTAGAGGAATAATGTATAGAAAACGAAAAATAGGAATGGGCTTAGGCGTTGATGGCAATGGATGGGGAGTATAAAAGTATTAATCTATTGATTATACTTTGCTACATAGTGGCAAAACAAAACCAAAATCCATTAAATTAAATTAAATGCAATTGAACCGTTTTTAACTCAAACACAAGTTAAAAAGAGAAAAACTGGGTGAAATTTACTTGTTACATTAGGTATTACTGTTGCTAAAAAATTACTGAATATCTAACAACGAAAAAGGATGGTAAAGGACTAACACAGCATGAAGGAGGATTTCTTCCATTATTATTAGCTGTATTACCTTATTTAGCAACTATTGGTTCACTTGCTGGAAGATCTGCAGCAATCGCAAATCCACTAATAAACAAGAAGAAAGTTGATAAGACATAACTTGGAAATGAAAAAGAAAGGTGCAGGAAATGGAATAAAGAAAACAAAAAAAATCCAAAAAGTAATTGATAAATATCAGAATGTATTACATCATTTTGATATAGAGAAACTTGCTAAACATTAAAAATTAACCACTTTCCTAGTGTATACACAATTGATGAATTACCGAATCATCCAAGAAAATAAGAGTGTGGAATAGTTAATTTAGATACATCTGATCATGTTGGTACTCACTGGATTTCTAATTATAAAACTAAACATTTGAAATTTGTTTTTGATTCATTTGGTGGTAATATAGCAAACAACTAGTTAACTATTTAGGAAAAAATGATTTGTACTATAATAGTGACAGAATACAAAATTACGATGAAGTAATATATGGCCATTTGTGTCTGTTTGTTTCGAAACTATTCTGTGATAATTTTAAATTTAATAATATTTTAACTTAAATAGATGGACATTTTAGGAAATAAGATAGGTCATACTGAATAACTTAGTGTGGCTGAAAATATCAAATCTGAAATTGGTCCAAAAATAGCCAATGTAATTAAACAATTTAAGAAAGAACTTAAAGCTATTTTTAAAGTAACTAACAGTTGTATCAGCTTTAAAGGAAGAAGACTCATGAATGTATATGATCCAATTGATGCAAAGTATGCTCTTACCAAACAATATTTAGAAAAAGACCAGAGTACACAAGCATTTTAACACAGTTGACTAACTATGTTAATAAAGAAGATTACAACAAAATTCTTTCAGATTCAAAGCAAAGAAATGCTATTGTAGATGATGTTATGACACATAATATCAAAGAAATAAATGATATGAAAAGAAATCTTTTTCATACATTAAATAAAAGTGATTCAGTAGGAGGTTGTGTTAAATCATTAGAATCAGAAATTAAAAATAGCTCAGACAAAAAAGTAGGTAAAGATCTAGAAGTATTGGAAAAATCAGATTAAATTTAACTGTATTGAATTTTTAATCTATTTAAAAATTTTATTTATATAAATGAACAACCACACTTCGCACAAGTATCACATTTATTGATTGAAGTGTAAGAAACTTACTGATGCACATACTCCACACAGAGTAACAACAAAAAATGGAAGACAAAGAATTGAAGGTCTTTGTACAATTTGTAAAAAGAAGAAAAGTAAATTCGTCAAAAAAATTTGTAGGATATGGTAATTTTATTCCTGAAGAAATTATTAATGAATTACATAAACCAATGAGAAAAAATTGTACGTGAAGAAATGTAATTTCTATCAGTATAGATGATTTATGGCAAGCCAACTTAGTCGAAATGGATTCGGGCAAGTTGAAAGGAATTTCGAAGATAAATTGAGGATACAAATATTTATTGAGTGTTATCAATGCTTGGGCTGTTCCAGTTAAAGACAAAACAGGTTAGAATTTGGCTGATGCATTCGAAAAAGTATTCAGCTCCAGGAGACTAAAAAATCTGCAGACAGATAATGGTAAAAAATTTTCTAACAAAGAATTTAAAGAACTGCTAAAGAAATATAACATTAATCATTATTCTACTCTTTCAGAATTAAAAGCATCTGTTGTTGAACGATTTAACAGAACACTCAAAGTAAACATGTGGAAGAAATTTGTTTTACAAGGAAATTATAAATGGGTTGATCTAGTCTGGACACTAGTTGGCAAATACAATAATACAGTTCATTGAAGTATAAAAATGAAGCTGACGGAGGCTAAATGAAACATAAGATAGATGTCATTGTGCCTAATAATAGGGCTAAATTTAAAAAAGGAGATAAAGTGAGAATTAGTAAACTTAAAGGTCTTTTTGAAGAACGATATACAGCTAATTGGTCAACAGAAATATTTGAAATTGAAGAAGTTATTCTTTCTAATCCAATCACGTATAAATTGAAAGATATCGAAGGTAATTTTTATGAAGAAGAGCTACAGAAATCCATATATCCAGATGTATACTTAGTTGGAAAAGTTTTAAGAAAGAAAGGTGATAAAGTTTATGTTAAATGGTTAGGTTTTGATAATTCACAAAACTGTTGGGTGAATAAATGTAAAGTAATATTATAAGTTAGATTGGGCAATTCACTGGGTCTGATTGTAAGTGTAACTTCTGGTTACACATCTAATAAAAATTATTTCTATATAAATGTATTGTACAGTATGAATGCGAAAATTAACCATTTCATATTTTATAAATGTGTGTTATCCTGATGATGAAGATCCAGTCTCTCATTTCATAAATCAATTAACTGATGAAAGTTTGAATTATTTATAGAATCTCAAAGGAGATGAAATTTGTATTGTTTATTAATACTTTAAAAAACAGCACTGACTTTCTAAGTCGGTTCATTTATAAAATTTATGCTTGGATGCAAGTGTACTGTTGGTTACAGTTCAATTTGATGATTAAGATTCATTATATCACTAACCAATTCTTCTTGTGTATAGTTATCAAAAGTGTTGAAATAATTTTGATAGCAAACAATTCTTATATTTTCCTTCATTCTTTGATATAAAGTTATTGAGTTACGATTATAATTCAATTTTAATATTCATTCACAATTTGGATGTCTACCTACGATTTTATATATATGTTTCTGCAAATTTTTTCATTGTGTTCTAATGACATAGTATAATTACATTCATCATCAAATAACTTCAAAATTACGAAAGCCAGTCTTACATGTTTATTGTTTGTCTGTGGGACACCATAAGTTAATAGTGTATCTATTTCTCTGTTTCTTGTGTTTATTACATCGAAAGCCATATTAACTATTTCTCTTAAATTTTCGATTTCTTTTTTATCCAATTTACGTATTTCATGTAAAGATTATATTTGATATTTATATGTTTCAATCATCTCTTTTCTAATCTTATATTGACCATGTTTGCGAATTGCTGATAATACCTCATGTGTAACCCATTTTCTAAATTTTTTGCTTCTTCTTTTTTAGAAGATAAAATTAGGGAATACAGACCAGATTCATTGATAAATACTGTATTTTTTGGTGCTGTGCGATAGCAGCCTTTGTTCTAATAAATTTTCTAATGTAATCGATCATCAACATCAAAATTTATCCTGATAGCTTGTTCTGGATTAATGTATTCTAAAATCTTAGCAAAGCTTTAAACTATGGATTATTATTTTCATCAATAATCATTAAAACTTGCTTATAGTTGTAATCAAGCTTATTACACTTTAGATCAATAAGTGTCTCCATTTATATAGAATTAAATGCATTAGTAAATTAAAATTCTACAGCAGGCACAAGTTAAAATTTCATCTAAAATATTTTTCCTTGCCTCATTTACTTCATGAACAATATCGTTCGATTGGTCACATAATTTCTCTACAAAGTAAGATAGAGTGTTGAGGTGTATATTCTATTTTTCTTTTCTTTTATCTACTCTGTGTACACCAAAATAAATATTAAACATTTGCTCTATTAATTAGTAATCAGTACATTTATATTTTATAACATAAAAGATTTTATCATCTGCAGGTCTTCCACTATTACAGCTTGATAATCTTTTGAAAGAAGATTTTCAGATAACACGCCACCAACTTTAAAATAATGTATCTTGGTATACTGCTTGGATGTGGCAATGTATATCATTAGTTTTTTCTTCATCTTCACTACATCAGTTATTACATTTTTTAATTGTAGGCATTCTTTTTCCCTTTCTTTTAATTCTATCGCTTGCTGTTTGATAATTTTTGAGATTGAAAGGTTTTATATTCATTTACATACTCAGCATAATCACGAAATATTTCTTCAAGAGCAGTAGTAAACTTTAATTTCATTAGAATTTTAGTTCTCAAACTCATTATAAGTTTTTATAGTTTGTAATCGGCACCAAAACCCATGTTTTTTACTTAAATTATTTGGTGTTATCTGTGTAGCTGCATTTTGAATATATTTGTATTTTAAAGCGAGTGGGACATCGAGTTTGATTTCAGTGTACATGAGGTTACTATCTTTTAGTATCTTTAACAAATATCTTTTAATAGTACCATAATTTCCAGTTGGGATTGTCATCTCACCTCAAATTCAATAATGAATGAAGCATAAAATGTCGCTTGTGAGGAAAACATCCTTTTTATTAAACAAAGGAACCTAAATGTCATTGAACCAACTTCCTAAGCTTAATTCATACGCCCTTTCTTGAATGAAATCAGCCATTTATATAGAATGAAAAAATATCATTAAATTAAAATTTTTCATTGCCTCTTAAGTTGACTGAATTGGTCACCTTTAAATTTTCATCATTATTCAGGCATCCCCAATTTCTTTAAAAGTGTGTTATTAAAGATAACAATTTCCTTTTTGTCAAATGTGTATTGTACTAAAAACTCATAAATGAAATAAAAAATAATCAGTAGAAATACTAGTGATAGAAGGAAAATTAAGAGTGTAAATAGTTTATCTATACAGCTATCAATGCCACAGCAACTTGAAAGAGGATTCATTTATTAAAGAATAATTTTCATTATGTCTAAATAAATGGAAGTGTACAAGAAGTGTAAAAATTGTGAAGCAGAGAAGTTAATTGATAACTTTTATTCACACAAATACTCAAAGGGTAAGCTTTCATGTACTTTTAAAGAATGTGATAAAATACTTAAAAGAGATAGATACAACAGTAAAAAAAGAGCGTTTTAAACAGTTAATATCTAATTATAAGAGTCCTTTGGATATGTTCAAGGACATGAAACATTTTCTTCGTTCTTAAAATCAACAAGAAGAAGAGTTAAATAGAGAACAACATTGTAAAAAATGTATTGGGTGTCAAGAAACATAAGATCTTGGTTGTTTTTACTTTAGGTCCACATCTACAGACAAACGTTGAAGTAGATGCAAGATTTGCCAACTAAAAGATAATTTAAAAAGAAGAATGGTATGTAACTGTGGAAAAGAAATAATGACAAGTGATCTTAAAGGACATTTACAGTTAAACAAACATAAAACATTAACTGAAGATAAAGCTTAATTTTGCTATTCTAGTTTCTTTTTCAAAGTCAAACATTTTTTATTCTACCTAAATGGAAGCTCCACTAAGAATGTTTATAATCGCTCAACTTCGTAATTATTGCAGAAGGAATAAATTATGAGGATATACTGCACTTAGAAAGGATGGCCTTATCAGCTTAACTGTTTCAAATAATTTACCAGGTCCTACAAGGACTCTCGAAAATTTGAAAGTAAGGGAACTCAAAGACAGAGCTAGGAATCTTGGCATTAGAGCATGCAGTACATTAAGGAAATCACAGTTAATTAATGTCATTGGTCTACAGGAATTTCAATTTCATCCACAATTATTCCAATAGACTAGATCAAGACCAACACATGTACCAAACATATATTATTTCTACAGATTTGATGATGATATTATTGAAAGCCTCACCTACCCAGAGAGGAAAAAATAGTGAAGTTATAACATATTTACCCATTTAGTAGCAAACTATTTGAGCAAGGTAATGAGGACAAACCAGCTAAAAAGGAGTTATTCAAGATTAAAGAGATTAGATCGAGACTTAAAGAAAAATTTAAAGTATGGTCTGTTGACTATAAAATTGTCTTTAACGATGCTAACATTGCCAAACTTGATACTGTTAGTGAGAAAACAGATTACATAACGAAAGCACTCAATACCAAGGTAGATGTAGCTAAAAAGAGGACTAATTTCAGGAAAGGAGATAAGCTGAATATAACAGTCAATAACTCAAAAATGTTTTATCCAATTTTTACAGGTTATACTGCATCAAATAATACTTGAGATGTGTGGTGTCACCGCCAGACACCACACTTGCTAGGTGGTGCCTTTAAATCGGCCGCGGTCCGTTAGTATACGTCGGACCCGCGTGTACAGTTGTACAGCCGACTTTGCTAGCGATGGTTCACTGGCAAAATACACTCTCATTTGCCGAGATGATAGTTAGCATAGCTTTCAGCTACGTCATTTGCTACGACCTAGCAAGGCGCCAATATCAGTTACTATTGACACTGTGAATCATATCTCTCGCCAGCCTGCGTGAGCTAAAACTCGTGCTTTTCGGCCTCCTCAAGTAACACGATGTTGGCTCTCCTACCAACCACAACATTGGCGACGAGGCAAAACCGCGTTCTTTTCTAAATTGCCCTGATTTACTTGTGTAATGGCTTCGCCACAATCTCCAGATGTACTGTCCGAATTTTATCGCTAACAGAATCAGCAGACGCAGGCATTACTGGGTGCCCTTGGACAGCTCGTCCAGGGTCAACGTGCAATGCAAAACGATGCGGCAGCCGCCGCTCCACCGCTAATGCAGCCACAACACGCTGTTGCCCCACCTTTTGTCCTTATGATGCTGCACTGGAAAGCTGGACGGAGTGGTCACGACAATTTGGATTCCATCTCGCCGCCTACAGAATTCAAGGTAACGGAGCAGCAGCCTTTTCTCCTTTCATCCGTCGGGGTACATACGTACCGTGTGATAGTCAAATTATTTCCCCGACGCGACTAAGCAACTCTGTCCTACGAAGAAATTTTGTCTGCATTAGATGCATATTTCAAAGAATCAGTCAATGTAGTTGCCAAACGGTATACCTTTCGTCCAAACGTACGGCAGGTCAGACTAATCGGGAGTGGGTTGCAATCTTGCAAGGCCTTACAAGGGATTATGCTTTTGAGTGTCAATGTGGACTCCCTTATTCAGATACTATGGTACGTGATGCAATTGCATAGAACGTTTCTGATGTTCGTATACTGGAACAGATTTTGAAACTAGTAAACCCTCCCTTCAACAAGTGATGGACATATTGGATCGGCAGGAAACACTTGACTCTGCTCAGGAATCATTTGAAACTTCGCCAGCCGTGTGTCAGGTTAACCGGCCCGCCGGGCGAGCTGCAAGAGCTGCAGCGCTCGCCCCCAGCCGCGCCGCTGCCGCCAGGCTCTCAGCCACGTGTCCCGCGTTGGCAAGCAAATGCAGTGATCAATTCATGCCCGTGGTGTGCTACTAAACATTCGCGTGAGAATTGCCCGTCACGCCAAGCTATTTGCTTTTATTGTAATAAAAAAAGGACATGTTCAGAGTCTTTGCCAGCAAAAGCTTAGATCGGAAACTCAAAAACGTTCCAGGCCATTTACTTCGCGCCGGAATCGAACCAAGGATACTCAGACTCGCGAAACTTCGACCATGGAAATTCATGTAGTTCATTCCACTCCGCGCAGTGCCACTCTCTCGAACAGTGACTGTGTTCGTCCCAAAAATAGGGTGCGTCGACATCGCCAGAACTCCCGTCAAGTCGCAAGTGCTTATGTACCAGTGTCAGTTCACGCTGCACGAGACAGTCGCTCTTGTCGTCAGCAGGACAATAAACTTTTTGTAGACTTCGACATTAACGGCAAAGTGATACCATTCCAGCTCGATACCGGAGCTGCGGTTTCACTGATCACTCAAGACACTTACAAACTAATGGGCACGCCTCCATTGCGTAGCTATTCAGGTCAAGAGATCCCTGTGTTAGGACAGTGCAGCCTTCTTGCAACATACAAAGGACAAACAAAACTTGTGTCATTTTACGTCCTTCCTTCTTCTTCAGCGGTGAACTTGTTTGGTTTCGATTTATTTCAGTTGTTTAACTTGTCTATAGTAAATCAGGTCCTATCAGTGAACCAGACTGTGCCTTAAGACAGTGTTTCTCGTCTATGTGAAGAATTTGGAGACATTTTTCCACCGGGCCTCGGTTGCGCTAAGAACTACAAAGCACATTTGGAAGTGAGAGTAAACGCGCAACCGAAATTTTTCAGAGCGCGCAATGTTCCCCACGCATTGCATGCTGAGGTCGCAAAAACATTACACGATTTGGAATCACAAGGTATAATTGAACGTTTGCAGGCTTCTCTTTGGGCATCACCCTTAGTAATTTTGCCAAAACCTTCCGGCAAATTGAGACTTTGTGTGGACTTCAAGGCAACAGTGAATCCACAGCTAGCGATTGCAACTTTTCCTTTACCCCGCCCGGAAGATCTTTTTGACAAACTGTGCCCGGGTAAATATTTTTCGAAGTTGGACCTAGCAGATGCGTAATTGCAAATACCGGTGGACAACGAATCCCAGCGCTTTTTGGTGGTTAACACGCATATTGGTTTGTATCGATTCAAACGACTGCCATTCGGGTGTGCATCCGCCCCTGCATTGTTTCAGCAATATCTACAAACTGTTTGTGCGTCGGGCCCTACTACAGCAAATTATCTGGACAATATTGCCATCTCCGGAAAGACGGAAGAAGAACATTTGGCCAATCTCAGAACATTAAATCAAAACCACCGCGGAAATTATTTGCATGGCCAAAAGCCACTTCCCCTTGGCAACGCTTACACATCGATTTTGCTGCTCCATTCTGGAATGCTCGATGGTTGGTTGTGGTAGATTGATTCAGTAATTTTCCTTTTGTTGTCCAGATGTCTTCCACGACGTCATCTGCCTCCATCCAAGCGTTATCCGCTATCTTTTGCATTGAAGGTCTTCCACAGACTATTGTTTCCGACAATGGCCTACAGTTCATGTCCGCAGAATTTCAGTCATTCTGCAAGGCCAATGGTGTTCAACATCTGACGTCCGCGCCGTTTTCGCCACAGTCAAACGGTGCCGCTGAACGACTGGTCAGGACTTTCAAGTCACAGATGTGGAAGTTCAAAGAGTCGCATTCTCGGGAGAACGCGTTATTGATCTTTTTGTCCTCGTATCGCTCTCAGCCCCGAGATGGTCGCTCGCCGGCTGAGTTGCTCCACGGTCGTCATCATCGAACCTTGATGTCTTTGCTACATCCGCCGCATCAGGTTCCTGTGCAGTGGCAGACACCGGCTTTTGCTCCAGGCGATGTTGTCTACTATCGCCACTATCGAGGTTCACGGCGTTGGCTCGAAAGGCGCATTCTTCGCTGCCTCGGACGCGCTATGTATCTGTTTTGGGGGCCTCTGTCGTCGCACGGGATCTACCGCTCGCCGTCTGCTTTCAGCGACGGTGCCGTCCGGTCAGCGCCCCGGGGACCCATCTACTGGCTCGCCTCAGCCCCAGGTGTTACCGACGCCGCCTTCCATTTTGCCCCATGGCGACGCGCCGCCGCCACCGCCGCCTGTTCTCCCACCGGCGACGCCCGCAGTGGACGCGTCGCTGCAACCGCCGGGCGCCTCCCTGGGTCACGCGCCGCCGATCGCTTCCCGTGACCAGTTGTCATCCGACATGGAACACTTGCCCGCTCGGGACCAAATGTCGTCTTCGCCCGTCGGGTGCCCCGGCCTGATGGAGGTCGACCCTTCGGCCCCTCCTGTTTCTCTACGGGCGCATACACCGCATGTTGGCGTGCACCCTGGAGCAGGTTTTCAGGCGTTTCCTAGCTCCCCGCGGTCCGAATGGCAGGGTGCGGGTGGCACAGCCTCGCCTGTTGTTAGGCTCCCCACCTCGTAACATACGTCAATATTGGGTTCTCCCCACGGCGGGCGGAAGCCTTATGCCACAACCGAACGCCGATTTGCGGGGGAGGAATGTGGTGTCACCGCCAGACACCACACTTGCGAGGTAGTAGCCTTTAAATCGGCCGCGGTCTGTTAGTATACGTCGGACCCGCGTGTCCCCACTATCAGTGATTGCAGACCGAGCGCCGCCACACGGCAGGTCTAGAGAGACTTCCTAGCACTCAGCCCAGTTGTACAGCCGACTTTGCTAGCGATGGTTCACTTACAAAATACGCTCTCATTTGCCGAGACGATAGTTAGCATAGCCTTCAGCTACATCATTTGCTACGACCTAGCAAGGCGCCATTATCAGTTACTATTGATAATGTGAATCATACCTCACGCCAGCCTTCATGAGCTAAAATGGGTGCCTTTCGGCCTCCTCTAATAACACAGTGTTGGCTCTCCTGCCAACCACAACAAGATGCTGTTCAAGTTTTATGCAATAAAATGCGGAATATCTTAACATCTAATGAAACTGTTGATATAACAGAAACATCGTTTAATATTCAGATGCTAGCAATTCCTAGAGGCAGTGGTGGTAATGGTAAAGAAATAATAAATCTGGTTGAAGACAAAAAGACAAAAAGTGCATCACAAGAATTAATAATGATGATAATCTGTGCTCTCCTAGAGATGTAATTGTGGCTTTGACATATCACACAAATAATATTTTGGGAAGATAACACAAACGAGATTAAGAAAATCAGAGAAGGAGATAAATACAGATTACAAAAAGAGTCAACTGATACATTATGTAATCAGTTGGGCGAATACAATGAAGAAGCATTTACTTTAGTTGATGTTAAAAATGTTGAAGAATTGTTGGATATCCAAATAAATGTAATATGTGCTGAAAATTTCAATGATGTTATCCATAGTGGTCCTGAGAAATACATTAAGATTTATCTGTACAAAGATCACAACCATTTTGGGGTAATTAACAGGATGACTGCTTTCTTGGGATCTTCATATTTCTGTGATAAATGCAAGAAAGCTTATCACAACAGTGGTGCTCGCAGATGTAAACCAGAGCGAAAAGTATGCATATTATGCAAAAGTCCAGAACATGAAACTGAAGAAAATAAGATTTATCGTGAGAAATGCAATAGATGCTGTTGTAATGAAGAATGATTGAACAATCACCACGAAGTTTGTGATACAGCTTTTAAATGTAAAGGATGCAAGAATATTTGTTTAAGATCTAAAGAACATAAATGTGGTTTTGAACTTTACAGAAATTGTAAACAAGTAGTGGAAATTGGAAATTATAAATGTTATATGCAACTTATATTGCAAAAAGGTGTTATCTAGGAAAGAAAATTTGGTGATGAATTTATTGTGCAAGGTTGCCCAACCTGTAATAAAGAAGGTTACTATGTTAGTGGAGAATTCAAAGATTTTTATATTTACCAATGCTTCATGTGTAATAAAATAGTTGCTGGTAAAAAGTTTAAATATTTGGAAAAAGGCTTTCCAAAGAATGTGAATTGTACATATACTGAGAGATACATGTCATTTGATTATGAAGAAACTCAAGAGACTGGAACACACATTACAAATCTCCTAACTGTCCAAAATTTTAAAGGTGATACTGTTTATAAATTTAAGACAAACGATGAATTCTCTAAGTGGATGATATCTGAGAAAAACAAGTATACCACATTCATAGCTCACTATGCAAAAGGTTGCAATTCCCAATTCATTTTGAAATACTGTGGTGAAAATACAATAAGACCATATACCATCTACATGGGAACTAAACTGATGTTGTTGGAGATCAAACAGATAGGAATAAAAATTATAAATAGTAGTAACTTTCTTCAAGATCCACTTAGTAGTTTTCCATATACTTTGATTTAAAAGAAATGAAGAAAGGCTACTTCCTATATTTGTTCAATACACCAGAAAATGAAAATTATTTAGGACTAATTCCTGATAGTAACTATTACTGTGTTGACACTATGAACCCAAAAGATAGAGAAGCAATTCTCAAATGGCACAGCTCCTGAGTTAAAGAAAATTATGTGTTCAATATGAAGAAAAAAATTAACGAATACTGTAATTCTGATGTAGATATATTAAGAAGAGGTTGTTTGGAATAAAGAAAACTAGAAATTGCTAACATTGACCCATTCTGTTATTTAACAACTGCTGGTGTTTGTATGGCAATTTACAGATCTAAATACATACATCCAAATACAATTGCTGTATTGGATAAAGAAAAGAAAGAACATTACAGTAAACAATCGATAGCTCTGTTAAACAGTTTAAACAACAATAATATCTTGCATGCTCTTAATGGTGGAGAAGTAAGAATTGTAGGAGTAAAAGTAGATGGATTTGATAAAGAAACTAATACTGTTTGTCAATACCATGGATGCTTTTGGCATGGATGTAAAAAATGCTTCAAAAGTGAAACAGTTAACAACAATAATAAGGAACCAATGGATGATCTTTATCAAAAGATATTGAGAAGAAGTGCGTAAATACAAAACGCTGAATAAAATTTCGTGAAATGTGGGAATGTGATTGGTTGAACTCAACAGAGTATAAAAGCTTAAAGAAATTAAAGTAGTTGCCAGAAATTGTTGAACCGTTGAATCCAAGAGATGCATTTTATGGTGAGTGAACAAATGCAATAAAATTACGAGTTAAAGCAGATGGTATTAGCTCAAAAATAGAATATATTGATGTCTGTAGTATTTATCCTACTGTACAATATTATGATTATGTTCTTGAGTGACATCCAAGAAAGATATATATATGCCAATATATTATTCTAAAAGTTGGTATGGCTCAATATAATGTAAAATATTGGCTCCTAGAGGATTGTGTTTTACCTGAACACATGCAAATCGATAAAAATGAATAACTATTGTTTCCTTTGTATGTCAAATATGCAGAAGAACAAACAAGTAAATGCAATCACTGCGATGAAGAAAGAAGTTTTATTGGACCTTGGACAACTGATAAAGTTAAAAAAGCTGTAGAAAAAGGACATAAAGTTTTAGAAGTCTATGAAGTATTGGATTTTAAAAATAAAAGCAATAAGTTGTTAACAATTTTGTGAAAGACTTTATGAAAATAAAGTTAGAAACTAGTTTACATAACTTTGAAAGTGAAGAAGAGTATATCAAAGAAGTTAAAGAGAAGTTGGATATTGACTTGAATCATGATAGAGTAAAGAAAAACCCTAGAAAACGAGCTGTTGCTAAAATTTGCCTTAATCCATTATGGGGTAAATTTGGACAAAGGCAAAATATGAGTCAAACAAAATATGTAACCAATTTACAGCGTTTTTATGAGATACTGTTGGATGATCTAGATGTAACTTAGATGTAAATTGTATTACAGAGGAAATGGTACAATGAGGTACAATTTCAAGAATTACTACATGGAAAACAATGCATCTACTAATATGTTCATTACTGCATTCACTGCATCAAATGCCAGTCTTGGGTTGTCTGATATGGTAAATAACCTAGGAGAATCTGTTATTTATTTCGATACTAATTCTTTTGTATATATTGATGATGGTAAAAATATTGTGGAAGCAGGTTGCATGTTAGGTGAATGGACAGATGAATTGGGAAATAATTGTCTTAAAGATTGGGCTTCAACAGGTCCAGAAAGTTCCTATTATGAGAAAAATGATAAAAAGACAGAAATGAAGGTAAAAAGATTCGAATTGAATTACAAGAACATTCAAAAGTTGAATGGCGAATCTATAAGGAGGTTAATAGAAAGTGAAACTAAAGAAAATATACAGTTAGAATACAACCAGCTAACAAGAGATGTTAATACTGAAAATCTAGTACACAAACACGCTATTAAAATAATTTATTATGTCATAAACTTTAATAAGATTACAAGTTTATTAAATTTTATTCTATTTAAATGGACACTCTACTGAAGAAGCTCAATAATGCAGGCAATTCTGATCTGTTTAGATTAGTGGGCTTGATGTAAATGACTGTTATTACATTACTGACTGTGAACGTTTAAAAACTAGATATGGAGTTAAATATTTTCTTGAAGTCGAGGATAAATTTAAAATTATTTTATCAGAAAGTTTCAATAAAATAATAGATAACTGGGACTTCCAATTTTTTAAAGATAGTGATATTAAACCGAAGAGAACTAAAAATAAATATAACGAATTTCATGATCTAGAGTTTGTTGTGTAACTTTTTGAGAATTTGATTGAAAATTTTTAGGTATCGGGCACCTGTCTGAATGAGAGTGCTAACTCCAATGGCTGCTAGCGGAAACAGCAAGCTGGTTTATAATAGGGGCGTGACCTTCAGATAACTAGCTGTGCCTCTTATCTCTCTTTCTCCATCACACAGAGCTACATTTGTCTAGCAGCAGTTAAGCAAGGTCTCAATAAATGGCGCTGGCCACAGAAAATTAATATTACGATAATTTTACTATTTCTGAACCGATTTTGATGATATAAACTATGAAGTTAAGCTAATTAAACTGTTTAACAGCAATTCAGAATAATATTAATTAATATTACACTAGAAATCAGTGTAATTTGGATAGTCGGTTTGATCGTGTACCAACTTTGTCACTCAAATACCAGCTATATATACCGAATTCGAAACTTCTTTGCTCTGTCAAACAATGTACGAATATGTTGACTGAAGGCTGTAGCCATTATCTCTTATATACATTAAGTGTAGAAAGAGTTATCTATTTGGCAAAACATTTTCTATCCTCGCTTGTCTACGACTTATCCCTAACCCCGGGCGGGTTTAAGACCTCTCCTAAAGAGGGGTGGCGTGTTTCAGCTCGAATTAGAGGAGCAGTCTGCTAACTCAGAGGCAGGTCTCCATGATGTGCTGACGTACAGAAGACAGGGGCCGGAAGCTCGTTGGGGGACTGAGCGCAAGGTGTTCGATAGGGAATGTTTTGCTCTTTTCTGTGGATTCCTTTAATGTGTATGTCTAGAAGAATAAATGTGTTAGCTACAAACCATTTTAAAAAATTTTGTTTGCATCCGTTTATAAAAAATTTTAGAAAGTAAGTGGCTTGTGTGTCCAGCCTAGCGGTTCATAAGAAAAGAAAAACTTTATTAAAATATCTGCGACTGCGCTGAGTCCGCTCTCTTACTGCTCCACAAAAGGTAATCTGTCAGGAGAGATTCATAACAGCGCACACTCTGCTGCAGAATGAAAACTTCTCATTCTGAAAGCGTGTACATGTATGTAAATCGTGATTGACCTGGAAAATGAATCTACTGACCAATTTCATCACAGGACAGCATAGCGTGTTGCATCCTAATGTAAAACTGATACTGCCCTACGATTGTTTCATGCATCCCCTTGACGAGCGGTTTGAAGAATGTTACGCCAGCCTGACAGCAGCGATCGGCAGCTGTCCTTCGCGGCGGAAGTTCCCGATCAACCTCCCCCCTCTCCCCTCCCCCCTTCACGCCTGTTACCCCGCACCCTACGTTAAAGGCGCCGCCGATCTGTTTCGCCTGATAAACCTCAACGCTTCAGTCACTCGCCGCTGCACAACGATGCGGCAGCCTCAGTTAAGAACTCAAGAACGTCATTTTAACTGTCACAAAGATATTCTACGTTAAACAAAGGCAAATATTTAATTACTGGATAAGTCAATTTATGTGTGGAAAGAATGAAGATTTCGTATACTCTAAGCACAGACGCTGTAAGTGTGTAAACAGAAAGAAATGTGTGTGCAATTATATTCTATATGCACGATAAGCTTCACTGCTAGGTCTCCGTAGACATTCTGCAAGCGCCTATGAATATCTGCAATGCTCCAGTTTTCCGCCAAAAGAAACTGACTGACAGCTATTTTTTGAAGTGCACCTCTGTTACAGACGCCGTTTTGAAGGTTACTTTATGAAACTATAGGGGCTGAAGAGGGAATATTCTACGATATCCCATAGCAAATTTCGCAGTTTTTTCAACCGAAATTGGCCGAGAAAAAAGTATACCACATTACGTACTGAACGCCCTCCTAGAAATCTGTTCAAGTTGCAGAAAGTAGCTAAAAGAAATATGCAATGATTAGGTGGCACCCTGAAAATTACAGACGGCATCGACATGACTCTTCATAAAGTTATAATGAAATCTAGACCTTTCACTGCTTACAGGCGTTGATAAATGTCAACGAGGACATTTGAAAAATGTGTGCCCCAACCGGGTCTCGAACCTGGGACCTCCTACTTACATGCCAGAGCCTTTATCTTTTATTTTTCCTCCTCTTCAAAAAATGGTTCAAATGGCTCTGAGCACTATGGGACATAACTTCTGAGTTCATCAGTCCCCTAGAACTTGGAACTACTTAAACCGAACTAACCTAAGGACATCACACACTTCCATGCCCGAGGCAGGATTTGAACCTGCGACCGTAGCGGTTGCGGGTTTCCAGACTGTAGCGCGTAGAACCACTCGGCCACACAGGCCGGCCTTCCTGCTCTTAATTTTGTTCGGTATTGTTCATTGTGTTTGGTCTGGGCGGACATCACAAGACATCTGTTCAAGTTGATCGTTAAAACAATTACAGACAGCACACAGCCCTCTGACTGAACATGCTGAGCTGCCATGCCGGCAACCTATCTGACTGAGCCACCGAGGACACAAACAATAGTGTGACTGCTGGGACTTATGTGTGGCATGCTCACTGAGAGACCCACACTTTCCAACTTTCTGTCCACACACTACATTTGTAGTTGACTCTTAATAGGATGTGTGATCATGGACTGTAAATCATGCTCTGTAACATGCTCTCATACTGTTTACAAGGTTGGTAAGGAGATCTTGTGGTAGACCTTTCCATTTCTCCGCCAACGACTGGACTCGCATTCGGGAGGACGACGGTTCAATCCCGCGTCCGGCAATCCTGATTTAGGCTTTCCGTGATTTCCCTAAATCACTCCAGGCAAATACCGGGATGTTTCCTCTAAAAGGGCACGGCCGACGTCCTTCCCTAATCCGATGAGACCGATGTCCACGCTGTCTGGTCTCCTTCCCCAAACAGCCAACCAACCAACCATCTCCGCCATCGTGGTTGACAGCTGGTTTATGGTCATTGGTGTATGTGGCTGTGTTTTAGTATGTTTTCCCAATGCATGTCACACGTGCTCGATGGGATTTAAGTGGTGGAATGTGCACGCCAGTCAATTCGCCGAGTACTCGCTCCACGAGCTCCTTCACTTGTATGATGTTCAAAGGGTTTGCGCACTGTGGTCAGTAAAATTGAAGTCAGGACAGAATATGTCCCTAAAACGATCCATATGGTGAGAGAGTACTGTGTCACAATAACATTCAGTGTTGAGTGTACCATGTTCAAAGCTTGAAAGTCAATATGCCCATGGCCAACCGGTGCTACAGTCTGGACCCGCGCGACCGCTACGGTCGCAGGTTCGAATCGTGCCTCGTGGATGCATGTGATATCCTTAGGTTAGTCAGGTTTAAGTACTTCTAAGTTATAGGGAACTTATGACCTCAGAAGTTAAGTCCCATAGTGCTCTGAGCCATTTGAACCATTTGAATCAATATACCCATGCAACATTATGCCTCCCCACATCTTGACACACAGACCACCAAAACGATCATGCTTGACAATGGTTTTGGGTGCATTACTTATTCCCAACTCTCTCACCAGATGGGGGTACGTAAGACAGCAACATGATCATTTTGGTGGACCATTTGTTACTTTGTGGGCAGGCATAATATTACATTGGCTTACTGACACAAATATTTGAAAACGGTACACTAACCAATCAATCATTATGTGACAATGTCCTCCTTCCCCATATGCATCCCTTTAGAGGTGCAGTTATTTTTATTGGTGGAATGTGTGACCACATGGAACTGCACAGTTGGAGGAGCTCTTGGAAAGACATATACTACAAATGGACTGACCTGCCCATTGCCCTACTTAAACAGCATCAACCATGTGTGGCATTCATTGAGAAGACGTATAGCAGTATGTCCACAAGCACACCAACGACCATCCAGCAGTCGTCAACTTCACTTGTAGGGGAATGGAACACCCTATCATAAGAACTACTTCCCCAACTTATGGTCAGCGTGGGAGCACATTGCAAAGCATGTATTGCCATCTGTCGTGTTTCCACACAGTATTGCAAACTATGTCTTCCCTCTTTTAGTGTCCAGGGGACCACCATAAATTGGGTTAACTTTATTGTAATTATTGCCTTTAAGTAAAAGTCTATCTGTTTGTCTCAACATTTCTTTTTGTTATATTCTGTACTACACTTTCACTGTTCTTTCTGCATATGGTTCAAGTTTTTTCGATCCATGTTACTTTGCAGCGACACATCATGTGGAAGTTACTTTCATCCTTGAGTTTTAGACATTGGTACATTTGTCAGACATTCCTCCAGACCATTACCTGTTTGTACAGACATTCCACATGATCCTATTTCAGTTAGCAGTAGATGATGTGGTACAGTACCACTTGCCTTAAATGGAAATCTAGGAAGATGCAATTTACCTATTCACATGCGGCTATTATTTTCAACACATCATCTATGAATAAAGCAAGCTATCACACGAGTGTGATTTTTGTTCTGAAACCATGTCGTTCTTTCAGTGAAGCTTTTTTCCCAGCAGGAATGTCACAACTTTTGAGCTTAGAATATGCTCTACGATGCTGCAGACAGACACCTGATATGGGTCTATGATTCTGTCCATGTGATTGCTTGCCCGTTCTATAACGGGCATTCAAAAAGAAACGAGTCAGAGCCATAATTACGGAAACCAATACCTGCACGTTAGAAGTATTGGCCCTGGGTGCTGAGACACTTGTCCCACTGTGACACAAGGTGGTGGATGGCTGTCTCATAAAATTTCAGGGGCTAAGACTGAGCCGTGTGTCTGCTCTCCACATATATCGCGCTGTAAAGATTGTCCTGAGTCCTTCCATTCCATCGTTAATTGATTCTTTCATATTTATCGTTATGCTGCGTACGATTGTGTTGAGATTCCCCTCTGGTGGCGTGTCTGGTCTTATCGATCTTCGAGTCGTTGCTTCCTGTTAGCCTTGTGTAAGGGAATAAGATCTTTGGGGGGATGGCCGGTTGGTTGCCTAGCGGTGACGAGTCGGTCGGTCGGTTTTTAAAATCGGGAATTAGAGAATGTCGTACGATGAGACCGCGGCGTGGCGTGGTGGTGGAGAGTTGGCTGTTGTTCCGAGAAGCCGCGTGGTCTATCCTGGCGGTACGAGACGATTGGGACGAGTAGGCGGGACAAGGCTGTAAGCCCTTGCTGTGAGCATCCGGGGGCCACGGCTGTGGTTCCGAGTCACTACTTGGTGGGAGAGGCAACGGACGTCTTTAAATTTTCTGTCTGGAGGTGGGAATGATGGACTAGTAACTCGCCTAACCTGAGGAGTGGTATTTCGCCGCCGTGGGTGCAGAGAAGACGAGGGCTCCAGCGACAGAGCGCGTGGCTGCGTGACTGTGCCCAGGTGGGTACGCTGGCGATGTGTACATGGTCGGGTGTGAGGAACCTTTGCCTCGGAGTTCACCTGCTGTTTCTCTGATAAACTGCAAGTTAAGTTGGTTAAAGGTTTAGATGTTAACTGAAGAATTTTGGTTTGTGCAACCAGCGTCTGCCTCGTGACCTCCTGCTTTCGGATTTCCTGTCCCTGTCGCCGTTGTAATTATAGACAGTGATCTTTTGGCTTCTTAATGGTACTGCCTGGGAGGAAGTATATTTTTGGGCAGGGATTATGGTTTCTGATTCGATTCCTCCACCTTCCCTCGCCTCGCGTGAGGTTGATGTGATTGCTGAATGTGAGGTGTTGTGGGTCTTTTAGTCTTCTCCTTCTAGCCTGAGCATCCTTCGGGAGACAATTGTGGCCTCCCTTATACCCGGTCGGTTAATTATTTCTATCCCAGGACATTTTGGTGGCAGGACATGGTAATGAAGTTATTACTTATTGTAAAATGTTAAATGGTTGTATTTTACTCTGATTGTTTTTGGCCGCTGTTTAAAAAGGTTAAATTTACCTTTCATTGGTGGGTTTTTAAAATTACATGGCTTTAAAATTGTTAGTTATTGTACAAGGTGAATGATTGTATCTTTACTTTGTTAGTTTCAATTTACTCGGCATCTTTTGAAAATGCTAGTTCTGCCACCCTGTTAGCGAGCCCTTGTAATTTAATACCTTGTTGTGTCAAAGTTTAAAAGAAGTTGGCTCTCTTCATGTTCGGTGGCGAAATTTTATGCAAATTGTTTTTTTTTTGTTTCATTACTTGGAAAGTTTTAAATTTATTATTAAATGCTTTATCAAAGTCTATTTTGAGTAAAATGGCTTGGCTATTAGCAGTAAAGTAAAGTTTTTAATTTCATTACTTGGAAAATTTTGATTTGTTATCAAATGTTTTATCAAAGTCGGTTTTAAGTAAATTGGCTTGACCATTAACTGTAAGGTAAATTGTCTTGAAAAGGCATTCATACCCACTAGCTTTTTTGGATCTGTTCCTGGTCAAGTTATAAAGAAATGACTTTTAATGGTTGAAGTAATCAATAAAGGAATTGTAAATCGTAACTCAACCGTAACCAACTAATTTTGGCCCTGTTTCCCAACTGGGGGCTTTCCTTGATTAACCGTAACACCCGTCTCAGCTATGTTAACCAGTTCTGCACATACAGGTCGACATCATCATCCAAAGTGAATCGTT
This sequence comes from Schistocerca gregaria, assembly GCF_023897955.1. Lineage (NCBI taxonomy): Eukaryota > Metazoa > Arthropoda > Insecta > Orthoptera > Acrididae > Schistocerca > Schistocerca gregaria. The sequence continues at coordinate 1,156,516,606 of NC_064920.1, read as the reverse complement.
TGCCTGTTCTTGGCATTCTTCTTTGACCAATATGGCCCCCTTCTGATTCAATACCTGCAGCATGGGACAACAGCAAATGCCCAGCATCACTCACAAACCTTGGCCACCCTTTGCCAAGCCATCCAATCAAAAAAACCAGAAAATATCACCCGTGGGGTCATTCTGACCCATGACAATGCAAAGCCTCATACAGCCAACACAGTAGTGACTCTCCTGCAGAAATTCAAATGAGAGGTTCTCAGCCACCCTCCACACAGTCCAGACCTCTCCTCCTATGATTACACCATTTTTAGCCCCCTTTAAAAAGTCTCTGAGGGGCAAATGATTCACCTCGGATGACAACGTCCAGCAGTATGTGCGGAACTATTAACACCTTCACCTTCACCGAAGAGTCAAGCAGTATATTGCTCCCTCCTACGTATATCTCGCGAAGAGACCATGAGGATAAAATCAAAGAGATTAGAGCCCACACAGAAGCATACCGACAATCCTTCTTTCCACGTACAATTCGAGACTGGAATAGAAGGGAGAACCGATAGAGGTACTCAGGGTACCCTCCGCCACACACCGTCAGGTGGCTTGCGGAGTACAGATGTAGATGTAGATGTAGATCACAGTCCTGGGAATTTTTAGTTCCAGCCATTCATCAGCTTGTTTCACAATGGGACAAGTGTCTCAACAGCCAGGGTCAATACTTCTAACATACACATACTGGTTCCTGTAATATGCCCCCAGCTCATTTCTTTTTGAACGCCCCCTACATATTTAGGAAAGATTTGTGCTTCTTTCCTGTCACACAGGGCTATTCCCGGTGCAAGCGGTTCTTGATAAGTAGCTTGGACAGTGTATTATCACTTATTGATACTAACCCACTAGTGTCTCAAAGCTGGCAATGGAATTAAATGTTTCCATCATACACCTATAGCAGTTGTGCAGGATCCGGTGGACCAAATGGAGCACACCCACTGAGCCACAACTCCAACAGCTCCATTCCAGGAGTACTCTCTGCCATCATGACAGCCGGTAGCTGTCCTACTGCCTACTCACACTTGAAAGCCACTTCACTATGTGACACTACACATTTTCTACCTAGACATGGTTCTGACAGGATCATTTGTGCTTTAGTTCAAAGGGGCTCTTCCTTGTTGACACTGATATCTGGACTCTATTACTTGCTGCATTACTTGTAATGAGTCTTTGTACATTTGGAGAAATACAAGTTAAGTAAATCTCCTGTTTACTGTGTTAACTTGTTCGCTGATAATTTCTGTTCCAGATTTCCAACGATGACAGCTGCTGCACCACACTGTAATCCATCTCTCCTTGCTGTTATGTATGAAACTGTACATGACAGGAGTTAATTCTGCGACATAGTCAATATAAATTTTAATTCGAATTCCATCAGGACCTGCTGCTTTTTATACCTCAAGTAGTTTTAACTGTTTTACAATATCTGGGTAGCAAATATTGATATCACTCATTTTTAAGTCTGGATGGCAGTCAACCATTCGTATGGCAGTATCCTCTTACTTGATACATTTTAAAATACAGAACTAAAAAATTTAACTTTTCTGTATGCTGTCTTCAGTTTTGACATCACACGCATCAGCAAGATATTGAATGGAAGGTTTAGAACTGTTTATTGACGTATGTTCGATGAAAACTTTCTGGGGTTTTGAGATAAATCTTTCGCCATGGTCTGACTGGAAATTATTCTAGACTTCACAAATGGCACTTCTTATAGGTACAGAAATTTCTGTTAACCGTGGGATGCATAACCTCTTTTTGTGATGTGGATGCCTAATGGGGGGTGTTCAGTGAACAGTGAAGCCACTAGTATTAAAATAGCCTACTGATAAAAAAATTACAACTTTTGAAAAGGTTTATTATATTTTGACTAAGGCAGTAACCTGTAAATATTATTAATAGTTGTAAATGTTAGGCTGAAAACTAGCATATTACAAGACAAAATACTAATATGTTGGTATATTACAGAAACTACTCTGAGTCTTCAAGTTCAAGGTAGGAGAGACACTTCACATTTCTTTCTGAATGTGTGTTACATACAGAATTATGACACTGCCCACAGTAGTGCTTTGGTCTGCCTAGGTTGTTGTACTTCTGCTCCTTTCCATTAGTTTGTTTTACACAAACATGGCACCTGCAGGTGGCTGATCTGCATGTGTTGTCAATTCTTTGATTGTATTTTGCAGAATACTTTTTCTTGACCAAAAATTCAGTTACACATGCTTGTAATTAAACTTCCACTACCTGTGCCAGTGAAGATAGAAAACTATTCACCATATAGGTACTCAACATTGTAGGAATGATGTTGAGACTGAGCACTGCTGGATTTGCCTTGATAGTACTGACAATGTCATGACTTTCCAGTTTATGAGCCATTACTGCTATGGTGACTTTGGACTGAAACTGAAGCATCAGCATGCATTACAGTTGCAGACAATTACGTGGTTCTGGACAATATGAGCAGGGCTTTACTCATAATGCTGTTTTGTAAAAACAATAGCAAAAGTGTTTCTGCTATTCTCGAGAATTGATGCACTAAAGGAATATTTTGAGGTGGTATTTCTGCACCAGGGTGAAGAACCTACTCGGAAATTCTAATGAACTTGTGATTTGTGAATTGCTTCTGGAAGAGGTCAATGGCCAATTCTGCCAAGAACTGTTGCTGTAGCTCAGAATGCTGGATGCAATGTGTGACCTCCAAACTGTGTATGAGCTGTGTCATGAGAGCTGAACAGTCTATGGTCCATCTCTCAAAACAGTGCTCTGAGCCATTATGAAATATCTCTACCGTGGTTCCAGGCTGTCCTCAGTGCAGATGGTTGTGACATACAGCTATGCAATTATCAAATGTTACCCACTCACTTGTAAATTTAAATCTGTTTATTTCAATGACTTAATTATTATTTCTTGTCTGCATGTCATAACAAATGTCTCTGCAGAGTTTTATCATATTACAATCACTCTTTCTTCATTACGGCCCTTCCAAGACAGGAAAGTTTAATTATAACCATCCTGTACTTCTTTCTGCTGCCTGTGGTTTCACCAATTCGATCCCAACTTGCAGAAGCTTGTTGCATTTCTTCTCATTCCATCTTGGATGTAGCTGGATGAATATGGTGGTTGCACTGACAGCACAGATATCGACGAGCGATTAAAACGCTGACAGTCCATCTATTTGTTCCCCTGTTGCAGGTGTACATATGAGCCATTTGATCAATGTTATCAGTCCCACCTTTAGTGGAGTTATTGCAGGCAATTGTGTGTGTTTTATTCTTCTCTTCTCCTTCAGTACCTTCATCTTGGTGCATTGTTGATAACATAGCACTGTTTTAATTGTTTTTGTTTTTTCATTGTAGGACACTGAAGTGACTGGTGCCCCATCTGTTGTTGGGTCTGTGTACAACATTTACCAACATACCTCTGAGTCTGATATGTTCTTTTTTATGTGTGGAATATGCTTCCTGTTTGACTGGAAAGTTCCAACTATAGTAACTTTGTCATCCTGTTTCAGCTCTTATGCCAAATCCACCATCATTTGGTATCGATATGAAACAATATTTCAACCCAACCAGTATTTCTCACAGGCACAGCCAGACATTTAACAACAGCTATTGAACCTCATTCTTCCTTGGAGAAACTCTGTACTTTACCTGCACAGGGTTCATATTCGTGTCATGTCTACTGGTTCTGGTGCTATGCGTATAAGGATGTTGTACTTGTCCAGTTTCTCCTTCATAAACACTTTGAAGAGGCAGCATTCTCAGAACAAGCTGAGCATCTCATTGGTGGTGAGGTGCACATGCATTCATTCAGACTTAACCACAGTCACGTCTTGATGGTCACTGCCTGAAGCTACATTATGTTCATCATCTCCATCGGCTCTAATGTCCACATCATTTTCCAAAATGGATCATGCTCTGAAACAAAATCCTCATTTTCATTGAGAGCTCTTTCTAAATTAATTCATGTATTCTTTTAAAAAATCTGAGTCTCAATGTGAACAGAAGGGAACTGAGCTAACTCACTGCAAGTATGCAAGATATCTAACAGCTGAAAGTCATCAGTGATCACTTCCTCTGAAAATAAACTTAATGTTGAGAATATCAAGAATGCCAAGCCACAAGAAATGTACACTTGCTTTTGGGACATGGAAACCTGGAGGGAAGGGGAAGGGGTTTGTTGAACCCATATTCAAAGTTTAATAATTTATTTCAGAGTAGTAGTTTTCTATAAAGCTCATTTATACCCTATTAAATAAACAATAACTCAAAGACAAAAATGTTGCATGACATTTACTTGAGCAGAGACTAAGGAAGATAAACAGCTGTGGGTTGAATGAACTACACCCCCCACCCCTCTACCAGTTCATCAGCAGTCTATTTTGTATTAAGAGGGTAGTAGGCTCTCTAAACACACATTTTGCAATGATAGAGCAGATGAACATTACTGGACTTGCAGTTTTTACAAGTCACATATCAAACATTTGTATTGCGATTGAGATTCAACTGAATGTAGGCATCGACTCGAGAAATATGATGAATCTATACAATCTGGTTTGGAGGCACTATTAGTGATTTGGATACTGCAAGCCACAGCTGAACAGAAACACTAAAGGGAAGGGTATATGTTACAATTCTTAAGATGGGAAGACCATGTATAGTAGTTATGAAAATATTTGAAGAATAGCAGAATAGCATATAAAAATTGAGGCTGGTGTCCGAGCAGCCATATGCCTTGATGACTTTAGTTGAGATCTAAATTCGGTGAAACTGACCAACTTGCAAATTACAATTATGAATTTTACTGTGTAATTTGCAAACATTAACTTGGCTCTTAAGGGTTGCTCTGAATGCAGACAAGCCAAAAATACACCCGAGAACTGGACATAGCTATTAACTGCATGTTTTCCATAGTAACAGGAGCTTCATATGATTCATATCATAATACCAGATGCAAACCACAATGCTGGATTGTTTCTCAGTTCCTTAAGGAAGCAAAGGCACTTATTGTATGGTTTTAATCTTGTACCTACAAAAAAAGTAAGTACAATGCCATCTACATTAAATATGTTAGTAAGTTACACTTTTGATTACTGTGAAGAAAATTAACTCTATGTTTATTTGTCCTGACCAGATCTGAAGCTGTGTTTGATGGGGAAAGGATTATAAAAGATTTGAAGACTGAAATGACAATGACAATAGATGTTTCAAAAGAAGTGACTTTCAGTAGAGAACTCTGTAAACTAGGGTGAGGGAAATGTGGTTGACAGGGTGTTGATAAGAATTGAATTTCTTGTTCCCTCTGCAAGACTACGTATTAAGAGAACCTCATTTCCTGTCAGATGCATCGAACTGAGTCGCAAATGAATTCCAAGACTTGAACATTGTGTATAAACTGACCTATCTAATACTTTGCAGTTCGCTATTGTGCATTTTTCATGGAGCTACTGAGAGTTTAGTTATTATCTGTAATGCCAACTCAGCAAGCAACATCATTTCATTTTATCATGGCTTTAATTTGCAGTGCGGGGTCTCTGAAAAGAAACTACCAGCAGATGAGACAATATTTCAGATTTTATTATTTAATCCATACTAAGACCAGATGAAATACTTGCTTGCACATGATTTGTGCCTCTCCATTAACTTTCTGTGACATTATTAATTACAAGTGGCATACTAGATACGAAAGTATGCAATTTAATTTACATTTCTACTGAATACAAATAAATTACATCTGCAAAAACCTCTAAGGTTTGGTAGGAATAAGCTTCTACTGTCATGATCACATGCAAGTGGTTGTGTATGAAATTTTAATTTTCTTTGTGTTTATGACTAAGATCGCACTGCTTGTCTTCCCCAATAACTACCTATGTTAATCTAGAAGTAAATGGGATAAATAACAACCTCATAAGTTCCTCCCAATTACAGTTAGTGCAAGATATTTTTTCAGATTATTAACTATTATTAAAAATATGTGTTAACTGTTGTCTCAAAATCTTTGTAATATATGTGGTACATAATTTTTTTAACAATTTCATGTTTCTACACACTGGCAATTTATGTAACACATTTGCAGATGCTTTTTCATTGACAACATGATAGGTGACCTAACAAAAACATGAGTTCAGTGATTTCTGGCATAGGAAAATCTAAATGGAACTCTTAAGCATCCAACCTTTTTAGTATGATGGTGAGTATAAAGCAGAAATGGAAATCTCTGAAGCATTTATTTATCCATTCACAAAAGAAAATTAAGGAACATCCAGACAGCTTAGGAAGCTCAGAATATTTCTAGGACCTGCATGTCCATACTATTCATTTGATGATTACACAAAAAAATTATGAACAGGACATGACAAAAGAATCAGTCTTAAATACTTAAATATAGAATGCTTCTTATAATAATGAAACATATTATGACAACATATCTACAAGAGTATTTGTAAATGATGTCTTTTAAAAGGTATTCTTTCAATTTTATATTTTTAACAATGGCACAGTATCATTGGAATAAGTATACATTTGGTACATCTTGTCATCTTTAAAGCTCTTGATTAAAAAATCCATATGACGGAACTGTTCTAGTAAAGGCAGGACATAAAAATTCAGTCCTAAAATAGAAATGGTTTCTTCCTAAATGTCAGACTTTCATTTACTTGTTGCTTTTCTGTACTTTTCAAACAAATAATCCAAAAATATATGGTTCAACTTTTGTACTTTATTTGTCATTTAATAGTTTGGGCAGTAAAGTACATGTAGCACCTTTCCCCATTTTACTTGTTGACTTAACCATGTTACTGGCCTTAAAATATACCCTGAATGAGATCACTCTTCATTCCTGTTCAAGGAATGGTATTTCAGTAGCACAATGAGCTTGTAACTGTACAAATAACTCATTTTAATTCTTTTTCTTTTTGGACGTAGTTTTCTTCTGAGTAGAACTAGGAACTTTTCGTAACTTCAGTATTACTAAAACTAAATTAACAAGATTAACAATATATGTTGTAACACATATCACACAGAAATCATAGAGTACGAAGTACAGAACATATGCAAGGTAGACAGAGCCGAAGTTAGATAGGATAGCCATAAACAACTGAATCCTGCTTGCTACTACACTGCTCGTGAAACCTGAAACAAAGAGCATCAGCAGTTAATATTTGACCACATTTAATTTATAGCTATAAATAACTTACATATGTATAATTGAAATGAAAAGCATTGCCTTTTAAATTCATTTAAGACTAGTGACTATAGTTTTCAAGTAAATGCTTCAAACTAAAAATTCTTCTTACTCAGTTTCATGGGGAAAAAAAAAACATTGACTGGTGCCTTATCTGCTGAAATTTAACTCTAACTTCTAGTTCTATTTAGCTGTGACTACTATTTAGAAACCATACTGACTCTCCTGTCTCTTAATGATTTGTGCTTGTGAAAAATGTCAAGGTGAACTGTGGAGCAGATTGCACAAAAAGCTAAACCTACTGTCATGAATGGTCAGGTTAGTTGATTTGGTATGAAGAAGGAATGCAAAGGCATAAAACCTCTAATAGGAAACTTTGGTGTTAGAAACTACTTTGAAGCTCATTACTGCATAACTGTTCACCAACAGACCAAATAAGTGAGTGCAGAATAATGAATATGTCGCACTCACCACAGAGGAATACTGAGACATGACCGTGTACTCATGAAACAAGTTATATTATTGTCTGACATTCTATTTTGTGGTCATACTAAGTGTTCTTAATGGAATATATGTTCAGAGCAAAATCAACTTATATGCATAATGTCATTCAGTAGAAGTAAATGGATATAAATCTGCACTCTTTCAAACCACACAAACTGTACGTTCTCTCTATATTTCAAAAGATCGAAGAGTAGTAGATTGACCACAAGCCATCTCTCTTTAATGTAGGACACATATCTTACTGCTTCAAAATAAGCATGTACAGGGTGTTAAAAAGTGTCAAATACTTTTACAGGTGGTAATACTTATCAGAACAAAAAATTATCAGTCAGGCAATACTTTCTACCTACAATAAACATTGGTTTGGAAATGGACAATTTCTGTGATAAACACATACTTATAGGAGTTCATCGTGGTGCCCATTCATGACAGTGCACACATTCAAGACGTGATCCTCTAGTGTCTGCACATTGTTGTTTGGTGTGGCATAGACCGATTCCTTCTAGTGTGGGAGGGGGGGGGGGTTTACATCTTAGAATGAGCAGGCCAAGGTGTGCCACCTCCTCCTCCCCCCCTCAAACCAATCCACTGGTCCTGAGATGTCTGACAGATGTTCGTGCACAGTATGTGCTGGTACACCATCATGCTTGAACCACATTTGTATTCATTGCTGCATGGTACAGCCTCCAGCAAGGTAGGCAATATATTAATGAGAAAGTATAAGTAATGCAGCCTAGCTAACCTTTGTGGTAGCACGTGTGGTCCTATTAATCTTTCACCAAGTATGCCTGCCCATATGTTGATTGAGAATCAGTGTTGATGCCCTCTTTCCTGAATCACTTGGGGATTTACATCTGCCCATACATGCTAGTTACGGAAATTCACAGCACCATCTCTTGTGAATCTTGCTTCATCAGTAAATATCATGAACAGTGGAGCTGTGACATACTTCTGCAACAGCTAATGACAGAACTACCATCTGTCATGAATGTCCTGTGGCCTTAGGGCCTGAATGCACTGTTCATGATACAGGTACAGCAAATGTTCATGAAGTAACTCCCAGACAACAGACTGAGACATGACTTCAGCTGCTGCTAATAGTACCACATTCAACCCAGGTGTTTCTTTCACCAAATATAGCACACGCTCCTCCCTGTCAAGTGTGCAGACTGTGTGGGTCCTTCCACTGTCAGTTCTTCTGAGTTGCAAGGGTATCTGTGTCCCTGAGACACTGGAAAAGTCTGCCGAACAGCTTATCTGAGGGCACCCTGCACTGCAGATATTTTTCAGGATGGTGGGCATGGGCTTGCAGGTTACATCCACTTGCTAAACCCCAGCAGAATGTCATAGCCGCCATTTCACTTGTCATGTGGTTAGGCCTCCATTGCTAACGAGAGCTGGGAGGGCGAAAATGTAAATGCACTACACCATTTGTACATACAAACAGTGGAATAATAGTAAATACATTGGTGAATACACATCTGTAAGAAGGTAAAACACCATGATACGTACGCAGTGTACCCAGTGCTATACAGTACGGCACACAAATGTGACAAAAATTAATGTAGCCTACAACACACCTTGAATCACACAACTGGCTATAGACCACCTAATGGTAGGTATAGTACTGAGTGTAAGATATAATACACTGCTGACACAGTTGATGGAGCTACAATACAATGACAGTGCTAGTATCTGCCCAATTGTCATGCAATCCTTTATATAAACACATATATCTCAGAAAGCATGTATTTCCTGACCCATGTTCATTGGACCTATTTCCCTCGTTTTGATGAGTACTACCATACGACCATCTTATACACACTGATCAGCCATAACGTTATGACCACTGACCTTCTATTGATATAACCCATCCAGGTGATAGCTGCATCACCTGTTGAGGAATGAGTGCTAGTCTGATACACACACAGTGCATGGAGTACCAGTGAGCACAAGTGTAAAATGAGGCAGGCACACATTCAATCTCACTTTCACCAAGAGCAGATTGTGATGTCAGAGAGGCTAGGCACATACATTTCGGAAACTGCACATCTTTTTAAGGGGTTCAAGGAGTGCTGTGGTGAGTGTCTCCAACACTTGGTGAAACCACATCCAGACATTGTGGGGTTAGGTGGCCACCCATGATCACAGATGTCGGACGACGTAAGCTGGGCAAACTGGTAAAACAGAACCAGTGGTGAACAGCAATGGAATTAACATCACACTTTACTGCTGTGCAGTGTACTATGTGTCTGAACATGACTGTCCAGTGAACACTCCTATTAATGATCCTCCACAGCTGACGAGCCTTGCACGGACCAATGTTAACACCATGACATCGGTAACTAAAACTGGAATGGGCACGTCACCATCAGCACTGCATGGTCTTTTAGATCCTGATACCTTCTTCATATTTCTAATGGGAGGGTGGAAATCCATCATCTTCCAGGGCAACAGCTCCTTGACATCTGTGCTGCGGGACAAACACAAACTGGCAGCACCTCCAGTGTACTCTGAGGAATACTTGGGTGGCATCCGTGGGTCCGGTGGAGCTCGTACAAGGCACCATGATGGGTAAGGAGTACCATACACGGGTTACAGACCATGTAACGCCTTCATGACAATCATTTTTCCCAGCAGCAGTGGCATTTTTCAAAAAGATAACATGACATGTCACAAGGCCAGAAATGTGACAGAGAGGTTTGAGGAACACAGTGATGAGTTCCAATTGAAGTGCTGACTCCCCCAGCTCATCAGATCTGAAGCTGATTGAAAACATTTGAGTTGTGACTGAACATGTCATCAAAGCACCCCCCTCCCCCTCTGCCCAGAACTTACACCAATTAGGTAACTTGTATGCAGATGAGGTGACAACTGCTTCAAGTGACCTACCAAGGCCTCATTGCTTCCATGCCACTGTTATCCGTGCCAGAGGTGGACACACTGGTTATTAGGTAGGTGGTCATAATGTTCTGGCTGGTCAGGAGCTGGAGCAGAATTGCCAGTTCAACATGCTGCTTGACTATTCCAAGGCAAATACAATCCCCTCTGTGCTACAAGAGTTGATCTATCACTGACAGGTGATGGAAATTAATGTATGTATGACACCCTTTTTTCAGCTGTTTACCAATTGTGCAACCAAATATTTGAAAGAGCATTATATTTTCATTTTTTTAGAGAGAGAATATATTCACTAGTCAAAATCCCTCAAGTAAGAACAATATGTACCATTCCCCTACTGTAATTTCTGGATTTTTATGTTTAAGATAGAATGTTAACCCTCCCTTGGAATATACACTGAAAATAATTCACAGATTACACAAGGTTGTGCATGATCCATAATCAGAACAAACTGCCTTCTATTACTCTTCATGAAAATCAGCATCACAAAAGAAGTTACTAATACTGATGTCACACTCATTGATCAGTTACTGAGGAACACTTCTGACAGAGGAAATAAAAACTGAATTTTATGGCAAACTGATGAAGTTACTATTGGAAAACTCCTATTAATCCAAAGACTTTTATTTAGAAACATGTAGCTTACATAGTGCAAAAATAAACTTACGTTAATGAACTAAATACTTATCAGAAGTGTATAGCAGCACATCCCTAAAGTGTGTAAATGATCATACCCATCAAATTAGTCATGCCATGGCACTAGTTAACAAGTAAGAGACCAAATTATGAGCTTGATCTGTAAACTAATTTAAATAACAAGTTAATTATAGGTTCAAAAATAGCTCTGAGCACTATGGGACTTAACTTCTGAGGTCATCAGTCCCCTAGAGCTTAGAACTACTTAAACCTAACTAACCTAATGACATCACACACATCCATGCCCAAGGCAGGATTCGAAACTGCGATCATAGCAGTCACGCTGTTCCAGACTGTAGCGCCTAGAACTGCGCGGCCACCCTGGCCGGCTAATTATAGGTCCCAGTAAGAAACACTACCTATCAAAACTAAATTAATCAAAATATTTACAGTAAATAAATAATTATTACATCAATAGTTTTTTTATAGATGAATGAAGACACACTAAACAATTAGGTGTGACATGTTTGGTTAAGGAACAAAACAAAAACTCAGTTGCAAAAGAGAAGTACTACTTCTACATCTAAATGGACAGTCTGCAAATCACATTTAAGTGCAGGCAGAGGGTTCATCGAACCATCTTCACACTAATTCTTTATTATTCCAATCCCGTATGTGTGTGGAAAAAACGAATCCTATATCTTTCCGTGCGAACTCTGATTTTCCTTACTTTATTATGATGATCGTGTTTATCCCTAATTAAGTCGGCGCCAATAAAATATTTTCGTATTCGGAGGAGGAAGCTGAATATTGAAATTTCGTGAGAAGATTCCGCCGCAACGAGAAACTCGTTTGTTTTAATAATGTCCACTCCAAATCCTGTATCATTTCATAGACACTCTCCCCCCCTGTTTCGCGGTAATACAAAACGTGCTGCCCGTCTTTGAACTTTCTCAATGTACTCCATCTGTCATTTGGTAAGGATCCCACACCGCACAGCAGTATTCTTCAAGAGGACAGACAAGTGTAGTGTAGGCAATCTCTTTAGTAGATCTGTTAAATTTCCTGCTAATAAAACGCAGTTTTTGGTTAGCCCTCCCCACATTTTCTGTGTGTTCTTTCCAATTTAAGTTCTTCGTAACTGTAATTCCTAGGTATCTAGTTGAATTTACAGCCCGTAGATTTGACTGCTTTATCGTGTAATCCAAGTTTAACGGATTCCTTTCAGTACTCATCTGGATGACCTCATACTTTTCGTTATTTAGGGTCAATTCTCAATTTTTGCACCATACCAATATCTTTCCTAAATAGTTTTGCAATTTGTTTTGATCTTCTGATGACTTAACAAATTGGTAAACGACTGTATCATCTGCAAAAAACCTAAGACGACTGCTCATATTGTCTCCTAAATAGTTTTCGCTTACATAAAAAAAAGGGACAGCAAAGGGCCTATAACACTACTTTGGGGAACGCCAGAAATCACACTTGTTTTACTTTATGACTTTCCGTCAATTACTACGAACTCTGGCCTCTCTGACAGGAAATCACAAATACAGTCACATAACTGAGACGATCGAGGAGGCCCAAACGATTCGATCTAATTGTCTAGAACGTTCTTCAAACCAATTACGAACACCTGTTGCCCGATGGTATGATGGAGTGTCATCCATACATATCCCATCGTTGCTGGGGAACATGAAGTCCGTGAATGGCTGCAAATGGTCAATTATAGCTTCAGTGCGACCCGAGGACCCAGCCTATTCCATGAAAACAGCCCACACCATTATGCAGCAACCACTAGCTTGCCTTGTCGACAATTCGGGTCATGGTTTCGTGGGGTCTGCGCCACACTCCAACACTACCTACCATCAGCTCTTACCAACTGATTAGGTCTCGGTTTTCCAGTTGTCTAGAGTCCAGGAGAGTTGCTGTAGGCGATGTCGTGCTCACAGCTTAGACATTCACGTCTGCCGTCTGCTGCCATAGCCCATTAACGCCAAATTCGTCGCACTGCCCTAACCGATAAGTTCGTCGTACGTACCAAATTGATTTCTGTCGTTATTTCACGCAATGCTCATTGTCGCTTAGCACTGACAACTCTATGCAAACTACGGTGCTATCGGCCTTTAAGTGAGGCTGCCGACAACCACGTTACCGTGGTGAGAGGTAATGCCTGAAATTTGGTAATGTCGGCACACTCCTGACGCAGTGGATTCGGAATATTGAATTCCCAGCAGATTTCCGAAATGCAAGGTCCCATGTGTCTAGCTCTAACTACCATTCCGAGTTCAAAGTCTCTTAATTACCGCTGTACGGTCATAACCACGTCGGCAACCTTTTCACATTAAACACTTGAGCAAAAATGATAGCTCCTCCAATAGACTGCGCTTTTATACTTTGTGTCCGCGATACTAAGGCCATCTGTGTATGTGCATATCGCTAGCACTTGACTTTTTTCCCTACAGTGTAACGTACATATTTCTCTCATACCTGCATAAATTTACAAACTACAATATTTGATGATCCAGAGATTTATGTTGGCTTCTTGAAAAAACGTGTTGTATTCCATTATTAATTACGATAATGTTCTGATGCACTCGGGTTCGTAAGTTTGTAGGCGGCGAATCCGATTCCGTTGTATTTTTACAAAGGTTATTTTGATGCAGAGAATATGTAATGAAACCCAGGCTAAGATCTCCGTCATCTTATGGATGTTCATCGCATAAGGGAGAGGTGTTCTTCGCGATATTTCTCTCTCTTAAGTACACTTCAATTTATACCGTCCGTTCATAGCTCATAGTTTGCACTCTACAATGAATGTGGCCAGTCTGATTGCACGTTGTACTGAACACATGTCGGGCATTGAGTTCCGATTTTCATTTTTCGCCATGTATATTACTTTACAATGCTTACAATTGCAGCACCGGAAAACAGTCACCTAATACTACGCCAAGTAATATTTGCTGAGGAAGTACATCACTGCAACGTTATTCAGGTGCGCAGGTTATCCTTATACGTATAGAGGATGTAGCCTGTCTCCACGAAATTATTCTGGCTCTACCATGACCCTGTAAAGCGAATAAATCTTCGTCACAAGTGAGCAGATATTTCCTTCTGATTTCTGAACAAGAGAAAATTGAATCAAACAACTAGCAACCTTGTCCTCTTCAATAACATGACAGCCCATCATAGTAGTATTGTTAGTTATTGAGATGTCGAAAACGTCTCGTTCTATGGGATGGCGCAATTCTGCTTTTCGGCGCTAGACTGAAGAAGATCGTAGCGATCTGAATTGAAATTTTATATACACTACTGGCCATTAAATTGCCACACCAAGAGGAAATGCAGATGATAAACGGGTATTCATTGGACAAATAGATTATACTACTACTGACAGTCGAACATTTTCTGTATCTACAAAGGCCCGTACAGGACCTGCAATATGCGGTCGTGCATTATCCTGCTGGAATGTAGGATTTCGCAGGGACCGAATGAAGGGTAGAGCCACGGGTCGTAACACATCTGAAATGTAACGTCCACTGTTCAAAGTGCTGTCAATGTGGCGAACAAGAGGTGACCGAGACGTGTAACCAATGGCACCCCATACCATGACGCCGAGTGATACGCCAGTATGGCCATGACGAATACACGCTTCCTATGTGCGTTCACCGCGATGTCGTCAAACACGGATGCGACCGCCATGATGCTGTAAACAGAACCTGGATTCATCTGAACAAATGACGTTTTGCCATTCGTGCACCCAGGTTCGTCATCGAGTACACCATCGCAGGCGCTCATATCTGTGTCAAGGGTAACCGCAGCCGTGGTCTCCGAGCTGATAGTCGATGCTGCTGGACACGTCGTCGAACTGTTCGTGCAGATGGTTGTTGTCTTGCAAACGTCCCCATCCGTTGACTCAGAGATCGAGACGTGGCTGCACGATCCGTTACAGCCATGCCTGTCATCTCGACTGCTAGTGATAAAAGGCCGTTGGGATCTAGCGCGGCGTTCCGTATTACCCCCCTGAACCCACCGACTCTATATCCTGCTAACAGTCATTGGATCTTGACTAACGCGAGCAGCAATGTCGCGATATGATAAACCGCAATCGCGATAGTCTACAATCCGACCTTTATCAAAGTCGGAAACGTGATGGTACGCATTACCCCTTCTTACACGAGGCATCACAACAACGTTTTACCAGGCAACGCCCGTCAACTGCTGTTTGTGTATGAGAAATCGATTGGAAACTTTCCTCATGTCAGCGCGTTGTAGGTGTCGCCATCGACGCCAACCTTGTGTGAATGATCTGAAAAGTTGATCATTTACATATCACAGAATCTTCTTCCTGTCGGTTAAATTTCGCGTCTGTAGCACGTCATCTTTGTGGTGCAGCAATTTTAATGGCCAGTAGCGTACGATCACGCAGATAGGTGTTATTTACTAAGTCTTGGTTTATGTTGTGTATGCGTCATATCACGACAACCTCTGCAACCATGCAAACGTAATACACGAGCAAAGGCGTAATTTAATTTCTTATTTTGGGTTTGTTAGCTGTGGGTCGAAAGGAGAGTTTAGACTGACAAAACGTCGCAGATTCGAACCCAGTACTCAGAGTGCATTCGGATTTTGATCTGCATGAGCTTCGCAATGGGTAAGAGAAGGGATGAAAGTTATCAATGCAGCTGTAATTTAAGAAACTGGAAGAACCTGAGGAATTTGAAAACCACAACGACGGATGATTGTCTAAGAAAATTTAGTTATTATAATAAATACGGCTACTTTCGTCGTAAAGAATTGGCTCGTCGAGATGAGGACTAAACTGTGAAATCCTAAAAAACCCCGGTAAAGGATCATTTATCCGGAGGTAGCGATGTCCACCAAGAATGTGATCGGATGAGGAAAGGACTTAAGAGTGGTAACAACAAGGCACTGAAGACAATACCGATGCCAGACTTCAAATATGATCACAGAGAAGTAGAGCAGAGCAGATGAGTTGTCTCCCACGGCTCAGCTACGACGAGAGAAATCCCATCTGCATTCAAAACCCGTCAACCAGATTAAGGAGGGACAGCTACAGAGTCAAGGGATCCGGAACAGTAAGGGCAAAAGGCTGAAAATGTAATGGATATCAGTTGGACTGTCAGTAAGAAATCAAAGTGACAGACACAGATAAGGAAACACGTGGGCGCCGGGGGCGAGACCAATAGCCGTCACACCCCGATCGATCTTAGGCAAAGCGCTGAAGGGGAGACAGCATCCACCAATCGACGAAGTGCTACTCCTAGGACGGCATACAGGGTGCGACAGAAACAAAGGCAAACCACTCCAAAGCCATCCAAACGAATCAAAGGAGGAATGAAAGAGGCAGCAGGCAATGGATCAGGGTCGAGTGTACTTCTGATCAAGTTCATAGCAGGAGACGCTCCCAAACCCTACCAAACGGACGCACGTCTAAGGTATTTCAAAACGTCGTTATAAATACCATCAGACTTCAAGAAGAGTATAATAATTCCAAACCCAAAGAAAGCATGTGTGGACAGGTGTGAAAATTACCGGACTATCATTTTAATAAGCCACGCCTGCAAAATACTAACACGAATTCTTTAAGGACGAATGGAAAAACTAGTAGAGGCCGACCTCGGAGAAGATCTGTTGGAATTCCATAGAAATGTTGGAGCACATAAGGTAATACTGACCTTAAGAATTACCTTAGAAGTTTTTCTAGCACTTGTAGACTTACTGAAAGATTTTGACAATGTTGACTGGAAAACTCTCTTTCAAATTCTGAAGGTGGCAGGGGTAAAATATAGGGAGCGAAAGGCTATTTACAATATGTACGGGAACTAGATGGCTCTTATTAGGGTCGAGGGGGGATGAAAGGGAAGCAGTGGTTGGGAAGTGAGTGAGACAGGGTTGTAGCCTCTCCCCGATGTTATTCAATCTGTATATTGAGCAAGCAGTACAGGAAACAAAAGAAAAATTTGGAGTAGGAATTAAAATCCACGGAGAAGAAATAAAAACTTTGAGGTTCGCCAATGACATTGTAATTCTGTCAGAGACAGCAAAGGACCTGGGAGGGCAGTTTAACGGAATGGACAGTGTATTGAAAGGAGGATGTAAGATGAACATCAACAAAAGCAAAACGAGGATAACTAAATGTAGACAAATCAGGTGATGCCGAGGGAATTACATTAGGAAATGAGACACTTAAAGTAGTAAATGAGTTTTACTATTTGGAAAGCAAAATAACTGATGATGGTCGCAGTAGAAAGGATATAAAATGAAGACTGGCAATGGCAAGGAAAGTGTTTCTGAAGTAGAGAAATTTGTTAACATCGAGTACAGATTGAAGCGTCAGGAAATCTCTTTCTGAAAGTATTTATATGGAAGTGAAACATGTACGTTAAATAGTTTAGACAAGAAGAGAATAGATGCTTTCGAAATGTGGTGCCACAGAATACTGAAAATTAGATGGGTAAATCACGTAACTAGTGAAGAGGTACTGCACATAACTGGGAAGAAGAGGAATTTGTGGCACTACTTGACGAGAAGAAGGGATTGGTTGGTAGGACATGTTCTGAGGCATCAATGAATCACCAATTTAGTACTGGAGGGCAGCGTGGAGGGTAAAAATCGTAGAGGGAGACCAAGATATGAATACACTAAGCAGATTCAGCACGATGTAGGCTGCAGTACGTATTGGGAGATGAAGAAGCTTGCACAGGATAGAGTACCATGGAGAGCTACATCAAACCAGTCTCTGGACGGAATACCACGACAGCATCTGAGAATACAAACCGTAGTCAAAGAGAAAACACAGAACCAGTTCAATTGTCCGTGAGTCGTCCACTAACGTGAGAGGCAAAGAATTCGGAAGTCGATGCTTAGCGTGGAGAGCCGGACAGGGCACTCCACCAGGGTAAGAGCAACAGTCAAAAAGACTGCACAACCACAACGTGGGGATGGCTCGTTACGTACAATAAAACTATGGCTTAGTGTGGTGTGACCGATAGAGAGGCAACATAAACGGTGAATTCCTTCCGAGGAACAGAAGGAGCTAGAACGATGGAACAGTAGTCTCCTTGAAAGTGCGGAGTTCATTAGAAGGTGTACGAGACCAGCAGACGCTGATCCATGTCCGTGTGGCAAACGTTGGTTTTGTCGCAACTTTAGTATGTAAAGCATAGACGGCTTGGAAAGGTAACATTCGTAAAGAAATGGGCTTTACGCTGCTGCATTGCATCATCGCACCACATAAGGCGATTCTATTTACATTTCTACGGGGGCAGTTCTAGGCGGCTATGGTTTTCACTCACTACTGACTGCACTTCGTGGTTGAGAGTTGATCATAGCCAGGTGTCGATATTCTCACATCTGATTTACAGTCGTTCCATTGACAGGAACTTCTTGCCTGAGCGCAATAGTTTAATGTAAAGGTGACAGTTTAATGTAAAGGTGGTATCCAAAAGTTCCTGAAATGGCAGCCGAGTAGTTACGAGTTCTCTGAAATATCACTAGGTCTTACTGCCTACATCCTCCTAACAGTACGCAAGTGGCTTCCAGCTGAGCTGTTTGTTTGCCATACTTCCTTTATGTAAATTGGAGGAGGAGGGGGAAAAAGGAACGTGAAGGGACTAGTGATGTCATCTGCTTCGGGACTTTATGCGGAATCAGCGGCGACGAGTGAAAATGTTTGCCAGACAGGTAATCAAACCCGCGATCTCCTAATAACTAGGCAGCTGCATTAACCACCCCGACACAGTGTTCATCGCGAATGTGCAGACCATCTCGGCAAGCTATCCAGGCCACCACACATTCTCACCTAGAGCCACGTCTTCACATTCTCCGTCCGTGTTCTCCATGATCACTAATTATAGATTCCCGCTGGAGGTCGAACGTAAATGTGTATCCGCACTGAAGGTGCTCATTCACTATCGATGTGAGTAGATTATATGAATCCTGTTTCTTTGAGTTTGCAGTTTCGCGACTGATGTCTCGAATGAGCATCATCACTGAATACATTTTTGTTTTAAAGCTGCGGAAAACTGCTGAGGAAAGACACCAAACGTTGAAGCAAGCATTTGATGGCAATGCTCTAGTTCAGATACTGACCAAATAACAGTAAAAGATCGATCGGCCTTTCAATCGTCAATTGCAGTTTTCACCCCACAACAAAATGTTCATAAAATGTGGGATCTGATGCCGTGATATCGTGGACAGACCAAGCGAGACCTATGTAAAACCTTGGGAATAAATTATGGTACACAGGTACTTATTCTGTCAGTAGAATTGAACGTGAGAGTGACTGCAGCGAAGTTTGTGCCACGAGTGCTTGAATACCACCAGGAGCAAAATCGGGTGGAAGTCTGCAGGGAATTTAAACAGCTGCTTCTAAGCAACGTAAACTTACTTTCAAGGTTGTCACAACTGATGAGAGTTGGATTTATGGTTACGACACGAAAATAAGCAGCAGTGGTTGCAATGTACGGCAGTTCTTTTCTATCTCGAAAGAAAAAAAAAAAAACTCTGCAAGTGACACGTATCACATTAAACCCTTAACGTCTGAATAAATTTGTAGATGAGAGATAAAAAAAATTGCGATACTTTAGAGGTACCCGAAAGACTCTGGAGAATGCAGCACTTGTCAGAAGCGTTGGTAGCTTCATTAATAAATCGCCTATCGGCAGTGGCATTCAAAACCAATTAACCTTCCAGTTAGTAGCACAGCACTGGGCATTAAGGGGTTAAATCCTCTGGCCAAAGTGTTTGTCTCTTCTAGTCAGCAGTCAGTAAAAACTTCTATTCCGATGTTCTAAGACGTTTGAGCCGGGACATGAGGGGTAAACAGCCACAGCAGGGGGCCCACGAACGACTGAGTTCTCCAACATGACAATGCACGACCGTATACGACCCAAATTATTCAGGAATTACTAACGAAAGCAAGTACTATTGTTCCCCAACCGTAGTACTCATCACTCTTATCAACGTGTGAATTCTCCCTCTTTCCCAAAACGAAAGTTACGTTGTAGGCGAAGATTTGATTTAGTGGAAGAGATTCAAGAGCAGTCGCGAACGGTATTAAACGTCTTACATCTACGGCTACATGGATGCTCTCCAAATCACACTTTAATTGCCTGGCAGATGCTTCATCGAACCGCCGTCACAATAATTCTCTATTATTCCAATCTCGAACAGCGTGCGGAGAAAACGAACACTTGTATTTTTCGCGCTAGCTCTGATTTCCCTTTTTTTTTTTTTTACCATGATCGTTTCTCCGTGTATAGGTCGGCGTCAAAAAAATATTTTCGCATTCGGAGGAGAAAGTTCGTTAATGAAATTTCATGATAAGATTCCGCTGCAACGAAAGACGCCTTTATTTCAATTATGTCCTCGCTGGGGCTTTCGACAACCTATGGTGGCCGGCACTGTTCGACAGCCTAAGGAAGTTGGAATGTCCTGGGCCCCTGTACCGGTGCCTGCTAGACTACTGCCGTAACCGGCGGGCGGTTTTGCGGTGCCCGGGGCGGGCGGTTGAGAAGTCGATCACCAAGGGATGCCCACAGGGCTCGGTCTGCGGTCCCATATTCTGGGATGTAGGCCTCGAGCCTGTGTTGGCGGAACTAGGAGAACTGCGACAAGTGCGAGGCGTAGTAGCGTACGCCGATGACATCCTTCTAGTGATAGAAGGTGACTCTCGGGCAATGTTGGAAGTAAACTGCAACGCAGCGCTCAACGCCCTGCAGCAGTGGTGCCACAAAGTGAAGCTGAAGCTGTCTGCTGAGAAGACTGTGTATATCTTGCTGCGCGGCCGTTTGGCACGTGGCCCTGTACTCCGAATTGCTGGCGGTGCCAACGATGGAGCTATCAGGCGAACACGCATGGCGAGGTATCTGGGAATCCACCTCGATGAGTCCAGACTGTTCTCTGCGCATATCGAGATCGTATGTCGCAAAAGCCAGGCCCTCTTCCACAAGATAGCCAGTATTGCAAACAAGCAATACCATCTGCCATTGCAGACATTAAGGCTATATCACTCGAGCATTCTCGTGGCCATCACGGCTTACGGGTCGAGTGTCTGGGCTCATAGGCTGAGACAGAGAAAACCTGCGGCGGCGATGAGGAGGCTGCAGCGCCAAGCGCTGTTGCGCCTCACTGGAGCATACAGCACGACTTCCGCCGATGCGCTACTAGTCATCACAGCAATCCCTCCACTTGACCTGCTGGTCAGGGAAAGGGGTGCGCTGTATTGGCTCCGGAAGGGAAATCCGGATGGGGTCAATAACATCTTAGGCCGACCGGCAGACAGCGCTGCTGAAGTCCGGAACTGGCTCTTTGACGAGTGGCAGCAGAGGTGGGACGCGCTCCGCACAAGCAGGCGCGTGCACCATTTTTTCCCCAACGTGAGAGAGCGGATGAGACTTCGGTTTCTGAAACCCTCACGGGGATTGGTGCATTTCTTGACAGGACATGGGCCCTTTTCCACCTACTTGTGTAGGACTGGCAAAAGAGAAACCACAGACTGTGACTGTGGCGAGGAAGGAACCCCGGAGCACACTCTGTGGGACTGTCCACAATTTGCTGAAGTACGGGAACAACTGCCCTCTAACAGAGATGTTAGAGCGCTACTCCGGAGCAGAGAGCACTGGAGGGCGCTCAACACTCTTGCGTCTGCAATATCCGCACAGGCTCTGGATCAATATTTGCAGCGGAGGGCTTTGGAACTCGTGAGGGAAAGAGCAGGAATGCTCCATGACCCCGACACGACTCCGGAGACCAGCAGCAATGATTCAGATGACGACTCATGGGCTGACGATGACTAAGTAGCGACAGACTCTAGGCCAAGAACCCGGAAATTCCGGGCTCGACGATGGGCAAGGCCTGGCTAGCCCGAGCCGAGTGCTGTGGACCCTGCTACCCGCAGGAGAAACGTGCGCCGGCTGATTGCCCATTGTAAGCGGATGCTACGGCGGCACCACCTCCACGCGGTTCCCCGTGGGCACTGGACGGCAGGTCGCGAGACCTGAAGCCCGGTGGCAAAGAGTGCTCCTCTGTGGATATAGAGGGTCCGTTCCCCCGCACAATGGTGACGGTGTGGGGGTAGTTTTTCCAAGACCGCTTCCTGCGGTGGCGACGCTGGGGTAGAGTCGACCACTCGCCCATTGTGGAAGGTAAACATTCTGCTGTTCATCAGTACTTTACTAATAGTTCAGTCGTCTCACGGCACTGCTTAGTAATTGATGCAGGGCCACATAGATAGATGATACATGCGAATTTCAATTATGTCCACCTCAAATCCTGCATCATCTCAGTGACGCTCGAGATAATACGAAACGTGCAGCTCCTCTTTGAACTTTCTAGATGCACCCCATTAATCCTATCTGGTAAGGACCCCAGACCACGCAATATTACACCAAATGAGGACAAAAGAAGGTTTCCAGGATACATGTCGATAGTGTCAGAAGAGCTGGGATCGATGTATTCACTCGCAATTCTTCGGGAGCGCCGGCCGGAGTGGACGAACGGTTCTAGGCGCTACAGTCTGGAACCGAGCGACCCCTACGGTCGCAGGTTCGAATCCTGCCTCGCGCATGGATGTGTGTGATGTCCTTAGGTTAGTTAGGTTTAAGTAGTTCTAAGTTCTAGGGGACTGATGACCTCAGATGTTAAGTCCCATAGTGCTTAGAGCCATTTGAACTATTTCTTCGGGAGCTAACGCATACCACCTAGTACCATTAGTAGCTCAACGTTGTGGAAACCGTTTGACGGTTATCAGAGCGATCTCCAGGCAGAAATAAAACTTCTTACGAGCAGCCATTAATGTAAGGTATCAAATTTCTTGCTTTTACTCTTGTTATCAAAAGAAACAACTTTTATAAACGTGAAGCTGAGCACCAAGATGTCTTTTTTTCTTAGAAATATCTTTGCTTTAAACGGCCACAACCTGTGGATAAACTAAAGTCGTGAACGCAGAAATAAATATTTTTAATGTTATCGACATTTTTTGTTGCTGTAATGGGTTTTGTTACGTGTTCCACCACCTTGAGATCTTTAAACGTTAATCCTACAAATAGAGGAATGGCCTGCAGCTAAAAGATGCGTATACAGTAACATGTATTGTATTAAGTAGTCTCGCACGAAGTGGAATTCAATGAGAAATATTAACACTGGCTCATCATTTACCACTTGTTTATGGAAAAATGCATTGCCGATTACAAATCTCCATTTTGACAATTTAAAGCATCTCACTAATTTAAATCACGATCCATTAAACAAGATTCTTAAAAGTGTCCTGGATGGAAATAAGTTGAATCATCCAATATTTAATTATGGATCACCATTTAATGTCATAATGTCATGTTAAATTTTATTTGGCAGCTGTGGTGTTCCCAGCAACGAAACAACTAAAAATACTTCATGAATATAAACTCAGATCTTTGCAAGATTTTTACTAGATGCAAACGTTTGAAGCTGAATCTGTAACTGAAAGGGAAAAGGAGTGAATATATGAATCAAAAAAATTAGAGGCATCTCGGAAGTGGACAGTTTTAACTACATCTTTTTGAAACAAACATCTTGTTATAACCCCAAATGAAAAGCCATTTATAACTATAAATTTTTTGAAGATCAGCAGAAACCGGTCGTCAATAATAATATTCATTAATGCTATTTTGGCTAAAGAAACTTTGAGTTAAATATAGACCGCACCTCCCTTTTTGCTAATATGAGAAACTTCAATCACCTTGTTATATGCTTAAAATGAGTAATAAAAAATAAGGTAATCTGGCCACTCGCCCCAGATGTGTGTGAGCACCTGATTTCTTCTTAGGCTGTTATTTTGTTATGTTTCGTGGAATAATCTCCAGCACAGAATTTGTTTACGAACACGGTAACAAAAATACAGCTTAGAAAACGCTAATTTAAAAAACGAGATTTGTGCCTTTGAAACTTCATTTGTAAATATGATTTTTTTTTTTTTTTTAAATTTAGCAAGCGTTTTTCACTGTAAGTTAGTTGAAACGTGCACCACAGCCACAGTGTACACCATCCTATACTACGGTTAAGGTAGTGTAAGACAACTGCAATCTTTATCCATCACGTGTTCAGTGACTGACTGTAGCAGTTTGCTTTGAATGCGTTCCTAGATGCCAGAACAGCCTAAAATCATCAAGTGCGAGAAACGACGGCGCCACTTTCTAGGTTGAGGACATTCTCCACGAAAGCTCTGATTAAATAATTACCACACAGCAGTCTTCACTGAAAGAAATGGTCATTCCATGCGAGGCTGTGTTTTTTTTAATCTGTTAAGGATTTATGATTACGATTAAATAAAAGAACGTTCATGAAAAAAATGGCGCAACTATACCATATTGAAGTAACACAAGAGAGGAAGAAACAAAACACTGAGAGACCTACTAGATGAGGAGGCTCTGCAGGACTTACTCTAGCTACACACTGCAAAAACGAAATTGCCGGCATCTGCAGAAACATCAGAGAAAATGCGTCTCCGACTCTTACGATTACGCGATAAGTCACACAAATCTGAAGGCTGCAAATTCAACTAAATACTTAGGGATTACAGGGATGATCACATAGATAATATTGTGGGTAGAGCAAACCAAAGACTGCGAGTAATTGGCACAACACTTACAATGTGCAACAGGTCTACTAAAGAGACTGCTTACACCACGCTTGTCCGGCGTAACCTGGAGTATTGCTGTGCGGTGTGGGATCCGCATCAGGTGGGACTGACGGATGATGCCGAAAAAATACAAAGAAGGGCAGCTCGTTTTGTATTATAGCGAAATATTAGAGATAGTGTCACAGACATGATACGTGAATTGGAGTAGCAATCATTCAAACAAAGGCGTTTTTCGTTGCGACGGGATCTTCTCATGAAATTTCAGTCACCAGTTTTCTCCTCTGATTGCGAAAACATTCTCTTGGCACCCACCTACGTAGGGAGAAATGATCATCGCGATAAAATAAGAGAAATCAGGGTTCACACAGAAACATTTAAATGCTCGTTTTTCCCGCGTGCCGTTCGAGAGTGGAACGGTCGAGAGACAGCTTGAAGGTGGTTCATTGAACCCTCTGCCAGGCACTTTATTGTGAATAGCAGAGTAATCACGTAGATGTACGAGAGACACCCAGGGACGGTACAGCTTCTTCAGCCATAATTTAAGAAACGGGTATTTGCTTTTAAATTCAGTGTTAAAACTGTCAATTGTATTTTATTTTGCATGACACTAAGCGTTACATTTTCTCGTATTTATTTACAATCTCTGCAGGCTACATTCTTTTTCAGAGTGTATGGTGAAAGACGCTACGTGCTATAAAATAAAGGAGAAAAAGTGTCATTTGTACATCGGTTATACGACTCGTTACAGAACAAAAGTTCCTTAAAGCAGGCCAACTTTTTATTCTTTTAAATTAATGTTATACACATAAAAATATTTATTTACACATGTCGCGACTTCATGATGGAGACGCAGCATTATAGGAATGACAGAAATTTTAATGTGCGTTTTTTTTTTGTACAATAAATTGATCCGGCAAGTATTTTGATGTCAGTGTCATGTAAACAGCAAAGATGTTAGCGGAACAAGCCTGAACCAGCGTTCAGCTCTGTAACTGGGAATTGGAAAGATCGCACCGTAACATTATCAAGAAGGGTCCCCACTACTGTCCGCAAGAATTTCCTGTTCCAGATCAACCTGTGGGATATTTCCGAATGGGATGGTATCGGGAATTTTAGATCGTAAGTTTGAATGTCTACAGATAACGTCTAGTTTAGCCTGCCATGCAAGGTACGTGAAAACATAAAATACGCACCATTACGTGACAGAATATTGCATAATGTTAAAAGTGGTGTTCGGAGCACAATTTCCAGGCCCGGGTTTGTAAAACCGGTCTATTATGGTGGCTCAGACGTGATCTTTGCGTCAGCTGATACAGCTTTCTAGTATTTCCCCTTTATAGCAAAAAAAACACCGATACTGACGTTTCTTGTGCTATACATACTGAGAAATAAGAAAATAATTGTACTTTTGTAATTTTGGGTGCTGTGACAGAGAAACTCCCACATGTTTTATCACTTGACATAGTTTTCTTTCCGCTCATTTTTTACCCACGAAACAGAAACATTACCTATATTACCTTCATTACACCGATAACGCGTTAGAACACTATTTACTTCTTTAAACAATAGGTGGTTACAGTTTTCTAATTTGAAAAAAAAAAAAACTTTTCCAGTTTAAAGTAACACTACTGTTTTTACTGTTACATTTCACTGACGACAAATTTGCAGTGAATAAAATAAAAATATTTTTTGCTGACGACCGCTGTTGAATACCCTTTGACTGGAAGAAACCCGTTGCCATATTGTATGATTTCGTTCTTTTCCATGTATCGTATAACTATTCACTAAGCGTAACGCAGAGCTTATTTGTTGACAGACTTCAAACTACCTCTTCTGCACAAAGCCGGTAACCGACCGCCTTACAGGACTTCCGGAACTCGGTAGCCACCTGTTGCTCCTGAAGCCCGAAATCTGTGGACGCCAGAGCGCTGAACTTTGACGTTCCACAAATAGCCAAGAATTTTTATCTTCTGCGTATCGCAAGAGGTCGAGCAAAGCCTGTTTCGTATTTCAAAGAAATAATACTGCGAGAAAGCTTTATAAATAAGAGCTAAAAATACCTAGATTCTCGGGAAAGGGTTACACAGACTGATGATCTCTTAGTTAGTAAGACTCTGCTGGAAGTATTACAGAATTCCCTTGTTACGAATGAGTCAAAAACGTTAAGAAACACAAACGCAAAGGCATTGTTACTAACAGTACCAATATTCACAAACTGTGTCGTAATGAAAAGTGCTGAGGAGTAGTCTCCTTAAAGAGTTATGCATAATTTCAAAACACAGCATAGAAATTCCTATTCAAAGCAGTCATTAGACACGCGTACGATATGGAGCCCATCGTTTGATACTTGCGTCTTGTTCATTTACAACAAGATAAGTATAACTTTCCACTGACAAACACAGAAACATCTGTGGTGAAATTTTATTTATAATTTTTACCAACTTAAGATGGGAAGGCAATGATAATGCAGAAACTAAATCCCGAACAATGATTACTACACCAGAGGTATAAAATAGTTTTTATGCACCCCAATATTGTTTATTTACTGGTCATGTGTGTGTTGTAGATATTTTATAAAACAAATCTACTGAAAATAGTGGTATGTGTGTGTGAGTGGGAGAGGGGGAAGAAGAGTAAGATTATGAGATGACCTGCAGAAGGAAATACAAAACAACAAACCAAATGAAACATGCCTACAGCTGAATATATATGCTCACAAATTGTATTAAATTTCATTTGGCCTTTGAATTACATCTATGAGCAATAATAAAAAAAGACAACTGTATGTACACTACTTACTCAGAGCGGCAAAAACACTGTAGAAAAACATCCCAATAAGGCCATTGGAAACATGTAGGGCGGAATCTTTTCCCAGCGTACGATGCACAATGCCGAACCCTTTTCCGAATCTGTAATTTGGAACATACAAAACTTGCCATCCGTACAAGCAATACACAAATAAACAAACAAAAAATTGGTACAGCTATTAACGTTTCTCTATACATATTAATATTTTCGGTATCAGTAATTACTGTGTCTGGAGGCTACAAGTTAACTGCATTGGCAAATTTACTGTTTACTATAAACATTTATCACGAAACCTGATGCAGAAGAAAATTTACTGGGATGCAAAACAAATAGAGATGCAAAAATTTACGTACAAAACGCTACGAGTTTCATTTGTGCGTATATTACGCAAACGGCCGTGATTCATCAAACTTTACCCTATCATTTAAAAATTATCCACCGCAGTGAGCACAAAACAAACATAGCTGAAGAATTAAAAGTGCTTGTTACATGTCACCGAGAGCCAAATAACAGTGCACGCACATTCCAAATACGTGAAAGTAACACCTCGAAAACTTGCGAAGAATTAATTTGCTCTCACGGGGTACTCACTCTGACATAAACGCTTTTGAGCAGCTCATGTGTTCACTAATGTCACACACGGGTTGGTAGTTGGCATCAGCTTCTTTCGATGTTTCAACAACATACGCATAATACGACAATCCCATCCCCAACAGACAGGAAGCAATTATAGCACCGTTCAAACCCATACCGAAAATTATTAGAATCTCACACGAAACACAAACACAGCGTCCGACAGAGCTCTTAATAACAGATTTCCTCCTGCTGCACAAACAACGTGCGACATGCGACTCACGAATTCCACGATTAAACTGCCGGCAACTCTCAACAGATAGCAGCAGCGTCTAGAGAAGATATCGATCTTACGCGGTATGCTGGTAGTTAAGGCGGCGCCCAGTAGATGGCAGAGTCTGCACTATACGAAACGTAGCGGCTGAAATGTAGTGTCGCGCACACCATTATGCAAGAAGACAAAGTGCATTGGGCAGAGACTGAGAAAGGAAGAGCTCTGATAAAATTTGTTTCCGTAGTCTCGTCAACAGTCGTGCCACATTGCCCAGCGGCCAAAGCAAACTATTCCCCGTTTGTGTACATACAGATATAACTATCGACGAGTTAAGTAAATTTCAGTTCTATCCTGCTTCCGTTAAGTTCAACAGCGACTGCACGTAACAATATACTCGGCACACAGGCGTTCACACAGATAACTATTCCAAAAGATATCAGTTGAAAGGTTTTCAAATTAGCATACTGTATAGCAAATGTCAGGAGACGAGATCAATATTTTAGAGACGGAAGAACGTATGAAAAATTTATAGTTACGAGAGTGCATGTAACCTTATATAAAACAATTACAGTCGTGTGAATTCGATACCGAGTAAAAACCTCTCAAAAACGATCAGTAGCATAAAAACAACGTTTGGTTGAGATTTTCAGTCCGACGATCATTTATTACATAACGGCCTATAACAGAAAAGCAAAAAACAAAAGAAATAACCACATTACAGAAGTAGAATAAACAGTACTCTTAGAAAAAATTATGAAAGAACCTATTACAAAATCACAATAAAAAAGGATGTCAGTCAGTCATAACAGAGGAGATATCTACTGGAGATGGTAGTCCATCTTTCCTGGTTTCCAACTTCATCTCCCACCCTATTTCTTCCAGAATTGTTAATACTTGATCCATCCATAGCGTCTTCCAGCAGGCTGAGAATGAAGGCCTGTGCATGGGAAGGATCTATCAGCTCGAAGGGTAAGGCCAAACCACTGTAGCCTCGTGTGCCCTAATATTCGGCCAATGTGCGGTTTTCGAAACAACTGGTAGAGGTCTTCTTTCTTTCTTCGTTCCCATTTACCCTCCGTAGTACTGTAGACGGGTCCAAAGATCTTTCGAAGTACCTTCCTATCGAAGGCACAGACTGTTTCTTCAGCCGTTACTGACGACGACGCCCAGATTCTACAGCAATAAAACAGTATATCGGCCATGTTGGTGTCACTTAGAGGTAGACCTTATTCTTGTGTGTGCTTCTTCAGTTTCTTCAGGCGTTTTGATTTTATCCATACTGGATGAGAGGTCGTGGTTGTGAATGCCAATGTTAAAAAATATATCGGCTCAACCACTTGTTTATAGTGTAAAACACTAAGACTGACGCGTTTCGGAAGTCAAGCTTCCATCATCAGAATAATAAAAAGTAAAAGAACCTGTTAAAACTCGGTAAAATGGAACATGCACCAGGCACAATAAAATTGATAATAAAATTAAAACATCTTGGCTACTTCCCTTGTTGCAGCCGTGTCTTCCAAGGTGCATCTCCACATAGACGACTATGTGGCATGTCATAGCCTTTGCAGGGCTTACATTCTACATTGGGATGAGTTTTGCCACTGATTTCTTCACCAGGCAACCACGATTACGGGATTTTTGTCGTCAGGCCTGTTCACAAAAAAATGGTTCAAGTGGCTGTGAACACTATGGGACTTAACATCTGAGGTCATCAGTCCCCTAGAACTTAGAACTACTTAAACTGAAATAACCTAAGGACACAACACACACCATGTCCGAGGCAGGATTCGAACATGCGACAGTAGCAACCGCGCCGTTCCGGACTGAAGAGCCTAGAACAGCTCGGCCACCGCGGCCGGCTAGTCCTGTTCACAAATGATGCCATATTTACGCGGAGTGGTGTCTTCAGCTTTCATAACAGTCATTTGTGGGATAGTACGCGGAACCCCCACGGTATGGTGACAGCGAATCATGCAGTGGGAATGTGTGGTCCGGGATAATTGGCGACCGTATTGTGGGATCAGTCTTCCTTCCATGCCGCCTAACACGCCGGAACTATAGGCGTTTCTTGAGATGACTCTGCCTCCCCTGCACGAAGAAGTGCTACTGACGATTCGAAGTTCAAAAATGGTTCAAATGGCTCTGAGCACTATGGGACTCAACTGCTGTGGTCATCAGTCCCCTAGAACTTAGAACTACTTAAACCTAACTAACCTAAGGACATCACACACATCCATGCCCGAGGCAGGATTCGAACCTGCGACCGTAGCAGTCGCGCGGCTCCGAACTGAGCGCCTAGAACCGCTAGACCACCGCGGCGATTCGAAGTGTTACGTGGCTGCTACATGATGGTGGTCCATGCCACTATCGCCGTTGAAGTCCGTAAGCATCCCAATCGTGTCTACCCTGGTAGATGGACCAGACAAGGGAGCCCAGCTGCAAAGCCAGCTCCTTCGCAGGATCTCAGTCCGTGCGATTTGTGGTTATAGGGCCATCTCAAAAGTATCGTGTATGGAAAGCTCATTCTAGATATAGAGACACTGGAGCAGCGTATTTTACGTTTGATACTGTTCAGTTGCCTGGCTGATGTGAACGTGTGAGACAGACCATGCTACGACGCGTACACGCATGCGTTGAGGCACGTGGAAACCTTCTCAACACATACCGTAACCGTGGCTGCGTGGTACAGCGCATACTAGACCTCAGTCCCGGTAACAATGTTGTTGTGTTGTTGTTGTGGTCTTCAGTCCTGAGACTGGTTTGATGCAGCTCTCCATGCTGCTCTATCCTGTGCAAGGTTCTTCATCTCCAAGTAACTACTGCAAGTTATATCCTTCTTAATCTGCTTAGTGTATGGATCTCTAGGACTCCCTCTACGATTTTTACCCTCCATGCTGCCCTCCCATACTAAATTGGTGATCCCTTGAGGCCTCACAACATGTCCTACCAACCGATCCCTTTTTCTTGTCAATTTGTGCCACAACCTCCTCTTCTCCCCAATTGTATTCAATACCTCCTCATTAGTTATGTGATCTACACATCTAATCTTCAGCAATCTTCTGTAGCACCATATTTCGAAAGCTTCTATTCTCATCTTGTCCAAACTATTTACCGTCTGTAAAGAATTCGCGTTAGTACGTATTTTGCAGCCGTGACTTATTAAACTGTTAGTTCGGTAATTTTCACATCTGTCGACACCTGCTTTCATTGGGATTGTAATTATTGTATTCTTCTTGACGTCTGAGGGTATTTCGCCTGCCTCGTACGTCTTGCTTACCAGATGGTAGAGTTTTTTCAGGACTGGCTTTCCCAAGGCCGTCAATAGTTCTAATGGAATGTTATTTACTCCTGGAGCCTTGTTGTGACTCAGGTCTTTCAGTGCTCTGTCAGACTCTTCACGCAGTATCGTATCTCCCATTTCATCTTCTTCTACAGCCTTCTCTATATACTCCTTCCACCTTTCTGCTTTCCCTTCTTTGCTTCGAACTGGGTTTCCGTCTGAGCTCTTGATATTCATTCAAGTGGTCCTCTTTTCTCCAAAGAGCTCTTTAATTTTCCTGTAGGCAGTATCTACACTCCTGGAAATTGAAATAAGAACACCGTGAATTCATTGTCCCAGGAAGGGGAAACTTTATTCACACATTCCTGGGGTCAGATACATCACATGATCACACTGACAGAACCACAGGCACATAGACACAGGCAACAGAGCATGCACAATGTCGGCACTAGTACAGTGTATATCCACCTTTCGCAGCAATGTAGGCTGCTATTCTCCCATGGAGACGGTCGTAGAGATGCTGGATGTAGTCCTGTGGAACGGCTTGCCAAGCCATTTCCACCTGGCGCCTCAGTTGGACCAGCGTTCGTGCTGGACGTGCAGACCGCGTGAGACGACGCTTCATCCAGTCCCAAACATGCTCAATGGGGGACAGATCCGGAGATCTTGCTGGCCAGGGTAGTCGACTTACACCTTCTAGAGCACGTTGGGTGGCACGGGATACATGCGGACGTGCATTGTCCTGTTGGAACAGCAAGTTCCCTTGCCCGTCTAGGAATGGTAGAACGATGGGTTCGATGACGGTTTGGATGTACCGTGCACTATTCAGTGTCCCCTCGACGATCACCAGAGGTGTACGGCCAGTGTAGGAGATCGCTCCCCACACCATGATGCCGGGTGTTGGCCCTGTGTGCCTCGGTCGTATGCAGTCCTGATTGTGGCGCTCACCTGCACGGCGCCAAACACGCATACGACCATCATTGGCACCAAGGCAGAAGCGACTCTCATCGCTGAAGACGACACGTCTCGAACCGTCCCTCCATTCACGCCTGTCGCGACACCACTGGAGGCGGGCTGTACGATGTTGGGGCGTGAGCGGAAGACGGCCTAACGGTGTGCGGGACCGTAGCCCAGCTTCATGGAGACGGTTGCGAATGGTCCTCGCCGATACCCCAGGAGCAACAGTGTCCCTAATTTGCTGGGAAGTGGCGGTGCGGTCCCCTACGGCACTGCGTAGGATCCTACGGTCTTGGCGTGCATCCGTGCGTCGCTGCGGTCCGGTCCCAGGTCGACGGGCACGTGCACCTTCCGCCGACCACTGGCGACAACATCGATGTACTGTGGAGACCTCACGCCCCACGTGTTGAGCAATTCGGCGGTACGTCCACCCGGCCTCCCGCATGCCCACTATACGCCCTCGCTCAAAGTCCGTCAACTGCACATACGGTTCACGTCCACGCTGTCGCGGCATGCTACCAGTGTTAAAGACTGCGATGGAGCTCCGTATGCCACGGCAAACTGGCTGACGCTGACGGCGGCGGTGCACAAATGCTGCGCAGCTAGCGCCATTCGACGGCCAACACCGCGGTTCCTGGTATGTCCGCTGTGCCGTGCGTGTGATCATTGCTTGTACAGCCCTCTCGCAGTGTCCGGAGTAAGTATGGTGGGTCTGACACACCGGTGTCAATGTGTTCTTTTTTCCATTTCCAGGAGTGTATCTCACCCCTAGTGAGATAAGCCTCTACATCCTTACATTTGTCCCCTAGCCATCCCTGCTTAGCCATTTTGCAGTTCCTGTCGATCTCATTTTTGAGACTTTTGTATTGCTTTTTGCCTGCTTCATTTACTGCATTTTTATATTGTTTTCCTTTCATCAATTAAATTTAATATTTCTTCTGTTTCACAAGGTTTTCTACTAGCCCTCGTCTTTTTACCTACTTGATCCTCTGCTGAATTTTTGGGTATAGTAAGTGGGTAATTTCCCCACCCCCGGAAAAAATTAAAAATATTAAGCGTCATGTAATATATTGTGTAATGTAGTATCTTGTATAGACACCTTTTATTAACCTGACACGTTCCACATCATTACGAAGTGTCGTATTCGTGGTCTATGGACCAAGTACTAATCTAATCTAATCTAATCAACCTCCATCCTGGCGTCTCGCGAGAAGGCGCCCGCGCGACCGACCATGGTGACTTTGGCTGTTGGTCAGTTCCGTCTTGCCGCTAGCTGGAGAAGGAAGTTCCTGAGCAGCCACAAGTGGTTGTTTCGTGGGGCTGTAAATCGACGAACATTTGTCAGGAGCGGATCTTCGATTGCTAAGGTCACTTGTCTGAGAAACACAACGCTCGAGTTCCGACACGGCTCAAGTTCGTATTTGCTGCTCTGTCCTTGAGTATACAGACCTAGTGGAACAATCGACGCGTGTGGATTTGTTTGGCGATGATTTTGCTTGGCCATGTGGCTTGCTTGTGCCCAGTAGTTAAGCATACAACTTCCGAGGAAGGTGCTCCAGGTGAGACGTTATTGGCTTCTTTTGTCGACGTGCAGCGACAGCACTTGCCTTTTGCGTGTATGTGTTTAACAATTGTCTTGTGGGTAAAATCTTCTCAGGTATTGTTGAAAGGAAAGTGCGAGTATTAGTTGAGGACCAATTGGAAGAAAATCAGTGTGGGTGTAGACCTTTTAGATGTTGTCAGGACCAGATCTTTAGCTTACGGCAAATAATCGAGAAGTGTTACGA
The DNA here is from genome assembly GCF_023897955.1 of Schistocerca gregaria. Taxonomy (NCBI): domain Eukaryota; kingdom Metazoa; phylum Arthropoda; class Insecta; order Orthoptera; family Acrididae; genus Schistocerca; species Schistocerca gregaria. The sequence goes on along the minus strand of NC_064920.1, from coordinate 1,156,482,035 downwards.
GTTTAACAGGGAATTATATCTATGCCTTATAGATCTAGAAAAGGCATATGAGCGGGTTCCTAGGAGGAAGTTAATGTTTGTTCTTCGAGATTATGGAATAGAAGGCAAACTTTTACAAGCAATGAAAGGTCTTTACATGGATAGTCAGGAAGCAGTTAGAGTTGACGGTAAATTGAGTTCATGGTTTAGAGTAGTTTCAGGGGTAAGACAAGGCGGAAACCTTTCTCCACTGTTGTTCATATTATTTATGGATCATATGTTGAAAACAATAGACTGGCTGGGTGAGATTAAGATAGATGAACACAAAGTAAGCAGTCTCGCATATGCGGATGACATAGTTGTGATGGCAGATTCTACTGAAAGTTTGCAAAGTAATATTTCAGAGCTAGATCAGAAATTTAAGGTCTATGGTATGAAGATTAGCATCTCCAAAACAAAAGTAATGTCAGTGGGAAAAAGATATAAACGGATTGAGTGCCAAATAGGAGGAACAAAGTTAGAACAAGTGGACGGTTTCAAGTACTTAGGATGCATATTCTCACAGGATGGCAACATAGTGAAAGAACTGGAAGCGAGGTGTAGCAAAGCTAATGCAGTGAGCGCTCAGCTACGATCTTCTCTCTTCTGCAAGAAGGAAGTCAGTACTAAGATTAAGCTATCTGTGCACCGTTCAATCTTTCGACCAACTTTGTTGTATGGGAGCGAAAGCTAGGTGGATTCAGGTTACCTTATCAATAAGGTTGAGGTTATGGATACTCTCTTCTGCAAGAAGGAAGGCAGTACTAAGACTAAGTTATCTGTGCACCGTTCAATCTTTCTTCCAACTTTGTTGTATGGGAGCGAAAGCTGGGTGGATTCAGGTTACCTAATCAATAAGGTTGACGTTATGGATATGAAAGTAGCTAGGATGGTTGCAGGTACTAGTAGATGGGAACAATGTCAGGAGGGTGTGCACAATGAGGAAATCAAAGAAAAACTGGAAATGAACTCTATAGATGTAGAAGTCAGGGCGAACAGGCTTAGATGGTGGGGTCATGTTACACGCATGGGAGAAGCAAGGTTACCCAAGAGACTCATGGGTTCAGTAGTAGAGGGTAGGAGTAGTCTGGGTAGACCAAGGAGAAGGTACCTGTATTCGGTTAAGAATGATTTTGAAGTAATAGGTTTTTAACATCAGAAGAGGCACCAGTGTTAGCACTGAATAGGGGATCATGGAGGAATTTTATAAGGGCGACTATGCTCCAGACTGAACGCTGAAAGGTATAATCAGTCTTAAATGATGATGATGATGATGATGATGATTACGTTTTTATGTTATACTTTCTGACATGTTCCATATCCACTAGAATCATTTCATTTTTGGTCTGTGGAAAAACTGAATCTGATCTAATCTAATCTGTTATGATGGCTCACTGGTTGATCTGTGTCGATTCTTAAACCCATGCAATGTATTCGCAGTTGCGAATATAGACAACAGTCAGCTGTATAATGGTATGACGACAATGAAAATTTGTTCCAGATCGGGACTCGAACCCGGATTGGCAGCTTATCGTGAGTGATCGCATAATCATTAGGCTATCCGAGCAAGGGTCATGGCCAGGCCCAAACTCCCATGTATCGTCAACCATGTGCTTACAGCCTGCACTCGTACATCCAATATGTATAATCCTGTAGAGAGGAGACATCCTAACCGGGAGTTGTTTGCCATGTATTCGGCGGATAAGTACGTTATTGCAGTGCTTGTGTTGTTCATAGGTACGATGCAATGTTCCTTCGGACGTGTTACCCATTCAATTTAGTACATGTGTGCAATTAAATTTCACCTTTATGTATGGCCTGTAATTATGTTTTTAGTATCGCTATGTTTTTAAATTGTTTCTCATTTGCTTAAATACTGTTCTAATAGAATTATTAGTACTCACTAACTACCATTCTCAGTCTTTCAATTTTTTCGTTTAAAGTCTTTGAGCTTTAAGAGTCATTCATTCTACTGCCACAAGGAAGGGTTTTGTAACATCCTGCAGAAGCCTCTTTAGGGAACTAGAGATACTTACTACTGCTTCCCAATATATTTATTCTTTAATGAAATCTGTCATTAAAAATATATCACTTTTTCAAACCAACAGCTCAGTTCATGGAATCAATACTAGAAATAAGAATAATCTTCACAAGGATTTAAAGTCACTTAGTCTTGTACAAAAAAGTGTGCATTATTCAGGAACACACATTTTCAATAACTTGCCAGCAGCCATAAAAAGCTTAACAACCAATGAAATTCAGTTAAGAGAAGCCTAAAGAATTTATTGGTGGCCAACTCCTTCTACTCCGTTGATGATTTTCTCAGTAAAACCAATGCGAAATTTCAGTGTAGTAATGTGTTCATTGTAAATGTGTGTGTGTGTGTGTGTGTAAGTGAAATCTAACTTCTGCACCATTTCAGTGCAGTAATGTGTTAATTGTAAATAAGTATTATAGTAGTTTTATTACATGTTTATTACCTTATAAATAAATAAAAACCTTTTTTATTTTAAATTCAGTGCAATAATTTTATCTTGGAACTCTTCCATTTGGTCCGTGTTTGCATAGAAAAACTACAATATCAGAAGTTGCGTCCGCCTTGAAATATACCTTTTTATACTACCTTATTTATTGCAAGGTACATAATGTTTTTGAGCATTATTTTTGCTGTCTGCAACATATTTACTCCGTGCTTATGTCACCGTTTTTATTCACGAACATCATGTCATCTGCAAACTGTATGAGCCGCTCATAGGGCAAAAAATCCATACTTGCAAGGTGTCAGCTCCAGCAACCGACACCACAACAAAACTGTGGCAGTACGCAGTTATGACCTTCCGGAAGCGCAGCTTTTAAACGATCGTGCGCGTTGGTTGTTTGCCACTCGGCCAGTTCCCTGCAGCCGGCCAACGCCCCATATCGTAGTCCTGTAGCGCGGAGCAAAAGGTCTGCGAAGTGCTCTTTTGAGATTGGTAACATGCGTTGTTGGTCGTGTCAGAGTGCATTTTTCCTAACCTGTAGCCGGTGCTGGAGATCTTTTCGCTCTGAACATTTTTGTAATGCGAATCACAAATGCAGTGTAAACGAATGAGCATGTCATTAAAGAAGTAGCACAGTGCTAATCATTAACATCGTTGTTGTGCGTCATTTCCTTTGTGTTTTAAGTCTGGCACTGTTGAAGTGAAGTGCATTTGCACGAGACATCACATTCAATGTGATTAGCATCATTAAACTGTAAATGTTGCTTATGTTCTACAGGACTAATATGGTGCGTCAACAGGTTTTCGGCTTCAACGGCATCATCAAACAATCTATTGTCGTCAAAGAAGTTATAATGTTTTCGAACAACGCTGGAACCCAAAGTAAATCATATCTTTTGACAGTGTGGTGGTAATACAATTTAAATTGCAATTTGACTTTTTACTCTTTACTTCTATTACAAACACACCGTAGAAGATGTCATTTACCGATTTTTTTGTGCCTGAGTCTAGATGTGGAACAGCTTCTCCAATGTTGTTTACAAACACTGTAACTTCTTTGGCGACAACAGTCAGTTGAAGTCTGATAACCATCTTGTAAGCCGAAACCAGGTTAACGTAATAAATTAGCCCTGTAGAACATAAACAGCATAATGCTTTTCATTTTTTTAAAACTCATTAGTTGCCCAGTTGCTTGTGTTTATTCATTTTTATTTTCTGGTATATATTCAGTTGCAGAATATTAATAAGAGAATATTGTTAAAATAGTGCTGAACATATAGGAGTGCGATGCTGATATATTACTATATGCACATTATCTTGTTCTAATGGGCTACTGTCTGCCCCTATAGCTGAGTGGTCAGCGTGACGGATTGCCGTCCTACGGGCCCGGGTTCGATTCCCGGCTAGGTCGGGGATTTTCTCCGCTGAGGGACTGGGTGTTGTGCTGTCTTCATCATCATTTGATCGCAATCCGGCGCGCAGTTCGCCCAGTGTGGCGTCGAGTGTAAGTAAGACCTGCACCGAGGCGGCCGGGCCTTCCGGCCGAAGACGCCAAACACTCTTTTACATTCAGTTGTCTCCAACAAAGGCACAAAGTTTGAAGTAAATCCGTGATCCCAACATTGTAACCTCCTCTTGTCACTACATCTGTAGGAATGTTCACAACTGGCCGTTAAAATTGCTACGCCAGCAAGAAATGCAGATTGTAGACGGGTAATCATTGGACAAATATATTATACTAGAACAGACAAGTGATTACATTTTCACGCAGTTTGGTCGTACAGATCCTCAGAAATCAGTAACCAGAACAACCACCTCTGGCCGTTATAACTGCCTTGATACGCCTGGGCATTGAGTCAAACAGAGCTTGGATGGCGTGTACAGGTACAGCTGCCCATGCAGCTTCAACACGACCTTCCAAAGTGGCGTCAATCCGAACAAGAGGTGACCGAGACGTGTAACCTATGGCACCCCATGCCATCACGCCGGGTGATATGCCAGTATCGCGATGACGAATACACGCTTCCAATGTGCGCACACCGCGATGTCGCCAAACATGGATGCGACCATCGTGATGCTGTTAACAGAACTTGGAATCATCCGAAAAAATCACGTTTTGCCATTCGTGCACCCAGGTTCGTCGGTGAGTACACCATCGCAGGCGCTCCTGTTTGTGATGCAGCGTCAAGGGTAATCGCAGCCATGGTTTCCGAGCTGATAGTCCATGCTGCTGCAAACGTCGTCGAACTGTTCGTGCAGATGGTTGTTGTCTTGCAAACGTCCCCATCTGTTGACTCAGGGATCCAGACGTGGCTGCACTATCCGTTACAGCCATGCGTATAAGATGCCTGTTATCTCGACTGCTAGTGATACGAGGCCGTTGGGGTCCAGCACGGCGTTCCGTATTGCCCTCGTGAACCCAGAAATTCCATATTCTGCTAACAGTCATTGGATGTCGACCAACGCGAGCAGCAATGTCGCGATGCGATAAACCGTAATCGCGATAGACTATACACATTTCTCCTCCTTACACGAGGCATCGCAACAACGTTTCACCAGGCAACGCCGGTCAACTGCTGTTAGTGTATGAGAAATCGTTTGGAAACTTTCTTCATTTCAGCACGTTGTAGGTGTCGCCATTGGCGCTACTAAACTGTATCGGCATTGTACTGTTTAAAGAGATTCTGTTATGTACATAGTGCCCAGAACCTATAAAAATCTTTTTAGCAATATCAACGCACTTTCAACAACGTGTACCTCCTACGGGGTGTGCTTTACGACAACCACAACAAAAGTTTAAAAAATGCTTTCATTTCTGATGAGTTCCCCTTTCAACACATTTTTGAAAAAGGTTTTGGTATGTAAGTAAGCCTCTGAACTTAGAAATACTGAACATGACGCTCAACGGGGAAAGTAACACCTACCACTGAGATTTAAATTTTTGGATTAAGTTTAACTGGTAAATTTGGGACACAATTGTGTGGAATCTGGTACAAGAAATCATTAAAAACAATAGCTATGCTTTCAAAATTTTAAAATACAGAGTAACTGACTAGACAACAATATTTTCAAAATATAGGTGTGAAGTACTCCCGCCCCGCCCCCAATCCCCTTGGCACTGGGAGAGTTAATAGCTGGACACGAGTACTGTGTCGTTATAACTATAAATACAATAGATGTGAGTCTATCTGCCTTCAGTCTATTTGTGCGAAGGTGGCCAGGAAGTTCAAATGGTTCAAATGGCTCTGAGCACTATGGGACGCAACATCTTAGGTCATAAGTCCCCTAGAACTTAGAACTACTTAAACCTAACTAACCTAAGGACATCACACACACCCATGCGCGAGGCAGGATTCGAACCTGCGACCGCAGCAGCCCCTCGGTTCCGGACTGCAGCGCCAGAACCGCACGGCCACCGCGACCGGCTGCCCAGGAAGTAATGCACCGCTTTTTTACTCAGCCGAAATCAGTGATACGAATGTGCGACGTTACGTATGCATTATTTGAAGTCTCCTGAGTGAGCGCGCCAAGTTTCCGCCACTTCCGACGGATAGCGTAGTTGCAGGACAGTTTCAAAATGGCTTCTGCAGGTGACGTATGTTAGAAGTAACGTTCCGTCATTGAATTTCTCACTGCAGAGAAAGAAACTGTGGAAAGTATTCACGAACGCTTGTGCAAAATCTATGGAGCATCTGCGGTGACAGAGGTACAACTAGTCGCTGGGCACAGTGGACATGAAAGCATTCAGGCTGCTTACTTACGTGTCACTTCCCAGAGTCATGTCTAGACGTATCACGTGTCCTCCCATACCACCCGAGTTGCACGCGCCCCACACCATTACAGAACCTCCACCAGCTTGAACACTCCCCTGCTGATATGCAGGGTCCATGGATTCATGAGGTTATCTCCATACCCGTACACGTCCATCCCCTCGACACGAGACTCATCCGACGAGGCAACATGTTTCCAGCCATCAACAGTCCAATGCCAGAGTTGACGGATCCAGTGACGCTTAAAGCTTTGTGTTGCGCAGTAATAAATGTCATACGAGTAGGCCTTCGGCTGGCACTTGTTGATGGCTCTTGTTGAATCTGCAGCAATTTGTGGATGGGTTGCACTTGTGTCACGCTGAACGATTATCTTCAGTCGTCGTTGACTCTTTCAAGCAGGATCTTTTTCCGGCCGCAGCGATGTCGAAGATTTGATGTTCTACCGAATTCCTGATATTCATGATACACTTGTGATATGGTCATACGGGAAAGTCCCTACTTCATCGCTACCTCGGTGATCCTGTGCGCCATCGCTCGTTCGCCGACTATAACACCACGTTCAAACATTAGCAAATACACTCCTGGAAATTGAAATAAGAGCACCGTGAATTCATTGTCCCAGGAAGGGGAAACTTTATTGACACATTCCTGGGGTCAGATACATCACATGATCACACTGACAGAACTACAGGCACATAGACACAGGCAACAGAGCATGCACAATGTCGGCACTAGTACAGTGTATATCCACCTTTCGCAGCAATGCAGGCTGCTATTCTCCCATGGAGACGATCGTAGAGATGCTGGATGTAGTCCTGTGGAACGGCTTGCCATGCCATTTCCACCTGGCGCCTCAGTTGGACATGCGGTCGTGCATTGTCCTGTTGGAACAGCAAGTCCCCTTGCCGGCCTAGGAATGGTAGAACGATGGGTTCGATGACGGTTTGGATGTACCGTGCACTATTCAGTGTCCTCTCGACGATCACCAGAGGTGTACGGCCAGTGTAGGAGATCGCTCCCCACACCATGATGCCGGGTGTTGGCCCTGTGTGCCTCGGTCGTATGCAGTCCTGATTGTGGCGCTCACTTGCACGACGCCAAACACGCATACGACCATCATTGGCAGCAAGGCAGAAGCGACTCTCATCGCTGAAGACAACAGGTCTCCATTCGTCCCTCCATTCACGCCTGTCGCGACACCACTGGAGGCGGGCTGCACGATGTTGGGGCGTGAGCGGAAGACGGCCTAACGGTGTGCGGGACCGTAGCCCAGCTTCATGGAGACGGTTGCGAATGGTCCTCGCCGATACCCCAGGAGCAACAGTGTCCCTAATTTGCTGGGAAGTGGCGGTGCGGTCCCCTACGGCACTGCGTAGTATCCTACGGTCTTGGCGTGCATCCGTGCGTCGCTGCGGTGCGGTCCCATAGGTAATCATTTTACAATCCATGTCCAACCAATACTAAATCTCCATGAAGAACACACTTCCAAACCGTCCGCTCGCGCTAACACTGTGAACCTCCATCACTGCTAACTATTAATTTCTAACTGCGGGTCCTCCCTGCCACAGACTCTCTTAGCGAAGGCGCAGAGCGCTGTCAGTGATATTAAAGCAGTCTACAGCGCTGCCAACATACAGACATATAAACAGGCTACTTAGAAAGGGGCTATCAACAGTGCCTCCCCAACGACCATTCAGCGAACATTGCTGCATGCGGGCCTTCGCAGCAGGGCATGGTTCATGCATTCATTCAGTGTGCCGTTCATCGGCAACAAAGTGTGGAATTTGCATGCCAATACCCCAACTGGATGTTTGCTGAGTAGCGACAGATGTCCTTTTCAGATGAATCGCGTTTTATGCTCCACCGGACAGGTGGCCGTTCGCGCTTTCGGCGTGAAGCGTCTTATAGCAAACACCTTGCAATGCACAGGGAGCGATATGGTCTTGGGAAGGTTTTAGTGGCATTCTCTGGGTAATCGCATCATTCTGGAAGACACAACGGATCGGCACAAGCGTGTATCTATCCTTGGGGAACACGTCCACCCCTACACGCAGTTTGTTTTCCTCGGCACGATGGCATCCACAAGCAGGACACTTCGCAGCGTGCGTGTGTGGTTCTAAGAACATCAGGATGGGTTTAAAGTACTCCCCTCTCTATTAAACTTGTATTTAAACCCAATCGAGAACTTGTCGACCCACTTCGATCGGACTGTTCACGCTATGCTTCCTTAACCAAGAAACCCAGCACAACTGGCTAAGGCGCTTTAGCCGACATGCCTCCACATAACTGTCGGTACTTTCCAGGAACTCATTGCTCCCTTCCTGCACGCGTCTCGTTGCAAAAGGTGGTTATTCAGGCTTTTGACAGGCTGTCACGTTAATATGAGTGGACAACATGATAATAAAAATGGTTCAAATGGCTCTGAGCACTATGGGACTTAACTGCTGAGGTCATCAGTCCCCTAGAACGTAGAACTACTTAAACCTAACTAACCTAAGGACATCACAGACACCCATGCCCCAGGCAGGATTCGAATCTGCGACCGTAGCGGTCACGCGGTTCCAGACTGACGCGCCTAGAACCGCTCGGCCAGACCGGCCGGCCGACATGATAATATGTGGCCGCAATGAGACCTACATGCCGCAAGTTGCCCCAGATACGGAAAACTTATCAATTATTTCTCTGATTTAATTGTCAGTTTATACAAATTTGTTTTCGAATTGCTAGATAAATAGACTGAAGAGTAAAAGAAACATATACACCTGTGTAATATCCTGGTCCCTGCGAGCACGCAGGAGTGCCGCAACACGACATGGCATGCACTCGACTAATGTCTGCAGTAGTGCTGGAGGGAATTGATACCATTAATCCTGCAGGGCTGTCCATAAATCCGTAAGAGTTCGAGGGGGTTCAGATCTCTTCTGAACAGCACGTTGCATCCCAGGTATGCTCAAAAATGTTCATGTCTGGGGAGTTTGGTGGCAATGGGAAATGTTTTAAATCAGAAGTTTTACTGGAGCCACTCTGCAGCAATTCTGGACGTGTGAGGTGTCACTTTGTCCTCCTGGAATTGCCCCAGTCCGCCGGAATCCACAATGGACATAAATGGGTTCAGGTGATCAGTCAGGATCCTTACGTACGTGTCACCTCTCAGAGTCGTTCTAGACGCATCAGGGGTCCCATATCACTCCAACTGCACGCGCCCCACATCATTATAAAGCCTGCACCTGACGTGAAGTGTCCATGGACTCACGAAGTTGTCGCCATAGCAATCTGAAACGTGAGTCGTCCGATCAGGCAACATGTTTCCAGTCAGCAACAGTCCAATGTCGATGTTGACGGGCCCAGGCGATGCGTAAAGCTTTGTGTCGTGTAGTCATCACGGGTACACGAGTGGGTCTTCGGCTCCGAAACCCATATCGATGATGTTCGATGTTTCGCAAGCTGACTCTTGATGGCCCACCATCTGATATCGGCAGCAATTTGCGGAAGGGTTAAACTTCTGTCACGTTCAACGATTCTCTTCAGTCGTTAGTGGTCCCGTTCTTGCAGGATCTTTCTCCGGGCGTAGCGATGTCGCATGATGTTTTGCCAGATTCCTGATTTCAAGGTACGCTCGTGAAATGGTCGCATGGGCAAATGCCCATTTCTTCGCTGTGTACCATCGCTCATGCGCCGACTGTAACACTACATTCAAACTCACTTAACTCTTGATAACATGCCACTGTAGTAGCAGTAACCGACGTAAGAAGTGCCCCAGACACGTTTTGACTTATATAGGCGCTGCCGATCGCAACATCTTATTCCGTCTCTTACATATCTGTGTATTTGATTACGCATGCCTATAGCAGTTTCTTTGGCGCTTCAGTGTATTAGTTTAGCCTACCGGTAACTGATTTTGAGTCCCCGTTCTAAACTTGTTCGACAATGTTCCTCCATTCGTTACACCACAGGCATGAGTGCAGTTCCACTATCACTACAAAATCAAGGAAAATCCATCATTAAATTTAAATTTCATGTGTTATTCATACGAGTACCTTTATATTCTAGCTGCAAATACCAGCAGGAAATTTTATCGTTTTGAAATGTGCAGCATGAAATAAAATAATATGAAAGTCCGTCAAGAGTGATTTACTACAGGTTATTAAAACTGTGTAAAACAATTCCAGGAACGGATGTCCAGAGATATATTACATTTAATAACGGAGACATCTTTCATTACATTAGTGGCAAGTATAATTTCCCTCTTAAAAGCGAAACTCAGTTCTTCCGCAAAGCACTTGTTTCTTATTGCCACTGCTAACGCGCTGACAGGCAAATAAATTCACGAAGAGAACTGTTGTCATAAAACATTGCTTTCTTTACACAGTAAAGCAAGGTTTCGTTCCTTTGTCAGCAAACAAAATGCAGCTTGAAAGCTACCGCAACCTGCGAAAGGAGGAGAGATAAACTACAAAATGGAGGTTACAGGCAGTAATACTGTGTAAAATTTAATTTATCAACAGTCCTGTAAACAGGTATGCATACCTCCTCGCCCGTACGTTTCCTCTCATCCTTGCAACATACCGAATACACAGACTACCAGGGCATCATATTCTGAGGCGAAAGAAGAAACTTATTATTGTGTTCTCTTGGGAAACTGAAAAGCAAGAAAATAGGAATATTTCTTGTGTTTGCCCTTCTGGAACTCTTTACATATACTGGTGCACAAACGTTAAGCATAATCCCCACAGTAAGAAAATTTAAAGTAAAATATTTTCTGAAAATTTCCGTGATTCTCACAACTGGAATTGGGAAGAAGTTCTCCCTGCTTCAAACAGGTACATTATTTAAATAAACGTTCACCAGTGCCTTAGACCCATAATCAGTGAGGTTTTATTCTGTATTTTGGCTACGTTTACGTGGCTTGTGACATCAAATACAGAGTTTCGGACTGATAATTAACATGTTCAGGTTTTTTGGGTTCTAAGAGAGTTTGAATAACAATATTGAAAGTAATACGAGGGTAGGTCAAAAAGTAATGCCTCCCATTTTTTTTCTACTTAAAAAAATTAAGTTAAGTGAAAAATTTGAATTTGGCGCCATTCCTCAAACCTTCTTCTGCAATCCACTGCAGTACTAACTTTCTGTGTCAACAGGTGGCAGCACAGCAGAAGTTTGTAAGATGGCCGACATCGATGTTCGTTTGAGACAGCGTTGTGTGATTGAATTCTTGAATGCAGAAGGTGAAACGCCCATACGCATTCATGAAAGACTGAAGAAGGTGTATGGTGTTGTGACAGTGGATGTCAGCACTGTTAGACGATGGGTTCGTCGTTGTAAGGAAGCTGAAGGGCAAACACCGTTGACTGACGAAAAGCGGAGCGGCAGGCCGGTGAGTGCAGTGACTCCACACAACATTCAGCAAGTTGATGACATCATTCGTGGTGACCGTCGGGTGACTGCAGATGAAGTGTGTCGCATTATTTCTCTTAGTAAAGGCAGTGTGATCACGATTATTAAACAATTGGGGTACTCAAAAGTTTGTGCACGGTGGGTTCCAAGAATGTTAACCGATCAGAATAAAGAGGCAAGGAAAACAATAGCCTCCCAACACTTGCAGCGCTTCCGTTTGGAGGGAGATGAGTTTCTGAAAAAAATTGTGACCGGGGACGAAACATGGGTGCATTTTTTTGAACCCGAATCAAAGAGGCAGTCAATGGAGTGGCGTCACACAAGCTCGCCGAGGAAGAAAAAATTCAAAACTGTGCGATCGGCAGGGAAAGTTATGGCAAAAGTTTTCTGGGATACAGAGGGTGTGATTCTGGTTGATTTTTTGGAGCAGGGATGCACAATAAATTCTGTTCAATACGTCACAACCCTCAAAAAACTTAAAGCACGTCTTCAGCGAGTTCTCCCAACAAAATCAATGGCAGATGTTCTTCTTTTGCATGACAATGCAAGACCACACACCAGTCGTCACACCTCTGACGAGATTGTCAAAACTGGATGGGAAGTTTTGCCTCATCCCCCATACAGCCCTGACCTGGCACCATCAGACTTCCATCTGTTCGGGCCACTAAAAGAAGCTCATCGTGGGATTCATTTTGAAGATGAGGAGGCCGTCAAAACATCCGTGCGTCAATGGCTTAGGAAGCAGAGCTGTGATTTTTACCGTGCTGGGATACATGCCCTTGTTCAAAGATGGACCAAAACTGTAGAGATGGGCGGAGATTACATTGAAAAATGACAAAATGATCCTAAATGTTGTGGTTTTCAACCTATGTAATTGCATTTAAATTTCCTGACAATTAAATGTAGAAAAAAAAATAGGAGGCATTACTTTTTGACTGACCCTCGTACAAAGGGCGTTCAAAAAGTTTTGCACAGTCGTCTCTTACTTTTTTTAATTTTTTACAGGAGGAAAACGAAATTTTTTGTCAGCATACTTGTAACATTTAGCTATAAGTTGGTATAGAAAAGTATTTTCTTTTATTTATAGGTGAGCCATAATGGATCGTGAAGTAGATGTCAGGTTGCGACAACGGTCTACGATGGAGTTCCTCTTCAAGACCGGCGATGACACTGCCACATCGATTCACAGGAAGTTGCTCCCTGTTTATGGGGAGGACACAGTGGATTGCAGCAGTATCCAGCGGTGGTTGCAGAGGTTTAAAGAAGGAGATTTCTTTCTACTGGACAATCCACGATGCAGTAGACCATCGATGGCAGTGAGTGATGTGAATAAGGAGATAGTTGATCAAATCATGCAAAATGGCAGGTGCGTGACGACACGACAGCTTGCTGAAATGACTCCTTTGTCGTTGGGTAGTGTGCTGTCACTGGTACAGTCACCAGGGTGCAGAAAAATCTGTACACGTTGGGTGTCTAGATTATTGACAAGAGAAATGAAAACGATGAGGGAGAATGTTTGCGAGGGTGTCATGAAGACCTGTACTGAAGAGTGAAAACAGTGTTTTGACGGCGTCGTTATCCAGCAGGAACATGGTCGTTTTTGTCCGAACCTGAGAGCAAAACCTGATCAATGGAGAAGCGTCATCCGGCTTACCCTCGGAAGAAGAAACCAAGACTTTCACGAACAGCGGCTGAAAGGTGATGGCCTCCTTCTTTTGCGATAAATGTGGTATCATTTTTATTGACTTTTGGAACCTGGCTCCACAGTTAACCGTAACCGTTATTGTTCATCACTGGACAATCTGCGACGTGCCATCAAGATCCACAGAGATCATCTTTAGGGTCAGCTCATCAGACTACACCATGACAATGCCAAACCACATACAGCTCTTATGACGCAGTAGAAAATTAGGGAAATGGGTTGGAAAATTGTACCTCATCCTCCCTACATTCCGGACTTGGCTCCGTCTGATTTTTACAAAAAAAAAAAAAAATAAATAAATAAATAAAAATAAATAAATAAATAAAAGGGTTCAAATGGCTCTGAGCACTATGGAACTTAACATCTGTCATCAGTCCCCTAGAACTTAGAACTACTTAAACCTAACTAACCTAAGGACACCACACACATCCATGCCCGAGGCAGGATTCGAACCTGGGAGCGTAGCAGTCGCGCGGTTCCGGACTGAGTGCCTAGAACCGCTAAACCACCGCGGCCGGCTGATTTTTACATTTGGAGGCCCGCCTGAGTGGTGAAACATTTGATAGTGAAAAAGACCTTATTCCCTGTGTCAAGCGATGGTGTAAAAGTCAATCCCCAGAATTTTACCAAAGTGCATTTACATTGTGGAAAGAACCCTGGGCCAGATGCGTCACAGCTGATGGAGGCTACATTGGGTAGGCTCAATGTATAGCTAAATGTATGTTCACAAACAATTCATTATCCTCCTGCAAAAAATTAAAAAGAAATTAGAGACGAGTGTGCAAAACATTTTGAACACCCTTTGTACGTTACAAGCTAGGGAAAAAATAGTTGTAATCGCGTCTTGTAATTACACTGAAGCGGTGGATGTTTTTACGACTACACCCATATGTAATGGTGAGTTTCTGTAATGCTACTGTACACATGGACCTCTGATAATCACAGTAGCTTGACGCCGATCATTCGCTGCCTATTATATGTGAATCAATCTGCTTTTAATCAAATTCCGTTGTAATAATTTTTTTAAAAAGAAGAAGGAATGAAGAATAGGGTTTAGCGTCCCTTCGACAGCGAGGTAATTAGAGACGGAGTGCAAATTGGCTTGGTTTTAAAACTGCACGGGAAAATCTAACAGCCGGCCGATGTGGCCGAGCGGTTCTAGCCGCTACAGTCTGGAACCGCACGACCGCTACGGTCGCAGGTTCGAATCCTGCCTCGGGCATGGGTGTGTGTGATGTCCTTAGGTTAGTTAGGTTTAAGTAGTTCTACGTTCTAGGGGACTGATGACCTCAGATGTTAAGTCCCATAGTGCTCAGAGCCATTAGAACCATTTTTGAAAACCGAACAGGTGTCACAACAATATCATGGTGTCCTCAAAATAATTACTTGCGAAACATGAGAGGCGAATCACAATTACTTTGATTTATTTTGATAAAACTATTGGCAAAACAAATGACAACCGGTGGGGTTATTAATATAATAATGCCCTGGTACCTCTAACGTAGTGTCGGGGGGGGGGGGGGGGATAAGGATACCAGTGTCCTCACAAGTGAAGTAATTGCAATCACAGGGTGCACAGTGTTTGTCGTTATGTTAATCGGAAACAGATAGTATTACAGAAGGGAATCTGTCGCAGCTGCAGTCGGAGTTGAAAGCAGATAGTGCATTGCCTTTAAAATACAAGACTTCAAAGTGAAACTTGACCTAATCGAATTACTATAAAATGACTTTAATGACCCTAGACATCGTATCGCAGTTGCAGTTGAATCTCGCCATTGCTTTGCAGGTGGATGCTGCAGAGGCTGCAGACTCAATCATGTGTTGAACCAACGACCCTCGCTAGGGGCTAAGTGCAGGTGAGCACGAAGTTTTTCTGTCCGCAATACATGAGCTCAGGCGTGTAGAAGGCCAGAGGAGTCGACGATGGGTCTCAGCAAGGGGGTCTAGCGCTGGAGGCTCCCAAAGATCGAGTGATTTCTGATCGAATGTTACTTAAAAGGGAACCTAGCATCGCCATAATTTGCGTCACATACTGAATCCATATCGCTGGACTCCGGACCACTCGAGTGCTGACCGATAAAAATGCTCCTTACAAAATATTAGTTCCCTCCCCCCTAGCTGGTTAACCAATAACGTGTCCTACCATCTTCCGTTTTCGCTATATCTTCATCTGTCGCTCTGACCAATGACGGAGTTCCCCATCGGCACTGTCTCATTTCTCTCACCAACTTCTAGTTAATTTACATTAGTAAATCCTGATAGTTCTTACATTGTATGTCTCACGTTTCAAAGGCTCTCAACTGGAGAGCCCAACATGTCTTCGCGATTTTTATCTCTGATGTCCGGTGCTTTCTGGAGAACAAACAACTTTTTGCATTTGAGCACAATAGTTTCTTCTACTAAAAAGCGAATCTTCTCACTCCACTCTCAGGTTGTAAAATGTTTTCACCAGAAGTCTGCGCTACTGGAGACCCTGTCTGTGTTCATAGAGGATGAAGGTGGACGCCCGAGCACGACACTAGAAAAGCTTGCAATGATCTCTCGCTTCTACAAGGCATGCAAATTTTAATAAAGAGTAAAACAAGAGTAAGATTGCATTAGTCATATTATGTGCCTTGTACAGAGATATCCCACTCAAACATAGCATGGATTTTGTATGTGTGTTTCATACACAAGGTAGCAATTTACGTTGGACATCTTAAGGTCAGTTAAGTGGCTTAAGAAGACTTAATATGGCTTATCTTAAGGTTTTGAAAGATAAATGCAATGGTATTCTGAGTGTTTGTGACAAGCGTTACAGCTCAGAGTTCTTTTTTTTTAATAAAAAAAAGAAAAATGTGTAGCTGATGGCATTTTAACAGATTCTGCTGCGGCAGCGTTGTGAAATAGCTTCTAGGTACACAAAAAATGGAAGCGTCCAAAATAAATAAATAAATAAATGAAATAAGATAAAATGAAAATTGAAGCTTTGACATGCAAGTATTTCTTATCAGTTTTTCTTTATTCGTTTAACTTTTTATAATAATGAAGTCCACAACAATATTTCATATTTTATCGTATTTACTTTAGCCACTGAATTACAGAAAAAAATATTTCGTGGAGAAGTACAAAGAGCTAAATAAATGTACAACAAAGTCATTTTAGTAATGTACACACACACACACACACACACACACACACACACACACACACACACACATCTGCTGTCCACTCCCTATTAAAAATTTAGTTCTAAGGCGCTTTGATCACACTTGCAAGTACTTTTAGGGACAAAATTTTCCATTCTCATGTCTGTCGCTATACCTTTGATTTTCGTTCAGCCTTAAATATACTAACATTTTAATCACACATAATCATTCTCCACACCATAGATGCAGAGGTACAGGTATTAAAGCTTCCCATTGTGGCTAAAATAAGCACAATGGTTTGAAAATCTTTGTAATAGGGACGAAGCGACTCAGACTGTCGTATAGAAATATTACGCGCTGATCTACATCTAGAACTACATCTATATTATTACTCTGCAATTCACATTAAAGAGTCTGGCAGAGGGTTCATCGAACCACTGTCAAGCTATTTCTTTACCATCCTGCTCTCGAACCGCGTGCAGGAAAAACTTGCATCCAAATCTTTGTTTGGGAGTTCTCATTTCTCTTATTTTATCATAGTGAGCAGTTCTCCTTATGTAGGTGGGTGCCAACAGAATTTTTCGCAATCGGAAGAGAAAGTTGATATGTGAAATTTAACTAGAAAAGCCTGCCTCAATGAGAAACGCCTTTGTTTTAATGATTGCTACCCCAATTCACATACATGTCCGTGGCACTCTTTCTCCTATTTTGCGGTAATACAAAATGAGCTGCCTCTTTTTGAATTTTTTCGATGTTCTCCATTAGAACCTGATGCAGGTCACACAACACACAGCAGTAATCTAGAAGGCGGACTTATTAGACTTATTCCGCTTTCTAAGTGTTCTACCAATAAATCGCAGTCCTTGGTTTGCTTTGCCCACATTATCTATGCGATCGTTCCATTTCAAAATATTCGTAATTATAATCCTTAAGTATTCAGCTGAATTTACATCCTTTATACTTTATCGTGTAACCGAACTTCAACGCATTTCTTTTACGAGCTTTCCCAGAAAGTGTTGCACCGCATTTTTTTCTCAACCGAAACAATACTACGATTTTGAAACGTTACGTATGTACAGGGTGAACATAAATTTCGGGAACACTTTCAATTATTTGGCTGAAATGGCTCTGAGAACTACGGGACTTAACTTCTGAGGTCATCAGTCCCCTAGACTTAGAACTACGTAAACCTAACTAACATAAGGACATCACACACATCCATGCCGGAGGCAGGATTCGAACCTGCGACCGTAGCAGTAGCGCGGTTCCGGACTGAAGCGCCTAGAACCGTTCGGCCACCGCGGCCAGCTTTCAATTATTAATTGCACAACAATCAAACTTTGTACAGATATCATACATACCTCATTTTGAAGAGAAACCCTGAAAGTTTTTTTTTTCATGTATAACGCCACAGTGTAGTTTGGTAATTTGCCGATAATCAGATGCTAGTAGCAAACATGGCGGCCGTGCTTCAGAAGGGGACAGGTGTTTCATGAAATGGCTTCTCCGATCAGCAGATCCCACTCCGTGTGACTTTTTACTGTGGGGTTACACTAAAGATCTGGTGTATGTACCGCAACTACCACGTGATGTATCAGAGCTCCAGGAGAGAACACGGGTAGTGACTGCCACAGTCGAGGATGCCATGATGAGACGGATATGGCAAAATTGGATTACCGGATTGACGTCTGCCGGGTCAGTCATGGTTCGCATATCGAATGTTTGCAAAAAACCTTTCCGAGTTTCTCTTCAAAATGCAATATGTATGACATCTGTACAATGTTTAGTTCGTGTGCAATAAATAATTGAAAGCGTTCCCAGACTTTTGTACCCTCTGTATTATTTGAAGTCTCCTGAGTGAGGCCGGCCGCGGTGGTCTAGCGGTTCTAGGCGCGCAGTCCGGAGCTGTGCGACTGCTACGGTCGCAGGTTCGAATCCTGCCTCGGGCATGGAACTGCTGAGTTCTAGGGGGCTGATGGCCACAGCTGTTAAGTCCCATAGTGCTCAGAGCCATTTGAACCATCCTGAGTGACCGCGCCAAGTTTCCGTCACTTCCGACAGATAGCGTAGCTGCAGGACGGATTCAAAGTGGCTTTTGTAATTTTTGATGTACAACTAACGTGCCGTCACTGAAACCGAGAAAGACACTGTGCGGAATATTCACGAACGCTTGTGGAAAGTATATGGAGCATCTGTTGTTGACAGAAGTACAATTAGTCGCTGGACAAAGAGGGTGAGGTCATCAGCAGGCGGTTCGGCGGAACTCCACGATATGCAGTGGTTGTGGAGACTATCCACGGCTGTCACACGTGACAGACTTCCACTTGCCTGAGCCATTACAGGATGCCATTCGTGGAAAACTTTTTAAGGACGATAAGGAGGTGATTCACACATTGAAGGACTGGATCCACCACAACGAGAAGGTTAGTAGCGCCAGGAAACACACGCACTTGTTTCGTGCTGGGAAAAGGCCATAGTACGGGGTGGAGATAAGATAGAAAAATAGGGTGTGTAGATAAAACACCATTCTTTCGTGAGTGTAATTCTCATTATGTTCAATAATGAATTGTTATAGGAAAAACAATCCAGTGCATTACTTTCTGCTCAACCCTCATAATACTCATATGGATGACTTCACACTTTTCAATAGCAAGCTAGTTGTATGGAAATGAGAGATCGAGCACATGCTGCACTGCTGCCAGATTTCATATAGTGTCATCGATGACGTCATGTGCAGGCAGCATTGGGCAAATTTCTTCCCCCATCCCTCTAATGTCAAAGTGGAACTAGGTCAATTGCCCTAAATGTAAAATGACGGCAAATTTAAAAAATCGTTAGTTTCCCTCATGTGCATCAATACTCACTTGTACTAAGCCCAATTATCCTGAGCATATAGTCCAAGATGGCGGACCTGCAAGGTTGCCACGCCACTTGTTCTAATTATAGACTCCAAGATGGTGGACGTTGGGTACGATCACAGCCTGCATCGTTCCTAGGTCGGTTATCCTAAGCACAGAATGAAAAAACACTTATTGTAGAAAGTGTAGAATGTTAGGAAATTAAAAAAATCTGCTTATCGTAAGTTTAAATACACATGTGCTATAAACAATTTCCTCACGTCAGTTGCCAGCCGCCCAACGTTGTTTAAGCATCTGTGGTCTAAGTAGTAGAATAGGTAGAAAAATTGTGTCTTAATTTAACCCTTGCCACTCGCACCGTGCCGGGTGGGTTTCCGTGGGGACAGGCGGGTCTGGGCGCAGTACTTACCAGACCAGGAGTAACGCCAGCTGTTAAGGCTCTGGTCAAGCCCGCTCGCCTCTGGCCGCCTGACAGCTACACAGACACCACTCCTGCCAGCCTGAGGCTCGTTACAGGAGCGCAATGAGGCCCTACCACTTCTGCGCTGTATTCACAACTGAGTAGATCGAGCCGGCCGCTGTGGCCGAGTGGTTCTAGGCGCTTCACTCTAGAGCCGCACGACCGCTACGGTCGCAGGTCCGAATCCTGCCTCGGGCATGGATGTGTGTGATGTCCTTAGGTCAGTTAGGTTTAAGTAGTTCTAAGTTCTAGGGGACTGATGACCTCACATGTTAAGTTTCATAGTGCTCAGAGCCATTTTTTTGAGTAGATCAACCATCGTGGCATCCGCTTGGCCAAAGGCGCCTCTTATGCAAGCCCAGTTGAGCGTCTGTTTGCAGAAGTTGCTGAAATACCGCTGTTCTACCACCGTGACTTTCTCTTCAGCAGATATGCATGCCATTTGCCTTCCATGCTTGGCCAGCCATCCTACGTCTCCTTCTTCGATGACTCCTCTGATCGCCAGTATGGGGCGGGTGAGTCCCTCTTCCCTGTTACCTTGTGAGGTAACGGGCGAGTCATCGCACCCTGAAAATATTATATATTGGGAGTTGGGGTGGCTGCACAAGACGATCGGCGGTGTCGGACGTTGGCCGCGTCGCAGGTGATTCCATGTTGACGCTGTGACGAGGACGGTGCGTTGTGTCAACGAAGGAGATGTCCATGCCGCGAGTGCCAAAGATGGCGGACTTTGTGAAACCTTAATGGCAGACATTTCACATTTCATAAAGAAATTAATAGTAGCCAGAGGAATCATGGTACCTCAAAAAGAAACATGTGCTTTACCATTATTTGCACAACGGTTCTGATGGTGTAATCAGATTTTGAATATTTTTATTAGTTTAAAGTTTAGTGTACGACTGTAAATTAGACAAGTAACACCCAGTAACTAATTTCCAAAATGTAAACGCTTCATGCGATTTCGTCGATCGACGTGTCTTTAGAAAGCTATTAGTGTAAACCTAAATTGATATAAATTACAGGCATGTATCTTGAATAGTACATGAGTTACACTAGATCAAAGTGGCCGATTACTATCGATCGCGTCAGGCCGTAAGTACTCCACAATTACACGAAAAACCGGTAGCAGCATGCTTATAAAATACCTATTCATCTATGTCTTTGTTTGTATCCGATATATACTATTCATGATGAAATTGGTTAAATATTTATTGTGTTTTAAAAAGCAGAGAGACATTCGGCTACTGGCTTACCTTTTGTTCTATTCCATTGATATATGTTTATTTAATTTGTTTATGTATCTAATAATGTGTGTTAGAGCGTGTTTATGGTTCAGCCTTAGGAATATTTATTTAATTTCAAGTTACTCTACTGGCCATTACAATTGCTCCACCAAGAAGAAATGCAGATGATAAACGGGTATTCATTGCACAAATATATTATACTAGAACTGAAATGTACATTTTCACGCAATTTGGGTGCATAGATCCTGAGAAATCAGTACCCAGAACAACCACCTCTGGCCGTAATAACGGCCTTGATACGCCTGGGCATTGAGACAAACAGAGCTTGGATGGCGTGTACAGGTACAGCTGCCTATGCAGTTCATCAAGACTGGCGTATTGTGACGGGCCAGTTGCTCGACCACCATTGACCAGACGTTTTCAGTTGGTGAGAGATCTGGAGAATGTGCTGGCCAGAGCAGAAGTCGAACATTTTATGTATCCAGAAAGACCCGTACAGGACCTGCAACATGCGATCGTGCATTATCCTGCTGAAATGTAGGGTTCCGCATAGATCGAATGAATGGTAGAGCCATGGGTCGTAAAACATCTGAAATGTAACATCCACTGTTTAAAGTGCCATCAATGCGAACAAGAGGTGACCTACACTTGTAACCAATGGCACCCTATTCCATCACGCCAGTATGATGATGACGAATACACGCTTTCAATGTGCGTTCACCACGATGTCGCCAAACATGGATGCGACCATCGTGATGCTGTTAACAGAACCTGGAATCATCCGAAAAAATCACGTTTTGCCATTCGTGCACCCAGGTTCGTCGGTGAGTACACCATCGCAGGCGCCCCTGTCTGTGATGCAGCGCCAAGGGTAACCGCAGCCATGGTCTCCGAGATGATAGTCAATGCTGCTGCAAACTTCGTCGAACTGTTCGTGCAGATAGTTGTTGCCATGCAAACGTCCCCACCTGTTGACTCAGGGATCGAGACGCGGCTGCACGATACGTTACAGCCATGCGGATAAGATGCCTGCCATTTCGACTGCTAGTGATACGAGGCCGTTGGGATCCAGCACGGCGTTCCGTATTACCCTCCTCAACCCACCGATTCCAAATTCTGCTAACAGTCATTGGATGTCGACCAACGCGAGCAGCAGTGTCGCGATACGATAAACCGCAATCGTGATAGGCTACAATCCGACCTTTATCAAAGTCGGAAACGTGATGGTACGCATTTCTCCTCCTTACACGAGGCATCACAACAACGTTTCACCAGGAAACGCCGGTCAACTGCTCTTTGTGTATGAGAAATCGCTAGGAAACTTTCCTCATATCAGCACGATGTAGGTGTTACCACCGGCGCCAACCTTGTGTGAATGCTCTGAAAAGCTAATCAATTGCAGATCACAGCATTTAAAATTTCGCGTCTGTAGCACGTCGTCTTCGTGGTGTAGCAATTTTAATGGCCAGTAGGAAATTTAAATGTAACTCCAGTATTTCGTATATTTCATTATGTTTGTGAACGGGCGTTGGCTTGAAGATATGGCGGAGGCGCTCTAACCAATCACAGCGATTGTCTCCGGGTTGGAGACGAGATAGTTATGAGCAGTGCGGTAGTTCTGAGAGTACGGGACAGGACATGGAAAGTGGTGAACTCGACGGCGCGACGAACGAGGAGACGGCGGAAGGACTTGGAGAGTGGAGGGGTTTGGGCGTGGTCGCGGAGGATAGATATACTTCGGAGTGCGGACTTGTGGTTTCTACAGTCAAGACGTAGTATGCTTTCAGAAGTGAATATCTTGCAAGCTGTGTTGTCCTTCATAACTAATACATGAAGTACGAATCTATTGTTTCCGTGTTATTCAACTTATATTCTATTTAATTGCTGGACCATCGACACCAATAAATGTTTTGCAGCATTATACATCATTCTCAAAAGTACTTCTACTGTCGTACTCATCATTTAAAGCCGTTAAGACAATACCTGCAGGTTTTATTTAATTGCAATCTTTCATTTATAAATTTATATGTTACATTCATAATTTCCAATTGCCGAGTGATCGAAATCTTAGACCATTCGATTCATGAGTGTATTCTTATCTTATACTGTAGACTCAGCAGTATTTGGCCCGTAATGCGGCAACTACGTATCCCAGCCCCTAGAGAACGAAACCAGCCAAATAGTGCAACGTTGAGTCTGAGGGTGCGTAGTTGGGGACCACACCCGATCACCTCATCTCATCATTTTCATATCGTTTTGAAAGTCCGCAACCTCCTGGAGTTCGCTTTCGCCTCTTGCTCCGTCAGCTTAACTTCACACCGGTGGGTGTGAACACTTGACCACCTTGTCTTCGTGCGGCAGCCCGTGTTCACCTTGGCCTTCATTCGCTTCCTATGGACACTACTCCAGCCTCCACCACCTCCACGGAACTTCGCCATAGTATCTTTGTGTACAGTGATAGCTCTCGGATTGACCGTGGTGTCGGGTGTGCCTTTGTCATTGGCACCGACATTTTTCGGTATCGGCTTCCGGAATACTGCTCAGTATTCACAGCAGAGTTCTTCGCCCTGTATCAGGCCACGCAGATCATCCGGTGACACAGGTGTTTCAATTGCATCATCTGCTCGGATTCTCTCACTACCCTTCAGAGCCTCTGTGTGCTGTACACCGTCCATCCTTTAGTTTAGTGCAACGGGTCCAGGGAAGCTGTCACTTGCTCACTCTTGATGGAGCCACTGTGATCCTTATGTGGGTTCCTGGTCATGTTGGTCTGGCACTAAGCGAGGCCGCTGACGCTGCTGCCAAGGCTGCAGTCCTCGTACCTCAGCCCGCTAGTTCTTACATTCCCTCCGATGAAATCTGTATTGTCGTCTATCAGCAGGTGGTGACACTTTGGCGTCACCATTAGTCCTACCCGAGCTCTGGATTATTAAGCCTCTCCCACCAGCTTGGACGACCTCCTCTCGGCCCTCTCGCCATGAGGAGATCGTTTTAGCTAGGTTGCGTGTCGGGAACTGTCTTTTTAGCCATCGCCATTTGTTAAGTGTGGTCCCCCACCACTTCGTGCTCACTGCGCCCAACCTTCACGGGCCGCCATTTCGTGACAGAATGCACTTTTTTTAATCACTTACGTTCTTGTGATTCTTGAGTTTCTCCCGGCGTATTTGATAATCAAAATATCCACGGGTGTACTGTCGATCTATAGTGTCCAACAGGCACAATATTTCGGCGATCAAACATGTCGCCATCATCAGGTGAACTGACGGACTGAGCTCAGTCCGTCAGTTCACCTGATGATGGCGACATGTTTGATCGCCGAAATATTGTGCCCGTTGGACACTATAGACCGGCAGTACACCCGTGGATATTTTGACTTACGTTCTCGTTTGTGTTTTCCGTCTGAGTTATCGGCCATTTTAGCGAATGATGCGCGGGCTGCCAACCGCGTTTTACTCATTATCCGTCGTAGCAATATAGCGAAGATCATTTAATTTTTAGTTCAGGACCTCCTTTTCCCTACTGCGTATTTTATAGACCTTTCTCCACGTCCCTGTTTCTTGCTGTCTTCTCTTCCACCTATTGGGACTGACGTTTAGTGGGTTTTTAACTCGTCTCTTTGTCTTCGTGTTCTACAGTTTTGACTTGGCGCGAGTGACCCTAGTAGTTTTTGCGCCCTAAAACTAAAAAAACATGAACTGAGTAGAGGAGCACTACAGCATGCTACCCCCATCTGGCACACAGCTGTGCATCAACAGCTCTCCTGCCTCCTCTAACAGCAAGTGGCATTTATACAACAGTGTTTACACAGACACATTTCTGAATCACACGAGAGCATGTCTCATCCTCTGTATAGCTACTCATAGCAATACGCTCCACCAAGCTGATGTTATGATGCATTCTCACTAATACCCGTTTTTTTTCGGGAATGTAGGAAAGTGACACTATTTCTTCCAGGACACAAAGTTTCTGCAAACAGCTGGTTATATACTCAGATGTTAAGTATGCAACATCATAGCTTTCCTCAAGTCTGATTTTCAACAAAATCACACCATCAACGCAGCTTTCCAAACAAACGAATCTGGTACAGCAATTCTTCTCCATATTCTAGCGCAATATGTGGTGTTTCTTTGCGTCTGGTTAACCTATTATCATAGGCAAAGCCACAGTCGGATTCTGATTCGGCGGGTATGTTCATGCTGCCCATGATATCGGTACTGTTCTTCAACTAATACTTGTGTGTAGGCTTTGATACCACAGAAATTTGTCAGTAGTTATATCTGAGCAGACATCTAAATGAACACTATATGTAGCTCAACTAAAGACCTATTTAATGACATGTTGGTCCATCTTTTGCATGAAGTACATGGTCGATTCTGGGTCACATGAGTTGGAAAAGTCTTTGATAGGCTTCCTGGCGTAGCATTCGTTGGCAGTATGAATAATGAGCCTATGAAATCTGCTCACACAACTGAAAAAAGTTTTCGTGGTCATAATCAGTCGACGTGGAACGATGTTTCTGTTTGATGGCTAGGTGTGTGTTTGGCGAGCTTACATGGCATGTGCTAGTTTGAAGCTTTGATGACATTCTTCTCGAGACTGCAGTTAAACCATGCAATTATCTAAAAGCAGTGTTTCCACAGGCTATGATCTTCAGGTTATGAATGCTGGAAGAAATGATGAACAGCTATCGAGTACCACAGTCAACATATTTTGCCAGCCGTCTTAATGATCCTTGTTTTTCAGTGTCAGATAATACATGTCTTTGGGTCTTACTTAAGGGGTAACCCTTCTCTCTATTTATTATGTTGTCTACCAGTCTAATTTCGATGGATGCTTTTAAAAAATAGTTCCAATAGCGAGATGCAAGGACAAACATTTGTGTCTCACCATACAACATACCTTATCCCTTGGTGAGGCTACATCAAACATATGTATTGGTAGTGCTCAGCACGTCTATGTTGACTGGTGTGAATTGTTTGGCCAGTATACTCGCACGATTTCCCACAATAATAAGAGATTTTGTAAATTGTGGGCTTCCTCAAACATAGGTCACCTTCTTCCAAGACTGAGAGTATTATAATTTTGGATGGCGAACCAAAGACTGCGATTTATTGGCAGGACACTTAGAAGATGCAACAGATCTACTAAAGAGACTGCCTACAATACCCTTGTCCGTCTTCTTTTGGAGTACTGCTACGCGGTTTGGGATCCCTAAGAGATAGAATTATCAGAGTACATCGAGAAAGTACAAAGAAGATAAGCACGTTTTTTACTATCGAGAAATAGGGGAGAGGGTGTCAAGGACATGATACACGATTTTGGGTGAATGTCATTAAAACAAAGGCACTTCTCGTTGCGGCGGGATCTTCTCACGAAATTTCAACCACTTATTTTCTCCTCTGAATGCGGAGATATTTTTTGGGTGGCGCACCTACGAGTATTGACTTTATTGAATTGTTTGGTGGGCACTTACAGAGCTTACCAATTGGAACACTTCAAGAGTTGCTACGAATTTCGATGAATGTTGTGCTTCAGTATGCAGTACGTACGATGCTTTAACACCACTGCCTCACATTGGTACAGATTTTCGTGCATATGTGAACTCATTTGCGTACCCTACTATATTAAACCACGCTAAAAAAGTAAATAATCAATTATTGTGTCTCTCTAAAAGGAGATTTGTAGCACCCATCTTCCCACATGCTGAATAAAAAATGTAGCTATGGTTACTAAAGTGCATAAGGCAACTAGCATGACTCCTGTGTTCCGTAATCTAGATGAACAGGTAGTCAAGTCATAACTCGAGGAGAAACTGGAAACATTTATCAGTTGGCAGTAGCATGTAGAGTTTAAATCAATTATTGTTCACGTGTTGGATACATATGTATTTAGGAGAACAGTTCTTGATATGAGGGGCCATCCATGTACTCGTTTACAGCGACCGTAAAGAAACTTTATAGGAAACAACGACTTCTATGTGGGGTAAAAGCGAAAGAGTACACATAGAGAGAAAGAGAGAGACGGAGAGAGAGAGAGAGAGAGACTTTGCAGTCAAGTTGTCGCTATTTCAAAGAGAATTAGCACATTTTGCACGAGATGAAACTTAACAGATCAGCTTTTGCAATGTCAGATAACATGAGACTCAACACTGAGTGAATTTGCAGCTGTTCTTTGATTGAGCAGGTCGTTATGAGGAGAAACAAAATGTGTATGTTCATTACAGCCCATTCAGTTATTGAGAATGGTAATCTAGCTTTCTTATGAAACTATTTGAATCAAATACTGTCAGTCGGGGACTGTAATAAAAGTAACTTTGCTGGCTGAGCTATAATTCCGACCCAAATTTATGACCCTATGTTCCGCATGTTTTCTCTCCACAGCTGGGTAATGATCTTTGAGGAAAGCAATTAATATATGTGTATTAGCTTTGAATTTCATCATCCCATGAGACAGGTAACCAGAGTCTGTTTGCACTACCTGCAAGAATGTGATTGCTCAAAAAATTAAAGTAAGTATGGGTGAACCATGCAAAATATCTGTAGGAGAGAGGCTGCTCCCTACAGGTGCCACCCCATGTACAGGGTGGCCCATTGATCGTGTCTGGGGCAAATATCTCACGAAATAAGCATCCAACGAAAAAAACTGCAAACATCGAACTTGTCTAGCTTGAAAGGGGAAACCAGATGGCGCTATGGTTGGCCCGCTAGATGGTGCTGCCATAGGTCAAACGAATATCAACTTCCTTTTTTTAAAATAGGAACCACAATTTTTTATTGCATATTCGTGCAGTACGTAAAGAAAAGTTGAATGTTTTAGTTGGACTACTTTTTTCTCTTTGTGATAGATGGCGTTGTAAGTCAGGTATTTGCTTCGTGATGCATTACCCGTGTTAAAATGGACCGTTTACCAACTGCGGAAAAGGTCGATGTCGTGTTAATGTATGGCTATTGTGATCAAAATACCCTACGGGCGTGTATGTATGCTGCTCCGTATCCTGGATGACATCATCCAAGTGTCCGGACCGTTCGCCTGATAGTTATGTTATTTAAGGAAACAGGAAGTGTTAAGCCACATGTGAAACGTCAACCACGACCTGCAACAAATGATGATGCCAAAGTAGGTGTTTTAGCTGCTGTCGCGGCTAATCCGCACATCAGTAGCAGAGAAAGTGCGCGAGAGTCGGGAATCTCAAAAACGTCGGTGTTGAGAATGCTACATCAACATCGATTGCACCCGTACCATATTTCTGTGCACCAGGAATTGCATGGCGACAACTTTGAACGTCGTGTACAGTTCTGCCACTGGGCACAAGAGAAATTATGGGACGACGACAGATTTTTTGCACGCGTTGTATTTAGCGACGGGGGTCATACACCTAAAGCGGTAACGTAAACCTGCATAATATCCACTGTTGGGCAACGGAAGATCCACGTTGGCTGCGACAAGTGGAACATCAGCGACCTTGGAGGGTTAATGTATGGTGCGGCATTATGGGAGGATGGCATTTTATCGATGACAATATAAATGGTGTAATGTGTGCTGATTTCCTACGTAATGTTCTACCGATGTTACTACAAGAAGTTTCACTGCATGACAGAACGGCTATGTACTTCCTACATGATGGACGTCCGCCACATAGCTCGCGTGTGGTTGAAGTGGTATTGAATAGCATATTTCATGACAGGTGGATTGGTCGTTGAAGCTCCATACCATGACCCGCACGTTCACCGGATCTGACGTCCCCGGATTTCTTTCTATGATGAGAGTTGAAGGATGTTTGCTATCGTGATCCAGCGACAACGCCTGACAACATGCGTCAGCGCATTGTCAGTGCATGTGTGAACATTACGGAAGGCGAACTGCTCGCTGTTGAGAAGAATGTCGTTACACGTATTGCAAAATGCATTAAAGTTGACGGACATAATTTTGAGAATTTATTGCATTAATGTGGTATTCACAGGTAATCACGCTGTAACAGTATGCGTTCCCAGAAATGATAAGTTCACAAAGGTACAAGTATCACATTGAATCAACCTAAATAAAATGTTCAAACGTACCTGCATTAAGTATTTTAATTCAAAAAACCTACCTGTTTGTCTAAAATTGTGAGCCATACGTTTGTGGCTATTACAGCGCCATCTGTGACAAAGCGAAAAAAATGGTCCAACTAAAACATTCATATTTCTTTACTTACTACACGAATATGTAACAAGAAATGGGGGTTAATATTTAAATAAACGCAGTTGATATCCATCTGACCTATGGCGGCGCCATCTTGCGGGCCAGCCATAGCGCTATCTGGTTTCTTCCTTCAAGCTAGACAAGTTTCGTTCTTGGTAGTTTTTTCGTTTGACCCTTATTACATGAGATATTTGGCCCGGCCACGATCAATGGACCATCCTGTATAGTACAGCATGACACCCAAACCATGCAGTGCATGGCTCTATAGCTAGATATTGTGGTGTCACCGCCAGACACCACACTTGCTAGGTGGTAGCCTTTAAATCGGCCGCGGTCCGGTAGTATACGTCGGACCCGCGTGTCGCCACTATCAGTGATTGCAGACCGAGCGCCGCCACACGGCAGGTCAAGAGAGACTTCCTAGCACTCGCCCCAGTTGTACAGCCGACTTTGCTAGCGATGGTTCACTGACTTCTACGCTCTCATTTGCAGAGACGATAGTTAGCATACCCTTCAGCTACGTTTTTTGCAACGACCTAGCAAGGCGCCAGTATCCGTACTATTGATATTGTGAATCATGTACAATAAAGAGCGACGTTCTCCATAAATGGATGAAAGTTAAGTATTCCACCAGCTACGTCCGTTTTTCTCAATTCTAATTCCCTTGTTATGTTCCAGACCTCACGCCAGCCTGCATGAGCTAAAACGCTTGCATTTCGGCCTCCTTTAGCAAAACGGTGTTGGCTCTCCTGCCAACCACAACAATATGATGTGTAGATTATGTAGCATGGTATCTGCGTTATACCTACGGCGCAGATGCAGTGACACTGACAGTCTGCAGAACCTTGTGTCTTGGTAGAAGTAATGCCACTTTCCCATACTCATGATGAAACAACCACTAGTTAATCAGAGGTATCCTGGTATTGGCTTGGTAGTGCATACTGCTATGAATAGCTGTGCTGTGTATCGTCAGAAAGTTGTTGAAATCTCAAATACTTCTTGAAAGATGAATCTTTGCCTGTTCTGGGGCTGGTTTGAGACTCGATATTGCCAGCTATAGCACCACTTTCCAACAATCAGAGGCGAAGTTTTAGTACGTTTCTATGTTAACATATTCCCAATGATTTAATGTAGCTTCATATCAATTGATTTGCGACAGACTGCACTGTAGTGGTTGACATATTCTGACATGTAGTGGTGGTGGATGGGCCTTAGCTGCTGTCCGGTTCTAAGACTGGAGCATGATTAATGCTTAGAAATACGACTATGTAAGTGCTAATTTATAGCATGCAACAGATGTTACAGAAATTGGGACTACTGACATCAGACGTCCAAGCACTGGTAGGCAGTAACATGTGGAGTGCTACCATCACTTTTTTGTGAAAACAGGACATCAGAACACACACTGTAAACTTTCTGAGGCTGATTGTTGTTGTAGCTGTGGGTCTGTCAGCCAGAGGCTAGCAAAGTTAACACAGCCATCCAGTGAAAAGTCCTACCAGTTGGTGATGGTGTGGCTCCTGGCCCAGATAATACTGTGCCTGGAGTCCTTGTAGACTTGTCTGTCAGGGCAGAGCAGAAGATGCCCTCCTGGCATGGCATGAGTGGCATTTGCTTAATTAATTGTTCCTGTCCTATTATACTACACGTATCAAACCAGGTTCAGGACTGTAGACCACAACAATAACATTGTAAATGCTTCAACAGCACAGATAGATTGACAATGGGATGGGGAAACTGTTTATAGCAAAAGTGGATCTAAGCTTAGGATAATTGGATTTTTTAATGTCCCCTCATTTTCCATTTAACAGGCTGTGCTCAGGTGTGCCACATCAAATTCCGTACATCGCACAAGTGATCTGGGAACCATGCAGGCTGTGCTCATATTACTGGGTCTGCCATCTTGGATTGTGTACTTAGTACAAATGGGTTCTTAACATGAGTGCATGTTAGGTCAATGAGGTGGAGGAACACCCAGGCTTTTTGAATTTCATGCCATTTAAAGTGGGAATTTTTGATTTATCCACCAGTTTTTAAGATTTACTACCATTTAATATTGACTGGAATACTCTCTTGCAAATTCTGAAGGTGGCTGTGGTAAAATACAGGGAGCGAAAGGCTATTTACAATTTGTACAGAAACCAGATAGCAGTTATAAAAGTTGAGGGCATGAAAGGGAAGCAGTGGTTAGGAAGGGAGTGAGACAGGGTTGTAGCCTCTCCCTGATGTTATTCAATATGTATATTGAGCAAGCAGTAAAGGAAACAAAAGAAAAATATGGAGTAGGAATTAAGATCCATGGATAAGAGATAAAATCTTTGAGGCTCGCCGATGACATTGTAATTCTGTCAGAGACAGCAATGGACTTGGAACAGCAGCTGAACGGAATGGACAGGGTCTTGAAAGGAGGATGTAATGTGAACATCAACAAAAGAAAAACGAGAATAATGGAATGTAGTTGAATTAAACCGGATGATGCTGCAGGAATTAGATTAGGAAATGAGATGCATAAAGTAGTAAATGAGATATGCTAGTTGGGGTGAAAAATAACTGATGATGGTCGAGGTAGAGAGGATATAAAATGTAGATTGGCAATGGCAAGGAAAGGGTTTTTGAAAAAGAAAAATTTTCAACATCGAGTATAGATTTAAGTGGAAGGAAGTCGTTTCTCAAAGTATTTGTATGGAGTGTAGTCTTGTGTGGAAGTGAAACGTGGACGATAAACAGTTTAGACAAGAAAAGAATAGAAGCATTCGAGATGTGGTACTACAGAAGAATGCTGAAGATGAGATGGGTAGGTCACATAACTAATGAGAAGGTATTGAAAAGAACTGGAGAGAAGAGAAATATGTGGCACAACTTGACTAGAAGAAGGGATCGATTGGTAGGGCATATTCTGAGGCATCAAGGGATCACCACTTTAGTATTGGAGGGCAGCGTGGAGGGTATAAATCGTAAAGGGAGACCAAGAGATGAATACACTAAACAGATTCAGAAGGATGTAGGTTGCAGTAGGTACTAGGAGATGAAGAAGCTTGCACAGAATAGAGTAGCATGGAGAGCTCCATCAAACCAGTCTCTAGACTGACCACAACAACAAACAACAACCATTTTATACTTATGGCAATTGGCCTTGCAACAATACAGCCTAGCTCGTTTTCTCATTTCCCTACTACTTGAAATTCGCTCTCAGTGTTTTTACATTCAACGAATTGCACAGTTCACACCAAAGACTTTGGCTAGCTTTGGACTCGTAAGTATATAGCGGTGCGTTAACAGAAATTAACCCTTTGATATTAACTTTTTATTACACTGTATCAATATTTTTGAGCACATGCAGCATCTGTTACTAGTAAGATAACAATAACAAGGCCATCGTGATTCTTCTTCTAGTGGTTGGCAGTCTGAAGACATGTTTTATGTAACTCTCCACATTAATCTATCCTGTCCAACCCTCTTTATTTCTGCATATCTACTGTAACCCACATCCAGTTTAAGCTGCTTACTGCATTCAAGTTTTGATCTCTGTCTGAAGTTTTCATTCTTCCCCTTACGTATTCACACACTTCCTTCCGTTTCCAAACTGATGATTTCTTTGTGCCTTAGGAATAGTCCAAAGAGATGATCCTTTCTTTCAGTCAAGTTGTGCCATAAAATATTTTTCCCAAATCAGATTCAAAACATGCTCCATGTAACCATTTCATTATCATCATTCTTCTGTAGCATCACATCTCAAAAGTTTCCATTCTCTCCAAGTACGATTTATTTACAGTTCACGTTCGATTTCCATACTCTCCATAACAAACCCTTTTAGAGAAGATTTCCTAAGACATAAATTTGGATTAATTCATCTCTTTGCAAAACACTTTTCCTGCCACTGCTAGTTTGCATTTTATATCCTTTCTACTTCGGGGTCATCTTCTAATTTCTGTCGATAAACGATTAGCAAAACACATAGACCACTCCTTTGAGCATCATCTGATTTAATTCGCCTACATTATCTTTGTGCTATTTTTGTTGATGGTCACAACTTATTTCCAAGAACCCATGCATTCCTTTCAACTGATCTTTCAATTGCTTTGCCGTCTCCGACAGAATGAGAACGTCATTAGCAAACTGCAAAGTTTTTATTTTTTCTCCATGAGCTTTATTTCCCTTTCTAAATTCCTCCTTTGTTTCCTTCGCTGCTTGCTTTGGAGTATTTCAATTTACCTCGGTACCAATAACTATATAAATAAGTGTGTAAAACCGTTGGAATTACGTGTTTCGGACTAAGCCTGTAACGTACATAACAGCTGTGTACGGATGTCTCGTGACAATCCTGGTATATATAATATGCCATGCTCACTACATAGATAATTATCCTGCGCTGTTGTAATGCAGGGAGTTGGGGAGGGAAAAAACACCAAAAAATAACTGAGGACGTCGGCAGCAAGTGTTGCTCTAAGATGAAGTGGTTGTTACGGGAGAATAATTCGTTACGGACCGCATCAAACCAGTCTGCTGATGACTTAGAAAAAAGGAAGTGTTTCAATGCTTATCAAACATGTGAAGATACTGCTAATTATGAGAGATAATTTTTTCTTATGTCTTTTCTTGTGCTTCCTTTCACTCTTTAAGCATATCTTTGATGATCTAGAATAGTTTCTTTCTGTTTGTGAAACTTGAATATGTTCTAATTTATTTGTATTGCTACATGAGTCTCCTTTTAACTGAATATGCTAAAGTTACAATGCCTGTTTCATTTTCTTTGTACTGCTTATATGTCACGTGCTGGTGATTTCCAGCACTGCTGTATGAAATGAGATGCGAGAGCGTTCTCGATAGCTGCAGTTGATCTGTGGAGAAGCTGTGGGGTGTCATGGCGTGCGCGCTGTTATGGTGGTTGCTCATGCTTGACAGAATCACACGAAAATTCAGGGCCGTGTTTTTATTTTTCAGGCACGGCTTGAGTCAAGCTTCAACGAGGACGTTATGAAACAAAATGTGACAGTGTGAGTACTGTGACCTACGTGGAGTACTATAAACAGCAGTGACAATGTATAGGCAAATGGACGGTGATTGTCGTTGTGAAAACTGAACGGTTTATACTTAACGTGAGATGCACGAACTAATTTGCTTTAAAATACGGATCTCGTTTCGCTACACAAGAAATTACTGGACGTGTTAAAACATTAACGGTTGCCTAGAGATTTACAAACTGATTCTGATGGATGGCACTGTTTTCCCCAGAACTGAATTCGTGATCGTGATTGCTAAAATAACGACTGTAATACCGCGATCAGCGGGTCGAATTGAATCTGTACTATTTTAAATGTGTGTGTGGAACGTTGCAAACAGAAACGTGTGTGTAAGGAACGTTGTAATCGTACCCATACGAATGTGGATTTACACATATACAACTACGTTCTATCGGTCTGCGACATACAAATGCAACTAAGAGTGAAATAAGCGCCAGTGGAAACATATTCCAAGCAATAAAAGATATTTGCTGCCATTTCACAACCGTCAGCGCTGCTTTAATTACGCCGCCAGCAGCGACGAGCCACCGTTGATGTCATAACGAATCGTCTTCTAAAAGATAAGCTGCAGAAACAAGTGGTCCCCATTTTAAACAGTTCCAAATGTAAATTCTGTTTGCTTTGTAACGAATTTTTTTCAATGTTTGCTTCTCTATTTAAGGGAAGCACTTTCCGTAACGTTTATTTGCAGTCAGTGTTGACAATGCCCATTTCACCATAAACTCTAGTCATTGTTATCCGCTACTTCTATCTTTGTTTTTTTTTATTATAGATGTTACTGCATACTTTTACGTATTTATGGAGGGCTATGCTTCATGAGGCGTGTTTACGTGCTTTGTTGCGGTGTGTGCCAAAGTTCCTGCGTCCGCAATCAAATTCTGACTGCCGATCAATCACAGTTAGGCGGCTCGTCCGGTGTTGGTGCAAGGCTCGCTATAGGTGGGAAATCTGAATATGACAGCTGACAGCTTTCAATTGCGTAAATTGTGCTTACATTGAAAAAGAAGTCATAATACGTCACAGTCATGACTAAGTGCCGGTTTATTTGGCTCTTACAGTTATATCTAAACAAAGTTACGGCCATTTCCTTAAGTACTCGTATTTACGAATTTATTTCCGGAAGGTTTCGTGTTTTATGTTCTTTTGGTGTTTGTTGACAAACTCTGGCTTAGATACTTCCGTTAAGTTTGAAAGTAAAGCGCGTTCTTTTCAATTTAAATAATCTAAATTCGTGGTTCATGGTGTGGGTTTCTGTAGTCATGTCCTGGTTCATGAACCACGGGCAACGTGTGAGTGGCCAAGTACGTAGTCCTGACAGTCGGGATACCAATTACTTTGGAATAAGGCTGGACATCTCGGACATATTCCGAGTCGTGGCCACCTTTGTGCTCAGATGGCAAAGACTACCAAATCCACCGGTTAGTCCCTCAACCGTTAGGGGTAAAACCCAATGGGACCCGGCGCAGGTAAGGCTAGCAACCTGCTTCCCTGGTACAATAAATATGATGCTCGCAACAATCTGAGCAAAATGCCTCGGACCTTTGGAGGTGACGGAGTCACCTCTAACTGACAAACCAGGGACTCCTAATATACGACTCGGCAAACGAATGATAACAAGATGGGGAGCTATTAATATCAATGGGGGCTACTCTGGGAAGAAGGTAGAGCTGGCAGAGACTGCAATTAAGATGGGGTTGGACGTTTTAGCTATTAGTGACATTAGAGTAAGGGGTGAGAAAGAAGAGGAAGTGGGAGAATACAAGGTCTAACTGTCAGGAGTCGAAGCAGGAATAGCACAATGGGGTGTAGGACATTTCATCAGGAAAGAAATGGAACCCAGCGTAGTTGCAATAAGGTATGTAAACGAACGAATGATGTGCATAGATTTGACAGTGTCTAGCAAGAAAATTAGGATTGTGTGAGTATATTCACATTGTGAAGGGACAGATCAAGATAAGATGGATAGTTTTTATGAGGCACTCAGTGATGTAGTTGTTAGAGTAAAGGACAAGGACAGTGTTCTGCTCATGGGTGATTTTAATGCCAGGATTGGATATCGAACAAAAGAATATGAAAAGGTTATGGGTAAATTTGGAGAGGATATGGAGGCCAACAGGAATGGGAAACAACTCTTGGATTTCTGTGCCAGTAAGGGCTTAGTAATCACAAACTCCTTTTTTTTTTTTTAAACATAAGAACATTCACCGGTATACTTAGGAAGGCAGAGAACCAGATCTGTCATTGACTATATAATAACAGATCAGGAATTCAGGAAGACTGTGAGGGACACACGTGTATTCAGGGGATTCTTTGATGACATTGATCATTATTTAATCTGCAGTGAAATTGGGATTGTGAGGCCGAAAGTGCAGGACGTCAGGTCCATATGTAGGAGGATAAGAGTGGAGAAACTTCAGGATAAGGAAATCAGGCACAAGTACATAACAGCAATCTCAGAAAGGTACCAGTTAGTTGAATGTAGTCAATTACAGTCATTGGAAAAGGAATGGACAAGGTACAGGGACACAGTACTAGAAGTGGCCAAAGAATGTCTTGGAACAGTAGTGTGTAAAGGTAAGATGAAGCAAACAGCTTGGTGGAATGACACAGTCAAGGCAGCCTGTAATAGGAAAAAGAATGCATACCAAAAATGGCTACATACTAGAACTCAGGTAGACAGAGAAAGTTATGTTGAAGAAAGAAACAAAGCCAAACAGATTATTACAGCATCCAAGAAGAAATCTTGGGAAGACTTTAGAAACAGGTTGGAGACCTTGGGTCAAGCTGCTGGAAAACCATTCTGGAGTGTAATTAGCAGTCTTCGAAAGAGGGTAAGAAGGAAATTACAAGTACTTTGGACATGTCAGGGAAACTGCTGGTGAATCCTGTTGATGCCTAGGGCAGATGGAGGGAATATTTTGAAGAGTTGCTCAATGTGGGTGAAAATACGATCAGTAATGTTTCAGTTTTCGATGTACAATGGGACAGGAATGTTGATGGAAATAGGATCAGATTTGAGGAAGTGGAAAAAATGGCCAATAGATTGCAGTGCAATAAAGCGGCTAGGGTGAATGAAATTAAGTCGGAACTCATCAAATACACTGGAATGTCAGGTCTTAAATGGCTACACACGATAACTGAAATGGTGTGGGAGTCGGGACAGGTTCCTTCAGACTGGACGAAAGCAGTAATTACACCAATCTTTAAACATCGAAACAGAAAACATTGTACCAACTACAGAGGTATCTCTTTAATCAGCGTTGTGGGTAAAATCTTCTCAGGTATTGTTGAAAGGAAAGTGCGAGTATTAGTTGAGGACAAATTTGATGAAAATCAGTGTGGGTTTAATCCTCTTAGAGGTTGTCAGGACCAGATCTTTAGCTTACGGCAAATAATGGAGAAGTGTTACGAGTGGAACAGGGAATTGTATCTATGTTTTATAGATCTAGAAAAGGCATATGACCGGGTTCCCAGAAGGAAGATATTGTCTGTTCTACGAGATTATGGAATAGGAGGCAAACTTTTGCAAGCAATTAAAGGTCTTTAGATAGATAGTCAGGCAGCAGTTAGAGTTGACGGTAAATTGAGTCCACGGTTCAGAGTAGTTTCAGGTTAAGACAAAGCTGCAACCTGTCTCCACTGTTGTTCATATTATTTATGGATCATATGTTGAAAACAATAGACTGGCTGGGTGAGATTAAGATAGATAAACACAAAATAAGCAGTCTCGCATATGCGGATGACATAGTTGTGATGTCAGATTCTACTGAAAGTTTGCAAAGTAATATTTCAGAGCTAGATCAGAAATTTAAGGTCTATGGTATGAAGATTAGCATCTCCAAAACAAAAGTAATGTCAGTGGGAGAAAGATATAAACGGATTGAGTGCCAAATAAGAGGAACAAAGTTAGAACAGGTGGACGGTTTCAAGTACTTAGGATGCATATTCTCACAGGATGGCTACATAGTGAAAGAACTGGAAGCGAGGTGTAGCAAAGCTAATGCAGTGACCCTTCAGCTACGATCTACTCTCGTCTGCAAGAAGGAAGTCAGTACTAACACTAAATTATCTGTGCACCGTTCAGTCTTTCGACCAACTTTGTTGTATGGGAGCGAAAGCTGGGTGGATCCAGGTTACCTAATCAATAAGGTTGAGGTTACGGATATGAAAGTAGCTAGGATGTTTGCAGGTACTAGTAGATGGGAACAATGGAAGGAGGGAGTGCACAATGAGGAAATCAAAGAAAAACTGGGAATGAACTCTATAGATGTAGCAGTCAGGGCGAACAGGCTTAGATGGTGGGGTCATGTTACACGCATGGCAGAAGCAAGATTACCCAAGAGATTCATGGGTTCAGCAGTAGAGGATAAGAGGAGTAGGAGCAGACCAAGGAGAAGGTTCCTGGATTCGGTTAAGAATGATTTTGAAGTAATAGGCTTAACATCAGAAGAGGCACCAATGTTAGCACTGAATAGGGGATCATGGAGGAATTTTATAAGGGTGACTATGCTCCAGACTGAACGCTGAAAGGCATAATCAGTTTTAAATGATGATGATGATGATGATAATCTAAATTCACGGTCAAAATTATGTAAAGTAGATCCGTGAGAACCGTTTTCTTCACATATAGCAGAACTACCCCTGGCTAATTTATTAGACGCACTATAGTTTTCAAACAGATTGTGACTTATATCTAACGAAATTTGTTCTGCAGTGAACACATGGTGTGTCGTGGGCCGATCACTCTGTATTTAAAATAATTGAAAAGCCACGATCACTTCAATATCGTTTACTAGATGACCGATTTCAGCACTCTGAAGGTGCCATCATCGGATCTGAAACATGGATTAACATTTATAAAACCATCATATGCCATTATGTCCATATGGTTAATCGAGGTTTCAGATCCAATGACGGCACCTTCAGAGTGCTGAAACTGGTCGTCTAGTAAACGATATTGAAGCGATCGTGGATTTCAGTTATTTTAAAAATTTTAGAAATTCTTTTTAGTGCGTAAATTATGATAAAGTGATTGTGTAGTCTACTTCATAACTAAGGTGATATAGCAAATAAATAAAACGTAGTGTTTGTTGAAAATATTTTATTTCATTAATTGCAACAAAAATGAAAACACTGTGAAAGTGAAAACGTTAGTTTTAATATCTCGTTGAGCCACCTTTTTTGCAGCTATGAGAGCCTGAATACGATGTGGCATGCTGTCGATTCAGGACTGTACTGTGTCCTGCATTTCAGGATGATGATACCACACATGGATGATCTTCTCCAAGAGCGGTGTTTTTTTTTGTGATGACATCTTTTGCAACCTCTCTCTTCATTAGTTCCCATACATTTTCTATTGGGTTCTTGCCGAGACCGTTATCTGACCAGTCTAATAGAGAGATACTATGTTCCTTCAGAAAGGATTTAACTGACCTAGCTGTGTGACAGGGAGCTCCATCCTGCATAAAAATGGTTCCCCATTAGGGAACCATCCTCTGAGCTGTGGTATTAACCGTTTTTGCAGTACTTCCTTGTACTGGTCTTGTCTCATTATACTTTTAACAACGTAAAGACGTCCTGTACCCTTGCCACAGATGACAGACCAAATCATCACCTTAGTTGCATGTTTCACAGTCTGAATAATGCAGTCGGGATGAAATTTTTCTTCTTTTCGTCGGCTCACATACTGAGATTTGTTAGTTAAAATTTCAAACATGCTTTCATCACTGAAGCATACCTGTAAAAATCAAGAAACATTATTAATAAGCTATGAATAAATGTACATAGGTTATATCATAACATAAATAAAAATTTTGAAGTTAAATTATCGATCTCCAGAATTCCACATC
The DNA here is from genome assembly GCF_023897955.1 of Schistocerca gregaria. Lineage (NCBI taxonomy): Eukaryota > Metazoa > Arthropoda > Insecta > Orthoptera > Acrididae > Schistocerca > Schistocerca gregaria. The sequence goes on along the minus strand of NC_064920.1, from coordinate 1,156,441,930 downwards.
CTTATCACAGCACACTTTAGCCCACTTCAGATCCTTTGCTTTTATTGTGGCTGTTAACTTTGGCTTTCTAGCTGGTCGACAGGTCTTGAAATCATCAACTTTCTGCGAACAGTGCGTTCAGATACATTCACATTAACCTCTTCCAGTTGAGATTTTATCTGTTTCGTCTTGTTGCAAATCTGTTTTCCAAGCAAATTCTTTTGACAAATCTTTCTGACCTTGGGGTTAAAACTGGTTTTCTTCCACATCTATTCTTCCTTCTGCGGCTCAGATCTTCACCTTATAACACTACTATCCGCTACTGTTATACCATAACCTTAAAGGTGGAGTCGGGTCGTGTTGCCCTCTGAGAGGAATTTTGTTATGTTGACCGTGTTGTACCTAACAGAGGTGGTTTATTGGAAGTGAACGTCGGAATTACGTAAATATTCAAACAGTAACAAACAATATTTTACTTGAATGAGATTTTCACTCTGCAGCGGAGTGTGCGCTGATATGAAACTTCCTGGCAGATTAAAACTGTGTGCCCGACCGAGACTCGAACTCGGGACCTTTGCCTTTCGCGGACAAGTGGTCTACCATTTTTTTTTAAATCTCATTTTGTTCGGTTTTGTTCGTTGAATCTGATGGGGGCGGACGTCGTAAGACACCCTTTTTAAGTTCGTTGTTGATCTATTAACTCAGATTTTTTAATACAGAGGGCAGCTAACCCTCTGACCGAACACGCTGAGCTACCGTGCCGGCTAACCATCTGAGCTACCGAAGCACGACTCACGCCTGGTACTCACAGCTTTACTTCTGCCAGTCAAGGCAAAGGTCCCGAGTTCGAGTCTCGGTCGGGCACACAGTTTTAATCTGCCAGGAAGTTTCAATATTTTACTTGTCCACACTGTTAAAAGAATAAAGAAAACGGTCGCCAGCCTAATTAGGCAAGAGAATGATCGACATTCTTGTTCAAGAAAATAAGTGTGAGTAACTTTAACACAACCTATTCTTTGCCACATGCGAGTGCAATGAACTCTGGCACCTGAATACAGTATGTTCATGTTAAGGTTGGATTTAACAGATCAGAACAGACTATTTGCATAAGTATAACAGGTAACAAACCACAATATTACCTTGACTATCCAGTCAAACTGAATGGTCTCAATAACGCTACTATTAATATTCACTGTTTAATCGTAAATTGGTCATGGGTTTAGTATTACTTTTCAAACAAATTCCTATGTGACATGAAATATGGATATGGTTCACAGCAAATTTACTTACTGTACATAGATTAATTCTCTCACTACCAAACACCTTTCTACTTAGAATGAAAATTAAATGGAGTTCACTAACAAATTACTTCTCACTGTCCTTTTAATAAAGATGTTACTGTTTTCATAATGGTTTTTCTGTTACTTGTTACCTAGCATAAGCTCAATAGACAAACTGTTGATCCTGTTACAACATTAATATGCACTTTTAATAGACAAGAGGAACCCAATAAGGCACATAATTTGACTTGAATAGCAAGAGTAATTGAAACTTTCTATAATTAAGTAACTTGGTGCATTTGAACTACTTCCAGTGAAAGAGGGCCCTTAATCTTGAACACTGTAGCAGAGCAAACTAAACACACTTTTAGTACACTAGAGAAACAAGTACTTAGCAAGCATGAACATACAGGGTGTTTCAAAAATGACCAGTGTATTTGAAACGACAATAAAAACTAAACGAGCAGTGATAGAAATACACCGTTTGTTGCAATATGCTTGGGACAACAGTACATTTTCAGGCGGACAAACTTTCGAAATTACAGTAGTTACAATTTTCAACAACAGATGGCGCTGCAAGTGATGTGAAAGATATAGAAGACAACGCAGTCTGTGGGTGCGCCATTCTGTACGTCGTCTTTCTGCTGTAAGCGTGTGCTGTTCACAACGTGCAAGTGTGCTGTGGACAACATGGTTTATTCCTTAGAAGAGAGGATTTTTCTGGTGTTGGGATTCCCCCGCCTAGAACACAGTGTTGTTGCAACAAGACGAAGTTTTCAACGGAGGTTTAATGTAACCAAAGGACCGAAAAGCGATACAATAAAGGATCCGTTTGAAAAATTTCAACGGACTGGGAACGTGACGGATGAACGTGCTGGAAAGGTAGGGCGACCGCGTACGGCAACCACAGAGGCTAGTGCAGCAGGTGATCCAACAGCGGCCTCGGGTTTCCGTTCGCCGTGTTGCAGCTGCGGTCCAAATGACGCCAACGTCCACGTATCGTCTCATGCGCCAGAGTTTACACCTCTATCCATACAAAATTCAAACGCGGCAACCCCTCAGCGCCGCTACCATTGCTGCACGAGAGACATTCGCTAACGATATAGTGCGATATGCATGTGGGCAGCATTTGGTTTACTGACGGAGCTTATTTTTACCTGGACGTACTGTTGTCCCAAGCATTTTGCAACAAACGGTGTATTTCTATCACTGCTCGTTTAGTTTGTATTGCCGTTTCAAATATACCGGTAATTTTTGAAACACCCTGTCTAAACATTCATGGTGGTGTCTGATTGTACTATATCGTGTCTCCCTACCACTTTCGCGCAACGACGCTCTGAGCGTGTTTTTTAGGGAATTAACTAGTTTGAACCTGGGACCTGTTGCTGGTAAGGAGACGCCAGACCACACATGACATGTAGAATTCAGAAGAGTTCAGTGAGGCTAGCGATGATATAACCAAATACTAAATGATCTCAGCGTCAGCTCCACTGCACTCCCTGTAAAAGAATCTTAATTCTAATTAAATATAGTGGAAAGGATTCAAGGCTTTCCTATTTTTAGTTAGCTGGTAAAATAACGTCGAAAAAAGCAGTTAAGTTTACCACTGGAAATTTATTCTAATCACAAAACATCGTTTATAAATTGCACTATTGATAAAAGGAAATGTTTTAATAAAGGATGGTAAAAACCAACTGCGTTCAACAAAAATGTGAACGAATATTCCCTGAATGGGTTTCCAAGTTCTACAATCTATCGAAGGATGACCTATGCCATATCACATCTATAATCTAGGTTAAATTTAAGTTTCACAAAAGAAAAAACTATCAAAATGGTCTACAGTGACCCTCAATTATCTTTAATTACTTATCTAACTTGTCGTAAATTACAGTGGCTGATATGGCTTCTCAATAACTATAAAATAGAAAAATCATCGCGTTTCAGATCTTTACTTCAAGTGGCAAATGTGAACACCATGAGTTTTAATTAACGATCGACACTAGTATTACGCAAAAAGGGGGTGTAACAGATGAGACTTCTGCAGTTCTGAGTGAAGCCTTATGCGCTCAAAAATGCGGCATCGCGTGCGTTCATTACCTTGTCGGTGTTTAAGCAGCGTCAGGGCGGCAGCGGCCGGCGCAGCAGCCATCCAACCCGCCGTCTCGGAACCAACTCTATAACTTCTCCTTACTACAATTTACCGAAGTTGGTTTAAAAAAACTATCTGGCTGTGTTTTCATCTGACCAATCAGGGTCTCAATGTTAACCTTAAGCTCCGCCTACAGAAATTCTGTCTATCCAATAAGAAACGTTATACTTTTCGTGGTGGGGCAATGTTTTTAAAGTTTGCAACGTAACAGAGACGCTAAAAAGTCTCACGCTAAAACCTGCAGCTAGTGTGGTCCTTTTAGCGTTATCGTGAGATCTATACTGCTCTTCTGGAGGGCTCTATCTTTTAACATGGGCTGGGGGTTGTCCTTGACATACCTGAGACGCGAAAAAGCCTGACGCTAAAACGTGCGGGTTGTATAGTTGTACAGGTAGGCTCGCAGCATGGGTGCCCAACCCCTCTCTTTCCTAGCTTAACACGGTTCTGCTCTCGGCTTCTGTCCTCGTTTCTCCCCTCGGAACTGTGTCTGCCTCACGGTGGGAAGGTACGACATGCATTTAGGCATTCTTGTGTTAGTCTGTGGTATTCCATTTGCTCACTCGTTACTCGTATTACTTTGGTTAATTTAAGGTCACGATTTATTCGGAGCTATGTGACATACTACTGGATTTGTTTATCATGTCAGGGTTTTCATGTAAGGTGTTGGATTTGCCTGACACCTTACATATCACCACCCTTCGAACTTTATTTTTGCACTGAATTTGGCATTGATTGAATCGTTGTCTAAGTCAGTCAAAAATTTTCTAATTTATCTAAATTTTGTTGCGTATTGTTCAGCCACGTTATTCTGTTCTATGCTAGTTTGTATTACTAATTTATTTTTTTATATTCTTCCACATTATAATTAAAAATGACAAGAGAAGAATATTTTTATACTATTATTAGTTTTTAATTATTTTCTTTCTTTAAGTGTGAAGTTTGTTTTTTTAAGAAGTTTGTTATCGAAAGTGAGGAGTCTTTCACATGGATTTTCTTAGATATATTGTTTTTATACATGTAGTAATTAAGTAAAATCTGTTCCTAACACATTTTCTAAATATCATGTGGAAGAAAAATGTTTTTGTTCCTAGACACTCATTTCAACATTGTTACACTAACAAGTAAGTATTATTTCCAAGAATTACTTTGACAAAGAAATATAGATGCACAAGTATTCAAATATTATCCTAACAAATGGTACAAATGTTAAAAAAATTGCTTTGACAAAGAAATATACATACACACGTATTGAGGTATTATCCTAATAATTAGTACAAATGTTAAAGAAAGGGAAAACATCCAACAAGATAATTTTTTATTCTTTGTTTTTATAAGGAAAAAATAAGTAAAATATAGTTATTCTTTCATTTTTATGAGGAGAAAATAAGTGACATATTGTTTCTTTATACACTGTCCATTTCAGAACTAATGACTTATTTTTGTCGATAGTCCATTTTTTACTTAAGTCCATAGTCAATGAATGTTATTTTTTTTAGTTTATTAGCTGTCTGGTGTGCTTAACTTATTTAGTTTTTCATACGTTTCTTTTGCACAATTCCTACATCACATAATTTGATTTCACACGTTCACACAATCCTATGAATGTTCAAGCATGAGGTTGGCGAATGTTTTTGCACGAAGGTGATGGACTTGAGCGAGATGGATCTGGGCAAGTATTTGATGTACAGATTCGTTCGTCGTTCCTTGTTGGCTTTGCAAGTGTGTTGCTGTTGTGGAGGTCCCATAATGGAATGGAGCTGTGAGTGCAGAATCTCGTGGTTTACTGGCTTTGTATGCGTGAAAGTCATCGTTATGTGTCGCTGAATGCGGTCGTTTTTCGTTGTAATACTTCGCAGACGACTAGTTTACAATAGGATAGGGATTTGGGAAGGTATGTCGTCTATTCTTCACCCATCTTCTTTCTTGGTCTCAATGTTGCGAATCTTCAACTTCTGTTCTTCCTGCTTTTTCTCTGCTTCTTACTTGCTTCTTGGTTCTTCTCTGGGCAGGATATGGAAATATTTATTGATAACTAGTCGCTTTGAAGCTCTCCTCCTAGTAACAGTTTGATAAATTGTTTGGGCGCGTCATTTTTACTTTGTGGAAGTCGTTCTTCAGTTTCGTGCATCAGCGTGCTGTTTAATAGCAGTAGTGTGACTTTTACGCATATTTTTTGCCAGCGGTGGCTTGCCCAAGCGGTCTTCTCGTCCGGCCGTTTTTTGCTCGCTCCGCTGAGTGGGGGCTCAGAGACCCTTCCGGCGTTCGCCGTCCCAACGCCGACCCGCCGTGTCTCAGCAGGTGTCTGTCACAGTGGGGCTCGGTGTTCCATCCCAGCAAGGTTCTACCTAGCGGGCACATTTATTGCCCACTTTCGCTACAAGGGCCGTCTATTAGTTTCGCCTTTCCCTTCTCTCGACGCTCCTGCTAAGTAGGAATCGTGTCTTGCTAATTACTTCCTTTTCTTTCTTGATACATCTCGCGTTGCAACTTGTGGGTTGTTGCATCTCTTCCTTGCTGGAGTTTTTACAATGGTTCTTACAAAAAGTTTTACTTATAATCATCTAACATATATCTACTATCTACTTGTTTTGCGCCTACTTAAAAAGCTTTACAAATTTCGGCGCCCTTTCCATGTTACAATACTAAGATATTTCGAGTCTTAACGTCTACTCAAGAATCCTCAAATTCGTTTTTTATTTTTGTGTAGTGTCGTGGTGTATGGCATTTTAGTATTTCATGCTGTTAGACTATCTACGCTTTATCCCTTCACCTTAAGCTATGGTACTATTCTGTTATTATTGAAACTACTTTCTTTTTCCCACCTTCCTCTCTCTTCATTCTTCTTTCGCCTGACGATCTTATCTGCAACATAATCTTGAAATATTGTGCTGATTATTTACGAGTAATAAAATTAATCTTCAAACTTGTACTGAAAGTGTTTAATACTGCCAGCTTTAGGTAAAAATACCTCTGCTTTATCTCGTAAAATACCTTCTAATTCTCTTTTACTGTGTTCCGAAATACCTTGAACTTCTTGTAATTTTTCGTCGATTTCTTTATGGACTTCTAACATGAGTTGAGGCGATTCCCCCTTTTGTGCATACCATTCTAATTCTTCATCCTCTTTATCTCGCATCATTCTTAATTGTTTGTTTATAACTGGTATCTCTTCTAATTTTAGCTTTTGATCAAAGAGAAGTGTGACATTCCCGAGTGTTACGCTACCTTTCCCCATATCTATTATCGCTCGTCTCTCATTTAAAAAATCTGCACCTATAATCAAATCTACATTTAGTTTAGGTATAATCACGAAGTTGGCTTCGATCTTTTGACCTTGGCACGAAAGAGTTAACCTTGTTTGCCTCGTAACTTCCGCAGCATTGTTTCTAATAGGACCTCTTACTTTAATCTTACGTATATTCAGAACTGGCAATTCCTCATTGGCATTACACTGCATGAATAAATTTTCTGAGATCGCAGTCAGTTCACTTCCGCTATCAATTACAATATTGACTGGGATATGCTTTACCATGGCCTTCACAATTGGTTGAATTTGAAAGGGTTGGTTCTGTTCTTCTTCTTCTTGCATCAACGAATCCTCCACTGAATCATACATGAGTCTTTTTAGGAATTTCCCTTGTGAATTCGAACTTTCTGTAGGATAAGCTTCGACTGCTACTTCTCTCTCTTTTATTTCCTCTTCTCTATTTCTTCCTTCATTTACGCTTTCTTCTACATCTTCGTCTATCTTCTCCTTCTCCGTCGCTACTTGCACATAATTGCATCTAAATGCACTAATTATCGCTTCATAACTTCCTTCATTATATACGTTGGGTTGTGTGCCCACTTGTAACTTATTTTCAACTTCTATCGACTGCGCATTATCCTCATTGAATTCGCTTTCCCTGGTTTCCATCTCAAATAGCTCTGCAATACTCATTACTTCGTCCTTTCGTCCTACATTCGTTGTGCATGCATCTGGTAATTCATCTTCCTCGTCAGTATTCTCCCAATTAATTTCGTCCCAACACGATATTCTTATTTTCTTGTCTTCGTTTTCATCCGGTCCCTGCGGATTTGTTTCTTCCTTCTTCTCTTCTCGTGATAAGATTTTTACTTCTCTGTTCAAGGTGCTGCAATTGTTCTGGGTCGGTGCGTCATTCTCTTTGGCATGGGCGCTTAGCTGTCAACTCGAACGTTTATTGGGATTTGGTGGTCTTACCTCCACGTCTTCTATCTGTATTCGCTTTCCTTGTTCAGCTTGTTGATAGTGGTTTCTTTGTTGATAATTTATCGGTCTATTGGTTCTCCAGTACCCGTTCCGGTTGTCGGTATACCCTCTATAATAGTTGTTTCCGTTCCTGGGTGAATTGTAGTTATTGCCATATTCTCTTCTAAATCCATAACCGATTCTTTGTTGAAATCTATTGTCGTTTCTTGGTGCAAAGTTATCACGTGGTTCGTAATTATTGTTTCTTCGTACTGTGTCTTGTGGATTCCACTGCTTTTTGCTTTCGTTTTCACGTGCGCTTCGTCTTTTTCTTGCATCATCTTCCGAGAATATGAACTCTAGTTCCCTAAGAATACCTTTAAATGCTTCAACGTCATTGCCTCCGTGACCTACTAATGATTGCTGGTATTTCAATGGTAGCTTCATTGCACATAATTTAATCAACTCTCCGTCACTGTATGGTACATCTAAGCATTGATTTTTGTTTGCCATTACTTCGAAAAATTTCACGGGACTCTTCTCTCCTGAATTTTCAATATATGGGTTCTGTAATAATCCGTACTTCACTCTGTTCTGTGCTTCGCTGGACCAATATCGTGAGAGAAACTTCTCTCTGAAATCTTCGTACGATCGACATGTCGCTGCAACATTCTGCATGGTTTCTGCGACTGTTCCTGACATGTGTGCACATATAATGTCTAATCTGTGTGCTAGCGTCCAGTGTTCTGGTAATCCTACTCGGAATTGATCAATAAAAGTTCGTGGATGTAATGAGTTTTCTTCTCGAAAGTGTTGAAATTTTCTGACTGTGAGGAAATGATCGTTGTCGTACTTCGTCATAGTTCCGTATGAAATTCGCGATTCTTCGCCACTTTTGTTTCTGATCATTTCTCCCGTCGTTCTTTCCGGTTGTGGTAGATCCATTGGATATTGTCCACTGTAACTTTCGCGTACCCGCGGTGTAGGCTGTCTGATTTCACGTATGTTACTTTCCGCCTGTGATTGGAATCGCAAATGCGCAATATCTTCGTTAATTTCTTGTTTCTCCGGTGCTGTTACAGATACGGACGTGGCTGCAGACTCTGTGCTTGTTCGATCCTGTTCACTACGCTCTTCAATAGTTTGCAACAACTCTCTTCGCAATTTCTGAAATTGTCGCTTCGTTTGCGCTTCTATTTTGGCTATGCGGTTATCATATCTTTTCAGCGCTGCTCTTGTGATACGTTTGTGTAACATACTGTTTTCAACAATTTCACGCGCTGTACCTGCTACTTGTCTAGTAATTTCGGTAATCTGTTTCTGTAGTTTCTTGACTTCTCCCTGGGTGTTGTTACGTAATGTTTTGATCTCGTCCTCAGTGTCATTACGCAATGTTTGTACGTCCGCTTGTACCTTGTCAATGTCTGTTCTCAATTGATTGTGACCTATTATTAAGTTTCCTATCACTTCTCGAGATTCTTTTGCCTCGTCTTCAATATGACTTAGGTGTAACTGAATTTTTTTGTTTTGTTCTTTAATCTCACGCATTTGTCTCGTGGTTTCTGCATTCTGAATTTTAATTTGGTTCGCAATTTCTTTATTTTGCCTTGTCAGGGTTTCCGTAATTTGTTGTAATAATTCTGCCTGATTGGTGGGTCCTATTGCGTTTTCTTCCGACGTCCTACGCTCTGTGTTTTCTCCCAATAGTTGGTTTGCAACCGATTGCATTGACCTCTGCTGTGACACGTTTCTGCTCGCATTCCTTGTACTATGTGGTGAGGGAGCTCTGATTACTTGTACTGTGGTTCTATGTATTCAAGACGCAAGTTAAAATCCTCATCGACTGTCTCTCTACTTTCCTGCTCCTCTGTCGTATGCCGACCTAGGTTTTCTGTGCCTTGGCGTACATTATCCTCGTTATGGTGCATTATATGTCCTATTTCTCGCCATACTGCATCGTGTGTTGTACTGTCCTCTATTCTCTGTCCACTTTCATGCTGGGTCCCTACCTCAATTCGGTCAAGGTCTTGATCTGCCATTGTTAATCTTTCCGAATCCCTTATTTTCTGTTTTAAAAGCAATTCACACGCCCTACTTCGCGTCAACATGCGCTCATACGATCTCACGTGTTTCATAAACTTTTTGTTCACACGGCTTGACACTACTAAGACTGACAATCCATTCACTTACTTGTTGGGACAGAACCAACTTGTCAACGACGTATCCGCCACCTGTGCGCTTGCATTGAGGAGAAAACTTAATTCTAACAATATTAAAATTCATAACTTAATTATGCTATTGTCTCTGCTACAACGTCTTTCTTGAATACTTTTACTATCTATCGCTGCAGCTACTGTTTTCGACTATGTATAACTTTAGGAAAAATTTTTTTTTTACTACGAAATTTTTTTTTTAGCAGGATATTTTTCTGACCTAGTTAGGCATGTGGTCGACCTTCAATCATGGTATTTTACCATCCTGGCAGGGTCGCCATTTTCTAAACATTCATGGTGGTGTCTGATTGTACTATATCGTGTCTCCCTACCACTTTCGCGCAACGACGCTCTGAGCGTGTTTTTTAGGGAATTAACTAGTTTGAACCTGGGACCTGTTGCTGGTAAGGAGACGCCAGACCACACATGACATATAGAATTCAGAAGAGTTCAGTGAGGCTAGCGATGATATAACCGAATACTAAATGATCTCAGCGTAAGCTCCACTGCACTCCCTGTAAAAGAATCTTAATTCTAACTAAATATAGTGCAAAGGTTTCAAGGCTTTCCTATTTTTAGTTAGCTGGTAAAATAACGTCGAAAAAAGCAGTTAAGTTTACCACTGGAAATTTATTCTAATCACAAAACATCGTTTATAAATTGCACTATTGATAAAAGGAAATGTTTTAATAAAGGATGGTAAAAACCAACTGCGTTCAACAAAAATGTGAACGAATATTCCCTGAATGGGTTTCCAAGTTCTACAATCGATCGAAGGATGACCTATGCCATATCACATCTATAATCTAGGTTAAATTTAAGTTTCACAAAAGAAAAAACTATCAAAATGGTCTTTAATTACTTATCTAACTTGTCGTAAATTACAGTGGCTGATATGGCTTCTCAATAACTGTTGTTGTTGTTGTCTTCAGTCCTGAGACTGGTTTGATGCAGCTCTCCATGCTACTCTATCCTGTGCAAGCTGCTTCATCTCCCAGTACCTACTGCAACCTACATCCTTCTGAATCTGCTTAGTGTACTCATCTCTCGGTCTCCCTCTACGATTTTTACCCTCCACGCTGCCCTCCAATGCTAAATTTGTGATCCCTTGATGCCTCAAAACATGTCCTACCAACCGATCCCTTCTTCTAGTCAAGTTGTGCCACAAACTTCTCTTCTCCCCAATCCTATTCAATACCTCCTCATTAGTTACGTGATCTATCCACCTTATCTTCAGTATTCTTCTGTAGCACCACGTTTCGAAAGCTTCTATTCTCTTCTTGTCCAAACTAGTAATCGTCCATGTTTCACTTCCATACATGGCTACACTCCAAACAAATACTTTCAGAAACGACTTCCTGATACATAAATCTATATTCGATGTTAACAAATTTCTCTTCTTCAGAAACGCTTTCCTTGCCATTGCCAGTCTACATTTTATATCCTCTCTACTTCGACCATCATCAGTTATTTTACTTCCTCAATAGCAAAACTCCTTTACTACTTGAAGTGTCTCATTTCCTAATCTAATTCCCTCAGCATCACCCGATTTAATTTGACTACATTCCATTATCCTCGTTTTGCTTTTGTTAATGTTCATCTTATATCCTCCTTTCAAGACACTGTCCATTCCGTTCAACTGCTCTTCCAAGTCCCTTGCCGTCTCTGACAGAATTACAATGTCATCGGCGAACCTCAAAGTTTTTACTTCGTCTCCCTGAATTTTAATACCTACTCCAAATTTTTCTTTTGTTTCCTTTACTGCTTGCTCAATATACAGATTGAATAACATCGGGGAGAGGCTACAACCCTGTCTCACTCCTTTCCCAACCACTGCTTCCCTTTCATGCCCCTCGACTCTTATTACTGCCATCTGGTTTCTGTACCAATTATAAATAGCCTTTCGCTCCCTGTATTTTACCCCTGCCACCTATAGAATTTGAAAAAGAGTATTCCAGTCAACATTGTCAAAAGCTTTCTCTAAGTCTACAAATGCTAGAAACGTAGGTTTGCTTTTCTTAATCTTTCTTCTAAGATAAGTCGTAAGGTCAGTATTGCCTCACGTGTTCCAACATTTCGACGGAATCCAAACTGATTCTCCCCGAGGTCTGCATCTACCAGTTTTTCCATTCGTCTGTAAAGAATTCGCGTTAGTATTTTGCAGCCGTGGCTTATTAAACTGATAGTTCGGTAATTTTCACATCTGTCAGCACCTGCTTTCTTTGGGATTGGAATTATTATATTCTTCTTGAAGTCTGAGGGTATTTCGCCTGTCTCATACATCTTGCTCACCAGCTGGTAGAGTTTTGTCATGACTGGCTCTCCCAAGGCCGTCAGTAGTTCTAATGGAATGTTGTCTACACCGGGGACCTTGTTTCGACTCAGGTCTTTCAGTGCTCTGTCAAACTCTTCACGCAGTATCGTATCTCCCATTTCGTCTTCATCTACATCCTCTTCTATTTCCATAATATTGTCCTCAAGTACATCGCCCTTGTATAAACCTTCTATATACTCCTTCCACCTTTCTGCCTTCCCTTGTTTGCTTAGAACTGGGCTGTCATCTGAGCTCTTGATATTCATACACGTGGTTCTCTTCTCTCCAAAGGTCTCTTTAACTTTCCTGTAGGCAGTATCTATCTTACCCCTAGTGAGATAAGCTTCTACATCCTTACATTTGTCCTCTAGCCATCCCTGTTTAGCTATATAACTATAAAATAGAAAAATCATCGCGTTTCAGATCTTTACTTCAAGTGGCAAATGTGAACACCATGAGTTTTAATTAACGATCGACACTAGTATTACGCAAAACGGGGGTGTAACGGATGAGACTTCTGCAGTTCTGAGTGAAGCCTTATGCGCTCAAAAATGCGGCATCGCGTGCGTTCATTACCTTGTCGGTGTTTAAGCAGCGTCAGGGCGGCAGCGGCCGGCGCAGCAGCCATCCAACCCGCCGTCTCGGAACCAACTCTCTAACTTCTCCTTACTACAATTTACCGAAGTTGGTTTAAAAAAACTATCTGGCTGTGTTTTCATCTGACCAATCAGGGTCTCAATGTTAACCTTAAGCTCCGCCTACAATAATTCTGTCTATCCAATAAGAAACGTTATACTTTTCGTGGTGGGGCAATGTTTTTAAAGTTTGCAACGTAACAGAGACGCGAAAAAGTCTCACGCTAAAACTTGCGGGTGGTAGTGGCCCTTTTTGTGTTATCGTAAGATCTAAACTGCTTTTCTGGGGGGCTCTAGCTTTTAACATGGGCTGGGGGTTGTCCTTGACATACCTGAGACGCGAAAAAGCCTGACGCTAAAACGTGCGGGTTGTATAGTTGTACAGGTAGGCTCGCAGCGTGGGTGCCCAGCCCCTCTCTTTCCTAGCTTAACACGGTTCTGCTCTCGGCTTCTGTCCTCGTTTCTCCCCTCGGAACTGCGTCTGCCTCACGGTGGGAAGGTACGACATGCATTTAGGCATTCTTGTGTTAGTCTGTGGTATTCCATTTGCTCACTCGTTACTCGTATTACTTTGGTTAATTTAATGTCACGATTTATTCGGAGCTATGTGACATACTACTGGATTTGTTTATCATGTCAGGGTTTTCATGTAAGGTGTTGGATTTGCCTGACACCTTACATCTGTATAACTCTCAACAGTTGCAGTTCTGAACTTTTAGTGCAGTGAAACACAAATTTGAGGTATTTGTAAGATCCTTTCAACAAACAATATTACATTCTGGAAATATTACGTTTAGCTCACTCTACTGCCATATTAATTTTAATATGCTTTCAATAAAGGACATTCTGTAATCACTTTAGTCCTAACGGAGAGGAAACTGAGAGGTGTTATGATAAATCAAGGTAGGTACATAAATTCATTTATAAATTACCTTATATTTGAGTACACTATAAAATCCTATGAGTTGATCCTTCACTGTACATTACTATAGTGTTCCATTACCGTGATTGCGCAGTGTGGTGGCGATTGCATGTTGGTAGGTGGACCTGCAGGTAGAATTGCTGGACTCTGTCATTTCTTGGTGTCAATGATATATACCAATTCCAGAATAGTTCCAGCCCTTTATCCATCCATCTGAGGCATTGGAAAGTGGCACGGAAAGCCTCTCTCGGCACCAACACAATATAAAACTTTTAAATGAGCAGTTGACAGTTTGGTAGCTCGTCCCCGATTGACTCTCAGTCCACCTCTTCTACATACGCCAACCACAATTTGCGAGCACTACACAGTTCCGTTTCCGAGGGGAGCCTCGACACCTTTTACGTACAAAAAACTAAGAACCCTAAGTGAGGATGAGCGATTACATAATAACAACCAAACATATTAACTAAACAGAACATTTGCATATATTGACATTTATACAAAAATTATTTAAACAAAATTGGTCAACCTCCAAGATAACCAAAGAGATTATGTGGGAGAGACAAAACACACCATTTGCTCATATTGCAGAGATTACACTTCATTACAGTATCGAATTAATCATACACTAATTACAGAAGTTCAACAATGGGATGTTGAACAAAACAGAAAGCTAAATGAATCAACGAAAGGTATGTAGTGTGTAAGCTATGGTGTTGTAACCTGAATAAATTTTCTTCTTATGCGCCACACCCAAGTTTCTGACATTTCCAACCTTCTTGAAATTTTCCGATTGGAATACATATTCGTATTAACGAGGGCTTTGACCTCAGCTTTTTTACGTGGTGAAATATCCCGTCTTTTACTCCATTTTTAAAGGTCACAATTAGCAATATGTGGCTGTTAAACAATCAGTTGTGATGTAGATATTACGAAATTGATCATCAAAGTGAGGAAAATGTTGAACACGAGAATACCACTGAACAAGTCCTTTCCTGTATGCTGTAGTCTGCACATTGGTATCTACAATAAGTCAACAATCGGATGTCACGTAGCAACAACAGATAAAATTCAACAATGTAATAAGTGCCCTGAATAACTGTCATAATATTTCTGTTTAATCACATTAAATATAGTACTCAACACATAATTATTATAAATAGCGTTAAAATGTGCAATGCATCTAATTATTTTGGCAGGGACTGTAGACAACAGCCGGCCGAAGTGGCCGAGTGGTTCTAAGCGCTTCAGTCTGGAACCGCGCGACCGCTACAGTCGCAGGTTCGAATCTTGCCTCGGGCATGGATGTGTGTGATGTCCTTAGGTTTGTTAGATTTAAGTAGTTCTGAGTTCTAGGGGACTGATGACCTCAGCTGTTAAGTCCCATAGTGCTCAGAGCCATATAGATAACACAATAATTTAAATTCACGGTCAGAATTACGCAAAGTAGATCTATACGAACAGTCTCCTTCACATATGGCTGGTTTGGTGGCAGAACTAGGTAATTCAGCATGTTGTGGCTTAATTCCATTACACTACTGAGTTATTTTCTTCAAAAACGGTTGAAAAGAACCTTCAGTCACCAGGTATTGGTCAGAGAGCGAGTGCTTGTAGCTGATTTCAGGCGAAAGATGAGCGGGCAGTTAACATATTACATCATACATAGCATGTCCCAACATACACTGCTCTTCAGTTCTAGCTTCTGCGAGGTGCGACATAAAGTAATGAGACAGATTTTCTTTGCAAGATGTGGCAACCCTACAAGCTTGCGTAGGCAGAATATCTTTGATCTTGGGCTACAATCTGCTTCCAGTCCAAGCGGCACATCGATGCAACTGCTCAGTCGTGAGTTGTGCTGTGGTAAGTTAACATGTGGTTGTGTCTCTCGTCACAGAAGTGGAACCGTATAATAGTGTGCAACGGTATGCCATTTCTTTTTGCGTTAAATTGGGTGAAAACGTGACGACAACTTACGGTAAGCTTGAGAAGGCTTTTGGAGAGGAGTTTATGTCAAGAGCTCAAGTTTTTCGTTGGCACAAAATGTTTAGTGAAGGCAGAACGAATGTTGAAGATGAAGACCGCAGTGGACGACCGTCAACCTAATGGACGGATGTGAACTTGGCCAGGGGGCCTGAACTCGTGCGATCTGATCGAGGATTATCCGTGAAAATGATGGCAGTGGAACTGAACTTCGTAAAAGAGTTTTTCGTGTCTGTGCCAACATTGCTGATAATTGGATTCTGCATCACGATAACGCGCCATCCTATACTGCTCTGTCAGTACAGCAATTTTTAGCCTCAAAACAAATCTCAGTACTACCACAGCTACCTTATTCACCAGATATCACTCTGTGCGACTTTTTTCTATTTCCAAGAGTCAAAACGGCGGTCAAGATGTTCAAAAAGCTGTGACGAGGGTCTTGGAGGATATTATAGAAGATTAGTTCTAGAAACGTTACCATCAATGGCAGAAGCGCTGGAAAAAGTGTGTGCAATCAGAAGGGAACTACTTTGAAGGAGACAACACTAAATTTGAATAAAAACGGTAAGCAACATTTTTTTTCACATCAGTCTCATTACTTTATTGTTGCACCTCGTAGTTGCAACAATTACATTCGCGCTGTGATGAGGACTTCGGTATCGATATGAACAGCAGGTAGAGGTGTGAATGACAAAACTAGGCTAGGATAAAGGGCGAATAAATAAATAAAGCTACTTAGGAGTTCTTGTGTGTTTAGTCTTCTGACTGTAGCATATCAATTGGGATGAAGATGGAGAAGCAGAGGTTTGCGATGTAACACGCAGTCGTCGAAGTTTTTCTCCACTGTATATCCGCCCCGCGTTTCTCTCTCCGTTTCCCTTTCTCTTTCTCTCCCCCCCCCCCCTCCCCCCTCCTCCCTCTCTTCTCTCTCTCTCTCTCTCTCTCTCTCTCTCTCTCACACACACACACACACACACACACACACACACACACACACTTTGTACAGGAGCAGCCAGATTTGAAAGAAACCAATCGTGCCGGCAGAAGCGCAGCCGGCGGCCGGCCAGTGGCAAATAACAGGGCAGGCCGGCCACGCCAGTGGGCTGTTCTGTTCGCTTGCGGTGGCAGCGGCTCCAGGCCTGTAATTGCGGCGGCGGCCACCGGCGGCGCTGTCACACAGCAAAGCTACGCTGCTCGCTGCGGGCAGCGCCACAGCCGCCACAAAAAGAGTTTCGCGTCGCCACCGCGCTTTCAAACTTTGGCTTAAGCTTCAGAACGGACGTACCAAACGTGCTTATTTATACTTGATATTGCAAGCGACTTGCGTGGTCGGTGGTGTAATTGCCCTGGCCCCTTATCCGTATTTCCAGCAGGATAATAAAAGCTTGTTCCCAAGAGACAAGTGGGATTCCTAGCCACATATGTAATAGCTCTCAGAAGCAGGATATTTTCCAGTTATCTCTGTACAACCTGGATGTAGAAGCCTGGTCTCTGAATATAGAACTGCAATGCGTCTGCAAATACACGTACTTAGCAGCGTCCGCCATATTCTAGTTTGGCAAACAAATTTCCATCGAAACTTCCTGGCAAATTAAAACGGTGTGCCGGACCAAGACTCGAACTCGAGACCTTTGCCTTTCGCGGGCAAGCGCTCTATCGACTGAGCTACGCAAGCACGACTCAGTGTCCGTCCTCAGGTTTGCAGGAGACCTTCTGTGAAGTTTGGAAGGTAGGAGACGAGGCACTGGCGGAATGAAAGCTGTGAGGACGGGGCCTAAGTCGTGCTTGGGTGGCACAGTCGCCGGCACGGTAACTCAGCGTGTTCAGAGAGTTAGCTGCCTTCTGTAATAAAAAAAACTGAGTTAATGAATCAGCGACGAACTGAAACGGGTGTCTTGCGACGTCCGTCCCGAACAGATAAAACGAACAAAATGAGAATTAAAAAAAAATTCGGTAGAGCGCTTGCCCGCGAAAGGCAAAGGTCCCGAGTTGAGTCTCGGTCCGGCAAACAGTTTTAATCTGCCAGGAAGTTTCATATCAGCGCACACTCCGCTATAGAGTGAAAATTTCATTCTATGAATTTCCGTCGGTCTGCATATGACAAGGAATTGCAGACTGATTTCTTGTTTTGAACTTTATGTCAACATATGAAGTAATAGGCTTATGAGGGAGAGAAATTGAAAAGTGTTTTCTTTTCGTGTTCTAGTGACATTTCCTAGCAGCCATGTTGTGGTTTGGCAAGAAACGAAATGTGAGCATCTATGGCTGGCACGATAGAATGGCTGAAGTTCAATATCCAGGCAGTATAGAGATCACTGGTATTTTCCCAGATCGACTGAAGTATGCCTTTCCAGAAATGTTTTTCGACGGAAAATGCTATATATACTTTCACTAACGAAGTATTAAATGCTCTGAGTAACTGGAAGTCACCCATTGCGATTTGTTGTGATCTCTGAAAGGATTTTGATTGTGTAAATCATGGAATACGTCTAGATAAGCTCAAGTACTGTGGTATGAATGGGACAACGCTGAAATGGCTTAAATCATACATAAATGGAAGAGTGCAGAAAGTTGAAATAAGCAGCTCACATAATATGCAAAAAAACTGGTGATTTCTCAAACCGGGGAACAATCAAGAATGGGGTGCAGCAAGGTTCGGTCATGAGTCCTCTGCTGTTCTGAATGTATAAAGGGGGGGGGGGGGGGGGGTAGGACGTCAAACAGGCCGACTTGGAGCAGGAGAGGCTACTCAGGACATTTTAATTTCCAGTGTCTATACTTTTACAAATAAATTCATAAAACTTCGTGAGCATCACCAGGAAGGATTCGGGATTCACACT